>NC_143078.1:2505000-3755000 GCF_052426305.1 Pelodiscus sinensis
ATCTCTTTAAATGGCAGTTTAATGGCACTGGAGGAAGTGAGGCCATCTGCGGCCACAGAGAGGGGGCCAGTGGCCTGGTGAAAATGAAGAGACAAAACTACAGGCATTGCCAAGGAGCAGCCGCGAACGGGCCACTGGGCTGTGAAGGGAAGGCGCCGTGGTTCCCTGTGCTCTTGAGAGCGCGTGGGCCTGGCCGGGTTATTTTTATTTGCTATTTTGGCGGTATCCAGAAGCTCCCCTGGAGCAGGTGCCCGGGAGCAGCAGCAGGAGTTCCGGCGGACACACAGAGGCTGCCCCGCCTCAGAAAGCTGTGTCGGAACACGTGTTGGAACGCAAGAGAGTATCGGAAAGTTCTTTAAAAACAAAATCAGGGAAGGGAAGAGGTTGTGTGTGTGCTCTGCAAATGGAGAAGCCCAAGTACTAAATGGAAATATTCACAGGCTGGTAGTTCTCAGTCTACAGCGGTGAACTGTTTATTCAAATGAAAAGTTGTGTTTGAGGATGAGAGCGATTGTTTTCTGTTTTAATTCTCCAGCAAATCACAGCGAGGAACAGCATTCAAAGCAATCTACTGGATCCTTTTTTCCCGGTCCATAAAAATAAACCCCAAGACTTACCCAGAGAAAGTATCACTTTTTTTTACACTGATTTTCACCTCATTTTTGCTGTGGTGGTAATAAACACTAATAAATTCCTGAGAAAAATTAAATAAAAACAGAAAATGAAGGGTCCTAAATATGTGCTAACTAGTTAGGGTGAACAACCTGTTCCACCGTGCATTTGGCTGTGATGTTAGGAGCTTCCAACCCAGAAGAGCTCCGTGCGAGTCCAGAGCTCGTCTCTCTCACCAACAGAAGTTGGCCCAATAAAAGAAATGACCTCACCCCAGCTTGTGCCGCTAACAACCTGAGGCCGACACGGCTACAGCACTGCATAAAGTTAGCACGGTGAAACCCAGTGCAAGCCCGGCCTCCGAGCAGAAAATAGCCAGCAAATAATTAGATAGCAAGGCAAAATGCCAAGAGGGGAAGAGACGGACCCCTTGCTGGCAGCCACTGGAACAGGGATTGTAACTCAGAGAGCTCTGAGCAGTTATGGCTCCCCCCTGCCTGCGTGAACCTTATTAAAAGGCATTTTCAAAGCCCGCCGCCAGGCCGGCTCCCTCCCCACATGTGCACATCCGGAGTACTGCGAGAAGCATGGGGTTTGGGAGCCCCGCAATGTGGCACCTTTTGCAGAAATGCATGTTGCATGAGCGCCACCGCATGGGGGGCCAGACAGGGTGCACCCAGGCATCTTAATCACGACGCTGTGCACACTTGTTAATAACAACAAGACCCACTTGGCAGCCTTGCTTGGGAGCAGCCCCGAGAGGAGCAAAACTGGTAGTGGAGAGCGAACTATTTGGACCTAACATAATTCCCCTGTGCCCTGCTCCTGCACCCGCCGAGTGAGGCTCCCAAGCACTTGACAAAGTATTGGTAACGACGCATCACAACACAGGCACAGGGGCGGTGCCAGACCTGCTGAGACTCATGGTCCACCTAGCCCAGTGTCATGCCTCAGACACCAGCCAGCACCAGGTGCTTAAGATGGAGAGTCCAGGAACCAGCAGCAGGCAGCAATAGGCTGGCCTGGCCCAGGGAAAGTTTCTTCCTGCCCCACTCACCCATCAGCAGGAGGCTGGCACATGCCATCACTAGGGGCAGTGACTGTGTTGGCTTTAGATGCCAGCCGAGATACAGGCTGGGCTGACCAGGCAGGAGTAGGGTTGCCAGGTGTCCAGTATTGACCCGGACAGTCCGGTATTTTCACCTCCTGTCCCGTAAAAAAATTCAGAAAAAGGCTGACACCAAAAATGTCCGGTATTTTCTGATTTTTTACTGGCCAGGAGGCGAAAATACCAGGTGCTTACCTGGTTCCGCAGGGGAGCTGTCTGGCCCGGAGCAGGAAGACAGGATGGCTGCCAGTGGCTTGTTAGGGCCAAAAAGCCTCAAAGGCATTTCTTAAAGGGGCCATGCTGGTTTTTTTTTTTTTTTTTGCTTAATAACTCTAAGGGTCCCTTTTTTGGGGGAAGGGGAGTGTTCAAAAATTTTGGTCTCCCTTTTTTTTTCCTCAACAGAATTTTTTCCCCAGTGTTTGTTTTGGTTTTTTTTTTGGGGGGGGGGGGGGTGTTTGGTATTTTTGGTTAAACCATCTGGCAACCCAAGGCAGGAGAGATCGGCCCTGCCCCTCACCTGCTGAGACAGGCAAGGCAGGTGGGAGAGTGTCATGGGGGTTAACTCACCGCTGCGGCGCCTCCTGCTGGTTGCTCCGGGGAATTAGTTCCTACTCAGCAGGGAACCCCCTTCTGGCAGCATCTCACCCGTCCCTGCTCCACTCTCGCTCCGGACCCACGGCGCCCCCGGACCTTGGCATCCTCTCCAGGACACTGCCCACTACTATGGCCTTTCACCTCCCTTACAGAGCTCAGGCAAACAGTGTCTGTGAATTCCTGCCACTGTTCCCGCGTGGGAACAAATACCTGCACTGCCGGGGCGCTTTGTGAAATCTGGCCTCGCCTACCTTGTCTGGCTGCTTAACGCCACGTTACACAGCTCCTCCCCACCTCCCCCAGGCTTGGCAATTCTGTCAGCCCCCCGAGGGGCATTAAGGGGCTGGTTTCTGAAGGGCCTGCGTGCATGGAAACCCGGCATTTCTGGGTTCCGACCAGTTCTCGAGTACTCCAGACTTGTGAAATGAAAGACAAATCTGATGCTGGGTTGTTCATTTCCCTCGGGCTCCTGGACACCACACCCAGGAGCTGCCCTAAGCTCCAGAGGTCCCCGGTTCGCTTCTCCTGCCAGCCCTCCGAGGTGCACAGCCATCTGGCTGGACATTTCCTCTTTCTTCTAGTGCCAGGAGCTGACACCCTCACCCCACCCCTGCCCCCAGGACTGGACTCCGAGCAGAGGCCCGCTAGCAGGAGAGTCACTCCCAAACGGGGAGAGTTGGCCAGGCCAGCTGACACTGCCCTGGCCTGGTGCTTCTGCTCCACCCCCCTGGTGAAGTCACATTCCACCACTGCCGCTCTCCCTGGCCAGGGGAGACCACCTCTCTCGGAGTCCCAGAGCCCTGCTCCTGCATCTTTCCCCATCCCTGGGCCAGGAATCACATCACGCTGTCTCCTGCTGCAGCCTCTCCATAGGAGAGCGTCTAGCACAGCCCTTAACTATTGGGTAAGGAGTAGACAAAGCCAATCGCCGGCCATTAGGCAGACAATGAAGTGTGAGCTCCCTTCCCCAGCCACAGCCGGATTGCATCAGAATGGCTCTGAAGTGTCAGCCCTACAGGAAAAATGGGGCCAGGCTGCGCAAATCCCCTGCCCGGCCCCGTCACCCACTGACCCTTGGCTCCCTCATTTTTGGCTGCTTGGGGGTGGGGGGACCCTGCTGCTCTGGTCTCTCTCTCTCCCTGCACACAGAACCTGTTCTCCAAATACAGCCACTTGGCACCCATTGGAGTGTGCATTCCCCCCACCCCAGGAAAAGATTGTCAAGCTGCCATGCCCGCACAGTGCCCCCCACTGGCCGCACTGCACCCCAGTAAGATCTTCTCTGTGGTTTGCAGGGCCCCTGTGGAACTGGGAGGGCGAAGGGCAGGTCCCTTTCTGGGGTGGAGCATGTGCAGCCCGGCTCACACGGATTTACAGGGATGCCTGGCTCACTCTCCACTTTCCTTTGGCTCCTCGACAGCGCCACGGGCCCTGGCGCGGGGACCAGCTGCAGCCAGGGCATTCCCCCCCCCACCCGGCAGCTGTCTCCCAGACTTGGGGACTCTGTGGCCGCTGTCAGGGCTGTAGAACGGGCTGTGTTGCCCTCTAGTGCCGCCTCGCCCAGCTACAGCTTTGATTCATTGTCCTTTGTCTCTCTTGGATGTGCCTGAGGTGGCTGGAGCGCTGGCGGGAGGTGCCAGCTCAGCAGGAAGCCCCTGTGTGCCCACCGCCCAGCCCTGCTGGCCTCCCTGCACTGCTGAGGGGCTTCCCCCCTGTCCTGGAGGCGAGGGGGGAGCTCAGGCTCCGTGGCCCCGTTCAGCCCTGGGCCTCTCTGCTGAAACACAAAGCCAGCGACATTTCCCTGCTAGGAACCAGGCAGCAAAGCTCCCCGTGCCCAGCTCCGCTTGCTGGTTCCCCTCCAATTAGCAGCATGATAAAGGGACCCTTGCAACAGCCGGGAAACCCAGCCCCCTCCCCGCAGGGCCTCCTGCCCGCTGCCACAGCTGGGACAAGAGGCCACATGGGGAAGCCAGACGAGGCCGGCTGGCCACAGGGGTATGTGCTGGGGGAACACGGTGCCCCATGCGTTACTGATATCCCCCCCGTCTTGCAGAGGCCCCTAAAACAAAGGACCATGCTGCCACGGTGCTAGGGGCTGTACAAACACAGGGCCAAAGGCAGCCCCTGCCCCCCAGAGCTCGGCCACACAAAGGGCCCATCCCCACGGACTGCCGTTGCCTGGTTCTTTAGCAAATAAACCAGGGGTGGGCAACACAATGGCGGCGGCTTGCCAGGGTTTACACCACTTCTCACGGCTCCCATTGGCCGGGAACGTGATCCGCGGCCAACAGGCGCTGCAAGCACCTGTACCTGTGGAGGCGCAGGTACATATAGCGGCGGCAGCCCGCCGGGGCTGAGCCTGGGGAACCCAACCCGGCCTGCAGGCCGATATTTGCCCACCCCTGAAATAAGGTGATTCAGGGTCTTACTTTCCTATTGGACTCTCCTGCAAAGGCAGCACGCAGACTCCGGAGAACAGCGCCTCGGTATTTACTAGTGGCACGTTAAGGAGCAGCCCGGACTATGGAGGCACCTGAGAAAACTGCCCTTTGGAAGCATCCAGGGGAAATCTCTGAGTGCCCCCACTGGCTAGGAGAGTCTGCACCCAGCCATGCCACAGAGTCAGGGGGGTGGAGGGAAATCCGTTATGGGGCCAGCTCCTGAGGGGAGAGACGTTTTCATGCTGCCAGGCCGAGCGCTGCCTCCAATCTGGCCGTGCCCACGTGCAGAGGGGGATAACCAGGGTGCACTTCTCCCCACAGGATGGCAGCAGATAGCCAGGCTGGGGCCATCTCTCCACGGCAGTGACTAGGGCAGGAGCAGCCCTTCGGAATCAAGAGCTGCAGGGGGCAGCCGAGTTAGTCTGTGCAGGATAAACTTAGAACCAACCAACGGTCTGGTAGCACTTTGTAGAGGAACAAAACATGTCGATGGGAGCGTGAGCTTTCGCGGGCACAGCCCACTTCTTCAGGTGACCGGAGTGTTGGAAGTACAGAACCAAAATAAATGGGGGGGGGGGGGACAGAAAGAGGCAGAGGGTAGATAAGCATTAAAGAGAAAGCCGAGTATGTAGGTAACTGTTGGTGAGCACTTTAACCTACCTGGACACACATTAAGAAGACAAATCAGCGACAGGAGGAGAAGGAGGGGGACACCTCGCAGGGGGTGGGGTGTAAGAGGAGGACTTTGGCCGCCTGGCAGCTCAGCCCCGATGGGGCAGGGCCTGGATGTTTGCTGCATGAGGGAGGGGAAGGTACACCCGGGTTTGTGCACAGCAGTGTTCAGAGGCTTTCCGGGCACTAAGCCCCCAGCGTCGCTGTGTGGGAAGGAAGGCGCGTCCCCTCCTGGTACACAAGGGGAAGCTGAGGCACACAGTGGGTAAGGCCAGGCCTTCAGAAGCAGCCTCTGATTTTGGGTACCCCACTCCGCTCCCCCGGACCAGGCCTGTCAAGGTGCTGAGCCACTCCCAGAGCGATCAGTGCTCGGCCTAGAAAGCCGCACCCAACATTAGACACCGCGTGTCAGCTGTGCCCCGAAGTGACTCCCGCCAGGCCTCAGAGGGACCCACGTTAGAGCAGACAGTTCGGGAAAAGGACTTCGCTATGGAGAGCCCCTCAGCCCGGTGGGGTGCACTCCAGGCCAGGCAGCACGGCTTCCCCCTCTGCGCTCCTGTCCACCCAGGGGGGCAATTGCCTCGGGGACTGGGGTCTGGAGAAGGCACCGCCATGCCCCGGGAGAGCAGAGCGTTGCTGGGGGGCCGCAGAGAGCGGCTGGGTTGCTTGTGGAATGCACCCAGCTCCACACAGCGCACTGCTCTCCAGTCCCACAAGGCGAACCGGCCGGCTAGGGGAGCCAGTGGAAGCAGAGTGTTTCTCCCCGGCTCTGCCAGGCAGAAATGGGTCCACTCGGCAGCAAGCAAACAGCCACAGCAGGAGAGCCCCGATTCTGTTTGCTCTCACTGGCTGGCTCACCTGTCCCAGGCAGGGCTTTTGGAAACAAGGTAAAACCGAGTCAAGTTTGATGCACAACATCTCTGCGTGGGTAGCGGAGACCAGCCCTGCCGGGCTCTGGCAGGGGCTCCCTGTGTGACTTTGGACAAGTCATTTCGCCCCTCCGTGCCTCAGTTTCCCCATCTGTAAAAACAGGGCTAACCCTTCCATCAAGCAGGAGGCTACACGTTCCTAGTTTGTGGTACAGTCACAAAAGGGTCTTTGCTTGGCTCTGTGTGTTGCCCTGCTCCATTCCCTCCCTTGGCCTTGCCTCCACTCGCTGCTCCGTCTCCCTCCCTTGGAGAGGCCTGGCTAAGGCAGCAGACTTTTTTAGCGGTGCTCCATGTTGTCATAGAAACCCTGCACCGCACTGGGCTAGAGCTGAGCCAGAGGGACCAAGAGGCTGGAGGGCGGGTGAAACGCCTGGTTTCTCGGCCCCAGGCCTCGGCTTCATTGCTAATCGAGGGACGACACCGAGTCCTGGCCTGTGACAGGCACAGAGACACAGCTGTCAATCCCACCGCCGTGTTAACTGATGGCTTCCCAGCAGGCCTGGCACAACACAGCCCGCGCTCTGCCACGGGGAGCTTGGGTTTCACATGCTAGAAGGAGGGGTAGCAACTATAGCCCAGTGCCCATGGATGTAGCTGGGCTGGCCCAGGGGCAGGGGAGGAGCCAAGCCCTCGGTCCAGCAACAGACCTTTCCGGTGAGCGGCAAAGGTCGCGAGTGCAAAGAGTGGACAGACAGACGCCGATACCTTTGACCTGACAAGTCCCCGCCGCCCTCCCCAGGCTCCAAGCCCATGCTGGGCGAGGCTGTAATACTGTGGCCCATCGCGCTGTCATTTAAAACTGGCTGCGGAAGACTCAGGCAGCAGGCCTGCCCCACCAAAGCCCCTTAGCTAGCGTTAAAGGGGCTGCAGCACAAAAAGGTCGGGCTGCAGTCATCAGCAGCTCTTTCTCCTGGGACTCTGTCAGGCACTGCTAAAAGAGATACATCCCTGAATCGATCAGAGCTCCTGCCTTTGCCCCATCCCCGCGAAGCAGCTGCCGGAAAGACCTTCTACTGAGTGCAATGGAAAACACACGGCCCGGTGACCTTCTCCCGCTGCCCTGACGTGTTCCGCGGGACTCGGACTCTGCATGATTTTAAGCACTGGGGAGAAGCGCTGCAGGGCCATTGCTCCAGACTATTTCTCGCAGCTACTGCAAAGGCAGCAGGAAAATAGTCAGCCACAGTCATCTCTCAAGTGAATCCCAGTTAGGACCGGTCAAAGCATTGGGGCCTTTTCAAACTATTGCAGCAGGCTCGCTCGCAGGTAGGTGTCTCAGCAGACAGCACACTCATTGGGAAGATTTTCTCTACAACTATCACAGTTAGAGGGGTTTTGAGTTCTCTCCTTTTATTTTTAAGCTTGAAGCTGAAATGCTCCTGAACAATTACGTTACATCCTCCCCGCCCTTTCTTTGAATTCCTGCAGGGTGTGTGCGCCAGACTTTGGGAAACACGGTTCAGACACCATACAGAGACTACACAGAGGTTTGCGAGTATTAGACTGAACAGGCAGACAGGCCATGTGGAAGACTGACTACAACTTGAGGAAAGAGAGAAAAGCCAGGGACCCAAGTGATAAAAACAGAGGTCATTTTCAATCAATCCATTTCTGTCTATACTATATAATGTAGAGAGTCATGCTAAATGTTGTTATGCTCCTGTATTTTACCATGTTTTGCAGAAACAAAGCTATTTACAAGTCTCTCTACTGAAGGGTTTTCCACAGCATCTCTCATCCTCTGTCAATACAAATGACAATACAAAAGAAAAACAGGGCATCAGATAAGGCAGGAGACACTGTATAAAAGGGAGGAGGGAGGTGGTTTGGCTCCTCAAGCTGCTCCAAAAAAAATAAGACTTGGAGTTTGTCTCCACTTACCTAGAGATCAACACTGCAGAGATCAAACTCCTGGGGTTCGATTTAGAGGGTCTAGTAAAGACCTGCTCAACCAACCACTGACAACACTTCCATCAACTCAGGGTATGTCTACACTACAAAGTTAGTTCGAACTAACTTAGTTCGAACTAACTTTAATAGGCGCTACACTAGCGCTCCGCTAGTTCGAATTTGAATCGAACTAGTGGAGCACTTAGTTCGAACTAGGTAAACCTCATTTTATGAGGATTAAGCCTAGCTCGAACTAGCTAGTTCAAATTAAGGGGTGTGTAGCCCCTTAATTCGAACTAGTGGGAGGCTAGCCCTCCCCAGGTTTCCCTGGTGGCCACTCTGGCCAACACCAGGGAAACTCTATGCCCCCCTCCCGGCCCCGGACCCTTTACAGGGGCACGGGCTGGCTACGGTGCCTGTGCCAGGTGCAAGCCTGCCAGCACTCAGCCAGCAGACCCTGCACCTGGCACAGCACAGAGCCACCCACCCGATGTCCCCCAGCCCTCCCCCTCTTCCCAGGACCAGGCTGGCGGCTCCCGGGAGCTTGCCCTGGACCGCAAGAGGCGGGCACCTTCCTGGGCTAGTGCAGACATCGTGGACCTTGTCCACGATCTCCGCACTAGGCACAGGAAAGTGGCCGGCTAGAGCAGGAGAGCTGCCAGCCTGGCCACCCAGGAGCAGGTGTGCATGAAAATCAAGGGGGTCCACTGAGACCCCCGACCCTGAGCTTACAATGGCCGTCCTGGGTCAGACCAAAGGTCCATCTAGCCCTGTAGCCTGTCTGCTGACAGCAGCCAACCCTAGGGACCCTGGAGGGGATGGACCGAAGACAGTGACCAAGCCATTTGTCTCGTGCCATCCCTCTCCAGCCTTCCACAAACTTTGGGCAGGGACACCACTCCTACCCCCTGGCTAATAGCACTCCATGGACCCAACCTCCATGACTTGATCTCACTTCCCTTTAAACTCTGTTCTAGTTCTAGCCTTCACAGCCTCCTGCAGCAAGGAGTTCCGCAGGTTAATTATTTGCTTTGTGAAGAAGAACAACTTTCTCTTACTAGTTTGAAACCTGCTACCCATTCCTTTCCTTTGGTGTCCTCTAGTCCTTCTTTATGGGAACTCAGGAAGAACTTTTCTGAATGCACCGTCTCCACCCAACCCCTGCTTTTAGAGACCTCTATCCTGTCCCCCCTCCGTCTCCGCTTTTCTAAGCTGAAAAGTCCCAGTCTCCTTAGCCTCTCTTCATCTGGGACCTGTTCCCAACCCCTGATCATGTTAGTTGCCCTCCCTTCTCCCAGCCTCTCTCTTCCCCTCTCCCACCTCCTTTTCCCAGTCTCCCCCAGTTTTGTTCAATAAAGACAGAGTCAATGTTGGAAGAAACGTTATCTTTATTTTGTACATCAATAAGAAGGAGGGCTAGGGAAGGGTACGTGGAAGGAGGTGAGGGAGGACTGGGCTGGCTCTGCGGGCTTCTGGGGGTGGAAGCTCTCCTGCAGCCCCCCAATTACCCCCTCTCCCCAGATGGCAGCCTGCGGCAAGTGCAGCCGGGCTGATGGCCGAGTGGTGTGATGTGCCCAGTGTGAGTACTCAGGACACTCCAAGCCAGGACTGGTTTTCAAGCGGGGCACCCCTTAGAACTGTCTGTCCAGGGTGGGGGTCGGGACCCTTTAAGCGCAGCCCTCGGCTAGCCTGAGACAGCAGCTCCTCGCTCTAAGTCCTCCTCTGATGCCCTGCCGGTACTGCTTCTGGCCATCCTTAAGCCCTGTTCAGAGTCCACTCAATGTGGACTTGCTAGTTCGAATTAGCAAAACGCTAATTCGAACTAGTTTTTAGTTCTAGATGCATTAGTTCGAATTAGCTTAGTTCGAATTAACTAATTCAAACTAAGTTAGTTCGAACTAGCGCTGTAGTGTAGACGTACCCTCAGGAACTCCACTGGATCACCAGGGTTAAGGGAAGTTGACAAGGAAGATGCTATTCTCTAGCAGGAGTTGGGTATCTTAGGTCAACCTTCTCCCCTAGTGCAGAGGTGGCCCTGTTTCTGCAACACCAGAGTTGAGAAGTTAGTAAATTACAGCAGTAAGAAGCAAGCAGTGAACAGCATATAACAACGGCAACCTTGCACTGGCTGAGGGATAGGTTAGGACAGTGGTTCTCACCTGGGGTACATGCATCCCCAGGAGCACACAGGTCTCCAGGGCAGGGTGTGTGTGCATCAACTCATCAAGATATTTGTGTAGTTGCACAATAGGCACCATAAAAAGCACTAACAACATCAATACAAACTAAAGTCACACAACGACTTGTTCGTACCTGTGAGGGGGTCACTCACCACCGTAGCGGGGGTCCATCATCTGTCCCCGGAATCAGTCCATTCCGCCCGCACAGGCCTCCGCTCACGTGGCATTTCCCCTCTGGAATCTTCTGGTCGCATTGCTCTCTTCACCACACTGCCCTCCGGCAGTGCCCAAGTCACTCGCTCTGAGCCCCCCTTCCGGGGGTTTGGTGTCTCTCCAGCAGGCCTGTCCGCAGGCCTAGCAGGCTGGCCAGTTGGCTGTCCGAGCGCCCTGGCTCAGCCTGACTCTCTAGCCCTACCCTAGCTCCAGAGAGCGTCCTGCTCCCTCGGCAGCCAGGCTCACACTGCATTGGCTGAAGCAGCCCTTCCCTTTTATAGCCCCCAGCTGGGCCTTAATTGGCCAATGCCGCCCAGCTGGGCTGAACTCCCGGGCCTGCTCCAGGCTGGGGTTTGGCTCTTAAGGGGCCAGTACAGGGCAGCTGCCCTGTTACAGTACCGCTCTGACATACAAATACACTTTATATTTCAGATGCTTTATTTTATAATGCTACAGAAAAATGAGACAGGAAGCAATTCCCAGCACTAGTGTGCTACGACGCTTGTTTTTGTCCGATTGCGCAGGTGAGGAGTTTTGAAGGGAGGTGCAACTTGCAGGGGACACAAGACAAATCAGACTCCTGAAAAGGGTACAGTCATCTGGAGAGGTTGAGAGCCACTGTGCTAGGGGGCATAACATAGATCCTCATTCTCATGTCCCCCCATCCTTGTGTAAATCTGGAAATGTGGGATTGGAGGGGGGCAGAGCTGCACAGTGAGAGACCTTCCTCTAGGGAGCTGGGAAGTAAAATCTTTGATTTAGTTAAGAGAGCTACAAAGAGGTCCCATCCCTACTCTCTAGGCACTCTGCCATAAAGCAGCACTTTAAAATCACCCAGCACCAGCTGTCTGGGGGAGACAAATCAGAGGAGCAGGGCCAAGTGAAAATTGACTTGTTGGCCCCTATGATCCCCAAGGGAACTGCAGGGGCCACATGGTCCCCGAGATGTGGGGAGCAAAGGGAGTGCTGGGTGGATTGAGGGCTGTTGTAGGGAGGGCAGTGGGGGCTGTCATGGGCACTGCAGGGGAAGCACTGGAGGTTTCAAGGGTGGAGGGATGGGGGCTTGGTGTTGTAGGAGGGCACAGCAGAGAGTCTTGGGGTGGTGGGGAGAGGGCAGGGCTCTTGGGGTACTGAGGGAGGGGTGCTGGGGGGTCTCTGGTGCTGGAGGAGGCTCAGTGACGGCTCTGGGAGGTGAGGGAGGGGCAGTGGGGTGCAGGAGTTTGGGGGTCCTGGATCAGTGAAGTGGTCCAGGGGGTTCGGGGTGCTTAGGGGTCAGCGAAGTGAGCAGCGGGAGCTTATGAGGCTGGAGGCGCCGGAGGGAGCAGGAGGTTAAGGAGCTGGGGGTCAGTGACCAGGCCGGAGGATCTCGGGGTGCCGGGGCGGGGCCGGGTGCGCGGGAGGCGGGGAGCGGGGCCGGCCCGCCCCCAGGCGCTGCGCGGGCAGGGCTGGCGGCGGAGGCAGCATGCTGGGCAGGGTGCGCACGGCGGTGGCGCAGCTGGTGGGGGGCCTGGGTCCCACGCCCGGCGCTCAGCCCCCGCGGGACTCGCCTCCTTCGCCGACCCCGGCTCCGGCTCCGGCTCCGGTCCCGCCCGGCCCCAGCCGGGGAGCGCCCGAGGGCGGCGTCTTCTGCAGACCGGCCTTTCTGCAGCTCACCTCGGAGGAGCTGCAGCGGGCGGACGATCACGCGGGCCGAGCCGTGCAGAGCCCCCGGGAGAGCCGCCGCCTGCCCTGGAGCACCGGCTACGCCGAGTGAGCCGCGGGGCGCCGGGCCGGGGGCGGGGGGCAGAGCCGGCCGAGGTGCGCGGCGGGGCCGGGCAGGGCGCACGGGGAGATGCCCGGGGCGCTGGCACGGGGGCGCACGGCGGCGCTGGGAGCCCTGGCACCGGCCGTTCCCGGGACGGGAGGGGCTCAGGTCCGGGCTGCGGCGGCGCCCCCTTGTTCCGGGGCCGCTGGGGCGGAGAGAAGGGCCGCAGCTCGGGGCAGGCCAGTGACGACAGTTGCCCAGCGCGCAGGGCGGGGGCACCGTCCGGAATGGGCGCTGCCCGGCCGGGTCCCTGTGAGGAGGGACCCTGGAGACTTGACTCAGTCAGGGGCGCTGAGAGCCCGCTGTGAACCCTGGGCAGGATGGAAACCGCCTGGTAGTTCCAGCACCTGCGCCCTGAATAGCTCCCTTGCTCTGCCCTGGGGTCTCTCCAGGTCCCCCCCTGCGCCTGGCAGAGCCCAGCCTGCAGCAGCGTGCAACTCCCCAAGGCACTTGCCTTCCTGGCTGAGCCAAGGTCTCGGCCGCTGTCAGTAGCTGTGGCGCTTGGCGTCTCTAAAGCCTTTGGCAGGACGTGTGGCCGGCCCCGTTCAGCGACACTTGGGCACACGGGTAATCGGGGAGTGGCGTGAGCCTGAGCCCAGGGGTGTGCATGAATGGGGGCAGGGGTGTCAAATCCCTATTACTCGGTTAAACATTTCCCCAACTAAGCGGGATCCCAGCGCTGGGCCCGGGCGTTTGCCAGATGGAACGGCTACACCCTGTGCTGGCCTGAGAGCTGCGGATCCCACCGGCTCCCCATCCACAGTGGGGCAGCCCTGCACCCACAGCGGGCTGCTCCCAGGCACGGTTAACTGGCGCCTGCTGTGCATCACTCGCTCAGGGTTACCAGGTCACCAAGTCACTGGTTACTTGTTCACATCCCTACGGGGACGCCTGATGGCAGGATGGTGGCTGTGCTGTGGCCGGCTTCCCCAGAGGGCCATGACTGTTGCCGTGAATCCGAGGTTTTTCGGTTCTGCCCAGTGAACGGCTGCGCATGGCTCTGTGTCCCGGCCGCCAGGCTGCCCGCAGGGACAGAGGGGAAAGGCCCACATGGGAGCTGCATTTTTAGCCGTCTTTGCAGTTCAATTTCCAGCCTTGGAAGCCAGGAGCTGAGCCGGAGCAAGGCCTGGGCCTGGGCAGCCATGCAGACCACCCACTTTCGCTTCCTCCCCTGCGGTTCAAACCTGTGGGGCGGATAGAGGGAAGCTCCGTTTGTTTTCATCCTGTTACAGGTTCCTACCCCTGCCGTGGCCTCTGCCCTTCAGCCTGACCGTTTGCCGCAGGAGATCCTCTCTTGGCTGGAAGAAGGCTGTTGCAAATCTCGGTAGCTAGTTGGCCAAGGGGCTGGGCTGACCCTGGCTCCCTTGGGTGCCTGTCCTGGAAGACAGAAGCTGTTTCCCTTGTAAATAGATGGGTCTTGGTTTACCTGCGTACCTGCTCAGGTGACACCAGGCCCTTGGGCAGGGCTGCAAACGTGATGGGCCAGAGCCTGCTGCTCTCCCATGATTAGTGTCTAGCCCCAGGCCTGCAAAGACCTACCCAGGAGCACCCCGTTTGGCGGGGGAGCAGCCCCGCTGGCTGCCGGGGACGATGCGCAGGCGAAGTGTGAACCAGGGTGCTGGAGCCTGGCCCTAAGGCCATTCTAAAGCAGGCCTGAGAGGAGCCGGGCTGTGCCATTTGGGCTGCTGGTTTGCCCTTTCCTCTGCTGCTTGTCCCATAGGGTGTCTGGCTCTTCCGATCTCTGGTGCCATGCGGGTGCCTATGGCATTTTCCCAGCCTGGTCCCTGCAGCATCCGAGCGTCTGACGACTTGCAGTGTCGTTTCCGGCTGTGTCTCACTCCAACCCTTTTCACAGGGGAAACTGAGGCTCAAGGAGCCCATGAGAGTCAGGGAATTGACCCCCCGCAGGCGCTCAGGAACAAGCAGCCTCCCACTTCCTCCTTACAGCCCTGCTCCTGTTGTGCTCCTTCGGAGCAGCATTGCCCTCCCCTCCCCTCCCCCATCAGCCAACTTGGCTGCATTGCCCGGGCCATTTCCAGAGATGTTAGGCCAGTTGAGTCAACTCCGCTCCTGGGGAGGATCACGAGGGACCCTCCTACAGCCTGGCTGGTTTTGGCACCGTCACCTCTGCCCTGTAGCCGGCCCTGAGACTTCTGACGCGCCAGCCGCAAAGAGGGCAAAAACGAGACTTTCTGGGGGATTCTCTGCCAAGGCCGCCTCTTGCACGGGGAGAGGTGCAAGGGGTTCACTTCTGGGTGCTTTTCTCTGATCCGCCGCTTTTCACAACGGTGCGTGTGGGCACTGCTCCAGTTCTGGGGCTGGGCTTTCCAAGCCCTTCCTATTCTCCTGTCTGTCCTGTCCGTGCTGCTCACGGCTCTGTTGTTGTCCTTCTCTAACACACACTGCCCGGACAGGGTGCTACAGTGAAGCCTGCCTTACAGCCTCCCCACCCCGCCCCCCCAGGGACAAGCCAAGGTCTGTCATTAAGCAGAACTTTGTCTTTATTTAACGAGGATCCTGGCAAACTTGGAGATGCTCTAAGAGTTTTTTGTAAGAGGGTATCCTGCAGGAGTGTGCACTTGTGGTGGTATTTCACTATATAAACCAAGCAGTCACTAGCCAGCCTTTGGCGTTACTATAGTTCTGACGTTACCACCTTGCTAGATTACATACCCCTGTTGGGGGTTTTGTGCTCACAGTGTGATGGTAGCAAGCCAAGGCTCAGACGGGAGGGGGCTTGGGTTTTTTTTTTTTCCAGCTTTTGAACTCTGAAATGTCACTTGCTCCAGGGCAGGAATGGGAACAGAAAACCCTGCACTTGAGCTCTCAGAAGTAGGAACCATTCAGACATTAGAGGAACTCATGAAAAGTGCCCTTGAGTTTAGCTCTGACTGCTTCTCAGCCATGTGACAGGCTCCCTTCCCTGCAAACCGCGAGAAGAGCTGCTGCCGAAAGTGCAGGCTTGTTATGCATATCCACGACTTCCTCCCACAATGCGGGTTTTGCAATCGAGATCTGCAATGTGCTCGGCGAGGGGAGATGGCTTAGTTGGTGGCGTGTGTTGGCAAATGTTTCTGCTGGTACCTCTGGCTGGCCCGTTCCTGCTTATGCCCGTGCGGGTTTGCATGAGATGCCATGCCCCGTGAGCTGAGGGCCTGGGGCCACAGGACTTGCTAGGGGTATCTTGCACATGGCTGCAGCCAGGGCTGCCAGCAGGTTCCGAGTCAGACTTTTGTCTGGTGCTCCAGGAGGGAAGAGCCTCCCGGATCAGCTGGCTGCTCTCGGTGGGGAGCTCATAGAACCCCAGGGCTGGCAGAGCTCTCAGGAGCCATCCAGTCCAGCCCCCGGCCCAAAGCAGGACCAACCCAACTCAATCAGCCCAGCCAGGGCTTTGTTGAGCCAGGATTTAAACACCTCTAGGGATGGAGATTCCACCCCCGCCCTAGGGAACCCATCCCAGCCCTTCCCCACCAGCCTAGGGAAATATTTGTTCCTAATATCCAACCTAGACCTCCCCCACTGCAACTTGAGCCCATTGCTCCTTGTTCTGCCATCTGCCACTACTGAGAACAGCCTCTCTCCATCCTTTTTGGAACCTCCCTTCAGGAAGCTGAAGGCTGCTCTCAAATCCCCCCTCACTCTTCGCTTCTGCAAACTAAACAAACCCAAATCCCTCAGTTTCTCCTCGTAGGTCATGCGCTCCATCCCCCGAATCGTTTTGGTTGCCATCTGCTGGCCCCTCTCTGATGTTCTCTGCATGCTGTAGCACCAGGGAGAGGGAAGACTGGCTGGCGCTGGCCGTGTCTCTACAGTCATGGAGTGAAATCCCCGGTGAATAAGGGTTTGGCCCCAATCGCGCTCTCTTGCCGTCCCCCAGGGTGATAAATGCTGGGAAGAGCCAGCACAATGAGGATCAGGCCTGCTGTCAGGTGGTGCTGATGGACCGGAGCTGCAGTCCAAGGGGTGACCCGGCGTCCCAGGAAGCGGAGGGGGTGAGCTGTCTGAATGCTGGCAGGTGGGCTCCTTGCAGGGCGTCCTGTGGCTCTCGCGCTGACTCTCCTGTGCCTGGCGAGGGCCCGACGGCGCCTGTGGAGACGTTCCATGCGTGCCGGGCACTGACGGGGCAGGTCCCCTCCGGCTGCGAGTGGGTTCCAGTCCGCTCAGTGCTTGGCCTCGCTGCAGAGCCCGGGGAACGGGCCGCTCGGGGCGGGGAACCGCGCTGGAGCCACCCATTAACCACCTCTCTGCAGCCACTGAACCACGGGCTTGGTCCTGGGCTGGACTAGACCTGGCACTGAGCGCCGACAGGCCCCCACCCGCGGATCCCTCCCCTCCCTGCTCAGCTGGGCCCCTCTCTCTTCCCCTTGGTCTTGCTTCCCCGGGGAATTCCCTTAACCTTCCCGTTTCTCCCCGCAGGGCAGGCAGGACCTTTGCTTCCACTACTGGGGCTTGTTTGACGGCCACGCGGGCAGCGGCGCCGCTGTCATGGCATCCAAGCTGCTTCACCATCACATCCGTGACCAGCTCAGGGACCTGGTGGGTATCTTACAGGACTCCTCCCCGCCCCCAATCTGCCTGCAGAGCAACTCACGGGCACCCCTGGCCGAGCGGAACCGGGCTCCCCTCGCGGAAGAGGATGTGGAGCTCCCCAACGACGCCCTGCCCCGCTTCCACCTGGAGAAGGCAGTCTCTCGGGAAAGCCTGGTGATCGGTGCAATTGAGAACGCCTTCAAGCAGATGGTGAGCCAGTGGGTGGAGAGTCCGACCCCAGGGGAGGAGTAGGGCAGAGAACCATCTGAGGAGGCAATGCCTATGAATGGCTCCTTCCTGCAACACTTGTGACATTGTTAATCTGTGGAACTCACTGCCGCAAGAGAGCCTTGACTCCAAGAGTGAAGCAGGATGCCCGAAAGAATTAGGCATGTGTGTGGCTAGTGACAGCATGCAGAGTGAGAACAGGGAGGAGAAAAGTTCCCTCTGTGGTCTCCCTCAGCCCTGCTTCCTGCCCCGCGCTGTGCAAATTGGCACCCCTTTGCCAGAGGCGCTCTGCTCGGGGATCTGGCTTTGGGCATCATGCCACACGAGAGCAGCATCTCCTGCAGCACCATGCAGTGCCACGTCCTGCTTGTCACCGTTAGCAATAGGAAGTGCTAAGGGATGCGGGTGTGTCATTTCCCTGTCACACGGGGGCTGCCTCGCGGCACCCCAGGAAGCAGCTTGGAGGCCCCAGGTCCTGGGGCGGGAAGGAGGGCTCTGTGCACGCAGCCCCCAGGCTGTGTTCTCTTTGCAGCTGCGGGAAGCGGTGCTCTGCAGCTCTCCTCTCGCCCTGCCCTGCCCTCCCTGGGGGAGCAGGCCGGGGGTGTGCCCTGGCCCTGGCTGGGCAGCGCCTTCCAGCTGGAACGGAGGCTTCTTTCCTTTCGCGGCCCATGCTGACAGGACAGCGAAGGGCTATTTTGGGCTCAGCACTGGACTCCGGAGCCAGGCCCTGCCTTGGCTGACCCCCGCCGGCTCCGAGCTGTGCTAGGGCCTTGGGGAGGAAGGGCACTTGGCCGCTGGGCACTTTGTTTTGCCTGGACCCGGGGCCCGTGTGCAGTGCTGAGCATCCTGTGGGAGGGGGCGGGCTGGCCTGGCTGTGCACCCTCAGCGGCAGGCAGCAGGGCCCAGCGGAGCGGGCGAGAAGGGAGAGGAGGGGCTGGCCGTAACCCTCTTGCTGCTGCTCCCCCAGGGCAGAGTTGCACGGGTTGGAGGCCAGGAGGCTCCAAGGGCAGGCCAGGGAGCAGCCGGGGTGTCTAGGCCGTAGAGCCGTTGGCCGACCGGGGGGCGGGTTGGTGCTGGGATGTCCTTGCTGAGGGAGGCCGGGCCAGAAGGCCTGTTACCTTGGTAAACCCGGCTCCATCTGCGTGGCCGTCTCTCACCCGCAGTCTGGTTCTGCAGCCCCCCTAGAAGGTGGGGCTCTGAGCCCACGGGCGGCTTGGCCCTGCTGTGTCTCCGCAGGACGAGCAGATGGCGCGGGAGCGGACCACCCAGCTCGTGGCGGGCGGCTGCTGCGCCCTGGCGGCCGTTTACCTCCTGGGGAAGTTCTACGTGGCCAACGCGGGCGACAGCAGGTAGGAGCGAGCGAGCGTGTGCAGGGGTCGGCGTCCGGGCCAGGGCAGCATCAGTCACAGCGAGAGTCGGGCGGAGATGCCTTTGCTGCCAGGTGGGAGTGGGTCTCACTCCCCTCCAGAGCACAGGCACAGACTGGCTGAGGAGCCATGGAAAAGAAAGACCCGGAGCCTCCCAGCTCCAAGGAGAAGGCGGGGGCCGCGTGCCTCTGCATGCAGCTGGCCGCGGCAGGCTCGGGCGCCTTCCCGGGGGGTCTCGACGCCCAGCTGTCCAAAGCTGTCGGACATCGCTGCCCTCGGAGCAACAGAGGGAGGCCTGCAGGAGCAAACGCTGCTGCCCTCCCTGAGCCGGAGCACTGTGCTAGCTGCAGAATGGGATTCGCTTGCCTAGGCTCCAGACCCTTCCTTAGCAGCGTCCCCTGGCGCGTGATTACAGGCGGGACCCGAGTGTCCCTGAGGCCTGTTGGCGTGGGCTGCTGCCCCCCGCTGTATTGCCCAGCAGGCCTTTCCGCCGTCTGGAGAGTTTGAAATGGGGCTCCTGACCGGCGTTGTGCTCCGTCGCCAGCCAGCGGGGAGGGGACACCGCCTTGCGGGAGACGTCGCCTGCGCTGCAACACTGGGGGAGCCGGGAGCGCCGGGCCGGGGGGCTGAACGTGCCAGTGTGGCCAGCCGGGCTCCAGCTGGCTCTGACGCTACCTGTTGGGGCCTCAGAGCCCGGGGTCCAGTCTGAGCCCAAACCCCCTCACTGCCGTTTCTAGCCCCGCGGCCCGAGCCAGGCCAGCCGTGGTGGTGCCTCCCGGGTTTCATTGCAGCACGGCTGAGCCCGGCGGGGCAGGCACCTTTCGGTGGGGGGAGGCTGGTAGCGTGGGTGCTGCAGAAGCCGTGTGTGGACAAGCCCCTTTGGCACCTGCAGTCTGGGGCTCATTTACAGAGGCACCAGCCTGACTTGGGCGCGCAAGTCCTAGTGCAAGTCAGTGGGACTTAGGATCCGAAATCACTTAGGCACCTTTGAAAACAGTTCCCCCCCCTTGCCTGAATGACATCCCTGCAAACGGGGGGTGGAATTCGTGGTTGGCGGGGACCTCGGCTCCCTGCGCGGGGTCTTTTGCTCCCTGCTGAGGGCTGGAGTGGGCCTGCCAGCTGCTGAAGCCCTGTGCTGACCACTGGCTAGGGGGAGCGGGTCGCGGTGGGGCTGCCGGCAGCATGGAGCCTGCATTGCTGCCCAGCCCTGGCCGAGGTGCTCTGGGCCAAACCGAGGAAGTTCCAGTCTCGGGAACTGGCGGGAGCCACTTTCGTCTCCAGGGGCTTGTAGCGGCCTGAGCAAGCCTCTCCAGGGCGCCTGTCCACCCTGCCAGGCTGTGCCATGCTGAGCAGAGCCAGCACGGCTGGGAGAGGCCCAGCCCTGGTCCCTGCTAGAGCGTGGTGGCGGGTAGCTCACATCCAGCGTGCTGCCCGGGGCTCAGCTGTCTGTGCTGCCAGGTTCCCTGGGCTTGGGTAACAGGCGTTCCCCCACCCCGCGCACAGTCACCCTGCCGCCAGCGGGCTGGGCTCTCTGTGGAGGATGCAGCAGCGTGGGGAAGGGCCCCATTGTGCTGGGGGCCGGGCGCTCCCCCAGGGAGCCTGCTGTCCAGCTGAGCAAACTCTCAGGCCTGCGGGCCGGTTGCAGCAGGCTGTGGCTTGAAGCACGCACGGGGGCAGAACCGGCTGCATAGGTGAGCTCTGGTCTCGCCCAGCCACTGTCCGGCCCGGGACGCTGGCCAGCTGCTCCTCATCCATTGGCTGTCCCCATGGGTCCCTCCCGAGAGACGGGGTCTCTGCTTCCTGGACCAGCGGGAACCCAAACCCCCAGCAGGCCCTGGGGCACCCTGCTGCCATAGAGGGCAGGGAGAGGCCGCTGACCCCAAGGGCCGTGGCTGCACTGGGTGACCTCTGGCCACGGCCGTGAGCTGCTCTCATTACATGTCGGAGGAACAGCCTGTCCTGTCTCGCACGCACCAGGCAGGCGCTCTCCCCTTTCTGCGTGTTGCTTTTTGCCCTCTCTAGTCTTCCCGGGGTCGCCTGTGCCCACCATGCCCGCCTCTCCCACGCGCAGCTTTGGGGCAGTTTGCAGAGGGGACAGGCCGCGGGGGCGCCCCAGTGGCCGCTCCGGCCAGAGCAGACTGAGCTGTGGCAAGAGCCCGCAGGGAGCTGTTCAAAGAGCCGGCAGGGCCCCGGGCTGCAGCAGGACAGCACTTGTAAGGAGTGCCAAGTTGCTGGGAGCCAGCAGCTAGTTCTTAGCCTGGGGCTGGTGGCATCTGACGGCAGCAGAGACACAAATCCGTGCTGGCGGATGGGCAGCGGGCGCCGCCCCCCCCTCAAAGGTGCGGTCAGTGAACCAGGCGCCTCCAGCCACCGTGGCTGTTGCTTCCCGTGGCTGTGATGGGAGCGAGCCGCCGCCTGCCTGCCCCACTAATCTCATCATTCCATGTTTCATTGCAGGGCCATTATCATCCGTAACGGGGAAATCATTCCAATGTCCAGGGAGTTTACTCCAGAGACAGAGAGGCAGAGGCTGCAGTTTTTAGTAAGAAAGAACTTTCTTCTCCTCCAATTCCTTCTGCACCGCCTCCCACAGGGCTGCGGGGAGATAGCTACAGCAAAAGCTGCATGAGGTCACCTGGGGGGACCTCCGGGGGAGCGGTGGCGTCCGCCTTCTGCTCCAGCCGGTGAAATTGCAGCCGTCTGGGGAGGCCCGGCGTGGGGGAGAGATGGGGCCCAGGTCTCTGGCGGTGGGAATGGCAGAGGAGGCCTGGACCCTCTAGCGCAGGGGGTCTGGTGGGCAGTGACGCTGAATGTCGGTGGCCGTAGCCCCTATCGTCTCATGCAGACACGCAGCTGACGGCGCAGCCGCAGTGGAGAGACCGAACTCCTCTTACGCTAGGTCCCCGCAGGCCAGAGTGGGGAGCTGGGGCTTGCTGTGCTTTGCCCTGCCCCTGCTCCGGGCACAGGGCTGGCAGGCAGTGCTGGTGTGCAGGGTGGCCGTGTGCTGGGCCTGAGAGTCGGACGGGAGGAGCGAGCCCCCTCGCTCTCGGTCACCCTGGGGCTATTTGCTAGGGCTGTCCCACTGCCCGTCTCCCGGCCGATACGCATCCTCCCCCTTTGTCCAGCGCGTGCCCAGGCCCCTCCAGAGGACCGGGCACGTTAGTGCCACGTCTTGGTTGCACACCAAGGTGCCCGCTACAGCACTCAGGAACCCGATGAAGGCTGAGCATCGCTCTTGTGGTTCCTGAGAGCTTCCCTTTCCAGCACGCCTTGGGAAGCTGAGTCTGCTGCAAGGTGAAACTTGATAAGGTTGCAAAGACACCCTGCCCCCTCCCCCCTCCCCGAGAGGGAGAAGGAGAAGGTGACATATGAGCAAGCTGAGGGTTGCTGGCTCAGAATATACCTTGGAAAACCACCAAGAGGTGGCCTGGCCTCCGCTCTGTTTGCAAACCGCCCCGGAGAGGAGGAAATTGCACCCAGCAGTGGATTGGCTGCCGTTGCGGGTGGCAGAAAAGCTGAGCAATCGGAGGACCAGCTCTGTATTCGCTCCATGGGTCTGGGGGAGTCGATTCAGCCAACCTCCTTTTGGTGGCTTTGCATCCAAAGCAAACTGCGGCAGAGAGGCAGGAACTGCAGCAACGGCGCGGCATGCCGCAGGTTGGGGACCAGCTCTGCAGCCCCTTGCACAGCTTCCATGGAGGGCGTGTGTCCCTTCGCAGGGTGCTGTTCTGTCGACAGAGCTCCCAGCCTCTAGGAACAGCATTCCTGGCAGCAGCAGCACCTGTCTGCAGCTCCACCCGCATCTCCCAGTCATCTTCCCTCAGCTAACCCATCGGCATTTGCCAATGGCGCTAGAACCCCCCACCATGTCCCTCCCTGTGTCTCGGCCCTCGGGTCTTTGCTAACCCTGAACTCTGCGGTGAGGGTGATAACTGTGTGTCCTCCTCCCTGCCCCGCTCCTGTGGGCTCAGGGGATGGGCTGAGACAAAAGATTCACTTGTAA
This sequence comes from Pelodiscus sinensis, assembly GCF_052426305.1. Lineage (NCBI taxonomy): Eukaryota > Metazoa > Chordata > Testudines > Trionychidae > Pelodiscus > Pelodiscus sinensis. The sequence goes on from NC_143078.1 coordinate 2,527,572, forward strand.
GTTTGAGCTGTCAATGCATTGGCTAGGGTGTGCTGGGGGAAACTGGCTGTGGGTAGAGCAGTGGGTCTCACTCTGATCATAAGAGCGGCCAGACTGGGTCAGACCAAAGGCCCCCTGCTCAGTACCTGTCAGCCCACAGTGGCCAATGCCAGATGTCCCAGAGGGAGAGAGCAGAACACGGAACCATCAAGCAATCTCTCATCTGTCACCTGTTCCCAGCCTCTGTCAGAGGCTTAGGACAGCCTCCCTACCCATCCTGGCTAATAGCCATGGATGGACCTAACCTCCTTGAATCTATCTAGCTCTTTTTTGAACCCTATTAAAGTTCTTGCCTTCACCACATCCTCTGGCAAGGAGTTCCACAGGTTGACTGTGCGCTGAGTGAAGAAAAACTTCCTTTTGTGTGTTTTAAACCTGCTTCTTATTAATTTCATTTGGTGACCCCTAGTTCCTATGTTATGGGAACAAGTACATAACTTTTCCTTACTCACTTTTTCTACACCAGTCATGATTTTACACACCTCTATCCTATCCCCCCTGTGTCTCCTCTTCTCTCAGCTGAAAAGTCCGCATCTTCCTAATCTCTCTTGCTATTCCAAACCCCTGTTTGTCTCTGTGACCCTTTTCTGAACCTGGCCCATGAAGAAACATGGGGCTAAAGGTTTGGGGGGTTGGGAAGGGAATTGGGGGCCTGAGGAGCAGATGTTGACAATGGCTCTGCCCTGGCGGCTAATGCAGTATCTAACTCCCAGTGCTTCCTGTCCGTGTCCGGGCAGATGAACAGAGGCAAGGGTGTTCACCGTGGCATGGAGGCTCCTGCGGAGAGGAGAGAGGTCGCTCCCTCTTGCTTGCATGTCTGAGCTCCCGGTACAGTCTCTGGGTTGGGTCAGCATTTGCGGTCTGCTCTAGGAATGGGCAAGGTTAACTGGTAGCCAGTAAGTATTAGCCTTCCCGGCATGCTTAGCAGGTAACCAGTTAACCGGAGGGCTGGCTAGAGGAGCCAGCTGCGGATCCCCGGCCACACGGTTAACCGATTACCCAATCCCGGGTACACCACTTACCTGGTTAACTGTTCCGCTGCAGATCTCCAGGCCAGGTGGGCGTGTGTGGGGGCGGGGGGAGGCTGAGGCTGAATCGGCTGGTTTCTCCCCTTAGGGGTTTTTGAGGCCGGAGCTGCTGGGGAATGAGTTCACGCACCTGGAGTTTCCCCGGAGGATTCAGCACAAGGAGCTGGGGAAGAAGATGCTGTACAGAGACCAGAACATGAGCGGCTGGTAATGCCCCCCCCCCACCTGCTCGTTAGCTTGGGGCCAGCGGGGGGCTTAGCTGCTTAGACCCTCCTGCCCCGGCAGAGGGAGAGGCCCCCGCCGTGCAGCCCTACCCTGGTGGATGGGGTCTGCTGCACCCCGTGGCACCTGCCAGCGGGTTCTCCAGCATAGGCAGGGCCTGCGTGTCCGATGGGCACCGGCCGCTCTGTTGAAAACAGCCCAGGGTGCTGCTGGGACTCTTTACCTCCCCTGTGACAGCTCCCCTCTCTGTCTGTATCCAGGGCCTATAAAAGGATAGTAGAGGACGACCTGAAGTTTCCACTTATCTATGGAGAAGGGAAAAAGGTAAAGAGCTGAGGGCCTGCAGGTGTGACATCCCGACGTTCCCTGTCTTCAGCCCCTCCGGCCTCTGCTCACCCACAGCCACTGGCATGCTAAGTCCCTCCCCGCTGAATACACGAATGCTCTCCCAGCCTTGCATGCGTGCCTCCGTCCCAGCTGTGCCCCCCAGAAATGTGGCTTGTACTTGCTGCCATGAGCAGAGATGGGGAGGAGAGGTAACTTGTGTGCTGTCACCTGTCCATGTTTATTCCTTTTTTCCCCTCTTTGAGGATACCCCCAGCTGGAGTATAGGCAAAGCAGATCCCTGCATAGAGGAGATTCAAAATGTCCTTTAGGGACATTGTCAATTTCTTGCCTGAACCTTCTGTGTACGTGAAGTTTGAGTCGTCTTGAAGCTGACGTGCATTCTTTAATTTATACTCTCCCCTGCGGTTAATAGTCTTCTCACACCTGGGACCAGTCTCTGAGGAGCTGGAATGTGAGCATTTCCCAGCATTACAACATATAACACAAGCGTACAGCAAAATCTCATAGCTTTCCACTCACTGATGTTCCGCATGTTTTAACAGGACAGTGATGTTCAGTAGATTATGGGTTTTCAAATGATCCTCGCCAGGCCTGCTTTGTAGGACGTGTATCATAGCCATATCAAAGCAGTGAACATGAGCTATGTCATGCCGACAATCCGCATTGAACAGAAGCTGGGAGTTTATAGGGACGTAGACATCCAAGCATGGAGCCGGGACGGTAGAGCCTGCAATGGTTTGGGAGGACTCTTCTTGTCTGACTTCTGCCGCCGGGTGGACTGGGAGGAAGGGGAGATTCGGGTCTCCGAAGGTTTAAATTCCTGCCCTGTTTTCTCTAGCGATCCCAAAGGCCCACGCACGCCCTCTGCAGATGCACTCACGGTGGCACCCATTGTGCGTGTGTTTCCCTGGTGCCGCGAGGGGGCAGACGGTGACTGGGTTGCTTTTCTGCAGGCCCGGGTGATGGCTACAATCGGCGTCACTCGGGGCTTAGGAGACCACGACCTGAAGGTGTACAACTCCAATATCCACATCAAGCCTTTCCTCTCCTGTGTCCCTGAGGTGAGCTGGGCTGGCCCGGGACTGCCCTCGGGGGCTGGGGCGCGTGAGCAGATGGAGGGCACACCTCAGGGAGGGGCTGGGACCGTGGGCTGGCACCTCACGATCTCTGCCAAGGCACCGCTCCTCTGCTTTACACCACCCTGGTTATTCCACGCCGGGGCCTGTTGCACGGCTGTGCCGTGGCACGTGGGCCCAGGCATCTGGCCCCCGACTCCGTGATAGCCAAGCACCTCCCGGTGCTAAATTCAGTTCCCCTCCCTCACCCCTGTGAGCAGGGGAGGGCAGGGCTGTCCCGCCTGGACAGAGGGGAGCTGGGGCCACGTGGCTGGGTGCAGAGGTCCCACCTTTCTGTCCCCTCTCTGGTCTTGTGAGCCCCGCTGGGACGGGGGAGTGACTGGAAGAGACAGTGAGACGGGAACCTCCTGGGGAGCCGGGCCGGCGCCGGACAGGCCCTTTCCCAAGCGCCTGGTGCTGCTGTTGGCGCTGAGCCCCCGTCTCCCGCCAGGTCCGCGTTTACGACCTGACGCAGTACGAGCACTGCCCCGACGACGTGCTGGTGCTGGGAACGGACGGGCTCTGGGACGTCACCAGTGACAGGGAGGTGGCCGAGGTGGTCACAGAGGTGCTGATGGGCCACGAGCCAAACGACCCCTGCAGGTGAGTCGAGGTCCAGGCGCCCTGTTGTGGGGCCCCAAGGCCCCCAGCGCCCACCCTCCCGCCTCAGGTGGCTCACTTGCCACCATTGTTCCCTTCCAGGCTGCTAAGCCTGGGCGCGGGCCACGGAGACGTGTCCTCGCCCACAGTTCCCTCAGCCTGTCCCCATCTCTCCTCAGAGGGCCCATGTCTCCGCCTCACAGCCCCTGACGGGGGGATGCTGCTTCCCCTAGCACGGGGGAGAGGAACCCTTTTTGGGTCAGGAGCCGCTGGCCACCAGAAAAACCAGTCGGGGGCTGCACGAAAGGAGACCTCACTGACGTGGCCCCTGCCTGAGAAGCAGAAAGGCACGCCCCACATTCCCCTCGCACACCAGAGCCTGGGGGGCCGGGCTGGTAGATTGTGTGGGGCCCCCAAGCTCTGGAGTGGAGCTCTCCAAAGCTGGGGGGGACCCAAGCCTCCAGGCAAGCCAGGGGCTGGATCTGGCCCCCAGGCCGCAGGTTTCCCACCCCGCCGTAGAGCGCAGGAGGGGAGGGATCCTCTGAGAGCAGTGCCCGACTCTTCCCTCCCCTCGCTGTCTCCGTCCTCTCCCATGGGCCCCGCCAGCGGCCCCCTTTCTCCTCGGAGCACAGGGAGCCCCGGGGGGCGCGAGGGTGGGGGGTTGCCCGGAGGCGAGGCGCCTGGCCGCTGACTGGCTGTTGGGCCTGGCGGTGCTGCAGGTACACCATGGTGGCCCACGAGCTGGTGCTGAGGTCCAGAGGGGTGCTGAAGGAGCGGGGCTGGCGGCTGGCCAACGACAAGCTGGGCTCTGGAGATGACATCTCCGTGTTCGTGATTCCTCTGGGCGGCCCCGGCAATTACACGTGAGGCCGCGCTGCCCCGGGGCGCGAGGCGGCTGCCGTCGCCATGGGAGCAGGGCTGGGGCGCAGGGGCGGCCTGGCCACAGAGCGTTGGTGCTGCCTGCCTTTCCGGCGAGAGGAGAAAGAAACCCGGGAGTCCCAGGCTGCCCGCCGCGCCCCGTCTCCGCCGGCTGCTCCCCAGCCCGGGCAGCAAGAGCTGGAGCAGCTAGCGACGGAACAGCCGCCCGGGGCCCGCGGTGGGGAGATCAAGGCAGGACTGTTCGGCTGCCATCACCCACAGCCAGCCCTGCCCGACAGGGCCCTGCGAGAGGACTGGGCTCCTACACAGCTCTCTGAGGCTCCTCTGCAGGACAGGAGAGTGCCCCCAGGCTGGTCTGGTAATGTGAGAATGGGGTAGCTGGAGGGGCGACAGTTCCCCAGGCCTGGGAAGCACGCGGCGTCCTGTGCAAACCCTCCCTTTCCCCCCTCGAGATCTGCACCGCTGCTGCCCGGTTCGGCTGAGCTCCGAGCTGCCGCTCCCACATCCCCGTGGACGGGCGGGCGCCTGTCCAGCTCTCGTCACGGCACTCGTCCTGGTCGCCTGGCCTGCGCAGCTCTGAAGCCCAGTCCCCTCTGCTCGTAGTGAAGGGAACAGCTGCACCAGGACAGCTCTGGGAACCAGCCAGGCTGTGGCTGGCGTGGCCTAGCACCCTTGCCTCATGCTTGCCATCCTGCTGGCCAGGCAGCCTTCCATCCACTCGCTGTGTCCTTCTCTCGGCGATGGGCACAGTATGAACACACAGGGACTTCTATCAGAGCAGCATTCGCACCCAGCCCAGGGTGAGTTCCCAGATGCCAAAACGGGGGATTGGCCCAATTATTGTTGGTTGTCAGTGGAAGAGCTGGTCTAAAAGTGTCCACGTTCCAATGTCAGTGAAAACAACCGGTCGTCCCATTTTCCCCCCAGCCGTACTGAATGGGTGCTTGGTTCTGTTCCGAGTACAGACCAGGCCTGCCCCAAAGGTCTTGCAACTTGAGGGGTGCATCCGTGTGCTTAGCTGGGCACCAAGGAGAATTAATGAGCTGTGTGTCTCTCTTAAAAAAAGCAAATCCCCTTCTTGCCAGTATTAATCTCAGAGCAATGACCAGCTCTATTCTGGTGGGGGCTGTGGCTTGGCTCAGCCCTGCAGAACGCTTGATTCAGAAAAGGTGATCCATCCTGCAAACCTCTGCTCAGGGACATGCACTTTCTGAGTCTATGCAGGGGGAAGGAAACAAGTGCAGCATTATAGCTATAAAATCCTGCCCCAGGGTAGAAATGGGGCAAATTCCCGTCTGATGAATGTTATTTGTAACTCCTAATTGGTGAGATGTAAATAAACTACATAGGCCTCCTTGGAACTAAAAGGCATCCGGGGAGTGTTATTGGCATTTCTGTCCTGGAAGGAGATTGTGTTTTTAAACAACGAATGCCACCAGGAATCCCAACAGGCCTTTATTGTCTGAAAGCCAGTTGCTTTTGAGTAGTTTATGTGGATAGGCCTGCCAGCAAATACATCCAGGCAGATCTCTCTGAGCCAGTCTCTTCCTCATTGCCAACAAGGGGATGGTGTAAAGTCTACCCCACTCCAAAGATGCTATGGGTATATCTAGACTGCAGAGTTTTCCCGGGATAGTATCCCAGAAAAACTCTGCCACATCCAAGGAACGCGTCTGTTCTTCCGAAATTTTTTTCAGAAGAGCAGACGCATTTTTTCGGCATCCCTGTAAACCTTGTTTTATGAGGAAGAAGGGATGTTCTGAAAAAGGGGTTTTTTCCGACATTTGGTCCAGTGTAGACAGGCCAAATGTAAGAAAAGCCTCTTCTGAAAAAAGAAGCAGAAAAAGATATGCAAATTGCGGTTTGCAATTTGCGTATCTTTTTCCAGAAGAACTGTGTAGTCTAGACACAGCCAAAGAGTGGGACTTTGCCTTCTCTGCTGTCAAGCCGTTTGTGCATTGTCAGCGGGCTGCCGTGGCCAGTTGCTCTTCTGTGCCGACTCAGTGAGAGTTACCCGGCTCGTCTGAGATGTGATCCTGGGTGCCCTTGGCTAGCACACAGAACACCGGGTGCCAGCTGACACAGGCTGTTCCATGTGAGCTCCCGGGGAGATGGAGTCTGTGTTGCTCCATAATGCGCTGCCTGGCACCTGCAAAGAGAGTTTCTTTCTCTGGAAATTGAATCTTTTGGTTGTTCCCTTGGAGCTCTCCAGCTGCTCGCACCTTTCCCATTAACTTCCCAGCAGCCAGAGTCCAGAAAACGGCTCCTGCCCCCTATTGTGCTGCTTGATTTGTGAGTGAGCAAAGGCTTCCTTTTTTAACTAGCCAATTACCCATCACACAACGGGATTTTTTGGGACTCTCCTCCGTGTCCATCTCTCTCTCTCCTCCTCCTCCTCCTACTGCCTCCCCCTCCCCTCAGCTCTCTTCCGCCTCCTGCCTCTCTCTCCGTCTCTTTCTCTTCTCCCCCTCCTGCCTCTCACTCTCCCTTTCTCTTCTCCTCCCCCTCCTGCCTCTCATTCGGGGGACACCACGCTCCCCGTGTGGGGGCAAGCAGCGCAAGCGGCTGTTTGGGCTCCATGCTCCTCATGCAGCACAGGGAGCACGCAGCCTAAATGGCCACTTGACCGCTTGCTCCCCTGCGGCAGCTCGGCGGAGTGGTGCAGAACTCAGCCGAGCGCCATGGCGGGAGGCGAAGGGGGGCGGGGCGGTGATGTACACAGCCGGGCCCCGCCCCCTTCTTCTCCCACCGTGGTGCTCAGCTGAGTTGTGCGCCGCTTAGCCAGGCTGCCGTGGGGGAGCAAGCGAGGCAAGCAGCCATTTGGGCCCCACGCTCCCCATGCAGCACCCCCCATGAGGAGCGCGGGGCCCAAACGGCCACTTGCGTCGCTTGCTCTCCCGTGGCAGCCCAGCTGAGCGGCACAGAACTCAGCTGAGCACCATGGCGTGAGGCAACAGCGCCCCCCAGAGGAGACTCTGTAACGCTACCGCATTAGTGTCACAGACATTGGGCTACTCTATATATGATGCTGGGTGGGGAGGATTAGCAAAACCCCCAAACAAAACAACAACTTCTGCTTAGCATTCCACCTGTTCTGAGTACCTGCTCTCTGCCTTCCCTCGGTGGCACCTGGCATTGGCCACTTCCGGGAGACAGGACGCAGGGCTAGATGGACCTTTGGTCTGACCCAGTCTGGCCGCTCTCATGTTCCTATGTACTGCTCATGCCCCTCCTGGGCTGGCCAGTGTCTCCACAACTACTAGCTGGGCTACCTCTGCTGCTGATCACTCAGGTTGGAACTAAAGAGCAGATGAATTCTGGGGCCTGGCTGGAACTCTTGGGATCCGAGGCCTGATCCAAACCTCTTAAGTGGATAACTTCTCTGACTTTAAAACCAACGTGTGGTCCTGTGGCACCTGAGCGACTAACCAAACTATATAGAGCCTTAAACCTGCATGGGTAAAAGCCACTTCCTCAGATGAATTGGAGTGGAAATAACAGAAACCAGGAACTGTATAACAGTAGAAGTACCTGACAAACGTAGTAGCTGTGTAAATGAGGCTAATTAAGTGGGCTGGATGTGTTCCATATGTAGCTTTTGATATGGAAATGCAGATGTTAAAGGCAGGGAAAGTTGGCTTTGCAGTGCATCAACCAGTTGATGTTTCTGTTCAAGCCCAGGGTAACGGTGTCAAATCTGGAGATGAATTCCAGTTCTGCAGACTCTCTCTGTAACTGGCTGGTGAAATTCCTTTGTAGGAGGATGGCTACTTTTAAATCCATGATGGAGTGCCCAGGCAGGTTACAATGCTCCCTACAGGTTTCTGTGTGTTACCATTTCTGATGTTTGATGTGTGTCCCTTTATCCTTTGGTGCAGAGACTGTCCGCTTTGGCCAGTGTCCTTGGCATGGCACCTGATGGCTGGATCGCATTAGAGGATGTGGAGTTGTGAGAGCCCCTGGCTCCGGCCCTGAGAGGCTCGGGTGCGAATGCTGTCTAGGCTATTAGTGCCATACAGCCCGTCTCAGACTAGCACTCCCACCCGTTCCTAATGGGGCCATGCCCGCGGTGAGCAGTGCTGTCCTGCAGCAATGGAAAAGGGTGGAATCTCTTGCCATGTGATAGGCCAACAAAACTCCATGGTTCCTCAGGGAGTGTGGGATTGGCCCTGGGCCCACTGTGGCATACGCTAGGGTCACCTGTGACGCCCAGGAGAAGGGGGCCGGTTCCTGCTAGCATTTCCAGCAGGCGGCTCTGCAGCCATAGGCACCCACAGGAGTGGCCTCCTTTTCAGAGCTGCCAAGCGCCCCGCTCCAATTCCAGCCTGCCGTCTTCACCTGTCAAGTGCTGAGCTTCGGGCTCAGAAGGCTTATAGCGGTAGCGGCTGCCCTGGAGCTTTTGCTGCAGCCTCCAAGCCTAGGCCGGCAGATGGGTGCGAGTTCCCCGCATGCTAGCACGCTAAAATAGCAGCATGATGTTGCTGCAGGGGCCGTGGGCAGAGCTGGGTGCTGGAGGGTGGATGCAGGTGTGCGGATGGGCCTGGACTCACCTATTCTACCACCCAAGCCCCAGTAGCCACACGGCTGATTGGAGCAGACCGAGCCTGAGTCTGTCTGTACCTGCTGCAATGTAGAGGTGCCCTCTGGCTTTAATGGGCCATCTCCTTCCTCCCCAGACCTGCCGGGGCTGTGTGTCTGCATCCCACGTGGCTGCACAGCTGGCGAGTGTGCTGTCGCTGCGCCGGCTGCCTGGAGCCTGCCCCACCTTGGGCTGGCTAGTGCAGAGCGGGCCGTGCCCAGGAAGGGGCGGAGGGGAGTGCAGCCGTGTGGTGGAGGTACTGGGCACCAGAGGGCAGCAGCGCTGTTCGGTACCAGGCCCTCCCCAGCCCTGCCCATAAATCTGATGCCAAATCAATGGCCTGGAGATGGAGCGGAGCCTTCAGGCAGGCTCTGATTGATGGCCTGGCTAATGGGCTATTCATTAGGGTGGGAAGAGCCTTTCCCATGAACATGTATTCCTCTCTGGGGGCCCGGCCCGGCCCTCCGCCCCGTGTCTTTCCCACTGCCCCAGCCTCCTCTAGCGCCCTGGCTCCGTGCAGAGGCTGCAGAGCGCTCGCTGGCAGGCGGGTCACCTCCTTTCCCCTCCCCTCATCCAAACAGAGCCCAGTTGGGTTCGGGCCGCTTCAGAACGTGGGATTTTGGGGGTTTGGTTTGGTTTTTTTAACACTTATCAGGAGCTGGTCACCGGTGGTGGAGGAGGGCACGGCGATGGCTAGCTCCCCGTCTGCTCTCACCCTGCCGAGGGAACCACTGGGTAACCAATGACCCTTCTGGCATCCACCTCCCTCAGGCCATGTTCCCCACTTCCGGGATCACCTTCCCGCCCTGGCCTATCCGTCCCCTGCACCCTTGGCTGGTTCAACGTCCCGCACCCAGGGTCCATAGTTCGGCTCTATGCCCTGTCCGGGTCCAAGTTCCGGTTCAACGGCTCCATAGCGGCTCCGATCTAGGGGCCTTACTCCCGCCCGACGAAGAGCTCTGACCCCTCGGTGAGCAGGGGTAGGGGGACACGGGCCCTCCCGCTTCTCAGGCTCCTGGCCCAGGGCCCTAAAGGTAGGGGCAGCTGCCGCTACCTGGCTGACAGGGGCGATACTCTGAAACCTGTCAACCTCTCGAGCCTCCGTACCCGCCCTGGGCCACTTCCTACCCGCGCTAGTGCCAACCTCCCTTCGCTCGGTACGAGAGAAAACACGCTTTCGGGCTTGGTAGCCTGCGTCCTCCTAGTTCTCCCGCCAAGTGGGGAGGCTCTGGGGGAGTGTCAGGCGGCTCCTGGTTTCCCCTGTGGGGCCAACCGCCCTGGCGCCCCAGGTGGTGGAGAGGTTGGGAAACCCCCGTCCTCTGCCTGGTGGGACAGCATCTCTCCGGCCGGCACGCTGCCGCCTCCGTGTCACCCCCGCGCTCTCCGCGCCGCCGGCGTCGAAAGCTCCCGGCACGTGGCTGGAGCACGTGCAGCAGCGGCGCAGGGGAGGAGCCGGACGGCCGTGCTCCTCAGCCACTGCTCCGGCTCGGAGACGGGCCGCTGTGCCCCGTCACACACTGTCAAACGGGTTGAGGGGGAAATGGGCTGAGACCCTCAAAACCAACTGACACCCGCCCCGGAGAAATCCTCAGTTAGAATCACATGGGCGCCGGGGGAGGTGAGCCCCCTCTGCCCTGGCCTTGTCTCCACGCAAACCTTCCTGGCTTTACCGGAAACTGTTTGGTTGAATTGTTGCAAGCCCTGTGTGGGCCCTCTCATTAGCTTTGAGTGGCTCATGTTCTCAGCCTACAGCTGTCCCGAATGGACTTAAACTAACCCACACTAAGCCTCTGGAAGAACTCAGCCTTTGCCCTGGTTTAACAAAAGTGGTGTAAAATCCCACCGTTTAGTGAAACTGCCTGTGGAGAAACTCTGAGCCAAAGGCTGCAGGAGGGCGAGTGTGAGATGAATTTACAAGTGGCTCTTGCAACAGCCCAACGCTCTTATCCCCATTGACTACATGTAGAAACTGAAACACAGGTGGGGAGCTGGTGGTGGGGCCCAGCAGGAGTCCCAGGCCCAGCCACTGGACGTAGTGGGCCTACCTGTGCAGCACCAGGCATTGCCCTTTGCACTAGTGCAAAGGGTGTAAAACACTACTGGAACAGAATGGCAGGATTTTGCACCCACTTTGCACTGGTGCAGTCGCCCCCCCCTCCCTCCAGTGCACAGAACGGTGAAGACTCAGGCCTGCCAGAGAAAGGCATCGCTTCTTGCAGGCCCCCCGAAGCAGGGCAGGAGCAGATGCTGGGCAGACAGGCTCCATTAGCAGCAGGCGGTGGGGTGAAGCAACGCTAAGTGTTTGGGCCCTGAGAAGAGCGACTGCTCAGTCTCTTGGAATCTAATCTAGAGAGGAGAATGTTCGTAAGTTTGTGCGCTAGTGGGGCACTATAAGCTACCACAACCAAACTTTGCATGGGGTAAGCTTTCTGCCAGGAGAAAGTTTTAAGGGGCTGTTGGCAGTGCGGGGACAGTCACTCACTAAGGCCGGCGGCGGAGGCGCGAGGGGAGGGGTGGCGCTCCGAGCGGCAGCTGCCCCACTTGCCTCTACCAAGCCGTTCCACTGCACAGGCACGTCCGGAGTGGGGGAACCCCCTCCTCTCTCCTGCCCGTGATGTCACTCGGCCCGGGCCCCTCCCCTCCGGCGGTGGCGGAGGGTTGCCAAGTGATGGCAAGGGATGCAAGTGATGGAGCTCGCAGGCCTGCCAGGGGGCGGTTGCGGGCACAGGGGGGCGAGGCCAGCAGGGAGGCAGCGGTGGTGCTGGGAGCGGCCTGGGGTCCGGTGCAGCATCCTGGTTGCGTGGCGGGGAGTCCGGCTCCTGCTCGGCACAGCCCGCAGGAGAGGGGAGCTCCCAGTGCGGCTCCATGGTGCGGCAGGTAGTGGGGCAAAAGTTATGGGACAGGTGGTGAGGTTGTTGGCCCCCGCGGCACCTGCAGCCCCGCCCACCCTAGGTCCAGCGCTCGCCCCCACCTGCCCGCCCCTCACACGGGGCACTCCCACCAGGATCCCACCACCCACCCGAGCAACGCCGGGTGACTCCAGCTAGTCCTGAATAAAACTAATTGTTCTCTGGTATGTCTGCCGGAGTCCCTCTCTCTTGGCTCCGCTTTGCAGGGGGTTTCACTCACACCCCTTCTCACACTGCGCTTGAGAAATGTGGTCCTATGTGTCCTACAGACCACTCACAGCTGTGATTGCATTACACACACACACACACACAAAAGCTCTGCATTGCTCCAAGCTGGAGAGCGCCCTGTTTCCCTGAGAAGTCACCATGAGGACCACTCCACAGAGTGGCTAATGGGGCATTGCGGGAGACATGCCGAAGGTCAATCAACTCAACCGAAAGCCTGCTGCACAGTGCCCACTGCATATGTGACTGTCCAATAAAGGGAGAGAGAGAAAAGTCTCATGTGGAGGGGGAAGTTTTTTGCCACCAAAACTGGGCGTTGGTTGCAACTTTTGTTGTGTCAAAATGTGGCCGCTATCTGGGTTTGGGTGCCAAAAAGGAGCAAGGGGCACCGGGAAGTACTGCCTGCTGGGGCTGATCTGCAGGTGGCCGAGCTGGGAAGCCCGGCTTTTGGCTTGAAGAGGAGACGCTGGAGGTGCAGACCAAGGGTCAGCAGGAGCTGCCAGGGGTGGGGAGAATTGGGGTTTAAGATTGCCCCTCCCAGCACGGTGAAGGAAGCCTGAAGGGGTGGTGTGTGGACATACCACCTGGATGGTGCCTGGTGTTTGGGCACCCAATTCCCAAAAGCCTTTGGGTGCAAATGGTTTAGGCAGGGTGTCCTTTTCACTGGCCACACAAGGGCTTCTCTGTGCCAGTTTGCAGGGGGCCCAAGGTGATCTCGGACCACAGTCCTGGGAGCAGGACTCCCTCTTCCCAGCAGTGTTGGTGCTCCTCGGGAGGGGCAGGAAGGCGTAGAAGCCTCATGCTGGGAAGTGTGAGTCATTGCAGGGGCCGGTATAGATCTGGGGGGCTGCTGGAGTCCTCTCTCTTCAGTTCCTTTCTGTGACTCCTGCTTGCACTTTCTCCCTCTCCTGTCTCCAGTGTTAGCAGGCGTGTGCACACACTCTCTGACACTCACACACTCTGACACACGTGCTCTCTGACGCGCTCTCTGACATGCACACATTCTAACGTGCACTCGGATGCACGCGCTCTCTGACATGCACAAGTTCAGATGCACACACACACTGACACTAACATGCACATGCTCTCTGACACACACACTTGACACATGCTCTGACACACAAGTGCTCTCTGACACGCACACACTCTGACACGCTCTGACACACAAGTGCTCTCTGACAAGCACACTCTCTGACACGCGTACTCTCCTTGCTTGCAGGGGAAGGTGCGTTAGCTGCTAGCTGCTGACGAGAAGAAGGGGCATTTGCTTTCCTGGAGCCCAGGCTGAGGGCTGTACAAAAGAAAGGAAGTCTGAGAGGAGCTGTATTTAAATTGTCCTTTTCTGTTCCCTTTCGGTGCAGGGAAATGTTTCCTTTGGAGCCAGTTCCAAATCTGAAACTCGGTAAATTAAGAAAAAATGTCCCTCTGAGGCCAACCCCCCCTCTGAAATAGATCCTGGTCGGTCTGAGCCAGGTCCCAGAGCTGGCTTTCCCTCCTTGCTGATTCACAGCTAGCAGGGGGATTTCCAAGCGGGATACTGGTTATGCTTCGCCTTCCCCTTCCTTCCCTGGCAAATCCCTGTTTGACGGGAAAACACCGCTGAGCCAGGCTGCTGGGTGCGGGACGAAGCAGAAGATCTAACAACAGGCTTGTGCGCGTGTGTTACCCACGGCCACTTCCCTCCCTGCATTGCTTGTTCCCTCCTTGTTGGCCATTGGCTCTGGCGTTGGATTGTGAGGTCCGCCGCAGCCTGCTACTCTGTACCTGTGTCACACCTGCACGAGGGGGCCCTGCTCCTGACGGGGGCTCTGGCACCTGTTTATCACTGGGCAGATCGATCCAGGCCCGGGGTGAGTCCAGAAGGAATGGAGGTTGGGGGAGCGACAGGCGGGTGACAGTGGGGCAAGATGGTAAGTGTCAGTAGGCACAACAGAGCTGGGGTTGAAGTAAGAGGTGGGCAGCTCGCAGGGGGCAAAGAAGCTCATCGGGCAGGCGGTGAGGTGGAGGGATGGTTGGCCTGCGATACAGATTTTAGCAAACCGTGGCACTCCTGGTGCCGTCTGGCAGACAGGGCGACAGACCAAGGGGTCAGGTGCCTGTTCCCAGCTCTGCCACTGACCTGCTTTGTGGCCATGCGTCAGTGGTTTCTCCTCTGCCCCATGCCTGCCCAGCCTGTTTAGGCTGTCGGCTCTTCAGGGGAGGGGCCAACTTTTGCTCGGTATTTGCAGGGCCCCCTTCGGCGTGTCCTCTAAGCCTTGCTGTGGATCATGGTGGTCAAGGAGGAGAGGTGAGACAGGCCGGGATGCATGGTGGGATGGTGCAAGTTCCCTGTGTTTCAGGAGGAAAGTGCTGCTAACCGTGTCTGGTGGAAGGGGTTGGGTGACACACCTCCAGCTATTCCTGGACCCGTCCGGCAGAAACATGCTGAGAATGCTGGGAGTGGGTCCGTAAGTGGTGAGGAGGCAGAGATAACAGAAACATCCCCGTGGTGTTTTCCTCGGCTCCTTGTCACCGCTGGAAATGGTTCCGCCGGCTTTGCTCTCAGTAACGCCCAGTGCAACAGCAGACTCTAGTCCACACCAGCCCTGGAATCTGCTATCATCACAACCACAATAGAATCAATCTAGAGCTTTGCGTTGGTAGGAGGTTTTTCACCTAGCATGCGCACGGTAGGTGACAAAGGTGTGTAAGCATCATTGCCATAATTTTACAGATGGAGAAATTGAGGCACAGAGTGGTGAGAGCAGAAGGCTGAGGTTAGAATAATGCCCAGTACTTGATTCCCAGTTCAGTGCTTCAGTCAGTGTACCACCATTAGGTTGTCCCTTTTCCTATTGAGCTCTTCACATCTTGCACTGTCAACCTGTGGAACTCCTTGCCAGAGGATGTTGTTATGAAGGCCAGGGCTTTAACAAGTTTCAAGAAAGAGCTAGATAAATTCATGGAGGCTATTAGCCAGGATGGGTAGGAATAGTGTCTCTGGCCTCTGTTTGCCAGAAGTTGGAAATGGGTGACAGGAGAGGGATTACTTGATGCTTACCTGTTGTGTTCACTCCCTCTGGGGCACCTGGTGCTAGGCACTGTCTGAAGACAGAATTCTGGGCTACATGGACCTTTAGTCTGTCCCAGTGTGGCCGTTCTTAAGAGACCAATGATCCAGCCAGTCTCCTATCCTGACCCCAGCAAGGACCAAAACAGCTGATCACTCCTGGAACGCTGTTCCATTGCAGCTGCACGTCACCAGCTGGAGACCAGCTTCTGCCCTGAGCATTGATAGCTCTACTGACTGTATTAGAGAACACTCTTCTTATTCCCTACAGTGGAAGTCTAATCCTTTCTTTGAATCAATAAGAATTCTTCCTCTCCCCTGAGACACCGGCCTGCTGACAGATGAAGTGACGGGTCAGGAGGACCAGCCAGGTTCAGTCTGTGCTGTATCCGCTTTGCGGGGGCTTACATCACCTTCTGCCCCCTCTTCTTCCAGTTCCTTACTGTGTGATGCCGCACAAAACGTCTACCCTCTGAAATAAACAAAGAGCTTTCTCCTCTTTTTGCTGCGGTGGATGGCTGTAAAGACAGGAAGTGCCATCGCCGGCAGAGCCAGATCCTGTTTCCTGATTCCTGCTTTGGGGTTCTTATTTATGTTCATAAGTGACACTCCTTGCGTGTCACACAGCTGCAGGAATGTGTGTGTGTGTGTGTGTGTGAGAGAGAGAGAGAGAGAGAGAGAGAGCTTCACATGGCTGACTGTGTGTGAGTGATAAATGTGACACGCTTTTTTGTGCTCCTATTTCACTGAAGCCTTAAATCTGAAGTCCACTGGCAATTGGCCACAGCAGACTAGCTCTGAGACACAAGATAGTCTCGCCACTAGCCATGCAGAAGGGATGAGCTCTTAGATCAGGCTGGGGAACCTAAGACTCAGGGGCCCTATGTGGCCCCTGGCTTGTCTGGATCCGGCCCCCAAGGCTCAGCGCTCCCTGGAGGGCACATATTCTGGGATTATTGCATGCTGGTGCTCCAGCCCTCTGGCCATCCCCCCATAAGGCTGGAGCACACCAAATCTATTAGTCTAGACTCTGCTATGTGAGGGGAATGTGGGAAGCCTCTTTCTCTTTCTCAGTCAGGGGCCATGTCCGTGAGGGATTGGTTGGTTTTTGCTTGTGTGCAGCCCCCAACTGGTTTTTCAGTGGCCCCCAACCCAAAAAAGGTTCCCCGCCCCGTGTTAGATACATGGAATCAGATAGCCTGTGTCATGCTGTCACGTGATAGATATGAGATGGACTACTAGGTACAGCTGGCTACCGGCCATGCTATACAGCCTGGCTACTATAAACGCAACGAGTAATCCTGTGGCATGTTAGAGTATGTCTACACAACAGCGTTATTTTGGAATAACATAGTGCGCGTCTACACAGCAAGCCATTGTTTTGACATAATGTCGAGCTGGAGGACTTCTTACTCTGACTCCTGTAACCCTCACTTCACGAGGAGAAAGGGAAGTCGAAGAAGGAGTGCTCTTCCTTTGACTTCCTGCTGTGTAGACCGCGCCAAAAGACAAATTAAGCTATTTCAACTGTGGCTACGCAAGGCATTTAGGACAAGCATTGTCATTGACTAGGGCTTTAGCACAAGGCAGATGTGTCTGGGTGCACTGCGATATAAATGATAAAATATTAGATGGGCAAGATGGGTGTGATATGTTTTACTGGACCACTTCTGTTGGTGAGAGTGGAGCTTTGAGCCACAGGTAGCTCTTCTCCAGCCTCCCAGCTAAATGCAGGGGAGGCGGCCGGAGTGGGCCCCGGGGTGTGAGTGTCTTGGGGAGTTCTTCCTGCAGCCACTGCTCTTTCCTCCCCCTTCCCCTCCCCCTCCCCGGCTTGTGCCCAGTCTCCCAGCTCCCCCCGCCAGCACCCTGTGAGCTCCTCCTCCTCTGTCACCCCCACCCCGTACCCCACCCTGTGCCCCCGCCAGCACCCTGTGAGCTCCTCCTCCTCTGTCACTCCCACCCCGTACCCCACCCTCTGCCCCCGCCAGCACCCTGCGGGCCCCTCCCCCCTCTGTGACGCCCGCTGCCCGTATCCCCGGGCGGCCCCGCCCCGCAGTACCCGGCGGGGGGGCGGTCCCGGCCGGCCCCGCCCTGCCCGGCTAAGTGCCGCTCGCCGCGGAGCCCGAGCAGCCGGAGCCAGCGCCCCAGGTACCGCGGGGCGGGGCTGTGGGGAGCGGGGGGGGGCTCTGTGTGCGGGCACCCGGTGCCTGAGGGGGCTGTGGGGTGAGGGGGGCGCTGGGGCCGGAGGGGTTGCGGGGGGGAGCCGGGCTGGGCTCTGGGAGTTCGGGGTGTGGGGGTGGCAGGGCTGTTCTGGGGGTCACAGGTTGTACAAGCGGGGGGGGGGCAGCCCTTCTGTCTCCTACTCTTATTGGGGGAGGGGCTCTTACCCCCCTTCTCCCGGGCCGGGAGCCGCCCCCCCCCCCGTGCTGCAGGGGGGCCCAGCTCTGTCTCAGCACAGCCACTGATGCGGGGCAGGTGGGCAGGAGAGGCTGTGCTAGGTGTGCCCGTCCTCCCCTGGAGTGTGTGCTCAGCTGGTGGGGTGGGGAGGGAGACCAGGCAGCTGAGCTGAGCAAACATCCCAGGGAGCCTTTCCCTGGCCAGCTCTTGTTCAGCACAGCTACTTCCCCTGCCTGGGGAGCTGCCGGGGTGCAGAGCAGGAATCTCTGCGTCCCTGTCTGTCTGTAGGTCCAGCACAACCAACAGTCCTGCGGCACCTTAGAGACTAACGGGCGTTTGCTGTGGTGGGTACAATCCACTTGTTAATCAGCCAGTGCCCACTGCTTGGGCTCCCTGGTCGCGCTCAACTGTGGCATGCCCCCAAGCGACAGAAGTTTGCTTGAACTAAGCAGGCTGAAATGGTGGTGGTCTTCCCCATCTCCTCCCCCCCCCCCACACACACTTGGCTTTTCTGTGTGGGAGCACGCTCCTGGGGTGCATTTTCATGTCCTAGGTGCTGTTTCCTAGTGCTAACAAACAGCATGTCCATCTCCTCGAAGCCAGTGCTCCTTGCTTCCTGTAGGTAGCCTTTAAACATGTGTGTTAGGAGCTTTGTAATGGCTTTGGAGTACAGAAGCATTCCAAAACCATGACTGCGCTGCTTTCTCCAGCCCTAACCGTCTGGCAGCCAAGCCCCTTGAATCCAGCCTTGGCCTCCTGACAACGGGAGCGTAAAACAGTAAGAAGTTGTGAATCAGTTTAGAGTGTGCAGTCTGACTGGGAAACATGTTGTGTGCTGAGACCTCAAGCTGATGGAAACTAAACTGGGTCACAGATAAAGAAAATGTCACCTTTTATGCAAATTGTGAAAAGGTTTAAATTGTGTTACAGGCAATAAACTATTTAAGGGCTTCAGTTATGTGTTCCCACTTATATTCCACTTTCAGTCACGCTTTATTGTCTCTGTGCCAAGTGTCTGCTGGCCTCCCATAATTTTCCTTATAGCTACATGTGAGAGCTAGGGGTTTTAAAGTGGAGTCCTAGATCTAGTAGAAGTTATTTGCTTGCAGAGGTTCTATCAAAATGGAAAAAGCACAGAGTTATGTGACCCACTTCCAAGAGGTTATCAGAAGTTTGTGTAAACAAAACCACATTGTAATCTTCTGTTTGGCATGGAATGCCATGAAATGTAAGGAATGTATTAGACAAATATTGATTGGCCCAACGCGATAGCAGTACAAAACTAAACAGGTAGAAACTGTTCCTGAGGCTGTGATGTATTATTGGGATTTGATATATCACGTACTACACATTCTTATTGAAGAATAAGAAACCTATGCTGCCTTAGAAACCTTAATGTGGAGGGGGAGTTAAGGTCTGTGTTGTTCTCCCCCCTCCCCCTAATTTTTTCCCATCCACGTGCAGATTTTTTCCATCCATATGCGAAATAACTTTTTCTATGTGCACTGGGGCATGTGTGTATGTGCACCACCAGTAGAATCAGAGACCTGGCTGTGGGTGCTCCGCTTATGAGTGGGGGGCATTTGAATCCCTCCTGGGTGACCGCACAAGCACACTGCTTACAAGGATCACTGGTTAAGGTGTCTGTAGACTCTAAAGCGTGGTGGGTTGTAAGAAGGTTTCCTGTAAGACTCCTCTCCTGGAAGACTGAGATGCACCGCAGTGACATCAGCTGGCTCTGGATGTTGAGCAGTTGTTTGCCTCACTTGAAAAGCAATGCCGTGGAACATAAACTTCCACAAGTACAGCTGCCGTCAGCTGAACTCAGACGTGACTTACAGCCACGGAAGTTACGATCTTGCAGCACTTCTCAGAGCAGGGAATAATCCTCGCGTCCTGCCCAGCATCCCTCCCAACACAATGTTATAAACAAACCGTTGTGTGCGTGCCAAGTGTAAAATGGCAGCCAGGTGAGCCAGCAGGAATCCAACGCACTGCTGTGTCACGCATGGGGATGCACAGAGCAGGAAAGGTGGTACTGCATAGAAAGCCAAAATCTGGTCTTTCAGGGTTCCTGCATCACATGAGATCCTGCTCAGCAGGCACCTGATTCCTGGATGCTGCTGAGAATTAATTTATTTTACAAGGAGCTCTTGCTCTGCCATTTGTTTAATGAAGAGCCTTCTAATTGGCAAGCTGCTTCATAAGCACGTCCATACAACAGGTGAAATGCACAGTGGGTGTTGCCTTTGGGGAAAAGACATGAGGGCAAGTCTTGGACCAGGGGACACAAGTCATGCTGACTCCAGATGGAGTCAGAAAAAATGGAAGAAAGAAAGCCGTCTTCAGATCCTAGTAGGGATGTGAGCAGCTAGCTGGTTAATCAGTAAATCTTGCCCATGCGCTTACAGTTAACCAGTGGGGGCTGCTCCAGCCCTGTGCATGAGGTAGGAGGCCTGCCAGCCCCGTTTATTTGGTTAACCAGTTAAATTTCCCATTTGACCAGTTAACTAATTGGGATTAGGATGACAGGAGCCTTCCTTACAGTTTGGTTGCTGCACCTTTTGCTTAAAAGTTCTTGAGTCAGATCCTTGACTCAAAGGAGTCTGGCTTAGCAACGATAAAAGTTAGCTTTTGTATTTGTGTATTGTGACACAAAATATCTCTTCAGGATTGTAGCTCTGCACTTTAATCAGTGCTCAGTAGTAGGTGAGGGACATGCTGAATGCATATGTGATTTATTGATACCTGTTGCCACCTGACTGTTTGTTACTGAGCTGAGACAGAAAGCAAAGGCATCAGTTTCACTTCTGTTTATAGTTGGTTTCTAGACCATTTCACTTTCTCTTTTTCATGAAGCATGCTACAAGCCTTGCAAAGGAAAGGGTTAAATCCAATTCACTTGGTTTCATTACATATTTATTTCTAGTATGAGGATTTGTAGGATCTTTAAATGTAAACTTCAGTTTTGAGATGAAGCTCCTTTAAGAGATAGGTTTATTCTAATAACACCCTGCAAGTGGCCATGCGTGTTTGGGGCCTGGAGGGCCAGAATGGAGGCGTTCATAAGTTATAAAGAAAAGGTACCTGCATCTGTCTGAGACCCAGCATGCCCCTCGAGATGATTAGGTAAAGGAATACAAGTGCTTCTGGGGAAGGTTGTGGGCACAATGCAAGTTTGTGTGGGAGTTGGATTGTTCATATGTGAGGCTCATGCTTGTAGTCATGGGTCTCCTGTGTTAATTGTGAGTAATGATTATTTGCATGAGTAAGAGTTGTAGGCTTGAGCTCTTGGCTTTGTGTAGAACCCAGACTGTGCTGCCTACAGCCTGTATAGATGTGAAATTGTGGTCAATTGCTTTGCCAAAACATGCCACTTTGGTCAGATATCTGAAAACAGGGATGGCTCCAGAAACGGAAGACAAAAAATAGTCTTTGGTTTCTGATGTGTGTCACTGGAAGGTGTTGCCTGTTTCTCTTTTGAGCCAGTTTGAGAACTTTCTTTTTTTTCCTGTAGTTTTTTTCAGAATGGTCATACGTGCAGCATGTGAGTACAATATGATGTTGGGTCATATTTAGGTAGCTATGTGAACATTCTTTCTCATGATGGGTGCTTTTTAAGCTTGACTGGGGAAATTTCCTTTTTCTTTTGACAGCCCTGTGTCAGAAAAATGCATTACTTGCTAGGACCATTCTGTAACCTCTTGAAGGGTTCTATTTCCTCTTGTGACTCAAGCAATTCTAAGGGATTTTGTTTGGGCATGTGCCTGTGTGTGTGCCTTTTGCCATCTTGTCTGACCAAATACATTTAGCCAGCTCAGGCAAGGTTGTCTTGTCTTGCTTGATATTTCTGTCGTTCTCAAGAGATATGTGTTTGCGGGTTGCAATGATGTGATGGTGTTGGATTGCGCCTCGGGAATATGAGAAACCAATAGTGCTGATTAGGGGGCTCTCGAAGAAGAGTTTGTCATTTAAATTTGTCAGTGGCTTTCTCCAGCAGCTCTTGCTTATTTATTTCTACTTATCCACTTCCGGTTTTAGGGGTTGGCACTTCCAGAACGGACAGTGTGCCCAGTTCTGAGTGAATCACATCCCAGGTAGGTCCTGCCCTCTGCTGTGCACTCGGACTTGTGTGCTTTTGTGGCATCCCTCTTGTGTGTGCACGTGGCCACGTCTAGAAGTGGAGTCGATGTGTGCTTGGGTGTGCGGTGAGACACTTCCTTGCACTCCCTTCTCATGTTGGAAGCTGTGTGTTTACATGCCGTGATCTCGCTTAGTCCATGTCTGCATTACATGTTGCACTGGTTTCAAGGGGGAGGGTTAAACTAATTAGTGATCATGCCCTTCTGTTGATTTAAAACTGGTTTCTCTTGAGTTGGCTTAATTTGCTAATGAATTAACTTACACTGCTCAAAAGTAAATTGCCTTAACCTAGTGCAGTTTTACAACACAGCCAAGGACTAAGCTAGTTGATGCCTTAATGGCGTTTCTCTGTTTCTGCATAGCCGTGGCTAGAGCAGGGAAGAGGTGAAAGCGTTACCCACAGCAGCGGTTCTCGCATTGCCGGCCGGGAACCCCTTTCAGTGGGGTCACCAGGCTTGGCTTAGACTTGCGGAGGCCGCGGGGGGCATGGCTCAGGTTTCAGGTCTCTTACCTGGGGCTGAAGCCCTTTGGCGCCCACCTGTCTCCCCTCCCCCCTCTTGGGTGCATGAAGTAATGTTTGTTGTCAGAAGGGACTCGCAGAGCAGCCCTGATCTACATGGTGATCAACTGTGCTAAGAGCCTAGCCTGTGTCTCCCCTGGGCTGTTGTAGGGCCTCTCTGACTCTTTCCCCGCCCCAGTGTGGCTCACTCCGTGGTGGTGCTGGTGAAAGTAGAAGTGTAGCGGGGGAGAGGCCAGCAGAGTTTGGCTCTCAGTAGGGCGGCCAAAGACCCCGATGAAGTACTCTGGGGGTGGTGTGAGCGTCGAGTCTTTGCACGCCCCGGGGAGACGGGGCCAAAGGTCCTGATAGCTGGGGACAGAGGGGATGGCGAACAACATGCTGTTCTTCTCTCTTGTGCTCCCTTCAAGCCCTGCCCCCTTCCCGTGTAGGACCACTCTAGACATGCCTCTTAAGCATTTGGGGGTGGGGAGCCCCTGGAGGGTGTCAGTGGTTGCGGCCGCTGCTTGGCTAGTGGTGCCTGGACTGCTTTACAGATGCTAATGCAGACGCCGCTGCCATGGAAGCCAGACTCAGGAGACGGTTGTTTAGCAGCACAGAGACTTGTTAACTACTGCGTGGACGGTAGGAAGCAGAGTTCTTCAGTCTGAGCTTGACTCGTCCCCTTCTGTATTCCGATAGGCGTTCCCTTCTCTCCCACCCTCCTTGTCCCCCGAACTGGCCTCTGTGTGGTGGCTCTGGAGACATGCTTTGCTTCGATTTAAAAAAAAAAAAACCACCAACCCCAGAGTGGTGCTGAAACGCTCATCCTGGCTCCATCTTAGGAGAAGAAGGGTCTGGAGAACTTCTAAATGTGGAACTCTTCTTTTAATAGCCCCTCAAGGAGCCCACGTAGTGGAACACTGTACAGGCAGTCCCCGGGTTACATGGATCCAACTTACATCGGATCCCTACTTACAAACGGGGTGAGGCAACCCCGCACTAGCTGCTTCCCCCCAGCAGACCAGGAGACGCGAAGCTAGCACCCCCCCCCCCCCCCAGCAGACCAGGGAGACGTGGAGCGGCTTTTCTCAGCAGACACCTCAGCTTGAGAATAAAGGACTGAGGGAAGTGAGGTGTGGGAGAATAAAACTGAGCTCTGGAGAAATGTTTGGCTAGAGTTTCCCCTACAATATGTACCAGTTCCGACTTACATACAAATTCAACTTAAGAACAAACCTACAGTCCCTATCTTGTACGTAACCTGGGGACTGCCTGTATAGCCTCTGTGCGAAACTGTCCTGGGAATGCGCGAGTCCCGGTCTAGGATGTACTTGCCAGGCCTTTCTGAAGGTGATGGCTAAGGGGACGTGGGTGGTCTTCCCTTGGGTATATGGCATTTTGCTAGGCTGTTGTCAGTGTGTGGAGCCAGGTGCTTGACAAAATAAAGCAGGTTCATGTCCACCTGGGGAGTTGCTGATGCTCTGGTGAGCCTAGTATTGAAGGCCTGGTATAAAAACAGAGTTACCCCAGTTTAACTAAGATCAAATGGTCTGGTAGCACTTGATAGACTAACAAAACACGTCGATGGGATCGTGAGCTTTCGTGGACACAGCCCACTTCCTCAGCTCATGATCCCATAGACATGTTTTGTTAGTCTGTTGCAGGAAAGAAAACCAGCAAGCAAATGGTCTGGCAGCACTTTATAGACTAACTCAGCTACCCCCTGAAGCTCCTAAGGATGCGATGGTTGATGTGCTACAGCTTTGTAGGGAGGAAAGTCTTTAAATCAATATAAACCAGGTTTAAAATGTTAAGTGCACCACGCAGGGGTATGTATTGCCTTAAGTTGATTTAAAACCAATTGTAAGTTGAACTGATGTCGCTTTCTCAGTGTATGTGAGTGTTGGCTCCTGTTGCCTGCTGCAGACATAAGAGAGACAGTCACACGGCAACTTAGAAATGTGTAGCTTAAAAAAAAAAAATCTGTTGAAGTCCAGACTAGGACCAGTAGGCATAAAAGGCAATGAAATTGGAAAACTAGCACTTCCAGGGGTGTAGCACAAGTGAACAGTCTTCTGAAATCGCAGGGGGGCGTACTGCCTGATCCCAGAGGCTCTTTGGGATAACCTTTCCACAGTACCTTTCCGGTCTCTGGAACAGACTGTGTGCATCTCTTACGAGAGAGGCCTCCGAGGGGGAGCCGTGTTAGTCGGTATCTGTGAAAACGCGGAGCCCTGCGGCACCTTAGAGACTAACCGACTTATTAGGGTATAAGCTTTTGTGGAGAATACCCACATCATCAGGTGAATCGGAGTGGAGGTTACAGAGGCAAGGGTGTATATAAGGACAATAAAAGAAAAAAAAATCTCAAACAACCAATAGTCTAGTAGCACCTTTGAGACTAACAAAACATGTAGATGGTATCATGAGCTTTTGTGGGCACAACCCACTTCTTCAGGTGACTGTCAACAAAGAAAGAAGGTACTTGAGTAAACGAGGCTAATCAAGTCAGGGTGGAAGTGGCTCATTCGCAGCAGTGGCTGAGGAAATGTGGATATCCAGAGGGGAAATGGGTCTCTGTAATGCGTTAGCCACTTAAGATCCTTATGCAATCCTAAATTGATGGTATTGAGCTTGCAAACGAGCTCCAGTTCTGCTGCCTCCCTCTGGAATCTGGTTTTGAAGTTTGGAGAAGGGAGGCCTTGTTCGTGCATGGTGCTGACCCTCCTTCGCTCCGGGCGCGGACGCTGCTGTTCTGGAAGGAGCTGGGCAGCTCCACGGTTATTCCAGATGGAATGTTCACACGTGGAATTTATCCGGGACAGCTCCAGCTGTGGACAGGCCCCTAGCTGCTGTCTTGCTGAAAGCCTGCGTAGTTGGGCCAGTAATTTACACAAGACTTCAGCTCAGGCAGGGCTTCTAACCTCGGGGAGTTTATTTGAGCGAATGCTTTGAGGCCTGATTCCCGACGGAAGGGCTTCAAAGCCTTCACGGCCAGGGATTCTGACTCCCCTCGGCTCCTGGAATCGTGGGCTGTTAAGAGGGGATTGTCACCTGAGTGCTGAAGAGAGCTGCTGATAGATCTCTGCTCCTTTCCGTCAGCCTTTCTGGCAAGGGCTCTTTGCAGAGAGAACAGTTTGGGAGGCTGGTTGCAGTTGAGCCGGCTGGCCGTGAGCCCCTCGTTTCAGACCAAAGTGGCGTGTTCTGCTTGTGGTCATGCCCATGGGGCGCTGGGCTGGCAACGTGCCCATGTCCTGAAGGCGAAGACGAGGGAATCACGACTTTGGCCGGCACTCTATAGCCCCACCTTGCACGCGTGCTATATGGAACCACTGCACAGCTAGCGTAGGGCTTGCATGTGGCAACTGGGCCCATGGGGATTTGAAAATAGTAAATATAATCGATTTGAGTGTCTTGGAGTTGGCTGCTGCAGGAAGTGGTGAGTTGGGGATACCAGCTGAAGGGGGGGCCTAGGTTTTGTGTCTCTAGGTAATCGTTGATCTCTGCTTTCCAGATGGGCTTTTTGGGAGTAATTTTCAGTTGCTGTGTGCCATAAGCTGGTGGTGTGTTCAGCCTGCTGCACTAGAAGGTTGTTCCCTCTCCTGCTCGGTGAGGTACAGTACAGCCAAAGGGAGCTGGTCTTCCCCCTTTTTGAGGGGAATGGAAAGGGCGTGTGGTGTCTGGTCTGTCTGTCTGTCTGTTTGTCTGGAGTCACTACCCAAAATTGCCCAAAGGAATTTAGGAAACAATAAAAGCGGCACCTGGTCTGGCATCCGTGTGTTGTCTGGGCTTGTTCCTGTTATCTGACAAGAAGAAGGTTTCCCCCGCTGAGCCCTGCAGAGCTGCCCCTGCTGTAGCACAATAAACTCCTGCTGTTCAGTCTCACGCTGCCATCAAAAGCCTGACTCCAGGTTCCTCTTAGGAGACAAACGCCCAAGCCAGGAGAAATAGCTTGGCGTTGCCAGCCGTGTACCCGAGCGTCTGTAGGATTGGGCCGTGGAAAGCTGGAACTCGCTGCCTCGGTCAGTGGCCGTCCCTGTGGAGAAAGTGAAAGGCTCCCCCTGAAACGATGCGCCTTGTCCGGAGACAGCTTTTCTCAGCCCTTCTCCAGCAGCTCTGTAGTCATGACTCAACCCACATGGCAGCAGTAGGGTTTTCCCTTTCCTCCCTCCCATGATTGGCTTGTGCCTGAACTGCTGCTTCTGATGCATCTGTCTCTAGCTTAGTGACTTTTACATAAGCAGTTTAATCCTGTGTCTGGGGGTGTTTGTTTTATCCTCCGTCCTCAGCATGGTGGTGGCCTCAGATCTGTCTTCGCTGGATTTGCTCACTTTGCATCTGTTCTTGCAGCTTCCTTGCCAAAAGTCGATTGGACCTGCTCAACTTGCGCCAGTCCCTGCTCTTCTGCACTTTTTGTAATGGCCTTTGGTGCCATTCAGGTGCCAAGGATGTTGGGGTGTGTCGGTCCAGTGTGTGTGTTGGCTCTTGGGCACAGATGTGCTTAGGAGGAATCCCTGAAACTTGCAACAGGACCTGTCTAGAGTGGGAAACGTACCCAGCCTCTGGGAACATCTTTCTTGAAACGAAGAAAAAAGTGTGAAGTTAGTTGTTGAAATGCCCAAATCCTTCCTAAGGTTCAGTGGTGTTAGGTGGTGTGGCGAGATGGAAATTGCTCAGTGATACTCCGATGGGGATGGAAATTGGCTGGGGATCTATTCGCGAGCCAAGCTCGTCTCCTGGAGGAAAGCCAGCATGCCACTGCAGTGAAGAGTTCTTGTCCCCAAGTGGTCAGCGTAGTGCTCAGTGCGTAGATGGATAGACCATCCTATCACGACGAGGAATCGGCTACCTGAGTGGT
The DNA here is from genome assembly GCF_052426305.1 of Pelodiscus sinensis. Lineage (NCBI taxonomy): Eukaryota > Metazoa > Chordata > Testudines > Trionychidae > Pelodiscus > Pelodiscus sinensis. Next base: position 2,554,462 of record NC_143078.1, read on the forward strand.
GCCTTCTGGGAACTTTGACGCGCTTGAAAGGGTGCTGCTGGACCCGAGGTGGAGCTGACTGGGCACGCAGATCCAGCACAGATGGGTGAAATGCAGACGAAGGCCGTTTGCTCTTCAGGAATCCTCACGGAGTTCAGACGGGCATGCTGCATCTGTCGCCGGCCTGTCAGCAGGGTCCTTGCATAAGCAGTCGCTTGGGTTGCTGCACTTCTTGAGCCAGTCTGTTGGTGGGGCGTGACTGAAGCAGGCGTGCTGCTCGCAGAACTAGCTGAAAGGGGGGCTTCCACCATGCATGGTCCTCCCTGCGCAGAAACAGCTGAGCTGGGCTTCACAAGGCGCTTCCACCATCTTACTGCAGAGTTCTAGTGCAGACCTGGAGGTAGCTGGGCGAAGTCCCAGGGGTTGGGCCAAAACTGTGCCGGTTTCATGAGACCAGGTAAGCCCTGCAGTTCTCACGCCAAGGTGACGGGTGGGAGAGTCTGAGGCTATTTTCCCCTTTTCACACCTTCCCTTTTTCTAAAGGCAATGGTGTGCAGGAAGGGTGCGGCCAGTTTCTCCCCAGGGGTTCTGCAGCCCACTATAGCAAGAGCAGCCTGGCCAAACTTTTTTACTGGGGGAGCAGTCTTTTTCTAACAGGGCCTAGAGTTGGCTTTGCCTAGCTGGCTACCTCATGGTAAAATCTACAGCGTCTCCTCACCACCAGCATTGTACGGTGGATTAGCCAAACACCATAGTTATCCTGGGGCCAAAATTCACCTTATTTTGGCAGGGAAGACAAAGACAGTAGCTCTCTCTGGAATGCTACTAATTACTTTGAACACCACACGCTAGCCAATCTTTGTGCCAAGCAGGTACGTGCAGCTTTAGTTCCTACCTGTGTGTAATAAGGTTTGGGTGAGAGTAAGCAGTGAGTCAGGAGACTGTCCCTGCTTCTTGGCTGGCTATTTTCTCTCTAGTATAACTTATTCCTGACTTGATGCGAACCTCCTTTACTGCAGCCACATGTTAGAACTTGCGTGGTAATGCAGGTATTTGAGAGAACTGTGCCTGCTGAAACGGTCTGAGCTTTAGAGCCGGATCTTCCGCCCAATACATTCGATCAAAACTTTTATCATGTATTGGCTCGGGGAGGGGCCAGCCAATAAAAAGCTGTAATAGGTCTCTGCATCTCTGATTGGATTCTAAGGCTCCGATTCTTTCTTTTGAAGGGTTAACACCCTTCTCTACCAATCTCGCCAGCTCTCAGAGGTGACTGGCTGAGGGGTGTGTTACCAGGGAAATTCCCTGCTTCCTAGCTGGTTTGAATTTCAGCCCTGAGATCTGAACCCAAGGGGGGCGTCTGTTACAAAGGCTACAACTAGATTGTTGCTATTTTTTTTCAGTACCAACTTCTCTTGGCTGTAGCTGCTTGGCGCATAAATGAGCGTGTGCTACGGTGTTCCTAGTTGGCAACCTCTATCCGACTGGGGCAGGTGGGCCCTTGGCATTTGTCTCCACTGGAAACTTTAGGCAGTCCTCCTCTGTTGCTCTAGCAGCAGTACTGGTAACAGTGGGAGCATCCGTGCTGATGAGGTTGTTGGCTCTGCCTGCCCAGCACAGCACAGATAAAACTGCACCAGTGAGAGAATAGCCCAAAACACCTCTTGTGGATGCAGCCGTAGTGAAGATGGTGAACATTGGCACCCGAAGGAGCACAACCCTTCAGAACAAACCTAGTGTCGGATGTAGGAAAACCTCCTTCCAAAGCTTGCTTAGACTAGTGATGTTAAATATCAGTTCATTGAATAGTCAATTAACCTCATGAATTCTTATTGGTTACTCGACTAGTCCCCAAGGGCGGTGCTCTCAGCTAGTGCACTCCAGCCCCACTCCCAAGGAACACCCTCCCACCCCGCGCTGCTGCCTCTGATACAGTAGCAGCCCCTGTCCAGGGGAAGGGGCCAAGGTCCAGGACAGGGTGTGAGCTGAACTGAGCCAGGCCGCCTGGCTGGCTCCTAATACACTTTAAATGCAGAGCTGCAGCAGGGGGAAGTCGCAACCTGGCACAAGCCAGGACTGAGCTGGGCTACTGGCCAGCCTGCTAAAAAATATAGTGGCGAGGTGGGGGGAATGTGTGTAGTCTATAGCATTCACCTATACACTTTTGCTAATTGACTCCACTGTTACATCCCTAACTTAGACATGTCTTGCTACTGGCCTCTTTGTGTGTGTGTGTGTGTGTGTGTGTGTGTGTGTGTGTGTGTGTGTGTGTGTGTGTGTGTGTGTGTGTGTGTGTGTGTGTGTGTGTGTGTGTGTGTGTGTGTGTGTGTGTGTGTGTGTGTGTGTGGTTTTTTTTTTGTTTTGTTTTTTTAAACCTGGCATCCTTTCTTCAGTCACTGAACTCTCTTCCCTGAAACTCCCGGCTGGGATAAGATTTTCAAAAGAACATCCAGAAATCACTCGCCACAACTGTAGGCATCTAAAGGGGGCCTGCTTTTCTTAAAAATCTGAATAGCCCCCTCTGCATCCCTTTCATGGCTTTCGAGTTGGATACCCAAAATCGCTAGCTGCTCCTGAAAACTTTGGTTGTAGAGACTTCCTGGGTCTGATGCTGCTGCCTTCGAATCAGTCAGATTCTCTGTTTGCAATGAAACTAACCCCCTGAAACTTTCTCCATGGTTTTCTCTGTGAACTTGTCATCTAGGGACTGTTATCTCAAACAAAAACAAAGCCTCTTGCCTTCTGCATCTCTTACTCCTCAGGAAGGCCATTGTCCTCTTGAGTGACACACACACTGCCTGAAAAGATAAGCTAATCTCCTTATGAAAAGAATCCAGGCTGGTATTTTATGCATGTTGATGGCAGATCCTAAGGGATGTGCATCTGTGACTTTCAGGCAAACCTCCAAAAGTACATGGCAAAGAGGATGAATGCACTCTGGGAAAGCTGAAGGGGCAAATATTGGAAGGCCAGAGAAGTTTTGTTGTAGGTGGCTTCACTGGAATGGTGCTCTTGAGGGGGCGGGGGGGCGCGGGAGATAGCGTTTGCGCAAATGAATACTGTATCCTTGGACTTCTGATTACACGTGTCTAGTGAAAGATGTTGTTTGTGTCTGGCTGTTGGAGTTAATAGAGGTTCTCAGCTTTTGACTTATGTGGAAAAAAATAGAGGGGGTGGGTTTAGTGCCTTTACGTAGATAGATGAAGATACACACAGCAAATATTGAGCTGGTCTGTCTCTACGCTACACAGCCCAGAGCCTGTACCCCCTCTGCACTGCAGCCCTGAGCCCCTCCCCAAAGCCCCCTTCCTGCACATCAAATCCCATCTCCATTTGAGAGCCTGCCCCCCCCCCCCCCCAGCCAGAGCTCTCTCACTCCTGCACTCCAGCCCTGGGGTGCCCCCCCTCAGAATCCCTTGGCCCACTCCCATCATATGGATTTTCTTATGTGCACCAGTACGACGGTGATGTCGCACGCCCCCTCCGTGTCGCACATCCCCTCCACATTGGTGCACATAAGAAAATTCATTCCTCTCGGGGTAGAAAAAATTAGCAGGAACCCTGGTATGGAGAAGCTGCCTCGTGGCCTGACAAGCCCCACAACTTTGAGAATATCTTTAATTTCCATCTTTGACCATTGCAAGGGGCTGTTCGTAAGTTACGTTTCAATTGCGGACAGCCCGTAAAACAGAAGGCAAGAGTCGGTGAGCGCCTGACTGTCTGCAGCGAGTCGGGCCACGTCTAAACGCACCTGGTTAGAACACTCTCTTCTTTTCAGCTGCATCCACACTTAGCCAGGGGAGTAAAGTCGTGGAGGGGAGGAAGGAGATGGTGTTGAGTCGTGACGTGGGGTGAGCAAATAATTGGGGGGAGGTTAGTGCTTGTTTGGGTTGAACTGAAACTGGATTGTTCAGCTCTTTCAGTCAAAAACAAAGAGAAATCATTGGGTTGTCTAACAACACTTTCTAAAGAGCATGTTGAAACGAAATGGTTTGAAAGGTCTGAATCATGTTGAGGTGGGGTCTTGGACAGGGCACAACTACTAGCTGAACTCCTTCTCATGCTCAAATTGTTTTGGTGCCCCAAAAATGCATGTGGGAGGCAATATATTGCCAAAAGCCCCTCTGCCCTGCTTTTGTCCTGGCTAGTCCTGCGTTTCCACAGTGGGCACGGGCTGCTAGCTGGGCTTTTGCGGCCTGAGTGTGGAAACCCACGCTTGTGGATGACGTTGGGGCAGACGGGGATGTCTTTTCCATGGGGACTGGAAGCCAAGTCTCCGTTGGCCCAAAGAGCACCAGGAACAAACCAGCCAGTGCAGATTGCCAGCTGGGATCGCCTGGGTATATCTCACCAGGGGCTGCAGAAGCGAGTCCATATATAAACTATGAAACACGGTAATGTGGCATCAGGGCTGTGGGGGATACCACTCCAGTTTAAGACACGGTGTTGGGCTCGGTACAGGGGGAGCTGGCAGAGGTTCAGTGGCTTGTCTTACGCAGGGCAGACAGATAATTTGTGGTCTTTTCTGGCCTTAGAGGCTGATACGTACGTGTGTGTGTGTGTGTGTGTGTGTGTTTAAAGGGAGGTTAATGCAATTCTTCACCTGTTTCCGGGGTGTCTGGCCTTTTGATGTGCAAGGATTGTTTCCAGTCAAATTGCAGGGACTGTCCTAACAGTTGTTGACAAGGTATCTGGCAGCTCCAGATAAGGTCAGCTGAGTATCTTAGCTGTTGTGTAAAACCAGCCTGCTCCTAAAAACGTAACCAGTAACCACTGCAGCGGTTCCTTGAATTGGAATACTGCTGCTCCAGTCTTCGCTGTAGTTGGATTTAAATTCATTTTAAAGTCCTGACTGTCTCCTGGCTCAGGGCTGTCGGGTCTCATTCCGTTGAACCCTGCATTCCGCTCCTCCCTGTTTGCTAAATGCCAGGTTGGCTTTTATCAGTCACTCCCTCGCAATCGTAGGCCCTGGGCTAGTGCGGTGGGGCCTCCTGAGCTGGGAAGTTCTGGGGTGCTACAAGACTTGGCCGGTCCCTGGTAGAACCTCTCCCCGCTGCCCTTGCCACCAGGAATGTCGGTGGATGGTTGGCAGCGTGTTGTGCGGAGGCTGGAAAAGCTGGCCGGCTGCCCTGGGTTGAGAGGTGGCTTGTCCAGCAAAAGCAGGGCTGCTGCCTTTGTGTGCGGCGCAGCTTTGGGAAGGCCCTGGCAACGGGATTCTTGTCTAGAGGCTTCGTAGCAGGAGCTACAGCAGAACTAAATATGCAGATGAGGAGAAGCCTCCTCCGCTTGCTTTAGAAATGCACGTCAGCCGCCGAACTGCATTTCTTAATCCTTCGCCTCCAGCTAATTACGATGCAGCCTTAATTATCTATGGCACTCTTATTGCCTCTAATGCAAGAGCTTGGATGCACGGGCAGTCGTCCTGGGCACACCCTGGGCTCTCTTACAGGCACTTTTCACTCTGTAACTCTCCCATCCAGGAATACAATACTTGTCCCCAGCCAGGACTCCGGGCTGTGTGAGTGAATCTCTCCCTCCATAGCTCATTTGGGAGCGCAACTCCACCCTAGGAGAAGTCCTGGTTAGCACGCCGTGTGCATGTAGACTGTTAACCACCTGCCCTTTCTTCTGGCCCAAGGAAAGGAGGGTCCGAAAGGAGCAAGGACACTGACTTACAGCAGTCTGATGTGTGCTCACTGAGACTCTCCACTGGCCAAACCTGGCTTCCCTTCTGTTTCTTCCTGCAATCCATTTTCTCTCTGGTCAGAGGTTGTCGCTTATTTTTTATTTTAATTGACACTGAGGCACTGACAGCTTGTCCTATAGACCGCAGGGCCTGGCTATCCCGAGGACCAGTTGAGATGCCTCGTGTAGGCACAGTGCACTGATGTTGCACATGGCTCGCATGCTCAAAAGTGGGAGAGGGCCTTTTTGCATGACTGTACTTATGCCAGAGCAAGAATCCCCAGTATGGTGAGCCAGCCACCTTTCCTGGCCCACTGATCATTGTCCCACAATTCCTGAAATTAAGACGCTTCATGGGCAGGGAAGGAGACTGGTGTTTGCAGTCCAGGCACTTAGCAACGTTCCCTTCCGTTTGGCTGTCCGTGCGCACTCTGGAGAACGGGGGAGCATCTTTGCCTGCTGCTCCCCATGTTCTGTAATTGAGTTGGACTTGATAAAGCTGTGCCATCTGGGCCCACTGCGACCGCACATTCAGGCGCTGCTTGTGCAGCGCTGCTCTGGGATGGCCGTGTGAGCTGCAAACACACTTACAGCTCGCTCTGTGCGTCGGTTCCTCCTCCCCCAGCCTGGCCCTGGGTGCGCACCGAAAGCTTGCTGCAGAGTTGCATTTTTGCAGCTGGAAATCAGACGGACTTGGGCCTCCGAGAGGAGGTGTGGGAGGGCTCTGAGCTCTCCGTGTTGGCCCTCTCCTTGGTTGCAGGCTGGGGGTCAAGCAGTTGGGTTTTGATCTGGCCGTGGCCCAGTAACCCGTTCAGAAATGGGTCAAGTGAACGGGACTCTCCGGTGCCGAGGGAGCGCGACTCGTTTCTCATCAGCCTGGGAAGGTTCTTGGGGAGGCAAGCTGACCTAATGGAAGGGCTTTGCCCACCAAGCAGGTTGGTGGGAGGGCAAAGCCCTCCTGCGTTTAGTGTTGGGCTTTGTCTACACTGAAGACTTGTAGCACTTCCGTGCTGTCGTGTGGCCACGGCCGGTCGCCTCGCCTGCTAGATAAACCCACCCGGACAAGAGGAGATGGGAAGACTGGAGTCCTCTTATCTCCCCTCTGCCAGGCAGGGCCAGATAACACGCAGGGGCTTCAGTGCCTGTAGCCCGGGGCCCCACAGAAAGATACGCACTGTTGGAGGCCGGGAGGTCTTTCTGTGGGGTCCCCCTTCCCCCTGGGCGGTGGCCCTGAAAGCCCCTTTCTTAATCCAGCCCTGGAGAGCACAGTAGGATAAACTCGTTCCTTCCTCGGCTTACGAAGTGTCCCGCTCCTCGGACGTGTCTACACTTGAAAGTTGCCTCACTTAATCTGTACCGGTACGATTGAAGGGTGCAGAGGCAAGTCCTGCGGGCTGGATACTTCCCTGCCTTTGTGAAAATGGGAATAGCACTTCTGCTGGTATCCACGTGATGGAGTTGTGCGCGGAGAGCTATGCAGGGTTAAAAAAGGATCACGCCCCAACAGAAATGGCTGCCCAGTACCCAACCGCATAGACCAGGCCTTGGCATCTTGGGTTTAAAGGGACTTAAACCAGTCAATGGTCTGGTAGCACTTTACAGACTAACACAACATGTAGATGGGATCGTGAGCTTTCATGGGCACAGCCCACGTCTTCGGATGACCGGAGTTATGAGTAGGGGATATGAAAACTCAAAATAAATAGAGGGGAAGGGGAGGGGGAAGAGAAAGTATCATTAAGTACCTGGAGAATGGCTACTTAAACCTAAGCAGACTGGGCAGTTACTGCTCTTTCTTTTTTGAGCTGATTTGTGCCTAAAATCAACCCAGAAAAATTCTGCTTGCTCCGAGCAATCGGCTCGTGTGTAAGAGCAGTGACGTTTCCTCCTCCTGGCTTTCTCCACATGTCCTGGGGACAGTCAGGGAAGTCTTGTTTGCACTGATGTTGGCTTACCGGATGAGCTGGGGGGATTTCAGTCTGCCCTCTGACTGGACCCCAAAGCGGCATAAGGACCAATCCACGTGCCTCTGTCCTCGTCCTGCACTGTGCTTTCGGGTGGGGACGGTCCCAGCACTCCCTGGGAGCCAGGAACCGCAAGTTGTGACCCTGGCTTTAGGCAGGCTGGTTTAGACACACGTTCTGCAGCTACTTCTGCGAGGGGCATGGGTTTCTTTTCCCCAAAGAGCTATCCCAGTGTGACCCCAGAGTGTGCACGTGGTGACTGCGATGAAAGTGCCTTTAAATTGCTGGTCCTGCCCCATGCCGCTTCAATGGTGGGGAGTCGTGGATGGTGATGCTTTGAAGCAGGGGAAATCCTCTTTTAAAAGGGAAGGGGTGGCTTGCAGTCTACAGCTCTGAACAAGTTGCAAAACTACGGCCGCGCCTCTTGCAATGGGACTGCCCTGGAGAAACCTCTGGCTAAGCTGTGCAGGAAGAGACGGCCTTCTCCCTCCATGACCTGCCCATCACATCTGTGCCGGGCCTGCTGGGGGGGAGAAGGGAGGGAAGAGCCCATGGGGCAGGTGTTGCTTGGTGGAGTAGAAGTGCTGAATTGTGTCCGAGAGGGACTGGGATATTTCGAAACCTTGTGGCGTTACATCGCGGGGGGGAATCCAGTTTGGCTGTGAAGGTGGCGTGCCACCAGCCCCCAGCCTCCTTTAGGGGCACCTTGGCTCTCCAAAGGTTAATCCCTGGGGCAGCTTATCAGAACAGGCATGCAGCAAGTAAATGTTTGACTCCGGGCGGTCGAGGGTTCAGAATGGTCAGCCTGGTGCTGCTTTGCAAGGCTGGGAAAAGCCTCCTCCCCACCCTGTTAATGAACTGTAATTAACAAGGGATTAGCCAGCGCCCTGCCCCAGCCTGGTATGGACCTGGGGAATTGGAGATGCCTAAAGATGCTCGCAATCAAAGCGCCTGGTAAATGGCCGAGGGGAAGGAGCAGCTGGCTCGCAGTGACGTTTCCCCGCCCCGGCCTGTAGCTCCCTTGGGGATTGATTGTCGATTTCTTTGCTCAGCCTCGCTTTAAGCTGCCTGATGCTGGTTTCACACATTTTGCCTGAGCTCGGATCCCTCTCTGGCTCTGCTATAACGGCATGTGGGGGACTCAAGGACATGGAGGCATAATTCCTGTTTTAACCCCCCCCCCCCCCCCAACCCTCTGTCCCTTTGTAACTCGGAGCTGAAAAGAGAATGGTTGCTTTGTGGGGGGATTTTCGCTGAGTGCAACTTGGCAGCCCGGTGGCTCTCCAGACCCAGCTCCCTCAGACAGGGACTGTCTGGCAGAGATGGCGTCGCTATGTACGCTGGGTCTCGTGTTGCCAGCTGTGCTCGGAGTGGAGGGGGGTGCTGGGTGCCGGGGCCGGAGCGGTCCTTGCCCACCCCGCCCTCCAGAAGCTCAGCTTCCTCTCGGCTGAGCCTTTCGCATTGATCTCGGGCGCTGACGAATGGGTGCCGCAAGGCCCAGGACACAGGCCGTGCCCCAAGACCATTCAGCTGAGGAGCAAACCCAGGCGTGCGTCACCGGGAGGGGGAGGATTCTTGTGCTCACCGGGGCGGGCTGCTGTCAGGGGAGCCAGCCCAGGTGCTTGGTGAAATGGGGTTAGGAGGCACAAAGGCAGAGACGGGAACGGGAGAAGGGCGCTAGCGTGGGAGCTCGGTTCCCAGCCTGAAACGAGGGCAGCCGAAGCAAGGCTGCTTTCCCGCGCGGGGGGCTGTCTCCGAGCTCGCAGGCTGGGCGTGGGGAGCAGCAGACACGCAGCGAGCCAGCCTGGGCGTCCTCCAAGAACCTGGGTGCTGCTTTGACTGGAGAGTCTCTACTCGTTCTGGGGCTGTGGGCAGGATTTGTGTGTGCACTCGCTGCTGGCCGCCTCCCTCCTGCAGCCGGGCAGCGGCTGGGTGGCATTCCTCAAGTGCAAATAACTGAGCCGTGTTGCCTCTTGACTGGATTGCGTCACCCCGCAGCAGGCTGATCTGAAACCCAGCCTGCGACCAGCTGGCGCTTGTGATGCGTTAACCGCAGGTGGGTTTTTGGAAGGCAGCCCCTGTGTGTGAGCCTTCGGTGGGAGAGCCTGCAAGGTTGTATTTGACAAGGCGATGCCTACGGGCCGGACCTCCCTCATCCAGCACCCTGGGGACCGCTCAACAAGGGAGTCTGCCGGGCCAGGGGAGGCCAGTTTGGCTCCTCTGCAGGAGGACTCTGGGCTCTCCCTGGTGCGCTGGCAGGTCGGGCAGGGCTCCGTGCAGGCCTGTGCCTTGGAGGGGTCAGCCTGGCTACATTTCTCACAGCGCTGTGGGTGGCAGGGTGTAGCCCGGGCCTCGGTCAAGGACAGTCCAGCTGGCACTTAATCTCTGCCTCCTGCTTGGCCCTTCCTCGTCTGGAGAGTCTGCCTCAGGCTGGGTGGTTCTGCGTTGAAAGGCGAGGCTGGAAACTGCAGTTTCCAAACCCTGGCTGCCTGCTCCCTCTGCCCTCGCCTCCCCTACACTGCTGGCCCCACGAGTTAGGGGTTGGAGTCCACGGTATTGAGCGCCCACTTCAACGGGTGCTACCCTGACCGCGCCGCCTGTTCCTGCTGCTGTGGGGGGAAGGCGGCTGCTGAGCGCCGCCTGGCAGATGCACACGCAGGAGCTGGGAGGGATGGTGGCCGAGTGACGCCAGCCTGGAAGGGGACCCGTGCTGTGCGGCTCTTCCTGCCCTGCTGTAACGTTCTGCTTTGCTGCACCCTCCTGACAATTGCAAGCTGTGCACCGCTGCACGCCAGCCCCTCGCAGGAAGTGGCCTGTGCCCACGTGAGCTCGTGGTACTAGCGAGATTCGTGTTGGTCTCTACGTTGCCGCAGGGCTACCCGGTGTATGGACTAACCCGGCTCCCCGAGACCTCCCCGCGCCATAGGCTCACCTGGAGAGCGGGGAGAACGCAGGAAGCTGCGTTTAAAAGCTGCAGTTTTCTCTTTGTAGCAACTGGATTTGTAGGCGCTCCCAGGCTCTGGGCTCTTTCATGCGCGTTTCTACAGCCCCCCCAGCTGATAATGGGGCGCTAGCAATGCGCCGCCTTGCCTGCCCTGGGAGCCGTGTCACCAGCGCTTGCCCCGCTGCTCCAACGCCTGCCGGGGCTCGGTAGGGCCCCACACAGCCCCGGGGGTACGTGTGATGCTAAGCGCGCTCAAGCTGGGCCCCGGGCTTAACCCTGCCTGGCCGTGAGATGTGCCCCAAGGGCTTCTGCACATGGGGGGGCAAAGGGACCTCTGTGTCAGCGGGGGGAAGGGAGCTCCGGCCGTGCCCCTCTTCCGCCCCCCGCCCCACACACACACCAGCCCTGGTGCTGCCCTTGGCTGCCCGGCCTAGCGGAGGGCAGCGCCAAGTGAGCTGTCAGCCTTCCCGGGGCACTGAGCCCGGTCCTGTCTCCCCAGCCATGGCTGCCATCCGGAAGAAGCTGGTGATCGTGGGGGATGGGGCCTGCGGGAAGACCTGCCTGCTGATTGTCTTCAGCAAGGACCAGTTCCCCGAGGTCTACGTGCCCACGGTCTTCGAGAACTACATCGCCGACATAGAAGTTGACGGCAAGCAGGTCTGTTTCCCGGGGGCTCTGGCCGTGGTGCTCTAGCGCCTCTGTTCCCCAGCCGGGGCAATCCCTGCACCAGGGCCAGGCAGGGCACTTGGCCCGTCGGGTCGCTTCAGGAACGTGTGTATCCCCCCGCCAGCTATCAGATGAACTCCCCTCCCTGCCCCATAAAACGGGACCCTCGCTGCCTGCTCCCCTTGAGATCCCCAGGCGGGTCCGTTGGCTCCCCGAGAGCGATGCAGGCGGGCAGTGCCCTCGCTCCGCTGTCCGGGGCGCCCTCCGTTGATGCGGCTGATTGGAAATCTCTGCCCTGTAGGTGGAGCTGGCCCTGTGGGACACGGCGGGGCAGGAGGACTATGACCGGCTGCGGCCCCTCTCCTACCCGGACACGGACGTGATCCTCATGTGCTTCTCCATCGACAGCCCGGACAGCTTAGGTAGGGCCATGGGGATAGGAACGAGAGCAGCCACCTGCTGGGCGGCCTGTGCTACTGCATCCCCCCGCCCTCTGGGGGGGTGATCCCTCTAAACATGTTCGTCCCAAGCACGGGCCAGGACCGAGCGCACTCTGTTGTGGGGAGAGGCGTCTTTGGCAGGAGCTATGCCCTGGCTTGCCGGCTTCTGTACGTCCGCCGCTTCCTGGGCACGTCTCCAAAGCCCTCGCGGGCGCTCATGAGAGCGCTCCTCCCGAGCTCCCTGTAGTCCCCGGCCGGCTGAGCTCTGCCCGGTAGCCGAAGGGGCGTATCCTGCCCTGGGCATGCACAAAACCCTGAGCTGCTCTCACCCCAGACAGTCCTGCCGGCCCCTTGGGTGGCCCGTCCTGGGGGATTAGGGGCCTCGTGGCGTTTCTGCTCTGTGCCCAGCCTGGCTTTGGCAGGGCCGCAGCACCTGTCCCAGTAGGAAAGCTGAGCCGGGAGCCGCTGGGCCGGATCTGTCCCTGGGTGCGTCCCCTGCCGGTAGTCAAGACAAAGCAATTGCTCCTGGGACGACGGCTTGCAAAGCCTCATGCCCACTCGAACGGCTGGCAAGGCCTCGTCTGCGCTCAGTGTCCCCTGTTCAGCCGTTGCTGAATCAGCGCCGCTCGTGAGCGTAGCCAAGGCCCCGCCCATCACGCTCCAAGGAGCAAGGTAGGGTCCAGGGCTGGCCCCGGGAGCTCCCTGCCTGGTACCACGTCCCAGCTGGTGGGGGGTGAGGGCGGGCAGAGGGACTGTTTGGACCCAGGCGGGTTGGCTGCCTTGAGGCCATTGGCAAGAGACGCCCCCCTCGGCCGTGCTCATGAGTGAACAATTGTCGGTTGCAGCCGGGCGTGCAGGCCGGTGCAGGGTCGTACCACGTCCTGTGCGAGGGCCCTTCAGCGCCGGCACTCAGCGAGACGGGACAACAAGGCTCTTTCAGGACATGGGATACTTGCAAATGATGCTGTCACTTGAGCAGCTGGACTCGATGTGCTTGGCGGGCAGGCCTCGTGGGGGGGCCCCTTCTCCTTGGCGTATTTACGCTCTGACGGCCCTTCTATTTGCCGTGTTCAGAGGGGTGTCACCAGCACTGGCCCCGTTTTCCAAGACCTGTGCCGATGTGGAGCACCACTCGCAAGACGTGGCGGTGGGCGCTCTGCTAATCAGCGGGGCGGCACCTGAATCCCTCCTGGGCGGCTGCTTATGGGGAACACTGGTTCACCAGTGCCGCTCGTTGAGGGAGATTTTCCTTCCTACTGCTGTGCCGTGTGAACAGCCCCATGTCGGCTGTGGAGGGACGTGGGACCCAGCCTCCCTTCCGGTGCCACAGCCGCCGGGGCGTGCAAATCAGGCTCTCTGCACCCGCTCCCTGGCCTGTGCTGCTCAGCGGTGGGGTGTCTCCAGCAAAGCACCTGCCCCGCCAGCCGGGGACCCTCTTGGCAGCCGGCAGGGGTGGCCTGGCCTGCGGGGGATGCCGGGAAGGGAGGCGCCTAATGGGGCGTGGCTTTTGCAGAGAACATCCCGGAGAAGTGGACGCCGGAAGTGAAACACTTCTGCCCCAACGTGCCCATCATCCTGGTGGGGAACAAGAAGGACCTGCGGAGTGACGAGCACACCCGCAGGGAGCTGGCCAAGATGAAGCAGGTGTGTGTGTGGGGGGGGGGGGGCGCAGTGCCCCGAAAGCATCCCACGCAGCCGCCTGGGCTCCCTTGTGTGCTTGGCGGGTAGGAGGGGCCACCCTGCAGAGCCGCTTCCCGTGCCCGAGGGAATGGGGACCCTGCTGAGCCATCCCTCCGCTCAGCCCTGCCCTGCTGGGGCCTGTGGAATTGCTGCTGCAGAGGGTTCTTGCCTGCCGCTGCCTCCGGCTCCTGTTCCAGCAGAATCCAGACCCTGTGGCAGGGGACTAACGCAGGTGCAGGGGCAACCCTCACTTCTCTGCCCTGCCCAACAGCCAGCATGCAGGGGCACGCTGGACGGGAGCCAGGGCTGTATCCAGGCTAGGGATGCAAGAGGCCGAGGCTTCTGTTCCCGGTGACTCTCTGCCCTGCTGCGAGGGGGGCCGGTGCCCTGGGAGGGCGGTTGGCGAAGCGCCGTGGGCTCTGGCTGGCTGCCAGCCCTGCTCCTGGGGATCCAGCTGCAGCCCTGCGCGAGGCTCTGCAGTGTGAGAGCCAGCAGCCAGCTCCCCGGGAGCAGGGCTGGCAGCTGCTAGCATCAAGGGCTCCCAGCGCGCACCGGCTCTGGTGGCCAGCCCTACTGCCGGGGAGCCGACTGCATGTAGCGCCCTCTGCTGCATGACCCTTGTACTGCAGCGCAGGGCAGCAGCCAGCTCCCTAGGAGCGCCCCTCACCGGCCATCCCTAGCCCCACCTGGCCATAGACCCCATCCCCTACCCCCCCGGTAACCATGTAACCATGGGAGTTTTAACCCTTTTTTACATCCCCCAACCCATGCCTGGGGGTGCCACTGAGCCTGCCTGCCGGCATGTCTGGCTTGCTGCCCTGGCGCCTCACTCCACGTGTTTGAATGCCTCTCAGGAGCCCGTGAAGTCGGAGGAGGGGAGGGACATGGCGAACAGGATCAGCGCCTTTGGCTACCTGGAGTGCTCAGCCAAGACGAAGGATGGTGTGCGGGAGGTCTTTGAGATGGCCACGCGGGCTGGCTTGCAAGTCCGGAAAAACAAGAAGCGTAAAGGCTGCCCGCTCCTGTGAGGCGGCCGTGCCGGGAAGGAAGTGACTGCCATCTGTACTGTATCCGTCTGCCCCCCGCGGACGTGTGGGGCAGCACACTTCTCACTCTGAGGACGTGCCTGGCCCCCCAGGGCCCTAGCCCCCACCTGCAGCGCACACAGGGGTGTCTAGCGGTGCTGTCACCTGTGGACTGTCCTAAGCCGGTAGGAGCATCTCTGGCAGACACCGCGGTTCTGTGAAGACCGTACAGTGCATTTGAGTAGCTCTCCATGCTGTATCTCAGTCCCGCTTGGCACTAATCCCTCCTCCCCGATGCTCTGTTCAGATTCTCTGCAATATTTAATCTCTCTACCTTCATACGGAGTGGTGAGTCTCTGTAGAACAGGGAAGTTCCAACACCGTTGGGGGTGGGTGGTTCCTGTCCTGGCACCCGGGGGGTGTTTCTTTGCAGTCCCCAAGCCCAGATGCGCCTGCCCCGGGGGCTGCTTGCTCCCTCTGAAGGTGCACACCACCCACCAGCATTTTGTACACCCATAGGCCCAGGCAGTCGGTGCTCTGTCTGCACCCGGGGCCTTGCTCAGGTGCACAGGGCTTTTGCAAGGAGCTCCTCTGCTCCTGTGGGGAATGCCCTCTGCTGCACCTCTGCCTCAGGCCTGCCCTGGGGTGTCTCATTGCCCTCCTTCCTCTTGCCATAAAGCAAGGCCTTGTAAAATGGGCCTTTTTCCTTACCACTGCTGCCTGCCTGGACCACACCATGCTTAGAATCAATACAGCCTGGCGCTTGGGTAGCTGTGACTCAGCACGCGCCTCCGTTTCCTCTCCTTGCCTCTGGGCCAGCCAGTGGGTCTGAGGGGCCAGAGCAGGGAGTGACCAGCCAGTACGTTTTGGTTCTCGCGGATGGAATTCCGGGGCTTGGTCCAGACTGACCTATGGCCCCTATGCCTCCTACCTCGGTCTCCCTGTCTGCAAAGCACGACAACACCTTGCTTTGCGGGACGGCTTGACGCTCCACTAAAGCTCTGAGCGCCTTGCGGGGGAAGGCCTGGAGAGGAGCAGCAGCTCCGTATCGCATCTTTCGGTCTCTTAAGCCTTCCTCCTAATCAGTGTTTGACTGCCCGAGGCCCCCTGTGCTGTGGGCCAAGGAGAGGTGCCCAGCTCACACTACGATGGGAGTGAAACCCTCCGGCAGGGATGTGTGAGGCTCACACGGCCCCACCAGTGCAGGGGGTTGGAGCAGTCCAGCTGCTCGGGGCAGGTGAGTTCCAAGCAATGAAATGTGGAAGCAAATGGCAGGTTTGATGTAGGCGCTGTTCCAAGTGGGGCCATAGGAAAGGGGGAGGCTCAACTTCCTTCTCTAAGCTGCACCGGTGGGCGGCGGGGGGGGGCTGTCTCGACACGGGGGAGGTTTGGCAGCATGCGAAAGTCACCAAGACCAAAAACTGCTCAAACTAGTTTTTCTGCCTCCCATTGTCAATGTTTCCTACCACACAGCTAGCACCCTGCCCACAGATAGAGCAGTGGGTCCCAAGCTTTTCGGCATCACACCCCTTTTTGACTTTTTTGAGGAAACCCCTCCCCCTCAAAAAAATAGCAGCAAAACATGGGGTGGGATTGACAGGTAGGGGTGTGTGTGGAGGGGGGGGGCTGGGTCACCCTGTCCCCCCCCTCAGAATTTCTTTGTTGTCCTCTCCCCCCATCGTTGGGGAACCCGAGCTAGAGCAAAGCAGTGTGGAGAAGCATGCTGTAGTGCAGTGTTGTGGGAAGGCAGAGCTGATCCCTGCACTTCTTGGGATTCCCTTGTAGCTCTGTGAGCTCTCTGTGCTGGGGATGCCACAGCAGCCTCTCCTGCCCTCCCCCTGCTGTAGTCACCTGCTGCTGTGTCCCTAGCAGGGCAGAACAGAAGTGCTCCAATGATTTGCTCTTTGTTCCCCAAACAGAGCAGCTCTCACCACTGTGGATACTTCTCCGAGCTTTGAAAGGGGATGGGCGCAGACCTGCAGGGCAGCAGAGCTCACAGAACACTGAGCACAGCCACCAGGGCCAGTATTGTGGGATACTGGTGGAAGCCAGATCTCTGGACTAAACAAATAGCATCCACGCGGGCAGGCGTGGAAGTTTTTTGTTGCCAAAACTGGGTGTTTTTCCCAACCAAAGTTGCATAGCTGTGTAAAGGCTCCTACTGTTTTGGCAACAAAACAGGCCACAGTAGACAAGGCCTGTCGGTTTTGCACAGCCAACAGCGGTTCCCCTCTGCTGGGAACTCCCTCTGTACACCAGCGCTGGCTCCTTAATGCTCACGTGAGCCAGGGGACCATGCCATGCTCTGTGGGACCCAAAACCTCGGTTCCCTTTCGCAGTGGCCACGGAGAAGTTTTTGTTGCGCGTTGGCTCCTGCCAGCAGCACTCAGCGCCATGGGCAGCTGTGGCTCCCTCCTGCGCCCTCTGGGGGGAGGGCTGGGCTGCCAGGGAGAGCTGGGACACGGCGTGGGAGTGACGGAGTGGGAGGCCCACACCAGTGCTTTCCCCTGACCCTTTATTGCAGAGCAGTCTTGGCTCCCTGAGAGACCCCCCAGTACTGAATCTGACAGCGGCATCACAAAGACCTGAGCAAGGCTCTCGCCGGCCCTGGCGCAGCTCCTGGCCCTGCAGCGGGGCTCTGGAACGGGGCTCTTGATGGCAGATGGTTGTAGCCCCTTGCTGCGTGTGCCACGCGGGTGCCCCCGGGGGGCGCCAAGTTGCCGCAGGGCTGCCTGTGGTGGGCCGGGCTCGCCAGGGGCCTGGGGTGAGATGATTTTTTTAAAAACAAGCGCTTTTCCCAACAGGTGTAAAATAGGCGTTGACCCCAACTCCACCTGCAGCCAAGCCCAGCCCTCGCGGCGGGGTGTCCTGCCTCCCGCAGTGCCAAGAGCGCGCTGGGCTCGCAAGGTGCAGTGAGGCGTGAGGTAGCCGTCAGCCCAGGCAGGGCGGGGGGTGGTAGGAATGTGGCCGCAAAGGGCAGCTGCTGAGAGGGCGGGGAAGCCGGGTGGGTGCTGAGGCGGCAGGGGGCCGAGTGGCAGGCTCCCCCTCAGTGCTCGTGTCTCCACGCCGGCCCCAGCTGCTGCTGGACGTGGCTCTCGCCGGCTGGGGTCCCTGTGGAGAGAGGGCAGGGTGGGCATGAGGGGAGCTGGCCCAGGCAGGCCGGGGGCGAGAACAGCACCTGTCTGAGGCACCCCCCCATGGGGGAACAGCCTTGGCGGCAGGAGCCCGCAGTTGCCTTGCCAAAGAGCAGTCTGGATGCTCTGCCCACAGGAGCCACGTTATGAGATCCCGCCCCCCCCCCCCCCCACATGCGGCTGAGCTAGGCCTTATACACCCCCCCTCCCCCAATGTGGCAGGGCAGGGGTCTGGCCGGTCCCAGCCGGGCTGGGATGGCTCTTACCTGCTGGCTCCGTGTCCAAGTGGAGGGAGCTAAGCTCGTCCGCCAGCGCCTCCTCTTCGGGGCTCTCCGGGGTGTAGGTGCAGCCCGTGTACCCGCCCTGCTCCACGCAGTACTTGAGGAACCTGCGGGGACAAGCAAAGGCACCCATGGGAGAGCACCCAGTCTGAGCCAGCGCAGCGCCCCAACGCCCAGGGCAGGCTGGGCTCCAGACACGGTGCCAAGGCCCCAGCCTGGCAGTGCAGGGGCCCTGCCAAGGAGCACCCAGCGTCCCCCCCCGAGGAGGGATCTGGGGGCCCAGGGAAGGGGCAGGGCAGGACTTACGTGCCCCAGTGAGGGTCCTTGCAGAGTACGGCCGGGTTCCCTACGATTACTAGCAACGCCTTGGCCCTGGTGATGGTCACGTTGAACCTCTGGCGGAGAGAGTGGCGTGAGGCCCCTCGCTGGCCAGACCCAGTGCCCTCCCCGGTGCTAGCCCCCGCCAGCCGGGTGTGCAAGGCTCTTCCAGCGCTCGGGGGCTGATGGGGCTGGGGTAAGGCACAGGGCTAGGGCCCAGGAGTGCAAAAGGGGGCCCCTGCCCGGGGGCCTCTCTGCAGCGCGAGGGATCTGCAGGGGCCCAGCCCGGCACCAGGTGCAGGCGGCCGACGGGGGAGAGTTGGGTGCCAGTGGCTCTGATGAGCCGTGTAGCTCGCGAGCCCTGGCCAGGCCCAGCCTGCATCAGCTGGTGCCGCCATCCCAGGGGTGGCTCTGTGGCCAAGCAGTTGCCGTGGGCATGAGCTGAGGAGGCCTGGCCGTTAGGACTGCCCTGCACACTGGCTCCCTGTGGGAGGGGCTGTGTTCCCACGGCCCCAGAGGGATGGGTCAGTAAGGCCCTGCTGTCGGGCACTAGCACAGCCTGGAGTGGCATGCTGGGGCCAGCCCCGCTCCACTCACTAGCCCACACTTCCTTTCCTGGAAGGCAGCTTGTTGCTCATTTTACCCCACCACTCAGCAGTGGCCTGGGAAAGCGGGTGGGGAGGGAGTGGGGGTGGGTGGCCAGGGCGACCCCCAGCTCCCCAGCCCAGCTAAGGGCTCTGTGGGCCAGGGGTGCTGAGGGCCCGGCACCTACCTTGGGGTTCTTGAGGAAGCCCAGTTTGAACTTTTCATCCATGGCTAGGAACTCGGGGCAGCTGCGCACGGTGGAGACGAGGATCACGCGCCGCTCCTGGCCCTGGAACTCCTCCACCGAGCCCACCTAGCAGGGAGAGGGCAGGGACCTGCATTCCCGTCGCACGGCTCCCTCGCACGCCCACAGACGCACGCACCCGCCTGTGCGCTTCCCTCGTTCGTGTTGCAGGGACCTGCATTCCTGTCGCACGGCTCCCTCGCACGCCCACGGACGCACGCACCTATCTGTGCAAGGTGCACCTAGCAGGGGGCGCTTCCCTTGGCTGTGCTGCAGAGGATCCTCCCCTTGTCCTACTCTGTGATGGGAGAGGGATGCAGCCCCTCACTCCCACCCCCCCTGCCCTCCAAGCCTCAGGGAGGAGGGGCCCCAGCCTGGCCTGGTGTCTCTGGGCGGCCAGATGCACTGGGAGTAGGCTGGGGGTGGCTGTGGGCGTAGCCCCCCGGCAGTGTTCGGAGGGGGTTTGCCCCTTAGCCGGGCAGCGCTGGGAGCTGGGGGGAGCCCTGGCCATGCCTGTGGGTGCCCACGTGGCTCCCTGCACGGCCACAGCAATGGGGGGGGGGGGGGGGGCTCACCTTCAGCTCCTTGATGTCTGGCAGCTGCTTCAGCTCAGGGTCCAGTCTGGTGATGGCCAGTCTGATCTTCTCCACCTGGGAAAGGGCGAAGGGCTGGGACTGCGGGCGTGTTCCTCCTGCAGCCCCCACTGGGCCTAGCCCCCCCCCCCCCCCAAAGCCCATGCCCCAGGCCCCTCTGCGCCGGGGCCTTCCAATGCACCTGGCTGGGCCCTGCCCCAAGGGGATCCACACCCGGGCGCCATCCAGCTCCTCGGCCGGGAGGGGGCGTCCCGGGGCAGCAGGGCCACGGCGCGTGGGGCCGAGGGGCCCGGCAAGGCAGCACGGGGGGGCTGTCTCCGCTGCCTCTCACCTGCTTCCTGTAGGGGGAGATGATCCCGATCTCCTTGGGGGAGAGGCGGGCGCGGCCCCGCTTGCCCTGGCTCTGCAGCAGCTGCTTGAGGTAGGTGAGCAGGACGTGGATCTCCTGCGCGTTGAAGAACGAGGGGCTGTTCCCTTCGCGCTGGTCCTCCCCGGACACGCCGTGGAATACGATCGGGAAGCCCTGCAGGGGCAGAGCCGTGGTCAGGGCTGCCAGCCCGGTGCTTTGCCCTCCCTTCCTGGGCTGGAGGCCTGCCCCGCCCTCGCCTGCCCCCTGCCCCGCCCCCGCCCGCCTGCTCCCTGCCCCGCCCTGCCTTGCCCCTGCTGCTCTCACCTGGGTGGGCAGCTGCTCCCAGGTGCAGTAGGAGTGGGTGATGAGGCGGTCAGCACACTCCTGCAGCTCCCCCTCGTAGAACTGCCGGTTGGGGATGGCCAGGAGGGCGGCGTGGGACCTGGCGAAGCGGCAGCGACAGCGTTTCCGGGGTGCTCGGCAGCTGAGGACCCGGCTTCCCTCTGGCCCCTCCCCAGCGAGCTCCGCCCTGGGCCCAGAGAGCCAGGGATCCAGGCGGCTCTGTGGCCCTGCGCTGCCATTAGCTGAGCGGCACAGAGGGCAACGGGTGCCGGACCGAGGGCCAGACCCGTGCCCCCCACACTGAGCTAGCTGCAGGGCTTGGCTGCCCCGCTCCAGCAGGCCCCCGGGTGGAGTCAGTCCCGCCAGGGCGGACACGGCACCTGTAGTTCCGCAGTAACTTGGTGACGAATTGGGGGTCGTAGCCCTGGGCTGCCCTTTGGTACAGCGTGTTGTGCAGCATCAGCCTCTCCAGCAGCGAGACATCTGCAAGAGAGAGCGGCCCTGTGACCCGCCCCCCCGCCTGGCACGGCCCTGTGACCCGCCCCCCGCCTGCCACGGCCCTGTGACCCGCCTGGCACGGCCCCTGTGACCCGCCCCCTGCCTGGCACGGCCCTGTGACCCGCCCCCCCGCCTGGCACGGCCCTGTGACCCGCCCCCCGCCTGCCACGGCCCTGTGACCCGCCTGGCACGGCCCCTGTGACCCGCCCCCTGCCTGGCACGGCCCCTGTGACCCGCCCCCTGCCTGGCACGGCCCCTGTGACCCGCCCCCTGCCTGGCACGGCCCCTGTGACCCGCCCCCTGCCTGGCACGGCCCCTGTGACCCGCCCCCTGCCTGGCACGGCCCTGTGACCCGCCCCCCCGCCTGGCACGGCCCCTGTGACCCACCCCCCCGCCTGGCACGGCCCTGTGACCCGCCCCTCTGCCTGGCATAGCCCTGTGACCCGCCCCCCCCACCTGGCACGGCCCTCTGCCCCGCCCCTCTGCCTGGCATGGCCCTGTGACCCGCCCCCCCCGCCTGGCACGGCCCTGTGACCCGCCCCTCTGCCTGGTACGGCCCTGTGACCCGCCCCCCCCGCCTGGCACGGCCCCTGTGACCCGCCCCCCCGCCTGGCACGGCCCCTGTGACCTGCCCCCCGCCTGGCATGGCCCCTGTGACCCGCCCCCCCGCCTGGCACGGCCCTGTGACCCACCACCGCCCCAACACGGCCCTTGGGAGCAGCCCCCCTCCCCGCCTGGCATGGCCCCTATGACCCAGTGCCCCCCCAGCATGGCCCCTGGGAGCAGGGCGTAGGAGACTCAGTCGCTCTCCTGGGTGACACGCACCAGCCTAACCCTCCCCCCCCCGCCGGCGCTAACGTGCTCCTGCAGCAGCAGGGCAAAGCCAGGTGCCCCCTGGCCCAGAGGTGGGGGGTGTAGCTCAGTGTGTCTGAGACCCCCCAGCTGCCCTTGCCCCATCCGCTCACCTAACCCGTGTTCGATGGCTAGCGGGGACCTCAGGATCGGGCCCAGCTGCTTGGGGTCTCCTGCCAACACCAGCTGCCCCCCGCCGGGGTTGGTCTTCGGGTCCATCGCCGTCAGAATCCCTGGGGCAGAGAGGCGGCTGACGCGGGAGGGGGATTCCCGGGCGGGCTCCATCGGCTCCGAGCAGCGTGGAGGGACCCTCCCCCCGAGCGTTGGGCGCAGAGAAAGGCCCCGAATCTGCTGCCAGGAGCCGGAGCCGGAGCCGGAGCCAGCCGCTGGATCCCAGGCCCCAGGTGGGCCCCCACTCACCCGCGATGGCCACCACGCTCTCCGGCTCCACCGCGTGGCCGCACTCGTCGATGAAGACGTGGGAGAAATGGCCCTCGGGGAAGCTGGCGCTGACCAGCCTGCGGGGAGAGGCGGTGAACGGGCTGCTCCAGCCCCCGCAAGGGCCTTCCCCCGCCGCACGGCCTCTCCTGGGGGCGCCCCGCCCGGCCAGGCAGGGAGAGAGCATCTCCCCTGCAGGCCGAGGGGCTCGCCCTCCCCTTGGGCCAAGAGACGCCCGCAAGACCCACGGCCCTCGCCACGTCACTGCTCCCCCGCCAGCGGCTCCCAGGCGGGGACCAGTCTGACAATTCGGGAAGCCTCGGTGAGCCAGGGCAATTCAAGAGCGGGGGCGCCGGGGGGCAGTGCCACCAGGGGAGAAACGTGGCGCCCCCATCGGTTGGGGAACCCTGCTCTTGGGAAGGAACCTCCCAAACGGCCTGGGCACCAGCTCTGCCAAGCCGGGGAGGCCGCCCGCTCTCCCCATGCTCAGGGCTGGGGGCTGGGGAAGGCCAGGGCGCTGGGCCCAAGCACTCCGGGGGAGGCTGGGGGCTGTCCATGCTTGCCACTGGAGTGGGGGGGCTTGGCTCCCACGGGGGCCATGGGTGGCAGGGGCAGGGCTGGGGGCTTGCCACCAACTGCCCAAGACCCCACCCGTAGGACTCATCTCTCTGCCCGGTCACCCCCGTCCTGTGCAGGGCCCCGCGCTCTCCTGCCCCCGGCCCGCTCCCCCGGGGGTTGGCCCCAGGCCCCTCCTACCTTCCTGCCGTCACCAGGGTGGTGACAATGACGCGGAAGTGCTGCAGCTCCTCCTTGCCTGGGTACATGTGGCACTGCTGGGCGGCGTCCCAGTTACAGCAGGGCTGCAAGCACCGGAGTGTTTCCTTGGGGGGCGCTGTGGCCGGCAGCGCTCCCTCCGGAATGGGCAGCAGCACGCACCTCAGGGCTGGGCCCGGGAGCCCCCACGGGGGCAGCCTTCCCGCGCCAGGGCTGCGCTGCCCCACGCAAAACCAACTCCCCCAGGGATGGGAACGGGCGGCCGCTGAACCCCACCGGGTGAACGCTTCCCGGGGACCGGTTAACTGGTGCCCGGGAGCAGCCCCCTGCCCAGGGCATCTCTGGCTGCCTTGGCGCGTACCTTGATCTCCTCTGGCACCTGGCGGAAGTCCCGGCTGCTGGCGTTGAGCCGATAGATGCGGCCCTTGTCCAGGTGTTTCAGCAGGCGCTGGCAGAGCAGGTCCGAGGCGCTGTTGGAGGGGGCGCAGGCCAGGATGTGGGAGCCCTCGATGCAGTGTGCCACCTGCGAGAGACAGGGAGAGCTGGGCAGCCCCGGCAGCAGGAAATGAACACCGGGGAGGGGGAAGGTGTGGCCACGCCCCCTCACCTGTTTGATGGCCTCCACCATGGTGACCGTCTTGCCGGTGCCCGGGGGCCCGAAGATGATGTACGGCGCCGGGCGGGACAGCCCCGTGGCGATCTGCCTCACCGCTCCGGACTGCTCCTGGTTGGTCTCCAGGCTCCGGTCGAACAGCCTGAGGGAAACGGAGCCGGGCAGGGGCTGAGGGGCAGGCCGGGCCCTGCTGCCCACAAGCGCCCCACCTGCCGCACAGCCGACCCCCAGCGAGGGCCCGGGAGAGCACGCACCTGAGCGGGGCCCCCTCGGGGAGGAGGGACTGCCTGAGCGAGAAGGACGGGAAGAGGAGGCAGCTCAGGCGCCTCTTCTCGGCCAGCTCCACGGCCCGGTGCTGCACCCGCAGCGGCAGCCGGTTGAAGGTGAAGGTCACGTCGAACTTCAGTTTGTCCACGAAGGAGTCCAGCAGGCTGGAAAAGGCAAACCGGGCTGGGCGGAGCTGGGACCCCCCTCAGCCGGGGCCCTGCGTCCCCCAGCCCAGCCCCTGCCCCGCTGCCCTGGAGACCCCTCCCCGCCAGCAGGGGCAGCTGGCCTTGAATCCGGCGGCTGCGGGGCGACGGGCCCAAACGCCCCAGCCTTGTGCCACGCAGGCCCGGGTGTGGCCGCAGGCAGGGTCGGGCGCCACTCACGTGGAGGAGAATCCCAGCTTGACCCTCTCCAGCTCCACGTCATGCACGTAGCCCTTGTAGCGGACGAGGTGGGGCGCGCCGCGCTGCTCGCTCCTGCTGACGAACAGGTGGTCGCCCCGCAGCACGGACGGGCGGTTCTCTGCCACGCCGGGGACCTGGGGACGGAGCAGGGCCGCTCAGCGGGGAGCGCCGGGTGGGCAGCCCCGCCTGCCCCGGGCAGCACCTCGGCCTGGCCTCTCACCTCCAGGACGAGCAGCCTCTTCTTCTTAGCGTCCTTCACCATGCAGGCGTCCTCCATGTCGTAGCGCCGGATGTCCACCTCCATCTGGAGCTCCTCCAGGTGCAGCAGCAGCTGGAACTTCTGTCGGTAGGTCTCCAACTGCAGCTCGGCCGCCAGGGACGACCTGCGGGCCGGGGCCAGCCAGGGGTTAGCTCAGCTCCTCGGTCCAGGCCAGGCAGCACAGCCCTTCTGCCGGCACAGGGCTGAGTGCACGGGGCAGGCAGCGAGATCCTGGGGCAGGGCGGGGCGAGCAGTGCCCCTGCGGCGCAGTGTCTGGAGGAGGGACCCGGCCAGGCCCCAGTGCAGGGACCCACCGGGATGCTCCTGGGGGCTGCCGGCTCTGGGATGAGGGCCCCCAACAGGGTGGGAAAGATGCTCTCCCTTGGGCGGCCAAGGAGGCCCCTGGCGTAGTTCCCACTAAGCCGCACACAAACAATTCTTCCCGACACGCCTCCCCTGGAGAGCAGGGCCAGGCGGCTGGGCCAGCGGGCGGGGCCGGCTGCGATGATGTGAACGCGCCATGGCACGGGGGACTGGGACCTGCCATGGGCACGTGGCAAGGGGGAGGCCTGCTCCAGTTCTGGGGCTGCCACACGGCGGCTGGGGCCGGGAACGGGACCTGCCGCATGGCGGTGGTCTGCTCTGGCGGCCGGGAAGGTGCGTGTCAATAACTTGGGAGCCACGGTGGCACACACCCAAAGCAGAGCGCAGGACCTCAATACGACCGCTCATGGCTGGAAGCCCGTAGAGGGACACCGGCCCCCGGGGCAACCGCCCGTCCCCCAGCACTCACCGCAGGCTGCTGGGCGCGGTGCCGACCGTGTCCTTCAGGCTCTCCGGGTACCGGTAGTGGCCCAGCGGGATCAGCTGCTTAAGCTTGGCGGTCTCGGGGGGCTGGGTGCTAGGCAGGCAAGAGGCAGGGGACTTTGGTGGGAGCTCAGGGAAGACGTCACTCCCGGGACCGACTCCAGCTGGGGGGCTGCGGCACAGAGCATCCCCATGCTGGCTCCTGGGACCCGGGTGTCTCTAGCCTGTAGCAGGGGGCCAGGTCACCGCCCCGACGCAGAACCACTGGGAGCTGGCACCCATCACGGCAGCAAACCCAGCCCAAGCACCACTGGGCCTGCGGCTTCTCCACCGTGGGACTGGAACACGTTCCTGGGCTCGGCCGAGGAGCCTGGGCAGGGCCAGGCCGGTGCCGGCCAGCAGCTCACACTAGCCCAGCGGGCACGCTTGGCCTGGACCTCGGCGGCACCCCCTCCCTTCGGCCAGCGGTGCCGGGAGCCCCCGTACCTGTCGGGAGGGAAGCCCTCCTCGGTGATCACTGTGACCGACTTCTTCAGCTTGGCCTGGTAAGGCTTGTAGGGTGCCGAGGGCCCCAGCTCCTGAGCCAGCCGGCTGCTGGCTACGGCCGACACGAAGCGCCCGATGGCGAAGGGCCCATCCGGCTCCTTGGTGAACTGGAACAGCAGGGTGGCGGGAAAGTAGCCATAGAGCTGCGTCAGGCACCGCACCTCGATCGCGTACGAGTCCCCTGCAGCCAAAGGCGGGGGAACGGCAGGGCTGTAAAATCCGGCTAACCACCTGACCGAAGGGTTAACCGGTTAACCCCCGCTGCTGCCGGCCCACCACTGTCATGCGCCCACCTCTGGGCTGGAGCGCGGCAGCTGGTTCCTAGGGAGAGCCCTGCTGGGGGACGCTGGACCCTTACCCGGCGCCAGCACCCGGGGCTGCTGCTTGGTCACCTTGCCCTCGTCGTGGAAGGTGAGCTCGTGCTGCCTCCGCAGCGCCCGGTAGCCCAGCAGCGTGACGGCCTCCTGGCCGTTGTTCTGAACCCAGATGCTGGTCGTCGCCGGCTCCGTGGGCGTGACGGAGAAGCGGATGCGCCCGTTGCCCTGGTCATGCTCGGAGAGGATCTCCACCCCGTGCTTCCCCTGGATGAACTCCGCTCTACGGGCAGAGGGTGCGCGTTGGACAACAGAGTCCCCTGGGGTCCCCGCCCGGCTGGGCCAGCGCCCGGGGGCAAAGGCTCCCCTCGATCCCAGAGGCACTGGCCAGCCGGGCAGGCACTCCTAGGTCTGCCCTCCGGAGTCCTCCTGCCGCCCCACTGCCCCATGCCCTGGGCAGGGAGCCGAGGGGCAGCGCGTGAGCTGCCAGTGTAGCCCGCTGGGCGTTGGTACCTTTTCTTGGCACGGCCTCTGGCGGGGGGCCGTTCGGTGCCTGGCTCCTGGCTGTCCGCGGGGGGCTCCTCGGGGGTCCAATACTGGTCTCTAATCTTCACTCTCTTTTTCACCTGGGGGAGGAGAGTGATTGTCCGGGTACGGGGGCAGCATGTGCCAGGGCAGCCCTTGCAGAGCTGGGGCGGGGAGCAGAGGGGACCGGCCCCAGGGTCCCACATTCAGCATGCAGCCAGGCCCGGCTCGGGGTGCAGCCGGGGACCCCGGGCTGAGCCGAAGCAGAGTGCCTCTGGGTCCCCCTGCCAGGCAATGTGCTGTGGGCACCAGCCTGCCAGGAATGGGGCAGCAGCCTCACGGCTCGAGCTGCTTCCAGCCAGCCGGGCCCTGGAGCCCAGAGGCCGGGGGGAGACCCGGGGGCCGTTCCCGGCGTGGCTGCCAAACGCTCTGTTGGGCTAAGAACCAAACCGCCCTGCGGCCAGGACCCGGGAGCCCCCCCCGGCCTGCTGGAGAGCTCGTGCCAGCTTCCATGGCAGCCGGCTCGGCCCACGCGTGGGCAGGATGGAGGGCCGGGCTGGGAGGGGGGGCTGAGAAGCTCCCCCTCGGCAGCGCGACGTGGGGCCACGTGCCCCCTGCCTGGGCTCCCCCTCCCATGGGACCGCGCCCCAGGAGTGGGTTCCCGGGGGCAGTACCTACCTTCCCGAAGCGCACGAAGTCGCCCCGCACCTCGGCCAGGCCGCTCTTGCACAGGGCGAAGAGAACGGAGGAGAAGTTGGGCTCCCTCGTGCCATCCCTGCAGCGACGACAGAGCGGGCGCGTCAGGGCCGGGGCTGCGTTGCCCAGAGCGATGGGGCTGGCAGATGCCAGCATTGGGGGCCGGGGCATTCGCCCTGCTGCTCATGAGGAGAGCGATGGGCCAGCGGGACCCTGGCTGCCACCCAGCAGTGCTCCTCTCCGGGGGGGTGGTCCTCAACTGCAGGGTCTCCTGTCTCCAACCCAACCGTGCCCTGCCATGGGGCAACCACCAGGCACCCAGGGCTGCTCCCACGGGGCCCCTCAGCTCTGCCATTCTTTGGGCTGGCGTCTTCCCTGGGGGGCAACTGCCCCCAGCAACGGCGACCCCGCTGGGCCCCTGCACTGGGGTGGGAGTAGTTGCAAATCCAGCCCCCCCTCCGCCCCCAGCTCAGGAGCCACACGGTTACCTGGTGAGCAGTGCGCTTGCTGGATGGTAACCGGCCCGGGGCAGGAACCCAGACCGGGCAGGCAGGGCCACAGCAGCCCTGGCCCCATGCGAGGACAGGCGGGACTGCGGCCCAACGGCCCCAGGAAGGTGCAGGGGGGACCCTGGTCCCAGCAGCCCCAGCCCCCCACAGCCTAGGCGCACCACGGGTGGGGGGGCACTCCAGCCCAGCCAGAGCAGCCCCCGCCCGCGGGATCACGGTGAGCCGCGTAACACGTCCCAATTTCACACCCCTGCTCCCGGCAGGGCTGGGCTGCTCCCGGCTCTGGCTCTGACGCGAGGAAGCAAGCCCAGGGCCGGGGCAGGGCTGCACTAGCGGGAGGCACAGAGAGCCCAGCCTGGCTGGAGGGAAGAGCAAAGCCAGGGACTCGGGGGTCTCTCCAGTGACACGGATTCGCTGTGCGGGCAAAGGTGGACCCCTGCACGGGGGCGGGGCTAACCCATGTGCACCAGCTGCCTTTGCACGGGGGCAGGACTAACCCATGTGCACCAGCTGCCTTTGCACGGGGGCAGTGCTAACCCATGTGCACCAGCTGCCTTTGCACAGGGGTGGGACCAACCATGTGCACCAGCTGCCTTTGCACGGGGGCGGGGCTAACCCATGTGCACCAGCTGCCTTTACACAAGGGCGGGACTAACCCATGTGCACCAGCTGCCTTTGCACGGGGGTGGGGCACACTCCTGTGAGCCAGGAAGGTGGCAGGTTGTGGGGCAGGGCTGTGGGCCAGATCCCATGCGGCGAGTGCAGAGCAGGGCCCCATGTGCCCTAGTGCACAGGCCAGGCAGGGGGCCATGAGTCTGTTGGCAGGCAGACAAGGGCCAGAGAGGGGCCCTGCTGCCCAGAGGTGCCAGGGACTGCCCGGGCAGAGCTCCCTAGCAGCAGGCGTAACACTTGCCTGGTGCTGGCAGGATTGGGGAGGGGAGCGTTTGCCCAGGAAGGCCAAGCCCTGCCTGAGCACCCTGGGGCCTGCCTTTGCCTGGCCTGGGTGGGCCCTAGGCTCTGCCCCGGACAGTGTGGGGCCACGGGTGCACAAGAACCACGAGAGCTGGGGCTATGCCTATGCCCTCCCCACCCCCGCATACTGCAAGAGGCCTGTGCCTGGCCCCCAAGGCGTCCCTTTGTCAGTTCCAAGCCCACGCCCACCCAAAGCCACGAGGGGCTGGGAGGCAATTGTGTCTCCACCGCTCCCTGGAAGCGGGGCGCTTGTGCGGCTGCTCAGGAGAGATTCAAACGCCGCCCGGCTGATTGGCAGCCCGCAGCCAGGGCTGTGTCTCTGCGGGTGGTGCACACCCGCACAGCCCTTGTGCACAGAACAAAATGTATTCTGCACGTGGATGGAAAAGATTAGCGGGAACGTCGCCCCCAGCCCGTTCCAAGGGCCAGTTCTATGGCTGTGATGGGTCAAATCCGGCTCGGAACTGCAATGGAGCAGCCTCCCCTCCCAGAGTCACCCCAAACCCCAGGCCCGAGCCAGATGGGCGCGGGGTGCAGATCTGTTCTGACCCCTGGAGAAGAGGGGCCCTGGGCAGCTTGGAGTGATTTCCTGCAGGAAGGAGGGCCCATGGCTCAGGGAAGCCTCCTTCCCGGCGCCCCGGGGGCAGGGACGGGAAATCATGGAGGGTCTGTGTCTGGCTGCCTTCTGAGCCTGGGGCAGACCGGGCCCTCCCCCTCCCTCTCCCCACGGGCGCCCCAGCTGCACCCGCACCCAGGGGCTGCCCAGCCCCGGCTCTTAGCCCGGGGAGCCCCAGCGAGGTCGCTGTCAGCATCCAGGTGAGTGTCCTGGTCTGGAGCAACTGTCCCCTCCCGGCCGGGGCGTCCGGGGGTTCCCAGCAGCCCCGAAGTGACACGTCTCCCCTGCCCGGCCCGCCCCCTCCTGGGGCCACGCAGCGCTCGGGGTCGCCGCTCCCCCCGGGGCTCGGCCGCGCTTACCGGGCGCGGAACTCCCGGTTGTAGATGTCCCGCAGCGCCTCCCGGCTGCGCTCCGCGCCCCGCGCCGTGTCCGCCAGGAAGCGCACGAAGCGCTCCCCGCTCGCCCTGCACTCCGCGAAGCTGCGCTTGGGCATCTCTGCGCGGCGCCGCGGGCGGCCAGGGAGGGCGGGAGCCGGGCTCCGCGGGCAGAAACGAAAGTGAAAGGGGCCGGGAGCCTCCCCGGCACACAGGTCCCTCTGGGCGGGCCCGGCCCGGCGCCAGCCTGGCGGGAGCGGCTCCCGCGGTGGGGTAGGCGGGCTCTGCGCCTCCCGGGACAGGCACAGGGACGCGGGGATGTCCCAGCCCCGGGCCCGGGCGGCCTCCGCCGGGGATTCTGGGGGAGCGCAGACCCGCACCCCTTTGGAGAGCTCAGCTGCGCCAGCCCCCCGCTCCCTGCCCCCTGGGGAGCCCCCCGTCCACACTTTGCGTGTAGACACAGCCTCAGCCAGGGACCGGCTCTCAGTCGCCCTGGGGCAGGGGCCGTGTGCCAGGCAGGTGGGAAGGGCTTGGTGGGTTTCCTACCCGCATTGTCCAGATGAGCGTTTAGTTTGGAGGTGGCAGGGCAAAGCAAGGGGCCTGCCCAGGGAGCAGGAGGTGAACGTTAGGGTGGTTCCTGGAGGACTTAATGCCCCGGTCTCTGGCAGCCCCTCAGCCCGGACAGATGCGCTTCTCCCTGGTTCTGCGGTGCCAGAGGGCGACCGCTCAACCCGTGCGGGGCCCAGCTGCGAGCCTTGAGTAGGACGAGGCCCCGGGCTAGACTGGGTGTCCTGGGGAAGCCAGTGCGGAGGCAGGGCTCATGTCCCCAGTGTGGCTGAGGGGCTGTGGGGCCGTGCACTGCACTGCTGGGGTCTCCTGTGTGCTGGCGGCTTCGTGCCCACGGATACGCGTTGTGGGATCCCGCCCTGAGGTGACGTGGGCCCATTGTGTGCGGTACAGGGCGAGCTGAGGTCTCCTTGCTCCGCCCTTGCTCCCTGGACGACCATCCGGTCCCTGCCGTGTCTCCCCTCTCCCAGCAGAGCCTCTGCAAAATGCTGAGTTGGGAGGATGCCCCCAGGGCATCTGCTGGAGAAATCTCCTCTCTTTGGCGGCCACAGGGTGCAGGGGAGGGGGCTGCGAGTCAGACTGGCCAGTGCTTCCGAGCCGGTTACTCTCTCTGGTCCAGTGCGGAGCTGTGGCTGTCTGGAGACAGTCTCCAAAGGAGGCTAGGGACAGGCTGCTCTGCCTTCGTGGCACTAGCGCCCTGTCTGGCATGCTAGCATGGGAGTGCTCCCCAGTGTCTTCCCTGGCATGCAAGTCCCCAGTGTCTTGTGGGCCATGACTGCGTCCCAAAATGTTTCTGTCCCACTGCTCGAGCCTGTGCCCCTCAGTGCATCCCGTGCTGGTTCCTGGCTCTCACAACACTTCCAAGAGGAAGGCAGTATCATGAGCCCTACGTTACAAATGGGGAAACTGAGGCACAAGGCAGGGCAGTAACTAGCCCGAGGTGTCCCAGCAGCTCAGTGGTAGAGCCAGGATCAGAGCCTGGGCCACTGACTGCCACAGCCTCCCAGTCCCACCCTCTAGCCATTAGGCCACCCTGCCTCCCCAAGGGGTCATTTTGCAGGCGTTGGAGTCAGGGGCTCTGATCCTCGCACCAGGCACAGATCTGAAATGGGAAGCCATTAGGAGCTGCCCCTATTTATTCAGGTGTGACCTTACTGCTAGTGAGTCATTCCATTGACTTCAGGGGCAGGCATGCATGGGCCTTTGTAGGACTACAGCCCAAAGCCTATCCCGCACCCTGGTACCATCCAGGCCCTTTTGCCTGGAGGGTTTGTAGCAGGATAGCAGGGTGATTTCACAGAACTAACTCTGGGTGCAGGCTGGCTTGCCAGGGCAGAGCCTGGCTTGTGTTGGCAGTTCAGGGGCTCTTGGCAGAGTGAGTCTCTGCCACTTGGCCTTGTGCTTATCTTGCAGCGCAGCAGCTTTTGACCTCCTCTCCCAGCACAGAATGATCTGTCCCTTTTAAAAATTAAAACCCTCTGTCCAGGGCAGCACCTAATCAACAGGCTAGTGACTCAGCCACTGGGCATGCAAGTCAAGTAAGTAAACTCAGCTGCTGGCTTCCTCCCTCCCTCCGAGAAAAGAAAGTTGCCTGGATTCAGAAGGGCATGCAGCTCTGGCATAGAAGAGGAGATACCGGCCGATCCCTTTCCTTGCAGGTAGGAGGCTGGTGTTGTGCCTAGGGAAGAGGGCTGTGCAAAGAATGGGCCCAAGGTGAACAGGTATTACCAGTTTTGCCCACGAAAGCTCATGAGTTTGTTTCTTTTGGTTAGTCTCTAAAATGCCACAGGACCACTCCTTTCTAAATTTCTCACCTCGTTAGCTACCATTTTTTTCCCCATGGAGTATTCTGGGAAAGGAAACTGGGTTGGGGAAGATAGATTAAATTAATAATAGAGGCCACTGCATACAACAGGGAGGCTGTTTTCTGGAAGTTAAGGCTCTCATGCCCAACTCTGCCGCTTGTTCCCAGTGTGATCTTAAGCCTTTCCATGCCTCAGTTTCCCAACATGTACATCAGGGACATGGTGTTTCCCTGTCCCAGAGGGAGTCAGGGGTGTGGATAAGGCCAAGTCCTATGAGAAGATTGTAAAATTCCCCACATGGACGGTGCTAGTCAGGCAAACAATTGGAGGCCTCCATGCATGGATGGGAAGCCATTTATTCGTTTTCAGGCGTCTCAGGAGGGAGGAAAAGTGCGTCAGTGAGCACTGGAACCTCCACGAAGCCACCCGCGGGCTGGGTTCAAGGGCCAGCAAAAGGGATGGCTGAGACAGGCTCTGCTACTGAAGCTTTATGAGTGGACGACCATGCCGCTCCCTACGCTGGCTTTTGTGTAATTGACTCGCTCTGGTAAGCGTGGGATCGGGTTTCAGTTGGGTTCTCACTTGACTTGCACTAGCCCTTTGTCTCCCCCCTTGAGAGTTCCTACTGGTGCCGCTCCCCTGGGCAGGGATGGTGGCCGTGTCCAGGTGACTCCTGGCGCTGGAGCCCTTTGGAGAAATGTTCTTAAGAAATGAGCCTGCTATAAACACACCCTAGGCCAGTGGTCACCAACCAGACAATGGGGATCTACGGGTAGATCCCGGTGCCTCTGACAGGGGATCCTGACTGGTTTGGCCAAGACACTGTTATCAAGGGCTGGACTTCAATTGCCCCTCACCCCACTGCTGCACATCTCTTTTCCCTTGGAGCTGCCCCCAGGAGCTTTCTGGGCAGGGCAGGGGAAGGAGGGTGCTGATGTCAAGGTGCCTCCTCCCCCACTTTGTATCCTTTCTCCACAGAGCAGAGGGGGCACAACAGGGCTTGGGAGGGAGTTTTCTGGCTGCTTTAGGGAGTGGTGCAGGGCCAGGGCAAGGGGGTGCCTGCCTTAGTCTCACTGCACCACCCAGGAGCAACCTGAGGTAAGCAGTGCCCTGCTGGAGCCCCCATCTTGAAAAACCCCACCCGTCATGAACCCCTCTTGCACCCCAACTACCTGCCAAGTCCAGCTCAGAGCCTCTCTCACACTGCCCGAGCCTGCACCCCAGCCTGCTGAAGTGAGGGAGGATGGGGGATGGAGTGAGCAGGGGCAGGACCTCAGAGAAGGGGCACAAAGGAGGCCAGGCCAGGCTGTTTAGGTTTCAGGTGGATCTTGGATTGCATTTCCATTCGAAAAGTGATCTCACGCATAAAAAGGCTGGAGACCACGGCCCCAGGCTGCGTCCTGTCCATTTCCATAGGAAAGGGCATCCCTGGCACTCAGCTGCTTGCTTAGAAAGGGACTAGGCGGTGTTTCTGGGACCCTGGGGCAATGCAAGGAAGGAATGCGGAGCGTTAATGGCTTCATTGTAGTTCAGCACCTTCCACCCAACAGACTGCAAATGCTTGGCTACCCCTGGGACAATTGAGATGCTGCCTACAGTCCATGCAAACACCTTTCCCGTGGTCCAGCCCACCGGCCTGTTGTTGGCCGCTCAGCTGATACACAAGCTAAGGCTTGGTCTCTTTTACAAATGGTACCAGTTTCACTAGCAATAGATTTTTAATTGATTTAGGCCATTGTTTGTCTTAGGACAATGATTAACTCCCTGTGTGAACAGCTTAGTCTGGCACAGAAGTGCTCTTTGCTCCTGCTCAGCCAAAGCCCGGTGTGCTTTCAAAGACTGTCCAAGTGGAATTCTTCAGGAACCACTACTGCACTTTAAATTCACACCCTACCCCAGGCTTTATCGACATGTCCAAAAGTAATGCAAGTGTAACCATGGCAGGAGCCCTGGCTCTGTGTAAACCACCCTCCTTACAGCACTGGGAGTCCATTAACGCTGGCACTTTACAGTACTGTAACTTGCTGCACTTGGTGGTGGGGGGGTGTCTTTTCACACCCCTGAAGTGGAAAGTTGCAGTGTGGTGAAGTGCTAGTGTAGACTTCTCCTTAACTTTCAGGTAGACAAGCCCTTAATTAAACTAGTGAAAACCTCTTGTATGTAGACTCTTCCATCCCATTAAAACTGGGTTATTGACTTGCCCTCTGTAATTAAATCAATTACTCGAGTCTGCATTTTTTAAAATCAGTTTTAGCTTAACTGGTAACATTGATGAGGCCCCAGAATGGGAACTAGTGCAAGGGAGTCTCTGTGCTTATTTAAACATGGCATTGTCCAAGGAGGGTTGATCAGGATCGCGGGTGCTACTGCCATCAGATGACTGGGACAGGTGGTAATGTTCTAGTGTTTGAAAAATCATGGCAATGGAGGCAGAACAATGAAGCAGTTTACCCAAAGTCACACAGGGGAGCAGTGGCCAAGCTAGAAACAGATCCTGGAACTCTTGCTCACAGCTCCGTGCTAGGAGCATGCTCTCGAGTTAGTGGCAGTGACATTGTGTTTGAGACAAGGTGGGCGAGGCAGTTTCTTACAATGAAGTGCTGTCCAAATTACACTGTGGACCACAAACGCCTATGAAACCAATTCTCTGCCAGGGCTGACCGCCCAAGCCCCACTGTGGGCCTTATGAAATGCTCTGGTGGATCAGTAGTAGGTTGCCCTATGTTTTACTGGGCTGACTTTCAATGAGGAAAGCGACAAGCTTTTGAGAGCTGTGCAGCTGCTAGGCATGAAAGCTTCTCTCTTTCATCTGACCCACCTTGCCTCTCTTCTGCTGGGACCAACAGAGCTACAACACCGCGCACACACCATTTTTTAAACTAGCTAACTAAATCTACTAGGAACATGCTCTAGACGGTGCTTGGTCCTGCTGTGAGGGCAGGGTCTGGACCTGATGATCTCTTGAGGTCCCTTCCAGCTCTAGCATTTTGACAACTCAGAGCTGAAGCATTTCAAACTTTGGAAATTCCAACGCTGCTCTAGGATTATATATTTTGGTGGCAAGCATTCATCAAGTGCAATGCAGTAGGCTTTATACTGAAAGAGAATTAGAAAATACTGTGCCACCATAAGCTGGCTGAATTAATGGCTGCATAATCTTACCCTCTTAGAAGTGCCTGACAAATGTTTGATCTTGAAACTTGGTTTCATGAATGTGGGTGGATAGCTTCATGTAGATTTTAAAAGTTATTCAAAAGGGAAAATCAGTTCACTTGCAATGGAAATGCCAACAGACCTTGTAACAACGCATTAGTGTGCAGTTATGTACAATGTGTTTTATTCCTATGTGTAATCAGAATGCTGATTGTCTCTGGAGTTGGCTGTAGCAGGGAGGCAGTAACACTAAGAACTGTTGAAAGTTTGGTGGATACTATAGAGCGTATCACGGTACTACAGAGACAAACAATATAACATGCAATATTGGATTAGCTGCGATTATTTTGCAGTTCACAGGCAGATGAATCTCACACCTTTCAGTTCAGGAATCCAATTTTAAGCTGGTCTCTCTGAGCTGGTGGAGAAATTGCTGTTGGCCTAGTGCATAGCATCTTTCCTACCCCCAAACAACTCCTGCCAGGCTATGCGTCATCGTAGCAGGAGGCAGAGCTGAGTTCCTGTCTTGGTGAATGGTGTTTTGATGAGGCATAAACATCTGAGAGATCATAAAGGACAGACAAAAGCAGCTTTGGAACCAAGACTAGTGTATTTCTACTGAAGTAGGTAACACACAGAGCATGTGAGGGATGAATGGGTGGATATTCTGAACGGCAAATGCCAATCTATTTTATTCTGACAAAACGTCTCTCACAGAATGGAACACTGACACTCTTATTTTATGGTATTACTGAGCAAAACTGATGTTTAATGCACAATCTGCCACTATGCTTTGCATGTTTAAAAATAGGAGGACACCAGCCAGTTTTAACACTCTTGGGAAAGGCGTAAGGACAACACAATGTAAACGAAGCAGAGTAAATTAGATGTACAGAGTTCATTTAGCAGTGCATCCATGTTCTGGTTCCTTAGGCCACATCTACACGAGCTAGCTGCTGTAACACCGCTGATGTACCTGCTCTATGTCCAGGGGGGAGAGAGCTCCTGTTGACATAATTCAACAGAGTGATCTACACATGGTAACTTATATTACTCAGGGTGCGGCTTTCTTCACACCCATAAGTGACGTAAGTTATACCAACAAAAGTGCTAATGCAAACATTGCCCTAGAGATAAAACATACTTCTCTTTTTCAAGGGGAAATGATCCTCCATCAGCTGCTTTCCATTCTATTAAAAATGGAATAATTTAGAGCAAGTTTTCAAAAGCAGGTAATTAATCCCAATGTTCCCTCTAAGGATAACCAGGAACTCACCCCAACAGAAACAGTCAGAGTGGGAGTGATTTCTCTCTCACTTTGGCGCAAATCTTTTATTTATCATTTAATACACTATCCATTCATACACCTGTGGTACAAACTCTAGGAACCTGCCACAAAGCATTAAAGCACAACATACCTATTATTCCTTAGACATTTGCATTTTTATCTTTAATATTTAATCTCCATTCAGACAAAATGTCTCAGCAGACACAATACTAACATTTTAACAATAATAAAAAAAGAACTATTAACCGGATTAGCTACTCTGTAAAAATGCAGATGTCTGTTAACCATACTTCCAGGAAAAAGAAAAGAAAAAGAAATTCACTTAGAGGGAACCTGGCTCAAATCTTTGGATTTAAAAAAATTACTTACACAGAAAATCTGGCCTGTTTGGGATTTCTGTAAGGGATCGTGTAAACTCATTCCAGATATTAAAGTCTACCCTCTAGGCCCACGGCTAGGTGGAGATCAGAGACCAGCAAATGTGGGAGATGCGTCTCCTCTTCCAATCTGACAAACGTTCTGGAGTACCTGAAGCGCTGCATAAGGGCACAGGGAAAACACTCCCAAGACCATCTGCCTGTGTTTATAAAAGGGCTTTCACGGCTAGGAAATTTTCCAACCAGTACAATTACAGTGACTCCCAAACAGAGCTCTATCACTGAACCGTTAATGTGGATCAATTCAGATGACCTCCCCGTGAATACAGTAACAAGAAGTTTAGATGGTAGGGAACACAAAACACAAAGACAATGCTATTTGTTCAATAGTCCTCCATGAAGCTAGAAAACTTGTTAACTTTGAAAGCCCTAGCAAAATGCCGCCCGGGTTTGGAAACCACCTACTTGGCGTACGACCACGTCTGTGGGTTGTTTTTTTTTGTACGCTACACCGTTTCCTCAATCTCATCAGTTCTGCCTTAAGCGTTCTGCATTTCCTTCCCAATTTTGTAGCTGAGGATTTTGTTCCAGTCGATCTTGGTGCGAGTGACGGGCAGCTGTCGGCGCAAGGCTTTGAACGTGGTGTCGGACATAGTCTGATAGTTTTCGCTGATTGCCGTCTGCAAGAGCAAGCACAGTGACAGCGTCTGTCTGAGCAGAACTACAACAGCAGGAAGGTCGCTCCTTTCCAAAAGCATGACTCAGTATTAGAGGCAGGCATGCTACCTACCACCTGACAAGGCAAACTGAGCAGGGGGGAGTGTCTGCGTGTGGAGGAAAGGTGTCTCTCGCCACCTCTTCCTTCTCAAGTGAATTTATCTGCAAAAGGCCTTGTGTTCAGTCCCCTTTTTACACACACAACAAGCAGTGCCTGGAAAGCTGCAGCAGACCTCTCCTTAGCAACGGCTCTTAGTCACAGGGAAGTAGAGGTGAGCGCACCCACTCATTGGCCTGCCCCAGTGTGACCGTCTCAGGAAATGGAATTAGTGACTTTGCACTTTCCAGGCCCCGTTCCAGCTGCCTAGTTAATATCCTCTGCTATACTGCTGATTTTGCCATTTGTTTTTATGCACATACACAGCCCCATAACTTTGCCTGGTGGCTTACAGAAACAGCTGTCCCTGCTCCAAAGAATTTACAGTTCAAACTGGAACTAGAAAAAGAAGAGAGAACAAAACTAGAGCAATAATCTCTCAAGTTCTAATCATTTGTAAATAGAGGGAAGTATCTTTTTAAAAATCCATGAAAACAAGCAAGCCTATCGGAATTACATGGCTCTGTCCCTGCTACATTCTCTTACCTGATACTCGTTTTCCGCATGTTCGATGATTTTGATAAATTCCTTGGCTGTTTGGACATCATTCTACAGAGAA
Source organism: Pelodiscus sinensis (assembly GCF_052426305.1). Taxonomy (NCBI): domain Eukaryota; kingdom Metazoa; phylum Chordata; order Testudines; family Trionychidae; genus Pelodiscus; species Pelodiscus sinensis. The sequence continues at coordinate 2,592,778 of NC_143078.1, forward strand.
AGAGGACAAAAATTACCTTCAAGTTCAAAGGCTGAATATAAAATCTAATCAATGTGTTTCTTTTTAGAATGAAAATTCTGTAACTACTTAAGACTGGGGCAGTCAATTATTTTTTGGTCAAGATCCACATTTCTTGGTGAAGGTACAGTGAAGGTCCAGACTGCAGAGAAAATAATAACAATCCCCACCCCCAACAATAATGATAATCATAAGTAAATAAAGAGGTAGTAGGGTGCATTCAAAAGTGCCTGGCGGTCTGAATTTGACCACCACCGCCTATTGACGACTCCGACTTAGATCATCCGGGATTAGGCATCAGACAGAGCTGACAGTTTCAGACCTGCATGGGGCCAGTGCCCATTAGCAGCTGTGATTGCTGCTCAGCAGGGTGCAGCAGAGGCAGGAGTTAAGTGAAGCTGATCTCCAGTACAAAGTGAAACACAGGGCTGCCCTCTAGTGAGCAAAAGAGAACTGGGTGTTATTGAGATGCCTTGTGAGCAGACATGACTGCCCCGCTTTTCCTTACAGCCTATTTCTCATTACAAGACTTAGCTTTCTTTACACTAGCACATGTTTGTCACCAAAAGGCAGGTTTTGGTAACACGTGAAAGCGTTTACTCAACTTAGTTGAGGAAAAACACCCAGTTTTGGCAACAAAAAGCTTCCAGCCTTGCGAGACTTTTGTCTTTTCCCCTCCCTTTATTGTCAACAAAGAGCCAGTGTGGACTTTGCTTATGTTTTTTCAAGAGAACTGGATTCTGACAGTATCCCAAAATGCCTGCCCTGGTGGCTGTGCTCAATGTTTTGTGATTTCTGCTGCCCTGCAGGCCTGCACCCCTCCCCTTTCAAAGCTCCCAGAAGTGTCTGACAGATGAATGAGCTGCTCCATTTGGGGATCAAAGAGCAAATCATTGGAGTGCTCCTGTTCTGCCCACAGGGACACAGAAGCAGGTGGCTGCTACAGGGGAAGGGCTGGAGAGACGGCCGTGCTGCTTGGACATTCTCCAGCACGGAGAGCTCACAGATCAGCTCTGCCTTCCTACCACACTGCACTGTGGGGTGCTTACCCACACTGCTTTATTCTGTCTGTCAACAGGGTGCTAGCCATGTGGCCAGGAAATGTCGACAATGGAAGGCAGAAAAACGGGTTTAACCTTTTTTCACTTTTGGCAACTTGCATTTCTCACCAAATTTTCCCAGTGTAAGACATAGTGTAGGGGTAAACGGAGGCAGTCCATGGTATTCTGCTAAGAATCCCTATTAAAATCCTAAATTTGAGGCCAGGCCTGAGAACACTCAGAACAAGCAGCTAACATGACCCTGGTCGCCCTGGCAACCTCATTCCAAGAGGGCCTCACTCCGATAAGGCTCTGGCTGGTACCAAAACAAACTTCATGGAAGTCCTTCTCACTGTCTCCTTTAACCCTAGATAATAAGCCTGGATCCCAAGGACCGCGCCAATGCATGGCAGTATCACCCCTGCAGTAGACGCATAATAATTTCAGCAGACAAAGTTGCCGTCAACATGTCTTTTGTTTATGTTGGCTTATTTAGCTTGTTAGGAATAACTACCTGTATTACTGATAAGATGTTTAATTGGCGGTGGGCAGAGATACTGTGTAACTTTTGTAGTTTATTGGCTTATGTGCTCATTACATCTTGCCTCCAGAACCTATGAAATTGCTTCCACTCTGCCCACCTGCTGTCTATATAATTCAATGTAATGTTTTGATTGACTAGTGCTCTCCAGATTAACCCCGGGTTGGTACTCCACCACTGCTGGTGGACAATAAATCCTCTATTTGTTTTCACCTGCATCCAGAGTGTCCAGAATTATTCCCGACACATAACCTTAGTTACCTTCTCTTCAGCACGGGTGAGGAGGACTCCCAAGCAACCATAATTGCCTGATGTTGGTGCTGAAGAGGCAAGATTTTTCAGAAGTGTGGTGTTGCATTTTAGTCCAAATTCTCCTTTTTCCTTGCAAAGGGAAGCAAAGGCAGCTAGTTCCCCCTAAGGCATACCCGACTCTTACTCAAAGCAGGAAGATCAGACAACATCCTGCAGTGTGAAGTCTACAAGCAGTGTAAGTGGCTGCACTGACTGGTCATCCTATAACTGGATCCAAAGCCTTTGCACAGTAAGCGACACAAGAGTGGAGTCATATCGGAGAGGAAAGCTGCCCTTGCTGACTGAAGGCAGCAAGAAAGAGCTGCTGAAAGGTTGTAAATTCTCCATACTCACTGAAACTGTTACAGAGTCCTGGATGTCTTTATGGCTAACCAGCTGCACGTTGCCATCTTCGTAGTAATGAACCTGCACAAAGAAGGAACAAGCACAGTTTATAATTACTATTATACTAGAGGCCCCAACGAAGCCAAGCCATTATGCTAGGTGCTGTCCACAGAGACAGCCAAAGACCAGGTGAAACACATAGCTGCAGTGCTGTAATACTACTTTCAGCCTGCAGTGGAGACTAACAAAGTCTGGATGGATTTTCCAAGGGACTTTATTCTCAGCGAGGACCTCTCAATATTATGCTAATGCAATAAACACTCAATACAACTGGGCTGAGATAAAGGGTTCACAGGACAACGTGTAAGCTTCCCTCCTGGTTAGCAGGGACCAGGAATGAAGTGCAGAAGTTGAGGCACATGGTAATACAATCCCCCATTTGGCCAGACTTTTAAAAGCATTGCATTTCTTTACTATCTTTAACAGCCACTGCATAATTCACCAGACAGGAGGTGTCCCAGTCTCTGTGTGCACCTAACCAGTACTTTTCGGAGACACACCCAGAAGCACTACTTGAGGAGCAGCAATGCAATCGCTGTGACTCTTGCGGGCAGTGGCACTAACCTGGATCTTCAGCACTGCAATCACCTGAGCCGTTGGCGGCGTGATGGTAAATTTCCACTCTGATCTCCAACGGCCATTCCTAAAAAGAAACAACGCCCAAGCGATCTTAGAACCCAGCGTTCAGCACCAATGGGGAAGAGCCCAGGATGCTGCCTCTGCTCCCGGCATTGTGACCACTCATCCCTTCTGCGCAGTGCAGCTCGAGGCCACAGGGCATCAGTACTCTGAGGGTACAGTTTGCTTGGGCCTCGGAACCATGAGGACGACAGCACCTCTTGTCACTGGCTGGCTCATGCAACAGCACCAGGGCCTCTCTCACAGCAGTTTCATCCAGCCTGCTAGCGAAGCAGGCCAGAAGGAGAAGCTCTTGGGAAGTGGGCAAGAGAGGAAGCAGAAGGCCTGTTCTGGATTAGCCTTCTGCTTGGGAGCAGGCATGGAAAGGAAGGCTTGTGCTCCAAGGGCAGGAGCACAAACCCTTCCCAATATTCTTACCAAAAGTTTTTGGGCTGAAACTGGTGGCTCTCGATACAGGCAATAATTGTCTGCTGTCCATCTATAGTCTTGCCGTAAACCTGGTTTCATAAAGAAATGACAAATTAGCAATTCCAGTGCTGAGTTCTTGCTGTGTCTATTCCACCAGCTTTGTGTTTTTAACTGCAGCACCAGAGGTGCAGCCTCAACATCCTGCTACAGCACAGAGCTAAGAGACAGCAGACAATGCACACGTACCATCAATTGTCTTATCTGTGCCCCTTCCTGGCTAGCTTACCACTGGAATGGGCTGCAAGGTGCATTAGTGCATATTTATCCACAGGTAGTGGAGGGAATGAAGGAAAACGTTTTGCCACTGGCTCACACAAAACGCCAACCCCCAGCAAGTCTAAGCTCGTCTTATTATCATGCTATTCTGCACAAGAATAAAGATCTACAAAACAGACACTGATGAAGATGAGTGCCAAAATTCGGTACAAAGTCTCCCGATGGGACTACCAGACAGGGAGCAAAAGCCATCAATGAAACAGGGCAGGTACTTAACAGTACAAAAGCCGTTGGGATAGTGATCTTTCACATATGCCCTCAATGCGTTGTCACAGGCATCTCTCCATGGCTTTAGAGCTGCTTCTGTGTCCTCGGGGTGGGGATCACTTGCTTCTTTCCTTAAATGATCAAACTTAAAGGAAAGTTTGTTCCTTGGGTCCAAAAATCGACCATTGCCCAGGTCACCGTGCTCTGTAATTAAAACCTGAAAAACAAAAGGGAAAAATCAAAGTGTTTCTTTATGCTGATTTAAATGTTTTGCTGTGTCCCTGCAGTTCCTGAGTGCAAGTCTGCTAAATTTCACCACCCACAGTATTATTGGTTTCAGATAAAACCTTAGGACTTGACGCGGCCTCTACTCTGCAAGGACATTCATGGTTCTATGGTTTATTTAATGATTTGTGGTTTGCTGCAAAATCCTTGGACAAACTCCCTCTCTGACCATGTTGTAGCTGCCCAGTCCAGAGGTGCTGCATTCAGTGAAGTATAGAAAGCTCACATCATGGTTTGGGACCCTTTGTATGAAATACTACACAAGCATCAATTATTCTGCTTCTGTAAAACTATACTAAATAACTCAAGCCCCCCTTCTTCCTCACTCCTAGGGAGAGGGGTGGGTGTCCCTCAGGCACCCATCATTTCCTTCTCTCTTATTCCTTCCAGAAGCCTTGATGTGGTGGTAACTGCTCCTCTGATCACGGAGAAAGAGTAGAGGTGGTTACTTCACTAGGTATTGGGTTTAGGCTGGGCTGAATGGTCTTTAGCAGCCGAACAGGGCATTCCCTGCCCTAGCAGGTGAGTCATCTCAGGAGCCAGACCAAGCATCATATTTCTCTCCCCCAAGTTGTGGCGTGTCTGTCAAATCTGTTTCTCTTGGCAGCGTAGTCCTGGTATACCTCCCGTGCCTGCTCCGCTTGACCAAACCCACGAGCTCGGGTGGACACAGGGACACAGGTCCCGTACCAGTGCAGAGCTCAGAAACCAGACCATCTTTTGGAGGCAAACGGGAAGTTCTTTAGACTGTGGTTTTTATACAGGAGAGGGAATGCCTGGATCAGATGGAAATGGAAAAAGAAGAGATGCTATTTTTAAGAGCCTGATGCTGAAACCAATGGGAGCTGTGAGTGCACAGCATTTCAGTGCTATCAAAGAGCCCAGCAAAAAAGCAGTCTGTGTTCGCTCTGGCTCAGGCAACACTCCCACGGGCTTCAGCAGGGAGGTGTGCCTACGGAAGCAGTACTGAACTGAGCCCCATGTTGTTAGTAATACAGAGCATGCTCAAAAGGAAACATTCAGGCTGAGATTCTTCTGTAAGGATGGAAGTTTGCTGAGTGCAAAGAAAACTGATGTGATCCAAAGATCTTATCAACATAACCAGGGCTCACCGAACCACGGCGAGCTCCGCTCGCCAGCCGCACTGTCTGGTGATCTGCGCAGATCGTTCTACGCACTAGCAGATCACCCGAACCCAGCTCTTCCGGGTTGTATTAGTTATGTTCAGGGCTCGACAAATATCTAGATTGTTATGGAAGGCTATTGTCATACTGCAGGGATGGTCACCAACATAAAAACCTACAAAGACAAACAGCAAAACTCTGCCTTACCTGATCATCATACCCTTCTATCTTCACTGGCGTGAACTGATCCATATTGTACTGGGCAAATGCACTGTTAATAGTTGGAAAACAATGTAAGCTTTGACTGTGCAATCTTTAGTATTTATATTTTCACCGAGGGTACATCTAGACAGCAGTGTATTTCGGAATAATGACATTATTCCGAAATAACATAGTCTGCATCTACAAAGCAAGCAGTTATTTTGACATAAGGTCAAAATAATGTGGTGCAGAAGAACTTCTTATTCCAACTCCTGTAACTGTTATTTTACGAGGAGTAGGCGAAGTCAGAGGAAGAGTGGTCTGACTCGGACTTCCTGCTGTGTAGACAGCTCCAAAAGCCAAATTATGCTATTTAAACTTAAGCTACACAATTGACGAAGCTCAAGCTGCGTAGCTTATTTCAGCTTTAGCTCTGCTGGCTAGACGTGCCCCACGAGACCAGTAAATACAAGCCTCAGGACAGAGAAAATGTCCTTGTTTAATACTTGCATAGACACAGAGCTCTTGGAAATATTTTTGGTGTGATAGCTAAGGTACAAATTGACCTGGGGTAAATGACTGGTCTCCTGGGATGGGAGCAACATAAATATTTTGAGATCTTTGGTATAGAACAACCAACTCTCAGTAAGGCCAGGTCTACGCTACCAACTCAAATCAGTACAAGTACGTCACTTCAAGATGTGAAAAACCCCTGAGCAACTTAGTTATACCAACCTAGCCCCTGGTGTGGGCAGTACTAGGTGATGGGAAGGTTTTCCCCTTTGACATAGCTACCACCTCTCTCTTCAGTGTAGTAGCATCTTCACTAAAAGCACTGCAGCTGCAGCACTGATGTGTACCAAGCCCTCAGTCCAGCATGCTGGGGGGACAAGACAGACTGGAGTGCCCAAGGGGACTGTCGGTGGCCCTGGTAAGACTGTTATTGCACTTCAGGAAATCACACTTGTTACTGGGTTGGGCAAAGTGAATTGTAGAACATACAAGCAGACTGGGGTCTCTGCCCTGCTTCTGGTCTGTCTGCCCACCCCAAGGATGGCACTCACAATGGTGAGCCACTCCAGACAGCGTGACAGGTACCTGTCAGGTATCCTTAGGAAGCTAAAAAGTTACAATATACATATGTTGGCTCTCCCCATTTGTGCATGTTCTATTATAAAAAGGAGACTAAGCAGAATGTGTGAAAAATGACCCTCCCTCCATCTTCCCCGGTGCTTTGGTTGGGAGAGGGAAATTACACTACCTCTGCCACTGATCGCAGTTCACATCACTGTTGTCATTAGACTGAAACACAAACACACACGTTTGTAAACCAATACTTACTGTGCTGCCCCTTCCCTGAGAAGATTGTCATTGTTAAGCAGTAACCGGACATCTAGAGCAAAGAAAGCGTTCAGACAGGTTATTAAAATGTCTGTCTTTGCCCCACTAAAACCAAAATGGAACCAGATGCTCAACAAACATTAGAGTAGCTGTAAATCATTTTACTAAACACAGTGTGTGGTTGTATAATGGGACTAAATTCTCCCCAATGCGGTCTATTAAATGATTCGGATTAAAGGCTGGTAAACCATAACCATGCTAAGCAGAGGGGCTATACTACCCCTCAAGGAATTAGCTACTGCTGAAGTGGTTAGAACACTGGACTGGAACCCAGAAGACCAGGATTCTATTCCTTCAGTTGGCCTGCTGTGTGACCTTGGGCAAGCCACCTTGCTCAATGCCTCAGTTTCCCCATTTCTAAAATGGAGATAATGATGCTTTGTGAAGTGCTTTGACATCTACTGGAGGACACTCTATATAAGATTATTGTTAATAGTAGAATAAGAACTAAAAGTCTTCCATTATACTCTCCCTTTATCACAACTTTCTGAAACATGTACTTTTGGGGCTGGAATTTTCATTCTTGGTCACCGTTCAAAACAGATTTTTTTTTTTTTTTAAGAGAAAATCTCTTGAGCCACTTTTGAGCTACGGTAGAATGAAAATAAGCCAACAACTAGCCACAAAAGTCCAGCCACACCATTGCAGGACAGTGAAAATAGCTCATGGTCTTTTACGATGATGGGGTCCAAAATCAATTACGTAAATAGAAAGCCAGTTACTATTCTATCTCCATAACATAAGCTTCAGAGTACCTGATGATATCCCTTTACAATAAGGTTTTACATTTGTCTGGTAAAAGCCAGTTTAGAACATTTACGATTCATCACACCACCATCAAACCAATGCTGTTCCAAAAGTAGCAGAGTGAAAGAGCACCCAGACAATCAATGTTGCATTCATCTGAATGACTTTTCAAATAGTTGAGATCAAGCCTGAAAGGTACTAAGGAAACACAACAGAACAGCATCCAGATGACATGCTTATATAAACAAATCTCACACAACAATTTAAGTTAAACCTAGGATCTTGGGTCATGATGTCAAAAATGGCTGATTTGGATGAGTTTGGCTGAGTCTTTAAGTGCTTATGGGTAGGTCAATGCTGCCCTCTTTAGTGCTGAAGCAAAATGCAGGACAATGTAGCACTTTAAAGACTAACAAGATGGTTTATTAGATGATGAGCTTTCGTGGGCCAGACCCACTTCCTCAGATCAAATAGTGGAAGAAAGTAGTCACAACCATATATACCAAAGGATACAATTAAAAAAATGAACAAATATGAAAAGGACAAATCACATTGCAGAACAGAAGGGGAATGCGGGGGGGGGGGGGGGGGGGGAGGGGGGGAGGTGGGAAGGGGGAGGAAGGAAGGTAAGTGTATGTGAATTGCTGATATTAAAGGTAGGGAGAGTGGGATGTTTGTGAGTTAATGGTATTACAGGTGATAATTGAGGAAACTGTCTTGGTAATGGGTGAGAAAGTTCAAATTCTTGTTAAGTCCTCGTTGGCAAGTGTCGAATTTTAACATGAATGACAGTTCAGAGGATTCCCTTTCAAGTGCAGATGTAAAAGGTCTTTGTAGCAGAATGCAGGTGGTTAAGTCATTGAGAGAGTGTCCTTTCTGGTTAAAGTGGCAAGAAACTGTTTTCTCTTTGTGATCTTGTCTGATATCTGTTTTGTGGGCATTAATCCTTTGGCGAAGTGTCTGAGATGTTTGTCCAATGTATATAGCAGACGGACACTTTTGGCACATGATAGCATGATAACTCTTTAGTGCTGTCATTCTTTATTGCTGGAGGAAGAGGCTGCCCAGCAATTAAAAAATGAACAAACATCCCAAATGAGGAGTGCTAGCTTTACTGCCAGCATCCCAGTTCTCAGAAGTCAAGCGCTGTGTATATTGGTGCTTTTCAGTACTAAAACTTTTCTCTCTTTTCCACCCCTAAACAACTAATGCTTCGCGGTTGAAAGTGACAGCGGGGAGACAGCCTAAGTTGAGACACTAACAGGGTCTGATTTCCAGAGAGTGCTGTGTATCCAGCCTCTTGCAGGGTGTCACAAGTCAGTATTTAAAACCATTCACCATTTTTTGAAAAGTCTTGGCCTTAAGAAGTATAGCCCCTTTGCCAAGCGTATTTTGTGAGCCACTTTAAACATTTCCTTTCTGACAACGGCTAAAATCTGGAAAATCCTATGAACAGTTTAATTTTCTTCATTTACTCACCATTAAACACTTCATTAAATTCTCCGGGCGGTGCATGAGTGATGAATTTGGCAGCTATACGGACCTGCAGTAAAACAGAACAGTCATTAGACTAACTTCAGTAAACAGTGAAAGATTTTTGTTTAGGTAGCAACAACTGCAACGTATTTACATCAGCATAGCTCACTAGCTGAATGTTAGAGCTACAGATAATGCTTTTTAGAGCTATTTATGGTGAGATGTAGGCACAAAAAGCGTCCCTGAGTTAAGCTTGGCAGAATCTGATTTTGATTTTTTTATAAAGTTGATGGATATGGATGTTTATGTTTAAGTATTTTTAAAGTCTGTATCAATGTAAATGGTAACAGTTGTGCGAATACATGTTATATGCATTTTTATCCACGTCATCAATTAAACTGTTCACAACTGTATGCCACCAGCGGCAGCCCATCCCTGGACTGAGGCTGGGAGCCTCCTCCTAGCAGTGGCGGCAGCAGCAGCCCCCAGCCTTAGGAGCACACTGCCAATGGCAGAAGTCTGGAGCTGGGCCCAGGAGCTTCATGCTGCCAGCAACGGTAGCAGCAGCCCCAGCCCCCACTGGATCCCACTTGGTCAGTTAACCAGTTAAATGTTAGGTTAACCATTTAACCCGTTAACTGATTAATCAGGATTTTACACCCCTAGTTAGGAATCATTAAGAAAGGGATAGAGAACACAACGGAGAATATGTTATTGCCTCTATATAAATCCATGGTAACCCCACTTCTTGAATACTGCGTGCAGTTGTGGTCCCCTCATTTCAAAAAAGATACCTTGGCATTGAAAAAAGTTCAGAAAACGGCAACAAAAATGATTAGGGGTATGGAACAGCTGCCGCCTGAGCAGAGATTAACAGGACTAGGACTTTTCAACTTTGAAAAGACTAAGGGGGGATAGGACAGAGGTCTATAAAATCATGGCTGGTGTAGAGAAAGTACACCAGAAAAAGTTATGTATTCCCATAACACAAGAACTCAGGTCACCAAATGAAATAATAGGCAGCAGGTTTAAAACAAACAAAAGGAAGTATTTTTGCACACTACACACAGAAAACCTGTGGAACTCCTTGCCAGAGGATGTTGTAAAGGCCAGGTCCTTAACAGAGTTCAGGAAAGAGCTAGTAGAGGACAGGTCCATCAATGGCAACTAACTAGGATGGGCAGGAGTGGTGTCTAACCTACATTTGTCAGAAGCTGGGAATGGGTGAAAAGGGAGAGATCACTTGATGTTCTATTCACTCCCTCGGAGGCACCTGGCATTGGCCACTGTCGGAAGATACTCAGCAAGGTGGACCTTGAACTCCAGTCCCCTGCCCACACGGCAGGACCACGCACGGTCAGATCATCCCTGACAGGTGTCTGTCCAACCTGCTCTTAAATATCTCCAGTGATGGAGATTCCGCAGTCTCCCCAGACAATTTATTCCAGTATTTGACTACCATGACAGGAAGTTTTTCTTAATATCCAACCTAAACCTCCCTTGCTGCAGTTTAAGCCCATTGCTTCTTGTCCTATTCTCTGAGGCCAAGGAGAACAATCCTCCCCCACCCGCCCACACAACACCCTTTTAGATACCTGAAAACCACTATCATGTCCCCTCTCTGTCTTCTCCTTTCCAAACTAAACAAGCTCAGTTCTTTCAGTCTTCCTTCATAGGTCATGTTCTCTAGACCTTTCCTCATTTTTGTTGCTCTTCTCTGGACTTTCTCCAATTTGTCCACATCTTTCTTGAAACATGGCACCCAGAACTGGACACAAGACTCCAGTTAGTCGCTGAGTCTATATGGTTTGGACATCACAGCTTATCATTTTTAGGGATCATAACAATCCATTTGTCATGGAAAAATGTGGAATTTGCATTTTTGCAGTGAATCTTTAGTTTTTAACTGTTGTAAAAAACCACAGAATATATACTGTATCCATAAACTCCAATTTATCTGAGCCTCCATAATCCAATTCTCCATATTAACCAAACCACCAGTTGCGTAGTGCTCAAAGCTCGGGCAGCTGGAGCTCAGACAGACAGTCCATGGACAGCTAGTAGTTCAGTTAATATAGAAAACCACATAATGGAGGCTGGGATAAACAGGTTCTACTGTATATCAATAAAACACTTGTACCTTTATATACTGTAGTAGGGAGACTAGTTCATAGAACACTAGAACTGGAAGGAACCTCAAGAGGTTGAGTCCAGTCCCCTGCCCTTGCAGCAGGACCAGCCACCATCAGGGATGGTCTAACCATGGGTTCCCAAACTTGGGTGTGTGAAGAGATTCCAGGGGGAGAAAAGATGTGAGGCAACCCAGCACCCCCAGTCAATCTTCCCCTCTAAGTTTCGCTGCTATTTTTGTTTTTTGGCCCCCGTCAGTTCCTTTTTTTTTTTTGCTCTATAAGTGTTGCTGCTATTGGGGGAGGGGGAGGGTTTCTCAACAATCAAAAAGGGGGAGTGATGCCGAAAAGTTTGGGAACCACTGGTCTAGATGGTGCTTTGGTCCTGCCGTGAGGGCAGGGGACTGGACTCGATGACCTCAACCTAGTTTAATGTTTCATTTTTGTCATGGAAAACCATGGATTTTCATGGGCTTTTTTTTTTTTTTTAAATCAGAGAATTGAAGGAGGGTTAATTGGAGAATGCTGAGATCATTATTAATGCCATGTTAGTCTCTCTTCTGGAATCATTGCTTGGAGTCTCTGGTTAAGGAAAAATCTGAAAACAATTCTACACAGTATGTGGAACCATTTCTGTCATGTGTCAATAAATGGACTTGGTGCCATTCTGTATCACATTGCTCCTTCACTTGTCTAGAATTGTACATTGTACTGTAACTTGTACTGTGAGTTAGGGAGCCAAGCAACTAGTTGACTATCTGATAAGCAAATGCTTATTGGATAGTGGACTAGTGACTTGACTTGTTGCTTCCCCCCGTCCTTGCTGCCTCTATCAGAGAGAGGCAGCAAGTGGGGGAGCAGGATCTGGTGCTGGGGGAAGCCGGCTTAAAACCCAGTTTGCCCCAGCACCATCTTTGTTGGGAGAAGGGGCAGGGGCGCAGCAGGGAACCTGAGGTGAGCTAGGGACTCAAGCACTACCCCACTGGCCCTGGGCTCCCAGCACCACTTTGCTTTTGAAAGGTACAAGAGCCCTCCACCAGGGTGCTCTTGTACATTGCAAAAGCAGAGAGCGCGGAGCCACCAGGGGACTGCTTGAGTCCTCCACTGGCCATGATCCTGCGGTGCTTCCGCCTTTGAAATGTATCAAGAGCTGGCAGGGCTCTTGCTACATTTCAAAGGTGGAGACACCCTTATCGACTAATTGTTACAAATTACATCATAAGGCTTCAAAATGTACTGAAAAAATTAAGGCATCTGGAATCAGAAGTACTATGATAAAAGGTATAAGCATGTTGATGTCTGAAGAAAGTAATACCTGAGATTTCCTGAATTCTGAAGTGGAAAAGGAAAATCAAAACCACATGCAGGGTAGATTTGATTTAAATAATGATTTAAATCACTAATCAAGAAGGCTCGACTTAATCATGGTTTTCTACATACAAGTGCATTCTTGGTTGTCATAATCTTAAAACATATTCTTCACAATTCAGAGAGATATGTAGGTTTCATTTTTAGAAAGTACACACTATACATTTTTAAACAGTGATTTATTCTGAAAACTTTTCACATTAGTTTTACAGCTATATGAGAAAATGAATGATTGTTTGGTTATTTCATTTACCTCTGGTAAATGAAGCAAATATATATGATGTCATTTTGAGGTGAACTAACTGCAATTCAATAGATTAATCATTAATATTTGCTATTAATATTTTCTTGCGATGCTGTATTAGGAGAACAGCACCAGACAGTCATTTAAATCGTTTTATGTAACTAAACCCACAACATTATGTATTCTGGATTTTTTTCCTTCAACAGCAAACATAATATTTTAACAAAACAAGCATATGCATTTTTTAACTTAATTAACATTCAAGTTTTTTTTTAATCCAAAAATATTGGCTTCCATTCATTGAACTTTTTGAAACTTTGCACTTTTAGCAAGAGATAAGGGATTGACTCTGCATATACAAATTTGCCAAGGGACAAATGGGGTTGAGTCTTATTTCTCACCTCTATTATTTATTTATTTAAAGCATTTTTGCAGTAAACAAGCATGTCAACTCTGAAGATACAAATGCACACTCAGAGAACTGCAAAACTAAATATCTCTGATGGTATCTTCTAGACTGAGCACTGAGTCCCATTGCATTACTTCTGGCCCCTGTCCGGTATAAAAAAAAACAAAAAAAAACCAACAAACAGAAAATATCGGACATGTAAAATGTCTGGTATTTTCTGTTTCTCTCAGACGGACGGCTGGCGGGGACATTCTTTCCCGGCCATGTCTGGGGAGGACAGAGGGGAGCAAGATGATATTTACAGGCGCAGCGACCTTTTTTTTTTCCCCTGACATGTTCGGGTTTTTTTGTGAAAGTATCTGGCGACCCTAGATAGAAAGATTAACCTAAATAATCTATACAGAAGCCTCTGAGACCCCTAAAGACTGGGTCCCTAATCCATGAACTATTGGAACCCATTTACAAAACTTTTCTTAAACATTACATGAATTAGAATTTATAATCTCTACTCCATGAGATATCTTTGAGTTATGATGTATCTTAATTAAAACTATCTTTACATATTATTTTATATAAAAATCTGATTTAAATAAATAAAATCAGATTTTTTTATTTTTATCCACCCTGACCACCTGTGTGTTATAAAGTATATTAAATGCTAGTGTGCTGTATCATTTGAATTCACGTGGCTTTGGCACTAAGGCAAATTGTTGAAGTCTCAACAAAAGGTTCCCTAATTCCAAGACAGGCCTGTACAATTGTGATTGCACAATACCTGAGGGAATATAATTCTACTGGACAGGACTCTGGAGGCAGTAGACTCAGCCACACAATAACAAAACTTATATAAAACATACCAATTTTTCCACTTAGTTTTACAGTTATTCATAGCTTTCAATTATGGTAAAAGCTGGCTAAGGCTTTCTTGCTGGATAAGGCATTACATTTACAGGCAGTCCCCAACTTATGTCGGATCCGACTTATGTCGGATCCGACTTATGTCGGATCCGCAGTTACAAACGGGGCTGCCCCAGAGTACACGGACTGCGGGACCTTGCGGTCCTGCCGCCTGTGTACTCTGGGGCTTTGCTCTGCGTCTCCCTGGTCTGCAGACCAGGAAGACGCAGAGCAAAGCCACGGAGGGGTTCGGGCAACGGGGCTGCCCTGCTGCCCGAGCCCCCCCCCCACCCGCGCGGCTTTGCAAAGCGCGGGGAAGCCGGCGGCGGAGCAGTCCAGGCGCGCCTGGGGTGCCTCGCTGTCCGAGGCCCCCCCCCCCCCCCGCGGCTTTGCAAAGCCACGGGGGTGGGGGGCTCGGGCAGCGAGGCACCCCAGGCGCGCCTGGACTGCCCCGCCGCCGGCTTCCCCGTGCTTTGCAAAGCCGCGGGGGGGCTCGGGCAGTGAGACACCCCAGGCGCGCCTGGACTGCCCTACCGCTGGCTTCCCCGCGCTTTGCAAAGCCGCGGGGGGGGGGGGGCTCGGGCAGCGAGGCACCCCAGGCGCGCCTGGACTGCCCCGCCAGCTTCCCCGCGCTTTGCAAAGCCGCGGGGGGGGGGGTGGCTCGGGCAGCGGGGCACCCCAGGCGCGCCTGGGCTGCTCCGCTGCCGGCGTCCTCAGAGGCGCTCCCCGTCTCCCTGGTCTGCTGGTCTCCAGCAGACCAGGGAGACGGGGAGCAAAGCCGCGGAGGACCCAGGCGGCGGGACCGCGGTGCATCTCGGTCCGCCGCCCGAGTCTTCCTGGTCTGGGGGGGGGGGGGGGGGGGCGCAGCTAGTACGCCCCCCCCCAGCAGACTAGGCTTTTCTCCGGACGCCTGTGGCAGAGCAGCTGGGGTGCTGCTGGCTGTTCCCGCAGCGCCGCTCTGGGCGCTACTGGTGCAACCCAGCAGCACCCCAGCTGCTCTGGTCCTGATTCAGCCACTGCTGGTCAGTTTCAACAGCGGCTGAATCAGGACACCTGGGGCAGAGCAGATGGGGTGCTGCTGGGTTGCTCCAGTAGTGCCGAGGAGCGGCGCTACTGGAGCAACCCAGCAGCTCTGCCCCAGGCGTCCCCAAGTCAGCTTCTGCTGAAACTGACCAGCGCTGACTACAGGAAGCCTGAGGCAGAGTTGCTCTGCCCCAGGCTTCCTGGAATCAGCTGCTGATCAGTTTGGGACGCTTGGGGTTCTTAAGTTGATTCTGTATGTAAGTCAGAACTGGCGGTCAGTTTCAGCAGCGGCTGAATCTGGACGCCAGTTCCGACTTACATACAGATTCAACTTAAGAACAAACCTACAGTCCCTATCTTGTACGTAACCCGGGGACTGCCTGTATTGTCTTCAGCCAGCACAGCAAGTAGTTCTAAAGTTGTCCTGTAAAGGCCATTTTGAACATTCAAACAAAGTCGTACAAACATCAAATTATTCTGTAGAAGCACTGTTGAGAGGCCAACCCCCTTCAAAAACATTTTTCTGGTTTTTAGCAGGATGAAGCAGCTTTTTGTAGTTCCACATCCTTAGTGGGGATTTAAAACCTTTCACTGACAGTTTCCTGGTGCTTTCCCGTCCTACCAGTATCATCTCCATCTCAGTTGGGCTGAACACGAGCCAGGGGCCAGTGTCACAGATTCTTGAAAAGCGAAAGCTACTTCTACTTATTTTAAAATTCATGTTATTTTTTTATCCCAAAATGTTCACATGAATTTGAGTGCCACTGACTAAAAAATAAAAAGGCATAAACCAGGGCATGAACTAGGATGGACTATATGCCCACCTAGTTTCCTTCTGCTTTTTGCTGAAGCATTATAGACATTTAGCATTGCTAAAGTGTGTTTTTCCACTGTTTAATAAAATTTCATTATTTAAATAACTCTCATCCTGACGCCGTGTAACTTCTGAGACTGTGCACCAGAAAGCATTAGACTATCCTGGATTGTGATCTGGATTTCTGTATAGCAACTAATATGGACATTGCTGTTCCACAGGTTGCCCTGTAGACTTTACATGGCTGATGTGTGTGCTTTTCTTAGAAAGTGCAAGCATAAGCATAAGGCATGTCATTCTGGAAGTGTTAAAGCATTACTACAACTGCTGTACTCCCAGTACACACACAACTTCATCTAACTGGTGCCAAGATCCATTTCAATAGGAAGGGCTCACAGCAGGGGCTACTGTCTCCCTGCTCCATCTCCCCAACTAGACACAATCTTCAAAATGAGCTTCTAAAATGGACGCTGGACAAACTGTTAAAAAATAATTACACAGTGTCTGTATTCATGAAATACTTTGGTAATAAGGTAAATGATGTGGCTCATCATTAAGGAGCTTTACAACTAGGGATGTAAAAATTCATTTAAAAAGGTAACTGTGTAACCACTAAAAATCCTAGTAGGTACACGCAGCAGGCTGGGCAGTATAAAGCGTAAATAAGCTTTATACTGCAGAAACCACAGCGAAGCTGCCCGGGCGGGTGGGCAGATGCTCTAGTCCCTACCAGTTAACCAGAACTAGTAAGCATTAGGGTGACGCTTGCTGGTTAACGTTTCACATCCCTATTCACAACTGCATTGTATTTGGGGCCCTGAAGAAGAGGTGCCTTATAGCAGGGCTGGGGAACTGTTTTTGGGTCAGAGGCCACTGACCTAAAGAAAAATCAGTCGGGGGCCACACACAAGTGAAAAGAAAAAAAACTCCTCACTGATGTGGCCCTCAACAGAAAAAAAAACAACTTCCTACATTCCCCTTGCACATCAGAACCTGAGGGGCCCTGCCTAGTGGACTTTGTGTGCTCCAGCCCCACTGTGGGCAGTGGGGTGGCTGTAGGGACCCTGAGCCTTACAGGCCAGATGCAGGCAAGCTGGGGGCTGCATGCAGCCCCTAGGCCTGAGGATCCCCACCCCTGCCTTATAGTAAAGACGACGTAATCACCTCTCTTTTGGTATTTTATCTCATCTTAGACCCAAACTCTGATTGCACCTAAAATAATTTGCTTCCTAAAAGACAGAATGCAGACCCTTAGTAGAGGAAAAAATTACGAATCTGTAAGTAACTTCTCCCACTTCAGTAAGACTGGTGAAGTTAAATAGACAAGGTAGTGATTGACTAATCTACATTTAGGACAATTGCTGTTAAATCAGCAAAGCACCCACTGCAAAGACACACAATTATTTTTTATAAAGGGTATCTTTCTCCTCTCCGTCCCCTCTCTTTGCTCTAGAGCAATTTGAAAAAAAGAAGAGGTCCTTATTCTACATAACTGAAAACAGCAATGAAATGGAAGAAGCAGTCTTTGTATGTAGCAAAGAAATTAATTTTATATTCCAAGGTTGTCACATACTATCAGCGTGCCGACCTATGTTGGTTGCAGAAGTGTGAAACAGACTATTTTTGCAAAACTGACCGACTTCCTGGCTCATCATTACCATTTCAAGTATCTCTGCAGAGTGCTAGCAGAAACTAACTTCCTCTTTCTAAAATGGGGAAAGCATCTAGTAGTGAAGTCACCCAACCACTATTTTTTTTCAAACTGGCAAAATGTAAGCAGAGAGGGTGACAGTACAAAGAATTCATAAGAAGCCAGAGCAATATACAGAGAGCTTTCAGTATGCTGCATATCCTTTAATTATCCAACATTTATCTATGAATATGAGAAACAAATACTTGTAGATGTGCTGAACTAGATTAATCTTGCTTGATCTTACAGAGATGTGCACTGATTTTTTAAAATTATTTTTAAGTCAGAGCAGTTAAAGCTAAGTAAAAAAGAGAAAGTTTTGCAAAGTGATCGCTAGGTGGTCGATTGGTTAGAGCAGAAGATTATGAGCTTGGACTTCTATTCCCAACTCTGCCAATATCAATGATGACACAGTATCTTGTTTATTCTCAGTTCCCTTCTGATTCTACCATTTTTAAAATTGGGGAAATATCTACTGATGGGGTAAAGGTGGCTTAATTTAGATTTGTTAAAATCCCCAGCTGAAATGTAACTCTGAATTATACAGTATTAACAGCTGAAAATGATATGGAATTTACTCAAAATATACATCTTATGGTTAGAATTTTTATTATACAACAGTGAGCAAACAAAGGGGCATTCTGATGTATCTTTCTCTCTTATTGCAGCTGTTCCATTTCGTATATATCTAATTAAATATGCATTAGTCCACTGGCAGTATAAGTGACTCTATAAACCAGTGTTTCCCAAATGGGGTTCCACAAAGTGAAAATAAGAGTGCCGTGAGAAAATGCCAGTACAATAACATTTTATGATTTATAAATAATATGTGATTTTTGTTCTTAAATATGTGCAATTAAACTAAATGTTGATCTCATGACCTTGTTTAGCATTCATTTATTATCATCCTTCCTTATTTGTGGTTTACTTTTTTCAGCTCCATATATGAGACTGTTATGAGGGGTTCCGCAAAATTCTTTCGAGTTTAAAAGGGTTCCATGAACAAATAAAGTTGGGAAACACTGCTATAAACCATTAGTTAGGCCACTCACCTGTAAGTGGGGAATCCTGGTCCACAGCCCCTCTCATCAGACAGAAGCAAGGTAACTGAACCAGGGTTTTCCCACCCCACCTGAAAACCCTAAACACTGGGCTAAAGTTATTAAAGGAGTGGTCACTCCTCCATTCACTCTGCATGGAGTTCAACATGCTCTGAGCATTTTCACCAGATAGGGCCCTGCAAGCAAGACAATACAGGGCAACACCTAACACACCTGGTTTATGTCCACACCAGGGCTTTGGTATGAGACAGTAATATATGTGCCAAAAGGCATAAACGTATATGCCTTACAAACGTTTACAGCAAAAATCTGGATGTCCACAGGCGTAAGGTGGTGGAATCTCCATCCCTAGAGGTTTTTAAGCCTTGGCTTGACAAAGCCCTGGCTGATGATTTAGTTGGGATTGTTCCTGCTTTGGGCAGAGGGCTGGACCATATGACCTCCTGAGGTTTCTTCCAGCCCTATGATTCTATGTAAGCAGCTCCTGAGTGAGGTTGTGTGAAACACAGCAAAGCCTAATTTTTTTAAAGATATGTGCCTCTATGTTCCTTTGATTGGTTTGTTCCTTCCTTCTGTTTCAAAGGGTCACTAAGGTTATTGATTTAGAAGAGGCCGGGACTAAAGAAAACTACAATTACCGAAGACCAAGAGCACAATGTTCAGGTATCATTTGTTAACTTTGTCTTAAACTGTGGCTTGCAACTGAAGAAAACTGTTAGAAATTAGTTTTAATTGTTCATAAGAGAGCATATTTTATCCTCTACTACTAATCTGACTAAGATGGCAAAGTACCAAAATATCAGCATTTAAAATACTAATGTGCACTTTATAAAGTAAGTCTCCATTTTTAGTATTAACAATCAGCTGGTATTTCTAGCATCCAAGTGAAAGGAAAGTACATAAACAGTCCATAAACAAATCTGCGAAGTAAATCCTTTTTTATGAGCAGAAGTTGATCAGAAAATGCCAAAGAATATTAGGATAGGGGAAAAAATGGTAAAAAGTTAGGAAGAAAGTGAAAAAATTAACTTTCCCAATGGCTACTTGTTCAAACATGGAAAAAATAGAGCAAGAAATCTAGCAGTCTCATACAATTCATGAACACTGTCTCAATAATGTGATAAATGATACAAAGAATGTATCACCTTAATTAGGAGTAGAAAGCAAGTTGTGCAATGCCAACTGCTAACCTTAACACAAAAGTCCTCCATCCACATTTCAATTTCTTAAATAAGTTTCTACCTCTTATGTTGCTTCTTGCATATGAAACCAAAGTTTAATCACAGAGAAACTCCTACTGCTAGTAGAAGCAGATTAAGGAACTGCCACACCCTGACTGACCAGATCTGGGAAGAAAACTGACAACACCAGCATGTTATATACACTGTAATTGCAAGCAGGCCATACTTTGTCTGCCTATACAGGGTGTTGGCAAATTCATGTTCATGAATAAGTCTCAGACTAAAGCCATATATGGTCAAGTTTATGCAGTTAAATTATGGTTATAATTGTTCTTGCATTTTTGTTGTATTCTTTTCACAGGGGACTATCAGAAAAGCATTTAGGAAAACTGCAACTATTGATGATGATGATACATGTAAAATGAAAGCTTGACTACAGCTACATTGCTAATCTTAACTCTTCTAAAACAGTGTATTTGCTTTGTGGGAGAGGGCCTGTCTGCTCTGTTGATACTAAATATTCCGTAACTTCAGGTGAGCTTGCTACAAAGTCTTCCTCCAACTCATGTGCTAGCTGACAAATGATCTCCAAACTGAAGCGGGTTTATTCAGATGTGCAGCAATTGATACATATGAACAAAAATGGATATTTACAGTTTTTTAGTCACTGGAAAAAACATACTTGAAAAAGCATTTGCACAAAAATCTTAGAAGGAAGCAATCGTCACAAGGAACTGATTGCTCCTTTCCTGGCTTCCCACTAGTGACTTTCTGGGCCTTCCTCCTAATGGCAAGTGTCCAGATTAACTGTGCTGCCAAACAGCCATTCCCACCCCATATCTGTAAATAATAAAAATACAGAGGGAGAGCCCATTGGAGAGACTACAAAGGAAAGGGGGTACTCCTGAGCCCCAATCATCTCTGAAATGAGCAAGGGGAAGGGGAATGGTCCCACTGTTCTGGATTGGGGTGTGTGTGCGCGCACCTGCTATTGGGTGTGCTGCAGAATGCTACAAGGGTTTTGTGTATAGTTTGACTGTCTTGTCCGTTACAGGGCCAAGAGGACAGAATGGGGGGGGGGGGGGCTCTCCGCCCTATGGGGTAACAGTTGAGGCCCCTGCCCTTCACAAGGAAGCAGGAAGGGAGATATGAGGTGGGGGCAGATCTCTGCCATTGCTATGGAAGGGCAATAAGAGGGGTATAATGGGAATGTCTCCCCCTTAAAACAGGTGAATGGGAGGGTACTAAATGGGGGTCTCTCCCAGAAGTAAGGGGAGGAGGAGTGGTCTCTCCCTTTGCTCCAGTGGGATGGCAGTTACTGGGGGGGTCTCTCCCGATGGCACGGGGGGGGGGGGGAGATACTGGAGAGGGTCTTTTGCTCCAGGAAGGTGGCAGGTATTGGGGGGGTGTCTGTCCCCCGCTCCCGGGGGGTGGCGGTGGGGGGGGGGGGGGTCTCTCCCAATGGCACGGGGGGGGATACTGAGGGGGTCTCTCCCTCACTCGCGGGGGGTGGCGTTGGGGGGTCTCTCGCGATGGCACGGGGGGGGCTACTGAGGGGGTCTCTCCCTCACTCGCGGGGGGTGGCGGTGGGGGGGGGGTCTCTCCCAATGGCACGGGGGGATACTGGAGAGGGTCTTTCCCTCGCTCCTGGGGGGGGGTCTCTCCCGGTGTCACGAGGGAAGGAGGGCTACGGGGGGGTCTCTCCCTCGCTCCCGGGGGGTGGCGGTACTGGGGGAGGAGTAACCTGGGGGGTCTCTACCCCGCTCCCGGGGCTGGGGACAGCGGGTCACCCTCCCCCCCGCCCCTACCTTCTCCTCGTCCGACACCCGATCCTCGAAGTCGGCCATTTCGGTTCCTTGGGCCGCCCCGCCCCGCCTGCGCGCCCCCGCAAAGCACGCCGGGAACGGAAAGCCGGGCGGGGCAGCGGGCAAGGGCCCGGGCGGAAATGCCGGAGCGGAAGTGCTCCTGGCGCCATTTTGATAGCGGGCAGCCGAGAACACAGTGCCCCCTATGGGGCGCGCCTAACATTTCTAGTGTAGGATATGTCTAGTGTGCAGTGCCCCCTCCACCGAGCAGGCCCCAGTGCAGTGTGCAATGCCCCCCCCCAGCTCCGGGCAGGGCCCAGTGCAGTGTGCAATGCCCCCCCCCCCCACATCCCCTGGCAGTGCCCAGAGCAGTGTGCAATGTCCCCCCCCCACATCCCCTGGCAGTGCCCAGAGCAGTGTGCAATGTCCCCCCCCCCCACATCCCCTGGCAGTGCCCAGAGCAGTGTGCAATGCCCCCCCCACATCCCCTGGCAGTGCCCAGAGCAGTGTGCAATGCCCCCCCCACATCCCCTGGCAGTGCCCAGTGCAGTGTGCAATGTCCCCCCCCCCACATCCCCTGGCAGTGCCCAGTGCAGTGTGCAATGCCCCCCCCCACATCCCCTGGCAGTGCCCAGAGCAGTGTGCAATGTCCCCCCCCCACATCCCCTGGCAGTGCCCAGAGCAGTGTGCAATGTCCCCCCCCCACATCCCCTGGCAGTGCCCAGAGCAGTGTGCAATGTCCCCCCCCCACATCCCCTGGCAGTGCCCAGAGCAGTGTGCAATGCCCCCCCCCCCACATCCCCTGGCAGTGCCCAGAGCAGTGTGCAATGCCCCCCCCCCACATCCCCTGGCAGTGCCCAGTGCAGTGTCCCCCCCCCACCTCCGGGCAGTGTCCAGAGCAGTGTGCAATGTCCCCCCCCCCACATCCCCTGGCAGTGCCCAGTGCAGTGTGCAATGCCCCATCCCCGTGCTGGACCTAGTACTGTGTGCAGTGCCCCCCCAAACCAGGGAAGGTCCCAGAGACGGGGACACTGCACACAGCGCTGCATTACGGCCATTGACCACCGAGTGTCACGGTGGAAGTGTCACAGAATTATAGGGGCGTTAACATGCCCACCGAGTGTCACTGTGCGCGCTGCCCCCCCCCCCCCATCTCCGGGCCCAGTGCAGTGTCCCCCCCCCCCCCAGAGCGGTGCTGCGCTCTTCGCTTCCCCCGGCGCAGGGCGCGCGCCCGCCCCCCCGCGCGGCCCCGCCCGGCCCGGCAATGGCGGAGAGCGGCAGCGGCAGCGAGGAGGCGGCGGGCGCGGGGCGCTGGGCGCGGCTGAGGCGGCGGGGGGCCGGGCTGGCCGGCGGGCCCTGGGCTCGCGCGCTGGGGCTGCTGGCGGCGCTCGGGCTCCTCTACTGGCTGCGGGCCCCGCTCCGGCTCCGCGACAACTGGGCGGCCGGTGAGAGGCGCGGCGGGGAGCGGGGGGGCTGAGGGTCGGGGTGCGGGGGGGGCTGGGGCGGCTGGGCTGAGGGTCGGGGTGCGTGGGGGGCTGGGCTGAGGGTCGGGGGCATGGGGGGCTGGGCTGTCGGGGTGCGTGGGGGGGGGCTGGGCTCGTAGGGGGTGCGGGGGGGCTGGGCTGAGGGTCGGGGGTGCGTGGGGGGCGGGGGGGCTGGGCTGAGGGTCGGGGTGCATGGGGGGCTGGGCTCGTAGGGGGTGCGGGGGGGACTGGGGAGGCGGGGTGGGGGGGGCTGAGGGTCGGGGTGCATGGGGGCTGGGCTCGTAGGGGGTGCGGGGGGGCTGGGCTGAGGGTCGGGGTGCATGGGGGCTGGGCTCGTAGGGGGTGCGGGGGGGCTGGGCTGAGGGTCGGGGTGCATGGGGGCTGGGCTCGTAGGGGGTGCGGGGGGGCAGGGCTGAGGGTCGGGGTGCGTGGGAGCAGGGCTCATGGGGGTACGTGGGAGGCTGGGCTGAGTGTTGGGGTGCGTGGGGGCAGGGATCCTTAGGGTGTGGGGGGCAGGGCTCATAGGGGGATGTGTGGGGAGGCCGGACTGAGGGTCGGGGTGTGTGGGGGCAGGGCTTCCCAGGGCTGAGGGAACATTTGTGGAGCAGAAGGGTTACCTGTAGTGCCTACCTATTATTAACACTCAGGCCTAAAACCCTGAGGGTGCTCTAGACTGGAAAAATTTTGTGCAAAAGCTTGTGCTTTTGCGCAAAAACTTGCCAGCTGTCTACACAGGCCACTTGAATTTGCGCAAGAACACTGACTTTGTAATGTACAAAATCAGTGCTTCTTGCGTAAATACTTTCACACTCTCGCTCAGGGATAAGCCCTCTTGCGCAAGAATACTTGTGCAAGAGGGCCAGTGTAGACAGGCACCTTAATTTTTTGCACAAGAAAGCCCAATGGCTAAAATGGCTATCAGAGCTTTCTTGCACAAAAGCGTGTCTAGATTGGCACGGATGCTTTTGCCTAAAAGCACTTTTTGCGCAAAAGCGTCCTTGCCAATCTAGATGCTCTTTTGCGGAAAAACTTTTCCGTTAAAAGTATTTCCGCAAAATCATGCCAGTCTAGATGTAGCCTGAGTGTTTTTGGTTTCAGAGCCATTTGCTCAATTTCCTGTGGGCCCAGCAGAGTTTTCTCATGGGCCACCATGCATGAGAAATCTCACTAATTTCTAATAAGTACCTCCAAGGTAGTTTTAGCCCCAGATTCCTCCCTGCTTGCTCCTCCTGAGCCTGGCATGGTTTTACCATCACGTTTGTTGTTTTTTAATCCCCTGTTGATTTGTGAAGGGTCTCCCCCCACTGGGGAAATAGTGACACTGATTGTAGTGTACACAGTGCTGTCAAATGCACATAGAAAACAAATAGGGTGGCTGAGACAGATAGATATATTCTTCCATTCTTGTCAAGCTCCAGAAATCATTGTGATTTTTTTTTTGTTAAGTGCCCATTATAAATAAATCAGGTATAGCACACTGTCAAGTGTAGCCCAGAAAGGTAGAGCAGGAAGATACCTTTGCTTTTCTGGATAGTCCTATTCAGGACTATAACAGGGTTCAAAAGAACTAAATACATTAATAGAAGATAGGTCCATCAGTAGCTATTAATCAGGATGGGCAGGGATGGTATCCCTAGCTTCTATCAGAAGCGGGGCACCTGTAACAGGAAATGGTTCATTGAATGATTACTTGTTCTGGGGTCACCTGGCACTAACCACTGTTGAAAGACTAAAGGGACATTTGTTCTGAACTAGTATTCTTTTGTTTTTGTTGCTAACATACAGGATAGATAAGACTTCAGGGTTTTAGGCCTGGTTGTTAATTACAGGTGGGTACGACTGGAAATAAAAACACTGGGCTAGTTTCATGTATCTTAGTTTGTGCAGATACGTAGGAGGACACCAACAGTTTAAAATGTCTTACCCGTTATGGTTGCAAGTAACATTTAACATCTCTAGAATTGAAAGAATCTAGAAGAAACAATATTTTTATTTTTTTTCTAGTGTGTTTAATTTGTGCATTTGGCAGATTTTTGTGTAGTTTTCTTTTTGTGTATCTTTCATACATTAGCATGGAAGAAAATACATTTGTGACCATAGAATGACAACATTCTCAGGGAGATTCAGGCAAGTGGAGGAACTGTAACTGCTTTCACACTCTCCCTTCCTCCTTCCTACTCCCCACCTTTGGATGAAAGCATTTCCAGTTGATAATGTCCACAGTGGGTGAAATTAACCAAATGGACAAGTTTCATTTCAGCCTATAGGATTCTGGATAACATCTGATTGAGGATGCCGCAGTTATCAATGGACATAAGAGAAAAAGCTTTCTTGTCTTCCAGGAGTCAGAGGAGAATGGGAAAGGGCTTCACACTTCAGTGTTTTTAACTAATTGTTAGCCAGAGGATGATACTAACCTCCTGAGCTAATAGGCAGGTACCAGCACTTGGAAAGAAGCTCAGCATGTCTCTAGCTGCTGGAATGGGATTGGTGCCCGAGGCGGGTGTGGTTCAGGCATCAACTTTTTGTATTAGCTTCCTCCTAGACATCTGGGCTACGTCTACACTGGCCCCTTTTCCGGAAGGGGCATGTAAATTTCATGAGTCGTAGTAGGGAAATGCGCGGGGGATTTAAATATCCCCCGTGGCATTTAAATAAAAATGTCCGCCGCTTTTTTCCGGCTTTTAAAAAAGCCGGAAAAGAGCGTCTACACTGGCCCCGATCCTCCGGAAAAAGTGCCCTTTTCCGGAGGCTCTTATTCCTACTTCAAAGTAGGAATTCCTTCAAAGTAGGAAGGGGCCAGTTTTTAAAAAGTTTTTAAAAGCCGGAAAAAAGCGGCGGACATTTTTATTTAAATGCCGCGGGGGATATTTAAATCCCCCGCGCATTTCCCTACTACGACTCATGAAATTTACATGCCCCTTCCGGAAAAGGGGCCAGTGTAGACGAGCCCCTGGTGTCTATAAACCCTTGTAAGATATTTGGAAATTCTTGGAAGGATTGAAATTGCTCTCTATTTACAGATATTAATTATTACTGTCACCCTTAATTCTGGAAATAATCTCAGAAATCCTTGACCTTTTGCTATCTTTATTCACTAGATCGTCATTTGCTGCAGCCGCAGAATCTAATGAGTCCCTTAAGAAATTTCACAAAACACAATTGAGACACTTGCTAAGGAACAGAGTCAGCAAGATTCATTTACAGCTATCACTCACCCCTTTGTTGTTATCTGCAGTCTCAGCATTAATCATTATGAGTCAGAGCATTTTGGTACCAGTTTCCAACTTGCCTAACAAAAAGTGACCGGTTTCATTTTCCAAAAATGTCGTTAGTGTGTTCAGTGCTGTTTCAACTTATATGGTTATTACACAAATCCTTAACAACAGTGGGTAACTTTTGTTAGTGTAGTAGACAAGGTTTTTATGTCCCTCCAGTGCAGAATACATTCTGATTCTTTTTAATGGCTATCATACAAGACACATTACCTTAACATAGCTTTTGACAGTGTTCTAATACTTAGTACAATGCTTATGTAAAAAGCAGTTAAAGAAATAAAAGTGAATATCTCTCAGTGCTGTGGTTTTCTCTTGACCTGGGGAGAGTTAGGTTGATGGTTTAATTGGCATGTTTATTTCCTATGAAATGTGCCAATTAGAAGGATTTTGCTGGGCCTTAGTTAACCATAGGTTATGGACTAGCAGGCAGCACCTCAAGATCAGCGCTTTGAAATTCACTCAACCAGTCCTAGAGATGTTCAGGAATTAAAAATTTCCCCTGCGGTTTGTCAATATTGTGTGTTTTGTTTGATGTGACAGGAAATGTCCCTTCTTGTCCTGGTTTTGAGTTATTTGGGATAGGGATTCAAGCAACTAGTCGACTATCTGATAAGCATTTGCTATTTGTGCATTTGGACTATTTGTGCATTTCCTTATTGGCTAGTCGACTAGTGACTTGACTAGTAACTCCTCCTCCCCCCACCTTGCTGCTTAAAAGCACGGTCTCCGTGGGGAGAAGGAGCAAAGACTCGGCAGGGAACTGGAAGCCTGGGGCGAGCTGGGGACTCAAATAATCCCCCACTGGCCGCACGCTCCCTGCTTTTGAAATGTACCAGAGCCCTTCTCCCCCTCCCCCCCCCCCCCAGCGCTGCTTGAGTCCCCCGCTGACTGTGCTCCCTGTGGCACTTCCTTCCGCCTTTTAAATGTAGTAAGAGCCATAAGGGCTCTTGCTACATTTCAAAGGCAGAGGCACCCTTATTGACAAATTAAAAAGTCAATGCAAATTACATCGACTATTTGATTAGTTGATTAATCAAAATTTAACATCCTTAATTTGGGAGATGGTAGATCACCATTAGGTAACATAAATAGTCTTGTATTGGTATGATGACTGTTCGGTTGTGTTCATTGGTTGTGCCACAATCAGTCTGAAGGTGCTGGTTACCTCATATCCATCATTTCAGCTCAGCTTGGGTTGTCACTTGTGGTTGTATGTGCTGTGGAAATAACACTGCTCCAGCTGATGCCACAAAGGGGTTCTTTAGTCTGCTTTACTGCATGTGAATGAGAAGAATAGATTAAACTTGATATTTTTCTTGAGCTTGTAAGATTCACTGAGTTGTGGGAGTTCAACACCAATTCAGTCTACTGTTCACATTGTCACATTTGCAAGAACAATATGGTTGATTTCTAGATACAAATATAGAAATAGGTGACGATTCGATGAAACTGCAGTAGTCACAAGTATAATTACAAACTGAAGGGATGCTAGACCATGACATTTATTGCTGAACTACATAGGCTTCATGCTTGCTGTCAGTAGATACTTCCTTCCATTTCTCCTTTACCAAGGGTCAGAGGCTGATTAAATAGGTTTATGCTGTTAAGGTGGTGGGCCTGCTCCTTAAAATTAACTCTCAAATGTCTGCAATAGATGATTGCCTCAGTTTTCTTGAGCCAATGGCTAGATCAGTGTTTCCTATCCAGGGTTCTGCGAGAAATCGTGGAATAAATAAATAAATAAAAATTTTGAAATACCACAAACAATTCCAAATATCCCTCGAAATATCGCAGGAATTTTTTTCTGGCAATTGGCAATACTGGAGTAATCTTCGTACACTACCAACTGCCTCTTTGTTTTGTTTTGGTCAGTTCGTGTCTAAGGTTATATTTAGTTGTATTGTGCCTGCCCTTCTGCTTCCCAGAATTCTCTGCGTTTAGCAGTAATTGAATTGTGCTCCCCGCAGTCAACTTTTTCTGACCAAGCAAACGTTTTCATAGGTAGGGGTTACTCGGGACATGAAAAATTATTTTAGGGGTTTCTCCATGTGAAAAAGGTTGGGAATCACTGGGCTAGATAGTATATTTAGCATCACCACAGCTGTAAAAGATGGACTTGCTCCATCCCAGCCTCCCTCATGTCCACCCCTTCTTTCAAGCCTTCTCCCAGCACCTCCTGTCCCCTCTCTAGCCTCCAATGCCTTTACCCTCTCCCCTCCCAGCATCACTCTGTCCCTCTCCCACTGACACCTCCCCTCCTGCCTTTTTTCTCATTGTCTGCACTTGGCCCCCTGGCATTTGTCTCTCCTCTACCCTGTCCTTTTGGTGCCTTCCTCTCCCCTCCCCCTCCACACAAGCCCCTTCCTTTCCCAGCCCTTCCCCTTCCCCCTGCCTTCCACTTTGTGGGGCCAGAGTCTGCACTCCGTCCCCAGACTCCAAACCCGCAACACAGCCATACGGCGCAACGCAGCACCCAGCAGTTTTAAAATCCCGGGCCGTGACATTACGTCACACCCGGGAATCTCCCCGCCTACCAGTATGTGCAGGGCAGCAGCAGCCAGCAAGGAGAAGCTCAGTGAAGGTTGTGCACGGCGGGGACGGGCACGGGGACAGGGGAGAGATGCTCTGGGACCGGGGTGAGAGTTAAACTGACGGGTCTGTAGTTCCCTGGGTTGTTCTCATTTCCCTTTTTATAGATGGGCACTAGATTTGCCCTTTTCCAGTCTTCTGGTACCTCTCGTGACCATAATTTTTCAAAGGTAATAACTAAAGGCTCAGATACCTCCTCTATCTGCTCCTTGAGTATTCGAGGACGCATTTCATCGGGCCCTGGTTTCTTGAAGACATCTAACTTTTCTAAGTAATTTTTAACTTGTTCTTTTTTTATTTTAACTTCTAACCCTACCCCGGTCCCACTAGCATTCACTATGTTAGGCATCCCGTCACCATCGATCTTCTTGACAAAAACTGAAACAAAGAAGTCAATAAGCACCTCTGCTATTTCCAAGTTTCCTGTTATTGTTTCTCTCTTTTCACTGAGCATTGGGCCTGCTCTGTCCTTGGCCTTCCTGTTGCTTCTAATATATTTGTAGAATGTCTTCTTGTTACCCTTTATGTCTCTAGCTAGATTGAGCTCGTTTTTTGCCTTCACCTTTCTAATCTGGCCCCTGCATACTTGTGTTGTTTGCTTATATTCATCCTTTGTAATTTGACCTAATTTCCACTTTTGATATGACTCCTTTTTGATTTTTAAATCATGTTAGATCTCCCAGTCGATGCAAGGTGGTCTCTTGCCATACTTTCTATCTTTCTTACACAGTGGTATGGTTTGCTTTTGGGCCCTTAATAATGTCCCTTTGAAAACAACTGTCTCTTCAGTTGTTTTTCCTTGTAGTCTTTTCCATGGGACCGTACCTCTCTGAGTTTACTAAAATCTATCTTAAGAGAAATTATACTATGTTTCTGTAATAGCATCCTCACCTAGGACTTTGTCTGTTCCCAACTTAAAGTGCTGTTGTGGCGGTGCTTGAACCTGGCAATGTGGCCACATCACCAGTGCTGGGTGATTTCAACTAAATCACCTCCACAAGGAGCCTGTTGACATCGCTGATGTTTTACAGCATTGTAACTTGCTGTGCTGGGCGCGTGTGTGTGTGTGTGTGCGTGCATGTGCGTGTGTGTGTGTGTTTTTCAAAACCAAATTCATTTACAAGTTTGACACCTATAATCAAGGTTTCAACAAAGACCTGACCTTTATGGGGTGCTACATTCCACACCCTAATGACATAAAAAGCTAAGCACTGGGCATTTACAGCCCACTCAGCCTCAGTTAGCACAGATACTATAATTGATAATATTTTTTCAAATTCCCCCCCTTCCCTTTCCCTCCGCATTCCCTCTCTTTCTCTGCTATTTATTTCTACCCCGAACCTCTTACTCGTCATCTAAAGAAGTGGGCTATGCCCACGAAAGCTCATGATACCATCTACATTTTTTGTTCATCCCTAAGGTGCTGCAGAACTATTTGTTGTTTTTTAAGTATTAAACTAAGCGTATGCTCAGACTGCAGTAGATACTGGAGACTGGAAACAGAGGCTGTCTTTGTTATGTAATACTCCAGTTGGTGGTGCAATATGCACCTAGTTTTCCCATTGCTGCTTCACTGCGATAGTGGATTGGTAGATCAGCTCAGACCAAACATGCTTTTCTGACTTGGAAATGTGAGATTTGCGCAGGGAGGGGACATTGAAGAGGTCTCATTTGTTCTGTAAATACCACAGAATGGAAATCTGTTCAAATCTATTTGAACATCATAACTTTTGGTGCACTCTTTTTTGTTACGCTTTTTAATATTTGAGATCTAGGAACACATTGATTATTCACTGAGGAATTAGCATTTCAACATTTTGATGTGAAGTTGGATTCAGATTTTTATTATAATTAAGAAAAATTACACTGTTGAGTCTGTGTGGCTAAGGTTGTTTAGGAAAGAACATGTGCCTTTTTAAAACAGAATTTTCATCAGTTTACTTGCTAAGACTTCATAGAAACTTGTATCAAAATAATAAAGCTCACTTTTAAATTAAAATAAATTATTTACTCATGCAACTGATAAGGTCCTTCTTTAGTGCAGAGAGGAGCCTTACAATGTTTGTCTGTTCAAAGGATTTGTATAGAATCATTCTGGCTGCAAACACTAGCTGTATTTTGGTTCAGCATCTTCTTTTAACTCTCATCTTCTGCTTGCTGTATTCTCCCATCTGTGAAATTACTAAGGCCCTTGCAAAACCTAAGCAATTTTGTTGTGTATGTATATGTGTTTAGTGTGCTATGGTTGTTCATGTTGCTTTCAAACATATTGTTTGGATTTTTCTAGTTCTGCCTATTGATTGTGCTGTTCTTCCCTCTTAACAGTGACTGTGTTCTTAAGCACTTTGACTCCAAAATTCTACGTTGCACTTACAGGGACTTCATCTCTTATATCTGGACTGATATTTGTAAGTAGAATCCTCTTCTCACTAGAGCTTTTGCATGTCTCTTGTTAAAGTGAGGATGGAAGAAACCCTCCTGTTCTCTGACCAGTCTCTAGGTGGTGTCCTTATACTGTAAAAGAAACTAAGACACTTCAGTAGTTTCTATCCATTGTTACCTGAACAGTGCATAGCTATGTTCCCACACCAACCTTAACTCTAGATTTCCTGAAGCTTGTGCCAATAGAATCTCAACCTTCAATATTGCATATAATTTCCTTTGTTTTAAATAGGAAAAACTCAGTTCCTTTCCCAATGGATATTTTGCATCACAAAACCACTGCCACAACTGGCTTTTCTCTCATTGGCAGTCAATGCAGCCAGACCACAAAGACCAGTCACCTCTATCACTGTTGGAGGTCGTCCCTCCAAGCCATAGGTGAAATACTGGTGATGCAGTGTGCAGCAAAGACACATTGCAAGTGATGTTTGGACAAATTGCTTGGAGAGTGAAATCCTTTTTGGATGTTTCACTGGCGCTAAATCCACTAAAAAGTTACTTAAAAAGAGAGGTTGGTGGGGGGAGAGGGCTTGGATTATAAAAGAAATGACTCTTGCTGAATTCTGGTAGGTCTGTGTGGGCAGGTCTGGTTGCAGGATTAAGGCCTTTTGGAACATTCTTTCACTGTTAGACATCACACACTGCTAGCAGAATAAGCCAAAGCTGTATTTAGAGGACATTTTTTTGTGGCTAAAGTTAAAAGAAAAGAAACATATTTTTTATGTGAAGGAAACAATTTGTTTACCATAGCTGCAGGAAGAATGTTGTTTGTGAGTAATGAATGGAGGGTTTGGGAGGCTGATTAAGAAGGAGGTGGATGTTGTTTGCCTTAGTCATTTTACATAATTAAGATACAGAAAAACCCCCGCTTTAAAGAAAAAAAGTGGATTTTGTTGACATTTAAAATGGATGCGTTATTGCAACATTTCACAATGACTTATCTCTTAATGTTGATGGAAATACCCAGATGAGTGGTTCTAGAGTGGTCCTTAACTCCAGTGTCTAGAATTTGATACATAAATGCCTCATAAGGCCTAAAGAAGGAAATAGTTTTAAAAAAACACTCTTGACCTTAAACTTGTCATAAATGAACTAAATAGATTCCCTTTCTGAAGACATACATGCTGTCGAAAAAGCAGATTGCAGGTAATACAAAATGGGCATGAGGTGGATTTGAAAGAATGAAACCCAAAGTTAGGCCCACTCATGTAATCCTTACTTCCAAGGGTAAGTCCTCTTGACTGTGCTAAATTAAGGGCTGCAGACACCTTGTTTGTTAACATTGCTTCAGAAGTTAGTATGCTTTTATGGATGATAATACATTATTTGGCTAAAATCTGACAGATTTCTTAATTTTTTTTTCTTTGCACATTGTGTGGGAAACATGTTCCTTTTGTTTAGTGAAAGGAGTTATACAATATTGTTAATTTTTATAAATACTATCTGTAATCAGTTGTAAAGGGATGATCGCATGGCTCACATTTTTGTTTCATGTCTATTAGAAACTTGTGTAGTGAAATACTTGTTGGCAATTTTTCTCCTTTTCCCATTGCAGATATTTGAATTGTGGTACTTCCAAAAATATGGCACCTCTTTCATTGAGCAGGTTTCTGTGAGCCATTTGAGGCCACTCATTGGGGGAGTAGAAAGTAGTCCTCCAGTACAAGGTTTTTCAGCCAACAATGGAGAAAATGAGACAAACAGGCAGAATTTGTCAGGTAATTGCTTATAATGTTTCACTTTGCTGTAGGGCTGCCAGATGGTCTCCCAAAAAATACCGAACACCCGGTATTTTTTTGGTCGAGCAAAAAAAAATGGAACGCGGGATAATAAGCCCCCCCGCCGCCACCCTCCCTCGTTCTGGGGCACCCAGAGCAGCAATCGCAACCCTGCCTCCCAGCTGGGACTCCCAGGCTGGGAGGTGAGGCCACGATCGGCACTGGGAGCCTGTGATTGCGCAGAAGCCGGGCGAGGGGAGTGACTGGTACTCCTAGCCACTCCCCTCGTCCCCGCCAGGCTTCTGCGCAATCACAGGCTCTTAGTGCCAATCGTGGCCCCACCTTCCAGCCATTCCCTCCGCCCCCGTCAGGCTTCTGTGCAATTACAGGCTCCTAGCGCCGATCGTGGCACCGACTTCCAGCCGCTCCCCCTGCCCACGCCAGGCTTCCATCCAGTGCACAACTGGAAAATCAGAGAATACTGGACATTGCACATGTCCGATATTATCTGATTATTTTTTACCGGACAAAGAGCGCAAATACCCGACTGTCCGGTAGCATACCGGACACCTGGCAACCCTACTTTGAGGTACATGTTAAGTGTCTCTCCTAAACTTAGAAACCTAGTTCCAGCTTGTTGGATTTCTATTTTGGAATGGCCTTTTCACATTAGTGTCTATGGTAACAATCAGAGGAAGATATTCTTATTTGGGACCATCAGTGCAAGAGACTTGCAGAAGTAAAGAGAAATAATGATGGAAATCAGTGAAGTAAAATCCAGAATTGCTTTGTGAAGACTGTTGCATTTCTTAAAATTGCTGAAAGAAAGAACCTGTGTATTGCCTAATAGGTTACATAATTATTAGAAGTAAGCGTTTTAGTCAGGAGATCAAAACACATTAAATTGTCCCAGTAATACTAGGCTTTTGCTGACACCCAACATTTTAGTTTGCAGGCTAAAAATTACATAATTTGAGCATTGAACCCTTCTTCCAAGTGCTTTTGTATGACTGGAGTGCTAAAAACCTCTGACTTTGCAAAAGTCATGTCCGGCAGGAAGTGATCAGAGAATTCAGATGAATTGGAGTTACGTGGATTTTACAGAAAGCGCTGTAATTATTTAAAGACAAGTGATGAGTTTTGGAACTCTTATTCAGATTTGAAGTAGAGTGCTCTTTCATTTTGCAGAATGCAAAGTGTGGAGAAACCCTCTTAATCTTTTCAGAGGAGCTGAATATAGCAGGTATTTATTTCATTTTATTTTCAATGTAACAAGCAGCTGTGGAAATGAACTTGGATCCTACACACACCTTTTAAGTTGTTGCCAGGGCTCTCATTGTTGCACTGCTTAGAAATAATGCTGAGTTCCAAAGAGCACCATGGCTAATTATTGGATTTATACTAGTCGTACACTTAAAAAATATTTGTCAAAAGTTTTAGGCACCTTCATCCCATATTCGTAACACAAATACTCTTGCAAATAAAGTGAACTCTGTAACTTCCTAAAAGCAAAGCACCGGCTTTTCTAGTGCTCATCACCACCCTCTTTCCCTCAAATCCAGGAAGAGAGCTGAGCTTTGCAGCATGCCCTGAAAGCTGACAGATTTGAGCTATTTCATTCCAAAGCTTGAGGAATAAGTTCCAAAGTAGAGTATCTCACGTAGAACACCTTCTGGGAACCACGTTCTCTCTTTATACAGTGATAATTGCAGCTTGAGGACCATTGTTGACCATAACTGTGACACTGTTGCACAGGGATAGAGGCATTTCTCAAATGGGCAGTTGCCAAGCCATTTGTCTTTTAGGTTCAAAAATCATACGTTGCCTTTTCCCAGGAAGCCCTCTGGAAGCTTGAATAGAGCACTGGCATTGCAAGTTTACGATTAGAAAATACACTTAACAAATGATCTGTTGGTTTCTGGGGACATCATACTTCTTTATCAACTGTTACCAGCATGTGTTGAGACTTTTCTTGCCTTTTATTAAAGGTACACATGGGTGACTGGAAAGGAGCCGCTTACATACTACGACATGAATTTGTCTGCTCAGGATCATCAGACCTTTTTCACATGTGATACAGACTCTCTTCGGCCTTCAGATACAGGTACTAGCTATTTTGACATGAAAACAAGGATGTATGTGTGAAATGGTTGGCATATCGTAAATATATAGGAAATATTCACTCTAAGGAAGGGGTCTCCAACCTTTTTAACCACAAGATCACTTTTTCAATTTAAGTGCAATGTAAGATCTACCTCTTTCCCACCTCTTCTCTGAGGCCCCGCCCCTGCTTCATCCCTTCTCTGAGGCCTCACTCTGCTCACTCCAACCCCCTCGCCTCGCTCACTTTCACCAGGCTGGGGTAGGAGGTTGGAGTGCAGGCTCTGGTCTTGGGCCAAGGGGTTTGGAGTGTGGGAGGGGCTCCAGGCTTAGCCCAGGGTGGGGGATTGGGGTCCAGGAGAGGTTTCAGTGTGCAAGCTCTAGGAAGGAGTTTGGAACTCACATCTGGGGCAGGAGGAGGTTCAGGGCTGGAACAAGGGTTCAGGAAGCAGGCTCTGGCTGGGCACTGTTCAACTGAGATGGGTTCTGGGTGGTGGAGCAGTGGGGTTAAGGCGGCTTACTCCTGCCCTGGCCCTGCACCACTCCTGAAAGCAGGTGACACGTACAGCAATGGCGCCATGTGGTCCCCGGAATTTACAGGCACTGAGCCCACAGCTTCCACTAGCCACGGTTCCCCGTTATTGATCAATGGGAGCTGCAGGAGCGGTGTCTGCGGGCAAGGACGATATGTGGAGACCCCCTGCTCTGCCTCTCTCAGGGGCTGCAGGGACATGCCAGCCACTTTCAGAGGAGCAATTACCACAAGGATAATGACTCCCACCATGACAAGTTCTGTATTTTAGAACTCACTGCTCGAAGAATTACATTTAAGCGTAAGAGAGAAATAAAAATGATGAAATAACAACCTTTGCAAGTAGTAAAAGAAGGAACAACAGCCCCCCACGTATGTGTTGGGTCAGGAGCTGAGAGTGAAGGACAGTGGGGGTGTGTGAGAGTGACAGAGATTTGCATTGCCAAGCTCCCTCCACCCCCCTCTCTCTGTGTGGAACTGGGATACAGGAGTGGGGGGAGGAAGAACACCCTGACATCAGTGCCCCCTCACTTCTCCCTCCCACACTCTACACAACAAGCAGGAGGCTCCCAGGGGCAGCTCCAAGGCAGAAGGCAGGAGCAGCACGACAGTGAGTGGAGGGGCAACTGAAGTGCCAGTGCTTGAGAGCTTCCTGGCCAAACCAGTCAGGATGGCCTGTCAGAGGCTCCAAGATCTACCGGTAGATCCCAAACTACTTGTTGGTTACCACTACTCTAAGGTGATCCCAACTACTGAGTGGAAACCTAAAAGAAGCAGTGGTTCTCAGCCTATTTACCACTATGGGGTACATATGTGTACTGCTTGTAAGTCCCTGAGGATGTCACATGAGCCACGGTAGTGTACTGATTGGGCCACAGGTTAAGAATCTCTTCTATAAAGTAATAACTGCATAATTCTGCAATGTAGGGAGTACAAAATATATGTTTAGTGATACATTACTGAGTTCTATTGGGAGTGCAATCTAAAACAGAGATGGGCAAAATATGATCCAGCCCACCAAGCCACCAGATCTGGCCCATGGCCCAGCGGAGGCCTCAGGCAGGCTCCCTGCCTACCCTGCCCCCACATGCCACTCAAAATGGCTTTTCTGCGGGGGGCCATGTGCACTCTGCACATTATACATGCCAGGGGGAGGGGTTCACATGCTGCTCTTGCCCCGAACACAATCTCTCTGTTTCTGTTGGTCAGTTTCCAGCCGATGGGAGCTACATGGGCCATGCTTGTGGCACAGGCAGTGCACGGAGGGCCCCTCAAAGGGTGCCCAGCATGCAGAGAGCACATGGCCCTTGTAGCTGGCCACATTGAGTGTCATTCAGGGGTATGGTAGGCAGGGATCCTGCCCGGGCCTCCAGCTGGGCTTCTGGCCAGGAGTTACCTAAGGTAAGAACCTCCTGACCAGAGCCTGCACCTGGTACCCCACTTCTTCCTCCCCCCAACCTGCCTCCCCTTCTGCTCCCCTTCCCCAGGTCACAACCCAAACCCTCTTTACCCCCACTCCTACACATACCCTCTCCTAGACATTGCACCCCAATCCCTTGCTCCAAGTCTCAACTCCCTCCTGCCATAGGTCACAACACCCTCCCAGACCCTACATCCTCTCCTACACGCCTCCTCAGGTCGGAATCCTCTCCTGTACCCGTACCCCTCCAAACACTGGACGCCTCCTACGCTCCACTTCCCTGCACCAGGTCACAACTCTCTCCTTACCCAGACTCCCTTCCAAACTCCATATCCCCTCCTGTATCCTAATCCCCTACTCCTAGCTCCCTTCTGCTCCCAGCCTCCATTCTGGACCCTGCACCTCCTCCGTTAATATCGTGGAACAGTGCAGCACTTGACCACTTACTAAATTCCTGGAGTGGCCCCCATCAAACATTATTGCCCACCCTGGTTTAGAGGTTTAAAGAAACTCCTAAACTTTGCCATTGACTCACTTTGTAACTTTGAGCATGTTACTTCCTTTCTTTTGGCTCAGTTCACCCACTTGTAAAATGGGGATAATGTGAACATAATTTTTTTACAGGAGTATGATGAGGCTTCATGTTTGTTTAAACAAAACACTCAGATCCCTGGGTGAAAGACATACTAACGAAAGTGTGTTACATATATGAAATAGCTAAGTCATGAAAATGTTCCTGCTTTTGCAAAAGGTGCTGTAAACTCTGCAATACGCTTAGTACTCCTGAAAAATGGTCCCTCAGCAGCATTTTGCTGTCAGTACTGTGGTTGCTCATTAGCTCAATACTGACTCAGAAAGAAAAGTGCCAACCCTGCTTCATGCATCGGCTTGATCTTCCTTGGAGTTCTCCCATTGAACAAGCCATATACAGCCTTACTTAGCTTCAGGTCTGAGGAGTGTTCAGCTGAAGATGGTTTGACATCCTGAACACAGGACTAACCCTCTTGCCATATAATAGATCTATGTTTGCAAACTTATTAGTGTTTTAGGGTAGATCACTAACAATTACATTGTTGAAGGGAAAAAACATCTTGCTTTGTTTGTCTTCAGACAATTTATTATTAAAGTAGTCCACAGGACTTTCCCTTTGGAGGGTAAACAGAGCTGCACAGTTTGGTGAAAAGGGAGCTCTTGTGCTGTCTCTGCTGGCTGTGAGGTTGACTGTGCATCTAGAAAACCAAATATTCTAGGATGATGCATAAACTAGCGGTTACAGGGTTTTTTCTAATTATATGTTTTTAAAACCTGGACTGTGTTCTTTACTAGTTTAATGTCTTTAAAGAGGTTCACGGTTGGGGCCATAACTAATGAACAGTCATGTCTCTTTAGGTGTACTGTACAGCATTTTTGTACAAATGGTATGCCCTACCTGGCTATTGTCAGATGAGGTGCTAACTCTTATCAATTTGTCAAGTTCAGGAAGTGTTAGCTGTCAGCTAGTTGGTGACATGTTTGATATGAGGAATGTATTTTTGTTGCACGAATGGAGTATATTGTCTCGTCTTTTAAGCCAAGACTAATATTTTGTTTCCAAAGGAAAACTCAAATATTTTCCACATTATTCTTACTGGACAGTTGCAGTTTTAGTTCCAAAAGAAACATGTATAGATTCTTCAGTTTCCTTATCAAATTTGAGTGAGGCCAGATATTCAGTTCCCTGAACAAACAATTTTGGAGTCCTTTCAGAAATGTTATTGGGTGTGAAGATTCTAATTCCGCCTAGGAAATGGTACTGGTAAGAACATTGCCCCCCCCCCCCCCTTTTTTTTGTTAAAATGAGCTCTTGAATTTGGGTTCCATTTTGTCATAATGGGGGCTGA
Organism: Pelodiscus sinensis; assembly: GCF_052426305.1. Taxonomy (NCBI): domain Eukaryota; kingdom Metazoa; phylum Chordata; order Testudines; family Trionychidae; genus Pelodiscus; species Pelodiscus sinensis. Next base: position 2,631,961 of record NC_143078.1, read on the forward strand.
CATTGTCCAGAGATGTGCGGCGTTGAATTGGTTTTCTTCCCATTCCTCCTCTTGCTGTAATTCCTCTGCAGAAAATTATAATTCAGACAAACCTCCTAGACTCAAACATTGTTTAGATGAAGAGCATGTTCTGAACTATGTGTATTTTTAGCTGCTTCGTAGCACCTTTCAACAAGATGATAAACAGTAATAGTATATTTTGAATTGGCTGTAACGTGTTATGCCACTTGAGTTTCTTCTTGCTTTCCAACCAAAACTTTAATAGGAATTGCTTAACCATTTACAGTCTGTTAAATAACAGTTTTGAGGAGGCACTTACTCATGGATTTAACATGACAAAACTGCACCAGAACAACAACAAAGTTTATATTATGTTCTTCCTTAAAAGAAAAGCATTGCCCATAACAACACAAAAATCAGGAGTTTATGCAAGTCTGCGCCAGGGCCACTGTAAGTGCATCCAAAAAACAGTGTGCACCTATTGAGTAATTGTACACCAGTCTGTGCACCAGAAGGATGTGGTTTGCATATACAATAGGTTTTAAATGAACAATGAATAATCGCCTTGCAGATATTCCCTTTTAAGTGGAATTTGTAATCTAATCAGATGTCATAATATTCTGCTGGCAATAGAAGAAACTTTTCTCAGGATTTTAATCTCTTTTTGCTGCATGTGTCTGAGGGAAGAATACAGTCAAGCTCAGAGTATAACTAATTGTTGGGCAAGTGGATCTGATGTATAAATAACACAAGGGTTACTTCTTAAAAAGCTCTAATTTTCATTGCTGTTTAGCTGTTTCTTACATAGGCATTTATGTTCATGGTTTATTTTAAAACATTTTTCAACAGTTATGCAGAAGGCATGGCGAGAGAGAAGCCCTCAAGCCCGAATCAAAGCAGCATATCAAGCTTTAGAATTAAATAATGAGTAAGTCTGAAATTAATATAAAGATAAATCTAAGTTACTGGAGTAAAAAAACCGAATGAAGTGCTTTACACAGGACACAGTGTCACTTTTTCTTTAAATTTATAATTAGCAAGAAGGAATGTCTTCAGATAGTGTAAGGGTTTTCCATTATGCATCAGTTAGAAATAAACACATGGTTATCAGAATACACTGCAATGCTTAGCCCATGTTTGATTAAAAGATAGCTTTTGGCCTATCTTTTTATTTTAAAAAAGAGTATTAGTTTGATTTCTGCTATTTGTCTTTGGGTAAGTAGAAATAATGTACACAAGCAGAAAATCTTTATTTTGAGGTAAAACAAAGTAAAACTCCTTATGAAGTCTTGTTATTGTAATGTCATTTCTGACCCCCAATAATATTGTATGCAGTGTTGTTAACATAATCAGAATTCATGGCCACAGGGAACCATCTTCATCATTGTCTCACACACCTTTGCAGCAACAAGGACCCTTTTTCAAAACTTATTTTTCCATTTGCGACATTTGCCTTAAATTCTTAAAACTGTAAAATTCTCTTTTCCTAGCACTTGTCACTTGACTGTAGTCCAGTGAATACCCTGGTAGGTGCTGTATATTTCACAGGGTCTTTTATAAGTATTCTTATAGGCTTAATTTTTATTCATTAGTAATGGGTTTTCATCAATGTTCAAATACTACATACAGGACAAAAAACCTGTAGATATTTTTGATGCCATTACTTTCTTGTACCAAAAACCCTTACAATTGACTTCTGTCTGAGTGTCTGTGGCTTTCTTTTTTTGTTTCCATTCTAGTTGTGCCACTGCATATGTTCTCCTCGCTGAGGAAGAAGCAACAACTATTACAGATGCAGAGAAATATTTTAAGCAGGCACTAAAAGCAGGAGAAACAGTTTACAAAAAATCACAGCATTGCCATCCTCAAAGTGCCCAGAATGAAGCGCAGCTCAGTAAGCACTTTGGCACCAAATGGTCACAAAGGTTTTTCTGTCTGAGCACAAAAGCAAAATGAGAGAAACTTGATTGGTTTTAGGGTAGTTGTTGAAACATCAAATCCTGAGAAGGAAACTCATTGTTGGTACTGCTCTGTAATTACATTTTAGCAGAATATGCTGTATGAATAGTATATGGTGTGCCGTGTGAGTAAATCTATAAAAAAACAGAGCTTGTCATCATCACACTATGATATATCAATCTGTGTTGGTGGGCCTCTGCATACACATGGTAGTGTATCTTCATGTCTTGATGTGCTACTCCGGTGGTGGGGAATAACGGGTTTTGTAAGCATTAATGGTACAGTTTACCATTGGACGCTGGTTTTATCCCACCCTGTAAGTGGAAAGAAACTCAAAAGTTCTTGCCCTATGATGACTGGGAACTTAGCTGAAATTAATTGTTGGGTTTAGTCCTTTTTTTTTCTTTTTTCTTTTTTTAAATGTGTGTGTGGACCACTGCCAGAATTTTGGCTGAGAAGGTATTTATGTTTGTTTTATACTCTTTTCTCTCTGCTACTGGTTAGGAAAAGGATGTTGTGCATTCACTCTTGGGGTACGTCTAAACTGCACAGCTATTTGGTATCCCAAAATAGCTACCCTGCGTCTACACAAGCCACCCAGTATTTTGAAATATTTTTCAAAATAATGGGCGTGCTATTTTGCCATCCCTGTAAACCTTGTTGCACGAGGGTTAACGGATGGCTTGAAATAGCATGTTATTTTGAAATTAGGCGCTGTGTAGATGCACCAAATTTCAAAATAAGCTATTTTGAAATAGATTTGAAATATGATACACAATTTGCATAGCACAAATTGCGTATCTTATTTCGAGTTTAGGATGCTGTGTAGACATTCCCTTGGAGAATAATGTCATCGCATGCCATTTTAGGCACTGTATAGGAGAGATAAAAAACAATAAATGGTCTGGTAGCACTTTATAGACTAACGAAACATATAGATGGGATCATGAGCTTCTATGGGCACAGCCCACCTCTTCAGTGACTGGAGTTATGAGTTGGGGATATGAAAACTCGAAATAAATAGGAGAGGGGAAAGGGACGGGGAAGAGAAAGAAAAACGGAGGGGGGGGGGGGGGAGACAGAGCATCATTAAGTATCTGGAGGATGGATACTTAAACCTAAGCAGATAAAATCAAAGACAGTAGATAGATTCCTAAAACAGGAATGTTCATATCCCCAACTCATAACTCCGGTCATCTGAAGAAGTGGGCTGTGCCCACAAAAGCTCATGATCCCATCTATATGTTTTGTTAATCTATAAAATGCTACCAGACCATTTGTTGTTTTTTTCTGTAACAGACTAACTTGGCTACCCCCTGAAGCTATAGGAGAGATGTCCACAACACATCCCACAACCCTTTTTTATTACTCCTCTTCTACTATAAGCTTATCTTAACATGGATCTTAACTTTAAACAAATAAAGATCGAAAGTGAGTTTTTAGAAGAGAGATGAATTGTTTTATTTTTTTTAAATCAGGAAGAGACACCAATGTACTGGTTTACGTGAAAAGGAGACTAGCCATGTGCGCAAGGAAACTTGGAAGAATAAGAGAAGCAGTAAAAATGATGAGGGATGTAAGTCATTTTAAATAAAATATAAACAACTCAGATAATTTGGACAATAGAGTTATATTAGTTTATAGCCACAGGAAGGTGATGGAACAGTTTGGTTGGACTTAGTTTCATAGTGAGATAGGAATGTTTTCAACATAATTTTAGTGTTTGATATCTGTGAAGTACATAATATGGGTGTACGTAATATGGCTCTGTTTCATACTATGGCACTTTATAATTATGGAGGACTCTTTGCTGGTGGAGGTGGGGAGTGGGGGAGAACTAAAGAATGAAAAGGTTCTAAAGGCACATCAGCCATTATATTAAGTTCTTTTAAACCATGGCATTGAATATTTATGCACTCTGTTTTATCTGAATGCCTTGCTGGATTTATTGAACAATGTGACTAGATTTATCATCTGGCTTGGTTTAGCAACTCAGAGCTGATAATTTATAAAGAATGTGAACCAGTGACCTAAACAACACTGGAAAATGAATGCAATTCTGATACTGTACTTTGGAGCAATTGACGGATACTTGCTTTGATTAACAAGTATTTCTCTTTTCTGATGTGCAGTTAATGAAAGAGTTTCCACTTCTTAGTATGTTGAATATTCATGAAAACCTTCTGGAGGCACTGCTGGAATTGCAGGCGTATGCTGATGTCCAGGCAGTTTTAGCGAAGTATGATGGTGAGTGACATTTGTCATGAAGCATAAAACATTCATGTTTGCCATTATGTATGTTAACACAGAGCACGTGACATGTATTCTTCAATCCTCAGCTCTAATTCCAGAAAAAACGCCACTGCTTTGTGTAGTGGGAGCGAAACGAGCTCTAAGGGCACCTCTTTTGTATGTATCCTAGTTCCTTCATTACTGACTCGTTTTTCAGCCCTTCATAGGCAATGCACAGCTACCCTCACCCGAATAGTCAGTATGAGTGAGCTTTCCTCCCACCTGCCTGCATCTTTCATACCACTTGTTAACACTGTTTGTCAGAGAGATCTGGACTCAAGCATTTGATCCCTTACATTTCAGGATGTTGCAAAATTACTAATCCTCTAGACCAGTGTTTCTCAACCAGTGGTACGAATACCCTTAGGGTACTTGAGAGAAGTGTGGGGGGTACCACAACAAAACTGAAATGTGGAGAAAACGGAATTTTTATTTTAAGTTTTACAACATTTTATTATTTTTGTACTTTTTACACCCAAAAATTTCATCGCCCACCTGGCTGTGATTAAGTTGTTTAAACAAATGTGTTGCAATAATAGAAAAAATTGTGTGTCTGAAAACTGTAGATACTGGGGGTACTTATAATTTTTTTTTAAAGGGGGTAGTTTATAAAAAAAAAAAAAAAAGGTTGAGAAACATTGTTCCAGACTGAGCTGCTTCCAATGTCCCATACGTTTAAATGTTCTTCTGTGGAAGAGCCTAGCTATTTTGTTTTTGTCTTTAGTATTACAACACAGAAGTGTTTCATAGAGCAGTTTTTCTATTGGTCAGGGGGGTCCCAATGTTACACACAAATCGTGATCAAAACTGTCCCTTAAATCAACTTCAGAAGAGGCCTGGAGAAGCAGCATTTCTGGCACTGTTCCTCACACCCAGGTGTCAATGTGTTCTGTAATGGCTCTGTTCACTGTGGCTCCAGTATTTCCCAAGTATCTGGCCCACTCTAACAGTATGCTATATTACTCCACCCATGTTGTGTTGTGTGGGTTTTTTCATTAACACAATGAAAACGTTTACTTGGTCATGGGATTTTTTCATGTCCAGAAATTTTGACACTTATCTTATTTAGAGGGGCACTGATTCCTTCTAAACATCTGGAACAGTTAAGGTGAGCTTCAGAAGGCTGTAGTCTCAGAGAAATTTGCAATAAATTCTTCCCATATGGTACTCACCAGATGCTTGGCTGGCTTGTTACATGATGGACAAGCCTAAGAGAGGTTTTTAAGAAACAGAAGGATTTCAACTGATATGCATAGACTAGTATTCAGGAATTTATTTAGAAACAGAATCTTTTGTCTATTTTTACAGTAACCTTGCACTGTAGAATGTTATCTCTCACTGATGCCATCAGGCCAAATTTTTGGACCAAATTTAAGCTTTTTATACATTCAGGCTTTATAGCACCTAAAACCAATAGATACTTTTCCGTTGGCCTAAAACTTACTAAACGTAAGATATTTTAGTTAAATTCCTTTGTGGTGTTTAGCATTTTTCAGCATTGAATTACAATGTATGAGAACTTGAAAATGAAATGTACTACTTTTTTTCAAGTTAAGAAATGCAAAAACGAAGTTGAAGGTTACAAATGATTTGTTTTAATGCTGAGAGGTGTTTAACACAACTAAAGACACTTTAACGAGTGTTTAATCTAGAGGGCTACGTCTACATTGGCACCCTTTTCCGGAAATGCTTAAAACGGAACAGTTTTCCGTTATAAGTATTTCCTGAAAAAGCGCGTCTACATTGGCAGGATGCTTTTCCGGAAAAGCACTTTTCCCGAAAAAGCGTCCGTGCCAATGTAGACGCGCTTTTCTGCAAAAAAGTCCCGATCGTCATTTTCGCGATCGGGGCTTTTTTGCGGAAAAGACTACTGGGCTGTCTACACTGGCCCTTTTCCGGAACAGTTTTTCCGGAAAAGGACTTTTGCCCGAACAGGAGCAGCATAGTTTTTCCGGAAAAACAATGACGATTTTACATTAGATCGTCATTGCTTTTCCGGAAAAGCAAGCGGCCAGTGTAGACAGCTGGCAAGTTATTTCGGAAAAGCGGCTGCTTTTCTGGAATAAGTGGCCAGTGTAGACACAGCCGAGATGTAAAAGCTTAATGGATAAGCCTCATCCTTAATGGGTGAGGCTTACCAGTTCTGGTTGTTCAGTAGGAGCTTGAGCAGCTCCCCATCCGCCCCAGGAAGGGGGCTGCTCCAGTCTCAGGTGTCCTGCCAGAGCAGCTCCTGTCCTTGGTGGGCCCCCATTCCTTTCCCCTCCCCCCATAGGTTGCATGCTGGCTCCCTGGGAGTGGGGCTGGCAACAGCCCTTGTTGGCCCCGTTCCTGGGAAGGCTTCACTGCGGGCTCTGCTCTATAGCCCCCGCAGCACCTGTGACCATGATGATTTTAGCGGTTACACGGTTACATTTTTAAACGCATTTTTACATCCCTAGTTTGACTAACTAATGTACCTCTGTATACATTCATTTTTTCAGTGTCATATTTGACAGCTGTGCTCAGAAATGAATGATGAAGATCAATTCCTGACCCTGCAATTGGGACTGTAAAACCAGGGGATTTTTCCGAGAGAGGATTTTGGGGACTGGTGCAAAGTAGTTAAGGAATTGAAGGTTTCTGGTCATAACTGAAATGTTCCAGATGTTGAATGTATTGTATGAACCATCCCATATGCAAATCATTCAGCTCAAAGGAGACAGATTTAAAATGTTTGTCTTACTTTAGAATCCTAAAGTTAACTATTTATTGTACTGTAGATATAAGTCTTCCAAAATCAGCAGCAATATGTTACACAGCAGCACTGTTGAAGGCAAGAGCTGTTTCAGATAGGTAAGTAAACACAGAAACCACTGAAATAAGTATATAATGCTAATCTTGGATTCCAGTATGAAAAGATGAATCAATTATTAAAAACAAACACAATCCTAAATCCCATGTGTAGCATTGACATCTCTGAAGACAGATCCTTTCTTTATTCATGAACAAATGTCTGGCTTCTCTCTACTACTATTTTTCTCCTACTTCACTTAAGGTATAAACTACTCCCACAACTAGTCCATCCAAATATACATCATCTTCACTCTTCTGTATTTTAGATGGATCACTCTTCCTGAGCATGTGTTGAGATGGTGGAGGGTGTGGGTGGAAGACTGATGCTTGACCCTACATGGAGTTTGTCTGGTGCTCCCCCTTCTCTGGTTGCTTGCTGACTGCAGCTCCAGCTAATTTTAGCTTTCCCTCTTAGTGTATGTCATCATAAAATCTTATAACATTAATTGAATACTCGGCTTTCAGTCCAGTTTTTAGATGGAAATGTTTCTAGCATCTTAGTCGTCACTTGAACATCTTGTTTGTTATGCTTGTAATGGATAGGAGGAGTGCTGACCAGTATCTGGTGACTAAGGGAGTAAGCTCAGGTAGCTAGCAAAGGTGTTGGCCAGAGGGCTGGAGAACCAGTCGAGATGAGAGGGTTGAAATTTGAATTGGCTATAGATTCCGTGCCTGCTTTCTTTGTGGGGGAGAGATAAACGAGGAGTTGAGAGACACAGAATGATTTAAACCCAGGCAGGACTGCCATATTTCCAAGGAATTCAGGGCATGGGGGAGGACTGAAAAAAGAGAAAATTAGAAGTAAGTAAAAGGGAAAAGTGAATCCAGTTGCGTTCAGGGTAATTTTCTTTATTTTGTGGTTTGGTTTGAACTGTTCTGTGTTAATCTATGCCTCCCCTCACTATTACTACCTTGCATTGTGCCCAGAAAATTTTCTGTTTTAAAATTTATTTTCCTTAGTGCTCTGTAACATCTAGCAACCAAGTATGCTTTATCAAGTTTATCTTTTATTTTGTAATTAAAATCACTGGTTTTAAGGTGATGATTTGATTCTTGTGTCCTGGAAGGTCTGTCTGTGTGTCTCTGCAGGCCTCTGACTGAAGGGTCAGCTACCAGAGACTGCAGCTTGTTTTTCTCTCTTCTTTTTTCAAGCTCTTTTGGGGGCAAAAGAGCTTGGGGTGCCCCTGGGGGTGATTTCAAGTGTTCACCCCGGTTTTTAGGGATAAAAAGCACTTGATGGTGGCAGTGATTCCTCAAAATCTGTGGATTATTATTCTTTTTGTAACCAGAGCCTATAGAGGCACGGTTTTGAAGCTCTCTTACGGCCCCTCACCTTCTGCACTTGGAGTGCCAGAGTGGAGAACAGCCCTGATAATATTCCAGAGAAAAACCTTAAGTAGTGCCACTTTGTTTCCAAAAGCTTCAGATGCCTGTGGCACATGAATACGGATGGTAATCAAGCTATCTGAGTTAGTTATCTTTTGGTGGTTAGCTGCATAAAGAGCAAAGCAGGGCTAAGACAAAAGGCAATTTTCTCATTCTCAGCAATCAGTCTTTCCCACAGTTTATGATGAGCTTCAATCTTAAAGTATCATTCTTGTTTGTATTTTCTTTAGTAAATTGTTCGGTTTGGGTTTTCCATGCAGGTTCTCTCCAGAAACAGCCTCCAGAAGAGGGCTCAGCACAGCAGAAATTAATGCTGTGGAAGCAATTCACAGAGCAGTGGAATTTAACCCTCATGTCCCAAAGGTAAGAACTGACTTTTTTTTTTTTCTCCTTATGGGGGTCAGTTTACCTTTCTATCTGAAATACAGCTGCCATTTGCAGTTGTCCTGGAGCCTCATTGCCCTTGTGGAACATGTGACTGTTTCTCTGTGTTTGAAGTAGGCTGAGGATAACTCATGTAAAGCTACTTGGAAATCCTGGGTGAATTGTAGCATGGATAGAAATGAAAGCATCTACTGCTGATGATTGTTACAGTTAAGGTTGCAAATCTGCTTCTCCCTGCTCACGCGTATTTGTAACTGTTTCAGCCTTTAAACTCAGTCTTGTACATAGTTCATAATAGGAAGGTTGTGCTTTGGGCGGAGCATAAAATGGTTGCAAAATAAAGGTAAAGAACATTACAGCACATGCTCTGTGGAAAACTTCAAGTGGCATATTTAAGCATGGGTTTTGTACTCATGTGGCAGCAGCTATTTGACTGCATGGTGATGTGCCCCTACAATGGAAAGTCTGTTTAAAAGTAATTGTCGCTCTCCTGCTGATATCATCCTGAGAACATATGACCTAAAGGAATTAGCACAGGGCTGGAATGCTAGTTTTCCTGATTTCTAATCCAACCTCTGCCACCAATCATTTAATTGTCTCAAATACAATTGCTCCCACTTCACAGATGGAGGAACAGGCACAAAGTGTAGAAATGACTTTCCCAAAGTTTTGTGTTAGAGCTAGGATTAGAAACCACATGTCCTGATAACTGTGGCCATGTATAATCCATCTCACAACACTTTTCAAACAAGACACTTAATTTCTATTCATTTCCCCACCTATAAAAAGGGCACAATACTGGTACTTGTCTAATGGGTTTGATCTTTGCCAATATTCAACTTCTTGGGGAAAATTGCAACCACGGGGTTAAGGGTGTTCAGAAGCAGATATAGATGAAAGCTGTTCAGTTTGGCAGCAAAATTATAACTGCATCTTTGATGGAACACTCTATTTAACCCAAGTTGAATTGGAAGTATAATTATTGTATGTTGCAAACTGTTCTTGAATTAGAAATTTCTTTGGGCATAAGTCACAAAATTGCATAGATTGAACCCTTCTGGTTCGGCACCCTCAGGGTCAGACTGGTGCTGAATCAGAGAATTTGCTGGACCACAGGAGGTCAATATTTTCTAGTAGCATTATCTACACTTCCACTGCTTACAGAGCTCTTAGAAGACATTTAGGGGTAACTTAGAGCTAAATAACAGCACAGAACACTGAGAGCCAGGACTGGTGGCTATCAACAAACTTTATGAGACCGCTGGGAACTTGAACACCTATGATAAGTGGACATCTGGCTAACTAAAATCCTGCACAGATGTTGCTGGACCAGAGAGTGTCGAACTAGAGAGGTTCAACCTGTAGTTGCTTCTCTGGAATTTCAGATGATAAATGTATTAGATCAAATTCCTGTGTTTTAACTATAGGTAAAGCTTTTTCTAAACATCGGAAATTCTGGAGTTTGCAAGTGCAGAAAAAGACTGGGCATGTAAAAGATGAAATAATCAACAGGAGGGAACAGATGATTCTCAAAAGGTTGGCTGACTCATTATTTTAGCCACTAGTTAATTTCTGTACCACTCTCAAAAATGTTTCCCTCTTGTAAACAAATAAGTATATGGAACAATATTATCATATTTCCCTCCACGACAAACTGCACAATATGTCTAGTTTAGCTCAGAGTGCATACTTCTGCTGCAGCAGTAATTACATAAGAGAAGAAACCTTTCTGCTGCCACAAAGCTGATAGTATGTGTAAGGGCCCTGAAGCCATGACACAAATTCCGAGAGAAAAGAGTAAATTGACTGCATTTCATGCTGTTCTGGCTAGTAATGGCTCTGTGAACTATTGATTACACAGGATAATAGAATCATAGAAAATTAGGGTTGGAAGAAACCTCAGGAGGTCATCTAGTCTAACCCCAACTTCAACATTCCAGCATGGCCTTAAACCTCTAAGGGTGGAGATTCCACCACTTCACCACTCTCCTAGTGAAATAGTTTTCCCTAATAGCCAACCTAGACTTCCCCCACTGCAACTTGAGACCATTGCTCCTTGTGCTGTCATCTGCCACGACTGTGAATAGCCACGAGCTTTCAAAGGTATGGACGTTTTGAGGTTTTGTGATCTAAGATAGTGACTTGCTGGGATATCTTGAGCAAGCTACTTCACCACCTGACACACCACTCTTTCTACCTGCAAACTTGGGGCAAAGGCAGAAGATTCTACTCTTCTGAACCTTTCGGCAACTATCAGCTTATCTGAGGGCTTTCTAGGCTTATTTTCCTAAACACCCTCTGAATCTAGCATCTTATCTGTGTAGTTAAACTGTTTTTTAAACACTGTGCTTGATAGTATTGTCAAGAGTTGCATTATCTTTAAAGAAAATAGCAGCAAGTGGCTATGGATAGAATTGTTTAATAAGGATTCTTTGCCATTTCCTCTTCTGGTTTTAGAGGGCCTGGCTATCATGTACTTGGTTAAAGAAGGAAAGGTAGTGTGGTGGATTTGCAAATTTCAGATATTGATTGCTTACACAGGGCTTTGTTTCATCTGAATAAATAATAGGTTGAACAATTCTAATCGTAACCATTATTCATAGACACGTGTAAGCTGCTACATCCTTGTGGTTACATGCAAAGATCTTAAAATCAGCAGGATATTTAAAGTATTTGTGCCTAGATGAGACATAGCTTATTTGTTTATCACTTGCAGACTGCAACGGCAGAAGCTTCATTACTATGAGAATGTCTGTGAAGCTGAAAAACAAAGGTCAGCACACACTTTTCATTCAGCTTCAGTCTATAGTAGAACTGAATGAAATATAAAACTGAACAAATGAGCTAACTGCAGCCATACTTGCAGCAGATGTCCTCACTGTTTCACCAGGATTGGCACAATATGCTCTGATAACTGCATCCCCATGAATGGTTGAAACTGACTTACAGAACCAGGACCATTTCCTGCCTGTCTAAGCCTTACTGTGTAGTCTTTCCTGCTAAGACCAGGCCTATGTTTGCACCCTCCCCTTATCAGGAAAATTTTCTTGAGAATTGTGGTAATTCCAACCCATTATTGGTATGAGCCTATTTAATATTTATATTACAGTGGTATTGGGAGACTAGGACCAGGTGTCTGTGTGAGGTACTATAAAAATCACAGTTATGGTTCCTGCCCCAAAAAGCTTATGATCCATGCTAAAATTTCCTGTGTCTCTCAGAACAGTCTGCTTGTGTGCTACTGAAGACACTCTCGGGCAAGAGTAAGGGCTAATTAAAATGTGTGGTCTCCAAAGTCCCGAAAGCTGGACAGTCCTCTCCAAGGACTTGTTTTGTTTTTCTAGATTATTGGCAGAAGAGCCTCTGAAACTTTGATAATTGTACGAGATCTGAGATATCTAATTAAAAAACAGTATGTGTTCATTTTTTTCCCCTGTGGTCTGTATATGAACAAAAATAAAACCGGTCCACTCTTGTGCTCTGGTTCGTATTTGGTAATACCTGGAGTGGTCAAGATATTAGACTCTCCAAGTAAGACATACTTAAAATACAAATAGTCTTGTGGCACCTTAGAGACTAAGAAAACATGCCGATGGTATCATGAGCTTTCATGTGCACAATCCACTTCTTCAGATGAAACAGTAGGACATGAAAAAATAGGACATGTAACTGAACTCTAGATAGGGTTACCAGGTAGGTTTAGAGAAAATACCAGACACATTTGATGAGGGGGATGGGGAGGAGTGGGAGCAGCACGGCTGGCTGTGGGAGATGGGAGGGAGGGCCAGGGGATGGGGCGGCTGACTGGAAGAGATGGGGGGGTCAGGGCAGTGCGGCTGGCTGGGGGAAAACCAGACTGTCTGGTAGAATACTGGACACCTGACAACCCTAACTCTAGAGCAGGGCAGGAATTTTTTGGTTAGGGAAAATGTCAGTTTGTTGAAAAGGAAACTTTGTAAGAGACATACCATCTCTCTCATACCCCTGGTGGTTGGGGCATTCACCTGGGATAAGGGAGACCTAGGTTCAAGCCCTTGCTCCAAATCAGGCAGAATAGGGGCGTGGATCTATCTCCCCCATATAGCAGGCATGTGCCCTCCCCACTGGGGTAGTGGCTATTCTGGGGTGGGTCTCTCTCTCATAGACATATGTTGCATGAAACATTCCAAAAGGTCTACATTATGTTCCAATGCTCAATGAAAAGAATTGAAAGCTCAGAATTTTTTGGAAAATGGAATTCTTGTTTTCTGGATAACCTTACTGAACTCTCAGCCACCCCTTTACCAGCACTGCTGATATATGTAAGTTGTAGTCTTGAAAGTGGAAAGGTGGCTTAGCCCTAAATCTCTTCAAATAGTCACGGAGTCCAAATGGATCTAGCCATAAAAGTCTGAATTTTTCAATCCACTGTGTTCTGTCTGCCTGTCCAGTTTAATAGAATGTGCATGGAGAAAGCTAATTGCTGAGAGAAATTGCTGCTTGTTCGCATGATTGATCAAGAGTGTAGCAAGTTCATTTCAGGCAGACGCAGACAGATTTTTTTCTTCAGACTGTGCCTTAGGGGAAGAAGATTAAAACACATTATCATTATCTAAGTTATTTTATTTTGTGTATCTTTCAGTTCCTTCAGAACCCTTATGTTCTTAGAAAGAGTTTTATGAAACTAAATCATCCTTTATGTGAGTTTAATTCACTAGTTTTGTAGACAAAGAAATTAGTATCACCTTTCAATAACCATACCTTCTCCTTTGATCATATGCTCATTCAGACTTTTATTGTTTATATTACAGTAGTACCTAAGGGCCCCAGTTGAGGATGGGAGTCCATTGTTTGGGCCCTGATAAGTTTACAGTCTAAATAGAGAAAGCAGGCACACACGCATGCAAGTACACACACACACTGGGTACAAAGGGGTGAAATGAGTTGCCCAAGGCCACACAGAAGGTCAGTGCCAGAGCTGGGGAGAGAACCCATGTCTTTTGTCTCTCAGGCCATTTGGTTCTATCCACTGATTAAAAATGTACATATGTAAGGTAGAAAGCCATCTTTTTTTGCATGTAACGCAAGTGGTTGGTTTTGGGGAATAATTTTGTGCTGTATTACACAGCATACAAGATTAAACTTCAAGAAAGGAGCTGGAAAGTGAACAAGCGCTTCCTTTTCCTTTTGTTGCAATGATGCTTCTTTGAGATGGATCTTATTTTGAAAGGGTGGGAGAGGTCTTAGTGTATTATGTTGCTTTCCCTTTTAGAGGCGAGGCACTGAGTCAGTTCTAAATCTAGATCCCTCTAGTATAACAGGAATGAAATGCAGGCACTGGCATGTAACCAGGTAACAGGAAAGGGTGTCTCAATATTGCAAACCTAAGTTTGCTGTGAATTGGGTAAACTAGTATCTTTGAATAGCTTTTGGAAATAGACAATTTCAGCATTAGTACCTGGCTTTTTATTACCAAAAAGTAAATGGTTAAACAGTGACTAGAAGAAGTTAAATTCGAAAATTTGCAACTGCGTCTTTTATTTGTCCTGCACCCATAAAGGTGCATGGCATAACACATACAAGCCAAAAGACCTGATCCCTGTCCTGTGGAGATGGCAGACATATTGAGACACTAATAATTACATTGAGGCTTCGTCATTGCGGCTACATTTTCCTTTCCTTACTGTTTAAGCACTTAATTCAACTGCCAACTAGTCACTGCAGAGAGCATGCCGAGTCATGTCAAAGGTCAGATATTTGAGACCATTTTCCCACAGCAGCCCTGTGTGAGTGATCCTTTACCGTGTTAAAAAAAATAGAAGGGATTAAAAAGGATTAGCAAGAATATTACCCTCCAAAGTGCAAGCCCAAGGCACTAAGAGAAGAACCTAGCCAGGCAGTAAATGTGCTTTATTTGGCCAAAGCACAACCTCTGTTACATTCCTTGAAGAATCTGAATGGGAAAAGTTAAGTCCCCAAACTGGATTAGTAAATAATCTCATAGTTTGTGGCATCTGCTGAAATAAATCGGTGAGTTGGCTGCATTCTAATACTTTGGGAGAGAGTGAAAGGAATTGCCAGTTACACTGATCAAAGATGAGGATTAACTTTGCCCATTACTAAGTGGGACACTCTAAACTATGAAAGGACAACTAATAAGCATATACTAGAAAATCAGAACATTAATTTTAAAGTTGTAAAATTATTTAACATTTCTTAAAAACAAAGTTGAGGAATAAAACAAACTGGCTTATTTTTCTTTGTTGCTTAAAAAAAAGGGAAATGAACACCCTGAAAGGTTTTAGAAAAATGTAAAATATTTGTTTAGAAATTCTGCAGTTTTCATAGTGCACATGCTCAGTTTCATGGGCGTTTTACTGCCTGGAAAGATATCAGTGTGTTCTTCCCATGTATCCGAGCACTATCATTTCTGCTTTCTCCCATCAGATTGTAACAGCAGTTATCATTTGTGCCAGCAAAACACAGCTGTGGATTAAGGATCACATTGTCAAAAAGTGCTCAGCTTTAGTTTAACTCCATTCCCTTTGAAGTCAGTGGAATAGAAATTAGATCCAGGCGTGGTATTTCTGAAAATCCTGCTCTGAACTTTGCAGTCAAGGGTATACCTGGTAGCCTGTCCGCATCGGTTTCTTCTTTGCACCCAACACTTGGGAACTAACAGATATTAAAGTTTTCAGAAGGCAAAGGTATTGAGGTGCAAATCAAGCTAGAATTACAGTAAGCGCTTTATTGCCAGATCCTGAGCATTGGATGACTTCTAGTCTACCTGTGTATGAAACACTTCCGCTAAATCAGTCCACTTTCCTTTGGCATTCACGGAGTATGAATTGATGGAGCGTAAAACATGTGTATATGTGTGTGCATTTCCCCAGATAACTTACCTTATGTGTTACGATCCAGGAACTAAACTCCAGCCACAGAAGTGTTTTGTGGCTCCTCAGTGAAGTAAAATGCAAATCCATTTGATAGTATAAGTACTTTTTAACATTTGAAGTGTGAACGACCCAGTTTAGCAGCCCAACTTGTCTGTGTAAATAAAATCTGGCAAGAATTTATCAGAACTGGGCCCTAAATTGCAATATCTCCCTAATTAGGATGGCAAAATCCCGTTTAATCAGTTACCCAGTGAAATGTTATGTTTAACTGGTTAATCGCTTAAACGGGGGATGAAGGACTGATGTTCCCTCACCTGTGGCATGCTGCTCTGGCCAGGTCAGTCCTGCTGCAGACAGAGGCTGCTCTGGCCTGGCTGGAGCACCCCGCCCATAGTATGCCGGGCCAGGCGTGCTGCAGGCAGGGGCTGCTCCGGCGTGGCTGGAGCACCTGTACAACGGTGCTCCAGCCAGGCCAGGCCCAGGCTGGACGGGAGGCTGCTGCAGCCCCTGCTTGTTAACCGTAACTGGTAAGCCTCACCCAGTGAGAGTGATGCTTATCCATTAACCGGTTAGCCATTCACATCCCCATCCCTAATGCATGAAGCCCTCCATGTGCTAAGCTCTGATTATTTTGAAAAATTGGGGGAAATCCTTCGGTATAACAGGTTTGGGCATGGCCCTGTCACTAAGTATGCTGTCTCTTTCCATTTTCTGCTCCTAGTACTTACTAGAAATGAAAAGCTTAATTCTGCCTCCAGAGCACATTCTGAAGAGAGGCGACAGTGAGGCAGTAGCATATGCTTTCTTCCATCTTCAGCACTGGAAACGGATAGAAGGAGCCCTTAACCTGTTGCACTGTACATGGGAAGGCAGTAAGTATCTTTTTTTCCAGTGTGGGCTAGCTAATCTCTGGGCCTTTTATTCCAATCATTGGTAACTGGCCTACCTTAACCAGTGTCTCAGCTTCCTTAAAACAGCCTTCTTCAGCTCACTTCGAAAGGGAACTCAGAGCTGTTTGGCTTTTGACTGGAAATGCTTAATTGATGCCACATTATGAGAAAGCAAAGGGGTTTACCCTGGGGAATGTAGTCAGCTACAATCAATAGACAAAGCTATTTGTATTCATCAGCAGGGCACGAAATGATAGCTGATCACAGCTATATACTGTACTCCCAGTTTTTATGGCCTCTGCCAACTTGTTTTCTCCTCCCTTAAAAGCTCCCCCATCATTGGACAGCTGGAACCAGGGCTACCAAGCAGCTAGGATATTAAAAGCCCCACTGAGGCTGCAGACCTCCTTACCTAGAGTGCAACCATGGGTGAAAACAGCCAGCCACTGACCTGGGGTAGGGAGAGGGCCTGAACTGCCACCTAGGAAGAGGTCTGTGATTGCTTCTTAATAGCTTGCTGGTAACAGTTCCTGTGCTGCTGCGGGCTGAATCATGAAGCCAGGAGTGGCTTTTGCAGTAGGGATGTGAGAGGTTAACCAGTAAGCAATGGGTACTGCTTATTGATACCAATTAACCAGTAGCCCATGGGGGCTGGAACAGCTGCCCGCCTGCCACAGGCAGGGGGTATTCCAGCCCCACAGGGGGCCTGCTGCAGACAGGGGCTACTTTCATCTGGGGTTGGTGCTCCAGTCCTAGATCCAGGCCCACTGTAGTCAGGGGCTGAGAGCTGTCAGCGTGCAGCTATTTCCAGTCTTGCTAAATGTGCTGTCTTTGGGTACGTCTAGACTGCAGGTTTTTGTCGACAGAAGTTTTGTCGACAGATACTGTCGACAAAACTTCTGTCGACAAAGAGCGTCTACACTCCATTCAGTTCTGTCGACAAAGCAAGCTGCTTTGTCGACATGGTAGTGTAGACGCAAAGGACAGTTTACATGCAATAACACCTTCTGTCGACAGAAACTCTGTCGAGAGAAGGCGTTATGTCTCGTAAAATGAGGTTTACCAGCGTCGACAAAACTTCTGAGTTCTGTTGACGTTATGTCGACAGAACTCAGCAGTAGTGTAAACGCAGGTATAGTTTTGTCGACAAAAGTCCACTTTTGTCGACAAAACTCTGTAGTCTAGACACACCCTTTGTGACTGAGATGTTCTTTGTGGTGGAAGACTGGGGGGTTGATTTGTGCACAGGACTAGTGTAAGTCTGACTGACTGTCTTCTCTTCAGCATTTAGAATGATCCCATATCCATTAGAGAAAGGCCATCTTTTCTATCCCTATCCCAGCTGCACAGAGACAGCAGACAGAGAACTTCTGCCAAGTAAGTGGCTATTTTCTTTGTCAGTAATAAGTAGAATAAAATATATGTAATAGAATTCCAGTCTGTACTGCACTATGCAAATGCAGCAGCAGTATAAGTTGTAACCTTGCATCCCAAAGGATCCCAAGGCATGTCATAAATGAGTGTGGGGAGTGCAGGGGCATATATAAATATCTAATATTACATACTTTCCCTCTGAAATGCAGCCATCTCTGGGATGAAATATCCCATGTAACTCAGGGATGGGGAACCTTTTTCCTGTCAAGGGCCACTGACCCCCAGAAAAAAATCAGGTGTGAGCCACACAGTCCTTCCCCCAGGCTCTGGTGTGGGGCCAAAAATGAAGGGTTTGGGTTGCAGAGAGGGCTTCAGACTGGGGCAGATGCTTGGGGTGTGGAAGAGGGTGAAGGCTCTGACTGGGGATGCAGGCTCTGGGATGGGATTGAGGATATGGGGGGGGCTCTGGGCTGGGGCCAAGGTGTTTGAAGGGCAGGAGGCAGCTCAGAGCAGAGGGCTAGGTTGTGAATGGAGGTGCAGGGCGTGGGAAGCAGTTAGGGTTCAGGAGGGGCCTCAGAGCCCGGGCAGGGTGTTGGGGTGTTCGGACTCTGGCGTGGGTTGAGGGACGAGGAGGTTGGGGTGTGGGAGGGAGCTCAGGGCTGGGGCAGGAGTTTGAGGTGTAAGAGGGTATGTGGGGTGCTTACCTCAGGAGCTCCCAGTCGGTGGCACAATAAGCCCAAGGCAGGATCCCTGCCTACCCTGGAAATAGACAGTCCCAGGGGGAGGAGAAGAAGGGGCAGGTGGCCTGCAGTTGCTGCCTTGGTATGTGGAGCTTACCTGATCACCACGCGCCAGCGCTTGAAGCTCCAGCCTAGAAGGTGAAGGGGCTTCTGACCGAGGGTGCAGAGACTTGCCCGAGGGCCTGATGAAATTAAGCACGGGACAGGTTCCCCATCCTGGTGTAACTGAATAGTGGCACTGTCCAACAGTTTGGTACGGCATTTCTCTCTCCCCACTAATTTCAACAGCCAGGGGAATTTAAGCAGATGGACTATAATGGTTCTTGGCATCCTTACCAAATTCCAGTTTATAGCATGCACCTAGACCCAGTGTCATGGGACCTTTAAAGACCACTGGTTATAAAGTTCAGTTTTCAGTCTCATTGGATGGGGTCCCTGCCAGTGGCAAAGCGCACATCTGCTGTATCGTAAAACCAGGACCAAACCCTAGCAGAGGGTGCCACCAAGAGGTACTGAGTTGCCAGTGAATGCTACTTTGTGTCATGAGGATTTTGTAACCATATGTGGAGGAAAGAGGCTTCCATACCTGATGTTTCCAAATCCAATCCCCCAAATTGGCGGAAAAGAAAATTGGACTAGTCCTCGGTGATCACTTTTTATTTAAAAAGAAAATAGAATGGATTCCCTGACCATTGTAGGGATGTAATGGTATAGTCGATGAACCAATAAACAAAAGCTTATAGGTTAATGCTATAGACTACACGCATTCCCCCTCCCCCAGCCCTGCGCCAGTACATTTTTTAGCAGCCTTGCCAGCAGCCTAGCTGAGTCCCAGCCTGCGCCATGTCTGGGACCTAACCCTGCTGTGGCTCTGCATTTAAAGTGTATTAGGAACCAGGTGGGCAGGCAGCCCGGCTGAGTTCTGGCTCACACCAGGTCTAAGAGCTCAGACTCCCTCCTCACCCCCAAGGCAGGGCCTGCTGCCACCCCATGCTGCTGCCTGTGATACAGAGGCAGCAGCATGGGGCAGTAGCAGCTGGTCTGCGAGAGGAGCTGGTTTTTAAACGGGCTCCCCTCGCGGACCAGCTCCCGCCTGGCACCCTGCACTGCTACCTCTGAGAGAGGTATCAGGGGGCTCCCCCGGGAGTGGGGCTGGAGCGCTCTGGCTTCCAGGCCACCCCTGGGGACTATAGAATAGTCGAGTAACCAATAAGAATATAAAATTAACCGATATTTAACATCCCTGCTTCTGTTATCATCTGCAAATAGCTGGTAGGTTGATAACCATTTCTGGCTCTTGTATTAGCGTGACCAGCTGAACCTTTATCATCCTTGGGTAGCCTGTGGCTTGAGAGAACACTTTACTGATCCTTAATTTGATTTGATTGTACATTTCATGGCATCTTGATTATCAAACATTGCTATACATCAGCAATGAACCCTAAGATTTGACACTAAAGAATGAGGCTTCTCCGTTACTTCATGATCCAGGTATTAACCCATGCATATTCTGTCTGTAAAGTAACTTGAAAATAAACCACTAGGACCCTTCCTCCCTCCGCCTGTCACATTTCAGCATTCACTTCATGATAATGGGGCTAGTCACCTGCTGGTGGGACTCTATATGTGGCCTTCTGCATCTCTTGAAATCTCAGCATTTTCATGGAATAACGGGCTGCTGCTGAAGTGTCTGAGGGATACAGCTGCAGAAGAGCAAACTTACACCTATGTGTTTCTGTTACAAAAGTGAAAAGTTGTATTTAAAAAGTGTAATTGAAAGCTGCCCCCAGACTATTTTAAATTATTCATTTCTCACTTATGCAGGATATTGCACAAGGAATTCCTTGGTTAGTAACTAACTCTAAGCTGTAGGCTTTCCAGCATAATTAAACAAACCAGCACATGCATGTATTTCAACACAATCATTCACGCATTCCTGCTATGTTTTAAATATGACTATTCCTAAATAAAACCATCTTAACATTTTTATTGCTTTCTCAGCTTTCTCAAGAAGCCTTGAAATGTAAAAAAAAAAAAAAAAAAATCATCAATTATTTTAATATATTTAAAATAGAAATTAAACCAAATTGAAGCTTAAATTGATAAACTTCAAATAGAAAGCTAATTGCTCTACTTGGTAATGATGCACAGTAAGAAAGCTCTGACCATGCAGAAATCTGTTTAACTCTCTTTACATACCTTGAGCCTGACCCTGCATTCCTTGTCTAGTGGCAGTTCTGGGAGCATAAGGAATTATTGTCAATTTTTGTTGTTGTTGCTCTGCCAGCTTTTTCCTGCCTTCCCAACCCTTATGTTTAGTTTGCTTGTTTTCTACTGTTGGCTCCTCTTTCTAGTTCATCCTCCCCCCAGTCATATATGTCTTTACTATACAGTTACATACTGTTCTATGAATTGATCATTAGAGCCCTGCAAATCCACGGATATCCGCTTTATATCCATCGTTATCCACAACCATCTCCATGGGTGTGGATGCAGATATCTGCGGCTCATTTTTGTGGATACCGAAGTGGATGCGGATACAAATTTTGTATCTGCACATGGCTCTTCTGAGCATGTCCCAGTTAGGGTTTTATGGGATGGCTGATAGAAGAGTGTACTGTATGCCATGCCTCCTCATGGGCCAGTCGCTGCTTTTTTTGTCCATTAGACAAACAGTATGAGTATTCCACTAGTCTGCTGAGTAGCAGAGTGGACTAGATGCCAAGGAGAAAAAATGCAAGAGAATCTTGATGGTGGCAGCATTACGCATATTTGATTAGGGCTTATTTTCTTTTCTTTTGGTGTGTGGCCTTACAGAAAGCCTTATGCATTTCTCAACTGTACTTCGGAATCTCAGCTTTCACTCAGAACGTTTTCCCGACCTTTCATGGTTTACAAAGAAGAGGCGGCACTGCAGATCAGGTCATGCTTGCACTGATCACTTCCTGAATTTGCAGGCAACCAGTTGCTTGGTGACGTTCAATCATCTTGATTTAACTCTGTCCTCTTTCTATTTCCCTCTGCAGCCCACTGACAGCTAAACTTGGGCACAACACAAAAGTGAATCGCATACAAACAAATAACACAGGCTATTGCACTGACTATATATATTTTCCATAGTTAAGTAAATCAAAATATAATTTTGGTTGGGTCTGCTCCAGAATTAAGTGTGGCTTACTGAAGAATACACAGGACCTTTCTATACTCCGTTGCATGTACTGACCCTGCCTGTTCTCTTCATTGTAAAACATTGCAAAATTGTTGGGCAAAAAAAGCTAGAACTGCAGCAGTCTCTAGATGACAACTATTTTCAGGGTCTTGAGCTGTGAAAGCTCCATCCATATTCTGCTCCTAAGAGCTGTCTAGTGAAATTATTTTGATTGCTTTGCCCTAAAGTGTGACTAATGGCCGTGTACAAAATTTGTAACCCAGTCTCAATGCTGCTTTTTTTGAGATCTGCTTTGTCAATAACTCTGAAATTTATTGTAGTCTGCCAACTTGCAGTCTTTGGGAAGTTTTAACAGAGTCTGCCCATGTATATTATCTGTTTGCTTTCTGAATTGTTTTGCTTTTTAGACATGGGAATTCTTAAGATAGAAAAACATTACATAAAAAGTAGGAAAAATAGGATGCTTGCTTTTTAAAACATTGGCATACAATAAAATAACACCATTTAGCATGTGTAACTGTTAACAATTCCTTGATTATTTAAATTGGGCCAAGTGTTTTCATTGGAACCTTTGTCTTGATGACATCTTGTGAATTTTCTGTTGCAACAGTTGATTTAAAAAATTAACCCTGCAATGGTCTTAAAATAAAGGAGGGAAAAAAGTGGTGGGGGAAGTATAGCTTTAGTGACACCAATACATAACTGAAGAGCAAAACCATGTAGCATTTGTGGAAATAGCATATCAGAGCTAAGCCACTTAAATCAGCTTTGAGCAAATGTCAAGAGTTTAGTCTTGTGCTGCACAGAGACTTGCTGTCCTTGGGCACTAAATCTGAATGTAAAGCCCTGGCTACTCTGTAAGAACAGTGCTTCTCTTTGACACCCTTGTCTACTGTAAGCAATGTCATTATGCCCTTTTGTCAAACAAGCTCCAAATGTCTAACCTTCCTACGTTTCCCTTTCAGCGTTTCACGATGTCTCCGTTTACCCACAGAAGGAGCTTCCCTTTTTCATCCATTTCACCGCAGGGCTGTGTTCCTTTTCGGCAATGCTTGCTGTTCTCACGCACCAATTCCCTGAACTCATGGTCATTTTTGCTAAAGCAGTAAGTATTGTCTCCGGTCCTGGACTTGCATAGAGTGTTTGTGAGAGATTCAGAAACCGAGCATCCTGCCTGGGATGCTGTTTTGAGATGCAGTAAATATGCGTTCAGTCATGTGCTTCTGAAGTGACATGTCATGCAACTATTAAACGTGATTCTTAGTTCACTTGGTCTCAGAGTTCCTCCTTTTTTAAAGAGTAATATTTTTATTTTAAGCTGGTTTCTGCGTATCAGTTTTGATAGATCATCAGTCCTGACTACTAACTTAGGAGCAGCTCAGCCCTCTCTCTCTCTCCTTTGACAGGAAGGACTGTGGAGAAGAGTTTAGTGTAGAGTCATCCTGTTTGTCAGACACAACTTCTGGTTTTTAGTGTAAACTGAATTATTAGATGCAAAAGCTGCTGCATTTTGAGTTAAGGTCTCTGCAGTAATTAATGGGTGAGACCATAAAGCCATGGGAACTTTTACATTGTAAGCTCTCTGAGGCAAGGACTCTGCTTATAGCTGCATTTTGTACCCTGCTGAAGGCATTGTCTAAGCTTAAATAACATTTTGCACATTCCCTCTCAAGCTGTTTACCTCCTCCTGCTGTCCCATTGCTGCTGCTGTTTTTCATTCTCCAACATATTGGATAGCGACCAGCCATAGATGATGCTCCAGTAGTAACAGTAAGGGCTGAAAAATATTTTCAAAACACTTTGATTGCATCAGATAACGTTGGAAACCAAATAAGTGAACCCCTCAGAAAACCTGCTAATAAAATAGCTCTTTTTTCACACGCATCTCACTTCACTCTCGTGCCTCTTCCACCTCCTTTGCCTTCAAAGATCTTAGAGGCAAAACTGCACATGAAAAGTGTTAATTATGTTACTTAGACCAAATCTACATTGGCACTATAATGCACAAGGTTGTGAAAAAACACACACACCCTCCCTAGCACAGCAAGTTACAGTGCTGTAAAGCGCCAGCGTTAACCAGGCTACGGCGCTGGGAGCCACTCCCTTCATGGAGGCAATGCCGTGGCCAAACTTCTGTTTAAAGTGCTGTTGTGGCTGCGTTTTAAATTTCTTAGTGTAGACGAAGCTTTAGTGTGCTTCTGGAAAGTGTTCAGATATCATGGTGAGCATGATCTGAAACCAATATAGAATAGAGGGAAAGGGGTCTAGTGGACAGGACACTGGCCAGGACTCAGGATGCTTCTATTCCAGCTCTGCTGCTGATCTTTTGGGTGACTGCAAGCAAATCCATTCTCTCTTAAGGAAGCCCCACGCTCTGCTAGTATCAGCCTCAGGATGGAAACTGGACGTGGCCTTTGATCCTAATTCACTATGCTCAGTTCCCCTTACTTGTGAAATGCGGATTTTTGCCTCTCTTCTGTAGCACACTCTGAGGCACTTAGACATGTGCTATGTGGAGTATCTCGCATGTTCCCAGAGAACAGATTATTCCCACCTGCATCTTTTGTTTCTCTTCATTGTTCCTGTTCCCTGGCAGGCCCATATAAGGTTACACATCGTGGTAACCTTCCTTCCTGCTCTCAAAAATTGGATGTGCTGCTCTAGAAAAGAGGGAAAGCTACGGAGTCCTACAAATTGCTTGCCACCCTGCTTATCCGTCACACAGAAATAATAAGAAAACCAAAAACATGCTGCAGTGTGCTTGGCATCCTCTGGAGCATGCCTCTCCTATGGTAGCATGGAGCACTAACCACAGAGCCACTGAACACATATTAAATCATTGTTTCATAACTAGAAAAGCCTCAAATAACTTACGAATGAGAGAGTCAGGCTTCCTGCTGTATAGCACTTCAGGTAATGAGACAAATGGAACAAAAAAGTTCATAACTAAGTTCTCATGAAACCCATGTTTTGCTGACATTTCTGCTCTGTGGTGTCCAAGCTATGCCGGCCTGAGAGTGGGGCCCCATTTTCATCCTGTTCTGTTAATCTTTATGTGGGAAAATGTAGTTGGACATGCCAGTGACAAATTTCTGTGCTGCTTATAATTGGCTGGCTTCATGGCAACCAGGGTCTTAACTATCTGCTTGATTAATTCTTTGAGGACTGCATTAGCAAAGTTGTCTGATTTCCAAAGAGATACAAGGTCAAATGTTATACTAACAGAGAATCGCTTGGGGAAGTTCTCTCTGCTGAGTTTCTTCAACCAAAATATATAATGTGTGTGCACTACATTTGCTCTGCAATTTGAAACAGGCAATTTGAACATCAAGAGGAAAGTTGGTGACTATGGGCAATTGCTCTAGCCTGGCTTTCTCATTTGGCAGTGCTTCACATTGTGTTTATTTTCTGTGGGAAGGGATGGCCTTATCACTGTTCCGCTGAAAAGACGAATGTGAGCCATGCTTCCGTGTCTCTACTGGCAGCGGACAACAGATCACCCCCATGGAAAGCACAGAAATTGTATTGGCTTTCCTTATCTTTGGATGTGTTCTTTTCCTTGCCTGGGTGCAATAATAATTTTTCAAAATGCTGTTCAGAACATATTGATTCTTTTAAAAAAATGAATCCAACGAGTTATCCATATCCAATGGAAAGGGTTCCTTTGGAGGAAGAATGCCTACTAGTTAAAGCATTACCTGGGAGTTGAAAACCTGATTCTGCCCTACCTTTACTATTTGACCCTAAGTAAATCCTTTCGCCAGTCTCTCATTTTTCCCCATTCGTAAAGGGGGACTGTGAGACTTAATAAGAATGTATGTCATTTATTATAAACTCTAAGCGGCCTGTGTAATTTTTCTTGCATTTCCACCCAACTTTGCTTTATTCACAGTTTCAACAAAATAGTTGCTTTTTTCATTGAAATGTAAAGAAAATGCTAATTTTGATGCATTCCAGTGTTCTAACTAATGATGAGCCAAACAGTAGAATGTCTGCCCATCTAGACACAATTTGGTCTCTTCAGGTACCAGATGAATCCGAAATGTGGTCAGATTTCCTTAAATTTCAGCAAGGAGACAGTGCCTCACATAGGAAGGTCTGTTATATTCTAGCAGAATGCCATATATTTGTATGTAACTGGAACTCAGCTAGAAAACTGGCACACAGTTTCATCAGAATAAAAAGGGATGTTGAGGTCTGCTCGAATTTTTAAATTTTCACACACTTTTAATCTAACGTCACTTGTTTCAAACTTTGTGAATTTGGAAAGGTCCCTTTTGAAAAATGTAGGTTGTGAAGTGGCAGATTGCTGCTGAAAGGGGAAAAATAAACGTGATCTTGCCACACAGTGATATTTTAGTTTTAATAACAGTAAGGTAGAAATGTAGTGTTTTTTAGGGGTGTGTTCTTTGCAGTGAGCAAAGTAAAACTTGTCAGCTGTACAACAACCCACTAACGTTAATATCAGGAATACAAAGATACAGCTATTGATTTTCTGCTATTTAGAAAAGTCCAGGATTATCTCTTTATTCATACTCGAGTGTTTAAAATGTCTTTATTCCTAAACATAAATGTGCCACAATACTGTGAATATTACATATCTTATTTTTATACCTTCATAAAGGTCTAACTGCCTTGAATTTATTCCTTTGAATGGAAAAATCCAAATTCAAGGTAAATCATAATACAGCTGTGCATTTGTTTTTATGACATTGCTCAAACTTTTTTTTCTGTAACAGACATTTTGAATGGTTTAATCATAGTGAAGTGTGATGCCAAGGATGGGGTTTTAAGAAATTCAAGACACACAAGTACGCACGTGGTAGGTGGGGTAGAATGGTGTATGTAATACCTGGACTTTTTACTATTAAGCTGTAGGTGAATGTAAACCCTAATCTCTTTTCTTATATCGTAATTCATTGAGTAAATTATTTTAATAAAACCATTGTTTTCAGCTGGTTGATTCTGTATAACTAATTATATGCTTCATAAAAGCCCAAATGTTAATGCAGGCCATCCTCACTATAAGTCCAAGATACGTGCAAAAAACTCGGACTTATAGCGAAACAACTTACAGCAGGGAATTTTTTTCTGCGGCTGACTTCCATTTGCGCAAATTGTTTTTTGTTGTTGTGTGATTTAAGGGCGAGGAATTAGAGGACTTATAACACATCCATTCCTACAAGCATCAGTGCCCGGGGGACACATATAGCGGGGATGCCCTATACTACTTTTATTGAATTTAATAGTCCTGGTTTACATATTTTCACAGTTTAGTGCTTGAATTTAGTATCTGGCTGGTGGGTCTATTTAACATGCACAGAATCTAACCGATTGCCAGTTTGGGGCTGGGGAGGAAATTTTGCCCCAAGTCAGATTGGCAGAGACTCGGAGTGTTTTCACCTTCCTCTGCACTATGAGGCCTGGGTAACTTTCTGGTATGAACTGCAGGAAAACGGTAGATTCTCTGTAACATGAAGCCTTTAAATCACAGTTGAGGACATCAGCAAGTCAGCCAGAGGCTATGGGCCAATTTCAGAAGCGAGTGGGTGGGGTTCTGTGGCCCGCACTGTGCAGGAGGTCAGACTAAATGATCATGATGATCCCCTTCTGGCGTTACAGTCTGCGTCTGTGATGAGTGGGGCCTTCAAAAGTGTGAATGCACTTGTAGAAGCAAGTTCCTGACTCGTTAATGTGTGCAGTCTTAAATACACTCAGGCAATGGGACTTGATTTTTATCAGTAAGTGTCACGACACATCAATTTCACAGTATATACACCAACCAACGAAAAATATTTGTCGATAAGAATCAAAACGTACAGAGAGGCAATATAAGACAATAGCTGCTTGAAAACTTATTAGTTTGATTTAAGGGTATTTACTTGGTATATTTTGATGTGATTTTGATCATTTGTGTTTTAATGATTGTAAATCTTCAGTTATTTGAATCTCAGTGTCTGCTGTCATTAAATAATTTCCTGCAACTGTGAAAATGTAAATACTGTAGATAAAATCCAGAAAGTGTTTAAAAATAATCATCGATAGTCTCCATAGAAATTATATTACAAAAAATGAAATCAAATCCTGCCAAATGGAGGGATACTCCAGAGTGCTACAATAGCTGCCATCAATTTGCATCAGATTTATTCCAGCTAAATTATTTTATGTTTGAGGTAAAGCAGGTTGTCTGTCATTTTAGTGAGTCTCACTTTGTAAATCAGATTACCTGTACTCCAGGACATCTTGCTGAGATTATTAGTTTCTTATGCATGGGTAGCAATACAGTGGTCACGTCCAGAATCTCCAGACAGAACGCAGCCCCACTGTACTGAGTACATCACAAACCCATGGTAAAGCAGCCCCTGCCTTGTGGAGCTTTTAGTAACACAGTCACTCAATAATGTAAATATGAGTTCACAAAACCAAAGGAAGGGTTTGAGGAGATTTGTTTTAAATATGCCACCTAGCCAATTTCGGATGGGATTAGAAATAAACTTTCTCTGTGGCCAGGTTATTACATAGCTACCCACAGGAAGGTTAATTGCTGGGGGCTCTGAAGCAGCTGGTAAGTCCACTGTGGGGAACAGGACATTGGACCATTGCTCCGACCCAGTGTGGCAAACCCTATGTTTCTGAGACAATCTGCTTTACTCTCTGAACAAATCCCCTACCATTGTCTGAAGGCTCATTAAGTGAAATTGGAGAATTAACTTTTTACTCAGCTGTTGAACTTTTCATGTTTGTAAACACTTGAGGTTTTTGCTTATCTAAGAGAAAATGTACATTGTTTGTGCCAATGTGTAATGATCATAGTTCTTCACTTCATATAAAAAATTCTGACGTTTCCTGTCACAAGTTGTGTGTGTCAACGCCAAGAGCAAAGGTTTCTTGCCTTTTTAATCTACATCTTAATTCATGGGCTTAATATGAAGGTTCCACAAGCACCCAGGCGGCGTAGGAAGTAGTACAATGAAAAGTGCAGCTTGATGTAAATGTTCTGTTTTAAAAGCCTTTTTAAATGTAATACTAGGTTATGATACAAGTCCGGCTAGCCAAAGTGAAGCCTGGAGAACTCAGTCATTAACTCTGTCTCATGGAAAAACGTGGTTTGTGTGAGGATAAGGTATCCGTCCTAGCTCTGGGCTCTCTGACTTTTGAGAATAGCTCACATTTTATTTTAAACCAAACTTCATTTGGGGGAGAAGGGCAGGGTTAGAGGGGAAGAAAAGTCTTTGTGGTTTATAGAATATGAACTGCATCTCTGAGCACTGTCTATTTGTTAGATTGTATTTATACTATTGAATCAGTGGCTTAAGAGCTGCTTGCTGGCCACATTCCTCCCCCAGCCTTCCCGAGTCACATCAGAGGCAGAATGTAACAGAGCAGCAGGAAGATTCAAAACAAGGAGGGAACTCCATTGTAACTCATCCTGGTGTGCCTAGGTGTTGTGGCTCTTTTGGTGTACATATGCCCCCAGCATTCTGCCATCCAGCTGTTAGCAGACAGCACCATCTCTAAGCACAGTGGGGTGAGTTCAATTGAGTTTCAGCTTCTCCTCTGACTTCTCTTGATTTTAATAGGTTTGTCAGACTCTCCAGTGTAGGATAAGGTTTTTTTTTCCAAAGTTATAGGTTGTCTTTGGATGTCACCCCATTCCTTGTTGGGACTGTACTATAGCAATGAGCATCATCCAAGCAAATGTTGCAGTGGGATTGAAGCAAAGGATTGGAGGCCAGGATCTGTCATTGTCCCATCAACTTCTGACAAGCCACTTAACCTCTGTCCCAGTTTGCCCATCTCTAAAATGGGAATGAGACTTAGGTCACAGAAGTGTGGAGGTAGGGTTGTGAAGGACTAGTCGACTGTCTTGATTAGCAAATGCTTATTGGATAGTCGACAGGAGAGTCAACTAGTTGCTCCCCCTCCCTTGCTGCCTCTATCAGAAAGAGGCAGCCGCAGGGGGCAGGGAGGGATGTGGAGGGGGGATTTCAAAGTGGCAGCGCAGCTTGAAGCCTGGGGCCAGACCATGGGCTCCACGGGGTGCTGCCACTTTGAAAAGCCGCGTGCAGCCCGGGGCCAGCTGGGGTGTCCTCAGACTGTACGCAGTGTTTCAAAATGGCAGCACCGCGTGGAAACCAAGCTCCATGCAGTGCTGCTGCTTTGAAACACTGCAGGGAGGCTGGTGTCAGGCTCCTCACAGTATTTTAAAGCGGCAGTGCTGCGTGGAGCCCAGCATCCATCCCCAGCTGACCCTGGGCTCCATGTAGCGCTTTCACCTTCAAAGGCAGAGGCGCCCTATCATCTAATCAAATAGTGGATGCAAAATGCATTCATTATTCGATTAGTCAGTTACCCAATACTTAACATCCTTAGTTGAGGGTTCAATATTTTGTGACATGCACTGAGGTTCTGAGATAAGTGTAAACTGGTACGAGTATTAATTTCTGCTTCATAGTGGCAGCACGGCACGAAGAGTGACATAGCCTGGTTTTGATCAGAAGAAAAATTTGGGATTTCTGCCTTCGTGCTCCAATGATGCGAGATATCCCACTGCCTTTTTAACTCAGGCACAAACTTTTTCTGTTTTGTTTCTTCTAGTTCTTTGGGATGCTGCTTTCACCCTTCAGTTTCATTATGGAAAAGATTAAGCGCTTCATGCCATCCAGTCTCTGGCATCAGCTGACCCAAATTTGACAGGAATGTGTTTTGCACAATAATAAGTTCTCAGGAACATTACCACCAGCTCCTGTTGGGCCATGGAGCACTGATCTGGCAGCTAGAGGAACAAAAGGAAGAGCAGCTGCCTTACTTAAACTTGTCTTCCATCTTGTTAATGGTGCTTAAAGTAACCAAATCCCTTGTTTGGCCTTCGGATCTGTAATTATTTAAGAAAATGTTTTTGTTGAACGATAACTTGTTTGCTTCCTGAACCAGTTGTACATGTTGAAGCTACTACGTTCTCTGTGTTAAACTACAGAATACAATAAATCAGGCAGATATTTTCAGTGTTGGCATTTCCTTCTGGTCTCCAAACAGTGATACCTTCGTTGGCCAGCCTCTGGGTTTAAGCATTGCTAAAGGGCTGAGTACGGTTCTGCACCTCTATCAGGAGGCCACTTTTGTGAGGCAGCTGAATTTGTCCCTTTAAGTGGCAGTTTGACAGGTTACACTGTACATAAGAACAACCAGACTGGATCAGACTAAAGTCCATCTAGCTCAGTGTCCTGTCTTCCAACAGTGGCCAATGCCAGGTGTCCCAGAGGGGGGGAACACAACAGGTACAGTAAGCAGCATGAGTAGCCTGCTATGTCATATGGCATAGGCTTGTGTTACACCTTAGTTTCCTTGTGCAAACTTGGAAAAAGCGTCTGGGTTCAGTATTCATCTTGTTCTTGGTTAAACTGCTAACTGCTCTGCCTTTGTTTTCAAAATGAACTGGTTTTAAAATGGCCTTTTAAAGTGCCATCAAAATGCGTGAGGTACATGCGTGGAAGTCATTTTGTGAGGCAGGAACTCCTGAAGGCAGCTCCAAGACACGGCCTAGCAAAGCATCCACTGGTTGCGAGGTGTGAAAACTTGGAGCACTCCTGAGAGGGATCGCACACGTACGTGGCTTGCCACTGTTCAGTAGTGAAAAGAACCTGCCAAAGTAGGTCCCTGGCAGCAGCATGGCTTGGGACGATTAAAAGGACACATCCTAGGGGGAAATTGCCTTTTTTTTTTTTCTTACAGGGCTTGTGTCTCTGTCACTCCTTGTTTCCTTGTTGGGAAACAAAATCGCATGAACTGTTGCCCGTGGATGTATGAAAGTAATGGAAATGTAACAAGTAAATGTGAAGGTCTCTTCTTTTGGCTGGGGGAAGTGTCTATTCATGACATCTCATGTACCCTTCTGGGGTCCCAGGAAGGCTGTACAAGGCTGCTGTCCTCACAGTTCAGCCACTACACAGAGGTCTCAGGAATGCGGCGACTCACGATACTTGTTGCTGATCCCTGAGTACAGGCCTCAGACTGTGGGGACCCAGTGGACTCCTCTCTCTCACTGCTTCTTATTACTGCCACCCAAGTGCAGCGTGGCTAATGGCAGAAGAAGCTGCCGCCTGCTGCATAGCCTGATGTTGCCATTTGCCAACACACAAACCCAGATCAGTAAAGGAGAGTGGTGCTCGCGGGTCGTTTGACTATTTCTTGGTGCGTGGTGCTTATTGGGGCATGTGAGGAGAATGGGATGCTCTAAATGGTGCAGATGATTAGCCAAACCTTTGACCGTGTGGAAGCATCCCTTCCCACTAGCCCCTCAATCCAGCCTCAAGTCTCAGCCAAGCAACAGATGAGCAAATTCAGGGTCTGAAGTTGATCCGATGCAGTGGCAGTGCAGTTTGCTAAGGGATGTTTTCCCCTACTGTTCAAATTTGCCCCATCATTCCCTCCTGATACAGGAGAATGAGCATGGATTAGCCAGCTCCTTCCTTAATTTGCTACTGAAGAACTCTGAACCACTCCCATCCGTAAGTACCTCTTATGCCACTGTTATAGCTGAGACACCCTTCCCTCCCCTTAGGCAGAAGCCACGACGCAGCATTTTTATTTCCTACTGTCCATTTGCACTAATGGGGCCTTTGCTGAGATTTCACTCAGGAGGAGTCAAGAGGGGAGATCTAGAGCAAGATACTGACAAAATTTTGGAGTTATCCAGCTACTGGTAGGTAATTGGCTCAACTTTTCCTTCCAGCTAATAGAAGCCACTGGGGCCTTTTCTCACTGTGGAATCATTGCAGTGATTAATAGGCATGTTGTGCTCATGCAATTTCACTTGGCAGTCCACGGGGGCCCATACACTAACCAACCTAATGCTTTTTAAAGCTGAACATTCTCCAGCATTTGTGTGGGGTAATAAATGAAGCACGGCCTCCCATGTATCATCCCAAGAGCTGCTTTCTCTCACTGTCCTCCCCTTGACATAACACTGACAGCAAGGGGGTGGGCTTGTACCGAAAGCCATACTAGCAACTCGCTGGGCCGTGAAAATCAGCCTGCCTTTCCAAGGCACTCGGAGATTTCTCAATGAGGGAGCAGCTCTGCGGTAGCCTTCCATGGCCCTTTGCGAGCAGCGTCCCAGCACCTGAGCCGTGCCATCCAAGTCCCTGCACATACGCACAGGCACATCTCTGGGGGTGGGTCATGCTGGCTATCCAGGGGAAACAAACATCTCCTCGCCATGTGCGCCATGGAAGAGTATTTCAGGAAAGAGCAACACAACCTCCAAAACCCCCAGCTCCTCAGGGCTACCCCCCCCCCCATCATTTGCCACCTGTACACTTAGTAGCCCCAGACAAGCTCAAGCCTAGAAGTCAGGGTCAGTGAGCGATGAGGGAAATGGCTGAAAGGAGGCCGAGAGCTGCCTTTGTTCCCAGTAGTGCCAGGTTGGTTGTTCACTAGGCTTTGTGGGCTCTTGCCTTCCAGTTCTTAAGTTCTCTGCCAGTTTGGGCCTTTTACACACGACGATGAGTCACACCTGTCTGACAACAGACTTTCAGCTGCTGGCGTCTCTAGAACGTAGATTCCCAAGGAACCTGTAGGAGGTGAGTGCCCACAATCCATTGAAAGCCAGCGAGCTCAGGTACCAATTCCCTTAGGCCCATTTCACACACAGCTGGGGAGCACAGTATCCCTGTGGGGGTTACCCCTTTTTAAATGGAGGCCTGGCTCAGTGAGCGATTCAGAGAAAGAAACCAGTTTCTGCTAGAAGTTCGGTCCCTTGGGCCCCTTTGCACAGACCTGAGCACTTCCTGCTCCTGCCACCTCGGTCACAGAAAGCCTGTGATGAAAACAATTTCCACTGGCCGCAAGCAGCTACTGATGTGGCAGTCTGAGGGTAGCAATATGTTTCTGGGTAGCGGGGTCTGGATGAGACGACCTCACGTCCCTGGGGTCTGTGCTCCAAAGAGGGAAGGCCCTTGATGAGCTAGGGCTCCTGGTTATTTCTTTACAGCATCGCAGCCCTGTAGAATAAGGGGGAGGGGGCCGGTGCTGGAATGCACGGCTAACCGAGGCAAGGGGGAGCACAGTGCAAAGGCAATGCGGGTGCGGGGGAAGCCCTGTCCTGGCCCTGACTGTTGAGTGCAAGATGTCCCAGGGGCCGCTGGGCCGCAGCCTCGTTCCCTCTCACTTCGTTACTCCCCACCCCCTCCTGTTGGAATGGCTGCGAAGGTGCCAAGACGCGGAGCGAGGCCGGGGTCGAAGGGCGCAGGCAAGCCCATTAATAACAAGGTGCAAACGGCTGGTTTCTATGGAACGCGAAGCTTTTCACTTATTTCATTTCTGCACTTCGGGGGCTCTGTGTGGTTGCTTACGGAGCTCTTGGTGTCTGGTACCTCTTTTGGCTGAGAGCAGGCCACTGGGTTCCTACAGGGCTTCGGAGGAATGCAGCACATTGTTCGCTGGTGCTGTAATTCTGCAGCGGTAGCTGGGGCTTATTTGTCTTCCAGTTGTTAAATACACCCCCCTCCCAGAGGTCCTCTTTCTTCCTGGGCAGCAATGGGTAACACCTCCAGGAATAGACTGGAGAGGGGTCAGCGGGCGGGGGCCTGCCTCTCTCTGGCTCCCAGGTCTCTACCAGCGGGCTGAAGAGGTTAACAAGTGAGCTCGGTTCCCCAGATGGAGGGGGATGCTCTTATCAGATTCTCACCCTCGTAAATGAATCGAGCCTCTCGTTTCTGGGCTGGGGGCGGGCAGCAGCACTCCCCAGTTGGCTAGTTTCTGGCCCTGGGGTACGGCGCCAAGTTGGACATCTCCCAGGCTGCGGGGGTCCGGGGGAGCAGAGGGCAAGGCACAGGGAGAAGCGGAGCCGAGGAGAGGTGCAGGGGGAAGTCCTGCCCCACAGCGGCTGAGCAGGTTCAGCTTTCCATGGAGGGGCACTTCAGAAGAACAGACTGGCATCTCCTTTGGGCCGCTGGCTTCCCCTGGGGTGCAGGGGAGAAACCCACTGCCTGTTCCCTCCACTCTGGGGTTGTACAGACAGCGGCAGCAGAGACCCACTCCCACCTTCAGTCCTCTGGCCCCACTCCGTCTGTCCTCCCGGCCCATCGCTCTGCTCCCTCGCCCCCGCTGGCTGCCCCACCAGGGCCTCAGGCTGCCTCCGGCTGTGTAGGTGGGGGGTTGCCTCTAGTGCTGCTTTGCCTCTCCCTCTGAGCCTCTTCCCCTCAGTCTGGCCTTGTAAAGCTCAGAAAGCGTCCGAGCCAGCGTCCAGAGGCTGCCATGTGCCCTCAGTCTCTGCCCTCCTTCGTTGGGTTCCTCGACTCTCTCCGTGGGGTTCCCATGTCTCTCTGGAGGGGTCTCATTGCTCCAGGCTTTGCCTCCTTGTTTGTTGGGTGAATTTCCAGCCGCATCCCTGGAGCTGGGTCCAGTGATGCTTTTCCCTGCTCTTGATAGACTCTGAATGAGGCCACCACAGCTTGGGCTCAGCAAGTCCCTGCTGTCGTCCATCCCACAACAGGCGTTCGCTTTTCCTGAGTCATCCGCTGAAGTTCCAGGGTTGTGTCCACCCCCTGCGGCTCTCTGGGGCAGCCTCCCGGGTCTCATGCTCAGTACGAACCGACTTGCTGGCTGGAGGAAAACAAAGCAAAGTCCTCCCACATGGCTCACCGCAGGGTATGCAAGAGTTAGTTAAAGGGTCCCATGCCATCTGACCCTGGGACTTGAGGGAGCACATGTGTGTGGCCCCCAGGCCTGCTTGGCTAGCACACGGGCGTACCCCTCTCGGGGTGACGGCTCGTGGTTGCTGGCAGGCGTAGGTCAGCCAAGCTGCCTGTGTCCCTGCGCGCACACAAACAGGCACAGCATGGTTTATGGCAGCAGAGAAGTGCGCTCAGGCTGGGAGCAGCCCTGGGCTTTCCTGACATGCCTGTGATGGACCTGGCCCATCCGTGCCTTGTAACTAGCACCATGTCGTCCACGAGACGCGTGCCAGGGCTCAGTGCCGACACGCCCTCCTGCCCGGCTCCCGAGGGAGAAAATTCTGTGCTCCCTGCCATGCCCTCCATTTGGAGGAGTCGGCTGTTCCAAACCAGGGCTTGATTGGTAATGAGAGGGGCTGCAGCAAGTCCAGAGGGGCCGGGGCTATGAATTGCCAAGCCTGGAGACCAGGCCGTCCCAAGAGGGTTGCAGGGCCTGGAGCAACACCCCCGCTCAGGGATGCTCAGGGGCAGGGGAAATGAGGCGGGGATGGGCATAGGGTCCAGGGCAACCCCTGGTTGCAGGCCCTGACCTGCCCCCATCCCTGCCTCCTTTCCCCCTCCCCTGAGCAAAGTGGCCGGGATTACAGAGGGTCTGGCACGGTGGTGGCCGGGGTCACCCCCTGCCCTCACCATGCAGGTGGCAGGAGCTAAAACTGCACAGCAGCCTGCTCCGCTCCACCCTGCCGTGTGACCCAGAGCCCTCGCTTCTCTGCAGCGGTGGGAAGTGGCCTGCCCCGGGGCTGGAGCTCGCTGCTTCCTGCCGCCGTGGAGAAGCCGAGCGCAGCCGGCCGGCAGAGGGCAGCATGGCAGGGTGGAGCAGGTGGTGGGAGGGGGGCAGCTCCTCCTGGCACATCATGCCAGGCCTCATAAACCCCCCGTCCCTCCCATCCACGCGACGTTTGGCACGGCCGCTGCGGGGCCCCTAAGAGTACAGGGCCTGGGGCAGCTACCCACATGCGTCCAATGGATGGGGCGGCTCTCCAGGGCTCTGAAATGCCAGGCCGGAGGGGCTGGGGCTCAGCCCTGGCACGAATTAAGCCCTGCCTCCTACCTCCTATCCATCCCCACCACATGTCCTGTCCAGAGTCTCAGCCTCACAGCCATCCATGCAAAAACCCACACAGCCGTGGGTTCTGCACCTCGTCTTTTGGCTCAGACCCGGCTTGGTGAATTTCAGGTCATTAGCACATGATGGCCCATGGAAGGCTTCCATGCACTTCGCACGGACCTCTGTTAGTGAGGGGAACCGAGTGTCCCTTGACAAGACTCCAGCCTCAGGAAGCTCTTCTAGACAGAACCCATCCACTTTCTAAGGCTTGTGAATGGAGGGGGAGTTGGTCCCGGGTGTAGCAGAGCGTAGGGAGGTTGGAAATTCGTTAGAGCTGCAAATGGAAAGTCTCCCCAGTAAGCACAGGAAGGTCATTCCATGAAACCACCTGATTTCTAATTGCTCGTTCGTTCGTTAGCAAGTCAGTTCATTCTTTGCTGATACAGCAGCGGGCGAACGTTAGCCGGGTGGTCACAGGCGGGCGGAGAGGCAAAGGGAGTTCTCCAAGGCTCTACAGCAAGCTGGTTGCAGAGCCAGGTGGGAGCCCGCTGCTAACTCCCTGGGCCACAATCCCATTCTGTGCTCCCAGGGACGTGAGTCGGTGTTAGGTGCCTCTGCTTATGCCGCCAGCCCCACCCAACCCAGGGAAGTGCCAGGTGTATTCCAACACCGGTTCAGTGAGCAGCCTCTGCCCACACACCAGCCTGCTCACTTTCTCTGTGCCCTGCCACGTGCCCTCAGAACAGCACAGCTCATCCGAAATGCCTCCGAGCTCCCCAGTGCACTGAGTGCGGGAGCTCAGGTTGCCTTCTCCCCGGCCCTCGGGCATCACACTGCTGCCCAGCTCACTATGTGTGTGACTGTCGGCAGAGGAGTGACAGCCCTGTCCGCCCCTCATGCAAACACCGTGCTCTCTAATTGTGCAGAACAATTCACCCTCCCCAGCCGGCATCTAACGTGCACTGTCAGCTTTCTGGAGCCAGGACTGGGCCCTGTGTCTGGAACAGCTCCTGGAAATCATGATTCTGTCACAGGCTGCTTCTTCCCATGCTTCTGTCTCCAGGAACATCCCTTGGAGAAGCACACGTGGGCAGTGACGGGGGGGTGGGGTTCATTCATGTCTAGTTGTACACTTGTGTTTTTTGCGGCCATGCCTAAACCCTCACCAGAAAGGCAGGTTGGCCCTGGGATGAGATTCTGGAGCTCTGGCTTCAGTTCCTAACTCTGCCACCGACTGCCCCATGTGATCCTGGGCAAGTCACTTAGCCTCAGTTCCCCACCTGTGCTGTGCGGCAAGTATGCCCTTCCCACTCTGTGAGTCTGGTTTATTTAGGACTATATATTCCTTGGGGATAGAGACAGTCTTGCACTAGGTACATGCAAACCCAGTACAATGGGGCCACCGTGATCTCACTAGGGGTCACTAGCCACTTCTCTAACAGGCCCCCTTAATCCATGGCCTTGTGTCCTTCTAATTTCCCATCGCGCAGGGCTGGGAAGGCCACAGTTCCCAGTGCTCGAGAGACCTGCCCCTTGCAGCTGCTTTCACACTGTGTCGT
The DNA here is from genome assembly GCF_052426305.1 of Pelodiscus sinensis. Classification (NCBI taxonomy): domain Eukaryota; kingdom Metazoa; phylum Chordata; order Testudines; family Trionychidae; genus Pelodiscus; species Pelodiscus sinensis. The sequence goes on from NC_143078.1 coordinate 2,670,205, forward strand.
GCTGCCGTCTCCTGGCTAACCTCACAGCCTTGCTGTGCAGCCAGTAAGGGAAAGCCAGTGAGCCCAGGGGCCGAGGCAGCCTGCCAGCTCTGTTGGATGATGCTCAGAGGCTTCCTGCTCCATTGTTTTCAAGAATTGGACGCCCACGTCCAGAGAGAAGGCTTTCGTGGCGATGAACGAGCAAGATGCTGCACATGCCCTGTCATTCATCAGGTGGGGCTGTGAACCCGCAAAGCCCCACTTCTGCCAGAGGCGCCTGCCCTGAGGGGCTGCCAGAGAAAGCAACATTTCCTCCGCTCCGATGGCCCTGGGGTCCTTTCTGGCCCGTGAGTGCACCTGGCCCAGGGAGAGGGGAGGCAGATGGCCTGCAAAGCTGCTTTTTCCCCCCTTCTCTTTTCCTTTGTCTCAGTGCGAGGGCAGGTGGGGCTGCAATGAGGACAAACGAGGAGCACTCGTCCTGGTGGATTAGCTCTTGGCCTGGTGAGCAGGTTTGAAATGCCCTGGGTTGAGTGCAAATCCTTTTCCTCCCCTTCGCCTGCAGGAATTCCACCAACGCCCTCTGGAAGGGAACAAACCGCTGTGCCAACTGCATAATCTTGGAAAGCCAGAGGGGTCTGGCAGCCCAGGGGGAGGCCCCGGAGCCTCGGCGACAAACAGACCCAGCATCGGCTGGGAGCTGCTGGTGGCCCTGCTAATGCCTCTTGTAACCTCTTCTGCCCCCTCTCTGCTGGCTGTGAGGGCCAGAGTTAGGTAAAGAGGTGCTCCCAGGACAGTGGCCCCGCAGCAGTGAGTGCCTCCGTCTTTTTGCCTCTGCTGGGCAAAAGCAGGTTTAAAATCTGGACTCCGAGGTGCCTCGTAGTAGTGCTCCAGACGTGTGCTGTGTCCCTGCCAAAACCTTGATTGTAAATGAGGTGCCCTCCCATGCCCCTTCCCTGTTCTTCTAGGGGCCCTCCCTGCAGCCCTTTCCCCGCAAGCACCAGTTGCCTCTGTCTGGACTTGATAAGCAAGGTTTAGGAAAGACTTTGCCTAGAGCAGCGGTTTTCAGACGGCGGGTCGTGACCCAGTACCGGGTGGTGGAATGTCAGGTGCTGGGTCTTGTTGCTGCAGGGGGATCAGGTGAGCAGAGGGAAGGGATAAGGCAGCTCCCTGCCTGTTGTGCACTGCAGACTGCGCTGCACCCCAGAAGGGGTCGCAGCAGGCCGGCTCCTAGGTGCTGGTAGGGGAGTGCACAGGGCTCCGTGCACTGCCCCTGCCCCAAGCACTAGCTCTGCACTCCCATGGGCTGGGAACCTCTGCTGGTTGCTTTAGCGGCGCAGCCAGGTCTGCAGGGCCAGGAGAGGCAGGAAGCTGCCTTAGCCCCACCACTGCACTGCTGACCAGGAGCTGCGCAAGGTAAGTCCCTCCTGCCCCAGCCCTGATCTACCTGCCCCCCGCCCCCCAAGTTCCTCCTCAGCCCCCCCCCCCCTCCCGGAGCCCACACTCCAGTCACATTCTGTTCTGTTGGGTCACGGCATCAACGATTTTCTTCAACTGGGTCATGAGAAAAAAGGTTTGCAAACTGCGGGCCTAGAGCGCATGTCTGTGCTAGGAGGCGCCAGCCTTGTGGGCTGTGGGAACCCAGAGCGCACGGTGAAAGCAATGTCATCCAGCGCAGGAGTGCAGCCAGGGCTGGAGACACGCTGCAGATACAGCCTGGGCAGTACCAGTCTGTAGTGCTCACAAAACGCCTCCTCCCGCGCTGCCTGGCACTGCTCCAGGCCCTTGCCAGTGCATGGCACACACGGCTCTCTGGTGAACGTTCCCGTGCTTTCCCTTGCCCAGAGGAAAAGGATTCCGCGAGAGCAGGGAAGCCCCTTCTCCACCTGGAAGCAGCTCGGTCCACCAGCAAACGGCTTAGATTCCCAGGCTGCCTCCCCCTCTATTCCAGCCTAACTCTGGAGGCAGAGCAGGTGAATTCACAGTCTGGGGCGGGCGCTTCATTCCCAACCCAGAAACACTGCTCAGGCCTGGTGAAAAAATAATAAAAAACCCCTTTACTTTCATCCCTCCCTGCCCCCCCTTCTGCTGATGCTCGGCTCAGCCCCCTGCTGTCTGCACGCAGACTAATCATCCGTTTCCCCAGCTCTCCTAGGCATGGGAGCAGTACAAAGAGGTACAGAAAAAAGGAGCCTCGCAAAAAAAATTTTTTTTTTTGCTTTTGCAGTTGAGAAATGTAAATGTTGAATTGACCATTGCCATGGAAACCGGCAGGCCATGTTTCCAGGGAAGTCTGATTCCATTCCCGTTGCTTTAGGTTTATGACACCCTTGCAAACGTGCCATGAAATGGTCCAGGTTCAGGCAGACCGTTTCCTCCCCTGCCCTTCAGCAGGAAGATGGAGCATGGGAAACCCAGCGACACTTTTCTCAGCCTTTCAACAAGCAGGATTGCCTCAGGGCAAATAAGGAAGAAAAACGTAGAGGAGAATTTAGAGGCATCCTAACTGTTTGATTCAGTGTCATGGCATTTTATAGAGGACATGTATAAAGTGAAACAAATCTAACAACACACAGAGCCCAGTAAATACATTATAGGTGGAACCTCTCTAATCCAGCACCCTTAGAACCTGACCAGAGAATTTGCTGAACCCCAGGACATCAGTACTGTCTAGCAGCATCACCAGCACTGCTACTACTTACTGGGCTGTTAGAAGACATTGAGGGGTAAATTAAAGCTAAATAGCAGCACAGAACATTGAGAGCCAGGACTGGTGGCTGTAAACAAACTTTACGGGACTGCAGGAAACTTGGCCACACCCAGGATCAGTGGGCATCCGGCTAACTCGAATCATGCCGGACCACGGATGTTTCAGGACCAGAGAGTGCCGGACTAGCAAGGGTCAGCCTGTACTGCAAAGCCACCAGGCAGGAGAGGAATGCATATCAGACACACTAAATTGTAGTTCACTCCTAAGGCACAATACTGTAGTAAAAACTAAGTGTGCTTCTTCCCCTCCATTGCTTAAGCTTGAAACAGCACGTATCATTTAGCTGATTGCACGTGTCTTAGAAGCTGCTTAACTTTCTGCCAGGGAACTGAGTAAACTTGCAGTGACCAATCACGTTGCGACATGCTGACCAGAAAGAATGTGAAATCTATAAAAGTGTCAGCTCAGGCGATGCTCAAGGTTGACCCTGCTTTGAGCACTGAGCTCCTGGGCAGAACTTGTTTGCAAACAATAAAATAGAGTTGGACCCAGCCTGAAAGTGTGACTCTCTTCTTGAGGCAAATTGAACTAGCCTCCAGGGGACGAAACTAGCAATTTATGCAACAATACAGTCCAGGCAAGAGTGTGTACTATGAAGAGCTGAACAGCACAACTGGTGGCCCAGTCTATAGGCAACAGTTACATTGGGTTAGCTAAACTGGTTTCTGAACCAGATTAGTTCCATTGGTGCAACCCATTTGACAGGAAAGTGTTAAACTAGTTCCAAGTGGCTAACGCAGCAAAGGAAAGCACCCTTAAACCAAGCTTAGAGTCTCTGCAAGCCGAGGCTGTGCCAATTGAACTGTACGTATTGAGAAACATGGGTAGCTGGTGCAATTCCTGTGTGGAAAACAGGCTCCATTTAGGGCGGGGTGGGGGGAGAGGGATGTGTGTGTGCAGGCGGGCCTTAGGATTCCTGGGGCCCCTAGGCCCAATGGCAGCCGGGCATGGGGGATGATTTTTTAGAGATGTGATTTTATAATCGTCAGCACCACACTAATGAAATATCTTTAAAGCAAATAAGCTACGGTCCTGTCGACTAACATGGTACAGCAGAAATTGGCCGTGTATACTTAGGCTGACGAATGCCAGTTACGTGGCATCAATACCACTTGAATGGCTCTTTCACAGGGTCGATGTGCTGCTAAGAGCTCTGTCAGGCTGTGTCACTCATAAGTTAACTAGCTTCTCTCCGGACGGAGCAGAGCCGCAGACCAGAGACAGGAAGAGGTGGGTGGATGGACATTAAGACCCAGGGATTTTCAGGTGCCCTACGCAGCTACATAGTCTGCGTCTGGGTGACGGCCCTATGTGAGTGGAGGGGGGTAATATTTTTTTCTATCAACTTCCATTTTGGGCAACGTGGAAGTTTTAGCACCTTGGAGAAGATGTGGAGGCTAATGGATATAATCCGGGGTCTCCGCGGATTTGCAGGCCTCTAAGCATATGGACCATTGCTCTGTTCCGGTGGGACATGCCTGGCATATTGACCACCCTGGTGGCAAGTCCAGAACGATCATTTTGAGGGGTTGTGGTGGAAATCTCACTGGAAGACTGCACCATCTGCCAGCCTAAATGCTTTAAGCAGAGTGGGGAAGCAGGGCTTCTGTATTGCAGCCTGCACAGAACTCCTGCTCCCTGTCACATGTGTAGTAATGCACCAAGCAAAGAGCATTGGTTTCTGATATAGGTTTATAATGGATTTTATCTTAAAATAATAAAGCAGTATACACAACATACACATGACTTTCACAAAGAGCCACTGTTATATTAGTTTACTTTAAAACCTACCAGTCTCTTCACAGTCTCTTTGCTCTCTTTCTCTGTATAGAGCTCTCTCTATAGTTTTTCCTCTAGCAGTTATTCAGATTTTGGTTGACAGTTTGCAACTCCACCTGTCATCTTCACTGAGGAGCAGGAAGAAAAGTCCACTGACCAAAAGTTGCTCTTGTTCAGCTTATGTCTATAGTGCAGCCAGGCATTAACACGCTGGGTCTGTTTGAGTGAAACAGTGGGGACCGTCAGCCTTGCCTAGGGCTTTGTAGCCTCCTGTGTTGGGTCTTGCCAAAACACAAAGCAAAGAGCTTTCCGCAAGGGTTTCAGATTTTGCCGTAGATTGGTGATGGTTGTTTTGTGGCTTGTTTTGCTAGTGAAATTAAATGTATAGTAACAAAATTCTTTCTGGAGCCCGTGCAGGGATACTCAGTCAATCACGTACCACTGAGCAGTCTCAAGTTCGTAAGGACTGCACTGACGTTTTGCAAGCCGACAACGGGCAGAGGATGCTTCACAGTGTAAGCAATGATTGCAAACTCCTAGGGAAGAGAATAACTTTGCGGAGCAAGTTGGCAGGGTCCACGGGATCTCCTGGGAAATGTAGTCCTGTCTTTAGTGCTTTGCAGAACGAATTAAATAAAAGCCATGCAGCTGAACTACAGCTCCCAGAATGCCAGGCCCACGGGGCCCAGGTCCTGCGTAAGTTTGTTTTGTCCCCTCTTGGGTTCCTTCCTCCTCAGGTCTGGTCTAACCACTCGGCCCGCTTCGGTGCTTTGCACGTGTGCACGTCCACGGTGTCCTCGCACTCCTTGCAGCGCACTGCGCAGCACCAGTGGAACTTGCACTCGCACTTGGTGACTCGCGTGACACGGGTGGTGTCATAGCCCCGGCCACAGCACATGACCTCGCAGCCGTCGGTCCCACGCGACAGCTTATTGCACACACGACCCGCTGTCCCCAGGGAACCTGTGGGGAGGAAGCCAGGGTCCATTACACTGTCTGGGAACGAAACCACCCCCTTGTGACCCTTGGTGTAGTTCTCTGGGCACTGTCCCAGCCATTGCTACCACCAGCCAACACTGCTTTCTGCAACCAGCTACTGCCCATTAGATTGTCAGGCCTTTGGGCCAGGGCCTGCCTTCTTTGTTCTCTGTACCGCACCTCCCATGATGGGACCAGGTCAGGATTGGGGGGGCCACTAGCAATGTTCCCTCTAATTTTTCCCCCATCCGTGTGCAGAATAATTTTTTTTATGTGCACCAAGTGCAGATGTGCACCAGTAGACACATGCTACCAGTTGTGGGTGGCACCTGAATCTCTCCTGGGCGGGGGGGGGGGGGGAGAGGCTCAACTGCTCAGCTTACAGGGAACTATTAGGTCATACCACCATGTAAGTTGGCGAGACTGAGTTTAAACACGTGCTATATTAGCCGTGCATGAACTGATAGTTTTCTGACTTCAGTAGGTTCTAAGATGCAAGGATTGTACTGGGCCTTGTGGTTCAACAGCAATAAGTTCGTGGCTATGTGGACCTAGTCCCAAAGGCCCTTCCATTCCTCCCATTTGCCGCTGGTGTCCGTGCCCTCTGCCGGCTATGGCCCTCCCCTGGGGCAGAGTTCCAGCGCCCGGTCTGTGTATGATGGGGTGCTCGAGGTGGAAGGGCTCGAAGGCAGAAACACCTCTGCGCCGCTGCTGCATAGAGGTGGGGCGAGCGGCTCATTGAAATGTGGGCGCCATTTCTTCATTGCTAGTGTTGCTCCCACACACACGGCCCGGGGCGCTGGGCCCGTTGTCATGGAAACCGAGGGCAGCCTTTGGCCTGGCGAGCGGCGCCATCACACACCAGGCCGGTGCTTTCTCTACAGTGGCCCCAGGCCCGTGCGGGGCAGCGCCTGGCCACGCTGACTCCAAAGCCTGTGGCAGCAGCGCGCGCTCATCCTGCGTGGCTGCGTGCCGGCCCAGTGTGCCAAGAAAGGCCCAGGGGTCAGAGAGAAACAACTGCCGTGCAAATCTATCCGGGCCCAATTTCTGCCCCTCGCTCCAATCTCGATCAAAGCCCCCCTGCTTGCAGCGGGCCCCGTGTGTCAACAGCCCTGCCGGGGAGGGCGGCAGGCTGCCGGGAAAGGCACTGAGAAGTCTGACAGGAGTTTCCCGGGGTGAGGAAGGCAAACACCCGTGGGCTGGCTGGCCCCGGGCTGCTGGGACACCTCGCTGATAGTATCTTGGCTGCGAGCAGCCACCAGCCCTGGCTTGGTACCGAGTGACACACACAGCAGTCAGCAGGTGTGCAGGTGGATGGGGGTGCCCAGAGAGGGGCTTCTGCCTCCTTCCCAGCAGCTGCCTGGCAGCTACCATTCACCATTTTTTCACACCTTGATGTGTGTTCGCTTGGGCGGCTACACGATCCACACCAGACTGGGCTGATGTCTCACTGAAGCCCTGCCCTGTTGCCTGAGTCACCTCTGATTTCCCAGACACACCCGCCCTCTTCCGGTCCTCCCAGCTACCTACAGCAGCTCCCAGAGCAGCGCCCCGGTGTCCCAGACTATCCCACTGGCTACAGTCACACTGTCACAACCACAGACTTTTCTGGCTGGGGAGATGCTGTTTGGTTTTTCAGTTTAAGGGTTTTTTCCCCCATCTCATGAGACATTGCCCATAAGGGGATGTGTTGCAACTCTCGCTGGGTTTGTGAGGCCTTCCCGGGGGGAGGGAAGGGAACAGAGATGGCTCTGGAACCTGGATCAGCAGAGAACGCATAGCGGGGACGTTACCCGACGTTCTACCTTAGTTACCCGATGTTCTACCTTCGTTACCCGATGTTCTACCTTGCTGCTTCTGTCCCAGCCCCAGCCGCAGGAGTTCAACCCTCGCTTTTTGCTAGGCTGCTCTCTCTACCTATGCAAGCTGAATATGCAGCAGTAACCTGCCGGGAGGCTGTAGCTGGGTAGGTTCCACCATACTAGAGTGGCAAGGTGGGGAAGGTAATATCATTTACTGGACCAAATTCTACTGGGAAGAGAGATAAGCTGCTGGGAGGGAAAGCTCTGAGGGGCTTCAGAAGTGGTTCCAATAACGGGCCATCTTAGCCCCCTTGTCTCTCTCAGTGGCAAGCAGGTTAGATAGCCCTGCACTGCCTGAATTGGACAATTAGGCTGAGCGCTAATAGCCCCGGGGGAGGGGGCTGTGGGAGTCCCTCCGTGGGGTAGCAGGAGGAGGCCTGAGAGGGGATGAGAGGTTGTGCTAGATTCCCCAACAGCTCGTGGGACGGAGTCTTACCTGCCGACTTGTCCATCACGCAGTAATCAGGAGAGTTCTCAAAGTACACCAGGTCTGTTTTGGTGGGTTTCCTGAAGTTCTTGTTGGCCACGGTGAAGCCGGTGCCGTCCTGGTTCATTGTCACCTGGATGGCCCCGTTGTATTTCTTCCGAAGGTAGTCGCCAGTTCTCCGAAAATCAGACAGGGCCAGCCAGCACGTCCTGAGGGTGCAGGAGCCGCTGACTCCGTGGCATTTGCACTCCAGCTGCAGGAATCGCTTGACAGCCTGTCAGAGAGAAGTGGCCATGAGGGAACGGTAAGGCTGAGCCAGCACATTGCACTCAGGTGGGTCAGGTGCCAGCCACAGAAGCTCAGCCTGCCCGTTTCTTGCCCCTGGGAGGGTGGGGGTAGCTAATGGGTAGAGGTGGGGAGTTTTGTGAGCAAAAGGGACGCTCTGGAAAATCGCAAAGGATTTTGTACAACCCCCAATGAGTCCTTGCTGCTCAGCTCCCTGGGGTGACAGAAGAAGGCCACAAATCTCTCACCCCTTGCAACAGCTCTGACACCAAAAGGCCACAGGCGTGGATTATAAACAGGACACGCCTCAGTTGAAAGCAGGTCTGTGTTACTGCTAGTTGTTTTGACCTGGGGCCCTTTAAACTGGAGTGGGGGTGGGAGGAGCGATGAGATGAATTGAGAGAAGGAAGCTTTCAGCCTCAGGCCATTTAGAAAACTGAACTCGTGTCCTGGAGAAAGGTTAGGGGTTGGGCCCTGTCCAGATAGGGGTGCCCTTTCACAGACTCACACCTGACTTCAGTGCTAATTGGGTGTGACGGTGTATGCTATTAAAGTTCCCCCCTTGGACAAGACTATGATAGTGGTACAAAGTATGCCCTGTGAAACATCATAATCTGCTGAACATTATCCTGTAAAACATGTGTTGACCATGTATATATTATTACAAGTTTTTACTGTATAACATTGCTGTAACATGTTCCAGATTCAGAAAGACAGACCCAAACCAGTTCTACAAAGGCACTCGGGCACACCCACACAAGCATCGACAAATTCATGTGGGGGTATCACTTAGTCAAGTGAACATTCTCCAGCAACGGGAAGGCGTGAATGAGAAATCTACATTTCATCACAGGGACAGTCAAACATTCACATCCACAAGAGACTATTTGTCCCCTCAAAGAGGGGAGACTGGTATAAGAATGAGAGACAGCAGCCTCAGATCACCTCTCTCTCCCTCCGTCTTCCCTCACAGCCGCTGCAATGCTGCAAAGACAAAGCAAGCAAGGTGGTCCTTGCTGGCCGGCTTTTCAGAATACTGTAAATGTATGGTGAGACAAAACCTTGCGCTTTTAAGTTCACTTAGCTTGTTCAGTTAGGGAGTAGCTGGTGGTTTATTCATTTCTTCTGTGGCCAACCCTGACTTTGATGCATCATCCTTTGTAACCACTTACAATTTATCTTTTTGTAGTTAATAAAATTATGTTCTTGTTCAGTCTGAACCAGTATGTGATTAAAGTGTGTGGGAAACTCCATCTGGGGTCACAAGCCTGGTGCCTGTCCTTGTCCCCTGAAGAAATGAGGCATGTTTTAGGACCCCACATTTCTCAGCAGTGTGCTGAGAGCGCAAGACACACATTTCTGGGGAGGGGCGGGCATGAGGCTGTAACCAGGATTCTGCTGGGGTTCTTCGGCAGTGCAGTTCATGTGTGGCTCACTAGTAGCCCTCAGTTCTGTGCTGATGGGCACAGGCAAGCTGGGGACAGGTTAGGCTCTGTCCAGAAGGGGATGCCACTTCCCAGACCCAGGCCTGTCTTCAGCGCTAATGGAGTGTGATGGTCTATACTCTTACCTTCCCCACTTGGACAAGACTATGATAAATATTACAAAGTATGCCTTGGGAGAAATTGTTTGAAACATCATAAGCTGCTGAACATTATTGTCCTGTAAAATGTGGGTCAGCCATGTATTTACAATTACAAATTTCTACTCTGTAATGTTGCTGTAACACGTTCCAGAGTCAGAAAGGCAGATCCAAACCAGTTCTCCAAAGGCACACCCACGCAGTGACATGCTGGAGGCTGTGTGTACGTGGGCTAGGAGTGGCTGCTCACCAGGCAAGCAGTGGGAAAGGAGCACTGATGAGACACAGCTCATCAGCAGTCCAGAGTGCACCCTGGGGAATGTCACATGGGGATCTGCCTTCCTTGAGGCCAGTGAGGCTACAGGGAGGGCTGCAGGCCCTGGAGGCCCACAGGATCCATCTGCTCCGCAGGTTGACGCTTTGGGCTGCAGGGAGCTGGTGCTCGCTGCTCCTCCATGTTCCCAGCAGGGCCGGTAGGAGCCTGAGCTTTGCTGCAGAGAAGAGCGTGGAGGCCTGTACTGGGCTGCTGTGAGAGATGTCCAGTTAACCGGGGGTCCTGTGGGGCTGCACTTTGGGGGCTGAATGTGCTGTTCCCAGCCTCCTTTCCTCCGTACAAACTAGCACTGCTGTGCGCATGCAGCTGGGGCAGGGGTACAGCCAGGCCAGGGCATTCTGGCCAATGGGGCTGGTGTGGGCTGCAACAGGGAGGAGATGCCGCAGCTAGGTAGGAAATCCGCTTTCCTGACAGGCCCCAGCGGCCGACTGGGGCTGCTGCCAGGGGTCTGGGACAGCTGCTGCGCAGGGAGAACAGGGCTGCCCGACCGGCCAGGGGTCTCCAGCCTGGAAGGGTGAGAGCTGCTGTGCCCACAGCTTGGTAACAGCCCGGCAGCCGGGTGCCCCGCCGGTTCGGAATCCAAACGGCAAGCTGCTCCAGGCGGGCGGCATGTGCCCTCTGCAAGGGGGGGGGGTCTCGCCAGGCTGGGCTTGCAGGACTGGGGCATGGCCCCCGGGACTCACCGTCCTCCCGCAACGGTTGTTGTGCAGGTTCATCAGCGCCCGGGCGTCCTTCACCTTCTTCTCCTTGGCGTCCACAAAGGCCTTGGCGAACTTGATCCCGTAGTGGATGTTGTCGCTGCAGCCGCCCCAGTCGAACTCCCCTCGCTCGTCCCTGGAGCGGCCACGCTTGAGGGGGTCGCAGCCGCAGGCTTTCAGCTCCCCCTGGCTGCAGGCCCGGGTGATGGCGTACACCACCCCGGCCGAGGAGATGGCGTAGACGAAAGCCGCCTCCCTGCTGCCTGCCGGGGGGAGCAAGGGGCGGGGAGTGAGTGTGTGCACCAGGCCCCCCTCAGAGCAGGACGCGGGCAGGGACCTCAGAGACACCCCCAGATACAAAGCAGAGCTGTGCTCAGCCCGGCCCCTCCAGCAGGGCGCCGCAGCACTTGCCTCCTTGGTCTGCGCCCCCTTCTCCGCGCTCTGAGCCCCGGGGCATCGAAGCGCCCAACGCCACGGGCTGGGAGCAGGCCCAGCGCCAACGGAACCAGGCTGAACCGTGCTGGGGCTGGGCGCTGCTTGGCCTCCGTCTTCCCACCACAGAAAGCAGCCCCCCTCTGTGTGCCTCAGGGCTGGCTCTGGCTCTAGGGCCTGCTAGGGCGGCACCTGGCTTGTGACCCCAAACGGCATGAGCGGGGGGCAAGCTGGCCCTGCGTGGCCTGTTACCCACCGTGCACGGCATGCGCCAGGGTGCGGGTCACGCAGCGCCTGGGTGGGGTCATAGAACCAGAGAATCCTAGAGCTGGAAGAGACCTCAGGAGTCATCAAGTCCAGCCCCCTGCCCAAGGCAGGACCAATCCCAACTAAATCAACCCAGCCAGGGCTTTGTCAAGCCAAGACTTAAAAACCTCTAGGGATGGAGACTCCACCAGCTCCCTAGGGAACCCATCCCAGCGCTTCCCACCTCCTAGGGAAATGGGAGGTGGGGGGGAATTGTCGACTGCACCGAGAGCGACCGGCAGCCTGGCAGTGCTGGCCTTTGTCACCTGTCCCGCCTTAATGCTTCGGCCTGCACAGCCCTCTGTGTGGGAAGAGCCCACGCCCAACAGCTGCCAAGCCGTGCACCCAGCCCCCCAGGGTCACCACCTTTGGCTGGACGAATTGCTGGAGGAATCACCCCTGATGAATTGCTAATGAAAGAGTAACCTCTAACTCCTGGGGGGGGGGGAACCCTCCAGCCCCCCACACTGCCCGGGTGCCCGCACATCACATGCCTGCCCACCCCCTGCCTGGCTGGGGTCTCTGAGCCTTGGTTATTAGGACAGTTCACTGGGGCCCTGCTGTCCCTTTCATTTGTGGCCTCCACCTGCTGCCTCGTGTCATGCTCCTGGCAATCCGGAGGGGCAGGGGCTGCCTTTTAGTCCAGCGCCCGGCGCAAAGGTCCCCCACTGTCTTATTGGGGCCTCTAGCACAGCGATGACCAGCCCAAGCTAGTGAGGGGGCCAGAGGAGCGGCCTCCTTCATCTTCACGATTGTCCTCACTGAGGTGCTCTCCCGGGGCGCGTTCGCTCACTGTGCGTGTGGCCCTAGACCATGCGGGCGGTGCTGGCGGGCCCGTAGCAGCGCTGGGATTGGCTGCTGAGGAGCGCCCGGCTCTCCCGGTCAGCGCTGTGTGCAATCAGCACGCGCCTCCCTGCACGTGGCCTGGCTCTATGTGTGTGGCACTTCAGTAACACTGCTAGGGAAACCCCCCTGCGTGGATGGAAACCCTGCACGTGGGCAACAGCAAACCAGATATTTGGGGGGCCACACACAGAGCCCCGATGGGCGGCAGGTTGCCCACTGCTGCTCTAGCTGCTACTGCAGAACAAATAACCATCAAGTGTCGCTGCTCCAAGGGATTCTGCAAGCTGGCTACTGTGCTGGGCTGGCCGCTCGCTGGGCTCTGCGGGCCCAAAGACCCTGTCCTGACTGGTCTGTCTGGAGAACCCAAAGCGGCTCAGTGTGTGTGCATGCCCATGTGAGAGTTGTGTGCCCATGCGTGAGAGAGAACGGGCCCACGAAGCTGGGCAGCTATGCTGCATAGTGGGGTTTGAGCCTCGTTTCTCCTGCGGGGGGAGACCCTGGCTATCCAGGGGGAGCACTCGCACCTGACTGCTCACGGCTCCTTTGCCGGACGGTCCCCCAGAGACCCTGGGCCCCAGAAGCAGCGCACCTGGCTCAGAGAGAGGGATGCAGGGAGTGCCCGGGGGTGCCAGGGAGAGGTGAGTGGCTCTGCTTAGGGCCCGGTTGAAATGTGCTTGCACTGGAGCTGCCCTGGGGAGGCCAGAGTCTAAGCACGCAGAGCGGAGAGCAAAGCAGAGAGCAACCCAGCCCAGAGCTCCCCCCGGCAGGCCCTTCAGCTCACCAAGCCGGGCCCAGGGAGCTCGAAGAGGAACCCAGGGGCATGATCCAGCCCCCGAGAGCGACACCCCAGCCAGCGAGACTAGGCAGAGCGCAGGGGCGACCGGTGGGAAGAGAGCTGCCCCGGAGAGACTGACAGAGCAAGGGCTGCGTCCTGCTGGAGAGGGGCAAAGCCTGAGAGCAGAGTGTGGGGAGAGGGCGGTGTATGACTGCATGGGGTGATGGCAGAGTCAGGTTTATGCCCTGCCGTTGGGGTAGTTTCCAGGCACTCCTGCCCTGGCTGCAGAGCTTGGCCTTCCGTAGGACACGGGCAAGAGAGAGAGAGTCCACCCTCTGGCTGAGTTCCCAGCCCCTCACCTCTCCCTCGGCCCCTCCACTGCCTCTCCCGCCCATTGCTGCCCCAGCCTGAGCAGAGGAGCCCAGCCCTCAGGCTGGGACAGCAGCCGGCTTCTTCTCCAGCCTCCGGCGCAGCAAAGCGCTCGCAGTCTCAGCCTGCGAATGGCCCAGCTGCTGCCGCAGGGCTCCCTGGCTGCCTGGTAGTTTATGACTCTGGCTGGAGGTTACATTGTCAAAGCAGCTGCAAATCAAAGCCAGGCAACAGCGCACCTAGCTGTTCCAAGGCAGAGCTCTTGGGGCCCCTGGCCAGGGCTGGGGGGCCTGACACCGAAGCCAAGAGCTCTGCAGTCGGCTCTCTAGTCCGGCAAACACGGGCATGGGGGCAGACGCGGGGTCACAGCCTCTCTGCTGGCAGCCTGTGACCCAAAGTGCCTGGCTTCCTGCGGCCTCGAGAGCAGAGTCCCCGTTCCAGCCCTGGCCAGAGAGGCCCCTGCACTGTGGAACCCCTCGCCGACCAGCGGGAAGCTGCCTGGAGCCCAGCCCCAGCTGCTGATGACACGTGACAGGCAGGCAGAGGCGTGGTGCCCCAGGCAGGAGTCCTGTCCTGCGGGCAGTGGGCAGTGGTGGCCAGGAAAGAGCAAATGCCCCATGCCCCGTGAACTGGCATGGCAGGCTGTGCGCCCAGCCCGGTGTTACCCAGAGAGCTGCAGCCGGAACACAGCCTCCCGGCTCCAGCAAGCCCTGCTGCCTGGTGCTATGCAGCCGGGAGGAGCGCAGAGGGGGACAGGGCTGTCCACTGTCGAGGTGGGACATCTCAGAGCGTGGGCGTCTCCACTACCCTCCAGGGAAGGGCACCACATGTCTCTCTTCTGCCCCCCCAGCGCTCAGCATGTGGAGTAGCCCCGGGGGGACGGGGAGTCGGCGGAGGCGAGTCCAGGCGTCATGGGTCTGCTTCCTGCGCGTCTGGCTGAGCGGGGAGGGAGGCCCGAGGTCCCTGGCCTTTATTGTATCCAGGGAGCAGGGGGGCTTTAAGCCACGGGTTGCATCTGATTGTGGGGGCCCATAACTCCCACGGGTCTAACCCTGCCCCCGCCCTGGTCTCTGCAGGGACTGGGCGTCTCTGACCCAGCAGCCAGTGTGCTGCACACAGGAGCCAGGGAAGTTCCCCGACCCATCTCTCTTGCAGGCTGCAGCTGTCAATGCTCCCTCTGCCTCCTTGCGCCCTGCCAGCTTCCCCGCACTGGGATCTTTCTGGGTCTGACGAGCTCCCTCCTCCGCATGCCCGTCTCCCCAGGCCACCCTACCTCCCAGCCAGCCCCTCTGCCTCCTACCCAACACCCTCCACAGGCATCCTCAGGGGTGAGGGAAACACCTTCCCAGCTGCTCTCGGCCTCCACACCCGGCCGGGCACTGAATGTGACCCAGTGTATGGGGAGAGGGGAGAGTGTATGTGTGTGTGTGTGTGTGGGGGAGACAGGCAGGGTAGAACAGGGCAGGACCATGTGTCCTTGTGGCATATCAGTCTGGCTCCAGCCTCATCCACATGTGAATTAGAAACACCCCCTCCCGAAAACACTGGTTGTCACACACCCCTGTGAAGGGGTGAACATTTAGTAGACCAAGAAGTGGGGAAAAGAGATCTGATTGGTTGGATGGGCTGTCAGTCACTCAGAGAAACAGCGATGGGACAGCCCTCCCTTGCAAAGCATTCTGGGTAAGGAAGCCCTCTATAAAAGCTGGCAAATGGCAAGTGTTTGCTCCCTAGAGCGGCTGGAGGAAGTGTCATGTTGGGGAGCTGGCCTCTGCGCAAGTGATGTTAAAGGTATTCATTGCTGTTATGGGCGGTTGTTTAAAACAAGGCTTGGTATTGCTTAAGCGTTTATGAGCTGGCTGCTCTGTTGGGCAGTTTTATGGCTTCACTCTTCCCACCCCCCTCTGCATCTTCCTCCTTGTTCCTCCGAGCAGCTGGGTGCCACTCTGCCGTTCTGTCTGGCAAGCACTTCCCTCTGCTCCCAGGAGATGCCTGCATCTTGCAGGTGCCAGCCTGTGTCCCCCGCAGGCTGGGAGCTCCTGCCCTAAGGAAATGGGACTTGGGGGGGGCCCTGAACGTGCCCTGCCTGGGGGGTGGAGGGCTTTGTGATGCGCTCAGCGTGGCGCAGATGATTGTCCTTCTTGTGGCTGTAAGCGCTATGGTATCTGCTCTGGCTGGGGGGTCTCTGCGCCAAGCAGGCTCCCACTAGTTGCCCACTGCAGGAGCGCCAGGTATTCACTCCTGTGCCTTGGTTCTGCACGTCCCGTGGCGTGGGGGGCTTTCTGTGACGCCCCAGCTCCTGCAGCTGTGGCACTGGGTGAGGCTCTGAATTGTGTGTTAAAGAAGAAAGTTTCTAGCACTCCAGGGGGCAGAGACGAGCCTGAGACGCGGGCCCCTGCAGGCTCATGGGCCTGGTGGCCAACAGCCCAGCCCATGCTATATTTAATACTGGGCTTTTAAAGCAGTCTCCTGACCTGGGAAAGCCCAGAGCGGCTGTGCTACCTGCAGTCAGGGACAGGAGACCAGGCGCCCTGGGTCTGTCTAGTTGCCCTCCTTTCTCCTGTGGGCAAGGGAGACTGCCTTCCCCAAACATGTCTCCATGCCCATGCCTCCAGGGGCCAGGAAGGATTGGGTGGGGCCCGGCTTCATGGGGGGGGGGGGCTCAGGTGGACAGGGAACCTACAGCCTGCTCCTCTCCGGGGCCCAGATCTGTGATTGTCCTGGGTCCCCGTGCTCTCCGGCTTGGCTTCCCTGCCACATAAGGCGACGGTTCCCATGCGAGCAGCTGACTCCTGGCCGGCCCCGCTCTCCAAATATTTATAGATCCCATTACTGTTTACAGACACGCTCCTTCCCCAGAGGTGTCTCCTTGCCCTGCCCCCTCTTGTCCCAGCGCTGGCTGGGCTCCCGTTGCCGCTGGATTAACTGAGTGAAGAGCCATGCTTCCAAGAAAGTAACCCAGCCTAACACGCATGGCAGCCTGGCCACAGCACAACTGAAGAGGTTCCTAAGTGGTTCTTGAGTGCCGGTGTAACACCGACAGGGGGAACCGAACCGGGGAACTCTGGAGCTCAGTGCAGGAGTGTCTGCAGCGTGTGCTAAAAGCCAGCTGGCTCCCAGCTCAGGCTGTAGGGCAGACTCCTTCTCTCGCTCATTGTAAGTGGTCTCAGTGCCCCTACATGATTTAGGAGCCATTAAAAAGGGGAGAGAATAAGATGGAGAATATCTTATTGCCTCTCTATAAATCCTTGGTACGCCCACATCTTAAATACTGTGTGCAGATGTGGGAGCCTCATCTCAAAAAAGATATATTGGCATTGGAAAAGGTTCAGAAAACGGCAACAAAAGTGATGAGGGGTTTGGAATGGGTCCCATAGGAAGAGAGATTTAAAAGACTTAGACTTTTCAGCTGAGCAAAGAGGAGACTAAGGGGGAATATGAGAGAGGTCTATAAAATCATGACTGGTGTGGAAAAGTGAATAAGGAAAAGTTATTTACATATTCCCACAATATAAGAACGGAGGGTAATCAAATGAAATGAATAGGCAGCAGGTTTTAAAAAAACAAAAGGAAGCTTTTCTTCACTGAGTGCACAGTCAACCTGTGGAACTCCTTGCCAGAGGATGTGGTGGAGGCTAGGACTTTAACAGGATTCAGAAGAGATTCATGGAGGTTAGGTCCTTCAATGGCTATTAGCCTGGATGGGTAGGAATGGCGTTTCTCTAAGTGGGAGACAAGGGAGGGATCACATGAGGATTACCTGTTATGTTCCCTCCCTCTGGGGCATCTGGCATTGGACACTGTCAGCAGACAGGACACTGGGTTAGATGGACCTTGGGTCTGACCCAGTCTGGCAGGACTTATGTTCAGTGCCCCTCCCCCAGCAGGTGTGGGGGTTACACCGGCACCACAGAGCTGCTGCTTTTACCAGAGTGCCTGGCGATGGACAGGGGCTGGCTATGTGGGCTGGGGAGTCCCTGAGCTTTAATATTTCAAGGGGATGTGGGGCTCTGGGTGTAGCTGAGCTCTGGGAGTGAGAGGAGGTGTAATGTACTGGGGAGGAGGCTCTGGCTGAGTAACCCATGGGCACAGGGCATGTCTGCTGCACTCCAGAAGGAGGTTAATACGCCTCAGTTTGTTGGAACCGTACTGCAGCTGGGCCTGGCCCAGTGAGCTACTGTCCCTACCACGCAGCCCGGGCTGAGCCTGCTGGAATGTGGCTGGCAGGGCCAGCCTGGTGCTGGGCCCTAAGCGTCTCCTTGGAAATGGAGCACACACCCTCAGGAGTACTGGGACTGGCCCCAAGTCCCCAGGGCGTGGATGGTGGAGCCAGGAATGAGCCCAGCCCCGGCTCGGCTGGGCCTGGTGCACTAGTGTGCTATGGCAGGCCCTAGACATCGCACTGGTGCGAGAGAGGGGCTGTGAAGCCACTGGGACACCCCCTTGGCACAGGGCCGATGAGTGGCTAGATAGCCCCTCCCCATCTGTTTCCAAGGGTGATGGGGCATCAGGGCTGTGGAAAGATGGTTTTTCTGCATTTGGGGGTCTTAGCTGCTGGGCTGCTCCCTCCGGGCCATAGAAGCCGAGTCTAAGTTAGAGCTGCCCTGGGGCTGCTCTGACTTACACTGGTGGATGCAAAGGTGCGTTGAAAGCCCCCTGCCTCTCTGCCTGTGGGTGGAAATGGCAGTCAGGTCATTGGCTTCCTGGGTTGCTGCATCCCTGCTGTGCCAGGCAGCAGCCCGACTTCCTAGGTGAGTCCTCTAGCTCGACCTCCTTCCCCTGCTCCAGTTGGGCAGAAATCAAAGGTAGAAGGAGCATCCATGTCAGATCCTCCAGCCAACGCTCTCCTTCCCTCTGGGTTCTCCACTCCCAGCCGTTAGGTACTTGGTAACTCAGAGGTGAGAACTTAACTGCAGAGCTCATAGATCCAGGGGGAGGGACCAGCTAGTTTTCTTTCCCTTCCAGGTGTGTCTCACTATCTTCACAGACTGTAGCTAACCCTCTTCTCTTCAGTGCTCCTTTCCTCAGTGAAACACAACCCCCCCGACCATCCCCCTGTGTCTGGCCAACGCCTGGGTTTCTTGGACACCATATGCAGTGTGGAGCCAGCTAGTCGATCCATCAAAATTTAGTTTGGGAGAAACCCCCAATCTGGTTCTTGATGGAGAGCTACAAACTCATTTCCGCCACAATTTTTAAATATGCTCTTGGGTTCCTATTGGGGCAAAAGCCCCAGGGAAAGGGGGTGTGGAGGAAACAGCTATTGGAAATGTCCCACCAAAATTAATTGGCATTTTTCAATCCACTCCCACCCGCAGACCAGTGCGAGTTAGAGTAAGGCAGTAATTGCCCAGCAGGGGCTGGGAAAGGCAAGCACTTACTTCGGAGCATGACTCGCCCGAAGACCGTGTGGTCTCTATCCAGAGTGCTGCAATTCCAGCGGTGGTGCCGGAACTGGTGCTGACATTCCCGGATCCACTCCTTGGCTCCCTCCCCGACGGACTGCATGATATCAGGATACCTCTGGCAGAGTTGCCGTTGCTTGTTGACTAATCCAGGGATGTTGTCGCAGATCACCCTTGCTCCCAGAGCCCCGATGTACCTGTGGGGGGAGAGAAGGCAGAGGAATCAGCCCAGTGCACCCGCTTTGTGTTCAGGGAGTGGGGGCCCATGGGGAAGAGCAGGGGCAATGGGGGGTTCTGACTCCTGGGTTCTATTCTAGACTTTGGGAGGGGAATGAGGTTGGGTGTGCTAAATACCAGGAATCTGGACCAAGGTTCCCTGTAAATGGGCGCTTGTGCAGCCGCTCAGGGGAAATTCAAATGCCACCCAGCTGATTATCAGAGTGCCCACAGCAAGATTTTTTTTCTGTGGGTGGTGCATGTGGCCTCAGTGCACATAAAATGTATTCCGCACATGACAGGAACAAATCTGCACAACTTTGGAAGAGTTGAGGGAATGTTGGTCTGGACTCAGCAGGCGAGAGGGGTTCGCTGGCAAGCAGGGTGGAGTGGAACTGGGAGCTGGTCTTCTAGGTTCTGTTCCTAGCACGGCCATTCACTCGGTATGATCTCACTCCCACCACATTAAGCTTGGGTGCTCCCACGCCTCTTGTGCCAAGCCTTGGATTGCATCACTGCAGCGCAGGCATGCTAGCTGCACCAGCCTTGCTTGCCTTCGGCGTGCCACCAGCCATTGTGGGAGGGACAGTACTGCCCCCTGCTGGCGGAGTTGATAGTCACTGACTGCTTTGGGAGAAGATTGGTTGGGGGCTAAGCAGTGCTCCCTGTAAACCGAGTGCTTGGGCAGCTGCCCAGGAGAGTCAAATGCCAACCAGTTGATTAGCAGAACGCCTGCAGCATGTGTTCCTTCTGGTGGTGCGCATCTTGGTGCACAGACCAAAATTTATTCTGCACATAGATGGAAAAAATGAGGGAACACTGGGGCTAAGCCCTGGGTTCCCCTTGAGCCGCATGGCGCAAAGTAACCGTAACCAGAGGGATGGGGGGGAGGAATGTGTCTGCACCAAGGTGGGGATGTGAGTGCACAGGTGGGATTCTCCCCCATTTCACACCTCTGTTGCACACTCACCTGCCTGCTTTTGAAGGGCTAATTCCCGCCCTGTAAAGGTGGAGCACTCTATGCAGAAGGGGTTCAGTCCTGATTGCTGACAGTGAGAGCTTCCTGCTGGGGCAGGAAAACCGCCTACAAGGGTGTGTTGCTGGCCAGCAGACTCTTCTGCTTTGGAGGCAGCCTGCACTCCCTGAACTTCATGGGGCAACCTGGAGCAGCCGGCTTGGATTGACCTAAACTCCCAGGGCTGGGATGAAGCCAGATTGACAGGGTGTAGGGGACCAGTGCTGAGTCATCGGGGGCTTTGTCTAACCAAATAACCCTGAGGTGCACCAAGCCCAGAAGTGGGGCAGGGGGAAGAAGGGGAGTTGTGCTTTGCCTGAATTACAGCTAGGGAGTGAAGGAAACTGTGGAGCCGGTCCCCGTTCTGAGATATGCCAAACAAGTGTGGGAGGAAGGCAGTTTTCAAAAGTGAGTTGTGCGCTTTCAGCTCAGGTCTCAGAGGAGGAGCCATGTTAGTCTGTAACTGAAAACAGCGAGCAGTCCCGGGGCACCTTAGAGACGAACAGATTTATTAGATCATGAGCTTTCCTGGGTGTTTCACTTCATCAGATGAGTTGGAGTGGGAATTAGAGTCCAGGGTGTATATATAACAGCAAAAGAAGTTACCTGTCAAGTGTAGGACCAGTGTTAATGAAGCTAATTAAGTCAGGCTGGAGGTATCTCACTCACAGCAGTGGATGTGGAAATGTGAATATCAAAGGTGGGGAAATTGCTTTTGTAGTGCGTTAGCCAGTGAATGTCTTTGTTCAAGCTCAAGTTGATAGTGTTGAACTTGTAAATGAACCCGTTGTGTTGTCTCCCTCTAATCGGTGATCCAATTCTTTTGCAATATTTCAGGTGAAGGGATAGGTTACTGGGGTAGCAGCTGATGGGGCCGCCCCGTCTGTGTTTCCTGTGGCATGAACCCAGCTCCGTGGATGGCAGCAGGATTTGATAAAAAGGCTCTTTCCAGCTCAGAGCAGTGGGGTGAACTCATGAACCTGCAAGGCCGGCACCTGATTATTACCATGAGTTCGCTTCTCCTCTGCAGCCCGTTGGGAGCTAAAGGAGGAGCAGGCTCTTCTGTGCTAGGTGCTGTACAGACCAGCTAGGAAGGTGACAGTCCCTGCCCCGGGGCTCGTGACCAGCTGGGCTGATGGGAAGCTGGATGAAACACACAGCAGTGGGCCAGGAGACGACATCAGAAGCAACTGAGTTCAGGGGTCCCAGCTGGCCACACAATAGGGTAGAAGCCCTGCAGTGTATCTTGGGGGGATCGGACCCTGGGTTCTAGAGATCCTGATTTTTGCCCCATTCTGTCACACACTAAGGGAGGGTGGGGTAGACGAGTGCTCAGTATTCAGACAATCTCTGCCCCCTGTTTGCTTGCACATTGGAGACGCATCCCAGAAACCAGCAGAAACCTGTCGGTAAAGACCAAAAATGCATGAGAATTGCTTGGCTTGCGCCGACCCCAGGTCCATCTAGCCCAGTGTCTGCCAGGACCAGCTGCCTCAGAGGAAGGGGCAAGAGCCATCATTAGCACTGATGGGGGACCTGTCCTGGGGGAATGCCCCCCATTAGCTCGAAGCGGGCAGCTGGCCCAAAGGAGGGAGTGTCTCTCCTTCCAACACACTTGGCCTTTAAACCCTTTCGGCTGCAGTTCTGGATGTTCCCTATCGGCTGCAGGCATGTCTGTCACGCTGGCATGCTGTGTCCTGGGGCAGGGTGCTCCTGCCAGCCCCTACCCCTGCATCCAGCGAGAGGAACGGGGGTGGTGGAGGAAGGACAGGGAGTGTACAGTTCTCTGCCCCAGTCTGCTTGCTCTTCCCGAGGCGCCTTGCGCAGAAATCCAGGCAGTGTGGGGGGAGTTCTCTGGCCTCCCCCTTCGGAGCCAGGCTCCTCTGCCGACTCCAAAGCCGCACCGACACTGGAGCAGGGGCAGAGTTTTCCAAATCCACCCGAAAGCCCTGCCTAGGTCCCCTGCTGGAAAGCAGCCGGGACGGGTTTTGCTGCACCACTGAGCTTAACTGCCGGCTGGAAGAGGGGGCTGGGGAGTGGCGGGGTGGGGGTGTCAGACTTGTCAAGCCCCTAGCCTGGAAATAAGCCCTTCCCTCCTATACCAATAAGAGCAACCAATGTGGCTCCTATTTCACTGCCTCGCTGGCTGGGTTGTGTCCCTCCGAGCGCTTGTGGCCTCGGAAAGTCCTGTCCCTATGGAGAGGGAGGAGAGGCTTCCCTGCCCCCACCTTTTAAAAATATTTTGATGAAAGGCTGGCTGATGCTCAGGGTCATCTCGGGCTGGTGCTGTGGAGAATACACCCAGCTCCCCATGGCTTTGCAAGCTGGGGCTGGGCTGGGCTGGCCGAGGCACAGGATTCTCACAAGCCTGCTCATCAACCTTTCATCAGGCAGCAGCAGCGCCGTGGAGGTGGGGGGAAGCCAGCAGAGCCAAAAGCAGCTCAAGGGAGCGCTCCGAGGGGGTGGAGGCCAGTCGCCTCTCCCTTGTGCTTTGCTCCAAAGGGGCGGGGGTGTCTGGCTGCAAGGGGTCAGAGGAAGCGGGGGTTCCTCTCCCACCTTCCTTCACCCAGGGAGAGCACTGCTGGAAACTGAGCTGCCCTGCTCAGGCTGAGACCTGCAGGCTGGCCTGCTGTTGCTGACGGACCTTTAAGGCAGTTCTGTGCACTGTGGGCCGTGCAGCAGCCGTGCTCAGCGTGGAGAGCTGCTCCCCGTGGGCTGAGAGGAGGGCAGTGTGACCTGGAGAGCTGGGGGCCAAATGGCCCTCTTGGACCTGGGAGGCTCTTCTGGCAGACGGGATCGGTGTGGCCTGCGGGGGCTCTGAGCTGAGGATACCTGTAGCCCCAAGAGATGGGGAAGGATGGAGAGGTCAGGCCCCATGTCTCCATCTAACCCCCTATAGCACCAGGACTGATCATAGCTGAGGTCAGGGCTGGAGCCTCGGGAGGGAGACGGGGAGGTTGGGCGCAGCGATCTTAGAACATTGGTCCGTTTCCATGACGATGGGAAGGGGTGCCGGGAGCGGCAAGGACCTGACCAACGCTGTAGGGCTCTGGTGTATGTCCCTGGGCCTTGTTCTTGCCCCTGAGGTCTCCAGCTTGGTGCCAGCTGCCAAACGGGACAAGCATCGGGGTTGCTGGCTCTGAGGAGGATGCTGGGTGCTGCCAATGGAGATGTCTGGCTCATGGCAACGGGCGAACTTATCCCCCACAGGAAGCGTCGGTCATGTCGGATCCTCTGAGCGAGATAAACACCAGGCAGGCACTCCTTTTTTCCATGCCGTGAGCTAATGATTTCTGCGCACTCCACCCAGCTGCCAAGCAGCCTGATCACAGCAAATATTATTGGGAGAGAAAGTGGGATGAGAGAACAGAGGAGGGTCACCGATTCCTTTGTCTTTCCATGATGCACCTTGCCAGCTTATCTGGGTCCCAGGGCTCCATCTCCATGCAACGTGAGAGCTCTTTGCAGCTGTCTGCAGTCTGGGAGAAATGCAGTGGGTTGATTTTTCTTCAGCCTTTGTGGCTTGATTCTTTGTTGTCCTCCACCTCCTGGTCACTCAGGCCTGGGTTGGCTTGTCCACAGACTTTGCACAACCAAGAAGGGAAGACGTTTGGGTTTTGATGCACCTAATTTGCCCTGGTGTCAGTGGCTACACAGTGCGGGAGCACTGGAGAATCAAAAGCTGTGTTCCAATGGCACCATGGGAAATCTTGTGTGTTTGGAAGTTTTTAATTCATTTCAGAAGGGAAATTCTTCAGGCTTCCCCAGGGAATAAAATTCCAGGGGAATTAATTGTTCTGGGTGGATCAAAGTACTTCAGGCAGAGCAGTCCAAGATGTTTGTGCCAGTCATGACTTGGAGTATTCAAAAAAGGAACCAAGTCACTTTGAAACTGAAGAGTGAAGCCACCTTTCAGCTCTGCTCTGTTTGCTAAAGAGAAGCGTAGTCAAAACGGACTCATTTTGCTTTTGGTAAATCTGCATTTTATGGACCCTGGGGGGGGGGGGGGGGGAGACCCTAGAAACAAGCCACCAGCCCTACATGTGGTTGCCATTTGGCAGCCACGGAGTTGAGCAGGGAAAGGAGAACTGCTCCTGGCAAGTGGAGATGGCCAAGACAGGCTCTTCTGGGCATTGGCATGTTTACACGGGGAACGAAGTGGGGGACAAGCAGCGGGACAAGAAACAGGGCAACAGGTCCTTGCTGGCTGGTGTCTGCCGCCAGGTGGTGGAAAGATGTCATTCAGGTCAACAAAGCTGTGTCTGAGGCAACGAGGAGCAATGGAGAGGTGCATGGGGCAGGCTGCTTGTGAAGGGTCAGCCATGAGCGAGGCTGAGGTGTTCCTTGCCCCCGTGGACAGATCTCACTAGGCCGCTGATGTGGCCGCTTCTGAGTGCAGGCTCCCCGAGGCGGAGGCCGAACAGAAGAGAACTGTCACATGCTGGCGTCCGGCTCGCTTTCCCGTTAGGGGAATCTGCTGACTTCCACCCTTATAAACAAGGAGAACCCTAAATTGCTTCTAAGATAAACACACAAACTGGAGGCAGCCGTATCTGTTTACTCAACAGCGAGTTTCCTTTTAACCCCCTCCCCGCGGGCGCTCGTGTGCTGTGCACACTCCAGTTCTCCAAAAATTCCTGCTGGCGCGCCTCGGGTTCTCCAGTGGCCCCAGGTCAGGTGATCCCAGAGCTTGGAATCCTGCGTCCCATCCCCTCCCTCTGGCTGCTCTGGCTGTGAAATGAGGTGCTTAGGGCTTCCTCACTGCTTCTCCTGAGGTGGCATTGTCCATTCCCCTGTGTATTCGGGGGGGAGTCCAGTGTTGCACAGTGGAACAAGGCTGTGTCTGGGTCCATGCTGTGGAGACTCCCAGGGCCACAGTATGCGTGGTGTAGAGGCAGCCTATGCAGAGGGAGAGGCACCTCCCTGCAGCAAGTGAGTTACAAGGAGGGTAGCATTCCTCTGGATTTAGCGGTGTCTACACTGGGAGATGGATCCATGGCAGTGAGAGGTGTTGATTGTTCTGCACCTCTGGCTGATGCAGTTGTTAGCCCAACTCATGAGTATAGACCAAGCCCCTCGTGTCTGGGGACCCTGGCCTTAGTTCCTACTCCATCTGCATGTGAAGGGGAATCTTGGATCTCTTGCAGCTTTTCAGCACCCAGATAATAGGAGGCTGGGAAGGAATACCGCAGAGCTAAGAGCTCTTGCAAACCTCAGCCCTCAGAGCGCATGGTGCATTTCTTTCACCTTCCCTGGTCTAACCAGCACAGCAGCAGGGGTGTGTCAGAGACCCCTCCTACCAGTGTAAGATGTTCCCTGGCGCATGCCTCTCCCTTTGCAGAGGATGAGAGCAAGGTGACGGGTTATCATGCGGTGTGATGCTTTGTTGGAAGGTTTTGGGGCATAATGGTAAATAGAAAGTCCTGACAGCCCTGTAGAAGCTCCGTCCATTGCTGCCTGTCCGCCTAGCAGTGCTTCCTGCTGTAAGACAATAGTTTTGTCCTTCAAAACTTCCGCTTTTCTGGCCCCCTGCTGGAAATACCTGGGCTCCTTTGGCAATTGCGTATGTATACAGCCATGTTTATGGGAGACACTGCTAGTTTTAAAGCAAAAATATTTCCTCTCCCTAGTGTGGCCTGGGGATTGAATAACACCATTGACTCAGGCATGCCTCCCTCCTCTGGCTGCTGGATGCCCATAATATTTTGCACTGCCGCCTATTATTACTCCGGCTCGCAGGCTGGCATCACTGGGAAGAAATGCTGAGCATGTCACCCCTCCACAGCCAAGCATGCGGTGTCCTTGGGGCCTCTTCTGCTGAGTGTCCCTCAGCCGCACATGGCTTGGGAGCCCAGGGTGGCTGTCTTAGCTGCTGGGCGAATGGCTCAGCTCTGGATTCTGCTCTGGAGCGGGTAGCACAGTGCTGTCTCTGGCAAGGGGCAGGCGAAGTTTGGTCCCATTTCTTTTGTGGTGGGAGGAAGATGGGACCCCACGACACAGCACCCAAGGATGGCAAAGTAGGCCAGCAAACTCCTTGATGGGTAGAGCCGGAAGGAGGGTGGGGAAGCGCTGGGCTGGGTTCCCTAGGAGGGGGTGGAATCTCCATCCCGAGAGGTTTTTAAGTCCTGGCTTGACCAAGCCCTGGCTGGGCTGATTGAGTTGGGGTTGGTCCTGCTTTGGGCAGGGGGCTGGACTTGGTGTCTGTCAGCCCTTGGATTCTATGAAGCCTCCAAGATCCTGACAGCTGTGGGGCCAACTTCTGGATCTTGCCCTCCTTCTCTGCCCGTTCTCCAATCCTGGCAGTGTTATGGGGGAGGGGGGGAGGAACGTTCTGCCCCCGGGGGGAAGTGTGAGCGCCCACTGGAGTGAAGGGCTCTGGACCCACCTTAGAGGGCACTGTGTGCCTCACAGAATCAGGCCATAGGAAGTGGGCTGGCTGTGAACTCACTACTTACAGTGGCCTCCCCATCTGCCACTGAACGTTGCTGCGGGTGCTGCTGGCCTCGGCTGGGAGAGCTCTGGGAGGGGGTGGAGGGGAAACCTCTGCATCTCCTCTGCCTTTCCAGCCCCCTGGGGAACCCTCCGTAGCTCGCGGGTGCTCTGACAGCCAGGGCTCCCCGTTCTGCAGCCACTGAATGCAAGCAGAAGCCGGAAGGAGTCCCAGGATAAGCAGCATGCTCAACACAGCGGCATTTGTGAGAGCTAGCGGATACTCCCTTCCTTCCGGCTGTCCCTGTGGGTCCCATTGTCAGCCTGCTACAGGCTCTGGCAGTCGCAGGGAATCCTAGATTTGGAGGGGCCAAACCTTCTGTCCCTTGAATGTGGGACCTAGCGTGGTGCTGTCTGCTCCAGAAGGAGCTGCTGCTGGTGACTCTTCCCATTGAATGACTGAACCAGGGCATGGCTAGAGGACTGTCAAGAGGTGTTCTTAGGGAGATGTCAGCTGGAGACCCTGCTCGCTTCCAGTGGCTTAAGATCCCACGGTGGCTTTTGGCAAAAGCAGGGGGCAGATTCCAAACAGGGTGTAGTTCCCTGGGCAGTTGCAGGTATTTGCTGGCTTCTTCCTTTCCGGGCCCTGGCTAATGCGGATGCAGAATCTCGAGCCGTTGGCAAAGCATTTCCGGATTCATTCCTAGAATCCAAGGCCAGAAGGGACCAATCTGATAAGCTGTCTGACCTCAGGGTGCTGTGTGCGAGGGATGACATGTTTATAAGCCCTTACTGGTGCATTAGGCCGTGCTGGGAGTGGAGCCATTCTGGCCTGCTAAAATTGTTAACACCTCCGAATGATGAACAGCCCTCATTTCCTTACTTGGAGCCACTGCTCCGTGGGTTGGAAATGCTGGTCTCCTTTGAATAATTGCACAGCATTATACTGCCCAGCCCCATTGAATTTGGTGTTTGCTGTCTTTGCTCTGTAGCCACTTGTTTTTACATTTCCCCAGCCCTGTGGCTGAATCCTGACCAGTCCCGGGTGCAGACCATGGCCTCTCAGCCCCAATGTCTGTGGTATCAAAATGTGGTTAGTACAGAGAATTGTTTCATCTCCGGGCTTGACACGACAGGTCCCCTCTGGATCTGAAGACTGAGGGGCTTGCCCCCAAGAACTGGCCAGTGGCCCAGTGATGCACCATGTTAGTTATAGGGGTGTATTGCTGAGGTGCCTGTAATCCCAACTGAGCTTGGGGCTCTGTGCTGTACAAACCCATAGTCAAAGGCCCAGAGATCCGATGGGTGCGAGAGGGCTCTCCCAAGGTGTCCCAGCAGGGCAATGGCTGTTCTAGAAAACTGAAGCTAGGTTGGGGAGTTGGGCCAATGCATATTCTTGTACACAAATGGGGTGTTAGAATGCAGTGGGTAATGGGGACAGCCCCCCTCCTACCAAAATCTAGCTCAGTAAGGGTTGAAAGTTGTCACACTGAGGTCTCTTTTCTAGTGGTTTAAAGAGCTCAGCAAGAATACTTCTTACAGCTTCCTGAGATGGGAAAGCCCTTTACAAAGGGTGCTCATGCCACTCCCCTATTTGATAGAGGGGAGGCAAATGCACGGAGGAACCTAACCTGAGCATCTGCCTCACCCTCTGACTGCAGCTGGAGCTTGGTAACCTTGACCACTGGCTTCGGTGGGACTTGTGCAAGCTTGTACAATGAACCAGAGCAGGGCTCCGGAGTTCCTCGCCGCTACCACATTCGCACTGCTGCAGAGCTCAGATAAGGGCCTTTGGTCACTCTAAAAGGGAGGATGGGGTCTGGGTCTGGATCTGGGCTGGGACTCAGATCTGGGTTGGATTCCTGGCTTTGCCACAGCCACCTTATGACCTTGGACAAGTCACTTAATCTCTGTGCCTCAGTCCCCCATCTGCAAAATGGGCATAACAGTTTCCCCCTCAGCCTGTGTATTTGAATTGAAAATTCCTCGGGGCAGAGATTTTCCTGTGCTTGGACAGAGCCTAGCAGCTCAAAGTCCTGCTCTACGATGGCCTTGAGGGCCTGCTTGAGTGACTATTAATAATGGCGAGTAGACTTGTAAGAACAGCAGATGGGTTTCCCCTGCACCCTCTATTTTCCTCAGTGAAACAGGCTCTAGGTAAAGTTCCTCTGAAGAATGAACTAAGAAATAGTTAGACTAGAGATGATTACGAGGCAGGAGAGAGCCCATCTGTTACCAGCGATTCCTCAGCAAAGCACACTGAGTTACTCCACCAGCCAGAGATCATTTTAGCTGGGTTTGACTTTTAAAACAAGCAGTCATCTTAGACTAGCAGGCTTATTAGGGCACAAGGGGTGGTTGGTAAATACCACTTCATCAGATGATGGGAGTGGAAATGACAGAATCCGGGTATACATAATAGCCAAAGAAGTACCGGTCAATTGTTTGAGCTAGTTGTCGGGCTGGATGTGTCCCATTCGTCGCAGTTGATGTGGAGATGTGAGTATCAAAATTGGAGAAATTGCTTTTGTAGTGCATTAACCAGTTAAGATTTTCATTCAAGCCCAAGTTTAGTGTCGGATGTGTAAATGAACTCCAGTCCTGCTGTCTCCCTCTGCAGAAGGATGGCTAATTTGAAATCCATTGTCAATTGTCCAGGCAATGTCCCTCTACAGGTTGGGTGTTCCCCTTCCTGATGTCTGACTTGTGTGCTTGTATCCTTTGGCGCAGAGACTGTCTGGTTTGGCAGAGGGGCTTTGTCCAAGAGGACGTTGTCGGATAATTAGAATTACAGCACTTTGGCATAAAGATTTCCTGATTTGTGACACCCCAGCCTCCCATGTGTTACACTTTTATACTGGGGGGGGAGGGGGGCATTTCCTAGGAACCTGCCCGTCAAACCCTCCTTCCTCTACTTGGCCATGCGGAATGAGCCTGGCTAGACAGAGGAATGGCTTTGTAGTTGGGGGCAGGTGTTGTGGAAGAGAGGCGCAAACTAAAGCACACTGGGCCTAAGGCAGAACTGTGTAGAGCTGCTGTGACAGCTGCCATCTTGGCTGACACGGGGAGTGAACCAGGGACCTCCGAGCTAACAGCAAACACTGGGACAGGCCAAGGGGCGTGAGGAGGGCTGCAACAGGTCCCTGGCCGATCAACGCAGAGGCCTGGCACACATCCTCGCTGCAGGGCTCTGCTGATGAAGTCAGTTTTAAAGGGGACTCATTTTTCTACAGTATGTCTGACTTGCCTTCCTGTCTCAGGTACGGCCAGTGTGCCTCAGGAATGGGCTTTGGGGAGCATCGTCCTGGGGGTTGAACTACAATCCCAAAGCACACACCATGGGTGCTAGCTCAGCATCGCCCACGCTGTCTGTGCTCTTAAAGCAACCCAAGTGGCCTCTAGTATCCTATGAGCTTGGGAGCCAGGGAATGAGCGCCGCAGATTTGTTTTCTCTCTGGGGAGTTTGATGCCTCCCATCTGCTCTGGTGCCAGACAAAATTAAATATTTGTAGTTCCCGAGGATTGTGGTTAGCATTACACAAGTGAGCCAAGGAGGGGTGTGTGGCTCCGAGTTTAGAGGGGGCTGAGGTACGTGTGAGGGTTGGGTGTCAGCGTGAGGGGCATAGACTTGTGTACATTCTTCTTTAACCAGCCCTTCGTTTCCAAATGACTTTCCACGCGCCCGCAACCAGGCTCTCAGCAGCAAGTAAACTCCCCTAAGTTACTTGCACCACATTTGTTTATTGCGCTTTCTGTTGACAAGCAACATAATTGACTAATCTGCCCCAAATCTTTGGAAAGAGATTTGAGGCCCATTGTGGGGCCTTATTTCTTCCTTCCTCCAGCAGTCCCTGTCTGGTGTACAGAATGATGCACTGGAGTCAGGCTTTGCAGAGACTGAGAACAGCTGGGCTTCCCCCAGGCCTGCAGTCACTTGGTATATGAAGCTGGCTTGCCTACATGTGCAAATGTGACCTACACGTTTCCCTCGGTGCTCCTTTTCCAGTTCCAGTGATCAGCTGCTATAGCGTTGCTAAGTAACACTCCATCGTTGGGAGGCTTTCTCCATAGATGCTGTCTTCACACACAACTCTCGTTCTTCCTGCTGTTGCTAGTTAGCGCGCTCTTTGCTGCCGCTTGAACTGCACTGAGGAGCGCACAACCCAGGTGCGATGGCATCAGGAACTGTTCAAGTTGGCTTTCTGAGCTCCTCTGCGTGAGCCCAGATCATTTGAACCTGAGCATCTGTGGTAGTGTAAATAACAAAATTTGGAGCTACAGGCTTTGAGCAAACACATGGTTTTCAACAAGCACCGTGTGCCAATTCCTGGAGCTTTTGTGAAGCAATGTGGGTCTGCCTGATGTCACACTGTTGGCTGAATTGACCCTCTTGCTTCAATTAAAATCCTTTTAAAAACCGGGGAAATGAGAAGTATTTCCTCTAGGGCCAGGCATGTGTGTGAATCCCTAAAGGGATTTGGCACTAATAAAACTGAGTGATGATGGACCACCAGGAGTATTGACTAATATCACTGGCCCCCAAATGTGCTTGCCAACCTATCTAGATCACAAGGAGAGCTTTCAAAGGAAAGCCAGCCAGGATACTTTCAGGGAACAGCCATTTAATCTCTAACGATGCTGAAATATTTCACCGCGAGAGCTTTGTTGAAGCCAGTGCTTTATCAAGTGTCTGAGATCCAAAGCTCACTCGTCAAATCTGACTAGAGACCGGAACCGTGGAAACCTGAGCTTTTCAGACCCAAACCCGCCTTTTTCACAACTGTTCTGCAACAGCATTTTAAAAGGTTTTGTTTGTCTTACATGGAGGAACAGAAACAAATGTCAAAACCTCAATGTTGCATAAGAGCAGAATTTTTCTTGCAGCCTGGATGGTGTTAGTGCCAATCCCCATGCAGGCTTTTATCACCTGGAGGCCATTTCTGGCTCTGCAAAACCCCATCCCTAGAGCTATTTCATGCCAGAACAAGTCCTGCCAGCCAAGGGGGGCATCTTGGGAGTGGAGGAGCCGTCTTTCATAAGAGCAAGCTGTAGCTTCCCCAGGAGGCATGCTGCACATTCCTACATCTAAGTATTTACTCCTATCACTTGAGAAGGCAGAAACCTGTAACTGTAGGTCTTGAGGTGGTCAGATACCATGGTGAGGGGCATGCCAATCAGAATCTGGATTGCAAGAACTTAGCTGTTGTCTGTCATTAACATGAGCTCCACACACTGGTTTGCTTCTCTTACACAGTACCTGTGGTCTCCTGGGAATCCTGTAGAATTCCCAGCATCTGAGACTGCAGCTCTGGAAAGTGCAGCGTCTCCTCTTTTTTTAGGTCAATTCAGTGGTAGTGGAGGAAGCAGGATGTCACTTCAGGAGCTAGGATTGCTCATTAGTCCCAGAACCAGGGCTGTGGGGACAGCAGCAGGTCAGGAGCCATAATTAGGGTCCTATTGAAGTCATGGTGATAAACTCACCAGACTATGAAACATGATCTCACCATGCCATCTGCTCTGGTGTGCTCTTACACAATCTGATGCAGATTTCATGGGGGAGAAAGCCAGTGTTCTTCAAACCGGGGGGGGGGGGGGGGGGGTGCCTGGTGAGTGGTGGCAGCTGACCAAGCTGGCCCACCTCTGAAGGCAGTGGCAATACCATCCCCTGCTCCCTGCCAGCAGCCACCTCTCTAGCTGCCCAGCTCAGAAGGCAGCACTGCTGCCAGCAGCAGCACAGAAGTAAGGGTAGCAGTACTGCAACTCCCCCCTGCAATAACCTTGTAACCCCTCCACCCGGTTCTTTTGGGTCAGCACCCCCACAATTACAGCACCATGACATTTCAGATGAAATAGCTGAAATCGTGACATTTGGAGTTTAAAAGCCTGACTGCAATTGACCAAAAACGGACTGAATTGAGTAGGGTCCTAACTATATCTAACGGACAGCAAGCTCCAGGAAACAGGTACTAGACTTTGTCACTTTGCTGTAAAGTGCTGGGGAAAGGGAGTCCAGGCACACAGGCAAGATCTGCCTCTAACTCCATAGCTCCCAAGGGGCCAGCATGTAGGTGCTTGCCTCTATGGGTCTGTCTTCACTGCAGAGTTGACACATCAGAGCAGCTAGATGTGGGGCCCTGAGTTAGCCTGAGAACATCCAACTGCTGTGCTGTGCTCAGGTCAGACTGGTGTAGCCATGCAGGAGCTAGGATGTCTGGGGTCTCTTCCCCTGGGTCAGCCTGAATCTGAATTTGGTTTGGATCAGGGACTTGGTTGACATAACACCACCCTCCATGGCAGGAATCTGGGCGGAGTCCGGACCCGTGCGATGCAGGAGATCAGACTAGTCCACTCTGCCTTGGCTGTCTAGGGATTCACAAGCAGTAGTAAAGTCCATGCTGCAGAATGCCCTGCAGTTTAGCACAAGGGGGGGGGGGAGAGGTCATTAGCTTTGTCCATCCAGAACAGTCCTGCCCTTGCCTCATTCTCACTGGACAGTGAAGGCAGCAGCTGTCTGAATTCATTGTCTCCAAATGAGCTGGTGATAAATGTTATCGGCTCCCTGGCTGATCACATCTCATCCTCATTCCCCGTGCCCTTGATCAAAATGTCAGCTATGCTTCCAGTGTGGGAGGAGGGGGAAGGGCTCTGAGCCCTTAGACCAAACATCATTTTCTAACCAGCAGAGAAGGCAGGATGGTACTGTGCGTGAGCAGGTAGAAATGAGGGAGCTCTGAGGAATCTGGTATGCTTGCGCAGAACCTAGCAATCTTATTAAAATAGGGCAGAGCCGGACAAAACAAATCCTCCAAATGGTTTTAATCCCAAATGGCCTTTCTTAAATGAAAACTTCCATGGAAAATGTTTGTTCCTTTCAAAATGTTTCACCACCACCATAAACAAAAGGGTGGTGTCAATTTCTGGGTTTTTTCCTCCTCTCTCAGTAGCAAAAAGGAAAAAGTAGAGGCAGCAGCAGAAGCAAAAAGTCAAGTAAACCGTTTTTTTTTTGGGTGGAGGGGGGAAGGAAACCTTTCAAAGCTTCCTATGAAAAATAAGTGGCCTTTTCCTATCAGCTCTGTAAGATTGGAAGCCACTTCGACTGGGACCAGCCAATATTCATAGCTGCTTATTCCAAATGTTAGCCAGCTTTCCCTTCTAGGGAGGTTGTGGAATCTGTCATTGCTGATATTTAAGAGCAGGTCAGATGAACATTAGGGGTGATCTAGATCTGTGGTGTCCAGCCAGTTCTGAAACAGAAGCCACTACAGTAGCTACTGCGACAGTGAACTAGCCACATTATTCTGAAAATGTAAACTTTGTGAGCTACATGCAGCTAGTGGCTAGCATGTTGGACAATATGGCTTTTCTAGAGGGTGCTTGGTCCTGCCGTGAGGGCAGGGGCCTGGACTTGATGACCTCTTGAGGTCCCTTCCAGTTCTTAGATTCTGTGATTCTCCCTTCTCCTTGGTAAGTAGCTAAAACAGTCCAGCTCCTCTACTAGTCCCTGAGCCTTTCCCTTCCTCAGAGCCTCATGCATCAAACATCACATTCCAAGAGGATGCTCTTCTGTTCTCACCTGCCCTGCTGGTGGGGCCAGACTTCCTAGCTAGCTAGCTGTGCTGTCAGCCTGTCTCAACCTGATGCTTGGGGCTGGCGGTGCATATGTACTGTCCTGCTTAGTTTCAGCTCCACCTGGGCTGAATGATGCTGTAGGAGTCTCTCTGGGCATCGCAGGGAACAGCCTTGTTTGTAAGGTGTTTGCATTATGCAGTGCCCAGGCCCCCTTGTACTGGGCACTTTATTACACGCTGCCCTCCCTTGTGTCTAATGTCACTGCTTCTTCCTCTTCAGTCAACTCTGGCATATGATCAGCACTTCCTGCCAGCCTGGCCTCTCCCCTCTTACCAGCTGCTGGAGCAATCCTTAAAGTGGCCCTCTGGGCACTGATCTCGGTAGGGAGGCAAGTGTGAGCCCTTCCACCCCCAGGAATGCCTTTGCTGCTGGCTGGAGAGACTCGGAAGGCACCTGACACCTAGGAATGCCTGCTGCAGAGTATTTAAGCTGGGTAACAAGACAAACTCTTCTTCAGGCGGGTCTGGGTCTTGATCTCCCACTTCCTAGCTAGGCTAAGCCCCAGTGCCTGAATCCTTGTTGGATTGGTGCGCTTTGCCAGAGGGCCTGGGCTGCACTGCAAGTTTCCCTGCAGTGGAGAAGCAGCAGCTGCTCCTGCCCTCTGCAAAAGCTCCTCCTGTTTCCCTCCTTCCTAGTGCTTGGTCTCCCCCACTTCTGGCTGAGGGTGCAGCCCAGTAATGTGCCTCGGCCTAGAAGCTGACCGGCTTGGCCTCCTAGTAGGGCTAAAGTGCTCTTCTATTGCTTAGGCAGGGACTTGAGTGCCGGCTTAACCCGAGCTGGCCGCATGTTTGCTGCGCCCATGATTTTGGGCTGAGCTCAGAGGCTTGGCGCATGCAGAGGGGTGTGGGCCCCGCATACTTTCAACTGCTTAGGGCGCCCTGGGGCAGGGCGGGGACCTGATGCTCGAAGTGCAAGTTGCTAGAGGCTGTTGGGGCCGGGGCCGTACAACCCCCCAAATACACCTGGAGCCGGATTCGCAGACCTTACCCCTCTTCCCCAAGCAGCTCTGCCACCTCTCCCACCGCCCCCAGGGACGGGGGGCGCTGCCCCGTGCAGCAGCGGGAAGGGCGGCGCTGCGCTGCGCCGCCTTCTGAAAAAGCTGTTTCTTGCCGGCGCCGCGGAGCGAGCCTCGCGCGCCCCCGCCCGCGCTCCGCTCCTTAATACAAGCCACCTGTCCGAGCCAGCCCGGGGCAGCAGCATTCCTCTGTCTCGCAGCCCTGCGCGGCGATTCCGCCCGGGGCTCCCGCTGCGCTGCCCCGCCCCCCAAGGCTTGCACCTTCCAGCCTGGCCCCTGAGTCCGAGCGCCAGCGGGCGGCTCCCCGACCCAGGGGAGCTCGCCGGGGACACGCGCGCTAGGCTGCCCCGGGGCCGGCGGGGGCTGGAGCCCGGCTCCCGGGCGAAGGGACTGGCTCTCCCCCCGGCTGCGGCGGAAGCGCTAACTCTTACCCCCCAGGTGTGCCGGGGCCGGGGGCGCGCCTTTCCTTTCCCAGCTCGCGCGCTCGCGGCTCCAGGGCGCGTGTGTCCGCGGAAGACCCACCTGCCCCGGGCTGTTTCAGGCTGTGGGGCAGCTCTGGGACTCGGAGCCCAGCAGCAGCGCGGACCCTGCGAGCCCCGTGCCGGGCTCGGAACCGGCTGCCACCAGGGCGCAGCTGTGCCGGGCAGGCGCCTGGCGGGGCGCGAGTCTGGAGCGGGTCGCACCCTGCCGCCGGTTTGGCGGGCTCGGGCCGCGGTATCTAGCGGGGCCGGGGCGTGTTGCTGTGTCGCGCGCCTTGTGGGGGGCCCGGGCTGAGCGGGGGGAGGGTGCCTCGCAGGGCAGCCCAGCGTGAAAACCTCCCTGCCCCAGGACCAAGCCAGCTGCCCGGGCGCTTGTCTGGCTCCTGCTCCCCGGGCCGGGCCACGTTGCAAAGGCCGGGTCCTCAGCCGGGCTTGTCCGCCTCCCTTCTCAAAGTGGCGCTAAATCCGCGCTCGCAGCGGGCGCCAGCGACTGGGCGTGGGGGTTCAGCCCGAAGCGTGGCGAGAGGACCAAGCGCCGCGAATGAAAGCGACTCTGCCGGGGGAGGCTGGGCCGCAGCTGCGCTAACAACCAGACGCGTAGAGCCGCCTGCCTTCCCCAGCGCCTCCCCCCGGGGTTTTTAGTGGCTTTTACCCGGGCACTTTTGCTGTAACAAGGGCGGGGACCCCGCTCCTGCCCCCAGCGCGGCTGCGGATCGCGCTTGGGCGGGCGGCTGGTGAGTGCCAGGCAGGAGCGAACCGGCGAGGAAAAGGCGCAGGGCAGCGCCCGCAGGACGCGGCTCCTAGGGCGCAGCTGCTCTAGGGAAATGCGGGGGCTCCGTCGCGCGCAGGGCTCCCGTGGGGAGGGGGGGTTGGGCCTTTGGGCGAAGGGAACCCCCCCTTAGTGCCAAACGCGGCTGGGTCGGTGAGCTGGGCGCAGCGCCCAGCCCCGCCAGTTGGCACCACGGAAAAGCCTCCGCTCCGACGGGGCCGAACAGCCCGGGCCCGTTCGCATCTTCGGCTCCAGGGCTGCTGCCCGAAGCGGAGCGGCCCCCGGCCGGCCCGGGAGGGAGAGGTTCGGGGGGGGGGGGGAGGACGGGCTGCGGCTCCTTCGACCCCCCCAGGCACTTACCACCACGAGGAGCCCACGCCGGGTGTGAGCGTCAGCAGCACCAAGGCCAGGGCGAAGCAGAGCCGCCAGCTGGCATTCGTGCCCTCGCTCCGCGGGAGCTGGCTGCAGCCGGGGCCCCCGGGGCCCAAGGGAATCCTCGCCGCGCCTTGCCCGCAGCGTAGGCCGAGCATAGCTCCCCAGGGCGGCTCTCCAGCCGCAGGAACAACAGGGGCAAGTTTTATCCAGCTTCCCTTGGGGCGCGGAACGAGGCCGGCCCCCTTCCCCCCTCCCGTGGCAGCCAGGCTCCGCCTCGTCCGTGGGGCCGGGCGCGGCGTGGCGGGTGCCCCCCTCCGCGCCTGGCGCTGCTGCGCGGGGAGCGGGAAGCAGACGAGGCCAGGGAGGCCGCTCCATGCGCCCGGGCGCACTGGCTGCCCGGGACAGGACGCGCCGCCGGCGGCGGGGTCCTTCCAGGAGGGCTAGCCCCCGAGCGGGGAAGGGGCCAGGCCGGCCGGAGCGCCTGGCGCGGGTGATGCGGACACTGGCGCCGCGGAGCTCGGGGGCAGCCTAGAAATATTGACAGCGCCCGTGCGCTCCGGGCTCTCATTGGGCAGAGTCGGCGGGGCTGGCGCTCCCCTCTCTCTGTGGGCACGTTGGCCACCCTGCCGCCTGCGGGTCCCGGGCCGGCCTTGGTGCCGCTTTCCCCAGGCCCCCGCCGGGCTCCCAGCGCCTCGGGGAGCGGCGTTGTCTGGGCATCGCTCTGCCAAGGGGGCTGTGGGGTGTGGCCGACGACAGGGGTCCGCGAGCAGGGGCCGGGAGCGCAGCAGGAAGGTTTCCTTGTAACGAGACCCCCAGCCCTTCCGGCAGCCTGGAGTGCGCCCTGTCCCGGCGCTGCGCGCTGCGCCAGGGGAACCAGCTGGGTAGGTGCCTGGCGCCTTAGAAAGCCGGACTCCGAGCAGCCAGCCCTAGCCACCGGGGTTACCGCTGAGAGCTCAGCCCCGGGTGCGGCCTGGCCTCGGGCCAGAGCTCCCCCCAGACCACGCAGCTCCCAACCCGACTGGCGCAGGATTTCCAGCTCGCTCGCTTCCCTTAAAGGTCACTTCGTCCGGCGCCCCTCCGCCCTGCCCCGCGCGCAGCCGGACTCCTTTAACTCTCCTCTCTGCTGGGCGCGCTCAGAGGAGGGGGGCTGTCATCTCCCCCGGCCCGGGGACGCTGCTGCCCTGGTGCTAACTAGCCCCCGCGGCTGGGGCGGGCTGTGGAGCGCTCTGGCGCAGGCGGAGCAGCTGGGTTCGGATTCCGCAGACTCCCCCCAGGCTGAGTCTCTGGCGAGCAGCGCCCGGAAGGTTCCCCCCCCCCCCCCCCATCACTTGCCTCTTGCAAATCTCGCTCCACGTCCCAAAGGCAGAGTCCAGCCTGCAGCACAAAGCGGGGCTCCGGTTCAGTCTGCCCTGGTTTGGCTCAGAGCGGGGGAGGAGCAGTGTCCGGGCAGGTACGGCTGTGAGTTTGCGGTGTGCAGGGCACGGCAGAGCGAGGGAGACTGAGCAGCTGCCTGACAAAAGTCCCGTTGGCCTTTCACTTCGGAGGATTTCCTTCCCAGTTCCCAGAGAAGAAAGCCGGCTGGGAGGGACGGTCCAGGGGACTTGTCTCGCAGCTCCTTGGCCCTGGGGTTAGGTGGAGCTACACTGGGATCTAATTTCTCAGCATGCTTTCAGGCAAACATTCTGGGGTTCACTGTACCTCCATTACCCCTTCTGAGAACTGGTTTCCTGATTCCCAGCTCTAGCTGCACACTCTGTTCCTGGGCCTTTCCTCTCCAAAGCAGCCCTTTGCAAAAAGGAGCCAGTTAACCCCTCCGCCCCTGTCCTGGGAACAGTGACGCACCTGCCTCAGGTCTCCTGGATTTCACTAGAGCAACGCACAGGCTGGAAGTTAGGTAGGTGGGTAAGTGTGGGCAGAATCTGGGCCTTCTGCCGACAAGCATGGGTGTAAGCAGTGCTGCAGCAGAAATAGCCAGGTACCCTGGCAGACTGATGCCTGTGTGATAGGGGAATTCCTTCCTGTCCTTGCTGCTAAGAAGGGCATGGCCTGATGCATGAGTGTTAGTTGACCCTTTTGTCTCCCATATGTTCATCTCTAGGCCAGGTGTCTCTGGGCACAGACAGTTCAGGATTTCTCTCCTGCCCTGCTTGGATAAACTGGTTGCTGATTTGGAAATGCAATTAAATCCATGGCCTTGGGAAAAGTTCAGAAAAGGGGCAACTAAAGTAATTGGGGTATGGAATGGCTGCCATAGGAGGAGAGATGGATGAGATTGGGATTTTTTGACTTGGAAAAGAGACAACTAAGGAGTGGTATGCTAGAGTTCTAAAAATGATTGGTGTGGAGAAAGTGAACAAAAAAGGGTTATTTACTCTTTCCCATAATAAAAGAACTTAGGGGTTACCAAATTAATTTAATAGGCAGCAGTTTAAAACAAACAAAAGGAAGTATTTCTTCACACAACACAGTCAACCTGTGGAACTCCTTGCCAGAGGATGTTGTGAAGGTCAAGACTATAACAGGATTAAAAAAAAAGACAGAACTAGATAAATTCATGGAGGTTAGGTCCATCAATGCTTATTAGCCAGAATGGATAGGTATGGTGTCCCTAGCCTCTGTTTGTCATCGGCTGAAAATGGATGACCAGAGAGAAATCACGTGATGATTCCCTGTTCTTTTCACTCCCTCTGTGGCACCTGGCATTGGCCATTGTCAAAAGACACTGGGCTAGATGGACCTTTGGTCTGACCCAGCCTGGCTGATCTTATGTTCCTGTGTTTGCGGAGGCAGCATAACCTAGGGGCAAGATCACTTCATTGGGACTCTGGAGACATGGGCCATCCCCGTGGCCCTGCCCCTGTTGTGCCGTGTGACTTAATTCCTGCCCTGTGTCTGATGTCTGAGCTCACCAGGGCAGCACCCTCCCTGTCTGTGCAGCCCCCAGCAGAACGGAGCTGCAGTAATGCAGATAATTGCTTGGACTGTGAGACAG
Source organism: Pelodiscus sinensis (assembly GCF_052426305.1). Lineage (NCBI taxonomy): Eukaryota > Metazoa > Chordata > Testudines > Trionychidae > Pelodiscus > Pelodiscus sinensis. Next base: position 2,709,948 of record NC_143078.1, read on the forward strand.
GCAGTGAACAGACCTGCACTGTTAATTTACTTCTATTGCTTTAAGCTGCAAGCCCCTTGCTGGGGTACTGAGGCAGCATGTACAGTGGGATGCTGAGAGACACTGAACCGAACTATAAACCCTGTGTACCTGTTGGTGCTGGAATGAGCGGAGCAGGGGGGGGGGGGAGGCTTCCGCACCCTCTGACTCGACGTGGTTTCCATAATGTTTCGGCTTTCCAGTTGGGTTCAACAGCTCTCAGCACCCCTGGAATGAAATTATTCCAGCCCCCTGGCTGTATATGCAGGAAACCACTTCACCCAGGGATGCAGGAGCACCCTGAGTTCTAGCTGAGTCAGTAGCTCCAAGGAGGTCTAACGCCTTTGCTTAATGGGGTGGGGGACACCCCCTGGAATCCTGGGGAGCTTTAACACTGGTGATGCCAGCAGAGGCTTGGCTTCCAGCTAGGGGCCTGGGTAAGCCTCTTGAGTAATCCCATGGAAGGCTGCAGCACTGCTCGGAGGAGAAAGGGGCTGATCTTGCAGAATGTAGATCTTTCCCCTGTGGCCAATGCAGCCACTTCAGTGCCTGGGGATGTATGTTGTTTTAGTTGGGCTCCCCCAGCAGGTGTCGCTGCAGGGTGAGAACCGTGGAGAGGAAACCCTGCCTAGGAAAAAAAAGATGACCTGAGAAAATAGTCCCCACACCTCTGTGCGAGCTGCGCATTCTGGAGTGTAAGGGGATTGCTTTTCAGTGGGAAAGAGTTCCCCCACCCACGCCGCTCCCCGCTCCTGCTCTCTGCCTCGTTTTGGTGCTGTTGGCCTCCCCTCTGGGCCTTGGGCCTAGCTCTGCCAGCATCCAGCCACTGGTTGCTAAGGGAAAGAAGGGAGCTTGCACACTGGGCAGGAAATGATCCCAGCACTTGCAGGGCGAATGGAGTTGGTTAGGTGCAAGGTGGGGAATGAACGACACTCTAAGGGACTAGCCGGCTCCAGAGACTGGCTGTGATTCGCTTTTTCATAGGGAAGCTGCTTCCATGGTCGTCTCTCTTAAAATGGAAACTGGGTGGGTTTTTTGCAACCTCTGGGCCAGAACCGTTCGGATCAGTTCCCCAAAACCAGATATCGATGCACAAGGCACCAGTTCATCCAGATTCCTTTGCACATGCATTTAAGTCCCATTCACTGTGGATCAGTGAGACTTAAGCACCTGGCTTACTGCTTTGCTGCCCTGGGGGCCAGAGTGGACTGGCGTGCAGAGTCCCCACAGCTTCCATGAAAATATTGGCAGAGGAGAGGGGGAGGAGGGAGTGCTGCCAACTCTCATATTTTATTGTGAGTTTCATGGTATTGGATCTAAGTCCTCAGCTGCTGGAGTAAGGTGATTGCAGGAGCACCTCCACTTTCATTTAAAAATAAAATGTTTCTAGTGATCAGGGTGGCAGAGAGAACCTGGAAGCAGGACCCATAAAGGGTTAAGCACTAGAAGGCAAACAATAAAAGCCTCATGATTTTTGGGGGTCTGGTTCATGGCTTTTGAACACTTAGGGTTGATTCCTCTGCATACCTGTGCAGGGTCCAGGATCCAGGCAAATGGTCTTTCTTTCTTTCGTTCAATGCAAAAGATTTCAAGGATGATCCCTGTGGTTTGCAATTTCCCAACTGCTGTGATTCCTTTCCAAACAGCCAGATCCCACACCCCTTTGTTACATAAGCACAGTAGAGGGACCATTCTCCTAGTTGGAATAGACCAGCTGCTGGGGAGGAGTTGTCAGGTGCTGTGCATGGTCTCAGGGCTCTGCTCCAGCCCCCCACCAGTTAACCGGAGCCAGTAACTTCGTCTGTTAAGGGCGATGCTTATCGGGTTAACCTCCCAGATCCCTGCCCCCTTGCCCGCTCTGCTCTTTCCTTCAGACCACAATTGTTAGATTCCATAAAGACTCCACTGGCCTAAGAGAAACTGAGACCAGACCCAGAGGCCGGTTTTTAATCCAATTACACTGCTCAGAATTACCGGGACAGAAAGCAAGTGCCAGCGGGATGTGGTCCTTTTGTCTGCAACCCAGCTGAAATCTTGCATTACAGCTTATTTATAAAGCCATCCCACTGGGGACAAAGATTGAAGTAACTATAGATAGACTATTGCTGGAGCCTGTGGATTTGTTTAGAAGTCTCATCCTAGAGCTCTATGATCTCATTGCTGCTTCTGTCCCCAGCACACATGGAAGGTTGCTAGCAGAACACGCTGTATTCCAGTCTCCTCCATCCAGTACAATAGTCCGGGGCACACTTGAGTTGGTAAATATTTCCCACAGGGGACCTATTTCTGCTTTAGACTTACCATGGAGTATAACTTGCCAAAGTTTGGATGTTGAATTTTCTTTCAGGGTATTTATGTTTTATTTATTTTTGGAAGGGTTATGCCAGCCCACATGCAAGCCCCCGAATCTTGTGTTTTCCCATCAATAATCGGTGGCCTTACTAACCAATTCTACTTTGACTCTTCACACAGCACACAGTCAACCTGTGGAACTCCTTGCCAGAGGATGTTGTGAAGGCCAGGACTTTAATAGGATTAAAAAAGAAGATGATGAATTCACGGAAGATAGGCCCATCAATATTTATTAGCCAGAGTGGGTATAAATAGTATCCCTTGCCTCTGTTTGTCAGAGGCTGGGAATGGGTGACGAAAGGGATCACTTGATGATTCTCTGTTCTGTTCATTCCCTCCGGGACACCTGGCACTGGCCACTGTCGGAAGGCAGGACACTGGGCTGGATGGACCTTTGGTCTGATTCAGAGTAGCCGTTCTTATTGTTTTCCACCGCAAACAGATTGATACTCACAAAAAATAGGAGCCATCAAACTATGATTCTGTCCCTCGCTGGGATGACAAGACAAAATCTTGAAAATGTCTGTGAACCAAACATTAAACAGTGAAACAGTTTGGGGGTCAAGTTAAAACACTGAATTTTGATGTTGAAACATTTTCATTTCCAACATTTTGTTTGGCAAATAGTTTATAGAATTTTTAACTTCAAGTTTGGGGGAAAAAAAAAAGTTGTTTGCAACCAGAAAACCAGAATGTGTTTAAAAAACCAAAACCCTGAGAAATGTTTCAAGTATTTTGAAACTTTTTAAAAATGAATTGGCATCTGCTATTGCAAATAAATAAATAAATAAATAAAAAATAATAGATTTCAAGCCTGAAGCAACCACTGTGATTATCAGGATAATACAGGCCAGAGACCTCCCGCAAAATAATTCCTACATTATTTACTTTAGATCCAGTCTTGAACTGAAAATTGCCAGTGATGGACCTGTGGTAAATTGTTCCAACTCTTCCCATCAACTATTCTCCCTTTCTTCACTTTGCTTCATCCCACTTCCAACCCTGCGGTCCCCCACAGAGCTTTCTGTGCACCCCAAAAGAGAAAATATAGACACCCTAAGGGCATGTCTACCCTATAAATCTTGCAGCGGCACAGCTACGATGTGATAGTGCAAATGTTGCTACAGCAATGGCAGGTATTTCCCATCCCTAAAATGAATCTGCTCCCTGGAGAGGCAGTAGCTCGGTTGATGAAGAATTTTTAGAACATAAGAATGGCCACAGTGGGTCAGATCCAAGGTCCATCTAGCCCGTTATCCTGTCTTCCGACAGTCTCGGAGTGTTAGTCTGTACCTGCAAAACCAGCGAGGAGTTCTGTGACACCTTACAGACCAACAGATTTAGTTAGTGATGGGAGCAGCGACCACCACTGAATCAGATGAATTGAAGTGGAAGTAACAGACCTAGGTGTATATATGAGGAGGAAGCTGCTTGTGTTAATGAAGCTAATCAAGTAAGGATGGAAATGGCTCATTCACAGCATTTGGTCTAGAGATGGGAATATTCAAAGAGGGGAAACTGCTTTTTCAATGCTTTAACCAGTTGATAACCAGTATCCTAATGTGCCATCAAGTGTTAGCAATGCCCCTCTGCCATGAATATTGGCCAAATTGGACAGTCTCTGTGCCAGAGGATAAATGGATGCATATCAGACGTCAGGAATGGTAAGTCACATAAGCCTATAGGGGAACATTTTAACCTCCCTGGACATTCAATCACGGCTTTCAAATTAGCCATCCTCCAAGAAAAGAATTTGATCACCCAGTTACAGAGGGAGACAGCTGAACTGGAGTTCATTTACAAATTCAACGCAATCACCTTAGGACTGAATGATCCAGGTCCTGGATTTATAATGGAGTGACTGGCTAAGGCTTTGGGCAGACAATGGAGATTACAGTACTTGTAGAGTAGGGAGGGGGCTCTTTTTGTGCCTTGACTTTGGGGGTGTGTGTGGGGGGGGGAGAGCTGCATGCCAAGGCAGCTCTCAGAACCCATAATCAGTTTTCAGCATTCCAACCGCACCCCCCATGCTGAGATCTTCTGGGAGTCGAGCACCTTATTTTGGAGCCTCTGTGGAGATGGAAATCTTTTGAAAATCTGGGCTCTGAGCTACAGTCCAGGGAAAGATGCCCACCGACTTGAACCAGGACGGTGTTTGAGGCGGTATTTCAGAATAACTCTCCGTGATGTTTAAGTGGCTGAAAGGCGGCTGAAGATTTCACAAGGAGAAGGGAACACACGTCTCGCCCTACGAACTGCAGCATGCCATGGCCTGCTTGGCTCTGGCCAGAAGCGTATTTGATCTTTCATTCAAATTAGCAGTGAGCACAGAATCTGTGTGTGTTTCATCCACATGAGCTGCTGCGCCTAAATAAACAAGGCTCTGCTTTCAAAGGCTTACATGGTTCATTAACTTCAAAGGGACAAACTCTATTTTCTTAACAGGTCAGTCACTCTGGAAACTCTCATTCCCTTGGTCTCGAAGGTTGGCCATTGGCTCTCCCCAGGTCTTGGCACTGGTGTGGTACAGTTGCTGTTGTGTCTGGTTGGTACCCTTTGCTTTGTCAGCATCTCTCTCTCTCTCTCACACACACGCCTTTATCATTTACTTGGGTTGTTTCAGGTATGTAAGAGGAGGAAAAGAGCACGAGAAAAGCAAGTCTGTAGAAATTTATTATTCCCAGAGAACTGATGGCAGGTAGCATCCAGCCAGAAAGGGGTATGCTGTGGAGTACACCTGTTTGGAGGGCTGGTTTGTGAAGTCTCCCAGACTTCTTAGTAGAGTTGGATGGGAAACAATTGTCTCATCCTGTGTAAACTTTTGAGAGATCAAAAAAATGATTCCCATCTTGAATTGTGGAATAAAAGTCCATTTCAAATGTCAAGAAACCAAATATATATAAAATGGTCTGTTAATTTAAAACTGTTTATATTTTGGTCATTTTCAATTTTTTTATTAGTTAGCTTAAATTCTAAACAAAGTTGTTCTGAATAGTAAATCTGGAGGGTTTTTTTATTTTGAAAAGTTTCAAGAATGTTTCATTTGGCTAACTTGCAATTTTTCCAGGTTTTTTTAAGATGCAAAATTAATCAAAACTGATTGATTTTTTCTTTCTCTCACTCACTCACTCACTCACAAAAAAAAAAAGTGCCTTGGCTCTGATAAACTGGCATTTTCCAATGAAATGTTTTGCCAGAAAATTCCTGACCAGCAGTATTTATTAGTGGCAGCAGAGAGTGGGGTAGGGCTTGCAGATAAGATACTTCCTGGGACCCAGAAAATCTGAGCGATCTGAGCTCCACCGCTGGCTCTGACAGACTTCCTGGGCCTGTCCTGGAATGTCTTTAGGCCTCATTAAAATGGGGATAGCAACCCTTCCTGTGTCTGGCTCTTTGAGGCAGAGCCTGTATCTTACTAAGCATTTGTACAGCGTCCAGCACAAGAGAGGGCTGTGAATTGTACTGTGATACACACACTGAGTGAGTTTGGGGCCGACCTATATTTTTGGCGAAATGTAAAACTTTCTGGTTTCAACCCCCAGCGCAAGAGATTCTTGTCAGATTCACCCCCTGCACAGTGAAGCTGGAGGAAAACGTGCATGAACACCTGTGAACAGGAACTCCTATCTGATGTGGCGCCATCACGCTACGCTGACCTGTGGCTGTAGCGGCTTCTGACCTGTAAGTTGCAATTCGAGGGTATGTTGGGGCTCAGATCTATACCCTGAGCTAGAGCAATAATGCATCAGGGACAGAGTGTGCTCGGGGAGCCTGCTTGCTGTGGTAAAAGGTCCTTTTTAAAGTAACTCTGAGCCTTGCATGGTTGCAGCTGCTTGGAAGCCTGCGAGGGAAAAATCTTTGTCCCCAAACAACCCTCAGCTTCGGTCCTGCTGACCTCACGCGGAACCTGTTTGCTGAGGTGATGCAGCTCCTTATAAATAGACCATTGGGCAACAGTTTATTTTGGGACAGGAGGGCAAAATGACCCTCATAGCCATGTCTGATCCTGAACAGACAAAAACGACCCAGGAACTCTGTCACCCGGGGGGCACCTTCCGGAACAATCATTCTCCTCAGGGCCTTGTGTGCAGCACATCTGAGCCAAGGAGTCATGGCTCCAGGATGGGAAGCTGAGCTGTTTGGGTTAGACGGGATGCCAGCAAGTTGCCCTGTGTTGTATTATGGCAATGAGGGACTGGGCATGCTAGGACTTCTCCGCCTTCTACATGGGCCCTAGCCAGACTCACCCTGTCCTAGGGGAGGGGCAGGGTGGTGACAGCAGTTTGTGGTACTAGGATGGGTCACAGCAGCCCCCCATCAACCCTAAGGCCCCGATTCTGCTCTTAGACCCAGGCCAGTGGTTTCCTAGCAACCGGCTCCTTGTGGTGCTGACAGCAGGACTGGGGCCTATCAGTGTAGAAGCTGCTTCCCCCTTGGCTCTAGGCCATATTCCCCCCACTTGGGTGAATACCCGTCGCCCATTTGTTAACCCCCTTTTGGTTTTTATGCAGCCCTCACCCACTGTAGCATCTGGCAGCCTCCCACATAGGGGCGTGTGCCTGTGACGTGGGTCTGTGCTGTATGTGTGGGGCACCTGTCGATCACTTTAGCTGAGAGAAGTCCACCCTTCTGGACAAGTAAAAGTGCCCTGTTTGCAGTGGGGCTTTCCCTTGGAACTCGAGCCCAGCCGGGGCCCCCCTGGGCAGCCATAGTGGGGTGGCTCCAGAGTCGCATTCTGCCCTCCCTGGGAAGGCCTGAGGTGGCCAGGCAGGCCAATTAACTAAACAGGCTGCACCTGGGGGCAGAGCCAGGGAGCAGGGAACTAACTGAAAGCAGGTTCAGCTGTGCAGGAGCAAGTGGAGCCCAGGGCAGAAGGCTGCAGGAAACCATTGCTCCCTGGGTTTGGAGCTGGTAACCCCCAGAGAGAGAAGGGGACCCAGGCATGGCAGGAACGAGCCAAGGGAGGACTAGGAGAGCCAAGCCCAGCCCAGAACAACCGAGGGGAGAGTCCCTGGAGTGGAACCGGAGAAGAGGGCCTGGAGGGAGTGACCCAACCATGGGGCAGTGAGAAGGAAGGCTGGTGAGGACTGCTAGGAAGAAGGGACTTTGCTGCCCCGGAAGTGGGGGGCACTGGGTTACTCGGCTGGAGGCCTGGGTGACAACGAGGATGCTGGAGTTCCTGCAGGCCAGTGTGTGAGAGACCGTGGTAGTGTGTGGCCTGCGACCGGAGGAGTCAGGAGCTAGTCACCAAGGGAGGCGCCGGAGCTGTGGTGAGTATTACGCACCATGACACCCCCTATTCACACTGTGAAGTGTCCTCTGTAAGCAGCCACACCGGTTTCACTGCACCCAGGCCCTGGCTCCTCCTTGGGAGCTGTGACTTGATGGTCTAATACATCGTGGCCCAGAGTTGTTAATGCTGAATCACTGCTTATCAGTGTACTGAGCCCTCCTGCATAATTTTAAGAGTTTCCCTCTTGCTGGGAGAGGAATTCAGCATCACAAAGTGAGAGGCCGTTTTAATTGAACCATTTGGTATCACATGTTGGTCTGATGTGCTAATAACCTCAGATGGCTGGGAAAAAACATGGCCACATTTAAAACCATCCCCCCTGCCATGGAAACAGGAGCCAAACTAGCAGAAATTAGCGATACTCTAAAGAGTTACATGCATGTGCTTCATTAGTGTCTCCCCCTAATTAGCTTAACCCAGAGGCTAATTATTTTGTTCCCTCGTAAACTGCTTATGCAATTGCCCCAGGAGGGAGGGTGGTGGGAGACTGTGGTCCCCTGATTTGCAGTGGTCGGGTGGTGATGAGGGTTTGGGTTCCCCTTGTTGTATGTAGGCCTGTGCGGCTTGTCAGAGAGGAGACGTGTCAGGTGTCCTGCCAGCACTAGCCACGATGGGCACACCAGCATAGGCTGGGCAGAGGTGGGTTTGCCATGGTGTCAGCTAACAGTGCTCCTGTAGCTTCCCAGGCCACTGGACTCTAAATAGAAAAGTGCTTGGCATTTTCCAAAAACTTTTGGAATGGGGCTGCAAGGGGCTGTTTTGCCCTGCTGCCACATGCCAAGCACCCGAAAGGGCTCAAGGCAGCTTTGGACTAGCATCATTGGTGTCCCAGTGGTGCTGTAATCTCTGTAATTCTGTCCTGGCATGCTTCCCCCCCGCCCCTCCAATCTTTGTAATAATAGAGAACTTTGGTCCCTGTTGCCTGCGGATCCAAGGACAGGTAAGGTTGCTCCTGGGACACAGAGGGGAGAAATTAGATTTCTTCAGTGTCTGAACCCCAGGCTTGTTCCTGTGATAGGGAATTGTGATTGCTACAGTTTGTAGGCAACAGCAACTTGTTGCTCTAGTTTGTGACTTTCATGGAAGCCTGTCCCTGTTTCTCATTGCTAAGGGATGGGGTGGGGGCGTGAAACAGGCAGTATCCCACAGAAGTCTCACCCACTGCTTGTCCCCATTCGGACATCAGGTTCCTGACTTCTGTGGCTGGAGGGTCAATGTCACAGCAGCCACCGGACAGGTCCCTGCTGTTGGCCAAGTGCTTGGTTTCATACTGGCATCCTGGTAATGGATGAAACCCAGTCCCTGGGGAAAGGATGACAATGGTCTCTGAAAGGAGGCATTTCAGATGTAGCCGGATTGCTATTTGCATGGCCCTAGCTCTGCTGTGCTTTGCCTGCGGATGGTAAGAGGCAGTCGCTGCACCCAAGTGTTTAGACGTGGGCAGTCAGTGAAGGTAGGGCTGGGGGAGGCAAACCCCCAGCCCTGCCCCACACAGAAGCCAACCCGCCTGCCTGCCCCTTCCATCGCGGGGACGGGAGGAGGGTGGATGGGTGTGCGTCCCCAGTGTCCCCAGCTCAGAGCACTGGGGTGCGTGGTTCCAGCCTCCCCGGCCCCAGAGCATGGGAGGGCGGGGGCTGGGGCAGCAACACTCCACCCCCATAAGGATTACAGCAGGCACTCTGGGGACGGAGTGTGTGTGTGGGGGGGGGGGGCAGGCTGGTGGTCTGGGAAGGCAGAGCATTCCCCTGCCTATTATACCGGACACCCATGTGTTTAGACCCCAAAAACCCCCCCCCCCCCACTCATAGGAGTCTCCATCATTGGAGGTATTGGGGATTAGGTTGGATAAACATCAGGGATGGTCTAGATGGTGCTTGGTCCTGCCGTGAAGGCAGGGGACTGGACTTGATGCCCTCTCGAGGTCCCTTCCAGTTCTAGGATACTATATGCAGATAGGTGCCTGGTGGATTTTCAGCAGCGCCTAGGGGCCTATGATCTGCACCTTTTAAATGCCTGAATATCTGAAAAGCTAGCCCTTAGCTGCTGGGGCTTCTCCAGCACGGGACAGAGCTGGGTCTTTGTCCCTGGTGACCGAGGTGTGCTTGATGCTGTGGGTATCTCCACACGGGGGGGCAGAGTTGTGCTGCAGCATGTGCAGACATGCCCCGCTTGGCTTGGACGGTGCGCAGGCCTGTTCTGTAATCCTGGGTCTCTGCATGGGCTGACATCCCCCTTGGCTAACACACGGGAATAGAGGAGGGGTCCGAAGAGAACAGCCCGGCCGGGGAGCCCCATGGTGTCCCAGAGACACAGAAGGTTGATCCCCAGAATGAAACCGTACTGCTGTGACCCTGATGTTGCTTCAGAACATTGACCAGGACGGGTAGGCCTGTGTTCCCAGCCTGCCACAGCTCACAAAGACCAGCCACTGGCTTGCGACAGGCCAGGGGTCAGGGCGCTGCACTGGGGTTATGAATAGCACCGTCACTGCAGCACAGCGTGGCAGGAGGAGATGCAGTAAGCAAGCCTCTTGCTTTAAATAAAAGCCTCAGAGCAGCGTCCAGGCGGCTGCCCTGCTTTTCAGCCAGGGTCTAACTGGGGGAATGAGCCGAGCTGCTTCATGTGCCAATGTCTGTTCCGCAAGCAGCCAGCCAGCCTCCAGTTCCCACTGGGATGTGCATTTATCTGTGGGATGCCTGCCAGGCCCAGCCAGCTGTGACTGCAGAGGCAGAGAAACGCCTGGTTTTCTGTCCCGGGGAATTGCCCCCCGGCCCCCAAAGCTGCAGGTATCATGTCTGCAGCCTGGACTCACTTCTCTTGCCCCCTTCCCCGCCTCCCTAATCGGTGGCCCTGCTTGTGCACGATCAACCTAAAACTAAACTGGCCCAAGCTTGATCTCCGCCCGGCCTGAGCAGAGGTCTCCCTTTGGAGCCGAGCCCTGGCGGGCTCTTCTTTGTGGCTTCCATAAGGCGGATGCTGGGCTCTGTGTGCAGCACTGACCCAATGCTGTTTAATTGTGGCCAATCAGGCTGCATTAATCATACCGCCTCCCAAGATCAGGGACAGTGCACCAGCAGTAAAAACATGCAGGCTAGGCAGCAATGTTCCTTCTAATCTTTTCCATCCGTGTGCAGACTTTTTTCCATCTATGTGCGGAATAAACAATCTAGGTGCACCAAGGCATGTGGAAATGTGCACCACTAATAGAAACAACCTAGCTGTGGCGCGCTCTGCTAATCAGCTGGGTGGCATTTGAATCTCTCCCGAGTGGTCACGCAAGCGCCCACTTACAGGGAGCACTGCTGACAGAGTAGCCCCTGTTTTATGTGGCTTGGCCTTCATCATCCAGAGGCAGTCGGTGTGTGTCATGCAGTGTGGTGGATAGGGAGAGTGGGTATTCTGATGAGAGACCGTGAGGAGAGAATTGGCTATAAATCCTACAACCTTGTCCCCTCTGGCTGTCAGCCAGGCACAGGCTCTGTCTGTCATCGGCAGAGCCGACTGGCGGGGAGTTCCCCAGGTACACAAGTCCACTGATTAATCTCCAAGGTCAGTGGCTGCTTTATTTATAACCAGGCAAGTGGTTGAATTGCATTTCTACAGTGTCACACTTGGAACAAGTTGTTCGCACAATGTTTGAATTGCTCAGTCAAGTATTGTTTGAGAAGACACTCAAGTGAGTGAGCGATTTCTTCCCCAGTTCGGATACCTGGAGTAAGAACATAAGAGCATGTGAAAGAAAACGTAGATTCAAATGCAGCAAAAATCTGAAATGAACCAAACTGGTCCATAGAATCTCCATGGGTAGCAAGTCCATGCTCTAATAAGAATATAGCAGTAGGGATCTATTACCCACCAGCTGACCAGGACAGAGATAGTGACTGTGAAATGCAAGGGGAGATCAGAGAGGCTATCAAAATAAAAAACTCTCCCCCCTTCCCCCAAAAAAAAGTAATCAGGGATCCAGGGTTGGGCCTCAGTCTATGAGCTAAGGTTGGTTGAGAAGTGTTTGCGGGAGTAGTTTGCTTTTAAAAAAAGAATTGTCAGTAGCGTGCAGAGCCTGGGACGGGCTCCCCGGCTGACGCGAGCATGAGCCCCCCCCCAACCTGCACTCGCCCACACTCATAGCATTGTCAGCTCTCACGATGTCGAGTGTTGGTTCAATCCCCAGCAGCTGAAGTCAGGTGATTGCCGGAGCCTCTTGGGCTTCATTTTGAGTAAGGGGTACGTTTCTAGCCTTGGGGTTGCAGTGAGAAGCCAGAGAATGTGGCTCCCAAACTCCCCAGCGCCAGAGGGCAAACAGCCCGTGAGCTGTATTTTGTAAATGTCATGGTGTGTGTTTGTGTGTAGGGACTGACTAATGACCCTTGGCGTTGGCTGCACTGTAGTGTCAACAGAGAGGGCCGCTGGGCCATGGAGTATGACCTTCCCTTCTTTGCTCTATACGTAGTACTTTCTCCAGTCAGAGGTTTGCCTGGCCAGCTTGCCATGCTGTATCTAACCTGGGAACACAGGGTTTCATGTAATGCATTCCTTTCTGAGCCTGGAGATAGGAGGGGTCATGCAAGTGGGGGTTGCATGGAGGCTGGGGGGGGAAGGACTTTTTCAGAAGACCCAGAGTGGGTATCAAAGTGCAGTGTGCAGTAGTGATGTGACTGGTTAATTGGTTAACCAGTAAGCGTCACCCTTACCGGATGTTGCTTACTGGTGATGGTTAACCGGTGGTCCAGCAGGGCCAGAGCAGCCCCTGCCCACCCCCGTGTAACCGGTTAAACGTAATGTTAAACAGGGTTTTACATTCCTAGCGGGCAAAATGGGCTGGAGGGTGCCGGTGTGCAGGGGGCTAGTGCAGCCCCGCTGTAATGTGCGATTGTGAACATCTCTTGGGGAAGTGGGGTGGGGAGGGAGGCATCGGGCGTGGCAGGAGTTATGTCATTGTCTCCTCCAGCAGGCTCAGTAGGAGAGGGTACCGCTCCTTTGCAGCTGCTCTCTTCACTGCTCCTCATTTATCCCCCAGGACCCCAACCTCTGTGTGACTGAAGCCCAGGAACCATGCTGAAGCAGGGGGCGGAGTATGGGTGGGGCTATGCTTGGCAGTTTGGAAAGTCAGTGCCTTCCCCTGCCTCTTACACCTGCTGCCCATGGCTCCGGTTTTACTTTTTAGGCACATGAAAAACAACCCCCGCTCCACCTTGTTATTTCATGGTTTTGACACCTGCCTGACTCCTGGTGTTGGGATGGCTGAGCTTGGTGCTACTGCTAAGCACGAAGGTTGCTATCTGTCAGTTCATGAATAATTGAGTTTGTGCTCAGGATGATGAGCCTTCTGGTTGGGTTTGGTGAGTTTGAGTTTTCCCTTTTTGTGTCTTTTCCCAAATCATCTCTTGACTCTTGCTCCCTTGCTGGCTTCCGGACCACATGCTTTACCCATGTGATGCCTTCGCGCCATTTTCCCTGCCCTCCAGTCTCCAGAAAGTTTGCATCTGGTTTACATGAAGGATGCTCGGGAGTCGAATTATTGACAGTTACCAAGTTCAACTTGGAGCAGCAGAAGCAGCAAGTTGGCATTAAAAAAAAAAACACCTGACAAAATAGAAAAGAGGCTAGATTCTGATCTCAGTGTCGCTTATGTAAATCTGGGAGTCCGCAGTTAATTTGGATTTAGCCTTGTGTTACAGATATCAGAGACCAGCCCACGGTGTCTAATCCAAGCTGCTTACATTCACCTGTGCAGCAGATAGCAGGGAATGGTCTGTTTCCTTTTGCCTTTAGCTTAGGCATCTTGTGAGAACTGGAGGAATCTGGATTATGTCTTCCAGCCTCCTGATGTCATGTTATGCTGGATAATGAACCCCAGCTAAATTGGATCAGCTTTTCAGTTGGCAATCACTCTGAAATCTGACAGGGAGTCAGGGCAACATGTGTTTATACTTTCAGCCCCAGTATGCCAAGAACCTAACTATTTACTCTGATAAACGCTGGTGCTGATGTGTGAAGAGGCAGAGTATTAGATAACATTAGTTACTACAGCAATTCCAGGGCGTGGCAGGTGCAAATTAGTGTTATCTGGAAAGTGTACTGTGCCATTTTGCTTGTTGCTCAGTGATGCTTTCAAAATGTCTTGTCTAATGTCTTGGGTTTGTGCTTGACATTACGGGCTTGGAAGGTGGAATAGAGAATAATTCAGTTCAGCCCTGGGAGCTGAACTGCCCATTCTTACTCGGGTCTAAGCCATTGTGTCCTCCGTCAGAGCAGAGGCCGATAAAGCTACACCTCACGTACAGGTCTTGGAATCTAAACCACGTAGGAAACTGAATGGCTGAGGCAGTGTTTGCAGTTGTAGGGGGAGGAAGAATGGAACCGTGGCATTTAAAAACCTAACACAGTTCTGACGGAGGGGCGACTTGGTTCCCCTCACAAAATACTTCTATAAACTTATCAGCAACCTCTCTTCCCCCAAAGGGAAACTCCACTACGAGGCAGGCACCCTAGGAAGCCAGTATACGTTGTGACACCCCATGTCCACTTTAGGGATGTAAAATGCTCACAGGGTAGCTGGCTAAACCCTTTACATCCCTAGTTGACTTACATGGGTTGTGCTCTATTTTGTATCATTTGCTGAATATTGTCAGGATGCAGCGTGGGTAACAACTCTGCATGGAAAATGAGATCTGGCTAAATGACAGTCACTGAAATACATTGTCGTTCTGGGTGATGTGCACAAACCTATTTGTCGGAGACCCAGAGAGCCTGGTACCCCCAGGTACATCAGCAAAGCCAAGTGGGTCGTTCCCTGCTTCCCCAGCCATTCTTCATCAATCATACATTTCAACAATACATTTCTTATTGACATTAGTATGTACACAGGAAATTGCCATTGCATCGCAGGAATGTGTCAAATCACCCATCCGCAGGGGACTGTCCATCTGTCTGTCTACACCAGGGCTGGGCAATAAGCCAGAGGCAGCCCACGAGAGTTGGCCCCTGGTGGGCCCCTATTGCTTTGTTTACCTGGAGCTACGGGCACTTGCAGCTCCCATTGGCTGCGGATTGCTGTTTCCAGCCAATGGGAGCTGTGGGAAGTGACACTGACCAGGATACCATTTCCTGCAGCTCCCATTGGCCAAGAACAGCAATCTGCTGCCAACAGGAGCTGCAAGCACCTGTACCTGTGGATGTGCAGGTAAATAAAGTGGCAGCAGCCCGCCAGGGGCTGACCCTGGTGAACTGTGACCAGCCTGCAGGCCGGCTATTGCCCACTGCTGGTCTACACCTTGATGGGGAAGAGGAGTCCTGCGAGAGAGGAGGAGGGTATAAAATAAGAGATGATGATGTCCAGATCCCCCTTTCCTCTCTTCTCATCTCTCTGCTCACAGCATCAGCAGATGCCTGATGAATGTTGAATTGGGGAAAGAGTACCTGGCTGGGGGGAAAAAAAAATCCAAACCATGAACTGTTGCAGCTTTAGAATGGAAGACATTTTACTTCTACTTTTCTTTAGGTCCCATCGCTGTCTCCCGGCCTTTCTTTCACTTCAGGCACCTGAGGAAGTGAGTTGTGTCTCTCAAAAACGTATGCCCTAATAAATGTGTTGGTCTCTAAGGTGCCACCAGACTCCTTGTTTTTGCTGAAATAGACTAACATGGCGACCCCTCTGAAACCTGTTCTCTTCCTTTAGCTCATCCTGGAGGTATGAAGGCCTCTATTTAGGCTCCCGGGCAGTTTGAGTCATTTCCCTGCTGGGAGGAGGGAGCCATGTGTGTTTGTGTGTTAACATGTTCCAGAATTTCGCAGTGGCTCCATGGAGGCCTGGTCACACCTCGCAGGCCTGTCCCTGTCCGACCTCTGGGGTTCGGTGACGTTCTTTCCCTCTCTTGAGAGAGGGACAGTCCCAGGGACACAGGCTCATCACTGTCCCCACGGGCCATTTCTGGCTGATGGTTAGTTGCTCTTTGCCTCCTTCCATGCTAGGCTTATTTTAAAAGCCTGGGGATGGATTCTCCACTGCTGTTGGTGAGTCCGGCTGTGGGACCATGCAGCTGACCATCCTGATGAAAGAGTAGGTCAGCAAAGAAGCAAAGGTAGGGGGTGTCCAAGCCTGGTGTTGCTGAAATCACTTGCAAAACTTCCAGAGCCTGCCTCGGGAGTGGGCTGTATCTGGCCGTGCACGCATACTCACCGGCGAGCAGCTGAGCTCAGAATCTGGGCCCTGGCAGTTGTCAACGAAATATGAGGGGACTAGACCCCTCTGAGAGCACCCTAAACTTTGCAGGTCAGTGGGTCAGAGGCGATGCGCACTTGCAGTCCCCACTGGAGTGGAGGTGCTCAGCACCTGCGAAGCCCAGAACTAATGGGAGTGTGGAAACCCCAATATTCCGCTTAGTGAGACGTCTGGGGGGGTGAGTCGTGTGTCGGGTGAGATCAGACTGTTCAGCCCTCTGTAGATAATGGGAATCCATGCAGCTCCCCTGCCCGCACCAGTGCCCGGAGTTCAGCAAACCCCTGTGTTTTAAACACAACGTGGGTGTGTTTCATGGCCTGAAGACGTGGCAGGGACCCTCTGCAGGCAGGGCGGGAGTGCAGAGCTAAGCCTGCCTAGCTAGCTGATATTTTATCTGAGTTCCCAAGGGAGTAATCCTACTGGAGCCTGAGCATCTGATTCATCTGTCCGGCAGTAGGGCTAATCCTGCCAGCAGCGGTGTGCATTTCCCTGTTTCCATGGGCAAGTTCTCTGGATCTCTCCAGGCACAGACTCATACATGGAACGTATTGTTCTTGGTCTCGGTCACCTTTCATCCCATGAGTCAAGAGCTGAAGGGACCCCCCCCAACCTCTCTTGTCATGAAATGTGAAGCAAGCTCCTAAGGACCCTGGAAGCGGTCAGTATCCCTGTAACATATAAGAACATGTGGGGCTTTCTCATCTTTCCAAGGGAGCTAATCCGCCAGATCGCTGGGTGTTGCAGCTGACATGGATATGCTGTGTTTCGTATGCAGCACAGAGAACTGGTGCATACTGATTCTGCTATTTGGCCTGCAGTGTTTAATAGCTTCCCAGCCAGGTTGTGTCTTCCTTCTTCCTAGCTGTGGGTTTCTTAGGCTGTAAGTGCTATTTACCTTGATCCTTAGCTTCACTTCAGTGACTTTTCCCCCTCCCCTCTAAGAATTTCACACCCTCCTCTGTGCAGACAGGGGGGGGCCTCTCGGAAGAAGGAAGTGGGTGGAGTTATTTCATAGGCTGAGCACTGGGTTTTGTGGAGGAGGTTCTCAGACCACACGCTAGGAATTCATTCTACGAAGGCAATTTTAGTCTGCAGGTTGGTGTGGAGAGAGGTGGCAGCTGGGAACATGGGAGATAGCTGTGCAGTCGTTCCCCAAAGGCTTCCTTAATCATGCTGGAAAAGTAAAACGGGGGCCCAATATTTTTCTGTTGTCCGTTTGTCATGAAAATAAATGGAACCTTAAGAGCCAGCCATAACATTGTGACCAAAATGCAGCTTTTCTCTGAAGGGAGATTTTTGGTTGCAAAGCCCCCTTCCATTGATAAAAATGTTCTGTCTCCAACCACCAACCCTGTTGTCCAGCTGTAATGAATAGATCAAAGGGAAGAGTAGTAACTTGTTCTGCCTGACTTGCGTCCCCTTGAAACTATGAAATCCAGTTAGAAATGGGGAAGGCCCACTTCATCAGCCAGTTAATGTAGTAGGCTCTCTAGGCACATTGTCTATTGCTTTGTCTGGTGTTACTTTAAATGTCCAGGGGATGAGGCCTCTCTGTCGTCCGAAGGGAGACTGTCCCGTAGCTAATCAATCATCACTGGTAGGCTGACTGTAAGAAAAATCTTCCTAAGTATTCATTCTTAACTCCATCTCTTTAGCCTCCCCTTCTCACTTATGAAAATAGTCATCTCCACACAGGGGGAGGGATTTCCTGCCTAATCATCAGATGCCAGAGTTAATCATGAGGAATACATGTTTCAAACCCCCCGACAGAGCCCGAGGCAGCAAATCTGGAGTTAAAAAGACCGAAGCGCGGCTAATGTAGGTAATGCTACCTATTTCAAATGTGAAAATTGTGAACATACTAGAGGAAGTAAATGCAATAAATTCCCAGTGACATTTTCTCTTTTTAACTAACATTTCGCAGCAGCGGCTGCATACTAAAATCTCAGAACTTCACGTTATCGGCGAAGAGTTATGGGAGCTAGCATCTTGTGAAGGGCTTTTTGGGGTTTAGTTGGCTAAATAAAAACACAACCCCTTTTCCTGGGCCTCACCTGGGGTTGATAGACTGACATGCAGAACTTTACAGGTGCCTCTGAAAGAAATCCCATAGCTAACTTTAGCACAGACTTATAAGCCCACAGCTGTCCAGGAATGAAATCCTGAGCCTAGCTCTGATTGAGGTTTGTTTCTCCTTGTCAGTTTCAGTTTGGATCTCCAGAATGCTGGCTGGTTGCAGTGGGGGTGGAGTTATTTCAGAGTCTCAAATCCCATAGCACCCCAATCCTTCTCAGTTCCTGCCCCAACTTAATTATCCCATGGAGAGCCTGAGGAAAGCCATCCTGCGGGGTTAAACGAGCACAGGGAGGAGATCAGCAGCCTGTTGGACCATAGATCTGTGAGTAGGTGGCAGGGTTTTTTACATGCTCCAAGAGATGGTTATTGGAGGCTCATTGTTTGCATCTAGCTATGCCAGTGACAAGATTTTAGACCAGAGCAGGAGTAGGACAGGAAAATGTGAGAGAAAAGGGTATGGAACATAGGACAGTACCAAACATAGGACAGTACCAATGATGCTAACCACACTGGACCAGTGACCGATGGATGGAAAGTGCCAATGGGGCAGGTTCTCTGGAGAGGTCCATTCAAAATCCCCTCCCACTCCTTGTGTGCACAGAGGGCGTCGTGACTCACTTGGCCCCGGTGCAGACTGTGTTGGCTGTTGTAGACGTGTAAAGAGTTAAGGGAGATGATGCCAGAAGTCAGGGCTACTCATGTGGCCCGCGGAGTGTTTGTTTGTGACCCACGGTGTGGTTTGGGTTTACGTGGGGCTCAACATGCGGCTTGCGGGCGGGATCCTTTGAACATGGCTCCACTGGGAACACGCTGCACAACAGCGAGGTGTCTCCCAGGCGGGGTGAGCATTGAAAGATGCAAGCGGACGGGCTGTCTGGAACAGACGGGTACAGGGTGTTGGTGTTTCTAGCCCCCAGGGAGGAGGTGCTGGGAGCACCAGGACATTGTGGGAAGTGCTGGCTGCTTAGCCTAGTGGGCAGAGCCTGAGAGGTGCTGACTGGCTTACACTGGCCATGTTTGGGTCTGGCGCTGCGGCTTAAGGCTTATGTATTCATGCCTGTGAGCATGAAATAAGCTATTTGCATATATTTGCATATATATTTGCATGTACATGTAATCACACTTGGCATGTGCTGAGAGTATCATTGTGGCCTCCAGGGTTCCAAAGTTGAGTAGCCCTACCATGAGTGGTGTTCAAGAATACATAGCAGAGTGCCTTGGCTTTATAGAACCCATGCAATGGACTGTCCTTGTGCACGGTTTGCAGTTTGGAACCCTTTCATAGGCCGAGTTCCACCCGTCCCGAAGACTGTGAATAATGTCTGAAGTCACTGAATAAGCACGCGGGGGTTTGGTTCGGTTCAGAGCGGAGGTTCAGGTCCTTTGCTATTTCATTATCCATGCTGCTTCGCCCGTCCCTAGTGCAAAAGCAACTTGCATTGATAACGCACAATGCAGAGTTTTGTTCTGGCCTGTTACGGATCCGGCATGTGTTTCTTTGCTGCCTTAGGATGCATGTTAATGGATGTGCCAGGAGGAAAACACTTCAGAAATGTCAGTTGTCAGGGAAAGGGACTGTTGTTTGTGGTTCCTTTTTGCCTCTTACTTTGCTTTGTAGTCTGTTCTCCGCCATGTGATTGGTTGTTAGTTTCCCCACCGGTTTATTGCTTTTTAAGAACCACAGCTTTGGGCTTCTTCCAGTTAGTTCTGGGCTTCATAAATGGAAACTGTAATATTTATATAGCTGGCCCAATTTCTCTCTAATTGTTTTCCCTATTCACTGAAATATGAAGCAGTCACATTGGGTTGCATGACCGGGCAATGACACATGTCCCACGCTGTCATTTCATGTCAAGACTGTAGCTTCAATGAAGAGATAAGTTGCCATGGGACCTGTTGCTTTGATTTTGACATTGTGGAGTGGGTTGATTGTGATGGAGAAATGGAATCTGACCTTTCATTCTGTTTCCACTCAGCAATGCTGGGTGCAGGGGGAGTAAGAACACCAGCAGTGCGCCACAATTACAGTGAGCGGTGCGGCAAATACAGCACGGGATGAGTTTGTTACATGTGTGGTTACGTTCGGAGCGCTGTGATGCATGCCAGACGATGCCATGGGCAGACTTGGTTCTGTTCCTGAATCTGCCCCGAACTCACATCCGGGATCGGAAGCTCAGCACTTCCTGAAAATCTGGTCTCGGAAGTGTCCCACCTGAAATCGCTAATCCCTTTTGAAAAACAAGGCAGTTGAGCAGTTCAGGGCAGGGTCTGACTCTGCTACGGGTGTATGTGGTGCCCTGCACAATGGGAACATGATCCCCCTTGGGCCTCTCGTTGCTACTGTAATAGAAATAACTTAAGACTCTGATCCCTGTGGCGTAAGAGATTTATTTGCTCAAATCAGTGGCACTTCCAGGATTGCCAGCTCCACTAACAAGTAAACCTGCAGCACCAGAAGGGTTAATATTCAGCATCATGCTGTGCATTCCAGCATAGGCGTTGTGGGGATGAGTAGGGAGTTTCTATTTAGGGAAATGGTGCCTTTTCAGTCTCCTGCTTTTGCTCAATGCTGACATAACTGCAGTGCCTGGCCGCTGGAAACCTCAATGAAGCTGTTCTCAGGATGTAAGGAGACAGGGAGGCTCAGCCCGCTGCAGTCTGCAAATCACTCTCAGGAGTACATCCACAGGGAAAATCTCGCATTGCTCAATCTGCCAGTCAAGGGATGAGAAGGTCTTAATGCTGAGGTGGTGACATCTGGCTAGGCTCTTCTAGACAAGAGCCCATTTTTCTTCTCTGCGGTTATTGTTGGGGTTTACGATGCAAGAAAACCTTTCCCATCTCGAGCAAGGGACGGGACGGCTCCCACCTGTCTCCATGACTGTGGCTTTTCTAATACGAACCAGGAGAAATGCAAACGGGGGGAAATAGTCGTTGGTATAAACCACTGGCCCCTCTCTTTGGAGGGCCTGTGCCTCCCAGCTGTGTGAGGAAAGCTGGCTGCAGGCCCTCGCATGGGTGAGGTTTTTAATATTCTTTGCGGTGACATTGCAGATTGCCAAGGGATAAAGAGCACAATGGGCTCAGAACATGCCCAGATTTCCTCGCCTCCACCCCAGGCTCGGTGCTTTCTTAGCAGAGAGCAAGTCAGTCTTCATAGACAGACATTTGCCAAGCAGCTTTGTGTGTGCCGCACAGTTGCGTGTCTTACAGCTCCAGGAAGTGCACAACCTTACCGAGGCTGAGAAGTTTTCTGTTTGGTTCCTAATGGTGATGCTGTCTGGGATTGGGGCTGGATGAGGGCCCTGCGCAGCCCAGAGGAGAGTGCCTGGTCACCGTGAGTCAGATCTTGGCCCCTTGCCAGTTCAACTCTTAGTAATTTATCCCAAACATTTGGCAAATTGGCTAGCAACCCACTTATCCCTGAAGTGTGTTGGAGATGTCACTCTGGGAATGTTAATGGTGTATGATTCACAGGGGCCGGCACGCTGAGCAACGCGCCATAACGTGGCGGGCTCGTGTGGGAAAACTATTAGAGCACCGCACTGCGGGTGAGTGGTTTATTCCTGCTAGTTCGTCTCTTTCCTTCGAGCCCTGCCCCTGCGCTGTCCTGGAGCCGTGTGCAGCTCGCCGTGTGTGAGGAAGAGAGCCAGAGCCATTAGACTGGCAGGAATACCAAAGCTTTCTTTCTGGATAGTGTTTTCAGCTGCAGATGGGGGTGCATTGTCCGGTGACTGCCCACCTCCGCAGCGACAGGGGCAGGGAGTATTTGAGTCCAGGGTCTTTGGCTGAAGCTCATTTCTGAATTTGGACTTGTTACCTGGTGCATTAGCAGCAGTTTAGACCAGAGTCTCAGCGACTGTAAAGCAGCTTGGCTCCACTGAGCACAGAGGAGCTGTGCTGATGGACACCAGCTAAGCCTTTGGCGGCTTCTTAGCAGGGAGGCAGGATGCAGCCCCAGGTCCCGGGCATGGGTCTGTTGGCTCAGGCCGCAGAACAGAGGTCTGCAAAGATTCCAGGGTGCGTCTTACCAGCTAGAGGGGTAGAATGTGCCATGCGGTACTGCCTGTCTCTGGGGCTGGTTTCCTTGTCACCTGGGTGCTTTGCAAATTCCTACCTCTCAGGATTGGCGTGTGGTGCCTGCCGCCTCTACAGATGTGGCTGTGTTTCAGGGGTGCAGCTTGTGGGATCTGTCTGGATGATAGCTGTGGGCCATGCGACTGAACAGGTGACGTCATTATTTGCAGGTGATGGTGGGGAAGCCGGCCAGAGAGACCTGCTCCTCTGGCAGCTTCCTATGCCTCATGCATTGTTGTTGTGGTGTGTGCCGCAAAGGTGGCATGCAATAGACCATTGGAAAACCAACAGCTCCCTGATGATTAATATTTACGCATGCTGTGTGCAATGAGTTATGGGAATGCAATAGGCAGAGCTCGTCTGCATGGGAAAGTCTGACCATAGCAATATACTGAAATGGCTGTGGTTCTACAGGCATGGGATCCTCAGTCCCTCTGGAGGCACCCCGATTCCAGACTCTGCGCCCCCTCGAAGGCCTTCCTTCATGCACGCCTGCCAGCAGCTGAAGGACTCGGTTCGCCTTGGAAAATCGACCGCAAAGAGGGAAGAAGACAGAGGTAATTAAAATAACGAATGCTGTGGGGCAAGTGCTTAAGGAAATGTTACTTCCCTCCTCACGTAAGACCTGAATCAGGGGGCCTCTAATGAAATTGCTGGACAGCAGGTTGTACACCAATGTTAGGAAGCAACTGCTTCATGCAATACACAGGCAGCCTGAGAGACTTGTTGCCTTGGGATGTAGAGAAGGCCAAAAGCATAACTAGATTAAAAAAAAAAAAAGGGATAAATTCCCGGAGGGCAAGCCCATCAATGGCTATCGGCCAGGATGATCAGGAGCACAACCCCATGCTCTAAGTGTTCCAAATCTGCGGATTGCCGGCAGCTGGGACTGGCTGGCAGGGGATGGCTCACTGTTCATTCCCCCTGGAGCACCTGGTATCTGCCACTGTTGGAAGACTGGACACTGGGCTAGACGGACCTTGCGTCTGACCCAGCATGGCCATTCTTCTGATGGGTGTATCTGAGTGCTTAGCGGCTGAGAATGTTGCTGTGCCGTGTGGCTGTGGGTTGAAGCAAGCCGGGAGTTGCAGTGTTTCGAGGGAGGGCTGGCCCTTTGGGTGGGTGACTCTGGCATGAGCCTATTGCCGACATATCCTGGAAGTGCCCCAGCTTGGGCAAACAAGCCAGCCCAATTATTACCCAAGTAAGCCACATCAGCAGACTTGTGGTGCCACAAATCCAGGCTTCAGACCCCAGATGGGGAACCAGCAGCAGGAGCAGATGAGAGCTGTAAGGAACAGAGGCTGTTTCTGTGGAAGGAAAGAGAAGGCCTGCGTCTCCACAACTAACTACACGGGCGTTGTGCTGTCCAGTTTCTAGGGTGCTGGGCTGGGACTCGGGACACTTGGGCTGTATACCTAGCTCTGTAGCTGGCTTATTGTAGGCAAGCCACAGCCTTTCTTTGTGCCTCAGTTTCCCCTGCTCTGAAATGTGTATAATGACGTGCTTTGAGAGCTGCAGATGGAAGTGCGAGTCTTGGGAGTTACAAGTACTCAGAAGTTTCAGGATCATGCAATGAGGATGAGGAAGGTTGGAAACCGCCCAGGCTGTGTTAGCAGAAGTGGTTCTCATAGCCAAAGCTTTGCAGAAGGCATCAGTGCTTAGGTAGCTTGTTACAGCTTCAGGACCTGAGCTCAAGGAGGAAAGTTCCTATGGTGCTGAATCAAATGTCCTTAAATGAGTGGTGGTCCACTGGCTCATTGTGCCCACAGCACTCTGTACAGCAGTGGTCCCCAACGTGGTGCCCGTGGGTGCTGTGGCGCCCGCCGGGGCATTTATGTGCGCCCGCCAAAGCATCTGGGCTGGCCCTGCCCCGGACACGTGGCACATGCGTGGTACCGGCCGTGGGCTCAGGGCACATGAGCAGCCTCTGCCCTGGGCACGCGGCACATGTGCGGTGCTGGCCCCGGGTGCAGGGCGCGTGGGCGGCCCCTGCCCCGGGCGCACGGCACATGCATGGCCCCACTCCTGTAAGCACAGCGCGTGAGCGGCCCCGCCCCCGGACTCCCGGCACGTGGGCGGCTCCGCCCCTGGGCGCCTGGAAGCCACGAAAGGTTGGGGACCACTGCTGTACAGAGCTTACAGGACAGTCTCCCTGAGCCCCAGGAGCACACTGGCTCCTTCTTTGTAACACTTAGCAGCTAGAGGGCTGCATTCACACACTGGGTTGGTTTGTGAACTTTTTCGGCTTGGGTTGCATGTCGTACAAATTGTGATTTCTCAGATGCCTACTGGGCAGGTGCTGCAGCCCAATCAAGAGCCCATCCACAGCCCCATTTTTTAATATTGGAAAATCTTTTCCATTTTTTTCTAGTTGGTTTGAAAAATAAAATCTGTCCTGGAGACAGCTGGCAGCAGAGCCAGATGTGTCTGAGGGAGCCCAGTGCAAACTCAGAAATTGCTGAACATGGAATGGGCTGGCTCCCCTTCCAATTCACAGCACTTGGACACTGGAGACTTTGTCTGAAGTCCCTTTCTTTGAATGTGTTAAAAGAATTGAACAACATTGGAAATGGTGCTTCCTCAGCAAACTGCGCTGCCAGTTTAAAAAAAACCCTCAAAACAAGCCTCCCTCCCCCCCTAATTGGCTCCATCACAAATTGTGCCAGGTTGGAACATGTACAACATTATTGAATGACATTATGAGACTCAAGGGACCACTTCATACAACTAATTTCAAACAAACAAGCACCTCTTCCTTCCCTAATACGCACAGGTTCCCGAGAGAACTTTCTCGCTTTCCCTCTTAAAGTGAAAATGCTCTTAGCTGATGAATCTAATTCATAATGCAGTGGAATAAACTTTCTAAGTAAGGCAGCAGTTGAATCGGTAATGCCAAGTGACTTCTGAGACTTCACCTAATTCTTATAGGTGTGGTTTTAGTTACCAAGAGCAAGTATGGCACACAGCTAACTTTAGGCACTGGGAAAACATAAACAACAACAAATCGTCTGGTAGCACTTTAAAGACTAACAAAACATGTAGAATAATTGGGGAAAATCCAAATCTGTTTCCATCAAAATAGGAACGGAATTAACAGCAACCTCCCCTTGCTAAAGATGTCTTGCTGCCCTCCGTGCAGGGTTTGTTTCTTCTCGCTCTCTATGGTTCTATTCCTGCCCCAGCCTGTTTAGATTGTAGGCTCTGTCACAGCATGGGCTGTCTGGGCACGCTTTGGACAATGGGGACTCTAGATGGCCCTGCAAATAAACTCAGCTGAAGGTTGTCTCAGCATGGGATAGGTGTGGGTGGGATATGCCCGAGGGACTGGCAGTGGGGAAAAAACCCTGGGGGAGGAATTCAGGATCTTAATGGATGGGCTGTAAAGTGCAGTACATGCCACCATCTGGCGCACAGCTCCCTGGTGGCTGACATGCCAAACCCCGACAGGCCACATGTGGCAGAAGCAGCGTAGTTTGCTGCAGAGCATTGCGCGCCGCCTTCGTGGCAGGGAACAGGGAGGATGCCGGCATCAGCAGTTGCGAGGATGCCCGCTCTTGTCTCACACTGGAACTAGCCTTTATTTATCGAGTCTGCTAGAGCTGCTGCAGCCTGGGTGCTGTGAAACCAGGCGCGGACTCTCCTGCCCTCCCCTTGCAGAGGTGGATGCTGGAGACAGGTTGTTGGAGATGGAGGGGGAATGGCCGTGCACTTCCCTGGTTGTTGGAGATGGAGGGGGAATGGCCGTGCACGGGAATGGCCGTACCTCTGCCCTACTGTGACCCACCGATTTGCCTCTAAGGATATGAGGGGAATTCAGTCTCCTTGTCTTGTTCAGGCTGGTGCTGCCAACAGAGGTGCAAATAAGGCTGCAGAAAAGGGGTGGCGTGTGGTCAGCCACAAACAGCTGAGCTTATAAGCTTTCCTGCCACCCCTGGCCCAGCCAGCAAGAAAAGGCTCCTAGCAATTCTCTCTTCCAGAATCACGCCCCCGGGTCAAATTCAGCTTGTGCTTATGCCTGTGCCGCTTGGCTAGTGCTGGGGGGTACACACTAACAGCAGAATTTGGTGCCACCGAATTTCTCTCCCGGGGGAAGGTGGCTGTCACAAAGCCCATGGCTCTCCAAGCAGAGGTCTGTGACCATGTCACTTCCAGCAGGCGTGATGCCAGCCTGTCTCTGTGATTGTTCCTTCTGAGTATATCTAGCCAGATTCCGTCTGTTGTTTTCCTCCCTGGATTTGCACACCCAATAAATTCCTGGTGTAAACATTGTATTATCAGGGCTGTCACTCAGCCCCCTGCTTCCCTGCCAGGTTTTGCTGGGATTGCACTTTTGCCGCAGCAGCGCTTCAGCAAAAACAAATGGCCTGTGGAAAGTTGGTGGGGTCGGGCCGGCGTGCTGGCACAGGGGAGCAGCGTGAGCTAGTCCATGGGAAAAGCTGCTGGTGTGATCTTACACGGATCAGCTGCTTGGAGCACAGCCGGAAGGCAGCATGCGCGCCGGGGGAGATGGAGAGGCCCGGAGCACGCTGAGAATGAACTCGACGGTGGGCACGCGGGCAGGCTGTGTATTCCTGTGTGCCAGGTATGGACAGAGGCTGCTTCCATCAGGCAGTTGGTTAGTGCTGGTGCTGTAGGTACCAGGTGATGCTCCATGGACACAGGTGTCCAGCTGGCTAGGGAGGGGGAGTTCTGTGTGGCAGCTGAGTCGAGAGCTGATCTAGAAGTGAATGAGTCTGACCTCCCAACCAGTTGGGCGTGTCACGCTTCTGGCTAGGGATGTAAAGGGTTAACCGGTTACCTGGTAAGCATGCCCCTTCCTGGTGTGCTAACCAGGCTAGGCAGTTAGCCAGTGGGCGGCTTCTGTGGCTGGGCCCAGCAGCCCCTCGCCGTGGGATCATGGTCAACCGGTTAAACTTTCTAACTGGGATTCTACATCCCTACTGCTGGCTACCCAGTAGTCTGAACTGCTACGGAACTGCCACCGGGGATGTGACTGTTTAACCGGTAAACCTCACCCGTCAGTGTCACCCTGGCCTGGAGGATGCACTTTAGCCAGGTGATAAGGTTGTCTGGATGTCAGGGAGCAGCTTGGCTCGGCTCCAGTGTGAGTCTGTGTGGCAGACGGGCGTGGCCCGAGGCATGAGGATGGTGAGGCTGTGGGGTTCTCGGGGCAGGGCTGGGAAGGCAGGAGGAAGGGACAGGGCTCCTGATTCTTGTTCGAGCCATGAGGATATTTCTGCAGTGATTGTGGGTCGTTTACTTTGCCTACCCAAGCTTGTGGGTCGGGGTAAAAGAGGCTCCAAGGGGCATTTGGTCTGCCTCCTGCCAAGAGGCGGGGTTTCTTGTGTCTAAGCTGGTGGCTCTCAAATTGTGGGTTGGGACCCCATTTTAAAGGAATCACCAGGGCTGGCACTGCCTGAAACCCAAGTCCTGCTGCCTGAGGGCTTCAGTCCCGGGTGGCAGGAGTCAGGTTACAGGCAGTGTTCCCTGGAAGCTGGGTGCTTGTGCGGTGGCTCAGGAGAGATTCCAATGCTGCCCAGCTGATTAGCAGAGCTGGTGGTGCACATTCACACTGTCTGGGTGCACATAGCAAAATGTATTCCACACATGGGTGGTAAAGATTAGAGGGTAGAGTGGTCTTGGGCTTTCATCTTGGCTGCCCCCACCCACTCTGGGGCAGCCGGGCCTGGACAGGCTCAGGCTTCAATCCTTGCTGTTGTCAGCAGGGGGCCCCAGTGCAGTGATGCTTGAGAGCCCCTGAACCGTCCGAGGCAGAGGGCTGTCCAGCCTCCTTTGGAAACCCCCCTGCGAAGGTGCATCCCTTGCTGGTCTGTCCCATTGCCCTGCTGTTCCCACACCGCTTCCTTGGGACCTTCTGTGGGGGTATTGCCGTTTGTGCTGCCGCTGCTTACCGCCAGCCCACCGGCAGAGTGACAACCGGCCAGCCGAATTCACTCCCGGTGCAAGTGCACGAGTACTTTCTGATATAGAGGCTGTGCCGGGTGGAGAGTGGCTGTGGTGTTTCCTTTTGCCACAGCGTGACACCCGTCTTACTCCCAGCTGATAGGATTTTGTGTGCGTGCCCCTTCACGACCCCCTCTGTGCCTTACATCTTGGCAGAGTGCGGCAGAACAAGATGCTGTAATTAGAACTCAAGGTGAAGGTATTTTTGGCTCTGTCTCAAATATAAACACTGCATTATGGCATCTCTCCTTGCCCGAGGCTCCGTTAATCTCCTGGCCATTTGATATCCTCCTGGCTGACAGAAACTAGATTGGACTGTGTTGAAATTTGCAGTTAACCCTTTCCAGGTAACGCCTGCGCTGGTAGGCATGATTGGAATTGACAGCACTGCTCTGTGTGTGTGTGTGTGTGTGTGTGTGTGCGTCCGTGTGTGTGTGTGTCTTTTCCCCTCTTCCTTTGTGGCTCATGAAAATCAAGCCTGTTCGTTAAAATGAGCTGGATCCTGCCACCAGCGGAAGATTGCTCTTGAAATGCTATGGGTGTGCTACAGAATTGCACAACAGATTGTTTTCACAGTCCACCTGGCGCATCGGAGCTTTCTCCCAGGAAGCACCAGGCGTTTACTCTGCATTCTTGGAGTGTGCCCAGAACCACCCCTGGCAGCTCCATGCAGCGTTCATTTCATGAACAGTGCGCAACAGAAGTGATCCTCACACTGGGGTCAGGGCCACACTACAGCTGAAGGTCGGCTGAAGGTACACGATTCCAGCCACGTAAAAAACGTAGCAAGAGTCAACGTACCTTAAGTTGAGCTTCGATGCCGTCCTCGCAGAGGGAGGTTGATGGGAGAAATGCTCCTGTTGACTTCCCTTACTCCTCATGAGGAGGAAGGCCACGTCTTCATTAAACGGAAGATCAATGCTACTGTAATCCATCTTCCGGAGTTCGATTTAGGGAGTCTGGTTAAGACTCGCTACTCAGAAGGCACCCCTGTTGATGGCAGGTACTCCTGTTCTTGCCAGGAGTAAGGGAAACCAATGGGGGTGTTTGCTTCTGTGGGCCTTCTGCTGCGGGGACAGTGGGGAAGCTCAAAACGAGGTTTGTTGACTCCAGCTCCGTAATTAACATAGCTGGAGTTGCGTATCTTGATTTGACCTTCCCCTTTAGTGTAGATCTGGCCTAAGCGTAAAAAGAGAATTAACCTGCTCTCCAGTTCATAAGTAGGGAACTGAGGCACAGATATCTATCCATGGTCACCCAGGGAATCTGTGATGGGGCTAGGGGTTTAATATTTTGCCTAATGCCTTGAGCATTAAATATCTTTGCTTGCCCAGGTAACCAGTGCCTGGTTTTGTCCTTATTAGAGGAAAGCCGCTGCTCCCACTGACTTTGGTGAGGTAGCATTGGGGGTTGCATCTAAACGATGCTCACATGCCTTGCTGGCTGGAGGGGTTGGGTTCTAAACTCTCTGGAGTGTCATTCCAAATTCCTATGCTCTGCTCTAGAATGTAAGCAGGGAAGTAATCTGCTAGTGATTGCTCACGGTTAGTCACGCTAGTGTCGAGAGTGCCTCGGACATGTACCATACTGAGCGCTGATGCATCCTCATTTCTGTCCCTGAGAGCAGCCCCCGTTGTGAATTGTGGCCGAAGCCAGTACATTCAGAGATGCCCCACACGAGGGCCGAGACCAGTGAAACGGACTCTTGCAAAGCACCTTCTAGGTCTGTGCCTGACGCAGGCTGAGGGCTGGACCGTTCCCCAGGATTGAAAGATAGCAAAGCTCCGGATAGGAGTTTGGTTGTGCAGACTGGATGGTCTGCAGCAAAGGACGTGTGTGGCTCGCCTGCCTGGGTGGGTGTGCACTAAGAACATAAGCGGTCACCCTAGCTTTTCCCTTGTAAAGAATTACAATTCCTACTGGGGGCAAATAACAAAACAAGCTAATTCTGTAAGTAGGGGTCAGCACTTCATGTCTGTCGGCTGGGTTTCAGTGGAGGGAGACACAGTGAGCATGGTGTGACGTTATTTAGCAGCATGTTGATGGTGCGGTCGGTGGAAGAACAGTGAGGGATGGACTTACAGTGCTCCCTACTGGCAAAGCGGTTAGGAAACCAGAAGCACCAATCAGCCTGGGAATAGCCATTATCTTTTCTGTGCGTCTGTCCGTCCGTCTGTGAGTCTGTTCAAGAACTCCCCCTTAATGGTAAGAGCCAGGACCACCAAATTCGGTAGGCAGCTTCCTCTTACCCTAACCTTAAAGTACAGTCAGGGTTTGGTTGTGTCAGGAAAATGGGATGTGCCTGGAATGAGATTATTTTGTATCTGATGGAAAGGGAGAGGTGTGCGAGCAGGGACAGTTATATTCATGCATGATCACAGGGGGGCAGCAGTCGCTGGTCAGCTGCACGGCCCTGGCCTGCCCTGAGGAACACATGCTGGTCACTGTGTGGCCACTGGTGCCGGGAAGCACCAGTGGGTGGCCGGTGTGGTCCCCGCTGTCCTGGGGAGTGCCAGCAGGTAGGGTGCGCTCCCTGCCCCAGGTTGTTCTCAGACCTAGGCAATGCTAGGTCAGTCTTCTGGAAGTCCAGTAGAAAAAAGGGGCAATTAACAATAGTGATAATAGCCAGCTCTTGTGTTACTCATTTGCCTATGCTAATGAGGTTGGAGCATCACTGGCATGTGTCACATGTATACTGGACTCGCCAGCCCGAGGCCCCACGCAGCCAGACTCAAGCAGACTCACTGAGTGAGCAATGCCCCTTTTCTCTGTTTTCTGGGTGCTTAGGTCTTTGCAGAGACTCGTGCGGAGAAAGCCATTGGCTTCCCTAGGAAATTGGGAACGGAAATGTATAGGGCCTGTGAAGGCTTTGGGGGAGTTTTATAGACTTGCCAGCAATTACTCCCTTGTCCTGTGTTTCTTCAAAGACACATTTCGTTTCTCGTTTCCTACTTAGGAGCTTAACTTCCTGAGTAATGTTAAAAGCTTCTGGGGAAACCCCCGGAACCTTAATCTATGGGTCACAATACCTGGGGTCTGCTTTGAATTTCCCCTGGGAGCATTACTAGTGCTGGTAGAACCCAGCGCCTGGGCACTCGTGAGAGAGGCTCCCGGGAAAGGTGGCAAGGTTATCGGGATCTTGGGTTATTGCTCTGTCATGGGAAGTGCTGACTATCTAGCTGGATCTGCTGTGACCGGGAGGTCTATTTTTCACAACCTTGCATGCAAGGAGCAGCTTCTCTGGCTATGGGAGGAGCCCAGTATCCTGAATTAGTACTTTGGAGGGCAGTGGAGGCAAGTCTGGGCAAACTGTCCTTTCTCTGGGTCAGTAGTGAGTGACACCCTGATGGGTAGGTTGCTCCCGATACCAGGTAGTCTTTCTTCAGCCCTAGTCTGGGAGTTCAGTCTACCAGAATAGCATGGGCTTCTCAGCATGTGAGTCTGGCCTCTCTGCGTGCTTAGTAAAACTCCCCTCTTTACCACTCGCCAGCCACATCATACGTTGCTAATGACGCAGTAGTTAATCTGGCATGGCGTTGCTGCATCTGCTATTTAGTCCCAAGGGGATTTGACTGGTCAGACACCTGCGCATCTCTATGGGGTGGAATTCATTTCTTTGCAAAGGCCGTAGAGCAGAAGTGGTACCCAGCAATGTTCCCTCTAATCTTTTCCATGTGCAGAATAAATTTTATGTGCAATGAGGCATGTATGAATGTGCACCACCAGTAGAAACAAAAAACCTGGCTGTGGGTGCTCTGTTAATCAGCTGGGCAGCATTTGGATCTGTCCTGAGCGGCTGCACAAACACACCGCTTACAGGGACCACTGGTCTTGTTGCATAATGAATTTCACTCCCTAAAGAGATGCTTTAGCCTTCCTCTCAACCACCCACTCTATCAGAGCCGAAGGGAAATAATTGTCAGCCCCAATATGTGACAGGTCTGTGCTAGCTTCCTGTGTTGTGTTCTGCCCCTCAGATGAATCTGCCTTTTTTATCTGAAACTTTTTTTAGTGGAAAAATTGCTTTTCCGCCTTCCCCACCAAAATAGCGATCCTGGGGAAATACCAGTTTCCTCTTGAATTTTAGGGTTTTGTAAAAAAAGAGAACCTTCTAAGAACATTTTCCATTAAACTTTAGACAACATGTAAGTGGGAACAAAACCCATTTCCATCTCCGTTCTCTGCACATGCTTCCCAGCTGGGACTATTCTCCTACACCCCATTTCATCCCTGTCAGTGTGGTGTCCTTTGCATGATCTCGTCAGAGCCCTTCATAAACGGCAACGTTTGTTTATACTGCACTGAACCTTAACTATTTTTCTGACTGGTAGCCTGACATCTTGGGGGGAGAGCGAGAGAAACTTGCAACGTGCGTGCTCTCACTTGTGCAAGAAGCTTTCTATGAAATGATTCTACTTTTGACAAAGGAAGAAAGTAGGAAATAAATCGTGCAAACGGAAAAGCCCTGGAACAAATCATCCAGAACCACTCCTTGTTCTACACACTGCTCTGACAGGTTGAAGATGCTTTAAAAAATGCCAGCCTGCGGCACTAAATTCAGCAGCCTCTTGTCATTTGGCCTTTGGAGTTATCCCCATTTGGAGAAGAGTGGTTTTGAATGATTTGATCTGGAGTTGATGCTTTCCTTCCAGGTAACCTATTTACCCACGTTTGCCTTGTCACTATATACATGATGTCCCATTATAAAACCAGCCTTCCTTACATTGAACACCTCATTGATATCAAAAGCTAAGCATGGGACACTTCCAGCCCACTCAGTCTCATTAGCACCAACACTACAATTGACAACTTCTTCCCTTCCCCCTCCTTCTTTTTCTGTTATGAATGCTCAGTTCTCCCTTTTTTTCCCCATCCAAGCTCATCTGAAGAAGTGGGTTGTGCCCGCGATAGTCCATGATACTACATAGACAGGGCTTGACAAATTATACAATCTACTCGCCCGTGGCAAGTAGATTGTAACCCGGAAGAGCTGGGTTCCGGCAATCTGCCCATGCACAGAACGATCTGTACATGTGCAGATCGCTGGACAGCGCGGCTGGCGATCGGGGCTCGCTGTGGTTCGGTGAGTTCTGTACATATATATATTTGTTAGTCTCTAACATGTTATAGGATTACTCATTTTTAAGAGAATCGGGATTTCAAGACAGCATTGTGGAAAATGGGTGTGTACCCCCTTTCTCCTTTTCCTTGGGCAGCAGTAGCATCTTTGCTGCTCTGTTACTTATGGGTCTAGCTTTCCTGCAGCAAAGGCAGCTGAAGGTGTTAGAACATGATGGGCATCCTCAGCTGAGTGGCTTGTATGCTCAGGGTGTTGGTGGGAAAGAACGCAGGGCGTGGGTGTGATACATGATTTTTTTCAGGCCAAAGGGCTTATCTGACAACCTGTAGCCACTGCTTCAGGGAGAGCTCTGTTTGTTTGTGTAATCCCTTAATTTTTTTTATGGTGAATTTAGTGGTGGTGAAAGGGGCCAGATTGACAGGCCATGGAGACAGGAAGGCCTCTGGGTTGACTAAGGTTTACATTTTCCAAAGGAGACACGGAATAAATAGAAGACAGTGTCCTCTGAAGACACTTCAGAGGTGATGGTGCTCCTACAGAATTATAAGCAAGTCAGAAGTGATTGATGCTCACTCCAAAAGTCTTGCCTTAAAACATTTTCTAATATGCCAGGGAAATAAATGTATTATGTTGTATGGAAAGAGTGGGATTTTTTAATTTTTTTTTTACCTAAACTGAAGGTGGATTCCTTCCCCATTCTCAGGTCAAAAATAAGCCACCGTGGATTTAAAAAACAAAAAGCAAATGCAAATAAGTCAGCACTGGATTCTGAGGCTTGCCTCGATCATACTGTGTCATTGACTCTGGAGGCAGCACATATGGCTGCTCAAACCTAACTACTACTTTTTTGATAGATGCTTGGGTGTTTTGATTAAATGACATTTTCCCATGAGAAGTGTCTGCTTGTCAGAGGAAACATCTTTACACACACACGCACACATGCGCGCGCGCACACACACACACACACACCCTACCTGAAAACAGAAATATTTCACCTGGGAAGAGTTCTCTGCTGAGGTAGAACAGCTGTTGGACAAAATGCTTCTATATTCAAATTTCTGCTGAAACATCTAATTTTTTTTCATGAAATAGGAAAATAGATTTTCTTTCCCCCCAAAAAAACTGTCAGAAGAACCCTCAATTTTTCCCAGCTATCTTCAGTTCGGACACATCTTGTGAAACACCCACTGACTTCAACGGGAGTTCACTGGTGAAAATCAGCTTGCTATTTAAATACAAGGTTCAGAGCCCAACTTAAAATTTTGGCCATAATATTTTGGACATAGTGGACACAGATGGCGTTAGTATTAAGCTGCATTAGGTGATTTGTGAGTCCGCTATCAAGAGATTAGAACACATTTAGATACACTTCTGAACGAATCCAAAAAGAACACAGCATAATGTTTGGTTTCCCCTCTGTACAGACTGGGATTTTGGGGTGTTACTTTTATCAAACAAATGAAATCAGCTCACAGATTTTCTCCCTCCCTCCGAAATGACACCAGTTCAGTCCACCCTTCCTGAAGTTCACAAGTATTACAGAAGTGTCAAAACTAATGAAGAAAAATAGCGGCGTGCACAGAGCTCATCAGAAGAAATAAATCTCCCTTGACTTAATCCCAGCCTGTTGTTTGTTTCGAGGAACAGACGTTGACAAATGGAGAGCCAATACAATGTGAGTTTCTTCCAATCACATCTGATACTCATTTGGAAGGAAGATACAAACCATGCTAAGAATGTTACAGAGATTGGGAAGACTGCAAGGAACCGGTTACCTCAACTTTCCCCTCTCACCCTGGAGTCCAGTTCCCCCGGGATTCTCCTTTCCAGCGGTGCTTGCTCCACGCTGCCTCCCAGAAAGCCTGTGCCTTCATTTGGGATGCTGCTCGTTAACATTCGGCTGCCCAAAAGGAGGGTTTAGGAATCATCCCCTGCAGGGCTGGCTTCTTCCCCGAGGCTCGTAAAATCCCTCCCAGCCCAAATTGTTTTCTCTTTCGCGATGGGGCAGACTGCAGAAAATCAGGGTTTTTTTCCCAAAGAGGTTTCCCAGCAAAAGACACGTCTCCAGACCCACCTCTTGACCAGACCCCTGTGGATTACGCAAGGGCCGTGCTCTCAGGGTAGGTCTCTGGAATACGCATTTTCATCCCAGTGCACTGGTGGGTTTCTTTGTGGAGTGGTGGTGCCTCCTTCGTGATGTTTGCTCTCTAGTTACAAGGCAGTGTGTCTGTTTTCAAGGGGGAGAAACATATGACAAGATTCCCTGATTCCTCCTGGGGGGCGTGGCATCCTGGCAGGCATCCCCTGGCTTGTGAGCTTTGCTTAGGGTACAAGAAAAATAGGCGGTGGCGCTGGCAGGGGCAGCGGGTTGGCAAAAATGGTGGTGCGGCCCAGAAGGCCCAAGGCCCACACCCCTCCCTGCAATCAAACTCTTCCCCTCCATTATTCCTAAGGCTCAGAGAGGGAGTTTGGGGGGGAAGGGTGTGGACAGGGCCATCCCCTGGGGGGGAGGGCCTCAGGAACCCCCCTCTGGTGCCCAGGGCAACCCCTCTCGCTGCAGGCCCCACCAACCTCCATTCCATCCCTTTCCCCACACCCCACCCCTCCCCAGCCTCTCCCCCAACCGACATGAGCCAGGGGATTGCCGGGAGGCCTGGTGTGGGGCAGCATCAGGGGCTGGCCCCCATGGTGGTGGGAGCGGGAGTGGCCCACCCCCTATTCTGCTCTGCCGCCCTCTCCCCGCCCACTGTGCTCGGCTTCTCTGCTCATTCCAGCACCTATGGCCGCCCTGCCCCAGGCCGCCCCAGGGAAGCCCCTGGGCTGCTCTGAGACCCATTTGTAGGACAGTTGAGGCAGCTGCTGTGGGGGTTCCCAAAGCACAGGCCCTGGGGGCTGGAGCAGTGGATGGAGACCACGGCCTCCTCTCCCCAGCCACAGAGACACGTGGGCAGCCAGGGTGAGCGAGTGGCTGGAAGCCGCTGTAACCCTGCTGCACTGCTGGCGGGGTCCCTGAGCCATTTTAAATCCCCCTGGGGCAGCAGGCATGGACGGGTGGGGGGAGCACGCAGGGGGCCAGGGTACGCCGAGGGCAGGGCGGCAGGCGGTGGCAAGTTTTGATACCACCCGGCCCCACACTCCCTCCATTTTTAGTGGCGGCCTCTGAACCTCCTGACTCCCGCGGTTGGAACCTGCAAAGCCCCGATGCCATGACTTGCGTTTTCCTCTAGTAGGCCAGCCCCAGAAATTCTGTCAGAGCTCGTTTCCAGGAGTCTGCCGGCCCTCAGTGCCCACTGATGTCACCCCAGCTCCGTTGGCTTCAGCGGGAACACGAGGAACCCTCCTGTCTGCAGATGTTCCAGTGCTGGAGGGGAGGGGAGGATGGTTTGCCTGCCCCAGGCCTAGCCACTGGCCTTTTTGAGGTTCATCAGTCAGCGCACTCACATCGTGGGGCAATTTCTGACCTCGTCTGCACTGATGGCAATGGAGTAGCGGCAATGGTGTTGCACGGATAGCCCCGTGGGAGACAATGCCCACTTCCCAATACAAATAGCCACTTGTTCTAAGGACACGGAGATGCTGATGAGCCGCCTGGCTAGCAAGCTAGGAAAAAGTCGGATGCATCTACTCCCCTCTCTCAAACTATGGCTGTAGAAAAGCTTTGGCAATTCTTAGCGCAGAGCAAAGCGAGGATGCTGCGGCCGTGTGTCATGTGTCAATGTCTCCTGATGTCACTGAGCACCGGAACCCGGCTCCAGAGCCCTGCGTGGGTACAAACTTTGTATCCACATCTGCCAAAATGAGCCACGGCTACCCACATTGACACCTGCGGCTGCGGAGACCGTGGCTATAAAGCAGATATCTGCAAATTCGCAGGGCTCTATATGCAAATTTGTATCCATGTCCGCATCCATATTAGGGATGGGAATGGCTAATGGGTGAGGCTTCTCGGTTCCAATTAACCGGTAGGGGCTGGAGCTGCATTCCACCAGCTGCATCTGCTGGCATCTCAGCCAGAGCAGTCCTTGTCTGTGGCAGGCCCAGGCCCTCTGCCACAGAGGAACAGCTGCTAAATAGTAAGCTCTGGTCATCGAAGGCACGTAGCTCCCGCTGCCACAGCATCAGAACACGTCCGAGTCATTCCTGTCTTTGCCCTCCTCGTCGTTCCGATGGGGAACAAAGGCCCAGCTTTTAAAACCCAATTTACATTCCAGACTCCCATCAGGCCTCAAGTGACACAGGAACACAGCTGGGAGTGTCTGTCCAGCTCTGGCAGACGGACGCCCACGACTTCCCCTCGAAACTGCGGTAAGGCAGGCAGCAGCTCTGGCTAGTCGCCTGCGTATGTAGCCAGGGGCTGGGCAGGGTTTGTACTCCAATGACTAAGGCCACTGGTTGCCTCTGCTGCTATTCTCAGCACGAGCTAGGGAGCACTCTCCCAGCTGCAGTGTAAGCGTCTCCATTGAACTCGGATCACCCAAATCTTAGGCTAATACCCGTCCTTCCTTTTGTTCAGATTCCAGAATAGCTTCCCAAGGGCAGTGGTGGAAGATCCGCTGTTTGTACTTAATAGCCAGGATAGAGAATGTACAATGGGGAGCAAGGTTCCCTCTAATCTTTTCCATCCAAGTGCAGAATAATTTTTATGTGCACTGAGGCAAGGGCGAATGTGCACCACCCATATAAATGCACAGCTTAGCTGAGAGCACTCTGCTTATTAGCTGATCAGCAATTTCTCCTGCACAGCCGCACAAGCACCCAGCTTCTATGGAGCACCGGTGGGGAGCTATCCTGCTCCCTCCAGCAAGAATACACTGACTGTTACCAGTTAGATGTTAACGTGGGCAGTGTTATGTGAAAAGATACAGAAATAGCCTGCTGTATGACTTCCTGTGCCGATGTTCCCATGTTCTTTCTCCTCTTTGACTAAAGTGGCTAATAAATGAGTGATCTGAAATTTTCGACATTCATTTGCTGTTTCATTAGCTATTATGTTGAGAAGTATTTAGAGAATTTTTTTTTTTTAAAACCAAAAGCATCTCCTCTGAAGTGGACCCGCATTGAGAAACAGCGCAGGCACCCCTTTGCCACTGGCTCTGGAAATAACAAACACTTTAATCAGCCATTCTTTTTTCACGTTGTACAATTGGATCACCCAAAATAACGTGTTAGCAGGAATTGAGGCTGTTACGTACTTGCCACAAGACCTTCCTCACAAAGGCTGTCGGGGGGGGGGGGAATTCATTAGCTTTCCTCTATAGGCAACTGCCTTTTCTCTGCTGCTCTCAGAAGAAAGGGGAAAGTTTGCAAGTGGCTGCAATAAAGCTCACTCAGGTGTGTCTACACAGCAGGGCTTAACTTGAAATAAGCTATGCAAATTGAGCTACATCAATTGCATAGCTTACATTGGGAGCATCTGCACAGCACTTATTTCGAAATAGAGCACTCTTCCTCCCACTTCCCTTACTCCTTGTACAATGAGGGTTACAGGAGTCAGAGTAAGAAGTCCTCCAGCTTGACGTTATTTTGACACTTTCGAAATAACTGCCTGCTGTGAAGACATGGAGGAAGTTACTTTGAAATAATGTTGCTGTGTCTAATCCTGCCCTATTGTTGCTAGGCAGTGTTTTCACTGACTTCATTAGGATCAGGATCAAGTCCTTTTGTTTCGAGGTTCAGTTCCTCTCTGCTCCCCTAGCACTTAACATGTTACCGCTCATGGACATGCCCTGGCTGTAATTTAACATGGGTAAAAAATGAGCAGACTAGCTGCATCTGATCCTAGATTTAAGCTTACAAGGAGAATCTGATAGCAGTTCAGCTAACTGTATGTTACAGTTTGAGTTCGTTCCTTGAGTTCATGCTAGATTCCCCTTTTTTCCCTCAAATGCCCTCGGGTAAGAGACAAATTGCAACATACGGTGGTGGGGGGGAACCCCCTAGTCATGTAATTTGAACCAGAAGATGATGTTAATGGCCAGGATTTGAAACGGAATTTATGTGTTTTTCTCGAGGGTGGGGGTGGGGGGGGGAGAGGAAAATCCACAGAGAATGTGGTTTTCAAATGGCAAGAGTAGCATCTGTACCAAATTTAAGGGTAACCTTTTCTACTGCACTAACCTTCCAAAAGGGTTAGCTGTTCTCCAGGACATCTGCAGGCCTCATGTTGGATTTTGGCAGCGGTTGAGCTTGTTGTCAGCCACTTACGTTTCATTAGTTGGTAATGGATATAAATCCAGTTGCCAAGTGGCCCTGTGCGTACACACATCAGCTGGCAGATGGAGAACCACCACACGTGTTTCCGTTGTTGCTCTTTAGCAGAGCACGGATGTGAGCGGTGCCACTGGCCATCTGCCTCCCGTGGATGGTGCAGAAAGTTAGCAGATGCCAGGAGACTTTGGTTCAGTGCTAATGCCAGTTGACAATTCACAGCTCTGAGTGACTTCTGTGCGACAGTGTTGTCACTTTAGCAAGGACAGCTTCCTAAGGCTGATGCTGCTGTGTGTGGAGCAGGCAAAATCTACCCACAGGCAAGCTTCAAAACCTTCAGTGCTTCTTTGATACACCTCAGTGTGTTGGCTGTTGTTCCAAGGCTTAGACAGGCCTCATGAGTCTGTAACTCTGGGGCTGGAAAGATGAAAATAGCCCGGGGGAAGGGGGAGGGCAGCGATGGAGGTAGGGGCTGGATCCTGGTGTGAAAAGGGATAGGGACTCCTGGAATAACCAGATGTGAATAAAGGGGTTGGGGAATTACGAAGGCTGGGTCTGAAACAGTCTGTGGAAGACATGGTGTTGGAACCAGAAACTGTGCAAGGGGAAGAGTCTCACAGCCGTGGCTGGCGCTGGACGTGGCGATTGCAAACACTTTGAGAAGGAGGAAAGCCTCCTAGCTGATGACAGCAGGGAGGACGCATCCCAGACTCATTTCTCTTTAACAATAGATCATGGGGTACTGATGGGTGCATGAAAGTCACCGGGAAGGGAAGAAGTCACATCCTTTACAAGTCTGGCCAACAATACTCTTAGGATAGAGACTATGGAGATGAATGACGCGGGAGCTTTGGTGAACCAAAGGAGCTGCCATGCTGCATGTAGCTGCTGAATTACACTGGTGTCCTGGGCTATGAAAGGACAGGTGAAGGTGACTGAAAAGCCCCTGTGTGGAACGGTGGATTTTTTTCAGGAGAGGAGTTACAGCTGATGCCCTCTTTGCTCTCCACACCCTCCTGGAGAAGCTCAGAGAAAAGAGATGGTTTTTGTGGGCTTAGTACAGGCTGAAATTCTATAGCCTGTGTTTTATGCAGGAGATCAGACTAGGATAAATCTCCTGGACATAAACTCTATGAATCTTCCACCAAAAGTGGGAGTGTCCTGATAAAATTTGTGGATGACACAAAGTTGGGAGCTATTGCCAATTCAGAAAAGGATCGGGATATCATACAGGAAGATCTGGATGATCTTGTAAATTGGAGTGATAGCAATAGGATGAAATTTAATAGGGAGAAGTGTAAGGTTATGCATTTAGGGATTAATAACAAGAATTTTAGTTATAAGCTGGGGACACATCAGTTGGAAGTAACAGAGGAGGAGAAGGACCTTAGAGTCCTGGTTGATCACAGGATGACTGAGCCGCCATTGTGACATGGCCGTGCAAAAGGCTAATACGGTCTTGGGATGTATTAGGCGAGGTATTTCCAGTAGGGATAAGGAGGTGTTAGTGCCATTATACAAGGCATTGGTGAGACCCCATTTGGAATACTGTGTGCAGTTCTGGTCTCCCATGTTTAAGAAGGATGAATTCAAACCGGAACAGGTACAAAGAAGGGCCACTAGGATGATCCGAGGAATGGAAAACCTGTCTTATGAAAGGAGACTCAAGGAGCTTGGCTTGTTTACCTTTACCAAGAGAAGGCTGAGGGGGGACATGATTGCACTTTTTAAATATATTAGAGGGATAAATACCAGGGAGGGAGAGGAATTATTTAAGCTTAATACCAATGTGGACACAAGAACAAATGGATATAAGCTGGCTAGTAGGAAGTTTAGACTTGAGATTAGACGAAGGTTTCTAACCATTAGAGGAATGAGGTTCTGGAACAGCCTTCCAAGGGAAATAGTGGGGGCAAAAGATCTATCTGGCTTCAAGATTAAACTAGATGGGTTTATGAAGGGGATGGTTTGATGAGAACTTGATCTTGGTAATTAATTGACCATTCATTATCAGTGGGAAATAGGTCATGGAGGGATGATAGGAGTTACTATAGAGAACTTTCTGGGTGTCTGGCTGATGAGTCTTGCCCACATGCTCAGGGTTTAGCTGATCGCCATATTTGGGGTCGGGAAGGAATTTTCCTCCAGGGTAGATTGGCAGAGGCCCTGGAGGTTTTTCGCCTTCCTCTGTAGCATGGGGTACAGATCACAGCTGGAGGATTCTCTGCATCTTGGGGTCTTCAAAGTATTTGAAGTCTTCAATATCTGAGATATAGGTGAGAGGATTATTCTGGGAGGGGTGGGTGAGATTCTGTGGCCTGCACTGTGCAGGGGGTTAGACTAGATGATCATAATGGTCCCTTCTGACCTTACAGTCTATGAATCTACTCAACAGCCCTTCTGAAACAACACAGAACTAATTTGCATGAAAATTTCGTCCTTTCTTTGTCCACATTTTGAGATTTTTATGGTGAACTTTGTTGACATTCCCAAGTGTTTAAGGAGCTCAATAGCAATGTTCTCTCTAATCTTTTCTATCCATGTGCAGAATAATTTTATGTGCATCCAGGCATGTCTGAATGTGCACACCCCATAGAAACGAATCCTGGCTGTGGGCACTCTGCTAATGAAGTGGGCAGCATTTGAATCTCTCCCGAGTAGCTGCACAAGTTACAGGGAGCACTGCTCTACAGCTCTTTGAGAAACAGAATAATTTTGATCCCCTTTTTCTGTTGAAACTAGACATTTTGATGAACAATTAGGTCAAAATTATACATGTTGAAACTTTTAATTTTTTTAAGCATCTCTGAAAATCCCTTCTGAAGTGGAACTGCTGGTTCTTTTCCCAACCCGCCCCTCCTCCCCCGCAGCATAAGACAAGCTCAACAAGACAGATGCTCCCAGAGCTCCTCCTTGCTCTTTTCAGAGAGAAACTCACTGAGGTGCAAGCCTCCGCACAGGTAGAGGACCGGGCATCCCAGGTGGAGTTTTCAGGAAGGCGATTCATGCGTGCCTGTAGCAGAAAGTGGCACTAGGGGGCAAGGCTTTCCAGAGGGCTCAGTGTCTTGGCAGCTGAGTGTATTTTGGTCCAGGAGGACAGTGGTCACTTTGGAGGGATGTGGAGTTTGACGTGGGAGACGTTTGTTACAAGAACCCGGACCACCGACCTCGGATTCTTTTTCATGTATAAAAAGCCTCAGAGCGGGAGCTGGGTTAGTCTGTGACTTTAAAAACGAGTAGTCCTGTGGCACCGTACAGACTCACAAAATATGTGTAGGGTCACGAGCTTTCGTGGGCACAGCCCACTCAGTTATTCCCCTCAGGGTCTGTGGGTTGGACATAGCTTGTTCATCTCCTCTTGAGCTATGGGGCAGAAAAGGGGCAAGGTAGAGGTTAGGGATGTAAAGTCCTGCTTAATCAGTTAGCCAGTTACATTTAACCAGTTATCCGATTAAGCGGGATTCCACGGGCAGGGGTTTGGAGCGGCCCCCCTCACCTGTGGGCATGGCCACAGCCGCAGCCCTAGCTGCGGCGTCAGCCTGCAGGCCTCTCGGTTCCTGTCCTGGCAAGGCTGCCAGTTAACTGGTCACCAATATGTATCAGTTGCTAAGAGCGATGTTTACCGCGTAACTGGGTCCCTGTTCACATCCCTCGTGCAGCTAAGGTCTGTGCAGGCCCGTCTGGTGGCAGATAGTGTATTGGTAAAGCATGAGCTGCGTCTGTTGTTAGTGCCTTACCCAGAGGCTACTACTACTCTTAGCTAGTGACATCACCCCTTAGCTGGGGTGGCAAAGATCTATTGCCGGTGTGCTGAGAGTCCGGGGCTGTGGGTGTCACCCCTGTGCAGCCTTTCTGCTGTCTCTTGCACATGCAGCCAATGGCTGGAAGGGAGCCATGTTTTCCAGCAAGTTGATTGCCCCGGCATGGACCTACAAAGAGCACTTGTATTCCCGCTTTTATATGCACGTCTCAGGACATCAGCCCTGTGAACCGAAGTCCCATCTTACCCTTTTGAACTCTCGGGCTTAGCAAACTGCCTGCTATTCCGTTCCAAGCTGACCCAGGGCGTAGCTGGGAAAGCCACGTCCAGCCGCTCCACCCTGACAATGCAGAGAGGCTTTTTGGTTTGTGTCTGACAACATGGAAATAATGGGATAGCCACGGATCAGAAAGAGGAACTGGAGCGCTTAACCTTTGACCTAGGAGCTGTTAGACCAGCATCATATGGCTACAAAGCCAAATGTCAGACACATGATTCTTGGGCTGTGCCTTTGGTATTTACTTACCGGAGTTTTACAGGCTGGGAAGGAACCCTCAACCCTTCCTCTAGCTGGGCTTTGTCCCTGAGGTAGATTTTTCCCAGTGCTCGCAAGTCTCTGCTGCAGATGTGATTCACAGCGTGTAATGTGGGGGGGACAGGACCCCAGCTGGCACTGGCACTCTCATTTATTCTTATTGATGATCCTTGTTCATAGTCTGGTAGCTTCTGGAGGCTCTGAGTTCAGGGCCCTATTTGAATAGGTACTGGACTGGGACTCTGTTCTGCCGGTGGCCTGTTGTGTGACTTTGGGCAAGATTTGCCTATTCTGGGCTGTTTCCCCTCCCATCCTTGGTTTGACTTTTCTGTTTCAGCTGTAAGCTGTTTGAGGCAGATGCTGTCCCTTCCTACATGCTGGATACTGTGGGCCCCCAATCTCTCTTGGCAACTTTACCTGAGCTCTGTTTTCCCACATGGGTGTCAAGTGATTTAGGAGTGTGGCAAATGAGCGTAGTGAGGTGGCTGGTTTTGCATGGATCCTCCCATGTGTGCCTCTGTGTCTGGGATAGTTGCATAGCACCCCGCGCCACTTTTTCATCCCTGTGGACCCTAAAGTGCTGCTGGGTGTCACTACTGACTCCCCCAGACAGGCACTTTCTCACTCAAATGCCGACTTCCTGAGGCAGGGGCTGGGTTTGGCTGCTGCAGAGCTATCGTTTCCTAGCTGGGATCAGAGTTGAATGTTCAGAGGCTGGCATGAAAGGAAATCCTGGGAGGTCTGTGGCTTAGCATCCCTCTGCTTCTGACCCAGCCCATTTCAGAGTTTGGTGCTTTGCTTTTGGTTTGCCATGATGTGCTGGGTCCTCAGTAAAAGTGGCTGCCTTTTCCCAGCAGCTCGGTTAACTCTTGTGAGGGAGGGTTCTGCACTCTTAAAATCCATCTATAAACCGTGAAAGTCAATGTGACTTCATTTGTCTCCCCAATGGTTGCTTCTCTTCTCTGGCCAACGTTCCCCTCTCTGCCCTGCGACTCCCTGAGGGATAGGTGACCGGGCTTCCTCATTTGCCCCCTAGGCAACCATGGCATCTACCCCTAGTATCCCACAAGATTCCATGGCATCTGCCCCTAGTATCCCACAAGGCCGATGAAAGCTTGGGGGTTAAAGAACTCTTATGGCTTTTGTACCCTCCCTGGCTTTGCCTGCTGGTGTAGAGGTGCCCAGAGCTGGATGAGTCTTAGCGAGGTGACATAACACAGATGCCGGGTGGGTTAAAAGAGCACAATGCCTTCCTTCTCCCTTGTTTTCCTCCCCACACAATATGCATATAATCCACCCCTGTGAAGCATTAAACAGCCCAGGCAAGGTTAGGTAGAGCACAGAACTA
Source organism: Pelodiscus sinensis (assembly GCF_052426305.1). Lineage (NCBI taxonomy): Eukaryota > Metazoa > Chordata > Testudines > Trionychidae > Pelodiscus > Pelodiscus sinensis. Next base: position 2,754,882 of record NC_143078.1, read on the forward strand.
GGGAACTAAATATCTGAGCCATGTTCTGGAAATGGCTTGATTTACAAGCAAGCCCAGCAGCCGCTGGCGGGTGTCTTTTCTGGAGCACAGCTGGGTCTGGCCTTCTTGCAGTCAATGATTTTTCAGCCCCAATGCATCTGCAAAAGATAGATTTGAGTGCATCGTAGTGTAGGGGGAATATGGGAGCGAAGGCTCATAGTCTGTGTTTTAAGGTACAGATGTTGAGACCTCTGAGTCGAGTTTCTGGTCGAGAAAACGGCCTCAGGCCAGGTCTACACTGGCAAAGAAAATCGATGCAAGATACTCTACCCCAGCTATTTGAATTGCATAGCTGGAGTTGATGTACCCTGTATCGATTTTTCTGGGGGAGGCCCACTATGCTAGGTTGACAGGAGAAATGTTCCTGTTGACTTCCTTATTCCTCACAACAGAGCCCAAACGCACTGGGGAAAATAGCTGTGCCCAGTAACTACTCTCTCACTTCTCCTGAGCTGCCTCTGTCTCCTTTCTGCCCTTGCTCAAGTTCGTTCCTCATTTATGAACTGAATTACCCAATGGCTGAGCAATGCAATTAGGACATTTTACAGAACATTTCATGGTTTTCCATCACTTCATTCCAGAAACCATCTGTGGCATGTTTACCAACTTTGCCTAATTCTCTCAGTGAGAATCCCAGAAAAGTGACTTGGAGAGCCTGAGGCATGGGCCTGTCCCTGGGCCATTCACTGTGTTCTTCTCAGCTCCACCGGAAAGCCAGCAGGGGTCCTGCTTGAGTAGGACAGGGGGAATGGGACTTTGGCCACTTGCACAAACTGTAACATCCTCTGCCAACTGCCATCTTCCCAAGAACCAGAAGCAGATGAAATACCTCCAAGTTATAGCAAACTGTTGGACTGGGAACAACCAAGGGAGTTGAGAGGTTACTCTACAGGAGGAGTATAAGGTATACATCTAGGGCATGTCAGGTGAGTTAAGGTCTGGTAGGTCATTAGCAGGAAGAAAAAAAAAAAGCTTCCAAGTTTTTGAGTGAAAACTGACTCAGATTGTGACTTTGCGCCTGAGTTCTTAAGGACAAGTCCTACCGAATTTAATAACCTTTCTCTAGGGGTTTTTTGGTCAGTTCTCCATAACAAAAAACAGAATTTTATTCCTGTTGTAGAATTCTAGAGTTTGGTTTCCAAAGAACTTACATAAAGAACATAGTTCTCTATTAAGCGCTGCTTTTAGTGTGATTTTGATGGGGTCCTATAACAATTGAATGGGATGCTGCTAGATTCCATGCAAGAGGGGATTGGGCTATTGAGATTTTTCAGCTCCAGGGTTGCTGTTTCCAGTGATAGCAACCAAACACTTGTGACCGAACAGCTCTTTACTGTTGCATTAAGAGTGTGAGAGATGGGAGAGTCTCAGAGGTGTCTCCCAAGAACTGGATCATAAAGCAGAGAATCTTCACAACTGGGCCACTCACTCTGATGGGTGACTGGTCTTGCTCAGCTTGAGGATTACTGCTGGCATCCTAGTAGGAAAAACCAGAGGTACTTTGCCCACGTTATACCTGTTCAGGGGCTGCAGCAAAGATGCTAGGCCATTTCTTGGCACTGGTTTCACTTGAATCCAGTCACAAACTCCATCCATCTGCCCGTGGCTTTTGTGTTCACAGGTTGGTCTAACACGTGACAGAGCAATCTGTAGGCTTTATGAAAATATGCTTATGACTATGACATAACTGGAGTATGCTTTATGCAAAAGGCTCCCAGTGAGATATTACTGGAAAGTTTGCAATCTACTGAGTGTGATTATCCAGTTTGTATGCATGTACCATTCCAGTGTTTGAAGTTAGAAATATGAACTATAAGTCTGTGTTGCTAATGTAGCCCTGCTGCATGAGGGCCATTAGTAATACTCAGGGAACTTAATGGCCCAATACTCAGGACAGAGATCTGTGAATAGATTTGTTTTTCCTGTAAGCCTGGGAGGAGGGGCTATGGTGGGTCCTATCAAAACATTGAATGTCACCTCATGCTGGGCTCCATGTCGGATGGTGTCCCACAAGCACAGAGGGAAAGTTTAGACTGAACACAAAGGATTCCCGCCTTTTGCAAAACCTATGTAAAGGGAGTGAGGTAATCTAGGGGAGTGGGATTGCAGCTCCTCAGGTATCAATCCTCCTGACCCATCCCAACAAGATCCCTTGTGGACTGCCCAGCAAGTCTCCAATGTTCCCTCTAATTTTTTCCATCCATGTGTGGAATAATTTTGGTAGGTGCTCCAAAGTAGGTGTGGATGTGCATCACCAGTAGCAACACATGCTGCTGGTTGTGGGTGCTCTGCTAATTAGCTGGGTGGCACCTGAATTTCTCCTGGGTAGCAGCCCAAGCGCTCAGCTTCCGGGGAACACTGCGAGTCTCCCATCCTGCTGTGGAACAGGTTTTTTTTTTTCTTTTTCTCTGGTGGAGGGGAGGGAAATGTTGGTGCCAAAAAAGCCCCATCGTTAACCCCCAGTGACTAGCCTCACACTCCAGACCCTAAAGGTATTGAGCAAAGCTCATGATCCTGGAAGTAAAGTCTAGAGTAACTTCATCAGAGGCATCCAAAAACTCAGTGTGTCAAAAGTCCCTGACAGCAACAAGCTCTTCCCACATTTTTGTTACATGATGTTAATATCTAGCCATTGTTTCCTTGCTCTGTATCTGTTGTGTTGTTTTGTTTTTACTTGATATAAGCAACTCCATGACCACTAAGTCATCAGTGAAGTGCTAGCTGTGTGTGTGTGTGTGTGTGTGTGTGTGTGTGTGTGGCTAGCTGTGTGTGTGTGTGTGTGTGTGTGTGTGTGTGTGTTGTTTTCGGTGGAAGATTCTCTCCCGCCCCACCCGGCAGGCTGAAATGTACACAGAGGAGTGATTTTTATCCAGAAGGTCAACAACTTTTAACTTTCCCAGAAAGTTCAGTGCTTTTTTGTCAGTTGAGAACCATTAAAGCCTCCACTGAGATCCAGCTTTTAGAAGGGAGTTTACTGTGGCTAGACAATAAACTATTGCGCAGGAGACATTAGTCAATTCATTTTTTGCCAACCCAGCCTAAATGTGCAGGGCCCTTGGCTAAGACGAACTGGGTCTCCATGGGGCTCTGTGTAAGGCCCTTTGTGATATTCTCAATGAAAATGCATTTTTTTCCTTTTAAATGCAACATTTGGCAGAAAGGTTCTCTGGGGCAGGTGAAAGAGAAATGAATAACATTATTGTACAGGGGAGAAAATGGGCTGTAGTTTTGTACCCATCTTCCTGTAGGGAGCTTCATGTCTAATGCAGCAAAACAAGAGTCTGAAAGTGACTGCCAAACTCCTCTGAATTGCACCATCTCACAGCCCATGGGGGCGCAATATACCGACTCTTCTTGTGAGCAGCATGAGAAGGTAAGGCAGAGAGAAGAAATGAACGGTACAGCAGCTCTTCTCCAAAGATCTGCTATCTCACTCGCTGGCCTGTAATGAAAAGTCCTCTGGAATGTAATGGGAAGTGGTACCCTTTCTGTAGGCAGGTTCCAAACACCCATGTAAAGGTAGTCAAGTAATTGTTTAGAACCCTTGAAATGTGATTGTTCCATAGGACTTCGTGTCTTTGAAATCTGTAAATCTCTTTCCATTTGTAATGCAAAACTATCCCCTCTTCTCCTACTCCCTGTATTTCATCCAAGCTCATCGCCTGGCTTACCTCTCTGTTTTCTGACTTCATCGTTCTATGCAAGTTACCTCTCCAGTTTGCTATAAGATGCCTGGGCACTGTGCATCAAGGGCCTCCCTTCTGAACACCTGCCTGACCCAGGCTCTCCCATTTCCCCTTTAACCTCACCATGTTTCTCTTTGTGCTATTTTATATGGTGGTAGCTCACAAGTACTAAGCCCCTGGTGGTAGGTGCAACAAACACGTACAAAAATGGTGTCTGGCCTGAAATCCTACAGTCTCGACAGTGGGGGAGAGATTTGACCTAAGATACACAACTCCAGCTACAAGAATAGCCCAGCGGGAGTCGATGAACCTTAAGTTGAATTTCTGGGGTGGTCCCACTGTGGGAGGTCGATGGGAAAAACTCTCCCGTTGACTTCCCTTACTCCTCGCAACCCCATGGCACACTGGGTCAATGGGGGTGCCATCAGCATTTGATTGAATGGGTCCTTACTAGACCCTCTGAATCAAACCCCAGATGATTGATCCGCAGAGCGTCAATCTGCGGGTTAAATATAGACCAGGCCTAAGTATAAGTGGTGGTGGTGGTGGAGGCGGGGGTAGGGGAGTTGCACCAAACTGATGACCCCTGGGAGGCCAAAGTCCTGCTGATGATCAGCAGCGCTGTCAGTCCATGAGCTGCCTGCCCACTGTAAGCTGCCTAGTGTAGGGGTTTTGTTCTTGGGGTGGGTTTAATATCTTACCCGTGTCCAGTCTGCATACAGCTCTCTGGGAACAACAGACCACTTATTCATAAATGGGCTGGAGAGAGGTCACCACGCTAACGAGGGAAAACTCCCTTTTCTAGAACTTGCTATTTTGTAACTGTCCTATTTTAAAAACAAAGCAAGGCAGTTTCCCCCATCGGAGAATTATGATCACGCAACAGCACTCTAGAATAAAATAAACAGTTGGTTTGGTTTATAAGACTCAAGAGATGGTCTGTGGCGCGTACACCCGGCCTACGCGAAGCAGATTCTTCTCATCAGCCGGTTATGAAACCAGAGGTGATGACCTGCCAGAGAGCCCTGCTTTATTCAGAAGGGCTTCTCCACCTCGACTGACAGATTCTCCCACTGCGTTGAGGCTATGGAGCAAGGCTGGGGGGATTTTGCTCCGCTGTCAGTGTTTTGGGCCTGTGCATCGGTTTTTGCAGTCCATCTGTTTTAACCAATCCCAAACTGGAGCGTACCCTTTTACTGACCGTCTTCTGTAGCAGGCTGTGGCTAGCCAGTTGGGAACTGAGAGCTAATCTTCTAGACCTAGGGAGAGTGCAGTCTTACAAGCCACAGTTTGGCGTCTGGTCTCATGGCTTTCCTCTCCGTGCTCAGCCTCTCCTGGATGTGGGTCCTACTTACCCAGGCTGATGTGTGGAGGTGGATCTCAGCACACACAGTTAGTTAAAGCTGTTAGCTGCCAGGGATGTGTGTGTTTGTTTTTAAAGTGACCGTGGAGCGTGAGGAAAAAGGAGTGTTGCCAGAAAGTTAAAATTTCACTTTGTGGTTTATGTGGCTTATGCCTACTCAGTCATGCCTTGGGCCCTGGTAGAGCTCCCTTCCAGCTGGTTCCTCCCATGCCTGTTTGTGTTTGGTCCCTACCTCCCTGGCCCACTTGTACTATTTAGATGGCTTGAGTCTGAACAGAGTCCAGGCCATGTGGCCAGCAGGGGGCTGGAGGCACGCTTTCGGGGTACAGATCTGTGTAGCACCCCTTTCAGAGAGAGGGGAACCTGTGGTCTGGGAACTGCTGCCAACCCACCAGACTTCCCATCACTTACCCACACAACTCCAGCTAAGGGGGTACCCCAGGCTTGCAGGTTCACTCTTCCAGGGCATGTGATAGTGAAAGACAACACCCAGACTTTACACATTGCTCTTTACTTAGGTCTAGGCCAAAAATACACACCTGTCTGTCTCTGCATTTCCTTGCCATGGGCTTCTCCTGCCTCTGTAGGTTTCTTTGGGCTTGGCTGGAGGCCACTGGCTTCTGTAGCAGCTTGTGGCTTCCCTTCACGGAGACTTTTCTGCTCGTCTTGCTTTCTCTGACCTTGAATGGTTCCACAATTGAACTGGTCTTCTCTATGAACGCATGCCCGTTTCTTGTGCTCTCCTGCCCAAAGCTTCCTGTGACTCACTGTCCAGGTCCCTGGAGTTTATATGTCCCATTCACCAGCACCTGGCTTCTTTGTTCTTTGGCTGGTGATTTTCCACACACAGGGAAACTTGATTTCCCCCACTCCAGCAACCGCTGCAGCCTACCCGTTCAGGCAGAGCACAGTTTTTAAGGTTAATGGCTTTTCCTTGGCCGTGGGCCGATGAATACATGCAACAGTTCCCATTTGCAACTGGATTCCACATCCCTCGAGAGGCATTTCCTGGAACAATAATACTATAATAACTTTATAACATCAGTCAGAATTCACACTCTGTACCTAGAGTTTCCCTTCGCGTTGCACCTAGCTGACCCCCCATTTCTGGAGCATTCCTTCTCACCCAATGTGTCTCCGTTCTCAGCTGCTCAAGCCCCTTCTAGAACAGAGAGAGTGTCGTGGCTGGTTAGGCCACTGCCTAATTTTACAGAGGTCACTGAGGAAGCTTTGCTGGGCAGAGTTGATCAAGCGAGCTAGAGATAAAAGCTAGATTCTGTGTCCCAGAGGCCTAAGGCATTCCCAAGGCTGGGGATGGCTTAGATGTAGCATGGCTCCTTCCAAAAATAACCCCCCTTTATATTTAAAAATTAAAATGAGCAATTTTGTGAGCCAAAGTACTTGTTAATGCACAGAGAGAGCCTATTAATGCCATCCTACGTAACCTCACCTGCACTATGCTACATTTATGCCAAAGTGACTGGATGTAGGAGCTGGCCCAATGCTGGCCTGTCGGAGTCAAACACAATGCGCTGCACCTTTGGTGCTGCTTGTTGAACACAAAGGAAGCTGAGCTGGGCTGTATTTGCATTTGCTGGATTTTGTAACAAGCTGTAACAGCTTGATGGGAGCCCTGGATTCAGGAAACTGCATCTGGGACCCTTATCAGGATTTTTTCCAGGGTGGTCAAAATCTGAATTGAAACGTCACCAGACTCTTACAGCCAGGTTCCGAGTGCTATAAACTCACCCATTGCCCTGTTGGGAGGGATACAACAGAAATAAGTGAATCTACACGACATCCCTGTTTGGCAGCGTCTTCAGTGCATGCCACCTTAGTGAGGACTTGCTAATTTATTGCAGCTCAGAATTCTCCACGGAATAGCAGCTAGCAAATCAACCTTCTCCCTCTAATCTGTTCCTCATTTTCTTCTAGAGCAACACTTTCTCTAGTTCTAGCTCCTTCCCATGATGGTCTGTAAATCAATTCCTAGCCCCCCCGGCCTGGCTTGGTGCAGGCAAGCCAAGAAACGGTTAGCAAAATAAAAATAGAGGCTTAGAGAAAACACGTGTTTACAAATTGCTGCTCTTTCATCCTCACTGACTTGTGGTGTATGTTCATGGCTCCCAGAACAGCCCCAGTTGTGTTCTCGGGATGAAGTCATTCGCCGCACCACAGAACTTTGCCACAATGGGCCAGATTCTGGCTTTTAGACCCTCATAGCCACAAACGCATCCCTATGAATGATTCACAGGAGAGCTGGGTTCAGTCTGTGACTCTGCCACAGACGCACACTATAACCTTGGTCAGGTCACTTAGACCCAGATGGGCAAAAGCCTTTAAGGACCTAACTCCCATGGAAACAATCCTAAATACCTTTGTGGATCTGGCTTAACCACTCCGTGCCTCGGTTTCCCATTTGTAAAAGTATTTATTAAAATGCTGATAATGCTACTTTCTCTACCTCACAGATAAATTCATAAATATCCAATACCCAGCATATAAAATCATTATTAATCTGTGGAATATCTATTGTTAGATCACCTATTAACCTGTGGAATATTTACTGTTAAATTGGTGTAAAGGGGAGCTGAGTTTGAGCTTGTTGATGCCATTTGATGAGCGTTAAGTGGTTTAAAGTTATATTCTCCAGGTGACCCCATGACTCAGCGGCAGACCCTAGGAGTCCTGACTTTGTCTCATGGCCCAAGTACTGAACATTGTCTTCTCAACTTCATTCATACTCCATGAGGAAATGGACGATTCTGCTTCCTAACAGGCCTTTTGTACAGGGCATAAAATTGCTTTATGCTGAAGGACTGAGCCTGCTGGAAGCAGATGATAACTGAATTATTGGGCCTTTCCCGTTCTTTCCCTGACAGATGGAGCATGCATGACATACCCTTTCACTCTATTACATATGCTGCCAGGAGATTTATAAGCCCAGTACGTGACTGACAGATTAGGAACTCCCACAGAGCGAAGGCGAAGAGCATGGGAACCAGGAATCTGGACATTTGGCCTGGAGTCAAGGAATTTGGAGCTCCTCTTGTTTAAGCAGGTTCTAATAGAAAGAGCTGCCAAATCAAACTAAAACCATAAAATCTCCCTTGAAAGAGGGATAGGGTAAGAAGGGTCTTTAAAACCTAATAACACGTCCTATGTCCTGGCCTGGTATTTATGATATACACATGCACGGCGGTGACAAGAGACAGTTTTGCAAGTCGATAAAATTAAAAAAAGAAAAGAAAGAGATTCCACTTAAAAGGAGTGGTTGCTTTAAATAAACAGAGCAAAACATGGGTTCATTCCATTGTTCTAATAGTTACATAACTTACTGTGTTTAATCACAGATATTTTAACCAAATTTGGACAAATTTTAACAATGGTAAAGATTTTTTGTTTTGTTTTTTTTCTTTTATTGTTTTTAAAGGCAAATACTGGTTTCCCTCAAGTCCTCATGACTGGAAAAATATCCTGTTCAGAAATCTTGCTTGGGTTTTCATTTTCTAACCTATAGCCTCTGTGCCTGGGCCTGTTCTTATTTATTTTCTGACTGTTTACTCACAAACCCGTGTTGTGCTTAACAGTCCCACTGGGTAAATGAAACCATACATGCTCCCTGGGAGCCTACTTTCCAGGTAGGATGGGGAAATAAAGATAGTACCCTTTAGTTCAGACTGCACACATGTCTAATTTTAATTGGTTTGTCACCTGGTAAGGGGCTGGAAGCAGAAGCTAGACAAATTCACATTGTTAAAATCTGGTACGGTATTTCCTGTGGAACTGCTCACCTTGAATCCTTCCTTGTTTGAAGCTTTTAAATCAAGATGGGAGGCCTTTAAAAAGATTCTGTTCTTGATTCTGGACATACTGCAGTGCCAGAGTCCATTGACTGACATTCTGCAGCCAGTGTCAAACAGGAGGGGACTCACAGCTGGATTTGGTTTTTCTCTTGCAAAAATTTGTGTGTCTCCGGCATCTCAACTGGCAATCCATTGACAATGATCATGTGATTACCGATAGTCAGGCTCAGCTTCTCTCTCAAATGTTTGCATGTGTCCGATGTCTCCGCTGACGATCTAAACGGTGATCCTGTGATCTCAGATGGTTGGGTTTGGCTTCTTTCGCAAATACTTTGCAAATATTTGTGTGTCTCCGGTGTCTCTGCTGAGACAGCATAGTGTTTACTCGTACAATGTCTTTAGTAGTCCTTGGAGTGTATGGGTACGTCTACACTAGCCCCCTTGTTCGAACTAGGGAGGCTAATGTAGGCATTCGAAATTGCAAATCAAGCCCGGGATTTAAATATCCCATGCTTGATTTGCATGTTCCCGGCTGGTCGCCATTTTTGAAATGTACAAGCCCGGACTAACTGCCCGTGTCTACACACGGCAAGGAAACGGGCGTTAGAAATAAAGCCCTAAATCGAACTACATGTTATTCCTCCTGCAATGAGGTTTAACAGGTAGTTCGATTTAGGGGCTTTATTTCAAACGCCCGTTTCCCTGCCACATGTAGACGCGGGCAGTTAGTCTTGGCATGTAAATTTCAAAAATGGTGACCGGCTGGGAACATGCAAATCAAGCGTGGGATATTTAAATCCTGGGCTTGATTTGCAATTTCGAATGCCGACATTAGCCTCCCTAGTTCGAACAAGGGGGCTAGTGTAGACGTACCCTATGAGAGTTCCATTCTTTTATCAATTATTATACAAGTTTTTATAAATGTATCTGTTATTTTAAATTTTTACAACATGGAAAAGTATTTATTGGGTGGTAAGCAAAAAGCTGACGACAAATCTACCGCTATTGCTTATAAAAATATTATGCAACAATAAACGAGCTCATCCTTCACATTAATCAATGATTCCAAATTTGATTTTTTTGTCCATTTCCAATAAAAATTTAGTTATCAAGTTATTGGCATATTTATTTCTTGTCCAATCCTAATCTCAATAAAATGATTAGCTTTACTTGTGGAGCAGTGAGGGTAGGATCACACACATTCATTTAGTGTTTTAGGGGGTCACGGTATCACAATGTTTGAGTACCCCTGGATTAAGGGAGCTGCAGTGTGAGAGGGGCTCTGAGCTGAACTTGAGGCAGGTAGTTGGGGTGCAGGAGGGGTTCATGACTGGGGTGGGGTTTTTCGAGATGGGGGCTCCAGCAGGGCACTGCTTACCTCAGGTGGCTCCTGGGTGGTGCAGTGAGACTAAGGCAGGCTCACTCCCGCCCTGGCCCTGCACCACTCCCGAAAGCAGCCAGAAAACTCCCTCCCAAGCCCTGTTGTGCCCCCTCTGCTCTGTGGAGAAAGGATACAAAGTGGGGGAGGAGGCACCTTGACATCAGCACCCTCCTTCCCCTGCCCTGCCCAGAAAGCTCCTGAGGGGCAGCTCCACGGGAAAAGAGATGTGCAGCAGTGGGGTGAGGGGCAATTGAAGTCCAGCCCTTGATAACAGTGTCTTGGCCAAACCAGTCAGGATCAGAGGCACCAGGATCTACTATCCTGATCTACTGGTTGGTGACCACTGCTTTAGCTGGATGTCTGTTTCTAAGCCCAGGTCTCCTCCTCCACCCCATCAGGTTTTAATGATTAATTTATACCTCTTCCAACATCCAGTTCTTCCTGCTGCATGCCCCTGCCGTGTCTTCCCAACTCTACTATATATTTGAGAGCATTCGTCTGTCTGTTCACGAACTCCCCCTAAATGGTAAGAGCCAGGGCCACCAAATTTGCTAGGCAGCTTCCTCTTTTCTCAACTTAGAGCAAGGTTGGGGTTGGTTGTGCCAGGACAATGGGATGTGCCTGGAATGGGACTGGTTCTCATGCGACCCACACAGAAAAGAAACACTGAGCAGGCAGGTGAAAGGGGCAGGCTGGGGGTGCCCCCACCTGTTTGGGACTGTCCTGGTCCCAGCTGCCTTCTCCCCAGACTCCTCTCAGAAAGGGTGGGAGGGGGATGAAGCTCCCCCCCGATTCATATGGGAGCATTGTTGGCTGTTCCCCTTCAGTGGGTAGTGTGAAGAAAGTGCACAGTTTGCTCCATTCCTCACTCTGGCTATAGTGTGTAGGGTTAGGCAAATCTGGACCTGCCCCCGCTGGGGGACATGCACCCATAGTTCGGCTCTGCGCGCTGGAGCTGCAGTGGATATGGAGAGGTGCTTCTCAGCTGGCCCCAAGCTGCTGTGGGGGGAGAGAGCTGGGGCTGTCCTCTCCGCCTGCCCACTGCACCCCTCCTCCCCAGCCCCACCCCAGAGCAACGATTCAAATGAAGAAAAAACCAAAACTTAATTGAGTGAAGGACCCAAGCAGCGCTGGGTAAATCTTCATCATACGTATTGCTGGAGTACACGCTCTGGGTTGATGCAGATGAGTTACGAGCCCCAGCAAACCAGCTCTGATATCTCTGTGCTGAACGGCTTGTTGCTAGAAGGAAATAACCCAGATTGGTTCAGAGTCTGCAAAGCGGTGCCCTTTGAAACGCCCACTTTCCGGAGAACAAATGCCATGTTAGCCTCCACCGTGCTGCCGTCCAAACCAGCCCCCAAGCACGATGGTATGCTAGAGCTCGTCATGACTGACACCCCAGCACTAGCTGACAGTACAGCCAGGAATGCGTTCGCCCATTAGTCACTGCAGATAAATACATTCATCTGTCTGAGGGCTGCGGAGATTAGCAAAGGCAAAGTGGCGCACAGCGAGAGCCTCTGGCAAACCCCAGGAAGGGAGGGAGGATATTGTGGGTGTCACTGCTCGCTTATCCCTACACAAGGGAGAAAGAGAAGCAGCGAAGCGTGGCTCCTTCCATTGCCAGTTGACTTTACTGGCGTGATTAAGAATTAGGCAAATGTTTCCAAACGGATTTTCTTAACCCAGACAGGACGCCCATGTGAGGTGCTGACAAGAAATCTGCCTCTTGTGTCCTAGACTGGGAGTATCTCTTCTGAGCAACAACCAAATGGGAAAATCTTTGTCCTCACAACGTACCCCGAGGCCTTTTCTGACCGTGCGGAGGCTCTGGCTGCCAAGGGCATGTGGTCGTGGTGATGCGGAGCCAAAGTCCTCCAGATACTTCATATCTTAGGCATGTGCCATAATCCCATTTCCACCCACGTCACTGGACAAAAACAAAACATGAGGTTTCAGTTGTCTTAGACGGGCCTGGCAAGGTCTTGCCCCGCCCTGGAAGCCATTAACCTCTCCCAGATATCCAGTGCAGCCCTCGTCTGGAATGGAGACGGCTGCAGCATGGATCTAGCACGATGGATCCTTCCCACTCTCATTAAGGGCAGGTGTGTCTACACTCATCCCCCTCCCCTCCCACACCCAGATCCCTCAGGTTCAACTGCTCCCAATGGAATAGGCCCCAGGCTCTCTGCTGTCAGGGCTTTCTCCATCCCCCAAGACCTGAAGGGCAGGGAAGTGGGCACATAGGCAGCCTATAGGATGCAAATAACCAAGAGCATCCATGCGGCTCTCCGTGGGCCAGCTGGCTCAGGCACCAGCGCAAACGCTGGGGAAGCCCCATGTCCTTTGACTGCCAGTCAGCTGGTATAATTCCCTGGCTCCGCCCAATGCTTCTGGCCCCTGGGGTGGCATTGGCAGGCCCCGCAGAGGTGAGAGGGGATGGCAGGAGGACAGAGCTGAAGGGGAATGTCCTTGGCTTACCCCGATGGTGGCTGCCTGGTGCAGCTTTCATTATTCAGCAGCAGAGGGAGGAGAGTTTTAGGTCCCTCTTCTTACTGCTCAGGGAATTGGGCCTCTGGCCCTTGGCCCTGCTGTGCTGCCGCTGTTCAGACAGGGCCACTGAGGAGCGGCTACAACTTGGCTTTCAGAAGCAGCCTTGAATCTGGGCTGTTGCCTGGAAGGGGCGGGGCTGGGGCTGGGTCTAGACAGCCCTTGGTGCTTCCCAGAGCATGCTGCACACAGCTCCAGCAGTGATTTAAAGGGCCCCGATGCAGTTAGGGATGTAAAGTGTCTGGTTTTTGCCCGGACAGTCCAGTAATTGCATCCTCTGTCCAGTAAAAAAACCCAGAAAACACTGGACACATAAGATGTCCGATATTTTCTGTTTTTCTTGGACGGAAGGCCGGCAGGGACATTCTTCCCCTGCTGCATCTAGTGGGGGCGGAGGGAGTGGGGAGTGCAGGGATTTAAAGCTGCAGCAACTTTTTTGTTTGTTTTTGTTTTTGTTTTGCTCAACCCATTTTTTTCCCTGCCATATTCGGGATTTTTTTGGGAAGGTATCTGGCAACCCTAGTTGTAGTGGTGGCCAGCAGTTCCGGTCCCTTTTGTATCGCTGAGCCCTGGGGCAGTTGCCCCCCCCCCCTCCCCCGCCCGATATCAGCAGGCTTGCCTCCAGAAATCCAGTCTGAGCTGTCTAATGCCAGGCACTCCTATGTTGAAGCAGTCAAAATGAGCAGCCTGTTTAGGGGACAAGTGGCCGGAAGTGCCTTGACCGAAGACACAGCACGGAGGCACGAGAGGCTCGGGAGCAGATGTCACTTCTGCATGTGCACAGACCGATTCCCATCCCCGTGCCGAGACCCACTGACGCTCTCTGTCAGCTCCTTTCCTGACACAGAGTCGAACCCCAGGCCTTGTTTTCATGAACAGCTTTATTTCCTGCTTTGACATATACCAGAGCCACCTGGGGAGAGACAGCTGCCAGGGGAGAAATGGCACGCGAGGCCATACATCTTAAAGACATTTTGAGAGAGGAGCTTTGGAATCTGGAGCCGTAAACACCGGTTCTGAGCCCAGCGAGCAAATGTGGAGCAGGTTGTGTTCTGGAGAGCGTCAAAGGCTTGAAAAGGGAATGAAAGCGATGAGAGTTTGCCTGTCCTTGTTTGACCAGATGCTGAGGGCTCTGGATGTTTTGGACCATATGTTTGAAGAGCATGTCTATCCCAGAACCAGAAGATTCAGGGGGCATTGTAGGGTGACGTCTCGGCTGCACTGTTTGAAAAGCTTTGGACTGGTAAAGGCTGATGGTGCGTTAAATCCAAGCTCTGAGCATGTAGGTGGCTGTGGTTGGTACTTTTGCTGCTTGGGTACCTCTCCCCCACCCCCCATGCAAATGTCTTATCCCAGGGAGGGGGAAGCTGAGGGAGATTGGCATCTCGTTGGATCCGCTAGGGACTGTACTTTGCTTGGAATGGCTAGGAGTGGCTCCCTTGGGAGCAGAGATCAGCAGGGGGATGTGAGGGAGGGCTGGAGAGGGCAATACAGGAGGTCCCAGGAAAGGAAGGTGATTCCTGGTACAGGGAGTGGTGTAGGAGCCAAAGGGCCGGAGCCTTGAATGGCAGAAAAGATGGAGACCAGTTCGCTACTGAACAGAGCCTAAGGAGGACGTATTTGGCACCCCACCACTGTGTAGGCCTGGCCGTCCCACTAGTGAGCCCAGGGCCAGAGGTTCTGTGACCAAAGTCCCCGGTTGTTACCGGAGATCCTGGGTCGGGAGCACTTCGTCCCTCTGACAAGCTGCAGGCCTCACCGAGAGAACAAGCACTGCAGAGCAAGCGCCACAGGAGCCAAGGTGGGAAACTAAACAGCCCTTTGCAGGCCTGGGGTCCATGGGAGCTGCCACAGTCCCAGCCTGCGACCCAGGAGCAAGAGAAGCGTCTGCAGCTAGATTAGAGAGGCGGAGCATCATTGGAAACACCTGGCTTGCACCTCACCGCCTGGGAAGCGAACAGAAAGGCTGCAAAGTACACTCCGAGGGACTGCCCCCACGCCCGGGAGCATCACTTTCCATGGGCTGGGGCTTGTACATGGTGGCTGGCAAACGAAGAACCCTGGTGGGATCTGGCTCCTGGTCATGCACCGAGCTTTCCATCCCTGCCTTGCAAGAGTTAACTCCCTCCCAGAATTGCTGTGCAGATTATCGGCGGGTGGCATTTGGAAAGTGGTTAAGAGAAAGGATGGGCTTCTTATGTCAAAGTCAATCAGTGTGTCGGGCGGAACACCTGTAACGTATCAAATTACCGGCCTCCTTCTCGAGCCCCATTTCTGCCTTTCTGACTGCATCAGCCTTGTGGGAGCTGATCCTGAGCGAGGCCGGGGAGATGGTACGAGGTGGTCACGTTGTCAGCCACCCACGTGAAATTCCACTCACCTCAAAGAGGCAGCTCTAGCCAAACGCCAGTGAACGGGTGAAGGGTCAAAAGAAGCCGCGTTTAAACCCTTCCACTCTTGGTTAAAGGGATGGGGAGTTGGTTTGAAGGGTGGGACCAAATCAGAACCCTGGATCTGCAAGCCCCCGAATTTGAGGGAAGTTTGGATCAGACTCAGTTAAACTGTGCTGCAGAGAACAACCCGCGATTTTCCTTCAGAGAAACGGGATGGAGCTTAATGCATCTCTGTGGATATAGGGCCAGAGCCCTGGGAGCAAATCTCCTGACTGGTGGGTGGGCAGTCTGGACATTGATGGAGGTTCAAAAGTGCATTTTCCTACCTGATCTTTAGTTCATTATATCATGTTCTGATCTGAGCACTCTAGCCATTGTTGCACAGGCAGTGTGCTACCAGGAAAGCTGCATGGAAGTCTCCCAAAATAATGGTTTTCCCGCAGAAAACAGCAATTTTTCATGGAAATGTGTTAATTTCAGCCAAATTTTGTTTTGGAAAATTGAAAAAAAAAAAAAAAGCGTCCTTGGATACATTCCAAATGTTCTGTTCTGATCTTTTTTTGGAACCTTTTGGTGTTTTCATTTCAAAGTGACTATTTGTGTTAATTTTACCAATTTTTATATTATAATAAACATTTTAAAACATCCAGATTGGAACAAAACATTTTGATTTTACAACTGAATCTTTTGACCACTCAGAACATTTCTCTCCTCCCCCAAGAATTTTGTTTGATGGGAACAAAACCCTGAAGATTTTAATCGGTTTCAGAATGGGGAAATAAGTTGTCATTTTTCCAGTGAGGTGAAGAACCCGGTTCCTGCCTAGCTGTAGCTCCAAGCATTATGTTGTGTTGCAATGTGTGTAGTATTGTCGACTACCCTCGAGCTCTGTGCTCCAAGTCGGCTCTGTGGGCCATATCAGACTCTGTCTGGTCTTGAATCCAAAGCCGCATTTTGATTGTAGTTGATTTGTTTCATGGGGGTTGGAGCGGAGGTTGGGAGAAGTCACCGAACAGGGCCACGTCTCCCGGTGTAAATCCAGAGTGTCTGCATAGGCGCCAGGGGCAGGCAGCAGCAATAAGAGGAGCAAAACAGTCACCCTCGCTGCCCCTTCCGGAGGCGCCGCAGCTGGGCCTGGTGAGTCCCTGCGGGTCATGACCTTGACTGTGGTCACTCCTCTTCAGCCCAAGTGGGGTTGTGGTATTTGACAGAAGCCTGAACAGGGCTGCTAAGGCTTGTGACCCTCTAGCCCAGGGCTGGCCGGACGCAGCATGGGAGCCTCATGGGGCTATTTTACAATTAAACCCTGGCTCTTGAGTCCCCCCCTTCTCCACCTACCAGATTGGGGTGGGGGTAGCTCAGGGATTCTGCCCTGGCGTGAGCGATGGGGTTGGAGGCTTCTGCCCTGCGGGGTGGGGGAATCTTGGCCCTTCAGCCTTGCATGAGGCACTGGCTAGGACTCGGGGCTTCAGCCCTTCTCTGGCAGGTGCACCTGGCTCTCAAATGTCAAGGTTCTCCCATAGGCGAGTAAGTTTGGCCGTCCCTGCTCTAGTCCGACTGCTTGCATAACATACCCCAGGCAGTGGTCCCCCACCTTTCGTGGCTGCCGTGCGCCCGGGGGCGGGGCCGCTCACGTGCCGGGCGTCCAGGGGCGGGGCCGCTTACGTGCCGAGCGTCTGGGGGCGGAGCCGCTCACGTGCCGGGCGTCTGGGGGCGGAGCCGCTCACGTGCCGAGCGTCTGGGGGCAGGGCCGCTCACGTGCCGGGCGTCCGGGGGCGGGGCCGCTCACGCGCCCTGAGCCCAGGGCCAGCACCACGCATGGGCTGTGCACCCAGGGCAGGGGCTGCCCATGTGCCATGCGCCGGGGGCGGGGCTAGCCCAGATGTTTCGGCGGGTGCACATAAATGCCCCAGCGGGCATCATGGCGCCCGCGGGGGGGACCACTGCCCCAAAGGCTCCGGCTCCGAGGCTCTTGCATTGAGCCCAGGACTTGTCTCTGAGGCAGAGCTGATCTGCCAACCTTTGCCTGGGTTGGGCTCCAATGTGGGAGAAAGCAGCAGCTCTGTCTGCCTCCATCCACTGCAGGGCATTGCAGACCGTTCCTGGGCTAGCCAGTGGGAGATTTTCTAAAGCCCTTATCCCTGGCCAAAATGTCTCTGGCACAGAAAAGACACTTGGCTGCCTTTTCGTGTTCGGATCTTTTCCTCTGCTGTTCCTGCCGCTTGTCTGATTGCGGCGCTGCCGAAAGCTACGTGGTCCGCCTGCTGTTTCACTGGGCAGGGGCCGCTGTGTGGCTGAGGTTTGATTTAAACAGGCGCTCGTTGGCTTTGAAGACTGGCTTGAGCAGCGATCCCGAGAACATGGCAGGAGGGGCAAGAAGCTGCTTTCTTCAGCAGAATTTTTTACCTTGTTACTTTCGTCATCGGCCTTTTTGAACCTCCCTCCGCCTTCTTTCTTTTTCTGGGCCTCTCTCCCTCCCTCTCGCTTTCCATCTGAAATGAATTTTTAGCGCTCACAGAAATTGTTTGAATTTGGACCTGGGGACTCTGTCCAGGGCTCAAGCCAAAAGCCCACTGCAGGCAATGGAAAGATTCCCAGGGACTTCAAAGAGGATTACGTCAGGTACAGCAGGGGCTTTCAACCTTTTTTTCCCATGACCCAGTGGAAGAAAATTGTTGAGGCCATGACCCAACATAATTTGACCGGAGTGTGGGCTCCGGCGTGGGGCTGAGAGCTTTGGGTGGTTGGAGGGGCTCCGGCTTTGTAGGGGGGCAGGGCTGGGGCAGGAGGGGCTTACGTCGAGCGGCTCCCGCTCAGCAGTGCAGCAGGGGGGGATGAGGCAGCTTCCTGCCTCTCCTGGCTCTGCAGATCAGGCTGCCCCCCAGAAGCAGCCAACAGCAGGTTCCCAGCCAGTGGGAGTGCAAAGCAAGTGCTCGGGGCAGGGGCAGTGCATGGAGCCCTGTGCGCTCTCCCCCCACACCCCACCTTGGGGCCAGGCCTGCTGCTGGCTGCTTCTGTGGTGCAGCACAGGCTGCGGTGCCAGGACAGGATCCCCCTGCAGCACCGAGACCCAGTGACCAACATTCCACGCCCCGGTGCTGGGTGGTGGCCTGGAGTTTGAAAACAGGAACAGTACGGGCAGCCGCGGAGCACGCTTCCTGATCCGGGACCACCGGCGGGGGAGTTCTGTCTCCATGGCTCAGCGGATCTTTGTGCTTCAACTGAGTCTAAAGAAACAGGGCTTGTTAGCTGGTGTTACCTACCCTCTAAGGACGGTGCTAAGGACTCCCCGCCCCCCACACCTCACCTCCATCACCAGAGTGCAATGCCTTTGAGTGACAGCGAACAGTCATGTTCCTCCTACTCATGTCTGGAGGACAGGATGTGTCCCCACTGCCCTCTCCTCTGGGTCTGGAGTTATGTCTGCTCCTTTCCCCACTTTTGTTCAGCAGCTCATAGCTCTCTGCATTGTTTCCACACTCTAGCTTTTCAGAAGCTCCCCTATATCCTTGCGTCTCCGAGGGCCTTGCCAGCTCTGTGACTCAGCCCATGCTCCAAGGAAACAACAGATGCTCGTGTCTGTGTTGTACTGTACCTGGCATGTCATGGGAGGGCAAAGAGCTGATCCAGGAAATGTGCTTTTGACATGAAATGCTTGATGTGAAACGTGATCTGCAGAAACAAACCTGCAAAGGCATTAACTGTCCATTAGGCATTTTTAGTTGGTCTTTCATATCACTCACTGGCTAATTCCTGAGAGTAGTTCTGGGGCTACAAGTTGTGCACTTAGCATCCAGCATTTGAGAGGCGTTGGCTAATTTCAGTGGGAGGCACAAGTTAATGTGGAATTGTTCCTCTGTCTTGGCTGGTGATCCTGGGGCTTAGGTTTCCAGTACAAATGCTCAGGTAGATGATGTCAGAGTTCAGCGTGGGTGAAATTCACTCCTGTGAGGGATGCCTGCACAGGCCCGTACCCTTGTTAAGTTTTATAAAATCATAGAACACTAGGACTGGAAGGGACTTCGAGAGGTCATCGAGTCCAGTCCCCTGCCCTCACGGCACGACAAGCACCATCTAGATCATCCCTGATGGGTGGGTCTAACCTGCTCTGAAATGTCTCCAGATTCCACAACCTCCCTAGGCAACTTATTCCAGTGTTTAACCACCCTGACAGGTAGGAAATTTTTCCTAATGTCCAACCTAAATCACCCTTGCTGCAGTTTAAGCCCATTGCTCCTTGTCCCATCCTCAGAAGTTAAGGAGAATAATTTTTCTCCCTCCTCCTTGCAACACTCTTTTAGATACTTGAAAACCGCTCTCATGTCCCCTCTCAGTCTCCTCTCTTCAGGTAACCCCTTCAGTGCCTATGCCCCACCATTCCCTTTAAAATGTGTTGTTTCCACAAGAATTCCTGCCAACAGAGTGTTTCTGGATTTCCTCACCAAGTGAACTCACAAGGCTGAACACAGCCTGACCTAGTGCGTTTGAAAGGCCCAACATTCTTTTCTCCACTCCCCATGTCCTCTCAGAGATACCTGCTCTCCCCACTTCTGTTCAGGGTTTGTTCCACTCTGGAGGACTTTGAGGCAGGTCTGCTGAGAGGGAGGTCTGCACATTTCTGCTTATCTGCCAGACTCTGCACCCTAGCACTGAGCTCCCACCATGATATGTTACGAAATTGCCCATAAGTATGAGAGACAGGAGACATGGGGGAGTGGGGGAGTAAAGACACAGGCATTTTATATTTTAAATGGCCAAAATATGAGCCCAACTTCAGGTTGCAACATATCCAACATTGCTCATGGGAACATCTCAGAACCTAAATGCGTAGCCTTCTGCTGAATTACAGAGATACCGTTATTTTCCCTAACATGTCGTGTATCAAAACCCACCAGGAGTGACCTGTGTAGGGCTAGATTTGCCAAAAACACACTGCATTCATTTTTGCCCTGTGGCTTGCAACAATGAATGTTTAAATTATAAGTTTGGAGTTTTTCAGCAATGAAAGTACCATTACATCACTTTAAAATGTAACCCTGCAAGTTACCTTCTCAGTTCTTCCACAGAGACTTTTTTTTTTTTTTTTTTTGGTCAATCCACTAAGCAACAACTTGCCATGTTTATACATTTCCCCTCCTGTGAAGTCCTGTTCTACTTCAAGGATTAAGGTTTCATCCTTCATTTCTCCTTCAGGCATCTTTTTCCAAAAGAAAAAGTAATTTTGGGGATTTTGCTTTTAAGTGATTATGTTACTGAGCATGTATGTCTGTGTTTCTTGAGAAGGCACTTTCAGTACACATACAAGTGATCTGTCAAGAACCCATGTCAACAAAGGAAATGGATTGGCTGTTGCAGTGGGATGATAGGGAAAGAAAGTGCACCGATGCACTCTCGGAACTGCTAGGAATGCCTAGCAAAACTGCCACTGCATCGCATAGCGTCGGCAGGGGGATTAATATAAATATGCAGTTGCTCTCCTAGTATACA
Source organism: Pelodiscus sinensis (assembly GCF_052426305.1). Taxonomy (NCBI): domain Eukaryota; kingdom Metazoa; phylum Chordata; order Testudines; family Trionychidae; genus Pelodiscus; species Pelodiscus sinensis. The sequence goes on from NC_143078.1 coordinate 2,775,590, forward strand.
CACATACAGAATGGGCATAGTGTCCATGCTAAACACCATATGAAATCACATCAAAAGCTGTGCATGGAACATATCTAGCCCACTTAATGAGCTTCATTAACATGGGTCTTACCATTGACAGGTAAGGGCTTTTGCTGTTATATAAACCTTGGTATCTGTTATTTCCACTCTGTTTCATCTGAGGAGGTGGGTTTTACCTGTGAAAGCTCATGACACTACATATTTGTGAGTCTGTATTTGTTAGTGCCACAGGACTGCCCTTTTTTTTTTTTTAAAAGACTAACATGACAACCCCTCTGAGACTTTTACCACATGATGAAGGCCAGGGGGCTCTAGCCTTTTTAACCACAAGATCACCTTTTCAATGTAAGTGCAATATAAGATCTACCACAAACCCAGATACCCTGCCCCACTTCCTTCCCGCCCCTTCTCCGAGGCCTCACCCTGCTCATTCCATTCCCCTTCTTCCCCCATCCTCAGTCACTTTCACCAGGCTGTGGTAGGAGGTTGGAGTGCAGGCTCTGGTCTTGGGCCAAGGGGTTTGGAGTGTGGGAGGGGCTCCAGGCTTAGCCCAGGGTGGGGAATTGGGGTCCAGGAGAGGTTTCAGTGTGCAAGCTCTAGGAAGAAGTTTGGAACTCACATCTGGGGCAGGAGGAGGTTCAGGGCTGGAACAAGGGTTCAGGAAGCAGGCTCTGGCTGGGCACTGTTCAACTGAGATGGGTTCTGGGTGGTGGAGCAGTGGGGTTAAGGCGGCTTACTCCTGCCCTGGCCCTGCACCACTCCTGAAAGCAGGTGACACGTACAGCAATGGCGCCATGTGGTCCCCGGAATTTACAGGCACTGAGCCCACAGCTTCCACTAGCCACGGTTCCCCGTTATTGATCAATGGGAGCTGCAGGAGCAGTGTCTGCGGGCAAGGACGATATGTGGAGACCCCCTGCTCTGCCTCTCTCAGGGGCTGCAGGGACATGCCAGCCACTTTCAGAGGAGCAATTACCACAGGGATAATGACTCCCACCATGACAAGTTCTGTATTTTAGAACTAAAAGAAGTAACAACAACAACCCCCCATGGATGTGTTGGGTCAGGAGAGGAGAGTGAAGGACAGTGGGTGTGTGTGAGAATGAGGCGCACACACACAGGGTGTGAAAGTGACAAATTTGCATTGACAAGTTCCCTCCATCCCCTTCTCTCTGGGTGGAGATGGGGTACAGGAGTGGGGGGGGAGGGACACCCTGACATCACTTCCCCCTTCTCCTTCCCACACCCTGCACAACAAGCAGGAGGCTCCCAGGGGCAGCTCCAAGGCAGAGGGCAGGAGCAGCAGGGCCGGGGGTGGAGGGGCAACTGAAGTGCCAGTGCTTGAGAGCTTCCTGGCCAAACCAGTCAGGATGGCCTGTCAGAGGCTCCAAGATCTACTGGTAGATCCCGATCGACTGGTTGGTGACCACTGATGTAGACACACGAGAACAATAGAGCGGATTCACTTCTTTTCTTTCCTGCATTATCATCGTCTTCTCCGTTCTCCAGAATGAAATTGCCAGAGAGCCAGCAGGAGGCCTGTCCACTGCGTTGGGACATACATTGTACATAGGGAGTGGGTTGGCTCTTTCCACGGGGGGAGGGAGCTTTCATGCTGAATCCCTCCCATGCACTGCAGACAGAACCATCCCCGGCCTTCCCGCTCTGCCACTGGGGAAGCTGAAGGAGGGAAGAGTGTCCGGTCATTAGCTCCAGGGTCTCTTTGGAAGGCGAGTACAGAGTGCCACCTGGGTGAGAAAGGACAGAGGCTTTCCCTGTAGCGAGATGGCCCTTTCCCCATGACAGACCAGCAGGCACTAAGGAGCGGGACAAAGGCAGGGTGTGAGCAAAGCTGGTGCTTCCTTGCGGCTGATCATTGCTCTCCCTCTGAGCTGGGATCTCTAGTCTGGTGCCCCTAGACCAAGGGCTAACATGATTTCCTGGAGCTGCAGGCAGGGCTGCAGGGGGCCTGTGCGCCCCCTTCTCCGCGGCTGGCCCTGGGCCAAAGCCAGTGGCCGGGGTACACAATCCCACGTCAGCTGCGGCTGAACGTAGACAACACTGGGTAGGACTTCTAGTTATGTACATAACACCTTTCATGAGGGAGGAGCCGAAAGCACGGGTAAATGGGCTAATCATTCATCTTATTCATCTTTATTAGGGTAGTGCCTAAGAACCAACTAAAGCCAGGGCCCAGTTGTGCTAGGCGCTGGACAAACCCAGAGGAGCACGCAGTGCCTGGTCCGCCGATATAAACAGGGTGGGGGGGATTACCCAGAGGGCTATGAATGGAGATCAGTCTCCCTAACACTACACAGTAGCCAAGTGGTTAACAGGGACCCACACTCAACGGGCTGAGAATAGTGGAGCCGTGCAGACCTTGCTGGGAATTCTAGGTAAGGGACAGGCTTTCCCTTAGTGATTAGAGGGGCCCGTCTTTTCTGGAAACCAGGCCAGTGTCTCTCCCACTGAGCCCCCCAAATCACTAGTCACTGCTGAAAACCTTGACCAGTGCAATGAGCCAAAGTGCACGTGGACCAAAACACTCTTCCTCGTATTGCAAGTGCCAGGAGCGGTGTAGGGGCTCTGACATTTGGTAGCCACCCACTGCATGTCAGCATGTGCCAGCTGTCCCAATGTAGCCTAGGAATGACATGGAGTTGGCTGAGGTGTTGAATGCCTTCAGCTGTCACTAAAAGGTTCATTGTGACCAAGTGCTCCACAAGGGGGAGAAACACAAGCCAGGGCAAGGACAGAACAAGGATGTTTAGCTAAGCCAGGTGCATTGGAGAGAGAGAGGGGACTTTGGTAGCAAGTTTCCAGCTTTGTTGAGGGCGGTTATAAAGAGGATGGTGATCAGTTGTTCTCTATGACCACTGAAGGTGAGACAAGAAGTTATCAGCTTAAACTGCCACAGGGCAGATATTAGGAAAAACTTAGTAACTAGAAGGGTGGGTAAGTAAGTCCTCGAAAAAACTTCCAAAGGAGGTTGTAGAATCCTCAGCATTGGTGGCTTTTGAGAACAGGTCGGACAAACCCCTGTCAGCGTTGCTCTGGGGTTACTTGATTCTTCCTTAGCTGGGGGTAGACTACACACCCAAATGCATGTGTTTGCATGGAAAGTGTGTGCAAACAAACACACAACTCTGTGGGTATTAAAAAAGATTAGATCTGATTAAAGAATCACTGTCTGCAACCAGCAGCCAATTGCCTGAAAGCTCTCACCCAGGAAACTGAATTCATTTCACTCTAAAGATCTAATTAAAGCTCTTAGTGTATTCCTTGCCTTTCTGATCAGATCAAAGCATTCCCGGAGCCAAATCAGTCCCTTAGTTTCAAGGCAATTACATAACTTATTGCATCAATTAATTCTGCCTCCAGCTGTAGGCATTTATCTCTGTCCATCACCAGCTAATCTGCACCATCAAAGGGAGCAATGAATATGGGGTATCAGGCCACAGGGGCTTTAAACTGCCTTTGCCAATTTCTTTCCCCCTCAATTGTTAATCCACATCACTGCTCCAGGTACAAGCTTGTGCAATAGGATTCAGTTCTCATGCTCAGATCCTGGCAGGCAGGGAGAGAGAGGCTTGCTCTGAAACCTGAGCCCAGGAGAGGGAGCATGGAGTGAGTCCAGGCTAGAGTGAACAAGCAAAACTCTTCTGGCAGCCAATGCTGGGCATTAACCACTAGGCAAAGCTGCCCCTTTTCTTCCTAATCCTAGGGAGTCTGTGGTTGGTTTATGGTCTGAAGCATGAGCACTGATTCGGCTTTGTACCTTCCATTCTACTTAGCCCAGCTCCAGGTATTCTTATTAGGCACGTAAACGGCCAACCCTTTTTGGAATCATACTAAGCTTTTGCCCTCAATGTTATCTTGTAGCAGGGATTGCCATAGGTTAATTATACATGGTGAAAACAGTATAGAATTTTCTCCATTTTAAATATTTGGCTGACCCCTTGTTGAAAAAGGGTGAGTAAGACTTCTACCCTGCATTGTCTCTGGGTAGATCACACTTTATGTAGTGTACCATGGTGTTTCAGTGTTAGCCTTCGCTTAGGGACTTTTCTTTTCTTTCTCTCGTTGTAGGAAGGCGAAATCCAAGTGTGATTTCCTTCTGCAATATGTACTGTTGATTGACCTCTGTCTCGGCACCTCTTACTAACTCAGCCCTAAACCGCACAGTCCCACATCTCCCTTGTCTCTCTTCCTAGGGAAGGCTTTCTCCGCAGCCGCTCGTTGCCCGGGCCTGGACATTGGCTGTTTCTGCTGTCCCTGAGAGGAGGAGCTCCACCCCAGAGGTAGCTGCTCTGCAGTGGTGGCAGAATTAGGTGAGCTTTGTGTGTGCTTACGTTGCAAGGCGCTTTGGGGCCCATACTGAAGTGAAAGGTGGCTACGCCTGCCCGCTGTCCCCGGTGCACTGTTTCTAGCAGAGGGTGTATTGGCTGGGGGCAGAGCGCGGTTAAGGGAAAGTGAGGAGGATAGCTGTCTGATGGCTCTGTGTGTGTGTGTTTTCCATTCACATAAACACTTCTCCAGCAGCTCACGGCCCCTTCAAGAGCAGAGCTGTGAATCTTCATCTCTCAGCTAATCAACTCGCTCGCCAGTCCAAACTTGTCAGGCGCTTTATCCCTTTGTTGGCAGCCCTCCCTCCACCCCCCATGTGACGGCAGACGTTCCCATCCTTCCCCGACACACATCCAGCTGCTACACAAACAAACGTCGCCCGGACAGTGATCCTTCCCGTCACACACGCCTGACCCCAGGTCCCCCACAGCCAGCCCATCTCATCGGCACCAGGTCTTGCTGAGACAGCCTTTACAATAACATTTGTGCTGCGCCCCATGCCCCAGCAGTCCGAACATCCCAAGTCACAGTTAGTAAAAGGACAGTGTTTACCAGCGGGCCTGGGAGAGCGGCGTTACTGCCCAAGCGGGGGGGGGGATGATGAATTGCTGCTTTGCCCTGTGCTTGTGCGACAAAGGATTAATCGTGTGGTGCGCAAGGCTCCTGCGGAGGAGAGACAGCTGTGAGGAGAGCGACTTTATGGGGCTGGCGTGGGCGCAGGGCTTGCTGTCTCCCCGTGGCTGGCTAAGGTGGTGGGTTGGCTCTACCCCAGCCATTAGACACAGTGGTGGGGAGCCTTGTCAGGGCTCCGAGGAGAGTCCAAGATTGGATCTCAGGGTCATAGTGGTCACGAGGGCTCAGTGCCTCTACTGGGAGCCAGATTTTCAGCATGTTGGCTGAGGAGCACGTTCATAAAACCCTAGAACTGGGAGGGATCTCGAGAGGCCCCTGTCGTCCCAGCAGGACCCAGCACCATCTAATCACCCCGATAGGTGTCTGTCTGAGCAAGAGGGCCTCTGAAGGGAACAGTGCTTAACACAGCCGGGCTTCTTTCCCTGGGCGGGCAGGGCTGGGCAGGAGCATTCTCCAGTGTGCACTGCCGGGATGCTGGCATGGCTCTTTCCAGTGGGTGCCCCGTAAAGGGCCCTGCTGGCGCAAAGGGGCAGCCTGAGGTGGGTTGGGCTTTATGTCGCATTGCAGTGGGGCCACGTTCGTTGAGCCACAGACAGCAACTGGCTTCTACCAGAGCCCAGTTAATCGGTGTTCACAAGCCCAGGGGGAGGTGGGCTGCAATGCCCTCCTGTCTGCTGGGAAGGGATGGGACAGGGATCTGCTACTGCTCCAGGCACCGGCCTAAGGGCTGGTGAGGAGATAGTGTGCCAAGTGGCTTCTTGGCTTGTTTTGGGAAGCAGGCCTGCTGCAGTTCACTCTTAAATGGGCCAAAGCAAGGGGTGCTTTTAAGCCACCTGCTTCATAGGCTGGTGGGTTGGCTGCCTACCTGGGGTGGTGGAGATCTGAGTTCAAGTCTTCTGTGTGCTTTTCCTGTTGGCGCTGTTCCCCTTTACTTAAGTATGGCCTGGGGCAGCTCTAGCGTTTGGATCACTCTGTAGCCCGGTGGTTGTGTGCCCGCCTAGGAGGCGGGAGATCCTTGGATTTCCTAGTTCTAATCCTACCTCTGCCCCTTTAGAAGGGGTTTGACCAGGGAAATCCTCTCTCCCAGGTGACCGGGGAGGTGGCAGATTCCTATTTAGGTCCCTGCTCCGGGTGGAGCCATTGTCTTAAGAATAAAAGACGGGACTTAGACTGAAAGCTCTCACCTCTCTGGGGGGTGGGGTTAGGAGGGGGTGGGGGGTGGGGTGGGTGGGCTAGGGAGGGGGGTGGGTGGGAGGGGTTAGGGGGCGGGTGGTGGGGGGGCGGTCCCTGGGAGGCAGGAGATACCAGCTCCAGTCCCTTCGCAGAGGCGGGACTGGAACTGGGATCTCCCGCCTCCTGGGCGGGCCGGGGACCACAGGGGGCAAAAGAGAGATCCTTTTTAAAAGTCATGAAGAGTAAAGCTGGGGGTAGCAAGATGTCCTGCCAAACAGCTTCTTGCTACAGAAGAGGAGAGACTTGAACCCAGGTCACCAACATCTCAGGCTTCAGCCCAAACCACTGGACTAGAGAAGGCACTTAGCATACAACTCTTGCTCCGGGCCCAATGACTCTTTCAGTCTAAGTGAACTACTTCAAAAAAGCCACACATGACAGGGCACTTGCTGTACCTCCCGGCACAGGGCTTGAAACCAGGCCCTCAGCATCTCAGGTAACAGCCCAAACCACTAGGCCAGAGTAGGTGTCTGGCACTGACTCTTGCCCCATTAATATGTAGCTAAAGTGGCAGTGTGTCACAAGGCAAAAGCCCTCTTACCCCCTAAGTCAATCCACATCACCTGACCAGCCAGGGCCCCGCCACAGCATAGCTCAGGCCCAGAGAGGGCGCCTGTCTAATTAATTAAAGGCTAAATTTTAATTAACACTTATCAGCTGGGGCATAGCCCCTTGCTCCCTGCAAGTGGTGATTTGTGAGCTTGCTCCTACTGCCTGCATGACATGCAAGACCAAAGGAGAAGAGCAGGAACACTCAGGCCTGGTCACACAGCACAGCTGACCCTGGGGCTCTGCATTGCTGGCCAGGGTAATGGAAACCCAAGCACTAGCTGACTGAGGCCTTGCTGTGGTGTTCTAGAAAGATCAGATGGTAACAAGTGCAGCTGTTTCAGGGGCAGCAGCCAGAGGCTGCACTTGCTACCATCTGATCTTCCTAGTCACTTTGTGCAGTGGTTACAAAGCAAATCTCTCTGGGCCACACACTGCACATGGTTTGCTAGGAGCAACCAAACAGGTGCGAAGTGGCTGCCACCACTGGCCGCCTCAGAACCCTGCAAATTATCAGTAACTTCAGGTGTCCCTGCTGTCAAAGGCTGGAGAGCGCGGGAGAGGCTGGGCTGGCTACTGCCCAGAAACTAGAGGTCTGAGGATACGGTCCAGCAAGGAGCAGGCTATGTATAGCACAGGGAAGATTTGGGGTGCCCGCAGGCTGACTGTGGCCACAGCATGTGGAGCACCTCAGCCAGATTCCAATGTTTCAACCATCTGCAGACCAGCAGGGTTATTTTTTGTGACTAACTGGGCATCATATTAGAGTGTCAGTAGCCCCTAGTTACAGAGAGTAATTACATCAGAGCTCTGGGTTAGACTATCCCCAGTCAGAGTCCTTACCGTTCCAAGTAGTTGACAGGTAGTGTGCTAGTCAGACAATTGCCATCGTTGTCAGTGTTCCCTATAAGCTGCACACTTGGGCAGCCATGCAGCAGCGAATCAAATGCTGCCCAGCTGATTAGTGGAGTGCCCACATGTGTCTTAGTGGTGGTGCACATCTGCACATGCCTTAGTGCATATAACTTTTATTCCACACATGGGTGGAAAAAATGAGAGGGAACAGGGTTGTAGTATGTGTGCTTTAGACTGACAGCTCTGGCCAAGCAAATAACATCCAAACAATCTGTTTTATAGTTGGGGATAGAGTCTTATCTGCATAAAGTCATAAAAAGAGACAAACTTCTCACATCAATTAATTCTATAACCAGTGACAAATATTTTGCTGTATTCGATGGGACAAACAAGCAAGTACAGTCATGCACCTACAGATTTCTGCTTTAGCAAAAGGCAAAAAAACCCCAAACAAAAAACAAATCCCCCCCCAGAAACCCCATAAAACAGAACACCTAGGGCTAAATATTTCCCAAACTTTCCAAAGCAGTACTATCTGGAGTGGCACGACTAATTGGATTTAGAAGCTTTTTGCCAAATTTGGTCAAACAAATGCTCTTTCTTTGAGTCATGGCCCTACCTGTGATATTCTGATTGAAATGTTATCCAGTGTTTAGTAAAAAAACAAACATTACACAAACCAGAGAAATACACCACTTCCTCCATCTCCATCCGCCCTGGCATTGACACCCAGTGTGCGTCTAACAAGTGGCAGCAATGAAATTCTTCTAGCTGACGGGGACACGCGAGTGCCCACCATGGGCCTAGGGGGACAAATGTAGGCTGCCTCCAGGAAAGCCTTCCATTTAGAGCTGACCCCGAGGCTTTATGGCCAGTGCTGGTCCCTCTCTGTTGCAGCAACGGAGGTGGCAAGTCATGGTACGAGGGGCCCTTTGCTAACTGCTCCCCAGGGGGAGGCAGCCAAAAGGAGGCTGGGAACCAAGTGCTTGAATGGGGCACCGTGAGAAGCAGTTGGAAGCGTGGGCACTCAGCAACACCGTGCCTCTTGGAGAGAACGTGGGGGAATGGAGCCAAAGCTGAGAGCTGCGTCCCTTTTGGTCTGGCAGGGAAGATGCAGCTGGGATCAGTTACAGAGATCCAGAAGGGACCCCAAGAACCATCCAGAGTGACTCAGGCCAGAGAATTCCCCACTGTGATTCCTGAGGCAACCCCCCACGTCTCTGCTTGAGCCAGAGTGTGTCTTTCACCAGCCATCAGTCCAGGGAACCTGCCTGGGGCTGGCCAATCCATCCAAAGCAGCTTTAACTCCAACTAAACCACCAGCTCAGCATGGCACCTTCATCGTCCTCCAGCTCTCTCAGTATCTTCTTAGTGGGAGGCGCGAGAGGAGGCAGAGAACCCGGAGGGCCCCCCGCCTGTTATATTCCAGATGCAGGAGGGCAGTGTTCACACCTGCCCCATGCAAGTGAGTGGAGTTGCTCATGGGACACTTCTTACACCTCGTCAGACAGGGTTGATTCAGGCACCTGCTTCCTCCTCCAGAGCACTGCTGAACGGGGGCTCCTGGCCTGGCTTTCGATCGCAGCTCCTGGCTGCCCCTGGTTCTTGCAGCTGCTCTCAAACTTCAAACTCAGGAGCAGTCTCCATTTCCGTGAACTGGGCCCCCGGTGATCGAAAGGATGGAGGTCGGCTTTCAAGTGCAGTCCTTGCTCTCTCCTCTTCAGCCAGAGAGGTCGCATGTGGCTATTTCCAAGGCACCTGCCATGCAAGAGAGAGAGGTTTGGTGCAAACGGGGGCCCAACACAAACTGTTCCATCCTCCTTGCACAAAGTTCCCCCCACCCCCTTCACCACCAAAGCGACAGCGCGGATTTGCTGGCTGCTCTCCTGCACTCATCCCCCCAGGGCAGGCTCCTGTTCCCTGGCAGGGGGCGAGTGTGTGGCGTGCCACCGGGCGAGACCCGAGTGCGGGGAGGGACTGAAGCAAAGCTCAGCCTTGTGGCAGGTTTGCTTGGGAAAGGGTTTGCACCCGTCAGTGCCAAGGATATTTGTGGTGGAGCGACCCAGGCCTGGTACGAACAAGCCTCCTCTGCAGGCACCAAGCCCTGTTGGGTGAGAGCTGGATGCTACAGAGTAGGGGGAAGCTCTGCCCCTCGACCACTGTCTCTGGCAGACCCCAGGAGCTCTAAGACAAAGGGTCTGACTGAGGGCTGCCAGCCCCCTGCCGGTTCCCCTGAGGGCACTGTGGTGTCTAATAAGTAGGCCTCTCAGCAAGGCTGCGTGCCTAGCACGGTGCCACACCCGGCAGGAGCTGCCCTGGCATCTTTCCTGCTCATCCAGGTCCCATGTGTGGCTGCTGCCCGTGAACAGGGCTGTCTGCCCCCAGGCTGCAGCACTGGCTCCCGACGGAGACGCAAGAACCCTGCAAGAGGCAGCTAGGGGAGAACCTGTCTCCCTTCGTTCGAGGAAAGTTTGAGGATTAGATTCCCTCCAGTGCCCTGTTTGCTATGGACACTGAGACCCCACCCCACGGAAAACAGTGTCCGGTCCACGCTTGGCTCCAGCTCAGCTCCAGGGCACAGGAACGTGTGCGACAGGGGCTCGCCCTTGGGGAGGGAGGCTCCCGGGCACAGTGGGCCGTTTTGAGGGGACACCCTTGCCCAAACGGCTCTGACGGGCACCCCGATGGCCAAGCGGGGCCGTGCGGGCGACCGTCTTTCCCAGCCAGGCCGAGTTGGCGTGCGGAGGTTGGAGAGGTTTGCACAGTAAGTGGAAGCCCTTTTCCCAACCATGGTGCTGGAGTCGGAAGATGGCAGAACGCTCATCTGTACAGCCAGCTAGCTGCAGGGCCGCGTGACACAGGGCGCCCCTCCTTCAGCCTTGAGCTGGACGGAGCGAGGCAGGCGCAGTGGGCGGGCGGCGCAGAAGGGCCTTTGTGCCAGTCTGGGTGGCGTTTGCATCCCTGCTGCACTGACCGTCCCTTTCCCCAGCCTCTCTCCCCCATTCCGGGAGCCTGGAGTGCAAGACAGCCTGGGAATGATCCTTGGGCACTCCCCTCCCACACTGGGGCCAAGGGGCCTGAAACCCTAGCTGCTTGGAGCACCTCGCCCTGGGACCTGAACGAATCTGCTCTCTATTCATTGCCACAGCAGGGAAATCAGCCCCTAATTCACCTGCCTCCGTCGCCAGCCTGCATCTGCAAATATTACAGTGGGAGTGCGCCGGGGGCCATGCAATTCATTGGAAAATTGAATTACCAGACAAAGGCCGCTGGCATTCAGGAGCAGGGCCGGGCTGGGCAAGACGGGATTCTGCTGATTTGGTTACAGTTGCGGTGAGAACGGCAGTGATTATTTTCTGACACTAGAGCCGACAGCAGCTGCTGAGGAAACAATTCCCTCTCGGCTGGAGGAAAAGAGCCCTGCCTGGAACAAGAGAAGCAGCAAGTCCCAGCCCTAAGGAGAAGTCACAAGTGTGGTACCCAGAAGAAGATGACATGCCGGCCCCTGGGATCCTACTCACGCAAAAAAGTGTCCTGGGGAAACCACACCGGTTCCAAACACCCTGATCCTTACTCGGGACACACTTGCACCCAGGAGCCTGGGACTTGGAGTGCATCCAGGGAGCCCTCCGTTCCGGAGCTGCCTCCAGAAGGGAGTGAGGGGGTGAAATCACAGCTGTCCCCGACATGCGGATCAAGCCACTGACGCCCGCCTTCCTGCTCCCAAGGGTTTAAATGCTTCCGACCAAGCCAAGGTCGCTGCTGGAGAGGGTAGGAGGAAGGATGGGGATTAGTCGGAGCGGAGGGGCTGGATCTCTTTCCAAACCAAGAGGAGCTTGACAGAGGTCTGCTAAGACAGGATAACGAGAGTCAGGCTGGGGCGGGACAGGGGTCTCCATGGCGCCCAGACTAGGAAGTCGTTAACTGTCCGGAAAGGCAGTAAATGTGGCGTCATTTGCACTTGCAATCAAAGCCAAAACTACTGCTCTAAAGACACAAAAGGTGTTGAAATGTTAGTGGTCTCTGGCCCTCACATGCAGCAGTGGGGAGGAGTCCATCAGGGCATGTGCACAGGCCTGTGCGTGCGAGAGAGAGAGGGGCTGACGCCATGGATCACAAAGCAGGGCTTTGGAGGGACTGATGCCCTGGGGGTGAGAAGAAAGAGAGAAATGTGCTGGTTTCTCCATTTCTCTCTGGAAAGGGCACCTCCCCTGGGATCTGAACAGGGACACAAAGTACCAAAGCAGGAAGGAAGAGCCCGGCAAGATAGTTACTGCTGTGTCATTTGTGTGGTACACTTTTTATACGGTAATCCTAGAACTCTAGAATTGGAAGGGGACTCGAGAGGTCATCGAGTCCAGTCCCCTGCCCTCATGGCAGGACCAAGCACCATATAGATCACCCCTGACAGGTGTCTGTCCAAACTGCTCTTAGATATCTCCAGAGAGGGTGATTCCACAGCCTCCCTAGGCAACTTATTCCAGTGTTTAACCACCCTGACAGGTAGGAAGTTTTTCCTAATGTCCAACCTAAACCTCCCTTGCTGCAGTTTAAGCCCATTACTCCTTGTCCTGTCCTAGGAGGCCCAGGAGAACAATTTTTCTCCCTCCTCCTTGTAACACCCTTTTAGGTACTTGAAAACCGCTATCGTGTCCCCTCTCAGTCTTCTCTTTTCCAAACTAAACAAGCCCAATTCTTTCAGTCTTCCCTCATAGCTCATGTTCTCTAGACCTTTCATCATTTCTGTTACTCTTCTCTGTACCTTCTCCAATTTCTCCACATCTTTCTTGAAATGCGGTGCCCAAAACTGGACACAATCCTCCAACTGAGGCCTAACGAATGCAGAGCAGAGCGGAAGAATGACTTCTCATGTCTTGCTCACAACACTCCTGTTAATGCTGCCCAGAATCACGTTTGCTTTTTTTGCAACAGCCTCACACCTTTGACTCATATTTATCTTGTGGTGCACTCTGACCCCTAGATCCCTTTCTGCCGTACTCCTTCCTAGACAGTCGCTTCCCATTCTGCACGTGTGAAACTGATTGTTCCTTCCTAAGTGGATTGTTTCATCCTATTGACCTCAGACCATTGCTCTAGTTTGAATAGACCCATCTCTGCCAGAGCCCTGGCTGTCCCCTCGCTCCCCCGACCCATCACACAGCATCTAACGCTTGCAGAGAAAGCGGGCTCTGTGGTGGTTTAGCGTCCCCACCAACACGACCGCAGTGATCCCTGCCACAGGGCACGGGGACCAGACACAAGCAGATGTGTGCGGCTGTGCAAGCCTGCCCTCTGCTGGCCTGAATATTTTGCACACGTGCCCTGGTATTCTGGCTGGACTAATAGTGACTCCTGTATGAGTGGTGCCTGCCGTAGGGTGAGCTAAACCTTTCCTGCACCCCTTTCAGGAGTCTGACTGCTCCTGCGTACCCCTAGGTTTCACCGCGTGTACAAACTGTGGGTTGGGCTTCTCTGACCAGTCCCTCATGAGAGCATTTGCCACCCCAGGAGAGGACTTGTACCACCGGCCCCCAAGCCCACCAGCTAGCCACCCAGCAGGCACACTGCCTCCCCCCCAACCTGGCAGAGCTGCTTGCCCAGCTGCTGCTGGCTCCCTGGGTGCCCCAGGCTTTGCTCCAGGCCCGCACGCCCAGGTGCTGCCACAGGGCTCTGGCCCTGGCCCCACACTCCCATGGGCTGCCATGGGACTCCAGCCCTGTGCTGCCAGGGGGTGCTGGGGGACTCCAGCCCTGGCACTGCAGGTCTAGGGGCTGCCACAGGGCTCTGGACCCGGCCTCATGCTATCCCTAGCTAGGCTGCTGACCCTGTTGCCCCTGGCTGGCCCTCCTGTCCATAGGCTCCGGGGCTCTCTGGTCCAGGAGCATCTGTGGTCCTGCCAGGCCACAGATGTTGCCGGACCAGAAAGTGCCGGTTTTTGGAGGTGCCAACTGTACTTGCTCACAAAACCATAAACGTGTCCCAGCAAACTCGTACGGAAACACTGCTGACTTTCTCATTTGTACAGTGTAAGGATTAAACTCCCGGGGGATATAAATACTGTGCTTGCACTTTTGCATACGGTACGCAGAGCAGTATACACAAGGCCTTGTATGACATGTTACTTTGTACTGGCTTGGCGAGGGCTTTTTATTTTGCTTGTTGCCAGACTAGGCAGATATCTCGAGGAGATGGGGTATCCCCATAAGACCTCTGCGAACTCCCAGAGGTAGACGTGTCCCTGGGTGAGAATCACTGAACTAAAAGGAACAGTTTGGTCTGGTGTCTTGTGGGAGGTGAAGCAGGGAGCCCATTTCTGTGTCTCCATGCTGGAGGTTAGCTAGCGTGCTTGTCCAGGTGTTTGGAGATGGGCACACATAGCACGAAGGAAGGGCGCTCTGCTTTCGCTCTCATGGAGGCTGATCCAGAGCGAGGGGTTGGCGGGCACTTTGCAGGAGGGGGAGGGTCTCTCTGCTACGTTCTCGTGTGGTTTGGGTTTCTCTCCTCACAGCTGTGGCCACCTTGAGCTTTGTCACTTGGCTCCCCATTTCAGTGCCTCCCCTTTCCAAAAACGAGTCTGTGGGGCACAAAGCAGCCCCTGCAGCTTCAAGGGGAGGCCGACGAGGAGAAGAAAGTCCAGCGAGTCTCCTCTAGGAGATTTACCAGGGCACAACCAGGGTGCCTAGCAAGGGTTTTGTGTTAGAAGGGGGAAGCTGCAGGACAGAGGAGGAGGAGGAAATCTGATAAGCAGCCGTTAGGGCCCAGTCTCGCACTGGGGGAGGAAGGAGGACACTTGCCTGGCTAGGGGCCTGGCTCCCACTATGGCATTAGCAGTACTAGAGAGGGGAGGGAAAGAAGCAGTTTGCTCCAGGTAGATCCATCTGCTGGGCCAGCATTTCAGAAGCCAGCCTTGGGGATGCACAGACTAGGACCAGTGCTCTGTGCACCTTTTTTTTTTTTTGGCCTTGGAAAGATATTTTGGCCTTGGAAAGGTTCAGAAAAGGGCAACTAAAATGATTAGGGGTTTGGAATGGGTCCCATGTGAGGAGAGGTTAAAGAGACTGGGACTTTTCAGTTTAGAAAAGAGGAGACTGAGGGGGGATATAATAGAGGTCTATAAAATCATGAGTGGTGTGGAGAGGGTGCATAAAGAAAAGTGATTTATTAGTTCCCATAATAGAAGAACTAGAGGACAGCAAATGAAATTAATGGGTAGCAGGTTTAAAACTAAGAAAAGAAAGTTCTTCTTCACACAGTGTGTAGTCAACCTGTGGAACTCCTTGCCAGAGGAGGCTTTGAAGGCTAGGACTAGAACAGAGTTTAAAGAGAAGCTAGATAATTTCATGGAGGTTAGGTCCATAAAAGGCTATTAGCCAGGGGATAAAATGGTGTCCTTGGCCTCTGTTTTTCAGAGGCTGGAGAGGGATGGCAGGAGACAAATCGCTTGATCATTGTCTTCGGTCCACCCTCTCTGGGGCACCTGGTGCTGGCCGCTGTCGGTAGACAGGATACTGGGCTAGATGGACCTTTGGTCTGACCCAGTACAGGCGTTCTTATGTTCTTATGTTTTCCAGTTGGTACCCAACACCACAGCGGCAGCAGAACCTAGCCTAGGACAAAATAGTCCAAACCCAACCTAGGAGCCAGGCTGGAAGGAACAAGATTCTTTTTGAAAGTGGAGGCTCAGCTGTCACTGGGGCCTTTTTGTCCCCAGAAGAGCGCAGTATGTTTCTGTCTCGGGCTGACAGGATTCCATCCTGACTAGGAAGATAGACCATTGGCCTCAGGATGGTTAGGCTATATCTAGACTAGGCCGTTTTTCCAACAAAACTTGAGTTACGTCCACACTGCAATTGCGTTCTTTCGACAGTAAATGGAAAGAACAGAGGGATTTTTGTGCAATAGGTAATTCTCGTTCTAGGAGGAAGAAACCTTTTGCGAAAGAGCTCTTTGCAAAAAGGCGTGTGTGGCCGGGGAAGAGGGAGTTCTTTGGGAAGAAGAGGGAAGAGGAAAAAGCACCGGTGCCCTGGTGGCCACTCTGCCCACAGCAATCACAGCCGACATGCGAGAGCGCGTCCAGGCAGTGCGGACGCTCTTTTGCTCAAGACGTTTTTGCAGGAGATCTCTTCCGAAAAAAGCTTCTTGCGCAAGAAGCCTGCGGTCTAGATGGAGCCCTATTCTCCATGGAAAGGCTGCCCTCTAGTGGAAGCTGTAGGGAATATCTTGGCACAAAACAAGAGCTATTTACTATATGGTTTGTGTGTCTGCCTGTGTGTCTGTGAGTCTCTTTGTTCACAATCTCCTCCTAAACGATAAGAGCCAGGGCCACCAAATTTGCTAGGCAGCTTCGCCTTCTCCTAACTTAAAGCCAGGTCTGGTTTAGCTGTGCCAGGACAATGGGATGTAACTGGAATGGGATTGTTTCTCAGCACACGGAAAGGGCGGGTGTGCCAGCTTTGGACAATTAGACTCACAAAGGGCCACAAGGAGGCAGCAAGTGCCCCCACCATGGGGAGCAGCCGCTGGCCACCTCGGATCGCCCCCAGGGAGCAGCCACCCCTCATGCTGCACAACCCCCACCGCTCTGGACTGGCCCTGGGGAGATGCCAATGGGAGACTTACATGCCCAGCCATGCCCCAGGCAATGTCCTTTAAATCTGCTAACTAGGGAATAACCCGTTTTCCTCCCCAGCCATGCTATATGAGGCTGCAGCATTAATCCAGCTAGAAGCACATCTCCATGTGCACATTAGCTGAGAGACGCTAAGCAGCACCCCTCCTGGCCAGTCCCGAGGGAAGAGGTGCGTGGCAGAGGGCCACCAAATGAGTGCCCATCGCTGGCGTAAGTCAGTTCTCTGGAGTGGCAGCTGGGAGCCCACAGGCAGCTGCTCCGAGAAAGCGACACCGTTTGCCAACAGCCTTGTGGGTTCCTCAGTGGTTACGCACGCTCTGCTCCGGCCAACCACTGCAGAATGGCTGCATTCAACTCTCTGAGTCCCGCCTGTGGTTTCTGGGGGCCACTGCCTGCCTTGAGCACACTGCCACCTCCACTGCGGGGGCAAGTGCCTAAGGAAATGCAGCAAGAGCCAGAGGAGCAAATCTTTGTCTTCTACCCCTTCCCCTCCAAAACGTTCATCTCCTCTGCCAGTTACAGTCCGTACCCGTATGCCAGGCCTCTCCCCGCCACCGGCCCTTTGCACACCTCACTCCTCTCCTCCGCCACTGCCTGCCCACCACACCCGGCACGCTGCCGCCATCCCCAATGGGCCAATGCTGGCAATCCATCTCACCTGCCAATTGCCAGTAAGTCACACAATGGCAGGCGAGGGCAGCCCCATGCTCCCTGTGAGATGTACGCACACATGAGCCAACCGACACAGTTCAACACAACTTAAAAAACCCCGTAAGCCCCAGAAAGGAGCCTGCTTCGTGTCTCACCTCATCCCGCTTTCCCAGTCTAGGTTGTTCTGGGGGCTGGCCGCCAGGAGGATGGAAAGCTTTGCAACTGGGAAGCATGAACGCAGACTTGCCTTTGGTAGCAGCTGCTGGGTTACAACAGGCCTGTGCGCCATTGTGCTCGGGCGCTGTACTGCTCCTACAAAGGCTCCCCATCCTCAGCAGCCTAATTAGAGATGCACACATTGTAATTTTTCAGATGGGGAAGCTGCAGCAGAGAGACTAAGTGACAGGCCAGAGTCCCATGCGAGTCAGTGGCAGAATCCGACACTGATCCCAGATCTGGCGTTCCAGACCTGTGCTGAAGTGGAAGGCCATGTACCGGGTAAACATGTGGCTGGTGTAACCGGAGGCGGATCAACAAGGGAGAGGACAACGCCCCTTCAAAGGTACCCCCTGCCTTTCCTGTGTCAAGAAAACCTTTGTCCCATGTAGTGCTGCTGCTTGCTCCACGTAAGACGCATGAACCTACCTTTGTTCACCACGAGGTGGTGCAGGCGAGTTGCTCTTCTCTCTCCAGCATTAGCTCATTCCTTCTAGAGAGGGAAGAAAAAAGTTCTTGTGAAACGATTTGCACAAACAGACAACAAGTTGCCAGTGCCTATGCAGAGATTTTAAAGTAGATACAAGCCAGAAGGTTTCAGGCGGTGGGGGGGAGGCCCTGTGGACTAAGTTAGTCTCACATAGTCAAGGGAGTTGAAGCAAAATGCAGGACAATGTAGCACTTTAAAGACTAACAAGATGGTTTATTAGATGATGAGCTTTCGTGGGCCAGACCCACTTCCTCAGATCAAATAGTGGAAGAAAATAGTCACAAGCATATATACCAAAGGATACAATTAAAAAAATGACCAAATATGAAAAGGACAAATCACATTGCAGAACAGGAGGGGGATGCAGGGGGTGGGGGGGAAGGAAGGAAGGTAAGTGTCTGTGAATTGATGATATTAGAGGTAGGGAGAGTGGGATGTTTGTGAGTTAATGGTATTACAGGTGATAATTGAGGAAACTGTCTTGGTAATGGGTGAGATAGTTCAAATGTTTGTTAAGTCCTTGTTGGCAAGTGTCGAATTTTAACATGAATGACAGTTCAGAGGATTCCCTTTCAAGTGCAGATGTAAAAGGTCTTTGTAGCAGAATGCAGGTGGCTAAGTCATTTAGAGAGTGTCCTTTCTGGTTAAAATGGCAAGAAACTGTTTTCTCTTTGTGATCTTGTCTGATATCTGTTTTGTGGGCATTAATCCTTTGGCGAAGTGTCTGAGATGTTTGTCCAATGTACATAGCAGACGGACACTTTCAGCACATGATAGCATAGATTATATTTCTGGATGCGCAGGAATATGTGTTCTTGATCTTATAACTCACTTGGTTAGGTCCAATAATGGTATCAGCAGAATGAATATGTGGACAAAGCTGGCAACGGGGTTTGTTGCAAGGGAAGGTACCAGGGTTGGTATTAGTGTGGTATGTCCTGTGGTGGTTGGTAAGAATCATCTTGAGGTTAGGTGGTTGTCTAAAGGAGACTATGGGTCTGTCTCCCAGAGCCTCTTTGAGTATGGTATCCTGTTCCAATATAGGCTGTAGTTTATTGATAATGTGTTGGACAGGTTTAAGTTGGGGGTTGTAGGTGATGACGAGTGGTGTTCTATTGTTGGTTTTCTTGGGTCTGTCTTGAAGTAGATGGTTTCTAGGTATTCGTCTGGCTCTTTCAATTTGCTTTTTTATTTCTCTGGGTGGGTAGTTGAGATTTATAAATGCTTGGTAGAGATCCTGAAGCTTCTGGTCTCTGTCAGTGGGATTAGAGCAGATGCGGTTGTATCGAAGGGCTTGGCTATAGACGATGGATCGCGTGGTGTGTTCTGGATGGGAGCTGGCTGCATGTAGGTAACTGTATGAGTCGGTGGGTTTTCTGTAGAGTCAAGGGAGGTGTGTGCCAGCAAAACTCCCTGCTGGGCAGTCACCTGTGTTTTCCGAACTATCTAGAAAGCCCAATTTCACGTGCCACCCCGAGGTCACCAGTTTTAGCTGCATCTCAGCACTCAGGGTGGCACATTAGCTTTGCTGGCGCCACACAGCAGGTACAGTGCAGGCCAGGGGTGTAGCCATGGGTGTGGGCCACTCACTTTGCATCCAGTCCCACCCCAGCAGCCCTCTCTGGCTCTGCTCATGCCCTATGGTTTGTCCCGGCTCCACCAGCCCAGCCAGCGTTTCAGCTGGGGCGAGGGACAGCACGGCTAGACCCTGCACTGGAATGCCGCTCCTAGGCTGGGGCAGCGGGCAGGCAGAACAGACCCCGCTGTCCAAGTGCATCCCTGGGCCTTCTGGCCAGTGGGTCCGTCCCCCCCGCAGGCCAGTTGGGGGGGGGAGGACGTTGCCCCATCCCTTCTGTCCTCCCCACCCCCTTCATTGCCCACCCCCACAAATTCGGGGCCCTTCTGGCCATGCTGCCGGCACAGGCAGGAAGTTCATTCCAGTTCACCAATGGGTCTGAATTCCGCACTCTGGTCCCTGGGAGCTGGCCCTGCTGGGGCCGAGCTCCCTCAGGTGAGGCTGCTGTGACCCCTCCTGAGGCGTGGCCACTACAAAGTCCTTCATTGTGCAGGGTGCCTACTTGTTTAAGGGAGCAGAGCGAAACCCAGCCACCCCCGCCCCTGCCATGTAGTCAGTGCGTGTAGCACTGCCAGCAGCAGAACACTCCTCTCTTGGTGCGCTGGAGAAAAGCTGAACAGGGCCTGCTCTCTGAACACTCCGTGGCCAGGCTGGTGAATAGGAGCCTTGTGCGCCAGAGAAACTGACTCACTCCTTCTTCCCGGCAGAAAACAGCTGCAAGCAGGACCAGGGCTGGGCCAGGATCCTCAGCGTCACACAGGGGTGCAGCACCAGAGGTAAGTCGGGTTAAGTAGATTTCCACAGTTAGGGTTAAAGTAGGAGGCGGGTGAAACTCAGCCTGCTTTTGAGGTTTTGTGGGCATTCCAGGCTGGGGCGAGGGCTCTGAACATGCCAGCCCCACCTCCGCCCCCACTAAGGAGAGTGTCAAAAGCACACTCCTTTAGCAGCTCCAGCTGATGCTTGGACAGGGCCCCCCCCCGCCCCCTGGCACCAAGGAGGTCGGGGGAGGAAGCAGCACTGGTTGAATGGTTGCTATCCTAATCATGCTGGGGCAGGGCCAGCGTGGGGGACACTCCCTAGGAGCAACTCTTTCCCAAGCTCATCGCGGGGCAGTCCAGTGCAGAACCACTTCCCAAGCTGCTGCAAAACAGGCTGCAAAACCTGCTCACCGTGGGGCCTGGCGCAAAGGTAGGTAACAAGCGACTTGGGCAAAACGTGGCAAACATGCGGTGTGGCTCTAGTCTAGAACACTTCTGCAGGCCTGGCTAGGGGCAGCTGTAGCAGGAAAGGCCCCAAGACAAGCGCTTTGGAGTAGACACCAGCTTTTGTGGAGGGGTGAGAGGGGAAGAGATGACTTTGCACAGCAGCTTTGATGGAGAATTAGGGCCGAGTTTGCTCAGTACAGCATCCAAATGAAGCCCTTCTCCTTAGCACCTGTGCCCGGTAAATATCAGTGGCAACGTTCCTAAGAATGGCAGCTTTCATTCCAAGGGAGAGCAAAGTGCCTCACATTCACACAGGTAAAGTGTGGAGGGCTGCTGTAGCACTTCAGTGGGGGGCCTTGAAGGGGACTGTGTTTCAGGGCATCAAAGAATCTTTCAGCCCGTGGGAGCTGCGGAGGGAATTTAGATCAACAGAATGCAAATACTCGATTTGGAACCTCCCCAGGATGCTGGGTTACCACCCTCCCCATGCAACAAGATGCAGGAGCGTTAATGCTGGAGCACTTGGACAGCGGGGTGCCTAGAAAATGTGGACATATGCTAGAGGGTTATGGAAAGGCACAGGTACGATGGATTTACTTTTACATCTCACCTGTCTAATGTAACATGCTAGCTCAGGACCGGGAGAAGGGCTGCCTGCATAATTCCTGCAGCTTCCCAGCTGGGTTTGTGATTGTCCAGTCACCTGGCTCATTCCCCAACTACTCCTAGGCCAGAGGCTGCTGAACTAATGGGATCACAAAGCAGAACTGGTGCCTGGCGATAATGCTCCTCTGGCCAGCTTGCCCAGGCGAGACATTAGTGACTGGAGATTCCAGTGCCCAGCCCTGGACCCTGTTTGTCATCCAGGAGGGCACACTTTGAAAAAGCAATACTGGCCCCAGGCAGAGCATCTTTGGACAGCGCTGCCCAGTGGACAGGGCCCTGGGCTGGCATGCCATCTCAGCTCTGCCACTACTTGCTGTGTGACCTGGGTCACTCACAGGCTGTCTCTGCCCCGACATACTGCCTCTGTAATACGGGGTTTGCCTGTGGCAGTTTGCCTGTGCAGCTGGGTCCCTACCTCTAATATAATGCAAATACTAAGGAACCCACCCAAAAGACACTGTCTCAAGAGGACATACACAGCTGCGTTTCTTTAAAATGTCTGCACCTTGGGTGTTAGGGCAGAAATAGCTATGAACCAACAGCCTGTGCGAGACTTTAATCACTAGGCAAGCAATGGCAAACTCTGGTCTTCATAAGCCATCCTAGAAAAAGCAGTGACAAAAAGGACTGTGGAGAGGCATGGATAGGTCAGTGTATAGCTCTCACCCCTCCCTGGGAGAGGCTTCTGGGTTCAAATTCCCAACCAATCTGGAGCTGAGTGTTCCGGTGGGGGAGCAGAGGGGTTATTGTGGCCTGGATTTTTAACAATGTGCTTGTTTGAACAACACTGAATAGCTGACTAGGCTCTCCATTTTAAGCCCAAGCCTCCAAAAGAGATTGCCCTCCAAGTCAGCAGTCAGTGTTTATAATGATGCAAGAGCCCATTATTAAATCATGCCTGGCACCTCTCCAGTGTCTTAAGTAAAATTGTATTTACAGACTGCCAGTTCAAAAGACACTTGCAACTCAACTGGGCTCCAAAGCATCTGAACCCTGCAGAAGCAGGGTTACGAATAGAGAAGGGCAATTTTCCCCAGGCTTAAATGTCCTAAACAATCTAAGAAAAACCATGTGTGTCAGGCCTACGTTTAATGAATTATCATTGTTCACAAGCTTCAGGGGGTAGATGAGTTAGTCTGTACAGGATAAACTTTAAAAACAACAAATGGCCTGGTATTACTTTATAGACTAACAAAACATGTAGATGGTATCATGAGCTTTCGTGGGCACAGCCCACTTCTTCAGGTGACTGTAACTTTCATATGTAAAGCAGGCATGGAAATAACAAATGACCAGTATACTGAATAACATTCAACAGAAATGAGACTCATCTAGCTCAAGCCACACTAAGTGATGCAAAGGTGACACGCTGTATCTTCAGGAGACCTAACATCACAGTAGTATGTGTGTCTACTTTAGAACAATATATCTTTCTTCAAGAAGCTATTATCTTCCAAGTGTCCCTGCTGCACAAGCTAGAGGCTCCAGGACAGCTTCCTTTTGTGACTGTGTAACATGTCAAAGAGAGGCATGAATGATGCAAGAGACAGCTTGATTGTCTCCAAGTGGCAGCTACAGATCCGCATCAGGTCAGGAGCACTCAGAGCAAAAATGTTAACATTTTCTTGCACGACAGTAAGATCTTAAAAATAAAACACTTTATTGATAGTATGAACGTTTAACACGTTTAATGCTGTCAGCTATAAAAATGATTCAAGACTTCTGCTTGGTACATTTGGCTTTACAAATTTACAAATGTTAATGAATACTAGTGTATGCATTTTGCACTTCATTATAACCCCAACAGCCAGTGACAAAGCTCTGCAGCAATGTTGGCTTATAACTAGGATGTAAATCATAGAAGAAAGTTTTAGTTGCTTCCACACACAGAATCTACTTGAAAAATGTAAGTACTAATCCTACCTTTCTTATTGGATTAGCTGAATGCATTTTAATATTTGTGCTTATTGTATCTCAGAAGATAGGCCACTACCAAAAATACACATTTTCTCTTGCATTGTCCCTCCCCATATTACACTGCAGAAGAAATACAGTATTCAGTGCATTTCCTAAGAAATAAACTTCACTATAGTATATATATCTGTAGAGTTATATCATAAAGAAATGGTACATCACCACTTAAGATTAGCGTAAAGCAAGAAAACTGGTTAAAGAAGTTGCTGGAACACTCAATTTTGGATTAGAATGATACTCTAGCTAAAATCCATTCACAATCAGTTTTCAGCTGTTATTCTGATTAATCAGGAGAAAAAATTGCTGTGGTAAAATCAAATTTTCAATGTGCTTTCCCAAGAGTCTCTACGTATTTAGCTGTAGCATTCTTCTATTTTTCTACTCTTGGTGTATATGGGCCATTACAATTAAATAGGATCAGTGATGCACACATTTATTATTTAGAAGTCCATAAAAACATATCTAACCATTTCTATTGTGTTATGCCAAAGTTTTATCATATGGGTTAGGCGTACAAAGAGGTTGGCTAGCACAGCATCTACTAGAACAAGTCAAGAACTCTGAGGTCCTATAAATTAGAGCTGGAAGAGACCTTATATATATATATATCATGTATAGGAATGCATCGTCCCAACCACTGCAGGAATCTTTCCTACAATAAGGTAGCAAGTGCTTTGTTTAGTCGAGTGCTAAATAACTAAAACATAGGAGCAAGCACCCAACAGTAGTAAACACTTCTCCAGATGTAGGTTTCATATTGCCGTTGGCAGAATGGTTAAAAATGGACTGACATCAAGCAGCAAAACTGAAATATCTGTTTTTAATTAAAAAACAAACAACCCTGTTCTCGTTTTATAATCTTAAAAATATGTATGTCTACCTTTTCTTTATGAATTATGGAGAACTTCAATAACATACCCAGACTATGATTTATATATGTATTGTGTGTAACATGTACATGGGTGCATCTATATATACACACACATTATATATATATATATATATATATATATGAGAAAGAGTTAACATTTGGTTCCACAGCTGCAGCCAAATAGGCTAGCAAACGCATCAATAAAATCTGTCAGTCTGACATACAGTATTGTTACAAAGTGAGCAACTTAAGTTATTGCTTTTCATTTTAGTAAAGATCCCATCTTACTGTATAGAATGACTAGCGATTTCTCTTTTCAAGTAATAGCAAGTTCCTTATCTCAAAAGTTCTACGCACACATACACACAACAGTAGATTGCTTGAAGAATTTTAAAAAAATCAAAGGTGAAGCACCAGGAATTAATCTTTAGCCATTTAATCTACAGTGAGACATCTACTTAGGAAATGAATGAACTGCAGGAAAACTGGCACCCTGATTGTTTATGTTTAATGCTGCCACTGGTTTTGGACAACTCCAGTGGAAAAAAAAAGGGACTGGGTTACACAGAGCTGAACAGTAGGTCCGAATTCTACCCTAACACACACATTCATGTGCGTCTCCTGCGTCTGACAGCAAACAGGAGCTACAGGGCAAAACTGGGGCCACTGCGGTGGTCACCTTCGAAAGATTTTCATTCTCTATTTGTGGTACGTTGCTGGCAAACCTGATTTAAGAACAACTGGAAAGGATTAAAAACAGTGTTGATTTAAACATTCATGATTCATAGAAGAGCTGTTATTTCTGTGGTTAGATGGTCCCTTTTTTTGTTTTGGACAGAGAACCACATTCATATCACAAGCTTAGTTCAGGCACTTTTTATACAGTGTTCATCTGGAATAAAAATCTGCACAAGTTCTTTCTGCATAATTTACAATGAATGCTTCAGTCCCATTATAGTTTGCTAATCAGCTCCCAGCACAAAATTTTCTACCTTCTCATTTCATTTGACTGCTGACATGAGACTCCGTTAAAGGCTACCTTACAGCGCTATAGTTAAGGTTTATACATCAACATAAAAATAATTTCCTAACTATTTTAAAAAAGAGAATACACTGCATGTATTACACAGAGGCATTCTGCTACTACCCAAATAAATAACATGGAGTGGATAAAACAGTGTCTTAGCTCTAGGATGCTAAGCCATGGAATGCTACAGTCACATTTTCTAAAGACTAGCTATTAGTTGGCAACAGTATGTCAATGTCTTTACCATTTGCTACTACAGCATTGTTAGAGCAGCTACTTGCCAAGTCCACAGGGGCACCGACAGAGGATGCCTGGGAAGGGGTTTTGGTTAGTGGGCCAGGAGTTGCCGGGGACTGAGCCAGGCCAGGTTTCTTCGGAGGAATAGGTGGAGGGTTCCCTCTTTCTGCTCTGGGAATTGTTGGCGATTTAATTCCAGGAGACAATGGGCTCAGTGGACTAGAAACTTTGCCTGGGCTGGACTCACTTTTTGGGCTCACTGCATTTGCCAGATTCCGGTAGTCTGTGCCAAAGGGTGAGCTATTTGGCGAGACTGGCTTTATAGGTCCCTGCTGACTGGTGAATCGGGAAAGAACCTGAGTGACTGTATTGCGGGCTAACTGTTTGGCAGCGGAGTTGTCTGCAAGGGTAGGAGACAAATCCCGCGATGGAGGGCTCTGCAGGCCGCTTGACTGATGGTCCTGATCAGCTTGGGACTGAAATTTGTGTCTGGCAGCATGGAAACGCTGGTTGATCCCAACCTGGTAGGACGACTGGTAACCAGGGCTGTTTGCTGAAGTTCCCACCAGGCGTTTAGTCAGAACTGGGGACGAGCATGGAGAAGACGACAGAGATGAGGCAGCTGTGTTGCTGGGAGAGACAGACGTCCCACCAGAAGGGAGCTGGGAGATCATATAAACAGGAGATTCTGTTCTTACAGGGGAACCTCCATTCTCAACTGCACTTTCTGGGATTGGCCCAACGGGCTTCTCTCTCAGTGGTGCCTGGTTCTCTGCTACGTTTGTCTGCACTAGCTCCCCACTTGGCTGCATCTCTGTCTCACAGTGCCCATTCGCTTTAGCATAGGGCTGGGTAGGTGTGGACGGGTTAGGAAGGGTCATGTGTGCAGCTTTGCCCACACTGCCCAGACTGGTGCTGTCTGCCTGAAAACTTTCTGTCTGGCAAGACACAGACCTCACCAGGGGGCTGTCTGTTGCTACATCTCTGGATATCACTGAGGGGTTTTGATGTGAATGTTCAGCAGGGTTGCTGCCCTGGCAAGCAACCTCCAGTTCTTTCAGGGCCTTTTTCAGGCTCTCCACCTCTTCCTTGAGTGCCTTTGTCCGGTTCTCTTCTCGGTTCAGCTTGGCTCTCAACTGTTCTCTTTCGATGTCAAACTCAGAGAGCTGCTTTTCTACCTGTGCCTCCATCTGCAAGCCCCGCTTCTTCTTGGAGGCCAGCTCCTCCTCCAGCTTGCTCACTTTGCTTCTTTCTTTCTCCAGTTTCAAGCTCAGCTCCCCTGCCTTCTGTCCCTCTTCGACTACCTTGGCTGTGGCTTTCTTGCACTCTAGTACAAGCATGGAGGACAGCTGTTTGTGGCGTGCCCTCTCTTCTTCCAATTGGCTCGACAGCTTCTTCTGCTCTTTTTCAATTTTTTTCACTTGGGTCCTTTCAAATTCCAACTGGAAAAAGAAGACAAAAGAGTTCTCAGAGGGAACAAAAAAGCCTCCCATATGCAAATGAGGCAACTGTCTATACCCAAAAAAACTAATGTGGTAAAGCTGCAGATCGGATGAGTTTCTCATTTGCCTCAGCTCACAATCCTGTATTTCCAACAACAGAGGGCTTCACTAACTCCACACACAAAGAAGGTTCCTTGTCCCATTTCAGATGTCTGAGAGGTCACCAACTTGTCGCATGGCAAGCAGCTCTGATTGGTTTCTACCACTTTGTATAATCACTGGTGGGAAATTTTCAGTTGTTTACATTTAGTGTAACATATACCAATGGTCTACCTACCATACTGAAGCTTCCTTTAAAGTTCCTTCTTAGTGATTCCTCCCTCCCCTCTGAATCTGCTTTACAGTGCCATTTAGAAATGTTTAGGGAAGTCTAAACTCTAATGCTATCCCTTTCTACTGTTCTTGTGTTACAGATGAAAAACCACCACCAATCTGCATTACTGTGGCTCTCTGAACAGAAGCGTACCAAATCTTTCCCCTACCAGTTTGGGAGTTCTGCATCAGTCTTGTAAAGTATCAGAGAGCAACAAGGTGGGATGCAGATTGTTCTGCCTTCAATTCAGCTTGCTTCCTGAGGTTTTTTTTCCCTTTAGGGCTGAAATAAGCTTTTTTAAGCTGTGAATATTTTAACCCATTTCACATATGGAAAACCAGGCGTAAGCTGGTATTTTACATATGGTTGACAAAAGCCAGGAAATGTAGAAAGTCATATCCTTAATATTTATTTGATACTCAATATGCAGCAGGAGTCAAAAAAGCAAACAGAATGTTAGGAATCATTAATAAAGGAGCAGAGAATGAGAGAGAATATCTAAATCTTCTATATAAATCCATGAGACGCCCACATCTTGAATACTGCATGCAGATGTGGTAGCCTCATTTCAAAAAAGGTATCTTGGCACTGAAAAAAGTTCAGAAAAGGATAACAAAAATAGTTAGGGGTTTAGAATGGCTGCCATATGAGTAGAAATTAATAAGACTGGGGCTTTTCAACTCAGAAAAGAGAAGACTAAGTGGGGATATGACAGAGATCTACAAAATCACAACTGGTGTGGAAAAGGTGAATAAAGAGTTATTTATTCCTTACCCATAACACAAGAACTAGGGGTTCCTAAATGAAATTAATAGGTAGCAAGTTTAAAACAAAGGGAAGTATTTCTTTACACAACGCACAGACAACCTGTGGAACTCCTTGCCAGAGGATAGCGTGAAGGCCAGGACTTTAACAAGGTTCAAAGAAGAGCTAGATAGGATAGGTCCATCAATGGCTATGGGCAGGAATGATGTCCCTAGCTTTTGTTTGTCGGAAACTGGGAATGGGCAACAAGGGTGGGATCACTTGATGACTGCCTGTTCTGTTTATTCCCTCTGAGGCACCTGGCACTGGCCACTGTCAGAAGACATATCCTATCTAGATGGACGTTTGGTCTGACCTAGTATGGCCGGTCTTATTCAGGCACAATTAGACACTGCTTCATCACTAAGACTTAGTATAACTATGTGTTCTGAGGGCATTCAGCTTTCTGTGGGGAGGGCTAATAACTAACTCCCAAGATGCACCTGCTGAGTCAGCCGTTCCCGCTCCTTCTCCAACATGTAGGTGACATCATCTCCTTCAGCCGTGTCTTGGGCATGCCGCTGCCTTTCTTCCTCAAGATCCAGGATCACCTTCCAGGCACAAAAACACTGACATTTTAGCCATCTTTTTATTGAAAAACTTTTACAAACATGGTCCAGATATTCAGTGAGGCCTCTAGGTATCACTAAAGTCAAATTTTGACAAGCGTGACAGAATGTGTCAAAATTCAAATACATGCACACAAAAACCCACTCCAAAATTGTGTATGGGGCAGGCATATTCTACATAATGTCATAGCCACTGCCTTGCACAGATTTGCTAACTAAGTGTTATGAGTAAGAATATACATTTGAAAACCACTCTCCATGTATCTTCAATAGATAATTTGTATGTTTGTTTTCTGTTTGCAGTGCAGCTCTAAAAAGTTTGAAAGGAAGTAATTTTCTCACACAATTTCTATTTTATGCATTATTGGTTGGCTGGTGCTTGAGATGGGATTTCCTGACAAGATCATTAATACAAACCCAGGAGCATACAGACAGCCTCAGAGAATGCCAATTGTCATGGTTCTTAATCATGATATCATTGATATGCTTTAGAGATTGGTTCACGGGCAATTTACATTAGGATATGCATTTCTCTTTGCATTGCTGGAAGAGATTTGAAGCTTGTGACAATTTTTCAGTTTGATTTGACAAAACAAAGTTTATTTTAAATATCTCTGCTCCCCCACTTGAAAACAACATGAAAACTTGTAACAAAACTGCTTGTAATAAGGAGAGTCAAGCAGCTCCTTCAATTCCTTCACTGAATTACATGGATTACTGAGATTCCATTAACTTAGCAGAAAAGTCAACACACGGGCTTTCCAGTGGGACACTGCAACTCTGCAGTATGTCATGACCAAAATTCCAATGATCCCAAAAACATTCACCAAGAGCTCAATCCTTCTGACAAAGTTAGCTTCTTAAACATCTTGCACAAACATAATAGTGTGACTTAAGAGGAAGGGCTATTCTTATTATAAAAAGTGATTATAGCTAAATAAGTGGCTGAAAATTGAAGTACAGGCAGTCCCCGGGTTACGTACAAGATAGGGACTATAGGTTTGTTCTTCAGTTGAATTTGTATGCAAGTCGGAACTGGCTCCAGATTCAGCTGCCGCCACTGAAACTGACCAGGGGCTGACTACAGGAAGCCGGAGGCAGAGTTGCTCTGCCCCCAGCTTCCTGGAATCAGCCTGATCAGTTTCAACAGCTGCTCTATCCGAGGCGTCCCGCAACAAAAGCCTGGTCTGCTGGGGGGGAGGGGGTGGCACACTAGCTGCGCCCCCCCCCCCAGCAAACCAGGGAGACCGGGAGAAGTTTTTCTTGCCCCAGAGGACACGGGTGGCGACCCGCTGCCCGTGAGCTCCGGGGCAAGAAAAGCCCCGTTCGTAAGTGCGGATCCGACATAAGTTGGATCCGCGTAAGTCGGGGACTGCCTGTAATGTGTTTCCTATTTATTCTTCCAATAATTTACATTTCAAATTACATTGTAAATGGAGCAAAGATTACTTCCAAATATCATCTGTACACATGCTGCCTGAGAACTAAAACTCAAGCTGCTTTCTGCTCTTAACACTGATGTAGTAAACATTCTGCAAACCAAACTGCTTCAGATAGTAGTGGCATTAATGTAAAAAGCAGAACAGAATCCAGTTCACTGTCTCATAGCCTATACAGGAGTAAAACCTTACTTTGAGTCTTACAGATGAACATTAACTAGACATAATGGGCCCATAGGCGCGCTCGCTCTCTCTCTCTTTTAGCGAGAACAGACCTATTTGCATGAGTGCTATGACCAAGGTTTCCAGAAACAGGCCATAGCAAGAAGTGACATTGTTAAGAAGCAGCCATTTTTGGATAATGCCTTTTAGTTCATATCAGCCATCAGACAACAAAATTAATATCTATTAATTTTGTAGCAGCTTCACTAGACTAAGTTTGCAGTGTCTACATTGCTAGCAAATATTGGTTTGACTTTTGCTTGGAGAGAAACAAGCAAGCAAGGAAGCAAGGAAGCACACACCCTGCAAAAGCTGAACTCTGCAAACCAAGTACCCTGAAGGGCAAATAAATTAAATAGTCATGAGATTCCTATGAGTCCAGGACAGTGGAAGCTCTTGTTTGTCTTCATACTTATGTGCAGATTTCCACTTAAGAGAGGCAGATATATCACTGCTCCAGGGTGGTGGGGCCTCCAAACAATGTGGCCAGAGCTTTCACTGAGTGTGCCTTAACTATGCATTCATGCCAGCTTGGGAGACAGTGAAAGCAATATGAGGTATTATTAATGGGCATCAAGAAAAACACTTGTTCAATATTTTGGAGGAACAATAAATATACATGTATTATAAAAGTCTGTAGGGAGAAACTTCATTTCCACTAATTCTTTTTTTCTTTTAAATAAGATATAGACCACACAGTTAATCCACAGTTTAATGCCAAGTTTGCTCCGAGCTGCATACTGCTGTAAACTGGCTGAACTTTTCTGTGTGATGACATGGAAATGAAAGGATTTTTTTCATACTACTTCCCCATCCTGACTAAATTATTTCCTCCATATATTTTCCACAGATCTCCCATTAACAGAATAGCAGCACATGTATCTTTGTATTCACAATACACCATCTTTACTAACTGCACAATATTAATTAAAGCTTTTTAAAGCTACAAAGTATAACTGCTTAGCAACTACAGGAATGCCTTTTGCATTTAACTTTTACTCTTCACCATACTAGTCAACAACATACCTTTAAAACTACATTCTTTTTTAGTGAGTTCTACAGAAATTAGATCCTACCTTTCTGTGCCTGCTTTCGGCAGCAGCTAGTTGAGAGAGCATTCTTTCCTGCATATTCTTGCAATGTTTCATCACTACTTTTAGGATAGACAAAGGATTGGAGCAAACTGGCTGTTTTTCACCATGATTTCCCACCTTCAGCATCTCAAAATCTCTCTGCAGAGCCATTAGTGGATCACTGATGTTGTACTTTCCATAGCGTTCTTCAATGAAAGTGTTTCTGTGTTGGGCCTGAAATATATAAATATGTATTTCAATTTATTAAAAAGTGGTAACTGAAGAATTGTACGTAAACTGACAAATCATTTATAGATAGAACAAATTATCAATCATATTTCATTTCTTGAGCCGTAAAAATCACAGTTGCTTGATGTGAGATACAGACATAGTTATCTGCTCAAGGGATAAAAGTATATAGCACTGCACTTTTGTCCCCTCCTGATGAAAAGTGCTGAGTTAACAGTCCCAGAGACTAAAAAGCTCTACTAATTCATAGAACAGACTAGAAGCTGGTGTAGGAATGAATACAACAGTAACAGCACACTGACATTTAAATTGTCAATTAGTGCAACCTCCATGACCTATTTAGACGTTGTCATCTCCACTGATGCTGCTAACAAGAGGGCCCATAAGGGTCCTGGTTTTTGTGGTGAATACGCTGGTTCTTTGAGAGAAGGACATAGTCCAAACAACTTATTTCATAGCTCATGAAAAGCAATCAAATGGCTACAGCACACATCATCAATGCTTCAACAACTTTCCATCCTTATGAATCTGGTAGAACGGGGTCAAAAAATCCTATTCCAAATCAGTCACATTTCACAAGGTTGTTGTTTTAGTTGTTGCTTGAAATTGAATCAGAACTTTTTCCACAATCAAAACATTTTAACCAACCCCAACACACAGCACAATATATTGTTGTTTAGCTTTCCCCACCATCAAAACCCAAATTTGTCAAAAAGGTGAGGACCAGAATATGACATCCTCCATGGCACAGCTTGAGGTTAATACAGAACAGGAATGGGGTGAGGTATGTTTTAGGAATTTTTTTTTTTTAGTGCTGCATGGCTTACATGAACTTTAGATTTCCAAATGTGTTTATTTTATCAATTACCCTGCACAGCAAATCATTTAAAAAGATCAAAACTGGCCTCTACCACAAGATACAGGAAGAGAAGCTAGTTTCCCAATATACATGGCAATGTGGTTTGAAGGATAGCAGGGGCTGCATGGAGACAGGGACTGAAAGTACAAACTCTGTCTCATGTGGCAAACCACAAGTGAGCCAAAGTGCAGATCCAAAAGCATGATGTTTCCAGCTCTATGCTCTTTCCTGCTAGAATTACTTCAGTCGAATCTACTGATTTCCATTTTTCCTTTCCCCAGCAGGAAGCCACATGCAAAAATAAATAAATCCAGCTCCAATGCCCATGTGTTTTGATTGTAATTAAAATGCCAAAAAAAACCCCAAGAAGATCATCATTAAAAGGATTCTTTTCAATGAAGAACCAAGGACCTCCTTTCCCCATAATGACCCCAAAAGTTTGCTCATATTATCTGAAACCAGATCAAGGTCAAAGCTGCTTGTTTTCTCGAATTCTGTGAACTGTATCCCCCTCCACATGCATGTGGCTTAGTGGCTGGAATACGGGATCAGGAATCTGGTCCATTTCTGGCTCTGGCATGGAAATACTATAAAACTTAGACCAAGTCTCTTCACATCAGTGTCTCAGCATCCCCGCGTGTATAAAAAAAAGGGCTTATTTCCTAAGTTTATCTAAGTAAGAGTGTGTCCCACCAGTGACCAAAAAGCAGTACAACTGCAGACTTGGACCAAAAAGTGGTACAACTGGAGTCTACTCTGACAAAAAGCCCTTGCCTCTCAGGGGCAAGTTTTCCCTGGCACTGAAAAGACACTACTGTTTTACCACCTCCAGAGTGAAACCACTGGCAAGGGAAGATGTGCTCTTTTATAATATCATGTACCAAACAGATACTCCCAACCCTTCTCCTGCTCCACTGGGACAGGATGCAAAAACTGGAGTTTCAACAACTCCAACTCATAACTGGAGTTTCAACAAATGGTCATAGACTCATAGACTTTAAGGTCAGAAGGGACCCTTATGATCATTTAGTCTGACCCCCTGCGCAATGCAGGCCACAGAATCTCACCTACCCACTCCTGGAATAATCCTCTCACCTATATCTCAGATATTGAAGTCCTCAAATGATGGTTTAAAGACCCCAAGATGCAGAGAATCCTCCAGCAAGTGATCTGTGCCCCATGCTAGAGACGAAGGCGAAAAACCTCCAGGGCCACAGCCAATCTACCCTGGAGGAAAATTCCTTCCCGACCCCAAATATGGCGATCAGCTAAATCCTGAGCATGTGGGCAAAACTCACCAGCCAGACACCCAGGAAAAGTTCTCTATAGTAACTCCTATCATCCCACCATTGGCCTATTTACCACCGATAGTGAAATGTCAATTAGTTGCACAGATCATGTTATCCCATCAAACCATCCCCTTCATAAACCCATCTAGCTTAATCTTAAAGCCAGATAGATCTTTTGCCCCCACTACTTCCCTTGGAAGGCTGTTCCAGAACTTCACTCCTCTAATGTTGTTCTGTTCCTACAATTTGTTATATGCACGGAAAAAAGTGAAGCAAATCCAAGCAGAGACAGAGGACTCAACAGCTCACTAGACAGAGGATATTCCACTTCACCAATTACATCATGTTTTTGATCCATAATCAACACCATTTATTCATTCTGGGACAAAAATACTGAAA
This sequence comes from Pelodiscus sinensis, assembly GCF_052426305.1. NCBI lineage: Eukaryota > Metazoa > Chordata > Testudines > Trionychidae > Pelodiscus > Pelodiscus sinensis. Next base: position 2,809,488 of record NC_143078.1, read on the forward strand.
GAATCACTATTCCGAGAAAGTCAGAGCTCAGTGGAGCAAATGCAAACAAGGCACCCTTTTATGAACAGTTTGTGCATTGGAGGACAAAGGAAGGAAATATTTCTTTCAACTTTGTTACAAACAGGTGGCCATGCATTTGTGTAACTACTAAAGTTCAAGCACCAGCTTGGAAAAGTTGAAGGTTAGACAGAATTTAGACAGCTGACATACCCTATGATATATCCCTGTGAGGACTGACATGTGTAGAAACATTAAACCCAAGATGACAACTTCTTTAGAGACAAAAGTTACCTCATGAAAGGAGTTAGTAAGCATCATTATGTTACTATTTATGGCTTAAAAGCATCTGATCTTAAGCACTGACAACAACAAAGGTCCAATAGATCTTCTACAGTCTCTCATTTTCTAACTTGATTAGATTTTTTCACTAGTTCTTAAATCTAAAAGGAGGCTCTTAACTCAGTAATGTCCTAACAAGCACTACCTCAATCACAGGCAAGGAACAGAAGAGGTTGTTCAATGGAATTAACTAGCAAGTTGGCACGCTGCTCTAAACTCACCTTCTGTTCTTTGTTTAAACCCCAACCTCCTACACACAAACCACGAATACCTTTTGCAGCTGCTGTCTGCAATGAGGATGTAAGCGAGGAGTTGAGTAGTCAACTACCCAATAAGCATATGCATATGCTTATTGGGTAGACGAGTAACTACTTGAACAGTCGCTTCTCCCCCCCCCCCTTGCTGCCTCTAACAGAGAGAGGCAACAAGGGGGGGAGGGAGCAGGAGCTGGGGGGAGCCAACTTAAAAGCCAGTATCCCCCAGCATGGTCTCCACAGGAGGATAGGGAAGGCAGTGGCGTAGCGTGGGACAGGGCATGAGCCAGGAATCAGTTGATTTCCGGCTCACACCCAGCTCCAGACTCTGTGCCTCTGCTTTTTAAATGTATTAAGAGCCAGGAATCACCTGGTAGCTCTTAATACATTTAAAAAGCAGAGCTGCAGCATCTGGGAGTGGGTGCAAGCTCAATATGAATAACCTTTGTGTGAGTGTTTCCTTAACTTTCCAATAAACACAACTTAAAACATGAGCATACCCCTGCACAGCTGGAAACCTCAACAGTACAGATTTGGGCCATGCACGAGAACAAGAGTGATATTCTCTAGGAGCAAACATGAAAAGTGGCTATGTCATATAAACTAACAGTCTGAAAAAGCAAACAGCAAGAATGGCCCTAACTGGGAAGCCCCGCACAGCCACCGGCGACAGGCTGGCTGGGAAAACCCAGCCGCCAGCCTGCAAGCGGGGGCACAGGAGAGGGGGCGAGGCGCCCGGACGGCTGCGTGGGGCTTCCCCTGCCTCCCTGCAAAGTGTCAGAGCGTTCGCCGTGCCTTTCCCCGCTGACCCTCCGTCGCCGGACGCAGTGCGGGTCTCAGCAGACCCATTGCAAGGGCATACTCCCAACCCAATCCCCCTCCCCTCTCCTCCCCTTCCCTTCCCCAGAGCCAAACACCTCTCCTCCCTGCTGTAACCCAGTCCCCTTTCTCCCCCAACCTTATGTCCCGATCTCAAGGCAGCTGCCTGTGCTCAGCGGCTGGCTGCTAACAAGTGCAGGCTGGAGCCGTAGGCACACATGCAGCTCACAGCAGTCCGGCCAAGAGAGCGGCTGAACGGAGCACTTCTGTGTTATTTCGGGGACGGTCGTGTTATTGAAAAAACATTCCCTTAAAAAAAAAAAAAATTGTGCTATCGTGAAAACGTGTTAAGCGGGCACAGTTAAACGAGTAATTACTGTACATTTTCTTTCTTGACAATATCCCTGTATTATAGCAGCAGATTCTTTAAAAGAATTAGGCTATATCTACACAGCAGTGTTATTTCAGAATAACCTTAGTTATTCCGAAATTACATAGTTCACCTCTACACTATAAACAGTTATTTTAACGTAATGTTGAAATATTGTCGAGCTGGAGGACTTCTTACTCCGACTCCTGTAACTCTCATTGTACACAGAGTAAGGGAAGTCAGAGGAAAAGTGCTCTACCTTGGACTTCCTGCTGTGTAGACAGCGCCAAAAGCCAAAATAAGCTATTTTGACTTAAGCTACGCAACTGACATAGCTCAACTTGTGTAGCTTATTTCGGCTTTAGCCCTGCTATGTTAGACATGCCCTCAGAGAAAGATACTATAGAGACAACAAACCGAGGTTTCCAAATCACAACCTCTGTCCAGTAAAGATGGAGTGCAAAATTATCTGGTAGTAAGAATGGCTGGGAATCAATTTTACAGTCTTGTCTATACTCCTCTAATCACATGACTCCTGACTAGCATAGAATCAGAAGCAAAGTCTGTTTCCAGAAAAGTGGACTGTGTATTAGTTTACAATGATGGGGACCCAATAATATCAAACCTCTCTGCAAAAGAAAAGAGGAGGTTACTCACCTGGCTGTAACTGATGTTCTTCGAGATGAGTGTTCCTGGGGGTGCTTCACAGTAGGTGCAGATGCATCCCAGTGCCACAGAGCGGATTCCTGTTAGCAGCGCATTGGGGGCTGTGCATGCACGGCGCATGGGTCCCTCTGGCACCATTGCGCTTGCGTGGCCACCCTCCCCTCAGTTCCTTCTCTATCCAGAACTTGGCATAGCAGAAAAGCTTTTTTTCTGTTTTGTCTTGTTCCAAAGTAGAGGGGAGGAAGGGAGGGTAGTGGAGCACCCTCAGGGACGTTCATCTCGAAGAACGTCAGTCACAGCAAGGTGAGTAACCTCCTCCTCCTTCTCTTTGAGAGACGTGCCTGGGGGTGCCCCACAGTAGGTGACACAAAGCAATTTGTGTTATGGAGGCAGGGACTTTGGATAGGCAGGGAAGCTGTCTGCAGTAGGGCCTTTGCTACTCTTGCGCAGTGAAGAGGGCCGGAGGAACATGCATTGTGCTTAGAGAAAGTTTGTTCTGATGCCCAGGTAGCAGCAGCATATATATCGTCAATGGGAACCTTCCTCAGGTAAGCGACTGAGGTGGCGATCGCTCTTGTTGAGTGCCCAGATCGAGATAAGTGGTGGTAGACAATTGAGCGAATAGCACACGGTGATGCAGTCAGAGATCTAATGTGATAGTCTTTGGGATGATATGTGGCTCCCTTTGTTGCATTTTGCAAGGAGATGAAGAGTCGTGGAGACGAGGTAAAGGTTTTTGTTCTGTGGACGTAGAAGGAAAGTGCCCTTCATACATCAAGGGTGCGCTTCAAAGGCGTTGGCATGAGGCTTTGGGAAGAATACAGCTAAGTGTAGCGTTTGGTTGAGGTGAAAGAGGGAGTGCACCTTTGGTAAGAACTTGGGGTGCCTCCATAAAGAAACTCGGTTCTTAAAAACAATGGTAAACGGTGGGTCCGCCATTAGGGTAGCCATCTTGTCTACTCTATATGCTGACATTATTGCTACTAGGAATGCCGTTTTTAGCATTAAGTGGAGAAGGGAGCATGTGGCCATGGGTTCGAATGGAGGTTTTGTGAGCACCATCAGTACCAGATGTAAGTCCTATGGTTCCCGAGGAGCGTTAATGTCAGGATATAATGTCAGGCCTGTAGGTCTTTTAGGAAGTGCTTGGTTACAGGATGCACAAGAACTATGGTGTCATCAACTGTCATATGGAAGGCTGTTATTGCTGCAAGATGTACTCTGATTGAGCTCAGGGAATGTTGTGATTGCTTAAGGTGCAGTAAGTAATCGAGGACTGTAGGCAGAGGGGCATCCTCCAGTGATATGTCACGGGAGGCCACCCAATGTGCAAAGCGAGACCACTCGTTAATATGTGTCTTTTTTGTTGTAGGGGCCCTGCTGCGTAAGATCGTTATGCACCTGTTGTGAACATAGCAGTTCTACGACCGTGAGCCATCAAGGTACCATGCTTTGAGGTGAGAGAAGGAAATTTAGGGTGAGGAACCTCGGTTCCTGGTTGGATAGTATGCTCGGGCTGCATGGGAGGGTGATCAGCCAATGTAGGGATGTTCTGTTCAGGAGGGGAAACCATGGTTGTCAGGACTATCAGGTAGTGCTATTGGGATAACTCTTGCTTTGTCCCTCCGTCTCTTGATGAGCACTCTGTTGAGGAGGGGAAAGGGGGAGGGAAGGAATGCGTAGAGCAAGGGAGCATTCCATTTAAGGATGAGAGCATTTCTGAGAGCATGTTTCCCCATGCCTTCCCTGGAGCAGTAAAGTGGGCATTTCTCATTTGCTTTGGTGGCGAATAGATCTATGTGGGATTGTCCCCAGCATGCAAATACGTCCGTCAGGACTGAACTGTTGCCCCTTGTGGTCTCGGGGTAGGGCTCTGCTGAGGGCGTCCGCTCTTGTGTTTAAAGCACTGGGGAGGTGGCACGAGCTTATGGAGATGCCATGAGTGAGGCACCAGTTGCAGAGTGCTATGGATTCCTTGCAAAGAGCCTGGGATTGTGCCCCTCCTTGTCTGTTTATATAAAACACACAGCCCGTATTGTCCATATATATTCTGACATGGATTCCAGTGATGTGGGAAAGAAAGTATTGGCATGCAAGCTGGACAACACTGTTTGAGGACATTGATGTGAAGTGTCCTTCCTGTTGAAGTCCATAGGCCCTGGGTTGTGAGTTCTCTCATGTGTGCTCCCCAGCCGATGAGAGAGGCATCTGTTGTGATAACCACTGTGGGTTCTGGGGTTTGAAATGGTATGCCTCTGCATAGATTTTACGGTTTTGTCCACCATCGTAGTAATCTTTTTACTATGTCGGGGAATTACAGCATTTTGGTCATTGGCTGCAGTTTGGGTTTGTAGGGGAATTTGAGCCATGTTTAGTGATGAGCTCTGTGAGGCAGGCACTATGTGGCCTGTAGCCTCTGGATGGGTGCCCTGTGTGGTGCATCTATAATGAGCTTGGTCAGCACCAGAGGTGCCCGTTATCATAGGTACTGAAGCATGACTTGTCAGGTTTAGCTGACTGCCTCTCCATGGAGCGCCATTTAGGCGAGTGTGGGTTTTGAGGAAGTGAGGTGGCTGGTTTCTTTGGGGATTTGAGTGGTTTGTCCCCTTTGTCCTTGGAGATCTGCTGGCAGTCTGGATCTGAGGAAGGGTGTTTGCCCTTCTCTATTAGGATCATTTTTAAAAGGCGGTCTCTATCTTTCCATGTGCGCGCCTTCAGTTTGGTGCAGTGTGGACAATCCTATTGAGATGGGTGTCTCCGAGGGATTTTACACATTTATCATGGCCGTCAAAGGCCGGTATCACATCACTGCAGTCTGTGTAGCGTTTAAAGCAGGGTGAGACCATCTCTCTTGGTGATATTAGAAACGGCTGGAGAAGCCAATTTAGGTGAGCGTTGCGTTTTTGTTGTTTTTTCCCTAAGAACTATTAGCAAGAAGAACTTGGAGTAAACTAATCTATCTATCTATCTCTAGAATGAATGAGGATTGAGGAACACTGTGGAGGCCTGTCTGAAGTTGGGACCGGTATAAAGGAACTGAAGGAAGGGTGGCTGCACATGCACGATGGTGCCAGGGGGGACCCGCGCACCGTTCATGTGTGGCCCCCAATGCACTGCTATCAAGAATCTGCTCTGCAGTGCTAGGACACACCTGCACCTACTGTAGAGCACCCCAGGGATGTCTCTCGAAGAAGAACATTGTCTCCCTTCAGGAAAAGTTAAAGATCGATATCCCTGAATACTATCTTGGAACTGCTATCAATAGCATCTTCTCCTGTTCACCCCCATCGCTCTTCCCCACCCCCTCTGCCTACACTTAATAAATACTCTACCCTGTTTATTAACCTTCCAAAGTGTATATATTTTTTGTGTCTAAATATGTTTGATCAGAGCTTAAGAAACCACTTTGAGGAACAGGAAGGAAAAGGGCGTGCTGTCTTGAATAAATGGGCCGCCAGTGGTTTAAATGAATCATAGGAAAACACTAGCAGATTGATTTTTTGAATAGATAAAGGGGGAAAAATCCTAAATTGATTCTGAAGCCCTACAATACATGAGTTAACCAAACCCAACTACAATTGTGAGGGAAGCTTTTCAATAAATTATCCAGCTGGCTCAAATGTTTAGAAGGACTAGCTGTTTTTTCTTTTTAAACTGAATCCAACCCTGTAGTGGTTACACATGATCACAACAGGAACTCAAAAATAACTTCCCAATTAAAAATGATATTAGCACTTATTATATTATGAGCACTTCTGAAATAATTTACTCATAGCTCAGGAAAAGCTTTACAGAAAGTTTGGACCTGGCTCCAAAAGGCAAGGGTCCCTCCCTTCTGCCAGAGTAACATAACACCCCATCCACTTGTGTGGAAACCAACACAACAAAAAACAAAAACTACCAAACCAACAAACACATGCACACACAGTGTGTTCTTTAGATCTGATTTTTGTAAGGACTGAAATGATCCACAAAGCTACATTTTTTTTCCTGCTTGCAAGCATCATTGTGCTGTTTGTTTTGTTGAATCAAGCTAGGGTGGTTTATTTCCTGTCTGGGAAAGAACAAAATGTTCCTCCTCATTATTTTTGAGAGGTTAATGATTTCCTTGAACTGGAATAACCAAAAATGAAACTCTTAAGTCTTACTATTGTCATACAAATAAAAGCAAGGCAGGCATAAGATAATCAGAAATATTTAACTATAAGTCAGGACTCCACAAAAAACATAACTAAATATACCTGACCCCCGAAAGGCACAACACCCATACACTCTCAAGAAACACTCAATATATTTATGGCCGCGTCTAGACTGGCATGATTTTGTGCAAATACTTTTAAGGGAAAAGTTCTTCCATTAAAAGTATTTGCGCAAGAGAGCGTCTACACTGGCATGTGCCTTTGTGCAAAAGATTTGCTTTTGCGCAAAAGCATCCGTGCCAGTGTAGACGCTCTCTTGTGCAAGAATGCTCTGATGCCCATTTTAGCCATCGGGCTTTCTTGCGCAAGAAATTAACGTGGCTGTCTACACTGGCCCTCTTGCGCAAGAATACTTGCGCAAGAGGGCTTATCCCTGAACGGGAGCGTCGGAGTATTTGCGCAAGGACCACTGATTTTGTACATTACAAAGTCAGTGTTCTTGCGCAAATACTCGTGGCCAGTGTAGACAGGTGGCAAGATTTTGCGCAAAAGAAAATCATGCCAGTCTAGATGCAGCCTATGAGTTTACAAACCAACATACTTCTTCAGCACCATGCACTAGCAAATACAAAGTCTACAGAAAGATTGTTATAACTCCTTCTTACAGTCTACTGCACAGTTGACACCACTGGTCAGCTAGAGGCATAGCTGAACAGATAAATTCTGCACTGAAAATTTTCAACTTAATCCCTCTACAATGAAATGGCGACGCAAGCTATGTGCCTTATGTGACACACAGCTGAGCGTTATCTGGTGGCTTATGTCACTGAGTGCATCTGGTCTTTTAATTTAAAAGGACACAATCATTCACCAAGACAACTGAATATAATGTATTCACTTCCCAACAATGACTGCCTCCTTTTAGTGTGAAAGTTGTTACTGGGGTTTGCATACTTATGTTAAATAAATATGCAAACTCAAAAAATAACATAGCTGGCTTTCCAGGCTATTCTTGGGGGAATGGCAAGATTCTTAGGCAGAACAGAAGAAAATATTTTAAGTAGCGGAGGCTCTGACGGAGAACAACAAAATTCAGCTACTCAAAAATAGTATTTCAGGTTCTGGTAATGAAGATGTTGAGGCTTCCAACCATGTCAGGTGCTGCAATAACTGATTGGCTTTGTTCAATTTGAATTTGGGTAATTGGCCACTGCTAGTCTGTTTTGAAAAAGGATAATTCTGGTTTTATGGAGCAGAAGCAATATTTGGAATAGTTAAGAGATGTTTAGTTTGCAGATAAACAAACTGATGGCTTTACTCTGTTAGCAGAAAGCCTTTATTTTCTCTGGGGATTTCCAGGCTATTCTGGGCAGAGTGTTTTCTACACAGTATCCTTCAGGCTCCTTTCTTATTTCTTTTTACTGAAGATTTGACTGAGACAAGGCATTGTATCATGGCCTCTGAACATCCTCAATTTCCTTTTGTAAACCACAAGTCATAAAATTAGTGGGAATTTCCAACACAATCTTTATTTATTGTTTGGACAGAAAATGGGGAATGTGTATATTTAGATTTTAGTTATTTTCACTTTAGAGAAAACAGAAATAAGCTTTCTAAACTATTTTAAGTTTGCTATCTTTATTTGAACCCAGAATTCCTCAGCAACTTTATCTGTCTCAAAGTTCCTCCTTTAGATTATGGTGAATGGCATATTCTTTAAACAGCCTCCTCTGCAGTCTTGAACTTCCTTATTATTTCTTTCCCCAGAGACAGATGTTAGAAAATAAAGATAAACTGAGGTCACAGTAATCGGGGTGGGGATTACTGACTTTGCATTAAGCTACCAGGAAGAAATATCATAAGGTGTCTACTCCCTATCCTATTACTTGTCCCACAGCAGCTCTGTATCTGAAAACTGAACATGATTTTGACCAAAAAGTGGATACTAATAATAGATATTTTAAGAGAGACCCAAAACAACATGGCTTTTTCCTTCTGTTGTACTTGGCTAGTCAGTAAATCATATCTCTATTGAACCAACATAATACCGTAACCAGTATTAAACAAGCCAGTGAGTTAAGGTAGTCCAGGCTTTTGCAAGAAACCTAATGTACATGAAATGGAACAGACAACAGACTCTCTTGTATGTAAAACTGAAATGTAGACTACAAACTACTAATCAAGATGATCACAGTATGCTTGGAGTCCATATACTGAGGATGGGGGCGCTCGTAGGCTGAATTGGGCCAAGAAGCTGTATTTTGGCTCAACGAAAGAAAAGAGAACATGAAGCTGAGACTCACACAAAACATATACTCATGAAATAACACAGAGAGGAGAAAACAATCATCTAACTGGATTTGTTCTTCAGAAATCGCTCAGTTACTAGATAGGTGGGTGACAGTACTTTTTAATCACTATTTATTGGTGAGCAAGTCAACAGAAAAAGCTGTATCAAATATTGTAATGCAAGAGGACAGATTACAGCAGAAGCCTGCTAAATCCAAGTATTTTATAATCTTCTCAAAAAAGAAAAAATATCAGTAGTTTTGCCCCATCTCTTAAAGTTTTAGTAACTGCTATAGGAGGCCTTATGGTACTGATTAGAAAACTAGGAAAAATAATTCAATTAGCAAACGAACAGTTTGTTTTAGAAAGCACAGCCTCACTTAATTCTTTGTTCATCTATTTGTTCACTTGCAAACATCAGTCATTCAAAGTAATTCTAATTAGCCAGGCTCTACTCTGCTATGAAAGAGCTTCACCCTGAAGCAAGAACAAGCCTAAAAGCTGCTTCCTGTTTTCAGATATAAAAGCAAACAAAACTTCCGTTTTAATGAATGGAGAAGTCTGTTCTCAAAAAAGGGAAAGGGAACAAAATGGTCTATATATGTCAAGAATGACAGATCTAGTTTATTTTAATGGATTTCTCTCACATATCATGTGCTAGATCTGAGAAGGATAATTTGGAGCCCCTTCATGCAGTAATTTCTACATGACAGTCTTATACAAAGACAACCCACAGAAATGGGCCCTTAATGTTAAATTGTCAAGTGATTATATAAATGTATCTCATTGCCAAAATAGCTGCTACCTTGTGTGCGCTTTAAATATAATCAGGTGGAAGAGGCAGCAGAGAACTCTGGAAATGAAATTAAGGTCTAAATTGGATGGATTAATTTGAGAAGGATTTTTGTGAAGGTCTGTCAAGTGAATAAGAGAGGCTATTTTTAGGTGAAAGGAACAGATCTTCAACTGGGATGGGTGCTACCACAAGTGGTGGGTGTCTCACCAAAGCCCTCAGTGAATATTTGGATAAAAATAATTTGTTTGCTCGGCCCTTTATAATGGATATGGTCCGATTGGAGACAACTTCAAACTGCTGTATTTGTTGTATTATCTGTATAAGTCAGGATCAAGGCCTCATGGTGCTAAATACAGATGAAGGAAGACAGGGCCCCTGCCACAAAGAGATTATAGTCTAATTTGGAACACACTGCAACAAGCGAGACTAAGGAATACCAAGAGGGAGAGGGCAGATGGGGAAAACAAAGACAAGAGTGATGGTAATCAAGTTACACTATCTCACCTAACCAGCATGCATACATTGACTGTTCTAACTCCTTTGAACATAGTTAAAATCGGATCAGCTCATTCTAATCAGCATTAAATTTAATCCTGGCTGAATTCTTGAAACTGTTCTAGCAGAAAGGGATCTTTAGAAGGGAGAATGGTAGTTTATTGGATTAGCTCAGTGAGGTTCTCCACATGTAGGACTTGTCTAGACTACGCGGAAGATTCAAAAGAGGATATGCCAATTCCTGTTGAATTTGCATATCCTCTTTCGAATCTTCCGCGTAGTCTAGTCGTAGCCATAGAGAGCAAGATGGAAGAACATGCACAAAGCACTTTTGGAAGAAGCACCAAGGGACAAAGTAAGTAGGAACTTGCAGATGAGGGCCACTGTGGAAAAAATAAGTTAATTGTTTGTATCTATGTTTAAGGCTGAGGACACAAGAGTGTTTCCCAAAACAGAACCATACTTTTTTAGGTGACAAATCTGAAGAACTGTCTCAGACTGATGTGTCATTAGAGGAGGTTTTGGAACAAACTGACAAACTGACCAGATGGTATTAACCAGTGTTCCCTGTAAGATGAGTGCTTGTACAGCTGCTCAGGAGAAAGTCAAATGCCTCCCACTGATTAGCAGAAGCTCACAGCTAGGTTTTTGTTTCGCATGCATATGCCTCCATGCACATACAAGTGTATCCCACACATGGATGGAAAAGATTCACTCAACAGTTCTGAAGGAACTCACACATGAAATTGCAGAACTACTAGCTATTTTATAATCTATCATTTAAATCAGCTTTTCTACCAAATGATTTGAGAATAGCTAATGTGGTGCCAATTTTTAAAAATGGCTTCGGAGTTTATCCTGGAAATTACAGGTAGGTAAATCTGAGTTCAGCAGGGGGGAAATTGGTTGAAATTATAGAAAAGGAAAAAACTGTCAGACCCATGGATGAACATAAATTGTTGGGGGAAGAGTCAACATGGTTTCTGTAAAGAGAAATGCCTCCCCAAGCTACTAGAATCCTCTGAGGGGGTCAATAAGTATATGTGGGCAAGGGAGATCAAAAGGATATAATGTACTTAAATTTTCAGAAAGCCTTTGACATGGTCCCTCACCAAAGGCTCTTAAGCAAAGTAAGCGGTCATGGAATAAGAGAGAAGGTCCTCTCAGGGTGTGTGTCTAGACTACAGGGTTTCGAAAAAAGTGGCCTTTTTTCAAAAAAACTGTATCTGCGTCTAGACTACCACCGCGTTCTGTCGACAATAAGTCGAAAGAATGCAGCGGTTTTGTCGACGGCGGTAAACTTCATTCTAAAGTCGTCTTTTGAAAAAAGGCGCTATTGCATGAAAACGTCTACACTCTCTTTCAAAAAAGCGAGCTGCTTTTTTGAAAAGTCTTCCTGTTGTCTAGACACTCTTTTTCAAAAGATACTTTCGAAAAAGCCTCTTTAGAAAGAGGCTTGCGGTCTAGACGTAGCCTGGGATTGATAACTGGTTAAAAGATAGGAAACAAAGGGTAGGAATAAATGGTCACTTTTCAGAATGGACAGAGGTAAACAATGGTTTTCCCCAGGAGTCTGTACTTGTACTGGTCCTAGTCAACATATTCATAAATGAGCTGAAAAAATGGGTAAACAGTGAGATGGCAAATTTGCAGATGATACTAAACTAATCAAGATAGTGAAGTCCAAAGCAGACTGAAGAGTTAAAGGGATCTCACTAAATTGGGTGACAGGGCAACAAAGTGAAAAGATGAAAGTATAATTCCAACTATACATATAAAATGATGGAGTCTAAATTAGCTGTTATCACTCAAGAAGGAGCTTGACATCTGTAAAGGCTGCTCCCCATTCTGGCACTTAGAGTGCAGAAGATGGGGGCCTGCAAGAGACTTTAAACTACCCTGCCACTAACAGCTAAAAAACTCTCCAAGGTCACAGATTCCCTGGTCTTGGGTGGTACACTGCTGCTGCCACCAAAATGCAAAAACCACTAGACAGCCCAAGAAGACACACTTGGGAATTTCTTCTGTGGGGTAATCCCAAGCACTTTAATCTTCCTTGGGAGAGAGCCTGAAAACAAACTCTTAATAGCCTTCGTGTCAGGCACATACACACAGAACTTCCTGCCTTCTAGGACACAGGAATCAGGAAATAGCCTTAAAAAGGTGATTTTATTAATACAACAAAAAAAGACATACTTGGTAAATCATACTTATTTGCTGTGTGTCAGAGGCAGATTAAAAGCACAGAGAACTACTTCCCTGGGATTCAGTTTAAAAGTTATAATTACTTGGGTTCAGCACAGAGTTCACAAACAAGAAAAAAACCTGATCACGTCTGTGACGTAGTGGGGGTACCTGGCTGGTTTCTATGCTGCTGGCTCTGGGGTAACCCCCACTGGCTGCCATGGGTACCACGACCCAGCAAAACAGGATGAGTTACTATGCAAACCAGTATGGCCAGACACCCCCCATGGAGAGGAACAAAGGAAGGTAGAATGCTGCCCTGGCTGGGGGGCAGGGCTGGAGGAGAGTTAGTTGGTTGCTGGCTGGAAGCATGGAGGAGACAGCCTAGGGAAAGGGGCTGGAGTTTAGGGGCCCAGTCTCCCCCATCTCAAGGGGACCTGAGGCAGCCTAGCCCAGCTCTGTGACCAGACTACATCTGTGCTGTGCTGTAACCTGGAGAGGCAATAAACTTCCTCTATTCCACCGGCTTGGGCAGTCTGTTTGTGCCATTTCGGGGTGCAGGAGACGCGCCGTCACAACGTCAAACTAAACAGTCCCTGTTCTACATACATCTGTGTTGTTCCAAAGTTTAGGCTTTTTTTTTGTCTTAAACTTGAATATGGCTGGAAAATCCATGCCTTATTCTTGACTCAGTCTATTTCTCTCCCAGCTCTTGCTCTGAATTCCCACAAAAGAATTGAAACAGGCAGAACCTGTTTTTCCATTCACATTTCTTGCTCTTTTCCATTGGCTTTCCTGGCTCCCTGCCCACACTTTCTGGAGACACACTGTTTCTGGGTTTAACCTGCTACAAGGCAATATAATTAACTAAATGGCTGGGATGTCTAAAAAAGGACAGTACCTCTCCAATCTATGACTGTGACATTGTGGATAATTTTCTAAAAACATCCACTTGGTGTGCAGCGGCAGCCTAAAAAGAGACCAAAATATTGAGAATTATTAAGGGATAGCTAATAACATTGAAAATATATTGCCACTGTATAAGTCAATAGTATGCCTACTGTATATAGATGTGGTTACCCCATCTCAAAAAAAGCTAACAGAATTGGAAATGGTTCAGAAAAGGGCAACAAAAATTATTAGGGGTATGGAATTGCTGCCATATGATAGATTAATAAGACTGGAACTTTTCAGCTTAGAAAAGAGATGACTGTGATAGGAGTCTATAAAATCACAGCTGATGTGGAAAAAGTAAACAAGGAAGTGTTATTTACTCCTTGTAACACAAGAACTATGGGCCACCAAATGAAATAGGCTGCAAGTTTAAAACAAACACAATGAAGTATTCTGTCACACAAGCTGTTGATCTGCTTGCCAGAGGATGTTGGGAAGGCCAAGACTCTAACAAGGTTAAAAAAATAACTAGATTAATTCATGTAGGATGGGCTAATCTGGTTATTAGCCAGGATGGGCAGGGATGGTGTCCCTAGCCTCCGTCTGCCAGAAGCTGGGAACGGACAACAGGGGACAGATCACTTGATTACTTTTTCTGTTCATTCCCTTCTGGTGCACCTGACATTGGCCACTGTCAGAGGATACTGAACTAGATGGACCTTAATGTGACACAATATGGCTGTTCTTAGGGCAAGCACCTTGAATCTGATACGGTGAGAAACAGAGAGCCAGTGCAAAGAAACGAAAAAGGACACGAGTGACAGGGAAGAAAGGCTATTTTAATTGCTGCAATTTGTACAGGGGTGTGTGTATATTCTTTCAGTACAAAGGGCAGCATTGTTTTTATTCATTTGCCTGGGTACCCCCTTTTTGTTACCCCTTGGAAGACTGCAGTGACGTTTTAATAGAAGGCACACAAACATCTTATGATATGTGCTCAGAGTTGCAATATAAACAAAAATTTATTATGCCAAATAACTCCAGAGACTTCAAAAGTTTATTGAATCAGATGCAGAACTTGTATATCCCTCCAAGTGCTAGTTTCATGCAATCCTTCTCATCTTGCTTAATAACCAAAACACGATTGAGTAAGCCTCAGGAATTTTTGCTAGATCTTAACATCCATTAAATAATGTAAATATTGCAAAAACAATGCCACTGTTTATTAAATTATACCTTATCCAAATACTAAAACAATGCTGATTTCTGACTTTATAGTTTGGTATACATGTATTTCAGACTGCTCTCTAGAGGAAATGAAGATGCAAGTTCTCTAGCCAAATCCCCCTTCCTTTTTGCTTGCTTTGGTCTTTAGAATATTTGAAAAACTGTAACACAACCAGTGACATACTGTCAAAGCCCACATCAAAATGGGTTTCTGCCTGTTTCAGCTTACTACTGCAGTGCAAATACATAGTTGGCATTAAAAAAAATCAAATTATAAAGTCTGGAAAGACATCTTACCGTGGGGAAACACACTGAACAAGGGAAAACAACAACCTCAGAACTAGCAATTAGGGATGTAAAAGTTAACCAGTAAGCCTCACCCTTAATGAGTATGGCTTACCGGTTCTGGTTAACCAGGAGGAGCTGGAGCTGGGCAGGGGGCTGCTACAGCCCCATGGGGCCTACTGCAGCAGCCCGTTTCAGGTGGGCCTGGCCTCCTGCCAGTCCTGCTGTAGATTATAAAATGGCTCCCCAGGAGTGCTCCCAGGAAGGCTTTGCTGTGGGCTCTGCAGTATAAAGCTCATTTAAACTTCATAGTGCAGAGCCTGCAGTGCGTGTAACTGCTATGATTTTTAATGGTTACACGGTTACATTTTGAACTACATTTTTACATTCCCTACTATCAATCAGACAACTTATCAGAGGATGCCGTCAATGAATGCTTGTTTCAGCCCTTCAATTGTTGACTCTTGTTCCTGGCAGATGTATTAGTCCTATTATCCCTGTTTTATTCAATGTAATGTTTTAGAATGGTTATACGGTTAAAATCCGTTTGTTTGTTTTTTTAAAAGAGAGCTGTAGAGTTTTGGACTGGGTTTGGCTGTAAATTTTTTGCTGCTCAAATTTTGTCCAGCTTCTAGACTAAAGTAGCTTTTGTGATTTTTCTCTCTAACATATATAATATGTTCATAAGGGTACCAAATGTATCCTTCCAACATGGAGGCCAGCTTTAGTTATGACTGTAGTAACTCTAGGTTCTAGGATCAAGGCACAAAAGACTGCTGGGAGACCTACAGATTTCCACCCACCTACTCCACTAATAAACCAGTGGAAAAGACAGCAATTTTCATTTCCCTAAGAGTAGTACCCGGGAGGAACCACAGTGAAAACTAATTCTGAACCAAAAACGTTTGTACTTCTCTTTTCTGACTAAATTCAGTTTTCTCTTTACTTTTATTTTGGGACGGGGAGAGCTGTGAATCACATTACAACTGATAATTTACTAGACCTAGGAGAGTAATTCATTTGATTACTGTCGCCACTGTACATTAGGTGATTGCCATGAGCAAATCATATTTTCATCTAATTTGTTAATTATTGAAATATACTTGTCAAATTTTGGTTGGATGTTTTTATGCTGATCACAAACACTTCACCTCTGGTTAAAAATCCATTTTAATTATTGTTGCAGCCTATCAAAAAAGTTGCAGGAATGCAGAACTAGAGAAAAGTACAAACTAAATATATTTACAGAATAATATAACTGGAGAGAGAATTTAACAGGTAACCTGAAGCCAAGACACTGTCTAAATGTAAGAAGAAAGTCCAACGGAGACCTTTAGATCCAAGTCTTTTTCAGCACACTTGGATTGAGGCTAAAGAGGCATCTGAAAGAAAGCTAGCAAAGTCAACACTGCGGGAAGGCAAGCAACATGCTATTCTAGTTTTCAAATCTCTGAAGTTATAACACTACAAGTTATGACGACCCAACTTGAAGCAACCTTTAATATTGAACGTGGTCACATTCTACTATTTATTTTAATAACCTGTCAATTCCATTTCCACCTTTCTAAATACCTCAGTTTCCTCTAACTTCAAAATTATTGAAAAGAATAAAGCACATTTCATCTCAGGGCTTGTACTACTTCCAAACAATTACTGCTTTCCTTCCTTGGTATTTTCCCTCTTAAGATATATGTAGCCAGATGACTTGAACAAGATGTCTGCTCCAAACGGTGAGTTTAAGGATAATTTTGTACACTTGGTAATTGCTTCAGGTCACAAAATTGTTATGAAAAATTAAATCCAAGGCAATACAACGGATGATGAAATAAAAGTTCCCTCACAAAGAGAGAGTAATATTTTTGTACCTGAGAAATCTCCTACAACAAATCACAGAGATTTACACCCGCACAAAGTAGGAGGACAATAAAAAGACTAAAAATAATAAAGACAAAAACCATTCTGTCCATTAAAAACATGTGATGTGCCAGCAACAGAATAATCATCACTGATAGCATGAACAGTTTGTGAAGAACTAATGAGGTGATGGCCTGACATATACGGGAAAACCCTAAATTTGAACCAAACCAGATCTCATTTCAAATCAAACGATCTGGTGAATGGAGAATAGCAGGCATCTTTCTGTTTTACAGGTTGAACCTCTCTAGTCTGGCACCCCTGAGACCTGATCTGTACCTAACCAGGGAATTTGCCAATCCATGGGAGGTCAACATGGTCTAGCAATATTACCAACAATTCTACTGCTTCCTGGGCTCTTAGAAGACATTTAGGGGTAAATTAAAGTTAAATAACAGCAGAGACCACTGAGCGCCAGGACTGGTGGCTGCAAGCAAACCTTATTGAATTGTGAGAAATTTGGCCACACCCATGATAAGTGGCCATCTTGTTAACTAAAATTATTCCAGATGATGGATGTTGCCAGACCAGAGTGTGCTGGATTAGAGAGGTTCAACGTGTATACAAATTTAAATTCAATTTCCAATTGTCTAGTGCAATTCAGAGAGGACTGCAATGTTACATTGCTTCTTTTCACTTCATTCATTTTGCCCAGTGCTGGCGCCTTGGAAAGATAACTTTTACCTAAACAAAAAAACACGTGCTGACTAAATACAACATTTCCACTCTTATCAAAATGCTTTCTTAATTACAGCTGTGGTTTCCCTGGGTGTTCTCCCTATTTGGGGGCAGAGCTTTACAGATGAAAAAAGCTGTTTGCAGTAAATAAAACTAGTCTAGTGCCACAAAAGCAATATTTTATGAAAACATGTGATATAACTACCTAAACATCTGTTTCCAATAGAACCAGAAGGCATTATAATGCACAGCACAGCACGAACAGGCTATAAAACTAACCATTCATGGGGTTCTCTCTTTGAAGCATATTGATAACCTTCAAAAAGTCATTTAGTTTTGGATGGTTCAGAATGAATCAAATGTGAAGGAAGTGAAGGTACAGCTTTTAAGATACTACACACCAAACTTCTTTTATTTGCCAGCAAAATGCAGAGTTCATGCTAAGCTATAGGACTATTCCATTGGTATCCACAGTAAACCTCCTACCAATGCGCAATACAAGAGTACTATCATGCAAGTACAAAACCATATTGACTTTTAATAATAGTATCTAGATACTACTGTATAGTGATTAGTTCCTTAAAAATACATATAGATATATACAAGCCTGTATGGTAAAAAGTAAAAGGGAAGAGGAATGGGGAAGCAGCATAAAAGGGTGGAAGTTAGTAGAGGAAGAATAGAAAGAGGACATTCTCATTTTAGACTACACATATCACAACACCTCACTTCAGAATTGTTGCATGGAATTGTTGCAGTTACCTTAGAATGTACAGCATGCAGAAAAGCAACCAGGGAAGCTTTTTACACTTAGTCAATGGAAAAGAGCCTTTTTCAATACAGACAGCAAACCCACATGACTATCCTACCTTGAGGATTTGAGATAGATGTATTTAATCTTTGTCACCCACTCAGAAAGAGATGACCCACTTGCATGATTTACAACAGACAAAGTAGACCACGTAAAGTGACTAATTGGAATGACAGCATGGCCTAGGAAAGGAATGAAGAACCTAGCTATAAATCAGCTCTCACAGAACATCTCTAATTTTTTCCTGCCACAACATTTTTGCCTCATTAGTCCCACTCCCTCACTCTCGTTTAATATTCCTTCTTACAAAATACCTTAGTGACTAGATTAATTTTAAAACATTCTCTGTGGAATAATAGATCAAGATTGCTTGACAAACTGGAAGAGTCAGTATCACAGCTAAGAACACCTCATTGAGAACACCCTGTTCTCTGCACTCTCATTTAACTTGAATGCCTTGGACAATTGTAGTTGTCCTGATACAACACAGAGGATACACAAAACAAACACCACAGATCAAAATCAGCA
Organism: Pelodiscus sinensis; assembly: GCF_052426305.1. NCBI lineage: Eukaryota > Metazoa > Chordata > Testudines > Trionychidae > Pelodiscus > Pelodiscus sinensis. The sequence continues at coordinate 2,828,176 of NC_143078.1, forward strand.
CTTTCAACCACTGCACAGAGACAAACAGGAAAATAATGCAAATAATGGAGTAACAAAGAACAGTCATAGTGCGATCCCTACAAAGGCCAGCTGAGGATTGAGTAGTCTTCGTCAACACATGCTAATGCAGTGAAGCAGATGTACTGCACAGGGACAAAGGCACAATAAGGATGACAAGGTCCTGTATCTGAAAGAAAGGCCATCCAGATACTGTTAGACATCTCAGGACTTCAGTCTGTGACAAAGTAACAAGCGATGAATCAATTACTCCACTGAAGGACATATGCAATTTTGCAACTTCATCTGATTGCTTGCCTCTCTCCAGGAACATTAATTCCATCTCAGGGTTGAGTTTCAGCTACTCAGCCTGGACATAAGCCCCAATATCAGCTACTCACTCTCAAGCACACTGTCCAGCTCCAACAAAACAGTACTGAGCATCATTCACACAGGCAATGAAGGCTGTGGTGCTCATTCTTTTCTATCAGCTTAATATGCATGCTACATGAAAGTAGGGTAACATAAAATACTATAAAAACAAATATGAGAATGCTTTTCATATAGCTATAACAAGCCTATGTATAGTCTTAGAGAGCATCTGGCTTAGGCTACGTCTATATTATGAGTTCTTGAAGAGAGCCAGTGTGCACATAAATAGCAATGTAGCTGTGGTAACAATGGTAGCAGCAGCTGTGCTGCTGCTTCCACTACTGTGAGTAACCTGCTATTTAAACTCCTGCTAACTTGAGGAGAACTAGTGCGAATACATATGCACAAGCAAAGGGATCACAATCCGAACATGTAGTGCAGGCGCAGCCTTACTATCCCATTGGTACTATGTTATTCTTAGCATGGAATTGCTATCAGCTTGTTAGGACACAAAATAGTCATCCTGCCAGAGAGATTTTGACAGATGATTTTCTCTGTTGTTCTGCTTACTGAAGAAACAGGGACACATGAAACATTTAATTAAGAAGTTTAAGACTAACCCTTTTAATTCTTCCTGATACAGAATCAAGAGCAGTTTCATTATCAAAAACTAAGTACTGACATTTAGATTGCGCTCTGCCCTTAAACTAGGGATGTAAAATCCCATTTAATCACTTAATTGTTTAAGTAGTTAAATGTTATGTTTAACTGGTTAACTGCTTAAATGGGATTGGGTGGGCTGGGCTAGGCCAGGGCTACGCCAGACCGGCTGGAGTGCCCCCACCCACGGCGTGCTGCTCCGGCCAGATCGGGCACATCGTGGGTTGGCGCTGCTCCGGTTAGGGTGGATTTCCCCTGGCTGTGGTGCACTAGGTTGAACCTGTCATGGACAAGGGCTACTCCTGCTGGGATGGAGTAGCAGCTCCCCCCTTTTCCGCCCACGGCAGGCAGGAGGCTGCTCCAGCCCCTGCCCATTAATCGTAACTGGTAAGCATCATCTGATAAGGGTGATGCTTAGTGGTTAACCATTCACATCCCTAGCTTAAACACTCTACTGCTTACTTTTGCAGGCAACTTTTGATAATGAATTCCAAGATATTGATCATTATATAGCATTGACTATCTAACACTGCTGATATCCAGTAATGTATCATTACTGCTGAACTCCATCTTGGGATGACTTTCAGGAACATGGTAGCATTTTAGGTACTTACAACATACCTTTAAAGCTTCTATGACAAGATCTCTTGCTTCTAGTTCTCCTTCAAGGATACTAAATAGCGTCAATAGTTCTGGTTTGCTGAGCTTTTCCAGATTCATTCTGAATACCTGAAAAATAAAATAATCAGAAAAGAATCAGTTCACCTGATGTTGCTGAGAACAGAACCAACTGTGATATTATAAGACTCAGGAATGCACAACCTTTTTTCAGCCTGGAAACTTCAGACCTTTTAGTTTTTCAAATTGTAATCTGTGTTGTCAAAGGAGAAAACACACAGACCAGCATTTTCTTTATGACCTCAATAACAAGTTGCAGAAGATTGATTTTTCACTTTTTCCCAGAGGTTCACAAGCATATGCATATCCAGATGGTGGAGACAGAAATAAGTGCTAGCGTAGCAGTTCAATATTCAATGAGCAGCAGTCAAAATTAACAGGAGAGAGAACGGACTTTAAGAAAAAAAAAATGCTATGGTGGATTATGAATCTGAACCATATAGTTGCACATGTCCCACTCAGGACTTAATCATGGACCCATACTTCAGGCATGTAACTTGTTTAAGAACAACTCTGCAGTCCAAATTGGTCCATCATCTCCCATAAAATAAATACTGAAGGTTATAAGTTAGCATGTGAAGGCTACATTGTACTTTTTGAGCCATCCTTAATGATATCTCTTGTGGCAGACACACACTCCACAGGATTAACACCACAGAAGCATAAACACATGGAGAATTCTGGCTTCACTTTCTATTCTGTGGAATTTTTCAGAAAGAGCACCTTGTGAAATATAATTTAAAGTTGTACACATCAGAATTCAGATGCAATATTTCTGGATACTGGCTTTAAACGAAGATCAACAATCACTTCATATGTTTTAACAAGTCCATGGCTCTATGGTGGAAATGAAAAAAACTGTAATACTCTGCATTAAACATGCATAGGTTGTAAACAGGTCAAAACATTCTTGCACATTTATCCTTCATTGCAAGGCAACAAAAAGAGCAGCTACATGTACTAAATGTATTCCAATCTTTTGCCACTCTTAGCATTTGCAAAGTCAAAAATGTCATAGGGAGTTTGAATAGATTTCAATTTGTGATATGATGGTTAACTGTGCAGGCAAAAAATGGACTTACCCACCGGATAATTAATTTTTAACCTTTGTTTAGACAAATATATTCAGCAGAATGGAATCTAGTGAAACTTTCTATTCTAAAGTCACTGCTACTTTGCAGAAAATTTGCATAATTGTCTTGTGTAGAGCCAAGCAAATAAAGCCATGTTCAGTCTTGTTTAAGCAGACACAGTGGGTAAGGTAGTATCTTTTGTTGGACCGACTTCTGTTGATGAAAGCAAAAAGCTTTTGAGCTATGCAGAGCTCTTCTGACTAGGGATGTTAAATATTTTATTTATATATATGTAAAAGTGTAACCGATGCCATTTTCAGCGGTTACATGTTTTCACACAGAGTGGGGAGCTGGCTCTGTGGAAGCTGGCTTTTAAGCTGCCTCCCTGAGAGCACAGGCTACTGTGGAGTAGCTTCCCACCCTGATACAGAGGCAGCAGCATGGGGGGAGAGAAGAGATAGGAGCAGATGCTCACATTTCAGTGTTTAAACTATCACATCCCTACTTCTGACCAGAAGATGAATTCTGTGTGGCTGAAAGTTTGTGTCTTTCACCAACCAGCAGAAGTTGATCCAATAAGAGCTATTACCTCACTCAACTTCTTTCTCTAATATCCTGGGACCACACAGCAACAACAACAAATATCTAAAAGGGTGTCACAAGGAGGAAGGAGAAAATTTGTTCCTCTTGGTTTCTGAGGACAGGACAAGGAGTAATGGGCTTAAAGTGCAGCAGGGGAGGTTTAGATTGGACATTAGGAAAAAAGTCCTAACTGTCAGGGTGGTCAAATATTGGAATAAATTGCCATATGATTCTAACACTGCAAACAAAAGTGAAAGATTGTTTAAGCAGATGCAGTTTCCATTTGCTGTGAAAGGAAAATTGTCTTGCTCATCAGAAGAGTAATGAGCTTAAGTATCTTCTATACACTTTAAGAGAAATTTAAAGTAGTGATCTATTCTTCTCCTCAGCATTCATCAGAGGCCACTGTCTATGAAATAATATTCTTGATTCACTCAAAGTCCAGTGTGAAGCATTAAGGTAGAAAAGTTTCAGCTGAGCAGTACAGCCTCCTTTTTATACAACTTTTCTGTGTAGGCTTACACTGGCACATCTAGAGATTCTTCTTAAATGAAAGCATAGCTATGGCTGTTTATGGTATTGTGGTTGTGTAAAATGCAATGTAACTAGCCATTAAAGAGCTGACAGCATAGCATGTGTTCAGTACTGCAGATAAATGAATTTACTGTCTGAGGGAAAGAAGTGTGACTGTATAATAAACAGTTTGGTAAACCCCTACATGTCTGGTTTCATGATTTCCAACAAGACAGCCAGCCATCAGTTGGTGCCTTCAAAACAGAGGAGGAAGTAAGTGGTAGGGATATAAAATCCCATTTAACTAGTTAACGGTTAAACATATTGTTTAACCAGTTAACTGATTAAAGGGGCATGTGGGTGGCGGAAAGTGCTCACACTCCAGCCCTGCTGAAGTATCCACACTCAACCCCGGCCAGGGTGCCCTGTAGGCGGGAGCTGCTCCGGCATCCCAGTCGGAGCAGCCCCTGCCTGTGGGGCACCTGGGCCCTCTGCAGTTAGAAACTGCTCTGGCGGGATGGCTGAACAACCTGCTTGCAGCAGTCCTCACAGGTTAAGTGGTTAAACATTCACATACCTAGTAAGCGGTTCTGCAAGTAGCAGCAATATGAGGCAGTAGAAACTTAAAATTCTCTCTTACAGGACGGGAATTCCTTCTTGACAAGTTGCTACCCTACTTTTAAAGGTGTGATACTACGCAATTCCAACAAGGGACTGAGTGCAATATGTACACTGGACAGTGAGTTAAAGACTACTTAATTTAGTTCTGAGTATACAAATCAATATGAACTCTACTGCTTTGGATTAGCAAACCCGCTTTTGTTTGATTCACTGAAACTCATGTTTTATGCGTGCTAAAACATTAAAAGAAGGGGCATGACCTGCTGCTTTAAAAAAAAATCACAGCTCTAGACGTCTTAAAACTGCCAAATAAGTGCCTGGAAAATTTAGCAGAATTCCACCTTCCTGCTTCGTACATGCAAACTGGTGAAGTGCCCAGGATTATTTGCTTCCAGGCGCTACACTGATATTAAAACATAAACTAAAAATATTTAAACACTAGAAGACTTACCCAGTGTCATTTGGGTCCTTTAGGCCAGGGATCTGGGAATGTGGTGTGTGCAGGAGTCATGACAAGGACTTGGGGATGTGGTGGGCTCAGGGCATGAGGCTGGGGTGAGAAGAGCTCAGGGGAGGAGGATAGGGGTGTGCAGGAGTCAGGGGATGGGATGGGGTGGGGGAACCCGCTGGCTGCTCCCCAGGGCTGGGAGTAGGGTGGAAGAAGGGACTGCGCAGCCCACCAACTGGCTGCTCTGTGGGGCCAGTTTGAGCCAGCAGGGGGTCGCGTTGGCTGGCCAGCAACTGCACCACAGGGCAGGCTGGAGTGGTGGAGGCTGTACTACTGACCAATGGCTGCTCCGCAGGGCTGACGTGCTTGCTGCCCGCCGTTGTCATTCTGGGTTCCCCATGTTTGCTGCCCCCTTGTAGCCCTTCATGAATATAACTGTCCCTGCTATTACAGCCCTCCCTTTCCATCTGATGAGAAACAATCACATTCCACGCACATCCCAATTTTCTAGCTCAATCAAACCTTGACATTGCTTTAAGTTATAAGACGAGAGAGCTGCCTACCAAATTTGGTGGCCCTTGCTCCTACCGCTTAGGAGTTCTTGAACAAACCGACTCATAGACTGATGCATAAACTCTGAAAATCTACTATATATTTGAGAAAGCTGATAAGTGATTAACATTTTGAAATACACATTTAAGACCACACTTACAGCAAAGGGAACACAACTGGATTTAAAAAACTCTTTTCTCTTTAAGAGAAGCAAATATAAATAATAAAATGGATAAGAAACTAAAGGTGAACACATTTCTTTTCATGTGACTACTTCCCCACAGGGTAAAATTTGAGGCCATTTTCACTATTGTTGACAGACAAAAATTCTTTCTACATCGGGTCATCTTTGCAGAACTAAAAGCACTGAGAGAATAATCAGATTCAGAAAATGTTAGTGTCACAGTTTGGCTTTAGATGTTTTGTTCTCTGCTGCAAGGACTCTTTATTTCAGAGGAGGGCTTTCTGAACCAGCAGATATATTTAACATTCATCAGTTCTGGAACACAGCCCCTACTTTCAAAATTTTAATTAAAGATTTTATAGGAAATGTTAAAACTTGCCAAGATGTGGGAGGGGGGTTTCCTGAACAAGAATGAACACTTACAAAGAATTTAATTTTGCCCAACTTTTTAAAGATGAAACATCTGAATTATGTTGGCATTTTTATTTTAAAATGGAGTTTTTAAGTCAATACATTCAGTGTATAGCATATTATCCCAGACAATAACTTGAAGTAAAAAAAAAAAAAAAAAAAAAAAAAAAAAGGCTATACTGAGAAACAAACAAAAAAAAAAATCAGAGGACTGGTTAAAGTAATGAAAAACTGATTTCTTTAATGAACAGCATGTTATTTGCTTTATCTTAATCTCTACTAGAGTTGTGTTTTCTGTAAATATTTAAACAAATATACTTTGAGTTTACTCCCCATAATATTTATTTTCCACAAGTATTTTAAGAGATTAAATCACTTTGTGAGGGTGATCACCAAATTAGTAAATTTTAAGCCAATATTTCAAGGAAGCAAATTTGAAATTAATGTTATTCTCACACATTCAAGAAACCCCACACCATTCATTTGAGCTGAGCAAACATTCCACAATTCAAATAATGAATACTAATAGAAAAATACTTCTAAATAACTTCAGGAAATTACTCAAATAATTTTGAATATACATTTACAAAAACTATTCTGTTTCCATGCAGTTTTAATGCTCAACCAGTAATGTCTGTGGACGCCTAATGAAATTAGACTGCTTAGGTGCCCATTTTCAGACATTTGAGCACATTCTGGAGACCAAGTTTGGCACATGTTAGGAGACATACTTATACTTGTTCCCTAGTCTCCTTCTAAGCTTAGTGTTACTTGGCGTTGTCATCTTGCATTAAGTGGCTTCAAAAATACAAAGCATTTTTCAACCACATTCATTCCAACTGCTTCAGACAGACTTTGCTGGGAGGTCATATTCAGGTGCTATTGTCTGAGGCATACTCCAAACTGTAAATCTGAAATAGGAACCACTTATTGTAGACATGTTCTCTCTCTATAGTGTGACCGTCCATAACACATCTAGGTTTCTCTACACAATATTTTGCAGAGATTAAATAATTTAATTTATTCTTGCTTTAGGTATAAGAAAGTTCATGGAGTTCAAAACTTAACTACAGAAGAACTGGTAGAAACCTAAAAGATGATCTAATTTTAAGTACATATAAAAGGGGAGTTAAACTTTTTTTTAAACCAAATAAAAATACACTAGCACTAGATCACTAATGAATATATCATAATATAGTCAATATTTATCAGGTCTTTCAAAGAAGCCCAGTGAACCTTGCCCGTAGAAAGCTTCAGCTCATCTGCAAGATATACCACACCTCCATTTTACAAATGAGTACAGTAATTCAAGGCATAAAGTGTTTGCCCAAGGTCCCTTCAAACAGTGGCAAAAATCAGAAAGGCAACCTGAAAATCCACATTCCCTGTCTTCTGTTTCAATCCCCAACCATGCAATCTCTTACACAAATTTTCCTTCATTATCTACACCTAAAATTTCTACTATTTTTCCAATTTAGGAGACTCATATTTGTTATGAGCTCAATTAGAGTCCCATTTCAACTAGGGATGAGAAATATCAGTTAACTGATTAGTAGATTAATCTCATCAATTCTTATCGATTACTTGACTATTCTATATTACCCAGGGGTGGGGCTGGTAGCCAGTGTGCTCCAGCCCTGCTCCTGAGGAGCCCCCTGCCTCTTCATGCTGCTGCCTCTGTGCCAGGTGGTAGCTGGTCCACGAGGGAAGCCAGTTTAAAAACCAGCCCCCCTTGTGGACTGGCTGCCTGTTGCCTGTATTGCTACCTCTGGTACAGAGGCAGAAGCACAGGATGGCAGCAGCCCCTGTCTAGGGGCGGGGGGCTGAGCTCCTAATACACCTGGCTCCTGATACACTTTAAATGCAGAGAGTCACAATAGGGGTAGGTCCCGGACCTGGTACGAACCAAGAGTGAGCTGGGCTGCTGGCCAGCCTGCTAAAAAAAATACTGGCTGGAGGAGGGGCGGGGGGGAGAGGAGGCAGGGGAGAATGCGTGTAGTCTACAGCATTAACCTGTAAGCTTTACAGGACTACACTATTACATCCCTAATTTCAACAGGATACTACATTCTAAACAACTATTCCGTATGTAGAAAATGGCTGGAGAATTGTACACTGATCAATATACTCTTATAAAGATGCAGTTAGCCGAGACCAGAAACCTCTCATGCCTGGAATTGTTTGGCTGACAATTATGTTACTTCTGCTTTATGAAATAGCTGGGAAACTGTAACAGCTATTTTCTACAGCACATAAAGAAAATGTGTAATTTACCAAGTGTTCCCATTTATAAACAGAAGGGGAGAACAGTCTTAACCAAAAAACAACTCCCATTGCTATCTAGAATTCATTTTACAAGTTAGGACCAAGAAAAGATGTTTGGCTTTCTTTCCAGTTTTTAAAATTTACCATGCTTAAGTAGACACTTTTAAGTTTATAAGCTGTATGACTGCCATGGACAGATTTTAAATCTCAACACCCTGACTGTCTGCCCAGGAAATGCATGACTTAATTTTAACAGTGGTTCAGTTCTTGCACAGACTAATTAATGAAGGGTAAGACTGAATCAGTATTTACAGGAAACAGTATTAAATTATATTTAGTGAGATGTTCAGTATTAAGTTGTATTAGTTCAGTGAAGATGTAAATTGAAAGACAAATACTTTTTTTTTAAAATCAATGAAAAAAACCTGAATTTCCCCCAGCAATATTTGAGGTCCTAAAGGTGGTAAAATTAACTGTCCTAGCACAAGTACATTTAGCACTATTCTGAACATCAAGTTTCACACTGAAAAAACATGCTGGTTTTACATTTTATCAGTAGTACATGAAGAGTTATGATTATTTCTGCATTAGCTTACAAATCAGCACATCCTCTACAAAGCTGTGAAAGTTTTCTAGTATGGTTCATTTGCTTGCCAGTATAGCTTACAAATTGCACTTAAGTACACATAAGAGGAGAGTCCACAGTCAACTATTGCTTGCCGCCACACACACTGTAGCTATCCAACATGTTATCGGAGCATGTTATGAGCTAACTTTTATGATTCAAAAGAGTAATGCTTTGACCTAAGCACGTCCTATTTCTATACCACCATATGCTTACAAAGTGCTACAGGATCAAGTCCCTGCCTACAAAAAAATTATTCTAAATAAGTACCTCATAACACTCCTGTATGTCTATTTATGGAAACAAAAAGAACAAGTCATATATACTAATCAGTTGTATACTGGCTTACACTTGAATGTTCAACATCATGAAGCTCAAGATACTTTGAGACGATGCGGACACACACACACACAACAACCTAACAGCAAAAAGTCACACACAAGTGATCTATAATTGTACTCAGAGTAGAGTTCACCCGGTGCTACTATATGTCTTGATGAAAATCTCATGAGAGAGTCATAATTAAAACAAGATTTTGAAAAACACCACATTTGTATTACAATGGTTTTCAGGCAAAAAGTCGACCATGCAAGGTTGAAGTCAGCGTTACTCCACGTGAAAGCAGGAATACCGAAAAAGACTTTAACAGCCCTTGAAATGGATGGAACAGGTTTGGTGGTGTGGACTCATTGTTTAGAAAATCTACATAAACTGGCTATGTTCGACCTAAATGCCCAGTGTAGACCAGGCATTAGTACATGTGATAGGGCCCTCATTGCTTAACGCACGCACATTCAGAAAAAGAACCCTTCTAACCCTTTTGTCTTTAGGGATGCTGGTGAGGGGGAGAAGGAGAAAGAACTAAAAAATCAACCCAATTTATTTTAGTGCCCAATTTCACAAGAACACCAGATGTCTCTGAATCAAAAAATAACTTAAAGATGCCATTACACCAATACATTCCTTCCTCTGTCTGAATCCTACCCTATGTCACTCTAAGCATGTCTTTTATGCTAATTTCCATCAGAGGACTGTTGCCTCTCTATCCCTGCACAATTTTCCCTCCACTCCCATTAATACCACATACATACACACATGCATTCTTCCAAATAGATTTACATGTGGGAACTGGCAAGAAATAAGTACCGTTGCTTCTATATTCCTAAACAAGGAACTCCTTTTCCAACAACCTTAAAAACAGTATTTAGGAATAGTAATAAGGACATTACAGTTCACTCCCAGAGTAGTATGCTAACTTGTGTGAACAGAGAGATCAAACCATGAAAACTAGGGCATTTAGTCTTATAGAATAAATATTTTTATTAAGTCTGAAGTCTACTACACTTTTAAGACAGCAATCAAAAGTTCACAGATTAAACAAACAAAACTGCTTATTGCTTGTCTAAAAGTAAACTTCCTCTTAGCTGTGTTATACTTTTTTCAGCAGAAACATATTTTTATACTTGAAAGCAACATTTCTTATAGTACATTTTGTTCTAAGCCTGTCAATGTTTCCCTTAAAATAACCTGTACAGAATTTAACATAAAATATGCACAAAATAGTAAAACAAAATTTCAAAATAAATAACTAAACACCATCTTGCAGCTGAATCTGAAACTTTTAAAATTAAGACTTAAATATCCTGAGCAAGCACTGTTGGGAGGAAAGGATGGAGTAGGTTACCAAATAATATGAATATTTCATTATATTTAATCATGCACAATACCTGAACAGATTATTTTGAAGGCACTAGGCTATATTCCCCTTGTAGCCATGAATGTAAATGTGAAGCTATTTAAAAGAGGTCCTCAGCATAAGAGAAGAATCTAGTCCATTGATCCCAATAGAGCTTGATGACATACTTGAGGACTCCAAAGGCATCAGTGTTCCTCTCAGAAAAGAGTCTAACCACACCACTTCTGAAAAGCACATATCGCAGAATACGTAATGGGAGTTCTGTATACGTAAGGATTTGACTCATGTGTCTTGTGCTTCTCCTTGCAACATTTTAAGCAGAACAGAAGTGGGCATTTTCCTTTAATGATTGGGGCTACTTCCTGTTCTTTCAGATGCTATGGCTACAAATATGCTGGTTGTTCAACAATGCTTCTGTGTCTACAGCTCTCAACAAGCCTCATTTTAATTCTTCATAGATGAAAAAGGGCTGATATTTTCAGAAGTTCATAGGCATTCAGATACCATAAAAAATCTAAAAAGCTGGTATGGAAATCAGCAAAATAAAAAACATGCTGCAGTATACCTACTAGGGATATAAAATTCTGCTTAACAAGTTAACCGATTAAACATTAAGTTTAATTGGTTAACAGATTAAATGGGAGTGGCCTGGAACATCCTCCCTCCCCACCCTTCACAGGCAGTGCCTGCTCCAGCCCAGCTGCTTCTGGCCCCATGCATGGCTGGAGTAGCCCATGGCTCAAACAGGCTGTTTTCTGAGTACAGGTTAACTGTTACCCAGGAAGCATCAGGATAACCGGTTAACTGGTTACCCGTTAACATCCCTAATACATACAAAGTTGCATCTGTGCTTTCAGTTACATTATTCAAAAACAGGCATACTACTCTCTCTAACTTCTTGTCTTTCCTCAAACGTATTATTAGGCAGTACACCAAAACCACAACAGAGAATTAAGCTAAAATGAGTAGAATTTGAGGATTTTATTGGAGGGAAAGGGATGGTGGAAGGCAACCTAAAAGCTAAACGAAGCAACTCTTTCCCCAAAATAAAATATTTCCCACAAAAAGTTCTTAAAATGTTCTTTTAACTACTATATTAACAAAATCATCTCTAACCCTTGTGTACAAAATCCTTCAGCTAAAGCACTGGATGGCAAAACTCTTTACTTCATTTAAGAAAAAGCAAATCACCTATCCATTTCTGCTACCCCATAATCTCTATTCAATGCTGTTCTAAAGATCTAAGAGAAGACTAATGACTAAAAGCCAAATACACACCTACAATTAAGCTACCTTCAAATTAAGATGCTCTGTACAGACACATGAGGATTTTTTTCTGGCTTGCAACCAGTTAAGACCAAAATGTTTTAAAAATGTACAACAGAAGCATGTTTGTATTTAAAAATGACTGATCAGACATTTCTGGGGTCACTCATCTCATGTTAGAGAGCTCTCTTCTGAAAATGAATGTTTTTTCAAGCTCTTTATCCAATCCATATGTCTGCTTGCCTCCCCCCCGCCGTGAGTGTGTGTGTAGGTATGTATGCGCGCGCACGTGTGTGTATATATATATTCACACACATACATACATACACACACACACACACAGCCTGACACTTAAGTTATAAGTACCTTCAACAACTGAATTCAGATGCATTCAGCAACGTATGGGACAAGGGTCTATGTTTCTAGCGCTAATGTTTGCAAAAATGTGTGGTTTACATTTCAAAGGTTGAAATTTTGTCTTCCTGAGTCTGTACATAGAAAGCCCCAGTAAAGCCTGTTGCTGCTGGAAGCCTTGCTGAGCAACAAGAGAGTATTTAATAAGACCATGGTCATTTTCATTGAAGACCAGAGGATTCTGAATACAAGTTGAACCTCTCTAATCTGGCATCCTTGGGACCTGACCGGTACCAGATAGGTATGTACAAAATTTTAAAGTTATTAACCATGTAACTGATAGAAATTCTATGTTACATGGTTAACCATGGCTCCTGGGGGATTGCCACAGCTCCCAGGGCTCCGCAGAGGCTCTTAGGGCTGCCGGGACTGCTATGGCTCCTGGTATGAAGAATTTAAACAGTGCCAGCAACCAATAAACACTTATCGGTTAACCAGGTACCTGGTTAAATTCTTACATCTCTAGTGCCAAACCATGGGAGGTTAATATTGCCTTGCACAGTGGTTCTAAAACTGTGGTCTGCCGCTTGAGCTCAGCTCCCCCTGCTTCCACCCTCTCTCTTACCACAGCAGGGAGCCCATGCAGGCGTTCCAGCCTCGTGTTCCAGCCTCTCGCACCCCCTCTTTTCCTCTGGCAAGGTTAGATCACCAGCAGTGGTTTCACTTGGGGAATAGGAGGAAAGTGAGACTTCAGTCTCCTCGCTGGACCTGCCTTATGGGGAAGAAGTGGAGCGATGCAGAGCCAGAAGTTGGGGAAACAGCAGCGCACTGATGTGCTGCCTGGAGGCTTTCCCCGCTAATCCTGGGAAATCCAGCTGATGGGAGCAGCAGGAAGACATGCCCAAGACACTATACCTGTGAGCAGTGTGGGGTGTGAAAGCAAGTAAGTGACCCCACTGCCCCTTCATGCCCAGACCCCACACCTCTACCCTGCTCCTGCACTGCCCCTCGCCAAAACTCCTTATCCCCAAGCTGCTCCTGCACTCTCCCTCGTGGACACACACCCTACTCCCTGCCTGATCCTGCACCCCACCTCCTGCCCAGACTTCGCATTCTTACCCCCTCCTGCAGCCCACCTCCCACCCAGATCCTGGACTCTCACCCCTATCCCACTCATTGAGAGCTTTGTCCCACACACTGAATCCCTCATTTTTGTTCCCACCCCAGAGCCTAGGAGGGTCAAAAATCCCCTAACCCTGAAAACCCAGAAGAGTAAAGCCGGCCCATGGAAAGCCCTGAACCTTAGTTCTCCCTGTTCCTCCATGGTGCTGGAGCAGCAGAGGAGTGAGGTGTTTCATTTAGGGGTCACATCAGTGACGGTTGGGGGGGTTTTGGAGGAGTTTTTTGCTTCTCACTTTAGTGGTTCCCAACTGATTTTTCTGTGGGTCTATGGCCCCTGATCCAAGGTTCCCCACCCATGTTATAAATAAAGAAAACATTGAAACTTTTTGTGTTGGACATAAATTAATATTTTACTATTTAAAATGAAGTTTGATAAACATGAGAAAGTTAAAGAGCTTAATCTATTTAATATTTCCTTTCTTACTGGTTAAATTAAACCATTTTCCCTAGCAGTAGCACTAACAAAAAGACTTGAGCAAAATTATGTAATTAACGGTGAGTTTCCATTAGCAACTGGTGGTCCACGGAAAGGCTTACATTAAGCCAGGGCAGCATTACCAACACTTCCACTGCTTACTGGGCTCTTAGAAGACATTTAGGGGGTAAATTAGAGCTAAAGAACAGCACAGAGCACAGAACCAGGTCCAGTGGTTTCAAACAAACTTTATAGGATGCAGGAAACCTGGTCACACCTATGCTAAGTGGGCATCAGGCTAACTAAAAATCACATCAGACCACGGATGTTGCCAGACCAGAGTGCTGGTTTAGAGAGATTCAACCTGTAACAGCAGAGAAACTCAAGATTCAGGTTAACTTCAATCTACTACTTACGAAAGTTGAACTGGATGTAAAGGGTCATACCTGTAGCATAAAACCTGCTACACAAGGCAGTAGTCCCTGTGTTCCTCACAAAAGAGGACCATGCATAAAAGCAGACTAGTCAAGAGTAGTGTGGCTACTTTATTTCCTCACTTTCTTGCAGCAGCCAGGATCCTGAAGCAATATACTCCTCTTCCTTTTTAGTGGGAGTTCTGGGTTTCTCACAGAAGCATTGCTTCAGGAGTTGGCCCACTGGTCCATGGAGAGGGCTTCCCCACTCTTGCCTTTTGTATAAACCTCTCACTATGAGGCTTAGTTTTAAGGCTAGTTAGTGTACAGTAAATTTTTGAGACCTAATTAGATATATTTCTTTTCCTTATTCCGTCAGCAATTCCCTGACAGATACTCTTCATGCCTCTTTCTTCCACTAAGAAAAGGGAATTTTTAGACCTAATTTCAGTGCTGGTCTGTGAAATAGCCAGCAATGGTGTCAGATAGAACCTGAGCAAGCCAGCACTCCATCTATTACAGACCAAGGATGTAAAATTTCATGACATCCATGGGTCCCCTGAATCAGAGTCTGTTCTCAAAGAATTCAAACAGTGGTCCATGAATATTGTGCACACAGACCAGATTGTGAGACTTGGAAGCACTTAAAAAAGAATAAAAAATGACTGATCTACATATTTAAAAAAGCTGACTGTGGATTTCTCATCAAATCCACAGCCCCCGAAAAGGTTTAATAAATAAGCAACAGTCCACCTATCCTTTATCTCCCCAAATTCAAGTTTCAGTAACACGTGAACAAAGAATTGCCAGGAAAATCCACAAAACTATAGTTTTTCTAAACACACATAAATTATCAACCTTTTAACTTTTGCTTCAGAATGCAAATTATAGATAAGAAAAAAGGCAAACATCTTCAGGTTTTTTTTAAACAAAGACTATTAAATATCTACCTAATACATTAGAGACAGACTCTTTAGAAAAAGCTTGGAATATAACAGCTTTAAGTTAGATGTTTTTATTTTGTTTTACACGAGGAAAGAACAATTTTACTGTTTTAAAGCCCTGATAATCCCCCTGTGAATGGCTAGCCCCCGTCAATTTTACTGCAAATTGAGAGATATGCAATGACCATTTTGGCATCTCTATTCACAATGTCGTGTGACTATGCAGGTCAAGAAACTGCCACCCGTGTGTCCCTGTCTTGCTTTACCAATAGCTGTTGAGCTTAACTTTCATGTTAATTTTTCTCTGCCTCTTTCCTTTACCATGGTGAGGACAGTGCCAGTTCCGCATCTTATATCTTCCAAGATAACAAGCTGTTGCCTTTGTTTGCTTTCTTATTAGTTTGCTTCTCATTTCTATTCATGGAATACTATTATGCAACCTTTGATGATTTTTAACTCTTAGCTGCTGGTGGAGACCTGCCAGGTAGGAACCCACTTCCTGCTAAAGACATTAAGAACTTTTATCTGTTATTAGTGACACAATGTGGGCGAAATATTTTTCAACCTCACCCTCCTTATTTCTGCATCATCCTGGGACCAACACTGCATATTCTGGTTTATAACACTCAGGATTTCAAAGACTATAACCAGCCTTGATCAGAGAAATTTTCCTCTACATTATCTAGTTTTTCAGCCTACCCATGTCCATCTCATTGTTATGAACTTAAGGAGGAGGTGGATGACAGTAGAGGGATCAGCTGATGATTACCTGTTCTACTTCCTCTGGGGCATCTGCCATTGCCACTGTTGGGAGACAGAATACTGGGCTAGATGGACATTTGGTCTGACCCAGTACGGCCGTTCTTATGTAGGAAGCACACAACTCGGTCTGCAGAATTCCTCTCTTAATTGCATCCCACGGGAAACCCTTTTGAATAAACACGGTTCTCTTCCGCCCCTTTAGATAAAAAAAAGGGAGGGGGAGGGGGAAGAGAATCTGGATTTCTAACGCTCCAGTCATCTGAAGAAGTGGGCTGCGCCCACGAAAGCTCACGCTCCCATGGGCGGGTTTTGTTACTCTTTAAGATGCTACTAGGCTGTGTGTTGTTTTTTACCTTTCCCCTGTTACAGACTAACTCGGCCCCCTCTGCCCTGTAGATACTGATGGGCAGTGCTTCCCTCCATTCTGCGCTCCCGTTTCAAACCCGTTTGTGTTTACACACGCTCCACCCCCCCCCCCACCTGGCAGGAGTTAGCTCGCACGCCCGGCGCTCCCCGTGCTCTCAGTATTAACACAGCAGCGAACACTTCCCGCGGGCGCGGTGCACGCGGCGGGGCGCGCTTTCCGCCCGACTTGGGGGGGGGGGGTCCTTCTTCCCGCCGTGCCCCCGTCCAAGCTCGCAGCCAGCGGACGGACACGTCGGGGCCCAGCCCCCCGCGGGTCCGGAGCGGGCAGGGGGAGCGCGAGCGCGGGCGCGGCCAGAGCCCGAGGCGACCCCCCCCCCCCCCCGGCTAGCGGGGCGGGCGGGGGCGCTAGAGCTGCCGTCCCGGGCCCGGCACCTGGCGCGAGCTGCGCAACACGGCGCGCGCCAGGCGGCCCGAGCGCCCCCCCCCCCCCCATTTTGGGGCGCGTGAGCGCCCAACCGGCACAACGGTCACCCGCCCCCCCCTCCGCAGCCCCGCCCCTTCTGAACCCCCGCGCGCGGGACTCCGGGAGGGGGAAGCAGCGCCCCCCAACGACACTGACCTGCCCCGGCCCCGTCCAGCTCCGCACCCTGCCGCGCTACCACCCGGCCAGGCTCGTCGGCCCGGCCCCGCTCGGCGACCGACGCTCGCGCCCGCCAATCGCCGATCACCCCGACCCGGGCCGGCAGCCAATCCGCGAGCGAAAGGGCGGGGCGGAGCGGGGAAGCCGGTCGCCGGCGGCGCCGCTAGCCAATCAGGGCGCGGTGCTGGGGACGGAGGGGCGGGGCGCGGGGGCTGAAAATCCCTTTTGTTCGCAGTGCTGGAGGGAGAGTGAGGAGCCGTGATTTACACGTCACTTCCGGGGCTGGAATCTGAGCGCGGGTGCAGAGAGCTGCTGGCCCTCTAGGGGGAGCTGTTCCCAGAGCTTGCAGTGTGGATGGGGGGGCTGTCCCCACACCCGGGGGGGGCAAGAAAAGGGGGTCTGGGAGCTCCCCCTTCTCCTCCCATACCGGCTGGAGGCAGGGCACAGGGCCCCCTGAGCTTCCCCTTCCTCATGCCCCAGCCTGGGACAGGGCAAAGTGGGAGGTGGGGGGCTCTCTGCTCTTGCCTCCAGTCTGGAGAAGCCCCCCCCCCCAAAAAAAGCACCCTCCAACCCTGGTGCTATTTCTCACGCACCTGGCTGGCCGCTGCAGCTCTTTCTGCATCTAGTTCAATTTCTGCTGCACAGCTATGGTGAAATACTTGCCACAAGGCCTCCAACACACACTTTTTAAAAAGCTGTCCCTGGTCCTGGTCCCATAAGGGTAGCAGAGTTAGATGGTAACTGGAAAAACGTAAGAAAAAACAAATAGTCTAGTAGCACCTTAAAGAATGTGTAGATGGTATCATGAGCCCATGGCCACAACCCACTTTAAGCTCATGATACCATCTACCTGTTTTGTTAGTCTTTGAGGTGCTGCAAGACGATTAGTTGTTTTTTAAGTTTTTTCCTGGTGCTGGTGTTTGCTTACCCTGTGCCATAGATATCAGAAATGGAGCTGACAGTGGGCATGGTCCTTTATGCTGGCTGTGCTTGCCAGGTTCCATCCAGCCAGTGAAGGAAAGAAACCTGATTGGTAGTAGATGGTGTGAATAGAACACCAATGCAAGATAGTGCACATCTCTTCCTGAGGGGTTGTTTTCTTGAAACTTCAAACTAACGGCCAACCTCCAAATGGTTTTGTTATTTCTGTCAGTTTCAGTGCTATCAGATTTTGTAGTCAAGCCCATCTTTAGACTAAGCTTTTTAGCACAGGGAGCATCTTGGCTTTTTGAGGTGCATAGCAAAATAGGATCTCAATCATGGTTGGGCCATCTGTGTAGTAAGTAAATCCATTTCTTCAGGTCTGAATATTGGTGACATTGTAGCAGAATTTTCAGAAGCCTTCATGATCCATCACTAATTTTTAGTGTGCAGCAGCTGTTCCTTCATTGATCTGCTGCACACCGTTCATCAATCTCCTTGCTTGTTGTCCCGTACTAGCATGATCCTCTATCATTCCTTCCATAATAACTTTTCCAAGTTTCCATCTCTACGGCTCTGTAAGCAAAATACATAAGTTTTCAGCTGTTGCTTTCTGACATCGGGGTCTGCTTCTCTCAAAAAGATTTCTAATGTAGACATTCATCTTTTTTCCATCCGAGAGACAGCAAGAGTAATTTCCAGCATAATATTCCAAAAGCTTCAGTTTTCTTCTTGTCAGCAACAGCAGCATTAATTTACCATGATTCATATCTCTAAGTCATTATAGAAAAAATGATGCATTTCACCAGTCATACCTGCGCACATTTTGAAATGCTATGTTTTTTCCATGCTTTCTTAAGAGAGGCTGTACTTGAGCACATCTTCTTGGGAACAAATCCCCTTGCTTCGATATACTGTATATCAAAACAAGGAGGCTTCTGTATTTATTTCCTTATAGCTTCTCTGCCAATTGTGATATCTGCTTGGTACTATTTAATACAAATACAAGACAGAATCCTGTTACTTTGCACCCCTCAAATCCTACCTCTTCCACAGGTTCACTTTGTGATGGTAGGCAAGTCAAAATTTCCATGGCTCAGTTTTCTCATCAGTAAAATGATAATAATGATTCTACTTCACTCCCATATAATGCTTTTCATAGCATAATAATACCTGCTGCAGTGAATGTTGTAAAGCTTAATTAATATTTGAAAAGTGTCTTCAGATCCTAAACAAGCCATGGACATAAGATAAGGGAAAAAAAAGTAGTAACTCACATTCCCAGGCCTTTTAATCTTTAAAGCATTTCACAAATCTTTAAACGTGTTCACAAATCTTTAAACGTGTTATTATGGTAATGCATTATTATTGGAAAGAAAATTTTGTTTTCATGTTTACACAGAATAATGTAACTATTTCAGAAGTGAAGAAAATTAATAATGACAGTGACAACAGAAAAAAACTGCCTTCACTGTCAGCAGCATCTTTCCTGTTTTTTTAAAACATCTGTTATGAAAATATGACCTCTCTAATAGCAAAGCAGTGCAGAGGCCAATGCAAAATCTGTATTTTTGACAAACCCTAATTCTAATCGGAAGAGCACATGACAAAGTGAAAGCAAAATGAGATGAAAGGTTAGTAAGATCTGTCTGTTTAGTCCTTGGAGCAAACCACTCTATCACTGGAGTTTAAGCCTTTCTTTCTATCACATTAATAGATTCCCCAGAGAGACAGAGAGAGAGTTTACATGGATGCTGTTGTTGTTATTCTTCTACTCCAGAATGGTTTTCGTGTAAGATAAGAAACTTGTTCTGATGAAATCACACACTCCATGAGCTGCTTTGCAGCTTGGGCTGATTTTATTATTGTGATTATTATTACTATTTACCACTAGAAGATTTACCTGGCATTGATCAAGTCCTTAACTCAATTTTTGTTTTTTGGGAAATAATATGAAAATGTACATGCTTCATTGAAATAATTGCCCTGGGCTGGCACTGGGGATGAGGGATTCAGTATGCAGGTTGCCCCAGGGAGAGAGGACTATCCCAGCTCTCTCTCATTGCTGCTGGGGCAGGTCCAGGTTGGACTGTGGGAGGGCACAGAAGGACCACATGTCCCGCAGCAGCAGCAGTTTTGGGATAGCTCTAGGTTGGGTGCTATAACTGGGCGGGGAGGCCCCTCCTCCACTTGCCCCAGCAAGGAGCAGATGTGTGTGTGGAGGGGGAAGGTGAAGCACTCCCTCCCATGACTCCAGTGCTGAGCTGCCACAACTGGGGAGGAGGCACAGACACCCCTCTCCTCCCCAGCCCAGAATGGAATTGCTGCAGCAGCTCTGTGCTGGAGCTGGCAGGCAGATGTGGCACTCTGCATACCTGCCCTGAGCTCCTGCCCTCCCTGAGCCCGCCCTGAACATTTGCTCAGTTCGGTCAGTTTTGAGGACTGTACTGGATTTGGTGATTCTGTCTCTTTTCTGTTTGGTTTTATGAGGAGAAATCCCATTCCAGGCACATCCCACTGTCTTGGCACAACCAAACCTTGGTCTTGCTTTAAGTTATGATAAGAGGAAGTTGCATAGCAAATTTGGTGGTCCTAGCTCTTAGTGTTTAGGACAGTGGTCCCCAACGCGGTGCCCGCGGGCCATTTATGTGCGCCCGCGGAGCAATCTGGGCTGGCCCTGGCCCCGCCCCCGGGCGTGCGGCAGGTGCCAGCCCCGGGCGCATGGGCCGCCCCTACCCTGGGGTCACGGCGCATGCCAGTGCCGGCCCCGTGCATGCAGCACCTGGGTGGCCTCTGCCCGGGGTTGCGGCACATGCCGGTGCCGGCCCCAGGCGTGCAGCGCATGCTTGGCCCCGCCCCCAGGCACTTGGCCCGTGAGTGGCCCCACCCCCATACGTGCAGCGCATGAGCGGTCCCGCCCCCAGGCGCCCGGCAGTCCCAAAACGTTGGGGACCACTGGTTTAGGAGGAGTTCTTAGAATCATAGAATCATAGAATCATAGGACTGGAAGGGACCTCGAGAGGTCATCGAGTCCAGCCCCCTGCCCTCAAGGCAGGATCAAGCTCCGTCTACACCATCCCTGACAGATGTCTATCTAACCTGTTCTTAAATATCTCCAGAGAGGGAGATTCCACCACCTCCCTTGGCAATTTATTCCAATATTTGACCACCCTGACAGTTAGGACTTTTTTCCTAATGTCCAATCTAAACCTCCCCTGCTGCACTTTAAGCCCATTACTCCTTGTCCTGTCCTCAGAAACCAAGAGGAACAAATTTTCTCCTTCCTCCTTGTGACACCCTTTTAGATATTTGAAAGCCGCTATCATGTCCCCCCTTAATCTTCTTTTTTCCAAACTAAACAAGCCCAGTTCATGAAGCCTGGCTTCATAGGTCATGTTCTCTAAACCTTTAATCATTCTTGTCGCTCTTCTCTGTACCCTTTCCAATTTCTCCACATCTTTCTTGAAATGTGGCGCCCAGAACTGGACACGGTACTCCAGCTGAGGCCTAACTAGTGCAGAGTAGAGCGGCAGAATGACTTCACGAGTTTTGCTTACAACACACCTGTTGATACAACCTAGAATCATATTTGCTTTTTTTGCAACAGCATCACACTGTTGACTCATATTCAACTTGTGGTCCACTATGACCCCTAGATCCCTTTCCGCCATGCTCCTTCCTAGACAGTCGCTTCCCATCTTGTATGTATGGAACTGATTGTTCCTTCCTAAGTGGAGCACTTTGCATTTCTCTCTATTAAACCTCATCCTGTTTACCTCCGACCATTTCTCTAACTTGCTAAGGTCATTCTGAATTATGTCCCTATCCTCCAAAGAAGTCGCAACCCCACCCAGTTTGGTATCATCTGCAAACTTAATAAGCGTACTCTCTATCCCAATATCTACATCATTGATGAAGATATTGAACAGTATGGGTCCCAAAACAGACCCTTGAGGAACTCCACTTGTTATCCCTTTCCAGCAGGATTTAGAACCGTTAACAACCACTCTCTGACTACGGTTATCCAGCCAATTATGCACCCACCTTATCGTGGCCCTATCTAAGTTATATTTGCCTAGTTTATCTTAAACAAACGGACTCATGGACAGATGGACAGACAGATGCACAAACTCTCTCCAGTGTATGGTGAGACAATCCCTACCCAAACCTCAAAATTAGAACAAGAGAAACAAAGCTTTTGTCTAAAAAAGGACAATTTAGAAATTGCTTTAAGCAGCAATTTTGGTTGCAAAGTGAACAACTGCAGTAAACCAGTGACTGATCCTTTTTTCCTTTTATTTTTAATGAGAAATGTGTTTGAGCTAACAGGTCCTACAGAGAAAGGGATAAATCTTCTGCTGTTTTAAACATATAGCTTGGCTGAAGTTGATGGAACTATGCTTTTTTACAGCTCCTCAAGGACCCTGGGGCTCTAGCTTTTCTTTATTAACTTTGGAAGTAAATAACTATATTCTTATTTATATTACATTAGTGCTTAAATCCTAGCTATGATGCTGCTGTGCTAGATGCTGTACATTCACAGGCTATGTCTACACTGCCCCCTCTTGTGCAAAAAATATGCAAATGAGGCAATGGGAGGAATATCGCTGCGCCTCATTTGCATAATCAACGAGGATCCATTTTTGCGCAAAAACCCCTCTTGCACAAGAG
Source organism: Pelodiscus sinensis (assembly GCF_052426305.1). Lineage (NCBI taxonomy): Eukaryota > Metazoa > Chordata > Testudines > Trionychidae > Pelodiscus > Pelodiscus sinensis. The sequence continues at coordinate 2,850,787 of NC_143078.1, forward strand.
TCGTTCATCCTGAAAAAAAGAGGAAGAAAGGCTCTTGCACAAGAGGGGATTTTTGTGCAAAAAGGAGACATGTAGACGGCTCCTTTTTGCGCAAAAGCCTCTTGTGCAAAAACTGAGCCTAATTAATTATGCAAATGAGGCATGGTGATATTCCTCCCATTGCCTCATTTGCATATTTTTTTGCACAAGAGGGGGCAGTGTAGACATAGCCACAGAGTCCCATCCCTGCCTTACAGGCCCTTTGAGACAAAGGGTGGGAGAAAGGAAGATTATCCCCATTTTACAAATGGAGAACTGAGGCACAGAGAGATGAATTGTCTTGACCAAGCTTGCACAGGGAGTTTGTGGCAGAGATGGAGATTTTCTTGGTGTCAAGCCTAGCACATTCATCACAGGTCATTCTTTTTGGCAGCATCAACTTTCCTCAAACAATGAGGCTCAAGACCAGTGTTTCTCAAAGTGGTCCACGAAACCACTTTGAGAAACCTGCTAACTGGCCGGTGTAGTGTGTTTATTTACCAGCTCCACTGTCATGGAGGCTCGTGGCTCCCTTTGGCTCCAGTCTGCTGTTTGCAGCCAAGGGAAGCCACGGGGAACTGGAGCCAATGGGAGCCGTGAGGTTCCGTGGCCATGGAGCCAGTAAATAAACAACCCACACCGGCCAATTAGCAGGTTTTGCTCAGACCTGCAAGAAAGACCCAGTTATCACCAGTTGCGGGGTTTTTTTTGCGGGGGGAGGGGGGAAGAGGAGAGTGAGCCATCTGAAAAGATGTAGTTGTACAAAGAAGCTGACGTAAAACCTCAGGATTAAGTTTGTTTCTTATTTTCCCTGCAAATCACACTATGGCATTTAATGATATTGGTGCACCAAGCGTTTACTTGGAAAGGGGTTTATTGTATGTGCAGTGTGACTTATCTTGATGGTAAATCTGATGATGACTCAAACTTCTCATGATTCTTGATGCTGTACAAACACTGAATGACGCAGGTGTTGAGACAGGTATTTTGCAGATGGGTAATAGGAAAACAAGCATGTTTGAAGTTTTCTTACCCAGAACCACATGGAAAATAGAACCCATGGGTGCTCCTGGACTGCCATTTTAACACATATACCTCATTGCCTCCTTATTGAGAGCAGTGGTCTCCTTGATTGATGAGTTGATTGTCTAGCCCTTTGTTCTCTGTGGAATGGGGGTTACTGCCATGCGTGCTGCTATGGGCATTCCATATTCCTACACAGCAATCCGAATGAGAACTGAACCCACTTCTACAGAGGGTGCTGCATGGACCCTGATCTCCCCAGGAAGATGTGCTGAAGAACTGGTAAGTCATGCGGGAAGCCAGAGAATAAATCTGAATTGCCACCCTTACTGTTATCTATGACCCTGCTGACAGCAGACCATGGGGCTTGTGGGTGCCTATGAACCTACATTCCCTCGCGACATTTCTGAAGAAACAGCAGCAACAGCTTAAAACAGAAGGCACACAGTATAGGGAAGGCTAATGACACCAGCACTCAGGCGGATAATAAACCCGTCAGTCTTCAGTGATACAAGTGACAGAGAAGTGCTCAATTGTGCAGTGATAGTGGTAGCAATAACATATATATCCTCAGACATTCTAGACTCCTCTCCCTTCTACCTCACGAAGTACAAGGTGTTTATTTTTCAAGAGTGTTGTTCATGCATAAAGTATTGCAGAATATTGTTGCAGGTTGCCAACCCTCCAGGATTGGCCTGAAGTCTCCAGGACTTAAACATTAATCTTTAATTACACGTTGTCATGTGACGAAACCTCTGGAATACATCCAACCAAAACTGGCAGCCCCAATGCTCACGATTTACTGTCTGGTAAAAGGTATCATCAGTAAAAACAACCCTTCACACTTCCAGAGTGCCTTACCACCAGTGATCGCTGAGCCCTTCAGAAACACCGCGAGCCTCTCAACCTTTCCCAGGAAATAGGCATCCGGGCGCCTACTATTTAGAGCGGAGCAAATAATTGATTTTTTTTGATTCAGTGACCTGCATTTGCAACTGTTTCAGTTGTCCAGCAACTGCATTTTTTTAAGCAAATAAACTGTCAAAAAATTCACCCAGGCAGTTCTACTACCATTATAATAGTGTCAGGAGGGTAGCCGTGTCAGTCTGTAACTTTAAAAACAACGAGTAGTCCTGAGGCACCTTAGAGACTCACAAATTTATTAGGTCATGAGCTTTTGTGGGTATGAATTTTCGTTTTACCCACGAAAGCTCAAGACCTATTGTATCTGTTATTCTAAGGTGCCACAGGACTCCTTTGTGTTTTTACTATTATAATAGTTAGGCAGCACGTGTAGTAAGAGCACTACTCATCACATTGATCACAAGCATCTCACAGTGATCTGGTGCTGTCTGCCTGTCCATATCCACCTGTTGGCTCTTGTCTTTCAATTGCTGTTGTGTGCGCACAGTGCCTATCACAGTGGCACTGGGGCCTTTCAGCACTACTGCATTACAAATAAACAACAACAATAATTCCTACTTGGCAGGGCACCAGGCACCGAGTGGGTTACGTGAAACTGGGGCACCGAGTGACTTAAGTGACTTGCCCGAGGTCACGTGAACAAGTAGGTACCTAGCCTGGGATCCCAACCCAGGAGACAGGCCCTCAGCAGGTGTACACAGGGGTGGATTCATGGATGGCAATGAGCAGTGTTCCCTGTAAGCTGAGTGCTTGGGCAGCCACCCAAGAGAGAGTCAAATGCTACCCAGCTGATTAGCAGAATGCTCATAGCCAGCAGCAAGAGTTTCTACTGGTGGTGCACATCTGCACATGCCTCAAGGCACATAATATTTATTCTGCATAATGAACGGAACAAAATAGAAGGAACATTGGTTGTGAGAGAGAAGATTTGCAGAAGAGAAATCAGTGAGATGCCAGTAGGCTATGCTAGTGAGGGGAGGGGAGTCTGCAGTTCCCTGCAGAGATTAAAAGTGGGAAGAGAGCAGCTTTGTATTGGAGCAATATAAATAAAGGAAGTTAGAGCTAGAAGACTGTTAGACCGCTCCCTGTTAAGGGCAGGATAGAGCCTGACAAAGGAGATGTTGTCTATGAAAGTGACACTACATCTCAGCTGAAAAACCAAGCAGCCGCAGGAGGGATGGCTGGCGAATAAATAAGGTCCCTGTTTTAATGGTTAATGTTAGCCCAATGCTATATGTATGAATTGGGGAGGTTAACTTGATGCCAGCGGTGAGGTGCAGAAGGTAGGCAGCATCAGGTAGCATTAAGCAATTAATCAGTGGCTTTAAAGAGCATTCCCAACATTTTTACAATAATGAAGCCAACATCCCTGGAAGTAAATATGGCTAGAAGTGGGTATCCTTTACATATTTCAAAGCTCATTATGAAGCTAATTTTGTTGTCCTGATTAGCCAGCTTCTGGATTCCTCATGGCAGGTTGTTTGTATTTCATCAGCTTACAAAACAACCAGCTGCTTCTGAGACTATGGCCCAGTTTGTATGAGTACAGCTCCCTCCTGTGTCAGACAGCTTATATTGCACCTTATTTACAGCATCACATATGCATGCTGAAATGTCCCTAACAATGCAATGTGGGGAACCGTCCACTGTTTATGCCTAGATGTCTCTGGGAAGCCAGGTGGGTAAATAAAGGCACAGATTTTCCTGGTCTGTCAATCCAACAATGTTCACCAGAAAGTTATTAGTAAAAGAGAAAACTAACCCAGTAATAGGAGGAAGGTTAACAGATTTTCCCAAGATGTTACAAGCCACTAGAGGGCATGAGATTGGCAGGGAGTATCTTGTGACCACGCCAATGCTTTCTAGTCCTAGAAGTTTGTACATATTTATTTGGTGTGCAGTGATGTTATCCTGATTAATGTATCATCTGTTCTCACCAACAACACACCAGAAGGAAAGTGAACTTGAGGAGTATCACTTTGGTTTGATATTATGGATTTAAATCGAACAGTGTCCTGCAATACCATCATCTTTCACATTAGATCATTTCCCCTCCCCGCCCTCCGGCCCAGGTTATAAGCCCCAGAAAATTGTTTTTTATGATGGTGAAGGATGGCAGTGGAAGAGTGCTTGCTGCATGGATAGCATCCATACGTTCACCCTTGTTGCAGTGTTCTAAGGCTACTCGTCAGTTTCAAATAAAACAGAAACTAAATTCCCTACCTGTTCTTTTCTGATCATGTTTTCAGTTCTTTTTGGAGGGAGCTGAGGCACTGCATGGCCATTTTCATTGGCCTTAAAGCTCTGCCTCACAAAAATTTGCACGGGAACAATGGTTGTTCGGACCTAGATAGTTACAGGGTATTTACGATGGAGAGGATTTTGGTGCATGTTGTACATGCGGGAAGTAACCCCATTTATTGTAAGTTCACTCTTGGTGCTGTATGTTAAGAGGGAATGTGGTTGAGTAGTTTGAGCAGGGACAGAGCGAGGACTCCTGGGTTCGAATTTCACCCCATCTCTGCTTCATTGTGTGTGTCTTGGGGCAAACCACCTGACCTATCTCATGCCCTCTATTGGCTTGTAACAGCTTGGAAAAATCTGTTAACCTTCCTCCTTTTACTGGTTTAGTTTTCTTTTTTGCTAGTGAATTTCTGATGGGGCTCCTGTACATTTCAAAAGAGGAATGCAGAGGTGCCTATAGACTAGTCAACTAGTCAAAAAACTATCCAATAAGCAAATGCTTATCGGATAGTCTAATAGTTGACTAGTCTTTAACATCCTTAGTTCTCAAACTTTGTCACTGCTTTTCTTGTAAGGGAACACCAATTAGTCCTCTCTGCATCAGCTAGTTCAAGTTGTCAAGGCTGAAGGCCTGTCCACTGCAAGTTGGTCTTCAGGTTATCCTTATACCTCTTCCTCGGGCGTCCCTGTTTGTGACTACCACGTACCAGCTCCTCATAGAACAGCTGCCTCGGGATCCTGCTTTTGTCCATGCAGAGAACATGGTCAAATCATTGAAGCTGGATCTGGAGGATCTTGGCTTCGATGCTTGTGGAACTAGTCCTATCAAGCACTTCTTGATTAGTAATTTGGTCCTGCCAGCGTACTTGCATGATTGATCGTAGGGAGCACATGTGGAACTGCTCCATCCGCTTGATGTGCCTATGGTTCAGGGTCCACGTTTCACAGCCATACAGGAGAGAGGTGAGGACCACGGCAATATATACCTTGAGTTTAGTTTACAGGCGAATATCTTTGTGCTGAAGAACTTTAATATGCAATCTCCCAAGTGCCTGACTGGCTTTCAGGATCCTCGCTGTAATCTCTTTGTCAAGGGATCCATCACTTGATATTGTGCTGCCCAGGTACTTAAAGCTGTCCACTACCTTCAGTTGTGTCCCATCAATAGTGATACATGGCTGTGGAGGAGTACTGTTTGGTGCAGGCTGGAAGATGACTTCTGTCTTTCTGAGGCTAATTGTGAGACCGAATAGTTTAGATGCTTCAGAGAATCTGTGAATGATGATCTGCAGGTGGTCCTCTTGGTGTGCCATAAGGGCACAGTCATCAGCAAACAGCACTTCGGTGATAAGCCTCTCCAGTGTCTTGGTCTTTGAAGTAAGACGTCTCAAAACAAACAGTGAACCATCCAAATGGTATCTGATGTAAATACCAAGATCTAAATCTCTGACAGCATGCATGAGGACTTGAGCGAAGAACAGGTTAAAAAGCACCGGGGCGAGTATGCAGCCCTGCTTCACGTCATTGGAGATGTTGAATTTCTCAGATGGCACACCATCCGAGAGTACCTTTCCTGTCATGTTGCCGTGAAACAGCTTGATGAGTGAGATGAACTTCGTTGGGCAACCTAGGTTCCTGAGGATGATCCACAATGCATCTCTGTTAACCATGTCGAATGCCTTCGTCAGATCAATTAAGACAGAGTAGAGGTTCATATTCTGCTCAAGGCACTTCTCTTGCACTTGTCTCATTATGAAGATCATATCGACAGTACTGTGATTAGGGCAGAAACCACATTGTAACTCAGGGAAACTCACTTCTGAAATTGTCAAAATCAGCCTGTTCAGGATGATGCAGGCGAAGATTGTCCCGGCAATGGAATAAGGTTCTTGCACCCTTATTCTTGTACAGAGCAACTATCATGGCATCACGGAGATCAGATGGCATTTCTTCCTCTTCCCAAATACTGGGACATTATGAAAAACCTTAAGTGACTCCTCATTAAATGCCTTGTACAGTTCTGCGGGAATTCCATCCTTGCCGGATGCCTTGCTGCAACTCATCTGCCTGATGGCCTTTCTAACTTCACCAGGATCTCCCAGGTCTTCAAGGGTTGGCTTCTGAGGAATTAGTTCCAGTGCTGACTGATGGACTGATGATGGACGATTCAGGAGCTGACTGAAATACTCTTTCCATCGGTTATTAATGCCAGCCTTATCCCTAATCAATGTGGTTCCGTCTGCAGACAACAAGGGGGCAAAGTCAGACTTGGAAGGACCAAAGACAGTCTTGATGGAGCTGAAGAACTCCCTTGAGTTATTTAAGTCAGCATAGTGTCGCACCTCTTCAGCTTTCTTCTCCCACCACTGGTCGTGCATTTTGTGGATTTCTCGCTGAGCCTGAAGAAACTTAAACCTGTCTTTCTTAGAGATGGAGCCTGGGTCATTCTGCCACTCCACAAAAGATAAAAATCCCATTCACACACACCTACAGTAGATAAAAATCCCAAATAGTGGGTATTACTGGCACACTGACTGTGGGTATTGAATTTAACAGACTCAGTGTGGGTATGTCTACACTACCCCTCTAGTTCGAACTAGAGGGGGTAATGTAGTCATACGGAGTTGCAAATGAAGCCCGGGATTTAAATTTCCCGGGCTTCATTTGCATAAAGCCGGCTGGCGCCATTTTTAAATGCCGGCTAGTTCGGACCCCGTGCCGCGTGACTACACGCGGTAAGGACTAGCTAGTTCGGATTAGGTATCCTAATCCGAATTAGCTGTACACCTCATTCCACGAGGCGTACAGCTAGTTCGGAATAGGAAGCCTAATCCGAACTAGCTAGTCCGTGCCGCGTGCAGCTGCGCGGCACGGGATCCGAACTAGCCGGCATTTAAAAATGGCGCCAGCCGGCTTTATGCAAATGAAGCCCGGGAAATTCAAATCCTGGGCTTCATTTGCAACTCCATATGACTACATTACCCCCCCAGTTCGAACTAGGGGGGTAGTGTAGACATACCCTGTGAGACTAGTCTAGGTCTTACTAGTCAAGGGCTGTAGACTGACGGCATTTTCACAAATTTCCTTTTAAACTGCATTCTGCTGGTGTGTGAACTTTTCAATGAATTAGAATTACTGCTGGAAAAAAGAAGGGCCTTTCCTTGTGTGACTCCGCTGCATGGGGCTCATGCCGAATGGTTCACATGAGCAGACAGGACTGGCTGTGACACTACTCGTTATAAAGTTTTGGAGCAAGAGCAGTTGGCCAGGAGAGAGAGTTTTCTTGAAGTGGAATGTTCTGAGAACTATTTTTGTGCTCTTCCAAAGTCTTTTTCATCCCAGGAATGCCTGGGGTTTAAGGTCATTTAGGAAGATAAATATCTTCTCTGTTTTCCAGGTGCTTCAAATGGTGCAGAATGTTCAGGTGACTTGCTTGAAGTAATAAAGTCATTGGCAGAACCAGGCATAGAATCCTGGCAATCAGGTGCCCTACCCTGCTCTAACCATGAGATACATTCTAAAACAGTGGTTCCCAAACTTTTTGGCATCACGCTCCCCCTTTTTGATTTTTAAGAAACCCTCACGCCTCCCCCCCCATAGCAGCAAAACTTCTTGAGCAAAAAAAAAAAAAAAAAGGAAAAAAGGAACTGAACAGGGCAGCAAAACTTGATGGGGGAGGGGGAAGAGGAGGCTGAGTCACCTCATGCCCCTCCTAGAATCTCTTCATGCCTCCCCCAGTGGGGCACGCCTCCCAGTTTGGGAACCCATGTTCTAAAATATTGGATGGCTGCAACCTTCTAAGAGGAAGAATGACTCAGGATGCACAGGAATATATTTTAATTAAGTATTTACATACTTCAGAGTAGGGATGTGAATGTTTAACTGGTAAGCCTCACCCTCACTTAACAGGTGAGGCTTGCTAGTTAAGGTCAATTGGTGGGCAGGAGGCTGCTTTAGCCTCATGGGGGGCCGGCCGCGGACAGGGGCTGCTCTAGCATCCTGACTGTTTGCAGCAGGCCCACGTGCCCCGCAGGCAGGGGCTGCTCCGCCCAGGCTGTAATTAGCCTGGTTCTGCTATTGACATCTCCTGACAAACGCATCAAGGCATAAGAGAAAGTGCCGAGCCTTCATTTTGAAGTCCACCTTGGGTTGGTTTAACCAGGCTCTAGAAACAGAGGAAACAGCAAAGAATTTTGGCTGGATGTAAATGGGAGAAGAAAGGGAGAAGAAAGATCAGGCCACCAGAGACCGGGGATCTGGGGTAAGATGCGCATGCATGTAGACCATTTGTTTTTAAAAACTCTTCTCTTATCCCTAGTCTGGGTGCTTCAGTTACGATTAAACGATTCTTTGTTTTAAGAGAGCTGTTTTGAGTCACTGTATTCATCATTGGTCACAGCTCCCACAGGGAAGAACCACTAGAACCAAGTCTGTTTGGACCAGCTGACATACAGGGTGCTGCAGTTCTAGGTCCTGTTCAGGAACAGGAGAGTGACAGGATTCAGCCTCAGAGATGGGAAGACTAAAGGTCTAGGACCTGGAGCGGGTGGACTCAGATGCTAGCAGACGAGGGGATCACAGGGCAGCATGCCCCGAAACTGGGACAAACCATTTAGGTTTTTGTTGTGCTGAAGAAATTAACAACCTCAAAATATATCAGGCACCAAGAGGATAAAATAGGTAAAAAAAAAAAAAAAAAAAAAAAAGCAGCTTCTGAGAAGGTGTCACAAACAAAAGGGAATAAAACATGAGTACAAACAATTAGAAAGGAGCTGATGTGTCATGGCTGTGACACCACTGAAACAAGAAACGAGCTGGGAAGAGATCCAGGGCTGCCTCATAAGCATTATGTATTTTATCTCCTTAAATACTGGATGACAACCACCCTTGCCACTGTGTGTTGTTTCTTCTGGCATGGGGAAGCGGGGCTGTACTTCAGAAAGCTCTCTGCAGTAGCACAGCCTTTTTCCAGACCCTTTGCCACAATGAAAACATTGTGTGTGTGTTTTTTCTTTCCCTTCAAACTGTGGAACAAAGATCGACAGCCTTAATACAATCTTTAGGGCTTTTTAAAGGCCAGCAGTTATACCCTCATTTTGCTTTTAAAAAGCCATACTTGATTTTAATGTTTGGGATTTTGTTTGGTCTTAAACAAGTCAATACTTAAAAGGGGCCATAACCTCTCCCCCTCACTTTTTTTGGCAGCTTATTGAGAAGAGTCCAGTTGCAGCTGAGGAAAATAAGCACAGACCATTATACAAAAACATAGAGGGCAAACTCACACAGCTTTAATTTTGTTTTCTAGACTGTGTGTGCAACTAGGGTGCTCTCTCTTCAACAAAATCTCCCTCTGTGAACATTACAGAACCAAGATGACCTCTGTGACGCCTTCCTTCGTATGTTGCATTAAAAAAAGGCTTTGGATGGCTAGTGGATAGCTGAGTGTGAAGGGTAATGAGATGTGGAGCTTTTCATTTTAGATCATTGGCTTGAATCTAATGGCCGTTCAGCAGCCAAGGTGAATTAGCTGGTGCAGTTTGTCAGAGAGAGGATGACAGCAAAGTTTCAGTCCTGTTGCTAACGGACAGGTGTCCCTAATTAGCATGAGCGGGCAGCCTCAGCAGTCACGCCAAGGGCAGAAAGGACAAAAGGAACAAAGTCTATTCCAGGACAGGACTGAAGCACAGGGGTTGGGGGAAGATAAATTGCTGCCGCCCACCCTGTGTCTGTGTTGATAGAGGATTTCTGACTCCAGGCACTTTTCTCCAGCACAAATTTCATTAATCAACAACCTGCCTCATATCATCTAATGCCCACAGGTGGCCAAATGTGATCTCTAACACAGCTTCATCTTCCCCCTCCTAGTGTCTGTTCTAGTGGCCTCATGATTACAGCAGACGATTAGAATTTAGAAGACCTGGGACTGGTAACAAGTCACTTGATCTGCCGGTAACTTGGCTCCCGTAAACTGAATGCCCCTACCTTTAGAGGCATAACCCCATTCACATTTTCCAAGTGTGTGGAGATCTCTGGCTGAAAGGTACACATTATTATTTGATAATCTTGGACTCGGCTGTATTAGGGCAGCTAAAAATGGTACCATGGCAAGGATGCTCTGAGAAACTCTTTTCTAATCTGGCAATTTTCAACTTCAATTGCTAAGCATTCCTCTTTTACTCTCTACCACCCTCACTCTGTTTGAATTAGCTTTCTCAGCACTGCAGTGGGGCTTATCTATATTGTATAAGATTAAACAGCCGTCATTTTCTGAAGTAATATAGAAGGTGCTTTATTTGTAATTTTTATTATGACATAAAAATGGAGCATTCTCTTTTGGGAAATTGATTCCTTTTGTTGTTATTATAGGACTGTTTTTGACATAATGGATCTTTGATCTCATAACTAATATTTATATATAAAAAATGAAAGAATTCAGAGAACTAAGCGGATACTTCTGATAAGGAAAAGTATAAACTAAAGTGCATGTGTATTACACACACACACACACCAGAATTTTGTTTGTGTGTCTTGATACTTGCATATCCCAGACCATATTGATCTTCATCTTTAAATACCCCTCAGCGCATTACAATAATACGTTTGAGTCAGTAATCTAAGAAGCTGCTTCTACCACATGGTCAATAATTGCTCATCCCCTCAGGTTTGCATAGTACATATACTGGGCCAAGTCCACATGTGGGGTCAATCCAGAGATGACAGACAGTAGATGCGCCCTGGTGCACAGCTCTGGCAAGAGCTGGCTGAGCTTCAGCAAAAGCCGGCAGGGAACTTTTGAAAGAGCTGGCAGGGACCCGGGTTACAATAGGACAGTACTTGTAAGAAATATTAAGTTACTTTCACTGCTGGGTCAATCAACACAGGGCCATTAATTTTGGTGCCAGCCTATGCTAGCCAAGGATTTAGTCCAGCTTTGCAAACCCTAGGGGATCGCTCTCTCTATAGAAGAATTATTTCACCGGTCATCCAAATATAGCCATATTTGGGGTGAAACACTGCCGCTATTTAAAAGAGCACAGCAGGAGTTTAGGGCCAGACAGTAAAGAAAATACCATACCCAATTAATTTCTCTTTCAATTTCACAGGTAAACAACATCATTATCCAACTTGGAATTGGGCCAGGACAGTAGAATTTAACATCACCTTATTCTTACGGATGCTGCCAGCATCATGAACTTTGGTATTGCTTCTCGTCCAAGAGACAGCATTTCCCAGGGCTGCCAGCTCTCCAGAATTGTCCTGGAGATGCCAGGATTTAAAGATGTCATGGACCAAAAGCTTCAGGGATACAGCCAACTGTCGTAGGGCTGTCATCCTGCTCCAGGTGGAAGCAAGGAGCCCTGGGAGAGGACTCGATTGTGGAGCCCACAGCTGAGGCAGTGGCAGCCAATAAAGGCCCAGCTGGGTCAGTATACATGTGGGTTCTGGAGGGGAGAAGAGGAGACTTTTGTTCCAGTGGTGGAGCAGGAGGGACCTGGTTGCCAGGGAAGCGGCAGAGGGTACCTGAGACAGAGCAGGGCTGGGGAAAGGCAGGCGGAGCTCTGTAGCTCTGGCCAGGCAAACTCCCAGGCTGAGGCCTTGCTCTTAAGGCCTCAGGATACTAGGGCTACAGAGGCAGCCAGGGCAGGAGAAGGCAGCAAGTCCATGCCCGCTTGCCAATGGTGAATGGCCGTTTCACACAGCAGTTTGCCCCCGAGGCAGGGGCTAGATGGCGACTTGTCACTGAGGCAAGGTGGGTATAGGGGACTGGGGTTCCCCTAGAGAGAGGGGCATAAAACTTTTGTTTTTGATGAAAAATGCAGATTTACAATGGGGAGAAGTTTCACGAATACATGTCAGTTTCACCAAATTTTAATTTAGGGAAGGGGAAGAAAAACACCTTAAAAAAACTGAAACAATTGAAAGAGTTTTGACATTTTCCAAACATTTCAGTTTTTCAGTTTGAAATGGTGTTTAGTTTATAAATGTTGTCAAGAGGAAGTATTTCATTCAACCCCAAACAGGGTGTGTTTCTTTTCCTCCCCAGTTTCCAGTGTGCCTGTGAAACAAGAAAGCGGTCTTTCACCCAGCTCTGATTGCGACTGTTTAATCTGCAAGCTCTGCGGGACAGGGGCTGCTTAATGCTACCTGTTTGTGCAATAATCCTGCACCATGGGGAACTCTGACCTTAGCGCAGACTTCAAGACGCTAATGGGAAAGATGCAGTCATGGGCATACTCGTGGGACCCATAATATTTCTAACTATACCTGCAGAAAGGCAGGAGATGAGATCGCTAAGCTGTCTGCGCACATGTCTCTGTTCCTGTGCCCAGGCTATCATTTTCCTAGGGAATTTATCTCCACTTTTTTTTTAAAGCTTCTCTCTCAGAATAAATGTCTAAACAAATATTGCAGAGATACAGCCAAAACCACAACAGCCTGCAATTAATTCAAGTTATGCATTAACAACAAAGGTCTTGCAGCTGACATCCATGCCTTGGAGTTATGGCGTTGAGACGATGTATCAGGTGGATTGAGCGCTGCTTTATTCAGAGTAGAGGGGAATAAGTGAAAATGTGAAGCAACAGGCAAGGGAATGGATGTGTCTGCAGTATTGGATTGTGTTTTCTTTACTTGTAAGCCTTTGGAATTGAATTCTTTCCCACATCAACCCTTCCTGGCTCAGTGCCCGCATGAGAAACATGCATAGAGGCAGACAGCAGTCTTGTCAGACCCCTTCTTGCTACAAATACAGTATTAATTACAGGCAGAAGGAAGAAATGTCACTTTGCCTCTTTCCTTTCCCTGGTCCTTTCAGGCAATTTAATGGACAAAGGACTCTGTGAGCTGTTAGAGTGGTGGACAAATTTCAGATTGTGATTGAATGCTTTGATAAGGTGGTGGAGTTTGTTTGCCAATTTATTCACTGTACTGGGCTCTTATTTCAACTCTATAACATGCTTTAAACCAGATCAGGGGCACAAAGAGTGGTAGAGCACAGTGATATGTTAGGAAATGACCCCCATCTAATAACAGCCCATGGCCTCAGACCCATTGAATTACCCCCATGCTCAATACAGCTGGAAATTGCTTTCACTGCTGGGCAATCAATTGCCAAGATTCTGAGACTGATTGATTTCCTTTCCTCCACAGTTGGAAGATCAGAAAAAAGAGGGAGAGAAAAGCTTGAAAGCTAAGGGGGGCAGGGAATCTGGAGAAGAAATCATTTCTCCACTGTCCATATGGTGGGCTTGCTGAAAGTGTTTTTTAATTGTTTCTCTTAAGTAGAAAGGAGGGAAACATGGGAGCTGTCCTGTAGCGCAGATGGTAGCAACAGGCAAAAGCAGTACATAAATTAGACCCTCTCTATTTGAAAGCTCCCCCCTCCCAAATATTGGGCTGCAGGCACCTCTGCACTCCCGCTAGGACCTTCCCATCTATTTGTTGTTCTCATTACAAATATCAGCAGGTCTGGCCCTATCAATAAGCAAAATATGCAGCTGCATAGGGCACTGCATCATTTGGGACACCAAATTGCCCTAAATTTCATAGAATCACAGAATACTAGGACTGGGAGGGACCTTGAGAGGTCATTGAATCCAGTCCCCTGCCCTCATGGCAGGACCAAGCACCATCTGATCATCCCTGACAGGTGTTTGTCTAACCTGCTCTTAAATATCTCCAGGGAGGGAAATTCCACAACCTCCCTGGGCAATTTATTCCAGTGTTTAACCACCCTGACAGGTAGGAAGTATTTCCTAATGTGCAACCTAAACCACCCTGGCTGCAATTTAAGCCCATTGCTTCTTGTCCTATCATCAGAGGTCAAGGAGAACAATTTTTCTCCCATCTCCTTATAACATCCTTTTAGGTACTTGAAAGCTGCTATCATGTCCCCCTCTCAGTCTTCTCTCTTGTAAACTAAACAAGCCCAATTCTTTCAGTCTCCCCTGATAGCTCATGTTTTCTAGACCTTGACATAAGAAGGGCCATCCTGGGTCAGACCAACAGTCCATCCAGCCCAATATCGTGGACAGCCAATGCCAGATGCCCCAGAGGGAGGGGAAAATAACAGGTAATCCGCACATCTTGTGGTTCGCCCGCCGGGCGCCAGGGGGCGGGGCCACTTGCACGCCCGGGGGCGGCCCCCCCCATAGCCACGCGCCCGGGGCCGGCGCCCCCACCCTCAAGCGCCGCGTGCCTGGGGCTGGCGCTCCCCCCGCCAAGCGCCGTGCGCCCGGGGCCGGCGTTCACCGTGCGCCATGTGCCCGGGGCCAGCCCCGAGCACCGTGTTGGGGACCACGGACATACAGTATCAGCACAGGGACGTTCTATACCCGGCGTATAAGATGACCCCCGATTTTTGGGGGATGTTTTTTAGTATAAAAAGTCGTCTTATACGCCGGAAAATACGGTAAGTATGCTTTGACTCTTTGTGCTGCTCCACTGACACAAAATTAAGCCAGATGGCATAGGCGTACTCAATCAGGGAAACTGGACAAATGCCCTGTGACTTCTGCTAGGCAGCCAGTCCCAACACTGCGCTTCCCCCCCCTCCCTCCCCCCACAGCCTGACAAAGCCTGTGGATACTCAGAGAAAGGAGAAAGTTTGCACAAGGCTTCTGCAAGGCAGTTGATAGCTGCAGACAAACTCCACATAAGCCAGTGCCTGAACGTGGATGCTGTTCAAACCCAAATCAGGAGTGACGGTGAGAATTTTTGTAGCTCGAGCTGGACAGGTGGAAGCCCTGGTGCAGCAATAATGGCTGGAGATTTCCCGCAGGCGTAAGAGGAAAGTGCTTTGAAGCTTGCCTTACCCGCTCTGCAAAACTCCCAGCTCTGGGCCCTTAAAGGTACGGTGGATGGGATTTCTTCCCATGCACCACGCATTTCTAGGACGAATCCTCTTGATCCTTTCCCCCCCAGCTCCTTATGTGTAGATTTGTTGGACTTTCAAACCTTAAGGCAAGGGCAGGGAACCTTTTTCGGGTCAGGGGTTGATGACCTACAGAAAAATCAGTTGGGGGCCACACAAGTAAGAAGCAAAAACAAAACCAAACCCCAACCCCTCCCTGACGTGGCCCCGGACTGAGAAGGAGACAGACCCTCCCCACATTCCCCTCACACAGCAGAGCCTGGGGGGCCCAGGCAAGTCGATTTTGTGTGCTCCAGTTCTGCAGTGGAGCAGGGGGGGTGTACGTACCAGCACGGGCTCCCCAGTGCTGGGGTGGAGGAGCCTTGAGCCCTGGGGGCCGGATCCAAGCAAGCCAGGGGCTGCATCCAGCCCCTGGGCCTTAGGTTCCCGCTTCTGCTTTAAAGTGCCGTGGGTGGGGTGGGCTGTCTATGAGACACTACTTCTCTTTAAGGGGCAGACCACTCTGTCCCCCAGCCACCAAACGATTAAAAAACAGCGTGGAAGTTAGCCATGTGACCGTGCCCACGGCGGCCATTTCCAGGCCAGTTCTTGGTAAGCAGCCTTTGTCAGGCCAATGGCGGAACACTTGCTTTCCAGGAAGGCATCGTTTGGGCGGAGCACACACGCTTTGTAAGGACACCTGCTCATTCTGCTGGTTTTTTAAAATGCTGCCACGCTATAGTTCCCCTGTTTATGGGAGGACAGATGGCACGAAAGGCCCCTGCCAGTTTTTCAGTCGCTTGAATGCACGTACTGTCGTGCTGGCAAGGGCCAAAAGCCTTTTTGCACAGGCCCATTTTGGAATGTCTCTCTGGGATCCGGGTTCCAACATTGCAAAGTTGGAAGAAGAAACACAGGGCTGTGACTCACCCGGTATTAGGGAAGTAAAAACACACCACAATAGTGAACTGGTTGGTTGCCGCAGCCACAGGCACTAAGCCCTGACAGGAGGGTGCCTAGCTGTGAATTTGACCTCTGCCCAGGGTGAATTTCACGGGGAGGCCTTGGAATGGGAGGTAAAGCAGAATGAGAAAGGAGTCATGCCATGGTTTAGAATTACACAGCTTCACAATCCCGAGCCCTCTAGAAAACGGTTCTTTATAGATAAAATTATAGCTATTTTGATCCCTAAAAAAATTTAATTCAATAACCAGTCTTACCATTATCTGCGTTTTGTTAGGCTCCCTTCTGCACCTTGATTAAAACCGACAGTTTAAGATTTGCAGTTTAAGCTAGTTAATTATACGCAGCATATATTATTACATGCACACTTGCCGTGGGATTTATAATTTTGATTTTCTGCTTGAAATACATTGGATGCCTGCTTTTCCATCTTGCTATTTTTGTCTGAATGACTCAAAACCAAGTGGCTCCTGTTTGCATGAAGAACAGCAATTGCCGCCTTGTTACCTAAAACGAGGGATTTTATTAGCTTGAGTAAATACCTGGAGGAGAGTTGCCTTTCCTGAAGGTTATTCAAATGTATATTTCATTATTTTGCCTAGTAACCTGGAAAAAAAGTTTCTCTTTCTTACTTCCCAGTGTACTCAAGTACCCTTGATATAATTGACGGCTGCCTCAGAATATCAATGTTGGTTTCTTTCCAGGGCCATCCATAGTTTCTCTTTGTGATTTATTTCCCGCTCCCCCTTTAAATATTTAAAGCTACGCTGTGTGAAATATGCCTATGACCCATGTCAGCCACATTTCCCGTGAGACGTGTTGCTGGCCCTCGCAGCTGTCTCGGCCCTTTGTGCTGGCTCACATCTTTGCACAGATGACTCCCTCACGAACAGCCATTGTGCCCTTCAGCTAAATATGGCACATCAGAAACCTCACCTCTTCCCTCCTCCGTCACACTGACGTTGCTGCTGTCCCCCTCTTGCTCGGAGTTCTCTTGGGCCCCTCCCTGTCTTTTACTCTGTCTCCGCAGGGACTAAAAAGCATCACTATCCAGTGGTCTGGCCTGCACTCCCCAGCATCCCGTGGTCTCAGTCCAGTTCCTAGCGAGCTGGTCTTCACCCTGCCCTGCCCCCTTACCCTTGGAAGGCCAGGGTCTCAGTGCACGCTGGAGATGGAATTGCTCTCTCACCCCCTAGGGAATGGCTTCCATCTCAGGACTAAAGCATGCTGGACAGGGAATGGCCGGGGATAAGCAGAAGCCTTCTGTGTCCAGGATGAACCATCTGATATCTTTAACAAGTTTTTCATTTTTATGGAGCTGTGAACACTAATCCCCTCCTTATAGCTCATAAGAAGAACATAAGAATGGCCAGACTGGGTCAGACCAAAAGCCCATCTAGTCCAGTATCCTGTCTGACAGTGGCCAGTGCCAGGTGCTGCAGAGGGAATGAACAGAACAGGGAATCATCAAGTAATTCATCCCATCGCCCAAACCCAGCGTCTTACAAACAGAGGTTAGAGACACCATCCCTGCCCACCCTAATAGCCATTGATGGACCTTTCCTCCTTGAATGTATCTAGCTCTTTTTTGAGCTCTTTAAAACCCTGGCCTTCCCAACATCCTCTGGCAAGGAGTTCCACAGGTTGACTGTGTGTTGTGTGAAAAAAATACTTCCTTTTGTTTGTTTTAAACTTGCTACCTATTAATTTCATTTGGTGACCCCTAGTTCTTATGGGAACAAGTAAATAACTTTTCCTTATTTACTTTCTCCACACAAGTTATGATACTCTAGACCTAGGTTAACCAGAGTGCCTCGTACGGAATGAGGACATTGAGATAATAGGCATCACAACAGTTCACACTCCAGCTTAGAGAGCTCTCTGCCCAAATCTCATCTGATGCCGTGACTGTCCAATTTGCCTCACTACTCTGCAGAGTCTGAACCTGGCTTACCCCAGCAGGCTCTAGTGTTAAAGTATCGCCCCGATCGGTGTTTATTTTTATCTTTGTCTGTAGCTGCCCTGTCACTTTGTTTTGTCGTGGGAGCTGTGATCGAGCCTGTGCCAATGAAAGCCCATTCCCACTAGCTCCAGGAGGTGATGGTTTGGCCAAATGTCTCTCTAGTCCAATGTAAGATGAGCACCAATGAAAAGTTCAACATGCGGGCCCCATGCAGGCCTGGACATCTACTTCTCTCCTGGAGAATTGAGTTCCCGAGCTCAGAGGAGCAGCCGTGGCCAGCCCGGGATTCCGGTGGTCATGGCCCATTCCCAGCAAGGCTGGACTCTATGTGACTTCAGCAAGTCACTTCAATGCTATCTCCATTCTGCACTCAACGCCTGGGCCCTGGCTCAGCTTGGAGACCCAGCCCCTTTCTGGCCACATGCCAATCAATCTGACGTGAGTCTGCAAGCCTTCAGAATTGGGGTCCTCAAGCACTTCTTGGGATGGGGGGGGAGGGGAGTCAGAGCCTGAGCTCCGCTGCAACTTGGGCCAAGCCTGCTTCTAGTCCTGGGCTGCAAAACACAGCCCCACCCTGCTCTGGGACCTGAGGAGTTGGCTCAACCCATTCGACAGAGAAGGGCTATTCATTTAAATGCTAGTAAATAAAAGACGCCGCGACAAAAGCTGCAGGCTCCCTGATGCTTTATGAATCTTACGACAGCATTATACACCCAACAGCATAAAAAACCAGACATTCAACGGGAACTAATTAACTCAACTCAGCCAGCTAGTAAACTGGCTACAGAAGCTTCCATCTCCTGGCAGATACTCTCAACCGTCTCTTCAAAACTGGCAAAGGACTAGCCCATGCAGCGTGCTCTGAAAGTCACCCAGCTCCGGCTAGTTTGTATCAAAATGCCCACGGGCAGAAATCCGAGATGGCTCTGGGGTTGGATTTTGGATCTCACAAATGTCAGGTGCAGCTGGAGGCTGGGTCTCGGGATTGTCCCATCAGAGAACAGCTCTGTGTTCGGGAAAGGCAGGTGGGTGCCGTGCCATTCCTCAATGAACAGCTGTGCCACTGCTCAATACTCATTAAAATCCTGGGAAGCAAACCTGCCTCCTCATTATTCCTTTCATGAGCTTGGCCTCATGCACGTGGCCATGGCTAAGTCAGAGGGCCAGCAGATCTCTGGGGCAAACATCAACCTTGGATGAAGCATGCTGGACACTCAGCAAAGCCCATGTACACTCGGGCTGAAACAGGCACCTCACAGCAGGAAAGTGTGTAGAAAACTAAACTGCAGGAGTGTGCAGCTGAGCTAGCGGAGTACAACCAGAGGAACCAGGAAGTAAAGAGCTGAATCCTGGGAAAGAATCATAGAACACTAGAACTGGAGGTGACCTTGAGAGGTCATCAAGTCCAGTTCCCGGCCCTTCTGGCAGGACCAAGCACCTTCTAGACCATCCCTGACAGGTGTCTGTCTAACCTGCTCTTAAATATCTCCAGTGATGGAGATTCCACAGCCTCCCTGGGCAATTTATTCCAGGGTTTAACCACCCTGACCAGAAGTTTTTCCCAATGTCCCACCTAAATCTCCCTTTCCACAGTTTAAGCCCATTGCTCCTTGTCCTATCCTCAGAGGACAAACAGAACTGGCTTAGCCAAAAATTCATCATAACACAACATGAAGACACAAAACCACCAAAACATAAATACCCAAATACAAATAGGTCAAGGAAGTCAACTCTGAAGCATGCAATTTGGTTATCAAGGATGCCACAGTTAGGAACTGTGTGCTGTGATGCTAATCCAGCGAAGCAGGCAGAAGCACTGCTAAAGTGTATGAGGAAGACAGTAACATATGGGCTGATCACGAGGCCCTGATTTTGCAGTAAGCCCTTGTTGGCTTAACTAGGGCTCCAGGTGGGTGCAAAGCCCAGCCTGTGCAGACTCCATTTCAGCATTGGGACCTGAAGCCCCAAGAAAACACTTAATAAGATGCCAGAGATCCTGGGCTACCAAATCACTTCTGGGAGAGGAGAAACAAACAGGCTGCATCTAGACTGGCAAGATTTTGCACAAAATCTTGCCACCTGTCTACACTGGCCGTGAGTATTTGTGCAAGAACACTGACGTTGTACTGTACAAAATCAGTGGTTCTTGCGCAAATACTCCGACGCTCCCGCTCAGGGATAAGCCCTCTTGCGCAAATATTCTTGTGCAAGAGGGCCAGTGTAGACAGCCAAGTTAATTTCTTGTGCAAGAAAACCCGATGGCTAAAATGGCCATCGGAGCATTCTTGTGCAAGAGAGCGTCTATACACTGGCACGGATGCTTTTGTGCAAAAGCATCCGTGCTAGTGTAGACGCTCTCTTGCGCAAATACTTTTAATGGAAAAACTTTTCTGTTAAAAGTATTTGCGCAAAATCTTGCCAGTCTAGACGCAGCCACAATGTTTATGATCCCAAAGTAAGCATGCCCTAGAAATTACAGTGACTGCATGATATTTAGAATCAAGCATTGGTGATACACTCCTCCATTCATCCATCTGCTGAGCTTTGAGTTCGGGGCGGTGCAGCATTTTCTGACAGCGCTGACCCTCGAAGCAGCGGAGAGAGGACAGTGAAATGCACATCCCCATGTCTCACGGCACAATGTGTTTCTTTCTAAGTTATCCTTCAGCCTGCAAAATGTAATACAAACCAGGATGATGAACTTCAAGCTGAGGATGGTGACTACCTCTATGTGTCATTGCAAGTGGTGTCATCTATGGCGTGGTGGGGTATTGGTCTGAGCGGGGCCAGTCGATGGTGCTATCATACAAATAAACAACAATCCATTTGTTTGCATTAGTGTACGGTAATGCTATTGCTGGGATGGAGCAGAGCTTCTAGCCACTCCTTTCATGGCTGGTTGGGTGTCTTTCTGTGCCCACTGCACAGAGTGCTAGCACAGTGCTTACATTCCACCATGCTTCCTTGTAGACCCAGGCCATTCTAGTGCTCCTGGAGCCAGCCCTGGGTCGTGGGGGAGGTTCCTACCCCAGCCAACTCTCTCTAGTTAGTTTCCACTTTGGCTGGGACAATTGTTTCCTTTTCAGTGTAAAAAAAAATTAATCTGTAACTAAATTCAAGGTTAATATTCAAAACTCTTTTGCTTAACTGCATGGAACATCTGTAGACTTGACCCATCCTAGAACCAACTGGGATCGTAAGGCACAGGGAGTCCACCAGACTGGAACATTAGACTATTGAGCATTGGTGCTCATTAATCATACTGTCATTAGGCAAGGGAAGTCAGCTCTTATAATGAATTCTGGGAGAATGCTTCATATTAGTCACACTCTCATTTGCTGTAACTTCTGTCTGTGTAATATATTCAGGGTTTCAGCTGCACCACTCAGGCTAAAGTCAAAGTAACAAAACTTAGGTGGATGGTGGACCATGGGGACTATCCTAAGATAACAACCTTTCCATTTTCCCAGCACTGTCATCCATTCAGGCAAAGCAATGACTCTTATTAAACATCACCAGTGTTCTTACAAGCAAACATTGCCAAGGTATAGAAAATCCCGAGGTACTGAACAGTTCTTCCTTGCTGAGTTCAACACCCTTGCAGAAAGGGGAAAGAGATGTTGCTGATACTTGTAACTGTTTCTCTCTTCAGCATCTTTGAGCAGAAGAAAAATTCCTTTCAAACTGGCGACTGTTGTTAAAGTAGGTACAGTGGCTTGTTTACCTGTAGGTTCTATTCCCTGCTTCATCACTGGCTCATTGTGCAACCTGGGGCAAAACATCTTTTCTGTGCCTCTGTGTTCCCCATCTGCACAACACAGATGCTAATGCTTGTTCACCTTGAGGTGTATTAGTGAAGGTATACACACATGCTCACCTGAACACATGGAGATAAAAATTGCTCCTGGGCATGGTGTTTTTAGGACTCTTGGAATTTCAAGTTATCATTCTGCGAAAGGCAGTGGGAAAGGAGGATTCTTGGGGTACCGCAGTGAAACTTCGGAGAGCAGCACTCAGCCTGCAGAGGTCTAGCCCACAGTTGGGTGAGTTATGCTGGTGTAGGGAGCAGCCTGCTTTGTCTCTCTCTGGTTCTGGGTTCTTGTGGGATCTAAAGTCCAAGAACTAAAATAGTATGACAGTGCAGCCTTCCAGCAAGGGTATTCCTGTTTGTATCTGTGTTCTCAGCATGGATGCCACGAACACAAATGGGACAATGACCACTGCTGTGCAACACACAAAAGTAATTTGTCTTTCCTGCCAGCGCAGCAGCTAGCAGCTTGAATGCTTCGCTGGCCTTCTTGTCAAGATCTGAGGATGTTTGACTGCTGAACAGAACGTTACATTTATGTTTCCGTGACATTAATAACCCCGGGAAGCGACGTGCCCACATTTCCAAATGAACTCTGTTACCATTCATTTTGGTGGCTACAAAAGTTGCAGTTCATGGTCATATGGCTTGTCCCTGGTCAAAGGATGCAAAATGTGACAGTAGCAAGTGGCATCATTTCTCACACCATCTCTCCCAGCTCCCTTCACCCTGAACGCAGTTCTGTTAGAGCAGCCTCCCAAACTGCCCTTCACACGGACACTGACTGTCATCACTGTCTTGGATACCCCTGTTTCTTTCTTCCAGTGTATGCAGTCAACCTCAGATGAGATGAGAACCCTTTGATGCTTGGTGCAACCCTGTTTTCTTCCTTACATGAGGGATGAATTTGACTCTCTGAAATAAGACTCCCTCATCCATGCTTGGGTATTGCAAAACCCTTAACAATGGAGTGGTCCCATCCATCATATTCGCTAGATGGCACACATTGAAGATAGCACAGGAGCCTTGCAGATGGACGGAAAAGATTTTTTTAAACACATATTTATTGATGAAAGCATAAGTGATAGGCAGAGAGGCCTATTACACAGGACATTAAACTGGGAGTCAAACAAACTGAATTCTATTCCTGGCTCTGCCACTGACATGATGTGTGACCCTGGGCATGTCACTTCCCCTCACTACAGATTCAAGTGGGCTGCAAATTCAGGTGGGCAGCAGAACTAGTGCCCCCAATATGGAAATACTCTGCATGAGTGTGTGGGATTCAGTCTTAGTTTAAATTTGCAGAGGCGAGAGCCGGATATAGAGAGGCTGGAGCACACTCCGCAGTGCTTGGTATCAGGCCGTGCAGGCAGGTGGGAAGCCCTTGGACCCTCGCTGCATGGAGCTGACAGTACCGCCTCACCTCCCTGCAGAATCTTGGTCTTTCCCTTTGTGCCCCTCCTACCGTTCCATTCCCCGACTGTGCCTGTGTTTCTCCTCCCACCCTTAGCCTGTCGAGACCGTGAGCGCTTTGTGGGAAGGACTGTCCTTCACTGGGTGTTTTTACAGCATCTAGCCAATGGGGCCCATCTCATTTGGTACTTTAACCTCTCTGTGTAGCCTCTGCCTTCCTCTGGAAAGACAGATAATAATATTGAACTCCCTCCTCCCCACCGTATTCTCAGTGGAATTGCGCAACTGCTCCTACTGAATGGTTCAGCTGATAAATCCAACCCTTTCTGCCGGTGGATAATTCACCTGCAACAGACTGTTTCTGTGAATGACTAACACCCCCCCCCCCACCATGCTATTTGTTCAGGCCCAGTAATGAGTTTCTTAATGAGTGTCAAGAGATACAAGCATTTGCTATGGGACTGTAAAAGATGCGAATGAGGAGGTGTACAAGAAATGATGGCTTTAGTGCTGCAAGACCGACAAACCTCCAACTCTGAGAAATGAGGAAACTGGGTAGCCCAGAGGGGTGCCAATGAGCTACAAGCAACAGACGTATCAAAACGTGGATTGCAACAAGTCCTTGGAGTTTGCGGGACATGGGTAACTTTGTGTGATGCTGGCTCTCTCTCAGGACAGCGTCTCTTGTTTGCAGCGAAGCAGAGCTCTTGGCGCCGCCAAACACTCTGTTCAGAGTCGTTTTTGTCATATGAACCAATTGGCTCTTCCTGTGTAGCTGTTTGCATTTGATGTTCAAGCCACTGCCGAGTCCCTTCAGTCCGGTTTTACATGCTGGAGCGAGTCTCATAACTTCCCCGAAATGAAGCTGCTGTGCTTCTGCTGGAGCCTCTGCCGCTGATTTGTCTTCGGCCTGCAACACCAGGGGAGTAATGCTGAATGCCAATGATTTCCTGTACCTCGCTGCACCCAAAAGAGCACCTCGCAATTGACCTGGAGCAGCAAAAACTGCCATTGTAGGGCTAGAGCTGGAAGTAGTGGTTCCAAATCAAGGCTGAGAAAAGGCATTTCCCAAGCTCTGGAAATCCAATCCGCAGTAGCATTCTCCGATGCTGGGGGAAACAAGG
This sequence comes from Pelodiscus sinensis, assembly GCF_052426305.1. Lineage (NCBI taxonomy): Eukaryota > Metazoa > Chordata > Testudines > Trionychidae > Pelodiscus > Pelodiscus sinensis. The sequence continues at coordinate 2,875,122 of NC_143078.1, forward strand.
GACCTGATTCTCTGAAACCCCCTTCCTGTGCAGAGTTTTCGCCCACTGTCCGGTGGCCAGGTGTGGGGAGGGCGCCGGAGTATTCTTGTGAATTGCTGGGATTGATATGAATGAATGCGGGAAACATGAGTTTGGTTTGGCTTGGTATGTCCGAATTTGCTAGAGGCTTCTGGGAGCGGGAGTCTCCCAGCGTCGGGCCGTTTGTATGGAAATTTACTGAGCGTGCTGAAATTGCACTTCCATGGTTAATCAAAGGCTCTCTCTGTGTGTGGATATTTTAGTTAAAACTTTGGTCAGCTGCTGGCCAGCTCACAGTAAGGAAGAAACACAGAAGACATGAGATCAGTCAGCGTAGTGCAGGATGACCCGGGTCAAAAAGACCCTTTCAGCTGGTACCACACTAAGAGCTCAAGTGAATGACTGATGAGAGAGTAAACTGAGTTTTGATCTGTCCAGGTTGTAGCCCCCTCCTCAAATCTTAGTTAGAAAACCAGTCATGGAACGACATGCGAGTGCTTTGAGAGCAAGGGGTATATAAGTACTCAGATTACCATATCTGCAGTGTTAGTCACTTACATCCCCATTTATCATGGGAAGAGGCCTGGGAGACAGAGGGTCTCAAGGCACTTTTGAACTAAAGGTCCAAGGGCCTGCCAAGACCCTGCTGAGGGGGACGTGACAGACTAAGTACTTCAGAAGGGAAGAGGAGAAGGCTCCATCTGGGACGGGACGGTATACCTGCTGTGTTTGCCAGTCAGGGTACTGTACAAGGTCAACATAGTTACTGATGGTTGAGGCTGATTAGGAAGATGTATTATAAGACCTTTCACTGCTTAGGTGATTCTCTCTCAAATAAATTCCTGTGCATTGAGCAAATTGAATCTGAATTTTCACTGGTACCGGGAACAATCTACCCCGCTGTGGGCCATGAAAGATCCATTTCAACACCAGGCAGAAGCCCCCAGATTTCTCTAACACCCTCTGCACTCCCCAGATGGTCTGAGGAGCAGAGAACAGCCATAGTGCAGTGCCCTAGGTACACCCTGACCATCTCAGGGCTCCTTCCAGAGCTGGTCTGGCTGCTAGCTGGACTGCCCCTGGGGTTACCTGCTGCGTGAGGCCACCGTTTGGGGCCTACTTCAAGGTAACATTTTGGGCACTGCCGTTGTGGCCAAAGAGGGCTACCATAGAGCTGAGAATTAGACCCAGCAAGTGTGACTGAAGAAATTCTCATGGCAGGTAAAAACAGGGAAAGGTTTACAGGGACAGTCTGCCCTGACAGATCCCTGTGCAGTACTGGGCAGGGGGGCTGGAGCCATTTTTATAGTGGGGGGAAGGCAGGGAGCTCTTGAACCCACATGGAAACTGCATCAAGTCAGGGGGTGCTGCAGCATCTCCCCCTACATCCTGAGTTCCAGCCCCTATGGTCCTGGAGTGAAGACCATCCAGCAAACAGAGCATCCAGATGCTGCAAGGTCGGCTTTTCACACTGCAGGTGGCGCAGCTCACCCCGTAAGACTCTCACCCAGTGCAGGGCCGGGTTTGCATTCCGAAGAGGGGTGAGTGTGTGCACAGCAGCATCCCCAGAATGCCAGGATGCCCCCCAATACCCGAGGAGCTGCGTGCAGTGAGATTCCAGCAGATGGAGCTGCGTGGCTGCAGAATATGCAGGGGTGGCCGGTTGCCAGGCCAGCTTCCTGCTTTCCCAGAGAACCATCTCAAAGCAAATTAAAAAGGCATCAGTGTTGGCTGCCAAACCCCAGGGAAGAGCTGGGCAGAGCCACCCTCCCCTAATGGCTCTAACTCACTTGATCCCTATCTCCCTTCCAAACAGCCCACCCTCCCCATGCCCCATCATTTCCTTGCAATGACCAGGTGATGATTTGGATTGTACAAAGCAGAGGAACTCAACCCCTTCTTGGGAAAGAGACGAGCTATTCATCACAGCCCCCGGCCCACGCTTGGCACGGCACCGTGGCAGCTCTGATTCACCAGCCAGTCACTGTGTCCAGTTACCAGACAGGCGAGTACAATGCCGTCTTGGCCTAGTTCCCCTTTCCAAGCAGTACTTTGATTTGTCTCCTTGCTCGACCACGAGGACACCAGTGATGGCTTGGGGATGTCTTTGTGCACCAAAAGAAAGATGTGTTCACACACGTCTGCCAGAGCAGCCATTCCTACTGCACGCCAAAGCGTGCAGCCCTTCTCTCATCCCCCTCTCAGTGGCAGCATTTGCAGAAAGTTAATAATAAATAACCCTTGACAGTGGGTATGGTATGTTTCACCCTCATTTCTCATTTCTCAGCCAGCCTCCTGCCTGAAGCCCGTATTCGACTGCATCTCATGTGGCATGCAGGAATGTTTGCTGTGCTTTCTGTAATCCAACGGTCTCATTTCAGCATATGAAGAAGTGTCTGGAAGTTGTACAGCACAGACCAGAATAATCAGGGCAAACGATTAGCTCTCTGCTAATCCAATTCGTAAGCTGACTGAAGAACAGCATTAAAATACATCCTGAAACATTATTTATATGGAAGGATGATATATGAGCCTCAGCACGTCCATAACATAGTTCAACTGAAAATTGCCTATATCATTTCCTTAATGTAGCAAAATCTACATCTCCGCTTGGACGGCTGCGTGTCTGGAGAAGCATTTTTCGATACCCAGCAAAGCTCTTCCTGTCGAACTATCATATGATCACCGAGGAAGCAAGGCAGGTTTTCTATAATAATACTTAGCACTCCTCTTGCACCTGCAGTCTGGCAATCTTATCATTCTTTATAACTAGTAATTCTCACTGCATGGTAAGTATTGCTCATCTCATTTCCTGGGGAGGAAACTGAAGGACAGAGAGGTGAAGCAACTTACCCAAGGCACAGAACAAGCCAGTAGCAGAGCTGGGAATAAAAACTAGGAGCCCAGACTCCTCATCCCTTGCTCTGACCATTACAAGGCACAGCTAACGGCAGCTCCTCAGCATCTGTCTCATAGGGTGGAGCGGTGCCCACGAGCCATTACAACCTGTCACTGAATTACCCATGTAGTTTGAGTACATGACAGAAGCCAGGCTCTAATGAAAAGTATTGCAGTGTTTTCACAGCCAAGCATTTCACCTCATCTTATCTTCCTGTCTGTGAGCCCTCTGCCTGCCTAACTGGACTGGCAATCACAATATTGGAGCTCTGGTAAAACAAGGAGAATTGGGGAGCTCCACGTCTTCCTGTGATTCTCCGGGTGTTTCACAGCATTGCATGTGAAAACAAAGTGAACGCACAGAGAATTTTTACAAGCATCCCCAAGGGAAAGTAATTAGATTTCCAACACTTCAGCTGCTCGCGGGTTAAAACAAGTCAATAAGCCCTTTCAGGGTTCTTTATCCTGCCTGGCTGTCACAGCAAAATAGCAGCCCCCTCTTTCTCATCCTCACCTCTAGCAAATCTCTCAACTCGAGGGCTTAGGAGAAAATTCCTGTTTCCCTCTGAAGCATGACAGACATCAGGCAGCACTAATATAGCTTTGACAGCGAGGAGCAAATGTCAGGAAACTAGGCCCTGCTCCTGCGATGCCTTTGATGACGTCTGAGCTGGTGACAAGAGGAGGACGAAAGCGGGCAGAAGATGCGAGGGGAACATTGTGAAGGTGACAGACAATGCAGTAAGACAGAGGGAGGACGAATAACAGCCATGCTCGGTAGCAGGGTTCCATTTCTGCATGATTAATGGGCCTTTTAATAAATAGTTAATCGTTGAGAGGGTCTAACCGGTCACTGGTTTGTTTCGAATCATGATTTATGGCCATCTAACACACACAGGCACATCGTTCACGTGCTGACAGTGACAGCAGGTGGGGAACAAGGATTCCCGCTTGCGAAAAGTCGTGAGGTTTTGAAATTTTGTTTTTGTTCCACATCGGAATGAAATTGGGACCCTTTAGATCTTTGGTGAAAAAACGAGACAGAGAGAGAGAGAGAAAGGGAACTCTGACTAAAGCAAAGCATAGACTTAACCCTGCCGTTCCTACAGCCCAGGGGAGTCCCCAATCACAGGCTATGGGGAGGAGTGTGAATCAGAGAGATCACGCTCCGTGCATCCTGGACGCAAGATACCGTCAGAGTTCCCTGTATGCTGAGCACTTGGGTGGCCGCCCAGGAGAGATTCAAATGCTGCCTAGCTGATAAGAGGAGGCTCTGGGACACCTGGCATTGGCCACTGTCGGCAGACAGGACACTGGGCTAGATGGACCTTTGCTCTGACCCAGTTTGGCTGTTCTAATGTACGTCCTTGCGGAGATGGTGCTGGGGGGAACTCCACCCAGCACTGGCTCCTGCTCACCACCTTTGCTGCCTCTCTCTGATACAGGCAGTAAGGGGGTGGGAAGAGACCAGTCAAGTCACTAGTCAACTACCCGATAAGCTACTCAACTAGTTGCTTACAACCCTACTCCCAGCCCGATGTCCTTTGAGTAATAGCTCCCCTCTGAGTGGGCTCTCAGGTGCTATGTCCATAATGGATAGACAGGACCTAATATTACTGCCTTTTAATGTGTTGTCTTATGCTCTGCTTGTCACAGATCAGTGCTGTTCCCTTCAGGCCTCTTATCCATGTAGCTGGAGATTGTGCCTTCCCTAGTGGTGAGCTGGGGTGGAAACACAGTGTCTGAAAAACAGTATCTTAGCACTTTTCTGTTTGAAAATTGCAGCCTCGTAACCTTAGGTGGTCAGCTGCTACCTCGCCCGCTGCCCAGTTCTAGAAGTTATGTGTTAAAAAAAGCTGATAGCCTGGGTGCTTTTCTCTTAGCCCGCCCCCGCACACACGCACGTGCATGTACACACATACTCCCAGGCACTCTGATTCCTCCTGCTTGTGCACACAGAGCACACCACTTAATTTAGTCTGTTGTACATTTAATCAAGTCCTGCTCTCCCAGGAGGGGCACATACAAATTAGCTTAGCCAGACAGCTGAGCTTTGGAAGCAGAAATGGCCAATAAGGACTTAGCTACATGACAGCTGCCAGACTGGGTCTCACCGGGGGTCTTCCACGTCCAGTATCCACCCGTGCTGAATGTTTCAAAGGGCGGGGTTGTGGAGAGGGCTCCTTGTCCAATTGTGCAATGCTGCAGTGGAGGGTCTGGGCGGAAACTTTTTTTCCTGACTCCAGTAGTGACCAGCTGAGGTCCAACATCATGCTACACGGCTCTCATGGGGAAACAGCTGGCAGGATGGTCTCGTGTTCCTAACAGAGCAGGAAAGCCCTTTGATAGTACTGTCCATCTTCTAATGCGTGTCCTGGTTCTTGACACCTCCTTCAAAATGCCCTCAACTGGCCCAGCTCTGCTGTGACAGTAGCATTGGCATCATGGCCCGGGGGTTTCGTGGCTGGGCAGCGTGGCCTGGTAGAACTGGACATCCAGATTCCTAGGTTGTATTTCTGCTTCGGACACTGGTTTGCTGGGTGATTGTGGGCACTTCCCTTTTGCCCTATGTAAAATGGGGGCCATTATCCCGAAGAGTTATATGGCTGAATTCCGTACGGCAGTGACTGTCACCACAAATCCCACGGCACTTCAGTTTTGGCAGAGGGAGACTTGCCCGGTCGGTGCCCAGGTCTCTGTTCTCTCTGGGTTTACACTCTGTTTGAGTCTGTTGACTTCACTGGCGTTACTTCAGATTCAAGCCAGTGGAAGTGAGAGTTACCCTGCCTCTCCGTGTGTTCTTCTCCTCTGCTTTCCTTTCCGACTGTCAGCCCTTTGGTGCCGAGACTGTAATGGGATCTGCTGATGTGCATAGTCCCATACTGTCTCATTATTCCCTTGCACCCTCCCCACGCCTTTCTGTCTGTCTGTCTATCTGTCTCTTGCCTTACACTTACGATTGTGAACTCCTTAAGACAGGGGTTGTTTCTCTCTCAGGCTATGTCTAGACTACATCCCGTTTTCGGTAAAGGGATGTAAATTAGGCACGTCGATATCGTAAATGAAGCCGGGATTTAAATATCCCATTCTTCATTTGCATAATGGCGGCTGCCACTTTTTTTCAAAACGGGGCTTTTTAAAAAAAAAAAAATGAGGTTAACAGGATCTTTCGAAAAAGGGTTTTATTTTTTAAAGACTCCCGTCTAAACAGCCATTTTTTCCCCAAAAAGCCCTGTTTCGAAAAAAAGCGGCAGCCCCCATTATGCAAATGAAGCACGGGATATTTAAATCCTGGGTTCATTTGCAATATTGACGTGCCTAATTTACATCCCTTTACCAAAAATGGGATGTAGTCTAGACACAGCTTCTCTCTCTTTCTTTGTCTACAGTGATTACCACAACAGAGTCCTGATCCAGGCCTAGGGCTCCTGGTCACTGGATAATCTACTGTATATTTGAGAGAGTGTGTCTGTCTGTCTCTGTCTATCCATTCAAGAACTCCTCCGAAACGGTAAGACCTAGGACCACCAAATTTGGTAGGCAGTTTCCTCTTATCCAAACTTAAAACAAGGCCAGGGTTTGGTGCCAGGACAATGGGATGTGCCTAGAATTTGATTGTTTTTCATACAATGGAAAGGGAGGGAGGGGTCTGGTAGCAGGGACAGTTATACTGTATAATGAGCACGGGAGGGGAGGGGGAGACAGAGATGGGAACTGGGGCAGCATGCAGAGCCGATTCCTCCTCCCCCTGTCAAGGTCTCTACTATGGGTGTTCCCGGATCAAGGACACCCGGTGTATGGTGGTTCAGATATATTGTCATTGATTCATGGCTTTCTAATTTTTTCCTTCTACCTTGAATGGTCCCTTAGAATGGGAGAAAACTAGAGTGTCAGAGTCCAAGCTGTGGGGTGGAAGGCTGGACTGTCCACATCTAAGACAGGTCCCAGCTTTGATGCTGCTCCACAACTGGGTCTGATCCCCATTTTGTTGCATTTGCTGAGAAAGACAGCTGGGATTTTATCACCCAGGAAAGCCTCTCTCTAGCACACCTGTCACTTCATCGGAAGAGAGAAAAGAAGACTCATTCCATACAATAAGGAGAGGACATTTTTGCGGCCACCTCTATTAATTGTGAGCTTTTGCTAATTCTGTGTCTATCGTCTTAGGCTGTGGCTTGCTAGCACACGTATATAAATACTCTGACAACTTCACGTTAAGGAGTTGCCTGAAAGCCACCAACGCAAACAGAATCTCTGAGGGCAAGTTTCCACAGGGTTGGTTCAAGCCAATCTGAGGCTACGTGCTGAGCTATTCAATTGTTGCAGATGGACCCATGTGCAAACTTCTCCCCCCCAAACACCATTACCATGCCAGACTGAGGCAGGGGAAGTGACTCAGGGAATGTGTCCTGCACTGGTACACGTGTGTGCGTCGGGAACTGAGCGAAAGGGGAGAGCAGCAGCTGGAGGTTTCTCGTTGAAAAGCCGGGGTGGGGAATCTGGAGTGGGCTCACACCAGGGATGTGACAAAACGGGTTGTTAACTCGGAGCAGATGATTTTTGAAGCACTGGCCCTGAGAAAGTGGGAGGCTGATCATCCCTGTGGCTATACCTGGTGGCTCATCCTGTGAGCAGCAGTGATCTGGTGTCAATTTCACTACTGTCCACCTTCCTGGCCTCTTTCAGCAGCACTGAAAATCTTCTGAACCACGAGGAAGGGTGAGAAAAGCAGTCGTGAGCAACCTCAGCCCTCTCCCCACCCCCATCACCAATCACTTGCACAGAGAGAAGACATCCAGCACAGTGTATCAGGAGAAAAGTCCTGACATCATCATGCATATCAGGTGCTCTCTCATTCAGGATATCACCCAGGAAATTTGCATGCTGGCAATGAAAGCCGAAATAGCAACCCAAAAGCTTCGTCAGCCTAATAGATATGGTGATTTGCATAATTTCTTATTTGCATGGGGCCCCTATTTAATTTTTCCCCCCTGAGTGATCAAATATCTTCACCTCCTGATGAACTGCATGTGACGTTTAGAGGAGTAACCTGCCAGCTGAAAATGCTAACATTGTGGGCATGCAGTATCTATTGACTGCAGGGTCAAGGTTCCTGCAATCAGGGATGTTTCAGGGCTTTTTGTTCACTGGAATCCCAGCATCCCTGCTCCCAGGACCCTGAGACTCTGTCTACACTACAAGTTTTCTCAGCAAAAAATATGCTAATGAGGGACTCATTTGCATGAGTCAAGATCTCATTTGCATATTTTCTGCCGATCCGGTTTTACACTGGGGCTTTTGCGTAAAAACAAGCAGTGCTGAGGTTTTCTTTTGTCACAAAACCCTCTTTTTCTGCAAGATCCTTATGCCCCCCAAAAGGAGGTATACCAATCTTGCAGAAAAAAGGGGTTTTGCGCAAAAAGAAAACGTTCACACGGCTTGTTTTTGCGCAAAAGCCCCAGCGCAAAAACGGATCGGCAGAAAATATGCAAATGAGACCGCGACTCACGCAAATGAGTCCCTCATTAGCATATTTTTTGCTGAGAAAACTTGTAGTGTAGACATAGTCTCAGAGGCCTCAGGTTCAATCCCATCTGTCTAGAGTCTTCCCGGGGCACTCAGATACATCGAGTGGAGAGAAGCAATGGTCGTTCATTTGTGCCAGAGTCTACTTCTCTCCCATATGGACAGAAGTTGGATTTAAAGCTGTGCCCAAAAGGAAATAAATATTGTAGCTATTCAGCAGGAGGAAAACTTTCCTGGGATTTTCTTAAGGATTAAAAACAAATCGAACAGCTGTATAGGTTGTGATTGGAGTGGAGGGATTTGACATCGAGACTATTCCTAGCCCCATCACTGATTCACTGAAAGCCCAAGGTCAAGACACCGCAACCCTTTGTGCCTCAGTTTCCCCATCAGAGATGGGCATGACAGTACTAGCCTCTCTCGTGTGAGGAGGGGGAGCAAGGCATATTGCGAGGCTTCATTCCTGTCAACTTGTAAAATGTTTTGAGCGGAGCACCTGAGTTAAAGGGCACTGTGGGAAGTGCACAGCTGTGCCGCCGAATTTGCAATCTCCATCTGTTTCTGTCACCTAATCCATTTACCAATCCATAGCGTGTGGATCGATACGACATTCAGCCTGAAGTTTATTGCTCATCTGAGGGGGTGGAGGGACCACTTCACAGAGACGCTTGTGGTTTATTGCTCACACTCCAGTAAGGAGCACCGTGCATTCCCACGAGCCACCCCATCAATTAGAACCTTGTCTGGCCACCAAACTGAAGGGGGCGCATGGATTTTCCAATTGCGTTGCCTGAATGACAAAGATGAAATGGCTCTTTGTCTAACACGAATTAATATTTAATACAGGCTTCTTCGTTCCTACCACTGGAGAAGCAGAGCCTGCATTTCTTCCAGAGGCAGCATTGATCTGTTGCTAAAAATAGGAACTCCAGGGTGGGAAGACAAGAGCCATCAATTCCCAGAGCAATGCAGGACCTGGGTTTCTGCATCTGTTGCCTGGCAGAGGCCCAGTGTTTTTTCTTGTGCAAGGGGCTTTTTCATCTCTCCCCAAAGAGGAATGGTGCTATTTTTAGCTCCAACAAGCATACTTCATCTTTTTATTGCCTTGATCCGTGTTGGGGAATGACAGTTTGCCCCAGGTTTGGGAAAGCATTCCAAAGGGCCAGGAAAAGCAACGGTCCAACGCTGCTTTGGATTTGCCACTAAGCCCTTTGTCAAAATGAAAATTAACTTTACTTAGCAATAGCAAAACCTCCAAAGCCAAATCACCCAGCACCTGGGGAATGCAAACCCAGATTAGGGACTGGAATTTCTGCAGCTGGCCATTATTTCTCTAGTGGCCTGAACCACAACCTTAGATCCAGTAAAACTCTGTGAGGTCAAAACGTTATCCTTCTTCAAATCTCCCCTTAAATCCCCTATTCTGGGATTCCAGCAACACACGCAACAATGACTGGGCAGCTGGTGTGCGGTGACTGCCACTAATGACACAAGTTATAATGGTCTGACTGTTACTTTGGGCTCTTCCCTCTGTTATATCCACTGGCGGTCGCTCCTCTTACAGTGGGATTGCAAGCTCTTAGTGAGCAAGGAGCATCTTTTCATTATATGCATGCTGCTCACCATGCTGCCCCGGAGCACGACAATTATCCAAATAATTGCTAAAAGATCCAAACAGCCCTGCTTTGGAGGTCATTCAGAATCCAGGCACAGGGGCTGAATTTTTGCAACTCCAGCTCTTTCCTAATTAAAAACAAAATGCAGTGAAAGCAGGTGAGAGACAGCCTCTCCCTTCTTTATTGGAAACTCCAGTGCAGGCGCCGGATCATACCCACGAACACCTCTGACTCTAATTCCCTGCCAGGCAGTAGCATTGCCAAGTCTGTCTGAAGACAGGGGAAGTCAGGGGGCAGGTTAGACTCAAAGCCAGGCAGAGAATGTAGTGCTGACATAAGCCACATCAAATTATCAGATGCTCCTTTTTCATTTAAAAAAAATGAATATCACTTGAGTGGATTATCGGGGAGAGGCTCTGCGGAAATGCTCTACTCAAAGGAGAGCTGGCAGTTGTGTAAATGAATACAGATTAGGCCTGGCTGTAGGGGCAGGAGTCCAAGAGTGACAAAAGAATCCAACTTTGGCATTAGACTCCAATAATTCACATGCTTTGTCTTATCAGAGCATCTCTTTGGCCAGAGCGCGGGAACGGGTAAGAGAAGAGGCTTTCTGAGCCCAGAGAACACCCCAAAGCACAAAAAATCTTAGCCGCAGCGCTGAGACAGTGATGTCAAATTCTGCCCTTGTGATTTGGCAGCATTCTGGGCTGGTTTAAGAGACCTAGAAGGTGTGAGGCAGGCGAGAGGCAGGCCCTGTCAGTACACAGCAAAAAAGAATGTTCCTCGTCTTGCTGTGTAAAGATAAAGGGGCCTTTGCCCTTTCGCTGTCTCTGCGGAAGTGGGGGTCTGTGAAGGAAGAGGCAGAGCCTGCCCGTATATTATCCCTACAAGTTCTCTGTCTCTGTGCTACGCCACCCGTGTCTTTGCAGCAGCACTAATGAGAAAACGGAGGCTGACGGGTCCCAACAAGCCAGCATGCAGAGGCTGAGAGCACCTCTCAAATCTCAGAGCTGGGTCATTGGATAAGGGCTTAAAGAGTCACTCAGCAAATTGTTCCCTCAGATTAAGGCAAAGAAGATTTGAAGCTTTTTTTCCTCCCTTCCTCAGCTGTGTTTTTCCTTTTGTTTTGCAAAGTGGCCAGACGGGGGTTTTGTGGTAATCTGCTTTTACAGCATAGGAGGGAATAAAGTAGCAAGAACCCCCACCCCCACCCCCAGCAAACCATTTTTGTCTAAAAGCCAAGTCAGAGCAAGGATGTAGCTGGAGGGATTGCCCAGGGGAGGCCAGAATGGAGCTATGTGCTAGGAGCAAGTGGATTGGGATGGGGAGTCAGGGCTTTTGGGCTGTGGGACTGACTTTGTAAATGATCTTGGGCAAGTCATTGCCTTCTTGGTTTACACGTGTGTTGAATGAGGATGGTAATACAGGTTGAACCTCTGTAATCTGGCACCCTTGAGACCTGACTGGTGCTGAAGCAGAGAATTTGCCAGACCATGGGAGGTCAATATTGTCTAGCAGCATCACCAACACTTCCACTGCTTACTGGGCTCTTAGAAGACATTTAGAGGTAAATTAGAACTAAATAGCAGCGCAGAACACTGAGTGCCAGGACTGGTGGCTGCAGACAAACTTTATGGGACCATAGAAAACTTGGCCATACCCATAATAAGCAGACAACTGGCTAACTAAAATCACGCTGGCCCATGGGTGCTGCCAGACCAAAGAGTGCCAGACTAGAGCAGTTCAACCAATTTTGAGGTATGGAGCACTGACCCCTTTTCTCCATTCATGTATAAAGGGAGACAGAACAAGGTTCTGTAAAAGAATTGTGCATCTTTCATTTCGGAGACTCCTCATGAGTGTTATAACTCCTGAACGGCCCTTGCCGCTAGCTCATCAACCCAGAGAGGCATTCTTTCTGCCAAGCATTATCTTAAATGGAGACAGCATTAGAAAACTGCTTCAAAAGCAGAGACTAAATTCACTTTACAGCTCTTATTGATCTGGCTTACAATTGAATCGAGTGCATGTGCTTATCTTTGCTTTCTTTGTGAAATATGCTAACAGCACATGCTTTCTCATAACTCAGCGTCAGGCCTGGGCTGCGAATTCAGGCCTGACAACTAAACAAAGAACAAGGCCCTAGAGATCGCTCAGTCCCTTTCCTATGGTAATCAATAGGGTTCATTAAGTTTATGAGACAATCATGTCTTCTGCTCCCCTGGCCCGGAACCTCTGAGTAATGTCTTGCCAATGCCAAGTAATTATAAAGGTGTCTTACAAGGGAAGCAGAAGCAAGGAAATAACCTGATTTAGAGCAGTTTAATGAGGGGGAATTTCTTTGTTTGCGGCACGTTTCCTAAATAGCCCAAATGTGTTAGCTCTAAACTTCATAGGAACACAGCTACACTTTATTAGGCACCCTCATTTTCCTGCTGTGTCATCTGAGAAGAGTTTTCCTTTTAGGCTCTGTGATATAGTAGCGTATCTCCCTTCCCCTTTAATTACTGGCCTCTTCTTTGGCTAAGTCTTCCTTTCAGCTTGTTTGTAGTCTATAGGTCCGGTAATCTATCTATTTACGTAGCCCCATGAGCGGAGTATTTGAGCACCTCACTAACTTTAATGTATCCTTCCCCCTACCTCCAAGATAGCGCAGTCCTCTTGCGTCCATTGTACAGATGGGAAACTGAGGCACAGAGAGGCTAAGTTGCTTTTCCAAAGTCACACAGGGAGTGCGTGGCAGAGTCAACGTAAGAAGATAAGACAAGACACATATTTGGTTTGAAAAATTACTTTTCACATCAAGGCTGGGCCTGGGAGGTTGGAAGTAAAGAAGGATGTTTTTGGTGCGCACTTAATAATAAAGAATCTTAGCAGCAAAACTAATTAACATCAGAGGAAGATAATACCAAAATTAGATCATAGAATCATAGAATAATAGGACTGGAAGGGACCTCGAGAGGTTATCGAGTGCAGCCCCCCGCCCTCAAGGCAGGACCAAGCTCCACCTACACCATCCCTGACAGATGTCTATCTAACCTGTTCTTAAATATCTCCAGAGAGGGAGATTCCACCACCTCCCTTGGCAATTTATTCCAATATTTGACGACCCTGACAGTTAGGAATTTTTTCCTAATGTCCAATCTAAACCTCCCCTGCTGCACTTTAAGCCCATTACTCCTTGTCCTGTCCTCAGAAACCAAGAGGAACAAATTTTCGCCTTCCTCCTTGTGACACCCTTTTAGATATTTGAAAACCGCTATCATGTCCCCCCTTAATCTTCTTTTTTCCAAACTAAACAAGCCCAGTTCATGAAGCCTGGCTTCATAGGTCATGTTCTCTAGACCTTTAATCATTCTTGTCGCTCTTCTCTGTACCCTTTCCAATTTCTCCACATCTTTCTTGAAATGTGGCGCCCAGAACTGGACACAGTACTCCAGCTGAGGCCTAACTAGTGCCGAGTAGAGCGGCAGAATGACTTCACGAGTTTTGCTTACAACACACCTGTTGATACAACCTAGAATCATATTTGCTTTTTTTGCAACAGCATCACACTGTTGACTCATATTCAACTTGTGGTCCACTATGACTCCTAGATCCCTTTCCGCCATGCTCCTTCCTAGACAGATCGAAAACTCAGGAGTTCTGTGGTCACAGGCCTGTGGCTAACCACCACCTCTCTCTCATTTGCAGGCTTTTACTCAGAATGCTCTTCCAGCTCCTATCTGACAGCAGGGCTGGAGTTCTGAGCTCTAGGGTCACACCAGCAAGTTTGCGAGCACCCTGATCTCAGCTTTGCAAGGTAGTTCTGCAGCAGGGCCAGCTGGGCGTTCCCCTTCCAGAGCTTTATCAAGCAACAAAACAAAGCAACCATGTAATTCAGAACACAGGCATAGCTGGAAGAGAACACAACCCAGCTGGCTCTTAATTTACTCTGCATTCTTCTTATGACCTGACACCACCACAAGCTGCATATTCATTGCCTAAAATAGCACCCACCGTTGATTTATTTTGGTACTTTGAAAAACTACAGAAAGGGCACCTGAATTGAAACATCTCTTAGTGAGCTCCCACCATAATCATTATATCTAGCTCTGCCTTGCTGGAAAATTATTGGCTGCTGGCTTAAGAATCTCTAATTATATATTACTGAGGGTGTTTTCTTCTCTCCTTATTATCTCCCGTCTGCAGCCTGCGTCATCGCTTCAAACCCTTTGCCCTTGCACACAGCTCTTCTCTTAGCAACATAGTGGCTCTTGGATTCTCATGGTTTTTAATGGAGGATTAATCACTCCATTTTATCCTTGTCCTCTGAATAGAATTTCCATTTTAAAAAATGGAGTGAAAAGGATGCTGAGATAAGAGACACTCTGTTTTCCTCATGATGTTCCAGCTCTCACAAAGGGAACTGCATTGTCCAGGGAAATGCTGAGACCTTGTGTATGCTGGGTTTTAACTTTACCAGTGCAAACCCCTACTGCAGACAAGATTCATACAGGGTCAGGTTTTCCAGCGTTCAGACTTTACCAGATCTTTACCAGCATGTATACTGGCAGATAATAGCCTTGGACTGGAGTAGGCAGAACCAGTAATATCTCACTGTAGAAGGGGGCTGGGTTATAACTCTGACATCAAACCATATTTTTGTATTTAAAATGTCCTTTCTTGCAAGGTGCAGATAAATAGCTGTTAATTTGGCTAATGTGCAGGGGGAAGTTAGCCTCATGGGGCCCAACCACCTGGAATACTGTCAATTTTTTCCTTTCTCTTTGTCCCAGCATGTAGACGCTGGAGCTACATCTACACTGCAGTCTTTTTCTGCAAAAGCTTATGCAAATGAAGCATGGATTAGCATATCACCACACTTTATTTGCATAATTAATTAGGGGCTGTCTGCGCAAGAGGCTTTTGCGCTAAAAGAAGCTGTGTGGATGGCTCTGGCGCAAGAGCCGTTCTTCCTCATTTTTTCAGGTTAAATGCTGGAATAAGTTGCCTAGGGAGGTTGTGGAATCTCTATCTCTGGAGATATTTAAGAGCAGATTGGACAGACACCTGTCAGGGATGGGCTAGATGCTGCTTGGTCCTGCCATGAGGGTAGGGGACTCGACTCGATGACCCCTCGAGGTTGGTTCAGAAGAGAGCTTCCCCCCACCCCCCGCTTTTATCCTACTCCATTCCAGCTCTTACTCCACCCCCATCACTGTGGTACTTGGGTACCCTCCATTAAGTGAGGTGACTAATCTCCGTCAACCCTGATGCTTTCCCTTAGAGTCTTTTGAAAAACCTACTCTGAGTGTTGAGTTGGCGATGAAATTCAGAACCAGGAGGGCCACTGTGAAAGTTTTGCACAGCCCTGATGCTGACATTCTCCTGATTTCAAGGGATTTCCACAAGAGGGCGGATAGCGTGCGTGAAAGGTGAACACTAGTGCAGGCTAATCCATGCGCTCAGCTAAATTCCTGCAGACTGGGTCATCTGGACCTTGCAATTCTGACAGGGGAAGAGACCACGTGCTCATGCACAATGTAGCTTTGGAACCAGCTTGCCCAGAGCTGAGCTTCTTGTAGGGGAAGCCATGTTCTCACCTTGCAAAAGGAAGGGGTTGTCACACTCTGCAAGAAATGCCACTACCGGCTAATGAGCCCTCTCCTCAGGCCCATCAAGGTAGCATCGGGGTGCTCGGAGCAGAGCCTGTGGTTAAGTGCGTGGCATTCCCTGCCTACCACAGAGGAGACAGGTCTCTCTCAGTCTCCCCCTTGCCACCAATTTTGCTGATGTCTCTCCCATCCTCTGGCAACAATTTCAGGGGTAAAGGGTCCTCCTTGTTTGACTAACTGCTGTTACGGCCCCGCCACGCTCAGAGCCTGAGGAAACCTAAGCACACATGTTCTGGAGACCTTCCGGAGTGATTTGGCAGCTCAGTCATGCTATGGGTTTTGCATTCCCTCAGATGAGAAAAGCTAAGTCCTCTCACACTGCAACACATTTTCTCTAAGTGTGAAACTCCCCTCTGCAGCAAGTCTGCATCACAGGCTCCTGTCTCTCCCTCCTCCCACGCCTTTAATTCTCCTGTTTGCTCTCTCTGTTTGATTTCCGCACGAGCCTAGCTCCTTGCTTAATGGACAAGGTCAACTCTTTTGCATCTCCTAGGAGCAAAGTGCCCCATCTAGTGCTAATAATGTTTGATCAGCAGGATACGTTTTGCAAACTCAGGCTAATCCTGTTGCTATCTGATGTAATCTGAAGGGTTGGATGGGAGAAACACAATGTAAATTTAATATTAACCTTGACCACCCATGTTAGCACAGATTAAGGCATTACTTGATATAATAGCATCAGCTGGATGCTAGAAAAAAAGGGCTCAGGGCTGCGAATTTTTCTTTCTTTTGGAGCACAGGCAGCTTCCTTGTGATGGCTTTTCTGTAGCAGGAGATTCGCCTATCTTTACTGCATACAGTGGCCAGTCATTTTTTCATGTTTTTCCCTCTCCCAGCTGCCTGCACTTTCTCTGTACATTGTCGCTTGGCACCTATTCCACTATCTCCCCTAGCCACCTGTCCCGGAGTTAGAAAAAATATCCAACCCTTGCCAAGGCTGATCACTGCAAATATTCGGCGGATTACTACCTTGGCAGGACTTAAATGCTTGCTGCAGACATAAGCCCTGTCATGGTTGGTTTTATTTATTGTTGCATAAATGTATTTCCAAATAAAACAGAAAATGAACAAAAACTGGGTGACGGAGCTATCAAACCATGCCGGCTCATTCACGCGCAGAAAAGCCTGCCTCAACTAATTAACCTGCACCAGCCTTGTGTTGTTCATACCCAAGCCATGAATTAGTGTTGTATTTTTTCACGTGCACATGCCTCATAATTTTTACTGGACAGCAAAAAAAAAAATCGTTTCCCTTGCTGGGTCAGGAGCAACAACAAAAAACAAGAGGCGTTGATATTGGGGTGCAAAATTAGAACAAGCTGCCCTGGCTGGTAAAGTTTCCTTCCTCGCCACACAGCGAGGGCGCTGAAGTGCATGCGTGTGGCAGGAAATGAGCCGCTGCCTGCCTGCCAGCCAGCGTAGTAAGATTAGAGGAGAAAACACTAGGGCATACTTCTGCTCTGTCCCAAATCTCCTTGTGCATTCAGTGTGACACCTGCTGTAACAATACAAGATGCTAAAGATTTGCTTCACTTCAGCTGCTGTAAGAATAAACTTTTGAAAGGAAGAAGTGACAGCCAGGGCTGTATTTAGGGCTGTGTTTGTTAATGGCACACAGAACAGCTGCAAGACTTGTTAGTAGCCTAAAAGAAAAGGAAATCATAGGAAAGGAAGATAGACAACCCAGGGGCATGCAACGTCCCTGAGAAACAAGGACCTCCTGGCCCCACACACCCACAATATACAACCATGAACTTGCTTTCACTTAAGCCAAGCCTTAGGCATTTCTTGATCACACACAATATAATGAGAGTCTTGAAGAAAAATAGAGAGGTGGCAGAAACACAAATCAAGAAGTAACATTTTTGAAGGAGAAATTATAAATTGCAATTTAATCACATAATCACTTTGACACTCTCAAGCAAGCTAATTTCTTCCCTTGCCTCATTTCACCCACTTGGCAAGATGAATCTTAATGAATAATGCCCTATGAATATTTAATTTTCCGATCAATTTGAATTTTGTCTTGCATACCTACCTGCTGCCTGAATAAATTCGTTCTCCCTCTAAGCCCCTCTCTCCGCAGCAGGAAAACCAACTTTTTATGGAGGTTAGGGGCAAGGAACACATTTCTCTACCATGCAAGAGGCGAAACATGGCAAATGGGAAATGGGTGGCTGCAGCAGACTACTGAGCTCCGAAGACTGGACAAAGATGAGGTGGCAATGAGGAGGCTAACAGGCCTAGTGTGAGACCCTTTCCCATTGAACACAACAATCTTGATGCAGAATCTGAGATCCATTCAACTGCCGAAATCCTGGTATCACAGCACACTGCTTGCTCACCTCACGGACAGAGCTCAGCAAAATGATGGTTGTTAACAGTACTTGCAGCGGCTCCTAGGAGCGTGGCTGAGGAATCGGGGCAGAAGACGGTGTCTTCCCCAGGGAGCTCGTGGTCCAGGAGTCAGAGGAGATGAGGCAGGAACTGACAAAAGGGGTGGAGGCAGCAAACGAACAAACGGTCTAGCAGAACAAAGAGCTGTCTCAGTGCTGGCTGTATTAGGGACAAAGACCCGTTAAGGTCCTTATGGTTCAAGCCATGGCAATTTTGTAGCCATTTGAAAAGCAAGGCAGCTGTTCCGGTTTGCCTGTGAACGACAGGCAGCTCGTGTAGTGTGCGCGCCTGTCTGTACACGAGATCCAGAATATACACCCATGTACTTGCTTTCACTCAAGCCACGCCTCAGGCATGTTCTGATCACACAAACTAATGAGAGCCAACACTCTGGGCCTGGTCCCAGGACAGATGCTATTGTAGGCCTGTCACTGTGAACTAGCCATGCTAACACCGATGTGGCTTGACAAGGCAAGAGAATCTGACTGACAGGGGCTACCTGAATCTGACCGCAGAGGGGAGGGGTAGAACGCCTTCTCCCACCATAGCCAATGCTTGTGGTTTTATCACAGACCCCGCGATATTTGGAATATTTCTTAAACCCCAGTAAATAGGTAAGACTATTAGCTTCCCCACAAATAAAAGACAAGTCCTCATGGTGGCAGATGTGGTCAGAAGTCACCCATGGAGTGCCCTGACAGATATTCGACTCCATTCAGTGAGGATAACAATTTGGCTGCGTGCGTGTGCTCCCCCCCGTGAGTTGTGCTAGCTCTGTGCAGGTAGCCAGCACAGCAGACTCCAAGGGAGCCCCCAAAGGCTACACAATCAGATAAGGTGAAAATGGGCCAGGCCAGGTTTACAGTACAGGAAGAACTGTAATAGCACCTGGATACTAAGGATGCTAAGGACTCAGCTCAGTCAGTGAAGGGATATGTCACTGCCCCCTCGGCTGGGCAAGGACAGCCCCTCTAAGATGCAATTTTATACAAACAAGTCACACATCACTCCTGGAATACCTGGGTGCCACCCTCTGGTGTATTTAGGTACCACCATTTACCCCATACATGCTGGTTCCAACACAACATTGCTATCCATCATCCTGACGCTATCCCGAACCTGGGTCAACTCATCATCTATGGGGAGTGTGTTAGTACCAAGCTGTCTCCTAACGAGGTATCCTGCTACCATTTCTCTAGAATGTGTGTAAGGCCTGTGCCTAGCATCTCTTAGGTCTGAGTGTTTCTGCAAGATCAGCCCTGTTCTTGCCAAGTTCTGTGAGCAGGGCCTGCCTCTTGCTCACAGTGTCACTTTGCTTTACGTTAGCAAAGTCCTGACCATTGGGGCCTAGGCCTCAGGCCTCACACCAGGCCTGTGATATCTGGGTTAATGTTTCAGGCCCTCATCTTAATACAGCAGAGAAAAGTTTACCCTAAAAGGGCACCCTAAAACGCACAAAACCCACAATCAAAGAATCCCAGAATATCTTATTTTTAACACATTTCACAAATTTTAAAGTCAGTCTCATGATTTTGTTGTCCCAGACTGGTCAGCTGCTCTGTGCAAAACCTCAGTGGCCTTCGCCATGTCCAGAGCCCGTAATGTCCACTTGAAAATTGAAATTCTGATAAGACCTGGGCAGTCTTAACTTGTGCCTCCCGCTTCCTTGGAGTCAAGGTCTCAACTGATCTGAAATTGGATGTACCATTAACAATTTCATGCTGTTTGCTAGAAACATACCGGTCAAACCCTCCCAGAAAAAGGACCCCCAGATCTCTCTTAACTTTGTAGACATAAGAACGCAATGGATTTGTGAAGGCTTGCTAGCTCATTCAGGTGCACTGATTACCTTTAATGATTTTAAGCAACTGTCTGTGTAATTGGATTGGTTTTAGTAAGGATTCAGAAGGGAAGGGGAGGGCAGTCACAATCTCCCCATTAATAATTATTGACTGGCAGCATTTTAGTATGCTGGAGAACTCAGCTTCTAAAACAAGTGCACAAGGCATAGCTGAGGAGAGGAGGATCGTGGGAACTGGATTTGCCACAATGTTGTGGCTTCCATGGTCTCCCATGGCCATTTCCCATAGGAAGATGGACCTTGCCCAAGCTTGAATTCCATTCAAGAATGCGCCCCATGCTTCAGAACATCAGTATGGGTTTCAGATTAACTAGTCCTTATTTCTGTTCCTCTCCACTGCTTGCCTTCAGCTGGCCAGAGAAGCACTTACCAACGGCAAGGCAAGTGCATGTCTGAGTGGGCTTGAAACGGGGAGAATTGGAAAAATGGCCAGAAAGCCGATACCGAGGGCTGGGTCTTCTGAAAAGTGGTGAGTGCCATGCATGCATCCTACATGTACACCGTTAACGCTCTTGGGAATTTGAAACTGTGGCTACAAACCCTATGTACATGCATAGAGCCTACACTGACCCAAACAAAGTTCTGTCCATACATCTATTGCAGATTCTTTAAATAAACATTTCAAGAAGTGACAGTTAGGGAGTTCACTTGCCCTGTTTAACCATGTGCCTACAGACACTATATATCATGGAAACAACAGGGTTTGGGTCTTTCTGTTGGCCAGATGGTCTTTACGGTCAGGATACTCTCTATCAAGGCTTTCTCCTAAGCTAAATGCACTCCAAACTACACCAGCCGATAGCTAGAATAAGAACCACACCACGACATGAAAGAAGTTTATAAAACACAAGTAATGGCTATTGTTAGATGCCATGATGCTATGAAATTACAATTTTCATCTGAGGATTGCAAAGCAGTTTGGAAACACCAGTTAAGTCTTACTGTCCCCAATATGAGAGATCACTATCTTCATTTTACAAATGGGGAAAGTGGCAAATCTGGGAACAGAACATAAATTCCTGGCTACAGATACTCTATGTTAACTGAACAACCCTTGCTCCTACTTAGTATAAATATAGTACACGAGGGTGAGCTTTTGTGTTTCAGCAAACAACAAACAAAAACAGCAAACAAACAACACAATGTAACATAATATAATTTCCCCATCAGTCTTCCTAGCTATTTCGTCCACTTCTGATGGACATTAAAACATCAGATAAATCAGCTAGTTAATAATGGGTTGATACTGGAAGGTAATTTCTTTGACTGTATACAACATATGCAAGCATCTATGCATGCTGCCTTGGTTAGTATCCAGCTGTAGTGAAATGTGTTGCCCGTTGTGGGGATGTGAAATACAATGGGTCTGTAATTCAATAATCCTTTGGTTCTGGATTTGTTCCTGCTTGTGCTGAGCATAGCTGAGGTTGGGCTATAGAGAGCACTGCTTAGAAAATGTCCTGTCAAGGTGAGTTAGAGTTGTAGCTCTTCTCTGAAAGTTTGCTAAGCAAAAGTGGCATGAAAAGAACTGCTTCAGAAGTCATGGCAATCCCTTTCACTTGAACCTATTTACGGACAATAATACACTACACCAGACTCAACCAATTGCATGAAATGCACTAACCAGGATAAGGACTCAAAAGCCCTGCTAAAATGTGATAAAGAGAACATAAGAACAGCCACACTGGGTCAGGTCAAAGGTCCATCTAGCCCAGTCTGCCGACAGTGGCTAATAAGTATCGATGGACCTAACTTCCATCACTTCATCTAGTTATTTTTTGAACCCTGTTAAAGTCCTGGTCTTCACAACATCCTCTGGCAAGGAGTTCCTCAGGTGGACTGTGCACTGTGTGAAGAAAAACTTCCTTTTGTTTGTTTTAAACCTGCTACCTATTCATTTCATTTGGTGATCCCTAGGTATTAAGTTATGGGAACAAGTTAATAATATGTGTCAGTGGTGCCCAAGCACTTTCCAAAAAGTTTAGTTTGTGCCACCAACCCCGTCTTCAAATGGAGATGGGCACTTTGTTTACATTGTTTAATTCTAAGGGTCTGTTCTGGGACCGGCTCTGTTCAATATCTTCCTCAATGATTTAGATATTCGTATAGAAAGTACACTTATTAAGTTTGCAGATGATACCAAGCTGGGAGGGGTTGCGACTAATCTACAGGATAGGGTCATAATTCAAAATGACCTGGACAAATTGGAGAAATGGTCTGAGGTAAATAGGATGAAGTTTAATAAAGAGAAATGCAAAGTGCTCCACTTAGGAAGGAACAATCAGTTCCATACATACAAGATGGGAAGCGACTGTCTAGGAAGGAGCATGGCGGAAAGGGATCTAGGGGTCATAGTGGACCACAAGTTGAATATGGAATAAATTGCCAAGGGAGGTGGTGGAATCTCCCTCTCTGGAGATATTTAAGAACAGGTTAGATAGACATCTGTCAGGGATGGTGTAGACGGAGCTTGGTCCTGCCTTGAGGGCGGGGGGCTGGACTCGATGACCTCTCGAGGTCCTTTCCAGTCCTAGGATTCTATGATAGAGCTTTACGCGGTTGCCTCTTTCCTCCCCTCACTCCTTTCTCTCTTGGATGGCACCAGCACTTCTGTGTTGTATTATCGGGCTGCCAATTCTTGCTTGGTTACTTGCCACCTTCCCTTTCTGGCCACATCGTCTTGTTCAAAGATCTCATTGGCTCTTCTCTTTCTTTTACAGCTTGTATTTATGTTCACTCTTTTTCTCCTGGGGCCCCATGCGTCCCGTTAACCCCAATGGCATTCAGGGGGCAGGAGTCTGATAGCTGCTCACCTGAGGCCTACGCCAATCCCCTCCCCACCCAAAGGCTCTCTGGCTGACTATCGATTGAGCTCTTTTTCTAAACACTGTCTGCTACAAAAAAGAAATCCACAGATCACAGACACAAAATCATAGCAGAGGCCAGGCTAAGAAGCCAATTTGCTAACCCGGGGGTGGTCCTTGGCTGAGATGAAACACACAAAAAAACGGTTCATAGAAATCATAGAATCCTAGAGCTGGAAGAGACCTCAGGAGTCATCAAGTCCAGCCCCCTATCCAAGGCAGAAACAATCCCAACTAAATCAACCCAGCCAGGGCTTTGTCAAGCTGGGATTTAAACACTTCTAGAGATGGAGACTCCACCACCTCCCTAGGGAACCCATTGCAATGTTTCACCACTCTCCTAGAGAAATAGTTTTTCCAAATATCCAACCTGGACCTCCCCCACTGCAACTTGAGCCCATTGCTCCTTGTTCTGCCATCCGTCCCTACTGAGAACAGCCTTTCTCCAGCCTCTTTGGAACCTCCCTTCAGGAAGTTGAAGGCTGCTCTCAAATCCCCCCTCACTCTGCTCTTCTGCAGGTTTTTTCATTTTCCTGTCTGTTTGAGTTATAAAACCCCCCTTCATTAAAAGGGTCAAAGCAGCATTTCAGTCACAAGATATTTTGATAATCTGGGGTTCTCTTCATGGACCAGAAAGCACCCTAGGATCTCCTCCATGCCCTTCCTCCATTGGCTGAGCTATTTTTCAGACATATAGGAACAGATATCCAAAGAGCTCAGTACCCCACATTAGTGTTCCCTGTGAGCTGAGCACTTGGGCAGCCACCCAGGAGAGATTCAAATACCGCCCAGCTGATTAGCAGAGCACATGCAGCCAGCAGGTGTTTCTACTGGTGGTGCACACCCACACATGCCTCGGTGCACAGAACAAAATGTATTCTGCACACAGATGAAAAAAAATTAGCGGGAACACTGCCCCACAAGCATCTGTCTCAAAACTCAGTCTCTTATTCTGATGTTGAAATGGGAACAGAGGCAGATTTTTGTTGTACAGGAGGGTGAATTTCTTTCAAAAAAGTAAATGCAGGTTTCAACCAGCTGTGAATTCATGTCAGTCTTGGCTAGTTGTTTTGGTAAAACCACCTTTAAAATTCAAAATACATCAAAACTTTTTGTTTCAACACTTTCCACGTGAAAAGTCTAGACTTTTAGATTGAAAGGACTTTTCTTTCTGGAATGTTAGGTCTCAGTTGAAGTTCTGTGTCCGGTTTGGGGAACCACTCTTTAGGAAGATGTGGACAAACTGGAGAGAATCCAAAGGAGAACAACAAAAATGATGAAAGGTTTAGAAAACCTTACCTAAGAGGAAAGGGTAAGAAAACTGGGCATGTTCAGCTTAGAGAAGACTGAGAGGGACTCATAAAAGTCTTCAAATATGTTCAGGGCTGTTATAAAAAGGATCGTGATCAATTGTTCTCCATGTCTATCTAAGTAGGACAAGAACTAATGGGCTTCTGAAGCAAGGAAAATTTAGGTTAAGTATTAGGAAAAACTTTCTAACTCAAAGGGTAGTTAAGTTCTGGGAGGTTTTGGAATCCCCATCATTGGAGGACTTTAAGAGCAGGTTGGACCAGCCACCTCTTAGTGATATCTAGGGTTACACGGTCCTGCCTCTGTGCAAGGGGCTAGCTGCGATGATGTCTCGAGGTCCCTTCCAACCCTACACTTCTATGATTCTACAGCTGTGCTAATCTTGCCCATTTGCCCAGCCAACGGAGACCAGAGAGACAGAACAGAAACACACCGAAAGGGAACACGGCACACAGAGTACATTGCATGCATTGATCTCAAAGCACTTTACAAGAGCGTGGAAGTGGCATTATCCTCACATCCACATACAGGCCAAGATGCCTTCCCAAGACCAGGCACAGCTGGAACAGAACTCTGCAGTAGGAATGTTAAAATGGTTAATCAGTTAAACGATAGTGGTTAACCGTTTTAAACCTAGGTCCCACAACCAGGCCTGCCGCCTGGCCCTGCTGCCGACATGGGGTCCTGACCCAGGGTGGCTGACAATGGCCGGAGTTAATGGGCAAGGGCCAGTTAACATGCAAACTCTACAGGTCTCCAGACTCCAAAGGTTCTGCTCTGTGGGCTTCAAGGGACTGTGACTGGCTGTTGCTGCCCTTTACGCCCCTTGCTGCGCGTTCCAGCTTGGTGGGAGTGTGGATGAAGATAGAGATTCCTCCCATCCCAAGAACCATCCAGGTAGTTCCCCTCAGCTCAGAAGAGAACCAGACCAGGCAGACGTCTGTTAGACGCAAGGCTCAAAGAAGAGCGAACGTGCCCTGGAGTTCACACTGGAGAGAACTTAATGCCAAATGGATTAGTCAGCCTGGCAGAAACCTTTGGGCAACCCAGTCCATTAGCACTCCAGAGAAAGCACGCCTCTGTGGAAGCACCCTTGACTGCACTTTTTAAGGTATCAGAGCTTTTTAGGCTACTCACCCGCTCCCCAGCCCCCACAAATGATCCCCTGGGCCATTCATTCCCATCACCTCCCAAGCTGAACAAAAGTTCCTCACACTTCTGTGACCCCTTTTATTCTAGCATTCTAAGTGTTCACGCGCAAGAATTAATTAGCCCTCAAGAGCAGGTAGATAAGGGACATGAACTTCATTTTATTGATGGAGAGCCCACAGCACAGAGCAGCGAACTAACTGGAATGAGGTAAGTGGCAGAGTGAGGCATGGGACACAGGACCTCTGAGTCCTATTAGCCATTACCGGACCAATTGTTCACTGCTGTAGCCCCTTTCTGATCATTTGCTCTAGTAACCTTTGCGTACATGGCTGCATAAATGTACTCTCTGCCTTGCTTATCCAGTGCTCAAAGGAGCCCTTTATTTGGAGTATTAGCTAAGGATGGAGCACAGCAGCTGATTACAAAGTGATTAATGGAACGTGGGCAGCTTTTGCCTGGAGGAATGTAATAAAGAAGGTTCTTTGGGAAGGTGTGTGAAATTTTTATTTTCTCTGGCTGGCCCATCTCAGGGGAACCTTTTGATTGCAGGAAACAGGAGCAGAGCCATGCCTGGAGACGACTGACACTTAGAAAAGGTTACTATTGCTTTAGCATTTTCCTTGTGAAAGTCATACGTCAGAGAGCTGAAGTTCATGGCCAAGCTGTGGAATTAATACTTTGTTCCAGTTGCTAGTTCGTGCATTGTTGTGTCTCAATTTTTTAGAGCATCAGCATGAATCCAGATGGAAAGAAATCCTCCCTGAAAGTTCCCATCTGCAGTGCTAGAGGTCTGTGCATCAATGCAGAGCTACTGTCATACACCTGTCTTCCTTTTCCTGATCTAAGGAGTTTAGTTAGGAATTAAGCTCTTAGGCTTGCTTACTGCAGCCTCTATCTCTACAAGTCCCAGCTAGACAGCACCCATCACGTGCATAATTCTGCTACCTGTCTTCTCACCCAAGTAAAGAGAGATGCCACCCACTCAAAACTTTACAGTCTTGCCACCTGAGTCAAAATCCTGTTCAAACTGCCCTCCGTGGGTGAGATCCATGCTTGAGCAACACCTGCTGATTTCACCAGCAAGGCATTTAGCCTACTGATTTGTAATACAACGTGTCAAAAAATGCAGGTCCGGCAGGTCCCTTGGTCCAGCAAACTCCCTGATTCAGGACTGCTTGGCTCCCAAGGGTGCCAGACCAGAGAGGTCCCACCTATCCCACCTATAGGAAAAACTTTCCAAAAATAGGGATTGTAAAGTATTGGAACAGGCTCCCAAGAGACACTGTGGAATCTCCATCACTGGGGATGTTTAAGAACAGTTGGACAAGAACCTGTCAGGGATGGCCTGGATTACTACGGGCTGCCCCAATGCAGGTGGCTGGATTAACTGACTGCTCAAGCTCCCTCCCAGCCCAACATTTCTACCATTTGAGCCAAGCCTCCTGTAAATCTCCTCTTCTTTAACCCACCACCTCAGTTCACATCCCAAAGCCTTTCTCCATGACCCGCGTCTCTTCCGCTGAAGCATGTGGACATGCATCGTAGTAGAGTTCAGAGCCTTCACGTGAGGAAAACCCTATAGAGAGCCATCGGTATGCTATTTTGAAGCCCACGACTGTAATTTCTGGACATTGCTGCCACACTTGATTGCCTTGCTCTGACATCTTCACAGCGCGAGAGCCTTTGCTAGGCCTTTGCTTTCTGTGAACAGTTCAATACTAACAAAGACATTTTTCTTCATTAGCAAGTGTCGTGTTACCACTTAATGAAGGATACTTTGCAGTTTCCTCCCTTGCTAATAGAAGCCAGTTCATTATTAGAAAATTTTGGCAGGTGGAAGAGTAAGCATAGTTTCGTACCACGCAGACCCCTGAATTCTAACGCTATTGTTTTCATTTTGGATGAACAGATCGGGAAATCAGATCATTCTTACATCAGTCATTCTGCACCTTGTGCCTCTTTATGCTCCAGTTAGCTGCTCTGCAAAAGGGTTGTAAGACGCAGACACCACACCAGAAAGAAAAAACCCACAATCACAGACATTCTTCCAGTGAAACAGTAGGACTCAGCAGAGCTTGGGGAGTAACAGGTAACAAATACTCTGATTCAAAAGCTTTTCTGTTCATAAATTATTTGCTAGTACATGGGGATTGTCCTTTAATTTTTTTAGGCCAAATAACATCTGAGACTGATTCTTGGTTTTCAATTTACGTGCCATGTGTTAGCTGCTCATTCTTGGTTGTTTAGACAGGTGCCACCTTGATCACATGACACGTTCCTGTTCCCTGCTTGAATGACGCTAACTTAGAGAATCAGATTTCTTGAATAAAATCTACTGTCTGCCATAGAAGCCTGACCCTAAAATCACATATATGCATAAACGAGAAGATGTACCCGACATTGCTTGAGCCTTTAACTCGAACGTGTTTTGTTTGCCTCCTTTAAATCATTGCTCTGGGGGTGAGGGTGGGGAGGAGAGTTCAGGATGCAGGTAGCCCCAGGCAGAGAGGACAGCCCCAGCCCTCTCTCACCACAGCAGCTTGGGGCCAGGTGAGAAGTGGATCTTCATGGCTGCTGCAGCTGCAGCAGGAACAGCTGACAGAGGAGTGCATATCCCCCAGCTCAGGGACAGACAGACAGACAGACAAACTCTCTGAAATATATAGTAGATAGCTGTCCTTTTCTCCACCCCTGCCAGCCCAATGTTTATAGCTGTTCCGGTCCCCATCACTGGCAACTTGCGGTCATTCTGCACTATAACTCCCTCCCTTTCTATTTTATGAGAAACAATCAAATTCCATACACATCCCATTACCTTGGCACAACGAAACCCTGACCTTGATTTAAGTTATGAAAAGAGGAAGCTGACTACCAGATTTGGTGGCCCTAGCTCTTACCTTTTAGGGGAGTTCTTGAACCAATGAACTCAGAGACAGAGACAGATATGTTTCTAAAATATATAGTAAGATAACCATGCCCACAAGAGTACCATTCAATGGGACTGCTGACATGCACAATTAGTTTACAAGATCAGACCCTAATTGTTAAAGTTTGTTGACTACTATCCATAAATATTTGTCACTGTCTTGCTCAGCTGGTCTACTTCCAGGCATTGCTTTTGATTTGTACAGCCTTTTATGGTTTGGGTCAGGTGTATATTAGAGACTGCATCTCTGGGTGTTTCGCCGGAACAATTAAGCTTAGCTGGGATGCTGACAGTTGTCGGCTTTGTTAATGCAGGTGAGGAAACTGAATTTTCTCTCTAGGAGGCTTTTGACTTTGGAACTTTAGCTCCTAGTCCAAAAGAGCTTGAGCATAGGGTATATTGCACCGTGTACCCCCAGATTTTTCTGAAGGGGCCTGGAAAAGAGGGGCTGTCACTGGATCCAAAGCAAGAAGGTAATTCCAGAATATTTTGCTGCAGACATTGGGTTCAATCAATGCTTTTCTGTGTGTTTGTAAATTTGGTTTGTGCAAGTGCTTTATGTTTTTCATAGGCCCATTTATACATGAAAATAAATTAAAGGGGTCCTATACAGGCAGTCCCTGGGTTACATGGATCCGACTTACATTGGATCCGACTTACATAGGATCCCTACTTACAAACGGGGTGAGGCAACCTCGCACTAGCTGCTTCCCCCCAGCAGACCAGGGAGACGCGCAGCGGCTTTTCTCAGCAGACACCTCAGCTTGAGAATAAAGGACTGAAGGAAGTGAGGTGTGGGAGAATAAAACTGAGCTCTGGAGAAATGTTTGGCTAGAGTTTCCCCTACAACATGTACCAGTTCCGACTTACATACAAATTCAACTTAAGAACAAACCTACAGTCCCAATCTTGTACGTAACACGGGGACTGCCTGTATTCCGGTTTTGTCCTGTGCACAGATAAGCCAGAGTTACATTTAAACGTAAAAGCCCAGAAATGATACCTTCTGGGAGAAAAATACAGTGGCACTGCTGTAATTCCTAGGCTAGAGCAGGGGTGGGCTGCCCACTGCTGGTCTAGAGGTTACACACTGATTCGTTCCAGTGAGCAGACACAGAAGTTATGACATGCTAACTATGGAAGGAAATCCCTCTGAAATGTGAGTCACTGCAAAGAGGAAACCCTGAGCACCAGCAATGGCCACCCTAGATTAGTGAGTGGGCTATATGAGTGGTCTCCATCTTCTCAGTGCAGATTCTCGTAACCAAGCCAGTCTCCCAGGAGAGGACAGTTTTGCTCACTGCACTCGTGTACTAGAATTTGTGGGGGGTGCCGATGGAACCGTAGCCGTGCTGTGATTAGATGCAGAGGGAGCACATGGCTCTCACAGTCCATGCTGTGCGCAATCAGCCTGCACCTCCCTTCACGTGCCCTGGCTTTACGCGCACGTCACTTTAGTGACACTGGTAGGAAAAAACCCTATGTTGATGGAAACCAATGGAACGTGGCAACCCTGTGCATGGTCAACAGGGAACAAACTGTCTCATGGGCCATGCAGTGAACCTCTATGGGTCACCTGCAGCCCTCGGGCTGTAAGTTGCCCACCACGGATGCAGACTGCTTACCTGTTTCAGGCAGTAAGTGAAAGTCCATGCTTCAGTGGTCAAAGCTGACACTGCCCACTAGTAATTATCACTGGCTTTAATTTCAAGCGGTCATCTGAAGAAGTGGGTTTTGCCCACGAACGCTCATGATACCAGCTACGTTTTGTTAGTCTTTAAGGTGCTACTAGTCTATTTGTTGATTTTCAAGTTTTTAATTTCAATAACAGCAAATGGAAATATAACAGCATCCTCAGCTGGTAAAGTAATTGACAATGTCTCAGGAAGTCAGTTATTTAGGACGAGGACAACTAATGAGATTGGATCAGAACTGGCCCCTTAGGTATCCCCTATTCCTTTGAAAATTGTCTCAGCCATCCAGTTCTTTCAAAACTCTGGGCGTTTGCTCCTGCACACCTAACTGCTCCATCACAGTTTGGGCAACTTCATTTTGTAGTGCACACGCGGCCTTACTCACAACCTTCACATCAAGGTTGAGGAATATTTGGTGAGGCAAAAAGAGGAAGCTTGTACTGCCCCTGCTAGACAAGTCTTCCAGGTGGAGCCCTAGAGACACATTACAAATAGAACAATCCTGCACACTAGGAAAATCAATTGCCTTTTAAGCCACGTGGAGAAATATTCTATTATTAAAACAAGAGTGCCTGCTCTTTGAACACACTCCCCATGGCTCCATAATACACCCTCATCCCAGCAGGCTCTTGACTCCCACACTGCCTCAGTGAGTCACTCCTGCTGCCTCGTGCTCACCGACACGGTGATAACCAATGTGCCTACACTGTGAGCGACTGAGCTTCCCCCGACCACTGGTGGAGACACGGTGCCAGTGTTTTGCAGATGCATTGTTACAAGTGGAGTGCTGGCTTCGGCCTATGCTACTTCCAGAAATGCACTAGCAGCCTTAAATACGCTGGTAAGCCCAGTGGGGCCAGTAGCTTTGCCAGGCCCCTGAGCAAGGCAGGGGGAGGGGCTTGTTCTGTGCCTCGGAAGGGGTGGGGCCTTGGGCACAAAGGGGGCGGGGCTGGAGTTAGCCAACCCTCAGCGCCACCTGGAGAGTTCTGTGCCTCCCTCAGGCAGCCCTCAGTGTTGCCTAGAGCATGGAGCTCCAGCTGCAGTTTAAAGGGCCCAGGGAGCTCTGGATCTTTTCCCCCTTATTGCCTCGCCCCCGATCAGTGGGCGTGGGTAAATCTAATCTCAATTGCAGGTGAATCGATTGAAATTATAGTAAAGAACAGAACCGCAGGACACAAACGAGCATGTTACAGCGTGTCTCATCTGAGGAAGTGGGTTGTGCCCACAGAGGCTCACCATACTCTATGTTTGTTAGTCTCTACCGTGCCACAGGTCTCCTTGTGGTTTTTTTTATTTTATCTTGGGTAAGAGTCTACATGGCTTTTGTACAAGAAAATCAAGACTCACCAAGCTATTCAAATTCCTCAAGGGGAGCAACAAACATGCGGACAAGAAAGAGCGCAGGAAGTACTTTGACAAGGCCGCTCACCAAAGGCTCTGAAGCAAAGTAAGCCATCATGGGGTAAGAGGGAAGGTTCTCTCATGGATCAGTAAACCAGAAGCTGGGAGGAAGTGACGTGACGGGGAGAAGTCACTTGATGATTCCCTCTTCTTTTTATTCTCGCTGAAGCCCCTGGCATTGGCCACTTCGGAAGACAGGACGCTGGGCTAGATGAACCTTTGGTCTCACCCGGTGTTACTGTCCTTATGTTCAAAGACCAGAGGCCTGGCTAGCCTGAATCTGATCTGGACAATTGCACACTTCCCCTTAAACACCTTAACACAAGCCTTTCAATCAGAGACTTGTGTGGTGGGGAATATGCAGACTCTGCAGTGACTGGTTTGCTGGCCAGTTCATATCTGGCAGGTGAGTAATCAAGGATTTTAGCAAGGGCAAATCTAGAATGGGTATCTCCGGGAGATTTCTCATTCAGGAATTCTACACCACACCTGGGACTTTCTGTACACGGCCTAATAAAGGGAGGGAGGCAGAGGCAATAGGAATTCTCAATGGAAAGAGGGTCCCCTGTGTAGTTTCTGTGTGCTTATGTCGTGGTAATTCATTCATTTGCAGGAGGTGTCAAGCTCTCCTGCAGTGGAAATGAGGTAGGTTCCCCGAGGGGTGAAATCTCTATGTAGGATCTCATCCCTGCTAGGAGGAAAATGAAAATGAACGGGCTATAAATAAACTGCCGTGTCCTGCACGTGAGACCTGCTGAGAATATTGACAAGGGAGCTCATATTGCCGAGTACAGTGAACAGAACAGACTGAGGCACATGGGGCTGGATAACCCCCCCACGGTAGTGCTCTCAGCAAAGCTGGTGAAATGTTTCAGGGTTGGTTTTTTTACATCTAAATGTCAGAGCAAGAAATGGCTCAGCATGAGCAGTCCAACAGATGCAGGTTTTTCCTCTCTTTGGTATCCGACATTCAGAAATCTGAAGCACTGGGGAGGTGGCTCTCCTTGTTTCTTGCAAATAACTATGGATGGATGGCGTGCACTGTTTTTTTCTGAAATGGGGTGGGCAGTGCAGGATCTGGGAGAGAGCTGTACTCTGCACAGAACAGCGACTCTTAAAAACTGTCCTTCTCTGCAAAAATAAACATCCCAATCTACACTATCAGCAGGTGTAAATCAGTACAGCCAGTGGAGGTGCACTACTTGGGCCTGATCCGACAGCTGGTGTAAACGTGTCCCTGGTTGGAGAAAATAAACCGTGTAAAAAGAAACACTCACACACGAGGTTTGCAATGGGATAATTTAGTGAGCTTCAGCTGGGGAGAGTCCCAAAGATGGACGCACTCTGGCACAGAGCGGGTAGGGGCCAAACAGCCATCGATTCCAGAGAACAATCACAACAGCACAGCAGTGAGTGGTGTTAAACCCTGCAGTTGGGGGAACGGTTTGTTCCAAGACGTGCAAACGGCAAAGAGAGTCTCGCACGGCGGGCATGAGTTGTCTCCTCTGCTTCCACGCGGAAAGCCTGGATGAACTTGCCTGTCACCCTAGACAAAGTCACAAGGGTGCAGCACGCGGGTAAGGTGAGCGGTAGGAGAAGCCTGCCTAGCTGTAGACTTTGCTCTGTTCCATACATAAGCAGAAGACCTCAGATTCCTGAGATAATTAGAAAAAACATCCCTGTTCAGAGGGTCAATACAAGGTTTATGCACCAGTCCAGCATTATTTTGAGGCCTGAAGCAGAAAGGGCGACGGGTGGAGGGGAGGAAATTTCATTTAATTTCACTTCATTTGAATTGTCTTCTGATTTTTAACCCTTGATCAATGGGAAAGTCTCCTGGTGCTGCTGTGTGATGGAAAAATCCCTTATTTTCTTGTTCAAAATAAAACCTGGAGGCAGACAAAGTACAGGTCACCTTTACCCTCCTTCTGCATCCCTAGCCACAAAACCACAATGCCCTCAGCCCTCAATGCGTGGACTGAAACCGTGGGGGAAAGGGGAAGCTTTCCAAAATGACGACGTTTGAATTAAAGCATTTATTATGAATTCAAGAGGACTCCGTGTGTCTCTTTGCAGGCCACTTAACAGGGCCATAGGAGGACGTTTGGTAAGTTAGGAAATTTTAATGAAGCCATTTCTCAAAATGCCCCTTTCGAAAGGGTCCCCCGGCTACTGTTGAGTTTATTTAGTCTGAATAATTATGCCTGATGTTTCACAGGTCTTATACTCAATATTTTAAGAAGGAAAGTGAGATTTATGTATATTTTAAAAGAAGAAAACATTGTTTCTAAGGTTTGCATGGATTTGCAATACAAAACCCACACGAGGCACTGCATCTTTGCAAGAAAAAGTGCAGATTGCTACGCACATAGCAGCAAAAGATTTGACAGATCACTGGGCAAAAGAATCAGAGAGAGGTTGGAAGAGGATAGATGGGTGGGAGGAAGGATGGAGAGCAGGAATGATGTCAAAGCATTTAAACAGCCTTAAATTCACTCCTGTGCAGAGGGCCTGAGGATGCTCAGGCACCTCGCAAACACTGAAGGTTATGTGGGTATTCTGGAGTGCTCTGGCTTTATGTTGCCTCCCTGCAAAGAGGTGAATTCCACTCTCCATCGGCACAGGGAATTAAATATAATGATCTTTTTTTATTCCCTGGATGACATGCAGGGGAGTGCAGATGACGAAGGGAAGGCGCTGGCACAGCAAAACTTGATTTTAGGGTTCAGGTAGGTCAGGATCGCTCGTTAGAATAGGTTATGTAATTACTGGGCTTCAAAAACCTTCCAGGAAGCTAAATTTCTCCAGCCCAGGATGCATGTCACAACCTCTGCACAGCCCCAGATTAGCACTGGCTTGCTGAACTTTGGTGAGTTAACAGCTTTATTAAAGCATCTTGAAATTTGCTCTATTTAAGTCATTTCTGTCCCCAGGAACTTTTCCCCTCTCCTGTCCCAGCCTCACCCACGCTACTGTGAGGGCAGGACAATTTTGCCTTCTCTCTCGCGCTCCTTTTTCACCAGATTTCCCAGCTGGATCTACAGATTTTCAACCTTCAGTACAGGCAGACTGGCAGGTAAAGGAACATGGCCTAATGCATACTGCATAATAGAAAGTGATGTGGTTTTCAGACGTTGCTGCTTCATTTCCCCATTACCTTTTCAGAAGATTCTGACTCATAAAAATTTCAGTGGCGAATCAAGCTGCCCCATAAATTCATGAAGCTGCAGGATTCTGACTTTGCCTGGAAGCCTCCATTCAGAGCATCATTTGGTGCATTTTTAATCATTCTGTTCTTTGCACGTAAGAAAAATTCATCTTAGATTAGTGATTTTCATGGGTCACTTAAATTGAGTGTAAGAAAGCCCACACTGCATGTTAAATGACAATAATGCTTATAGAATTCGAGGTCTCTCCGTGGCGACTGGTATCAAGTGCAAGTTACTTCCGGCACAACTCTACCAAGACATCCCAATCTTGAACAACAGTTTAACCCTGCTACAATTCTAATCCAGGACTCCCAAAGACACCTGAAAACTATTTTATACTACTAGATGCCACTCCATATGAATTCCAGACAGGGCCTGGTTCCTGGTAAATAAAACTAAATCGAGCTGGAGCTTGAGCTAGGTGGAACTCTACCAGTTTATGGTTGCTGGAATTGTAGTTGTTTCATACAATAAACAATTTCTGTTTAAGAAAACTGGTGATTCCATGGTCCCATATAGCATAACACCTACTGCTCTATTCATATAAAGCGGGGGAGGAGGTGGGGAAGTAGAGCTGCAAACAGGTGGATGGAGACAGATTAAAATAAATTAAAAAACCCATCTCCCCTTTACTAGATCTGACCCCTTCTCCAGAATAAGTTTCCGGAGACTGCCGTGCGGGATGTGCTGCTGATAGATTGAAATGCTGATGGGTTAAGGAGCTTCCTCAACCATAAGATGTTGGCAGGTTTTCAGGGAATCATTCTGTGACGTTCCAGCCACAATCCTTCCTGAGCGGCACAGTGTGATGGGTTTTATGGACGGCTGCCCAGTGAGCTAAGGGAATCCTAACTCATTTGGTCCGTAGCCAACGTTAGCTATGACCCAGCCTCTTGGGGAAGAGCAAACTACATTACCAGGGTTTAAAGACGTGATAAAGCAGAGTGTGCAATGACTCAGGGTCCCTGTTAATTGGAATTTGAAGGCCTGCAGAACACAGAAGTGCAGGGCCAGGGGGCAGAACAGATGATTACATCACTTTGATTAACAGCATTGGGGACAATATTTGGCCTTGTGGATTTCATGGCAGCTGAGGTCAGACTGTGTCACGTCAGGGGCACCGTGGCTTTTCTGTCGAACGGGTAACATTTTAATAGAGCAACGTGGGCCAAATTCTGCTCCCCAACCCGCCAGTGCAAACACAGTGACTGTTGTTGGCTGCAGTGGCTTTACTCCACAGAAGCTGACATCAGAAGGTGGGCTCTTTGTCCGAGCAATGCCTCTCCCCCCCCTTCACAACAGCACAACAACCCTGCTGCAATTCCAAAAATTGCTGCCACGAGAAAAGCATTTAATATGGGGGCCCTCTTTTAGTGCCATTTAGCAGCTGCAAACAAAAAAGCAGAGCCATCCCGGCACCCTGGGGACCAGCCAACTCTCTACAGCCCCCTTGTAGTTAGCAGTGTGAGTTGGGAACCACCCTAGTAGGGCATTACTCTTCCAGATGAAGGTGAGTGATTGGCTTGCTTGATGAACCACTGAGAATTTGCACTTGCCCTTGTAAAGCTGGTGAAGCGTGTTTTCTAGCGGAGATCAACTTAGTACCGCTAAGGTCATTCAAAGGGAAAGGGATTTTTTTCATCCCTTTATCTTTTATTCTTCCCCGCCTCCTTTGGCCTTTTAAAAATTCAAAACAGGCTGCACCTCTCTAGTCTGGCACACACTAGTCCAGCAGCATCCCTGGTCCAGCATGATTTTAGGTAGCCAGCTGTCCACTAATCAAGGGTGTGGCCAAGTTGCCCATGGACCCATAAAGGTTGTTTGCAGCCACCAGTCCTGATTCTCAGTGTTCAGTGCTGTGATTTAGCTCTAATGTACCCCTAAATGTCTTCTAAGAGCCCAATAAGCAGTGGAAGTGTTGGTGATGCTGCTAGACAATATTGACCTCTTGTGGTCTGGCAAATTCTCTGGTTCAGCACCGGTCCGGCCCCAAGAATGCTGGACTAGAGAGGTTCAACCTGTATGGGGAACAAAAATCTTTCGCCTTCTTTTATATGTGGTCAGCCTCCTAGAGGTAGGGTCTCTAAGGAAGGGTTAAATCTGTCACAGCTCAGGCCTGGCGTTGCTTAGGTCCTTACCTTAATTCATTTTTGTTTTTAAAATAGAATGAAAATGCCCAGGCTTCATTGAAATCATTGCTCTGGGCTGGGGTGAAGAAGGAGGGGTTCCGTCTGCAAGCTGCCCTGCAGAGAGAGGACAACCCCAGGCCTCTCTCACTGCAGCAGCTTGGGGACAGGTGAGAAGTGCGTCTCCATGGTCGCTGCAGTGGCACAGCCGGGGGTGGAGGGCATGTTCTCCAGTCCAGGTTCATCTGCCCCCAGCTCTCCCCAGCCAGAGTGAGGAATGCAGTAAACTGTGCACTTTCCCCTCACTCCCTGACGAAGGGGAACAGCCAGTAATGTCCCTGGATGAATGGGGAGGGAGCTTCAGCCCCCCTACCCTCCCTAAAGAGTACTTGCGGGGAGGAGTCCCAGATGGGGGGGGCATGTCCCCTTTGATCTGTCTGGTGATTGTCTCTTTTATACTGAGTTGTATGAGAACCAATCCCATTCCAGGCACATCCCATTGTCCTGGCACAACCAAACCCTGCCTTTGCTCTAAGTTATGATAAGAGGAAGGTGCCTACCAAATTTGCTGGCCCTAGCTGTTACCACTTAGGAGGAGTTCCTGAACAAATGCACAGACAGACAGATGGACAGGCAGACAAACTCTCTCAAACCTATAGTAGATGAATATTTGCTAAGCCTGCAATGCCAGAAAATGTCACTGCTGGTTCTACCTGAAAAACTTTTTGTTTTGGTTGTACATGTGTACTCAACAAATCCTTACTCATCCAGCTCTATTCATCGTGGCAAGCTGTGATCCTCAGGCAGCGAACCTAACAGACTAACACCTGGCAATTTGCCTCTACAAGACGCATCCTTTTGTTTTAGCATTCACGTTATTTTGGAGAGTGAGCATGTGGTCTGAAGGACAGAGATAAAGGAACTGGGATAAGATTTTCTGCACTAGGTAAAGATCATCACCTTCCTGGATCAATGTTTATTTGGGACTTGTGCATGTTTAAACATGAGCAGCAGAATGGCTATTCTGGAGACAGACTCATTATTCCCATAGACATCGGAAATGGTAACACACATAAATCTGTAGGGGAACATTTTAACCTCCCGGGATACTCAATTATGGATTTAAAAGTAGCCATCCTTCTACAAAGGAATTTCACTATCCAATTACAGAGAGAGACTGCTGAGCTGAAATTCATTTGCAAATTTGACACTGTAACCCTGGGCTTTCATAGAGACATTAACTGGTTAATGCACTGCAAAGCCAATTTCCCCTGCCTTTGACATTCACATTTTCATATTAAAAGCTATGAAAGGGACACATCCATCCCACTTAATTAGCTTTATTAACATAGGGCCTACAATTGACAGGTAAATGCTTTTGCTGTTATATATATTTTGGATTCTGTTATTTCCACTCCAACTCTTCTGATGAAGTGGGCTTTACCCACTAAAGCTCATGATCCTATGTATATATTTGTTAGTCTTGAAGGTGCCACAGGACTACTCGCTTTTTCATTATTCCCTTGCATCTCAGAATAACTAGAAATCCTTGGGCAATTTATTCCACAGCAGCAGCAAGGAGTGCTTGCACTTATCTGTTATTAAAGGACAAAGCAATCTGGATAGTGCGCACTGAACTACTCTTCACTTCTGGATGCGGTGAAGAGGACCATCAAAATCTGTGACACGGATTTTCTTGCTCAGGGGGAACCCCCCCTACACAAAACAGAATTTAAACCCTTTGCCTCCACCTTTATTGTGGTGAACGATCATAGAGTCTGTAAACATTTATGATGCATCCATTTGCAAATAATATGGTAATCCCACTAGTGACATGTTCAGGATTTAGTTTCCTAGGAATGGGCCTGGTTCTTTACAAGCCTGCCTCCTCACCAATAAAGATAAATGAAAGAGAGAAGAGTAATTTCCCCTCTCTCTGGAAAGGACCATGATTTACGGGGTCCATAGAAAAGCCCGGTCTGTCGGAGAATATTACAGAGACAACAACAAAAATCTTCCCAAGTCAACACAGACCTTGCTCAGGAGCAATCGCATTTCACAGCTCTTCCCTTTGGAGGAAGACAGTGCCCTCTGCCTTGGCTGGTCCTTTTCTGAAAGTAGCAGGCACCTTGACAGCTATACATGCCACTCCAGACATTTTACTTCAGTGTGGTCAGGCAGTGGGCTGACACATGCTCAGAGCCCTCTGCTGAGCCCCAGAGGGGGTGCTGCTCAGACAGCGATCAGGTCAGCTTTCTCTATAACAGCGCAGCTGTGCCAGACCTAGAGGGACGACTGGGGAGTTCTGTGATTCTAGGCCCTTTAGTCGAGGGCATCTCTCTAAGAAACCACTGAACAGAACCCCCCAAACTCCGTTCCCATATAACTCAGCAACCAGCAGCCCCTATCGGCCAGCATCTGATTTCAAACCATCAACAAGCACATAGGAGATTTCACTTCCCTGGGCCATCCATCTCCCTGGGACGGGGATTTGACAGACTTGCACTGGACAGGACGTGGGAGAGTCCAAATCCTGATCAGAAACGAACCTTCCACACTAAGTCACTGAACAGGACACTAGCACCTCACAGCAGTTTGGTGTGGCCCGGTGATAGCTGTAGTTCAGTGGTTAAAGTTGGCCGGGGTGAACGTCACTCAACAGGGCCTGTCCATACCCAATGCACGTCAAGGAGAATCTCTCGCTTTGCAGAACCAGGGCCCCTGTTGGTGGAGTGATTTGGAATCTGTTGGGGTGACAGGTGCTCTCAGAAACCTGCATCCTCCCTTTCTCCCGCTCCTGAATGCAGGTTTACAGCGAGAGCAAAGAGACAAACTCCAAGGCTACGTCTACACTGGCATGATTTTCCAGAAATGCTTTTAATGGAAAAGTTTTCCGTTAAAAGCATTTTCGGAAAAGCGCGTCTAGATTGGCAGGATGCTTTTCTGCAAAAGCACTTTTTGCGGAAAAGCGTCCGTGGCCAATCTAGATGCGCTTTTCCACAAAAAAGCCCCGATCGCCATTTTCGTGATCAGGGCTTTTTTGCAGAAAACAAATCTCTGCTGTCTACACTGGCCCTTTTGTGCAAAAGTTTTTTGGAAAAAGACTTTTGCCCGAACGGGAGCAGCATAGTATTTCCTCAAAAGCACTAACGATCTTACATGAGATCGTCAGTGCTTTTGTGGAAATTCAAGCGGCCAGTGTAGACAGCTGGCAAGTTTTTCCACAAAAGCAGATGATTTTGCGGAAAAACTTGCCAGTCTAGACACAGCCCAAGGGTTTGCTGAGCAGGTTTGGAAATTACCACTGCGGCTGTGATGGCCCTGCTATTAGTTTACAGTCAGACAACATCGCGTGATTAATCTCTGAGCAGCTTTGGCTGCTCATACAAGTAGCTAATTCAGCTTAGATGTTTTTTAGTTTCCCTCTAACTTTCCCACAATTAGATTATTAAAAAAGAGAAGAGAAAGAAGGAACGGGAGTAACACATCCCAGTCAAAATAGATTGGGATAATTTTCCCGATAGACAAAATAAT
The DNA here is from genome assembly GCF_052426305.1 of Pelodiscus sinensis. Lineage (NCBI taxonomy): Eukaryota > Metazoa > Chordata > Testudines > Trionychidae > Pelodiscus > Pelodiscus sinensis. The sequence continues at coordinate 2,915,312 of NC_143078.1, forward strand.
AGAAAAATGTTATTCAGATGATTACAAAGAAATCCATGAGAAAAATGGCCCCTTGAAATCCTGCTCCGATTTGGTAGATGGGTAATTTGGAGAACAAATGCAAATGGATGGGAGAGAAGCGTGAAATCTCAGGGGTTTGCATTTCCAATATCTTTGTGCTGGAGTCTCAATAAGGCTTCTTCACTCATTTGTCAATCAGCCCTCCTACAAAAGAAACACATTTCATTTCCCCCCCAGCTCTGAATAAGTTCCGTTATTCAGTCCCAGTACTACAGAAGCCTACAGAAAATCCCAGTAGGTCAGAAGTAATAACAATGATTCATTCACTTTCTGTTTGTATGACTGCATTCCTGCCGCTGGAAAAGAAAAGAATCGAGTGCAGAATCGAGCCTTGTCTTCATGTCGGTTAGAACGAAGGGCCTGTGTCTTTGCTTGGTGTGTTATTCCCAAACAGGCACACTTCCAGCTTCCCCACTCCAAGCTTGGAAGCCACTAAAAAGTTCCCAGGGGGACAATGCATAGGGGTAGCCCTGCTGGAAGGGGCATGCAAAGCCACAAATGACAAGAGGCCACAGCTCTGGATGAGAAAACTCTCCACAAACTGTGTTGAAACAAATCCTGTGATGCTTTCAGAGGAGCATGAATGAAAGACAAGATGTCACAGGGAGACCCAAAGGAGCTGTGCCAGGCCTGGGCCATGTTCTTAGAGTCTAGACAGTTCAGGTGACATTAAGTCGACTTCTATGCAAAGATCCCAGGCACCTCCAATAACCCTAGACTCTCAGATTCTCACGCTGGCCCTAGCTGCACAGCAGCTGCCTGGCACTGTGGCACTGCTTCAGCAGCAATTTTGGGGAGAGCTGGCCAGAGGATCATGGACAAATTCATCTCCTCTGACTTCCAAATTGTGGCATTTGTCAGCCCAGTGCCTTGCACCTCCTTAGCTTCTCAGCAGCCACTCGTGGCTCAGAGCTCCCTGCTTGCCCCGGACACAGTGGATCTTGTCCAGTGCCTCAAAACCCAACACACACGAGACAGGCGGGTTCTTTAGAGCCTCCTACGAGGCATCGGAGCAGGAGAGACTCCTGTGAACGGACCTCGTTCCTGCTCTCCCTGGCATGTCTACATTTTGGAAAGCTGTGGAAGCGGCTCTCAGAGCCCCGGTCTGCAGAGACAGGCTCCTGGCAAGGGGCTAACCCAACAGTGCCGACATTACTGCTCTGACCTCACCACTCACCGCTGCCACCCTCCCCCAGGACATGTCAATGCACCCATTCACTGAGACCCCACTTACCGAGTATCCGAAAGTCTCAGAATCGGTTCTATATTTATCCCCAGCCATAACTTATGGTTGGGGGACCGAGGCTCAAAAGTCTAGAGTCATGCCCAAGGAGACACGGGAAATCTGTGGCAGAGCAGAGAACTGAACTGCCTTATCTATGTTCTAGGATAGTGCTCTCACTCCTGAGCCCCCATCCTCTCTGAGACTGTGGGACAGATTCTCAACAGCTGTAAACTGATGTTGCTCCACTGAAATAAGGTGAGAAACTGGCCCTGCAGCAGGACTCACAGCGCCCCCGCCCACCAGGCTGCACAGAAATCAATCAACTTGGAGGCTACACACATAGATAAATAACAACCAGCCTCTCCTCCAATGCAGCAGATAGCAGGGGCAGTCAGTTATTTCAAGTCAGGATCCAAATTTCTTGGCCAAGATACAGGCCAGGGCATGACTCCGGAAAAAACAACATACACACAACAACCGGGATAATAAATACGTAAATACAAGCTGTCAGGATCTGTTCAGAAGCGTCCAGTCCACGACCTGCCTCTCCTCCCCTGAGATGCACTGTGATTATGCCTCCCTCAGCTACAACCTCTTGTGAATTCTTTGGAAACACAAAATACGCCCAGAGTGCTACACCTACCACCAATGCCACTGCCGCTCTCAAGCTCCGGCAGGCAGAATGTGGCTGTAGCAGGCAGTGGGTTTGTGGGAGGCTGTGAGGTCTTTCTCTGGAGGGTCTGGTTGCGCAGGCATGGTGCAGTGCCTGCAGGGAATCTCGCTGCAGTCGGAACAAATCCGCCACACTGTCTGGCTGATAGCACGGTGAGAAAGCCAGCTAGACCCACAGGCAGCTGCTGCTGAGACTGAATGGGGAACTTGCAGCCCATGAAACTGCTGAATGGAAAGCCGTGCAGCTGCCAGGAACCGTGAATGGGAAAGCTGCAGGCCCCGCTAACGCTGAATGAAAAATCCAACACCACGGTGAAACCACAGCCCACTAGGTGGCGTCTCCAAGATACAATCAGACCCTGCATCCTGTTTTACATACTGCTCAACTCCCTGTTTTCTGACACCTCTCACCATTCACACACGCCAAACCACCAACAGTTGACACAGGTCTCAGAAGACAGCGAAGGGTCTGCCGGTACCCGAATGCTTCAGTTTTGTTCTTGTAAGTGTACAGTTGGGGTTGCGAGGCTTGTGGATCTCTCTCTGAATTATCAGCCAGAGGGGGAGAGAGCTAGGAAAGTCAGTGGGATGGGAAGGATGAAACGGCGTGTGAAAAAAACTCTGGTTGCTGCGTCTCTGACCAGCCAATGCACACAAGAGTCGAAGATGGGTATGCTCTCTGGGGGAGCATGTATGTGACAGACAGAGCTAATGGCTTCACCTTATCTGAAGAAGTGGGTTGTGCCCAGGAAAGCGCATGACACTTATATAGATATATTTGTCAGTCTCTAAGGTGCCACAGGACTAGCGGTTGTTTTTTAAAAGTTGTTTTTAGCAATGCTAGAATTTGTGATCTATTGCTTTCCCAAGGCGGCATCGAAGAGACAGAGAGAGTCTCTGTTGGGGAGAGTGTCAGGGAGAAGAAAAGAAAACACCAATGCATGATGGTGATGGACATCAATGTTAATACCAAGGGAAGAACAGGCCTCCAAGAGCACTATAGTCTTGGGTGATAAAGAGCAAGAATTTCCTGCTCGTGAAACCCTGGCAATACCACAGCAGCCGCTATTTACCACTAGGCCTTGGCTGTCGGGAACTAGTCTCACAAAGCAGTGGTTAGGGCCTAGCTAATATTTCAGAGCATGCTGACCAGCAGCCTCAGCCGCCGTTGATTTGAGAATGGAACTGATTGTCTCTCTCAGGGCTCTGCTGAAAAAAGTTCCCACATGCAGCAGACTCTCGCTACCCACAGCAAACCCCATGTCCCAAAAGGGATGGAAGAGAGTCAGGATTTCACCGCTGGGCTGTGGTCAGTGTTTGCTTGAGCCTCTTTGCCCAGTTTAATTTTCCTCCTCTGTTTGTCTTGCAGGCCCAGAATCCTTTCAACGGGTTGCAGAATAATGCCGGGTGTTTCTGCAGAGGATTACCGAACGCTCTGATCGCCGCTGCAAGAGAAAAACATTCTCTCGTTGTAAATTAATCCTGCTTGATCTTTGTATGCCTGCAACTCAGCTTACATCTTTTCTGCCCCCCTCCCCTCCACCTTCCTCTGATTTGCTTGGCATGGTTTTTGCATCGGCCAGAGAGAAACTCTTGGGAGCAGTGTGGGTGAGAAAATAGCTGCTGCTTCCTACCAAACCCTCTCCAGGGCCAGCTCCTGTATCTGTCGGCAGGGCTTGCGATTCTGGACTCAGCAGCACAGGGTGCGGATCTGAATGGCAGCTGGGGTGGGCTGAGGGCAAGAAGGCATCCAAGCTTTCAGGAATCCAGCTCAGTGAGTTAATTGCATTGTTCGTCTGCAGAGGGAGGAGAAAAGAAATCCCATTGCACAATCCAAAGCACAAGGGCTAATTAGAATAATGGTTGGTGAAGTGTGTTGGCAAACTTCAGTAAATCTGTTTACAATCAATCTCCCAGGCTTCTCAGCCTCACTTAAAAGGTCTTCCTTGGGTTTCTTATTAGCCGTGCACTCCCTGTAGGCAGAAATGCAGAAGCCTTCCCCGAGTTGCTGGGACAGTAACAGGATAAAGATGGAATAACTGGAGCTCTGGGCCTGATTGCAGGGATGTAGATCTGCATTAAGATTTCTCTTGGGGACAGAGCTGGGAGAAACATTTTGGGCAAAAGGAAAAAACAAACCCTTTAGTGATTCTATTTCCTATGGTCCTACCAGCAAACTACACTACTTAGGTAATTATTGTGTTAACAAAGGGGGTGAACGCAAGGGCTTTCTCCTTTCTTGTCCATGGAGGAGCGCACACAGAGTGCTCAACAGGTAATGAATGACTAACTAATAAATAAATAGTAATAGGAACTCCCGCTAATAACTCCCTGTTCAGTGAAGCCCTTGGTGGACCAGTCTCCCCAACAAGTTGTGTTTTGGATCACTGTATACGGTTTTTAGGAAGAGAGGCCTGGGTCCCTTGCAAATGTAATTGGGGGAAGATTTTCCAAACCACCGGAGGAATTCCAAAGTAAACATTCTCTTGCAACGTACGTGTACGGGTGACATTTAGGCTCCAGCTAAGACCAGGGTTATGCAACTGCAGTAAGAGATGTTCCCTGCTCCACCAAGCACGTACAGGTTAAAACAGACAGACAAAGGAAGGTTCTTTATCCTGGTTTGATACAGGGGAGCTGGGGCCCAGAGTGGGTGAGTGGTTTGCCCAGATCACACTGGGCTGGAAATTGGCTTACATCACCAAAGCCCAAGGCCAGGGCCTTAGCTCTGAGACAAACCTTCCTTTCCAAGTGGCCTAGGTCAGTGACAGACTCCACTTGACGATGGGCCTGATCTCCAAAGTTGCAGTGGTCTCTCAGGGACCAGGAGTCACTGGGAATGGAGGGTGCTGGCAGCGGAGTCATCCGTAGGGTGGTTCAAGGTAGCTATCCTAGACCCCTGCTCTTTGGGGGTTCCCATGGTGACTGCCTCACCCCCTCTTCAGACCCAGGTCGGTCTGGGGGATTTCAGGGCTCGCCGGCGCTCACCACAGCAGCGGAAACCAGATCCCAGGATGCTTTGATTCACTGTGGTGGCAGGAACAGAGTGCAGCGGGCTGGGAGACGGGTCGCAAAGCGGAGCAGACTGCTGGGTCTCTCCAGCTCCTCCAGGGAGCCCAGGGAACCTCTGCTGTGGCTCCGTGTCAGGCATCCCGGTAATCTGCCGGCTCAAGTCACTGGAGAAAGGGGGCTTCAGGCAAGGGGTGCAATGGGGGCAGAGCATGGGGGAAGGAGAGCTGAGGCGGGGGCAGGGGCGGGGATGGCTCCGGGCCCAGTGCCCCCCTGGGACCAGCCCTGGCTTGCAGCATGCAGCAGGATAGGTGTGGTGACCCACTGCTGTGCCAGCTAGCGTCTGTGCATGTTTTGCTAGCAAGTCCAGCAGCAGGACAACTAGACTCCTAAGATGCCTTGGACGCATACCACCATTTTCTGCATTTGCTCTGGAAGCACCGAGCGAACGCAAGACACCTTCATGAAGCTCCATGTCTTACTGGAGGCAGCAGGCTTCAAAAGCTGGAGCCAAGCAGCCAAATTTGCTCCCAGGGGGTACGTCTGGAGGGACCCAACCCATTTCAAAAGACTTTCTCACAGAAAAGCAGAGCAGAATTGGCCTCCTTACAGCACTGGAGACTGGGAAGTAGAAGAGGCGCTCTCAGTGCACACGAACATGTGCGTATGTTCATCCCTATCCACTTAGAAGGTGCCACTCCGCTGCAGCTTGGTTAGCGTCGCTGTCTCCTATTTAACAAATGAAGCGATGAGCGGTCCCATCAAACTGTGTGTCACTGAGCAAAATGACAATGTCTTTATTCCACTTCTTAAAGGATAATTTAGGATTTAATTTCATTGTATGGGGGGAATGCCAGTGGGAACCGCCACCGACCGTCTAAACAATTTCTCTGTGTAGCTCGTTAGAGCGCAATAACTGTCTTTTCCTGCACAAATACAGCATAAAATAGACAGCCTGGTGGTTCAGCCAGGGGAGTGAGACTCAATTATGCATGCTGTTAAAAAAATCACGGCCCTTGTAATGTCCTCACCCCTCCCTGCTCATTCCAGCTACTGTGTTTGGCATCTGCTCACATCTCAACTCCGACGCTATTCTGGAACCACAAGGCAGCGAGGAACATCTGGTGAATGGAGGGCCTGGTCACTCAAATGAATAAAACAGCATGTGCAAGGCTGGGAACCAACAATTGACCCCAGGCCAGTGGGAAACAGCACGGTCCTGGGCCCACGCGCTCGCAAGCGTCAGGCCCGTTCATACCAAAGGAGCCAGAGGAAGAGCTGGCCTCTAACCAACATCAGGCTGCGGAAACTGGTTAATGGGGTCCCACCTCACCATTGGAGCTAGCCAAACTTCTCCTCTTTGTTTTTAGAAAAAATGTGTTTTTTCACCAAAACAGACGTGTGCGCATGTTGAACAGCCTTTTCTGGGGTTCGTTGACAAAAAGAAACTCCGAAAAGTTTCAGGGGAAAGCTGGAAGAGTTTGGTTTTCTGGTTTCTGACCAGAATCCAAACGTTTGGAAGCAAAATTCAGACTACGCAAGAACATATTTTCCAGCAACAACAACCACCACCACCTAGCTGCACTCACCATATGGAATTTGCCAGATAACTCATTTTCAGTCCTAATGAACACAAATCATCCCTTTCTGCTGCCTTTCAGAAGAATTACTCTGCAGTTAAAATATTTTTGTGTGTTTAATGAAATAATTAAAATATTTGAGGCTGATGTTCAAGAGCATATACACTCAGAGTATGTGGCCAGGAAAACAGCAGCACATTATTTTTCCAGCTAATTATATTTCCAACCCTGTGGTACGGGGCGGGGTGGAGGGGAGAGTTAATGTATTCAAGAAGATCTTCATGTTATTGCAAACCTTCATTATAAGTGAAAATCTCAGAGCCCACGGGTAACATATTGATTCTGGCGGACATTAAAGGTTTTATTTGATGCTTAAGCAAAATCTAATCTGACTTCAGAATTTGCAAAATATTTTAGGGTAATTAGACATGTTTGCGCTTTACTGATTCTTAAGATGAACACAAGCACGTGGGGAATTGCTAATGCTCTATATTCAAAAAAATCAGGCTCCCTGTTTTTCTCAAGTTTGTGCAATTAAATCTCCTTCTGCTAATTCAGCCATCGTTATCCAGGATGGAAATGAACACAGAAAAAGCGGAGGGAGGTAAAAACAATAAGGATAATAAAAATGGTGCATTAGTGCTTGAATGGTGATTTGGTTGGCAATGTTCTCATTGATTGGTCCCATAGATCTGTAGATACATTTCTCAGCTGCATGATAAAAAACAGACACCACCCTCCCCCGCTGCGATGCACGACATATGATGGTCCCACCATTTGGAATATCTTTGGCCTTTCTTTTGCCTTGCAGTCACTCTTAGACAAGAGAAGGCTGCATCTGTGCTTAAGACCCCCCTCGACATACCACGTCATGCCCCATCCTGACATCGGACAGAGGATCGTGGGGTTTTTATTTAAAAACAGGGTTTTACAGCAAACCCAGTGACTGAAAGCACATCACTGGTGTGGCCAAGAGCAGTCTTTTGGGAGCACCAAGCCAGTGCAGCTCAGGCAAACACACACACATGCCTCTAACCTACCCCAACAAGTCATGGCTCTGCATGGAGACACGAGGCAGAGTAAACATGCCCTCACTTGCAGAGGATGGAATCGGCACAAGTGGTTCCTCAGACCTGAAGCAGGCTGCCGGCACTGCTGGTTGCAGCTGCCGAAAACCAGGCAGGGCTGGGGCTCTGTAGTCTTTGCACTTAGCAAAGATTTCCAGCTCTGGGCAGGTGCAGATGCACCCCCTCCCACCCACATTTGGTCTATCTCTGGGATCTCAGGGCTAGCGAGAGGCACCGGACAGGCAGCCCTGGACACGCAGCTCTTCTCCTTAAGCCTGCAGTGCCCATTCTCTCACCTAATGGGAATATCGTGCTGCACTCCCTCCTAGCAAGATTGCTCCATTCCCATTGGCCAGTTTCTGATTTTGTCCCAACTCAATTTATCAACAGCAGAAGGTCACGTGAGTCCTGCTGGGACCTAAATCTTCAGGTCCAGTGTATGTAGATATTCCAAACCTAGTGTTCTTAACTGCCCACGCCAGCCTCAGTAGGGACTCGACCTGAGGGCAGTTAAGAACATAAGAATGGCCAGACTGGGTCAGACCAAAGGTCCATCTAGCCCAGTGTCCTATCTGCCACAGTGCCCCAGAAGGAGTGAACAGAACAGGCAACCTTGCAGCGATCCCTCCCCGTCACCCATTCCCAGCCTTGACAGACAGAGGCTGGGGGCACCCTTCCTACCCATCCTGGCTAATAGCCATTGATGGACCTAACCTCCATGAATCTATCTAGCTCTTTTTGAACCTTGTAATAGTTTTGCATTGCACAACATCGTGAGTTGGTAAGTGTCGTGGCACCTGCACTGTTAATGCTCCAATTGAATATTAACTTGTCTGTATGCTGGAGATAGAGAGAGGCACAGAAAACATGCCAGGGTGGTGATCCTGTGGCCTTGTGCTGTCTGTCTGCACAGGGCTGCGCTCTGCCCAAAATGGCAGAACAATCTAGCCGGCTTCTGCAGGTGTCTGCACGCAATTCAGTTGCACCGGGACCCAGCAGAGCGCCTGTTCTATTAGCATCTCTCTTCTTGTGGCGGACAATGGACGAGACCTAGCGACCGCTCCCTGGCTTCCCCATCCCCTGGAAGCAAAGACATTCCCATGCCTTACGTCTGGAGACACATAAGCTGAGCTACATGTCACTCTGGGAGCTGGGCAGAAGAGAGCTCGAGGGTCCATAAAGTAATGAATACAGGCAGTCTCCAACTTATGAACAGGTTACATTCCGAACACCTGGTCGTAACTCGATTTGGTCCTAAGTCGGAAATACCCTTAAACACGCTGCCCACGCTGTTCGAAAACTTGACCTACATGGTTCTCAACTCAAAAATATTATAATGGAGTTAATGGGAGGTTGGTCGTAAGTCGGTGTGTTCAGAAGTCGGGGAGCGGCTGTAACTCCTATTGCATGGAAAAGGGGGTCACAGACAAGCCACAAGTAGAGGCAAATGTCTCATTTATCAGGGAACAAAAGGAAAAGATGAAAACAAGCAAAGTCACAGCCACTGTATTCAGATCCCCCACAGGGCTCTTGGTTCCTCCCCTTCCAATGCTGGGTAGTCTGGGAAGTATAGAAATCCAGTTTAGATTTAGCTGAAGAGAAACATACATCATTGCCATAATGCCAGCCGGCCCCCTGCCAAGTCCAACGCCGCATCGTTTTTCTTAATACAACATCTGCGTAACCTGCGAGGCGAGAGAGATTGCTGCTCAGCCCCAGGCACCTTTGCTCTCCGGTCGCTTGGCAACAAGTGCTAAGCAACACACTGTTTGTAATCATGGTTTTGATCCAGCGAGGAGCCACTCGGTTTAGAGCTAATCTGTATATGGGACACCCCCCCACACCTCGCAGGGGAGGATAAAGATAGTATTCATTTTAACTGGCTTCCAGGAAGCGTTCATTAAAAAAGGTAAAATGAACTACAAGGCATCCTGGTTTGGTAGTCTGCATCTCCCTTCCACCACACCCTCCATGCCAGAGCAGTAAGGCAAAGTCTTCAAATTCCCCCCTCCCAAATGGGGGGCCAGGATGGCAGACAGTTGACACGCTTTACTCTGGTGCAAATGCGTCTTTCTGTTGGCATCCCGCAGCCCGTGGATTTGCAACCGCAGGTTTCCAATAGCTCACCTATTATCCAGCTGCTGCTACCAGCTCCTTCACAGTGATATACGATCCCCAGAAGTGCTGAGGAATAAATCCCACCTTTATCCATATTACCCTGGCTTGCACTGGGAACAGAGCACCTTCTTTTGACTTATCCTGGATGCACACTACTGCTTGTCTACCTCCCTCAGTCCTTACTGGGCCCAGCCATCACTGTCTGCACCAAGTGCTGTACAGAAATTCGCTGGAGTTACCCCTAGTTCAGGTGAGACAAGAATCAATTGACAAGAGAAACTTTCCTGTTGACTCCCCTTACTCTGCACACTCCGGTTGAGTACTGATGTCGATGGGAGCGCAACTGGCGATCGATTTTGCGGGTCTTTACTAGACCTGCTAAATCAAACCCTGGGAGATTGATCCCTATAAGTATAGACAAGGCCTTTTCCTGAGCCTTTATGTCATACTTTGGAATAGCATGTGCTGGCCCCTTCTAGAATCATAGAATTATAGAATACTAGGACTGGAAGGGACCTCGAGAGATCATCAAGTCCAGTACCCTGCCCTCATGTCAGGACCAAGTACTGACTCGACCATCCCTGCTAGACATTTATCTAACTTACTTTTAAATATCTCCAGAGATGGAGATTCCACAACCTCCCTGGGCAACTTATTCCAGTGTTTGACCACCCTGACAGTTTGGAACTTTTTCCTAATGTCCAACCTAAACCTCCCTTGCTGCAGTTTAAGCCCATTGCCTCTTGTTCTATCCTCAGAGGCTAAGATGAACAAGTTTTCTCCCTCCTCCTTATGACACCCTTTTAGATATCTGAAAACGGCTATCACGTTCCCCCTCAATTTTCTCTTTTCCAAACTAAACAAACCCAAGACTTTCTGTCTTCCTTCATAGGTCATGTCTCTAGACCTTTCATCATTCTTCTTGCTCTTCTCTGGACCCTCTCCAATTTCTCCACATCTTTCCTGAAATGCAGTGCCCAGAACTGGACACAATACTCCAACTGAGGTCTAACCAGCGCAGAGTAAAGCGGAAGAATGACTTCTCATGTCTTGCTCCCAACACTCCTGTTAATGCATCCCAGAATCATGTTTGCTTTTTTTGCCACAGCATCACACTGCTGACTCATATTCAGCTTGTGGTCCACTATAACCCCTAGATCCCTTTCTGCCACACTCCTTCCTAGACAGTTGCTTCTCATTCTGTATGTATGAAACCGATTGTTCCTTCCTAAGTGGAGCACTTTGCATTTATCTTTATTAAACTTCAACTTGTTTACCTCAGGCCATTTCTCCAATTTGTCCAGATCATTTTGAATTATGACCCTATCCTGCAGATTAGTCACAACCCCTCCCAGCTTGGTATCATCTGCAAACTTAATAAGTGTACTTTCTATGCCAATATCTAAATCGTTGATGAAGATATCGAAGAGTGCCGGTCCCAAAACAGACCCCTGTGGAACCCCACTTGTTATGCCTTTCCAGCAGGATTGTGAACCATTAATAACTACTCTCTGAGTACGGTTATCCAGCCAGTTATGCACCCACCTTATAGTAGCCCCATCTAAGTTGTATTTGCCTAGTTTATTGATAAGAATATCATGCGAGACCATATCAAACGCCTTACTAAAGTCTAGGTATACCACATCCACCGCTTCTCCCTTATCCACAAGACTCGTTATCCTATCAAAGAAAGCTATCAGATTGGTTTGACATGATTTGTTCTTTACAAATCCACGCTGGCTGTTCCCTATCACCTTGCCACCTTCCAAGTGTTTACAGATGATTTCCTTAATTACTTGCTCCATTATCTTCCCTGGCACAGAAGTTAAACTGACTGGTCTGTAGTTTCCTGGGTTGTTCTTATTTCAAAAGAAGCAAAACACTGGGCTAGCAGGAAATGACCCCTGATCTGATCAACTGAGCCATCTGCTTTCCCAGTGTCACACAGCACCATCACATTAGCTCTTCAACTTCACTTTTCTTAAGCCTCAAAATTGTCAGATCACAATACAAACTGGCTGAAAGGGAAAAAAAGGAGACTCGTTATAGATGCATTTTTGCCTTGATGAACTCTGCATATCTCTTTGAAAACTCGATAATCGTGAGCTCAAAGATATTTCCCAGTATTCCAACAATCCCAACGTTCATAATAGGGACAAGAGAGCGAGGCTTCAGGAAAGTAGCAGCATCTTAGGCTCTGACATCTCTCTCCAGTCTTACGAGACATGATCAGACCTGCTGAACTTGTCGTGTTGCCCCAATGTGCATTTATTTATGTATTTCGATGTCTGGCTACCACTGACATTCCTTTAGAGCAACAGAGCATCACTAAACCAAGGTCAAATCGTGTCACCTCTGCCACAGCTAGCCAACCATTAGACCAAAAGAATTAAACTCTGGAACAACTATCCCTCAAGCAACACACGTCTCCCCAAAATATCTAGTAAAACCCAATCGCTCTGCAGCTTCTTCTAACGCTCAGCAAACCCCAGCACTATCTGCCATGGCATGCCGGTGGGGACATCACCCTTGTGTGGACCGGCATGTCACTTGGCCACATCTCTGAGAACACCTGGGGATGCAGTCCCACTCCTGCGCGTGTATTCAGCAAACCTGACCTCCGAGGTTGTTTTACCTGAGAGAGTCTTGTAGCTAGAAACGGAAGGTGCTTTTTAGTAAAGGTAAATGTTTTCCTTAACACAGCCGGACAGTGGGAAGCAGCCTGCATCACATCAAATGGAATTCCTGACCCCCTGCCACTGCTGTGGTGGGATTTAGTGCCCAGGAATATTGTTTTGGGAAATAAGCAGTTGTTACAAACTGTGTTTGCTTTGGAAAGACGTGGGGTCACCCAACCAAACGGCAAATGCCATCACTCCCTTAATTCCAGCTTCGGTTGGGCACGTAAGAAAGAGGAAAGTGAACAATTCAGTTTACAACAGCACTTGCCTAGAGCTTGGGATATTTGCAGTCAACTCCCTCACTGGATTGCTCTGTGCCTCAGTTCCCCTTCTGTACACTGGGATAACAGCCCTGCCCTGCCTCATGGGGGTGCTGCGAGGATAAACACATTATGAGATCGGGGGACTGACTGAACAGTGCTATATAGGAGCGAGGGATCATCATGGCTGCAAATGAGGCCTGCCTAACTAATACTGCTGCACTGGAAAAAAGAAGACCTACTACCAGTATTGCAACTGATCCAGCTCACAAGTTCAAGCACCCTGTTTACCTTTTGAGTTCAGCTCCCAGCCACCTACTCACCCTTTTCCAGGGCCCACCTCTGCTGTAAAGCACAGAGAAAACAGAGTAGCAGCTAGGTGGCAAGTCAAGCTGTCATTGCTTCTATGGAGGGTCTGTCTACACTGTAAAGAAAATCCCTCAGCCTCTGCGCCTAGGTTAAAGGAATCAGCTTGAGCTGGACAGCAATAGCAGGGTAGTCATTCCTCCCTGGCTTGCAGCCTGGCTTCCAACCCAAGTGGGAATGTCTACACTGCTATTTTTAGCACCTCAGCCCGAGACTTTGCAGTACAGTCATGCCCTGACCAGCTGCCCTTGTGCACACAGCTCGTCTGTGCTAAAGCATCCTGTTATTTTACTAACCCCATTCTCTCCTCTTCCACCTCTGGCCCTGGGCCCCCGGTTGGTTTTGTCTTTTGTCTGCTTATTCTGAAAGCTTTTCGGAGCAGGGACCATCATTTCTTGGATGTTTGTATTGTACCTAGTGCACCGAGAGGGGAAGCCTGGTCTAGTACATAGAGCACTGGAGGAGGAGACTGGAGGCCCACGTTATGTTCCTGGGTCAGCCATCAACCTGCTGGGTGACCGTGGGCAAGTCACTTACCACATTTGTGCCTACCTCCCCTGTCTGTTTGGATTCTTCTGCCTTTAGGACAGGGACTGTCTCTTACTATATACTTGTTTAGTTCCCCTGATCTCCATTGAGGGGGAAGGGGGATAGTCTAAGGGTGCTAGTTTAATATGCCTAATAATGCAGGTTGAACTTCTCTAGTCCTGCACCCTTGGGATTTGACTGGTGCCAAACCAGAGAATTTGCCAGTCCACAGAAGGTCGATATTGTCTAGCAGCATCACCAACACTTTCACTGCTTGCTGGGCTCTTAGAAGACATTTAGGGATAACTTAGAGCTACATAACAGCACAGAACACTGAGAGCCAGGGCTGGTGGCTGCAAACAAAATTTATGGGACTGCGGGAAATTTGGCCACACCCATGAAAAGTGGACGTCCGGCTAACCAAAGTCATGCTGGACCACTGACTTAGAGAGGTTCAACCTGTAATAACGATAATAAGCGGGGCCCTGAGCTGGTCTAAAAATGGACAGACTACTGCGAGATCAATGAGAAGAACAGACATGTCCTGGGAAGGTGGCTATGTTGCCTCTTACCCAGGTAGACAAGGTGGGCTGGGGAAAAAATATTAACAAAGCCAGTGGCGGCTAAAAGCTCTCTCAGAGGAAAGTCTATCTAATGTCTCTCTGCTCCCTGTCATCATTCACAGCACTAAATAAAGCCAGACAGGGATAGCAATGCTTCTGCATGACATACTGAATGCTACACTACTTGGCACTAAATAAATCCAGGCAGATTTAGAAGCAGCACTACTGCTGAGAAAACAACCTTAATAAAGTGGACATAAATAACCCCCAGCAACATGCAGATACAGTGCAATTGTTTATGTAGGTAAAATTTAATGGGAGAGGTGTGACCACATTTATAATCTAAGTAATCAGTATGGAATTTCAAAGACCTGCTGCATTTGTACTCAGGAGAGAACCTTAACATCTTTTCGGAAGAGTCATTAGATTTAAGAAATAGCTGGGGCCCAAATATTCAGCAGGGAGCTGTAGAACAAATCAACTTTTACTGCCAAGGCAAATAGTAGAAAACCCAATTTCGTGGAAGCTAATAAAAATTGTATAATTTTTTAGAATCAAATAAGTGTTGGGTTTATTACTTTGCCGACGTCTTCACACAAACTGGAGCAAACCAAATCCAGACAGAAACAACAGCTGTGAGGCACAATGCACTTGACCAAGATGGATGCCTCAGAGGTATGATATTCATTAACTCGCTAATGCAAAATGGTAAACACGGCTTAATTAATTTTGATTTCAAACTACAGCGGTCTGTTGGCCAGATGGAGGTACAGGCAGCGGATTCGGCGTTCACAGCTCCGCTTACAGCCTGCAGCAGACGCAAGAACTTTGGTGTATGGCTTTGCGTGTTCTGCTGGCATTGCACGGGCAGGAGTTGTAGGGAAAGAAGAGCTGCAATGCTAGAACCCCTAACTTTTCTTTAGGGTGTGGCCAATTCTGGCACTGACTTGCAGTCCTTACTCGAGCAAACAACCCTATTACTTCAAGGAGGATTTTTCCTGGGTGATGACAGGAACAGACTGGAGATTACCTCCCTTAGCATCAAAGCAATTGGCCCGGGCTGGACTACAGTCAGTGAGTTCCCAAGCTGTCCTTCGACAGGCCACACACATTCAGTTATACATACGCAGAAGGCTCAATTCCCCTCTCCCACTGATGGCACTCTGTTCACCCCAGTGGAGCTTATTCCATCCATGGAAGTGAGAGGAATAAGTGGTCCTCGATAAAGACAGGATTTCACAGAATCCTAGAACTGGAAGGGACCTCGAGAGGTCATCGAGTCCAGTCCCCTGCCCTCACGGCAGGACCAAGCACCGTCATTCGAGACCATCCCTGATAGATGCCTATCCAACCTGCTCTCCAATGATGGAGATTCCACCGCCTCCCTAAGCAAGTTATTTTTTCTCTTTTGGAGTCTAAATGGGGTTCATAATGCAGGATTGCTCCTTTCTCTCTACCCTTGCTTCGCGGGAACTGCAGCTACAGGTCTGCCAACTTTGTCACTCATTCCAGAGTGCATAGGTAGCCCCCCCAAATCCCTGTTTAAGGGGGGAAGAGAGACACTTGACTCATGCGTCTCATCCAAAGGGAAATTCCCTGAAGTCACTGCCACAATAATATCATGCAGGATTATTTCTCCTTTGCTTCCAACAGAATCCCAAAGCGCTGGAGAAACGACACCGCATAGAATTGCTCTCATTGTCTAACTATTGTTTTCTTATTTCCATGTGGTGCCTACAAGGGCCAGGCCATGCTGCTTTCCAATAATGGGCTTCATTTTGCACTCAACTGAGCCACCCTCACAATTTGCTCCCTGCTAACTTGTATTTCCACCTTTTTGTGGTAACTATCTCTTGTCTCTGGGCGAGACAGTGTGCTCTTTTAGACAGGGACTGTCTCTGGCTCACAGATGGGCTAGCACAATGCAGGACACATAATAAATCCCTTTGATTTAGATGTAAGGGAGGGACTGGGGATGAAAAGCATTTATCTTGCTGGTGTCCCTATATGTTCTGCTGCACGGGACCACACCATTGTGTCACCAGCATTAGTGAACTGAGAGGACACAACATTTTTGCAAATAAAGATCAGGTACAGAACAAACACACCCAGAAATAAAAAATAAAGCAAATTTCCAACCTGCCACAGAGCACGTTACTTGGTCCAGATGTCAAAAGCATTAGATTCTCTTTGGAGATCACCTGTCACATCTCCCCCTCCCTCACGCAAAGGAAGCCAGTGGCAGCAGCTAGAGCACTCTTCAAGGACGAAGGCTCCTTCAGCATTCCTGCATACCAGCCATCACCATAATACATGTCCTGGTCAAGAAGGGGGAAGCAGGCTCAAATGCCACTGACCGTAGGGGCTAATGTGAGATGTGCCAGGTTGAATGGCAGCTTCATACACCTCCCACTTCCCTAGCTCTGCATGCACAGTTTATCTCGGGTGTGTCTCCCCTCCCATCTCCATCTGCATCACTGTTGTGTGGAATGGAAACACACTGTGTTGTCAGATGGCAACGCAGCCCAATTATACTGCTCTGAGGTTTGAAGCAGGGGGACCTTAGTTCAACTCCTGCAGGACAAGCACCCCCATGCAAAACTGCTACAGGTTGAACCTTTGTAGTCCGGCATGAGTTGAGCTCACCGGATGTCCACTTCGCATGGGTGTGGCCACGTTTCCCATGGTCCCGTAAAGTTTTTTTACAGCCACCAGCCCTGACTCTCAGTGTTCTGTGCCATTATTTAGCTCTAATGTACCCAAAATGTCTGTAGGCTGCTGCTCCTTGTGTTTGATCCCAGCAGCAAGATTACCAAGACTTCGAATATACTTTTTGCAACCCCGCTGGACCATCTGCCTCAGAAATAACACTCTCTCTGCCCTGATTTCTGACGATAGAGTTGAGAACACTGTGGGCATTTATTCTTCTTCAAGGTAATGTAAATCTCTTAATTGGGCATCTAACTGGGTGGCAATCCTTGTAGCGTCCACAAACACACGGAGCCTGTATATTTTAACTAGGGTTAACAGAAGTCACTGGCTTGCTAATCAGCTGGATCAACAGCAAAAATAACCTTCTTGGAGAGCTGTCCCTGCAACTTTTTGGGAGCCTTTTCTTGCCCACCGCCACACAACTCTTCCCCAGAAATGAACAGCTAATCTGCATCCAGCAAGGGCAAAAAGTTCCCAAGGTATTGGGCGTTAACAATGAATGTAGACCAAATATTACAGAATAACAGAGTTATGAAATCAACTGACGCTGAATGAGCACATAAGTTGAGTAGACAGACGTGTGCTTCATGTATAAATTAGAGACCCAAGGTGCTTTGACTTCAATTTGTTCTGCCTTCTGAGGTCATACTGCTGGCTTATACCTTTTAATTAAACCATTTCCAAGGACAAGGGGATACTCTGGCTACAGCGGGGAGTGCCACTGAAAAGAGAGGGTGCCCAGGTATTGCACCTCGCAACATTATATTCTACTTTTCACAGAGCCAGCTTACTCCAGAGAGCCCAGGTGACAGGTGGGTTAGTGGTGCAGATAGACAGAAATCTTTTTGAAATATGCATTTCTCTTCTGACTTACAGCTAGTGCATGCAAAAAGGGCAGGGTCTGAGAGCTTGGGGATGTGAGGTCATCTGTTCATTATCCCAAAGGTAAGCAGTGGTCCTACCTTCTTCCACTCTTACCAAAGGACACATGGGGCCCCTTGCAAGGCTGACTAACCTCCATGTCTGTTTGACCCCTGGTACTTTCTTCATTGTCAAATTATAGTCTCGGCAATATTAGTTCAAATCCAGAGTGCTGTGAGGTCACTGAGGTTATATCTTGGCCTGTGGGTTTCAATATAATTTCTCATGGCTGAGAATGCAATGCTCCAGATCTTCCCCCTCCCTCATTAAATAAGAAAAGCTCCAGCAAGTTATAGGAGCAACTTTACTGCACAGGGGTGGCTGGTTTTGTGGTCAAAGCACTATCCTAGGGTGCAGGACAGCTAGGTTGAATCCCTGCTTCTTCCACAAACTCTGTATGTGACCATGGTCAAGTCATGTCATAGCCCTGTGCCTCAGTATCCCCATCTGGAAAATGGGTCTGTGCAGGAGAATTCATTAATATTTGCAAGGTGCTGAAAGACTGCAGGGATGGGAGTCATGTAAAGAGAAAGGCTTGCACTTTTCTTCTCATCTGCACAGGAATCTAGCAGACTGTGGACATGATGTTCTGAATGCCATGTGGGTAAAGGGCACTTCTGCAAAAACACGACTACCTGCATTCAGAGAAGGAAAGCTGACCCCGAACGAGTCCAACTGAGTAGCTGTGTACAGAGCTAATATGCCAGCTGCATATTCCATTCAGAGAGGCTGTCATTCAGCAGCCACTGAATAAAACAATGCAACCTAGTCAGCCACTGGAGTATATCCAAATTGCAGACATTGCCACCAGAATCAAAATCCAGTGGGAGCAAGTGTGTGAAATGGAAAACACATTCCCAGGCCAAGTTACAGGACAGTTTCAAGAAGGCTGTTCCCTTCCCATTTTCTTCTGCTGGATCCTCC
This sequence comes from Pelodiscus sinensis, assembly GCF_052426305.1. Classification (NCBI taxonomy): domain Eukaryota; kingdom Metazoa; phylum Chordata; order Testudines; family Trionychidae; genus Pelodiscus; species Pelodiscus sinensis. Next base: position 2,933,998 of record NC_143078.1, read on the forward strand.
TGCTGCACTGGGTGGAGTTGGCTTGGTTTCTGGGCCATTTCTTCATGTTATTCAATGATTCAGTCAGTATATGCAAGTAAAGAGTACACAGGTATGTAAGGAATCCATCTCATTGAGCAGAGACTATAATATCCACTTGGAGTTGGGTATGTACAGAGCAATCAACCGTATATAAGCGAACATGAGATACTAACCTAGGGATGGATTTTCAAGGCTCAGCACCCACAAATGGGGCCAGATTACTTAACACCTGAGCCCCCCACATGCTGACCTCTTCTTAAAATCTGGTTGCTTCGCTGTTTCAACAGGCATTAAGCTGAAAACCTGGCCATAGGACAGAGAACTGATAACCAAGAGGGAGACGTTTAAAGGCACAAAGGACAGCTAAGTCAAATCTCACTGAAAGTCAGCAGCATTTAATAAATAAATAAATATAATAAATAATAATAATAGAAAGCTTAAAAAATGAGTCGTCCTATGGCACCTTAGAGACTAAAAAATATATATAGTATGAGCTTTCATGAGCACAGCCCACTTCTTCAGATGACAAAAAAAATGATACTATCTATATTTTTTGTTAGTTTCCAAGGGTATGTCTACACTAGCCCCCTAGTTCGAACTAGGATAGCTAATGTAGGCATTTGACCTTGCAAATGAAGCCCGGGATTTCACTATCCCAGGCTTCATTTGCATGTTCCTGGGCGGGCGCCATTTTTAAATCCCCTTGGTTTGAACTGACTGCCTGCGGCTACACATGGCAGCCAGAAGTTAATCCGAACTAAGTCCTTAGTTGGGATTAACTTTAAACTGTCGCGTGTAGCTGCGGGCAGTCAGTTCGAACTAAGGGGATTTAAAAATGGTGGCCAGATGGGAACATGCAAATAAAGCCTGGGATATTGAAATCCCGGGCTTCATTTGCAACTCCGGTTGCCTGATTTGCCTACCTAGCTCGAATTAACGAGCTAGTGTAGACATACCCTAAGGTGTTACAGGACCACTCGTTTTTTAAGCTTTTTTAAAGTTACAGACTAATATGGCTACCCCTGAGACTTCACTAACATTTAATGGCTTTCAGTTCCTTAGGAAATCCCACTCCAGGTGAAGTTTTACAGCATGTGCCCTCACTGGCAACTGTAGTCCGGTGGAGAAGGCAAAGCCCCACATTTGGATGTTCTGCTAAGTTCCCAAGGAATTTTGAAGGCTTTTGGACATTGTCATGAATGGGAGCTACAAAAGAGAGCCTCAATTTACCTGGGGAGTGAGGAAAGGGTTAAGCTCACCTTAAGCTATTCTGTACCTGAGGAAGGGGGCATTGGGCATTGAGCCAATGAAATGCAACTAAAGAATTTCAAACTGGGGAGCAATAGTCTCGTTTGTTAGAGATAGAGCAAGAGAGAAAGAGAGTGGGGATCTTCTCCAGGAGCGGAGGGAAGAAATAAGTTCTCCCAAAATAGAACCCCTGGGTTCATCAGAATGTGTGAGTAGGAAAAAGTTTAGGTATTTCACAAGGTTTATTGTTTTCATTGTTTGGGGTTTGGAACTTATGTCTGAGCTGGTTAATTATTCTCCCCCCCCCCCCCTCTTGTAACCAAGAATTAATCCCAGGGAGAATCCCTGGACTTTGTTTCAATTCATGGCTTTTGAAAACCAAGCCATTTACTAGGTTTGCAACGATAGTCTTGGTTTAATAATAAAGTGTTTTTTTCTTCTGTTAACTAATTGATCTTTTGAGTCTGCAAAATTACGTGCCTAGCTGCAAACATGGTGCCAGAGAAAGCGCACAGGTTCATTGTTCTCTGCCAGGGTGCCCTTGTTTGTTTTTTCCAACTCCTTGGGGAAAGGAGGTTGGGGGTTTTGCCCTCAGGGAAGAGATTCAAATTGATATCTTCCCTGGAAAAGGAAGTTTGTATACTTGGTGGTGGCAGTGCCAATGGATTTCAGGGACAGGACCTGACAGTGTTTTTATTTTGTTAGCTGGTCCCCATTCCCTACACTCGAAGTGCCAGGTTAGGGAATTCAGCCGTAACAGACATGAAGAAAGACTAGAGAGGCACTGTCCACAAGAACATGCATCTCTCAGGCCTACAAGGCCGAAGTCTCAGACAGCATCACCCACATTAGCATAACTCTTGCAAATAAACTCCCAACCTGGGTCTGACTTTCCCTCCCCCCCAGCCTCATAAAAGTATTTTTTTGACTTCCGGGATGTAAGTGCAAACTATTCAGCAATTTTCAGCAGCTGCACCCAGTGGCAGGCACTCCCCTTTCCTAACAAATGAAACCTTCCATTGATATGCAGATAACCCTTTGGCATCTCAAAATAGCCCTCCGCACAGAGCAAAGGAGACACTAACTGGCAGTTCAAATTAACTGCCTTCCTTGTTTTCATGGGTGCTCCCATAATCACAAGCCTTTTCTTTACTGTTTCCAGCCCTGGCGTTTGGCCCCTGGACATGCCTACTAAGAAACAGAGCTAATCACAAACTTAGAAATGCTGCTGCAAAGTTCAAAGAGACTTTCTAGCTCACCCCCTCCCTTTTGCCCATTTAAAAATATTTTACCAACATTTGTCAGATTAATGTTTTGTTTTTAGTTTCTTTAAAAAACTAGAAGATGAATGTCTAGGAAGAGTCCAATACTCCCCTCAGTAGAGGAGAATCGGATTCAATTCTCCATCAAGAAGATTGTGTCTTGTACAAAAGCAGGCGTGTGGTTGGTTCCTAATAGAGCAGGTTCTCAGCCCCATACCGTACCCTTTGCATGCATGGGGGGTGCCAAAAAAGCAGAGATTACCAGTGTGGGAAAATTCCCAGGAGCCATGTAACTGGCTCCTGTATCTTTCCCTTGTCTGCCACCTCCCGCCCCTGGGATGGCTAACGGGACTGGCCAGAACGTGACACATTCCATCTGTGCTTGGCTGCTGTGTTCTCCCAACTGGTATGTGATGGAGCAGCAGCAAGCATGGGTCGACTAGTAGCCGGGCTACACATAACTGGGTCTCTTAGACCCCTTGTGCTCCTCCATTTGAACAGACATAATAGATTGGGACCAACCCATGGGGTTGGGTTCAGATCTGGGGGGTCTGAATCAGAATCCTTCCAAAATGTCCCACCAGTTGGAGCTGAGATCCTGGTGTTGGCTGCACATTAGTTGTACCATAACCTGGATGCAGCAGATTTGGCTTTTCAGAAGTGACATTGCTGTTGCTACTCTCTCATGTCTCTCGGGAACATTAACACACTAAACAATTCTGACTTTTGAAGGAACCTTGGCTAGGTCTGCAGCGTTACTTCACTTGAAAAATAGGCAATAAAAATTAAGGGCCCAGTGTTGCTGTGGTAGAATCCAGCAACATGCCATGCTGCTCTCTTTTAAGAGTGGAATGATATGCCCGCTTCTAAAGCTCATGTCCTTGTCAGCGGTTGTCAAGTTGCAGACAATGAAAAGAGAGGAGTGCAGAGAGCTGACACGGCTTGTAATAGCCTACTGAAAGATTTCACCATGGGAACAGGGACAGCTCCACTCCCAAACGAAAGAAATCTTTCTGCTTCAGACAGACTACGGACCTACCAAGGTTACAGGAATGATTTGGAATTCTTGTGTGCATGACTCTAGATGAATAAATGCTCTGTAGAGAAAACCAGGACATCAGAAACACAAACTGGGAACTGGAGAAATTGCATCAGTATTGGCTTAGTTCGTGAGTTGCTAATGGAGAGTCCAAAGTGGAGAGGGAGAATAATTACAGTACAGGCTGAACCTCTTTGGTCCGGCAACATCGGGACCTGACTGGTGCGGACCAGAGAATTTTCCGGACCACAGGAGGACAATATATCAAGCAGCATCTCCAACACTTCCACTGCTTGCTGGGCTCTTAGAAGACATTAAGGGGTAAATTAAAGCTAAATAACAGCACAGAACACCGGGAGCCAGGACAGGTGGTGGGAAACAAACTTTATGGGAAACTTGGCCATACCCTTGATAAACAGACTAACTAAAAATCACACCGGACCACGGATGTTGCCAGACCAAAGAGTGCTGGACTAAAGACATTCAGTCTGTAATGGCAATTAACCAACCAGAAACCAATGCAAAGCAACTCTGTTTCATAGCTAGCTGCATATTGTCTAGCGAAATGCACTTAAGTTACAAATTCTCTGGTTTTCTCTCACGCGGCCTGGAGTATCCCGTGCGTGAGCAGCAAGGTGGTCTCAGAACACTAGGTATGGGGTAGTCTGGGATACCATTTGCTGTCAGCACCTTCCATTTCCATCACAATGAGAACTGCTTTTCTAATATGAATCATTGACTGTGGCCAGCAAAAGTACTGCAGAGACTAGAGTGATTTATTAGTGGTGTAAGAAACACAGCATCAGTGTAGGAGCAAAGAAGTTTCTTTCATTGGGAATGGTGGAAAGAAGAGTGAGCCACCCATCAATTCATCTCTCTAGTATGATGTAGGTTTCATGCAATTGGCAGTAGATTTGTGAGCTGTAGCTCTGGGAACCTATTACAACAGGTATGGAAACCAGGCCAGTGTACAGCCTTGGAAATTGGAGTCCATCTACATAGCCAGAGGACAGGTACAGCTCTTGTGGCGAGGGGAGATGGAAGCCTGTGTGTCCCTTTGGCCTGGGTGGTATTTATAACTAGGAGATTTACCTGGCATTGCTTGGGTCCTACACTCAATTTTTGTTTTTCTTCATTTGACTCGTTGCTCTGGGGTGGGGCTTGGGAAGAGGGGTTCAGGATGCAGACTGCCCTGCGGGGGGAGGGATACCCCCAGCCCTCTCTCACTGCAGGCCAGGTGAGAAGCATCTCTCCAGGGCTGCTGCAGCTCCAGCAGGCTCATCCGGGGAAGGAGTGCATGTCCCCTGGCTGCGGCAGGTCCAGGTTCGTCTGCCCACAGTGCTCCCCAGCCAGAGTGCACAGTTTGCTCCATTCCTCACTTTTCCCTCCCTCCCTGACAAAGGGGACAGCCAGCAATGTTCCCGTACAAATGTGGGGGAGGGGAGCTTCACCTCCCACCCTCCCTAAACAGCAGGTAGGTGGCTTAGAGCTGGGGAAATCCCAGATGTTGGGGGGGGGGTAAGATGTCATCACCAGCCAGACCTTCTCACCTACCTGGTGATCCTGTCCCTCTTCTGTATGATTTTATGAGGGGTCTGGAGGATGGATGGTTATAATGTAGAATGACCACAGGGGGGCAGCCAGGGGCCGGAGATGAGGACCTGGACAGCTATTGGGCTAGCAGGGGGCAGGGGTGGAGAAATGGATAGCTATCTACTATAGATTCCAGAGAGTTTGTTTGTGTGTCTGTTTGTCTGTCCCCCAGCTGGGGGACATGCACCCCTCCCCTGGCTGTGCCTGCTGCAGCAGCCATGGTGAGGGGTGCCTCATCTGTCCCCAAGCCACTGCAGTGAGAGAGGTCTTGGGGTGTCATCTTTGCCTGGGGCTACCTGCATCCTGAACCCCTCCTCCCCAGAGCAATGATTTAAACAAAGAAAAACAAAACTTATTTGAGCTAAGGTTGAGCTAAGGTAAATCTTACCCAGTGCAATGCTAGGTAAATCTTCTAATCATCAGTAAGCAAGTCTGTCAGGGAAAACGCTATTTTTCAGAACTAAATCAGAGGCTTAGATAGAAAACAAATGATGTTGTGGGTAAACAGAAGTGCATGGTTACCATGGATTTCTAAATGAAAAGTGGTTGAGCAGATTTAAGTACCATCTCCAGTCATTGTTTAAAACCACATCTGAGAATGCCCAGCCTGATTTAGTTAGGAAGAGAAGTGGTCTTGTATTGAACTACCACAGTGGGACTGATCATTAAAAGTACACAATATATGATGTGCTTAAATAACTGGGACTTAATTGTATAACAATTAGATTTATCTCTAGTATTTATAGTGAAGCTTTATAAATGTCCTTTCAATGATATACAATTAACATATGATATACTGTGCATTCTGCTTAATTATGAATGCCCACTAGAGATGATGTGTTTCAAGTGGTAGTGGAATTGTTTATGAGGGTCTTTGAGTTACATTAGGACATTCACTTGCTTTGTTCTTCTGAACAAAAAAATGTATTTAAATCAGGCTCAAGGCAAAGTCATGGCTCAAAGCCCTTCAATATACAGATGAACTTGAAGCCAGCTTGCAAATCTGTTTCCACAGTAACCTTCTGGGCATCTTTTATCCCTCAACAAGTATCTAAAACCTTTTGCATATAAGTAGAGCTAATATTAGACATTCAAAACTTTTTCCAAGAAAAGAGAAGTTTTTAAAGGATATTTTAAATGAAAAACCTATTCCATTTTCAACCAGCTCTGGACATAAATCCAGCTACGATCTGATTTTACACTGGCAAGAGTTAGGAGATTCAAAGACAGGATAAGAGTCGGCCTTTACAGAGGGTGATGCTCATTTTGGTGAGTGCAAAGAAATGGCCATGGTTAGCAGAGCATAGCAGCTTAGGCAGACAACAGATGATAGCTTTATGGGGAAAAAAATCACCTTACGGAATATGACAGAAACAAAGTTTCTATACTTTTTTTGAACAGTCTTATAGAGTGCAAATGGATTAGAATCCTCCAGGCTGGTTCACAGACCTGCAGTGAAATTCTCATTCCCTATTAAACTACAGAGGTGTTAAGAGAATAAAGTTCCCTAGAACTGTGCTATATTGGTCTACCAGCCTATTGGTTTTGGCTGGGATTTACAAAGCATTCATGGACAGTGCCTAACTTGGTTTTAATTTCCCTTTTCCTTCTTAAAACATTCCATTCGATTTTCCCAGAAGGGTAGACAGACAGACACTTATTTCCTGCCAGGGCCGTCCCAACTGGGGCTGGTGCTCCTGGAGGGTGGGGTTGAAGCTTTGGAGGAAAGGGGTTGCTAACTCTTCTAGACTGGCACTGAGGGGCAGGGATGGGGCGGGGGGGATAACTGGAGCCTGTCAGCAGCATGCGGCTGCCTAGGCACCATGACATGCGGTGCAGTTTGGTGCCCCCAAATTTTGTGGTGCTCCATGCGGCTGTGTGTTTTGCCGGTTGGTAAGGAAGGCCCTGTCTCCTGCAGGTATGGATGCCTTTGCACAACTCCTTCCTGTGCCAAGTGAGCCAAATTTAGGACTTTCATCCCCCTCCTGTCCATGGGTGCTCAATTCATCCTCCCCATTATTATTTTAAAATGAAAGGTGCTATTAACATAGAAAAGGTGTTAGAGAGAAAAAAGGGGGCAGGATGTTAGTGAGAAAGGCAGGGCAGCAAACGAGAACAAGGAGTGAGAAATGGGGAAGGAGGAAAGAAAACAGGGTGTTTATCACAACTCTGACAACATTTGACAAACAGGTTAAAAAGAAATCTCCAAATACGGTTTTTAACAGCACAGATATTTAGACTGAGTTTGGCCAGTCATGCATGTCCCAAGGGCTCCCCTGTGCAGTCCTCATTCCCCCGTCTGTCTCGCTGACTGACAATTAACAGACTCAGTTCCTGAGAGGGTCAACAATACATTTGTGGCATGGCCCAATGAGATGGTGGAGAAAAAACCCAGCGGCATGGTGGGTACTATTGGGAAATGCACTAGGCGTTAGCCTTAATTTCTTTTTTTTCAGTCATGTAATAGGTACAGATCCCTGGCTATTTAGGGCCACATGCTGGCTTGTGTAACTGTGGATAGTTAACTGGATAAAACCTTTTCATGCTTTGCCCAGAATACTTTGCTGGACTGACAGGTTTCATTTCAAAATAATCAAATCACTGGAAGAAGGGCCCTGACCCTGAAAATTATAGATTTGCATTTCCAAGTGCTAAGGCCATAATGTAATAATGAATATATTTGTCTTCTTCAGATTGTCATCCTATTAGTGCCTGTGTCTAACAATCAGCTTTCAGCTAACATCAATCATTACCCTCACAAATTCAGCAAGTAAAATACATTAGAAAGCAAATTGATTCCGTTGCACGCCTCTCTTTCTCTGATTAGTTCATTTTCCCACTAACGGCCCACTATGCAGTTAATAATGTATAATTTCAGGTACAGCGTTCTTCTACCGTATCACTGCAGGAGAGGGCTGATGGAGTGCTACAGAAATTCTCTGCCGCAGGGTAAGATTCTCCTTTCTGATCAGCATGGCCAATCTCTATTGGGACTCTGGTTATACACCACGACCAGCCAGAGAGAACAGTTTGTAAACAACCCACAGGCTGAAAATTGTTCCCCTTCAATATTCAGACCCATACTGTCAAATAATGAATACAGCCATAGAAACTGGGTTCAATCCACCAACACAAACCAGAGCTAAAGTTCATTGGGTGGTTTATCAGCAGTGAATAGTTTCATCGGCTTGAGACTCCACAGGCGTTGCTTCCATCACCTGCCTTGGAAAGGGGAGTTCATTCTTACCGCTGCCAGGAAGTGCTTTGTTAGGGGAAGTGTAAACTTGTGTTTCCCTGATTGTTAGGTTTGTAGCTGTATTTGGACCTCTCTGCCCTGGTCCCCACTGTAAAGATACAGGTACCCACTCCTAAGGTATGTTGGAGAAACTAATTTTCATGCAGCGGAAATTATGGGCGGTGGGTGAAGGTAGGTCTGGAAGAGGCACCCCCAGCCCCGCCCCTTCTGCCTAGGCAACACCCCCATCACAGGGCAGTGGGGCAGCACAAGGCCCAAGCCTCCTCTGCCCAGAGCACAGGAAGGGAAGAGGGCGCATGGCCCCAGCCTCCCAGTCTCTGGAGCATGGGGGGGGGGAGGGCCGGTGTTCAGGGGCAGCAACACTACAGCAGGCGTCCTGAAGGCGGAGTAGGGGTGGGGCCAGGCTGGGGGTTTGGGAAGTCAGTGCCTTCCCCCGCCTTGCATACCGGGCACCCCAATGGAAATCTATAGACAGAAGCACTGTTTTATCCCCTCAGAGGGCCAAGGCCCACATTTTCAGCAGTGACTAGCGATTTTTGGGTGCCCAGTGTCAGGCCCCTTAATTAGAATGCTCAACCTCTTCCGCATGTGCGCAGTGGTGGAGGGAGGTGGTCACCCTCATAGAACTGAAGCTTCCATTGTCAGCAGGCTTGAAAACAGAGATGCCCGCTCTTGCCTCTGCTGCATGAGGGAGCCGTGCGCTTGCAACGGAGGCCGCACACAGATTTTTTTCCTCTAGCCTCAGGCTTCAAGCTCTGAAATTTTCCTAACTATTGGCTTGCGTGCGTCAGATCTACAGCAAAGAGATGCTGAGCCTCCGTTCAGTCCGTCTGTGCAATGATTAGTGTTGATACAACATCTCGCTGCACCAATGACCAGACTCCCTTTCCATTTGCTGTAAAAGCCATTAGCTGGCAAAGCCTCTATCAAACACAGAGCGCTCCGTCAAAATATTTTTGGCACATTCTGCAGTGGGCTCTGTTCCATAGCAAACCCATGACATGTTTCAAAAACTTTCCTCCTAGTGTTCCCTCCCCACCATGAGGTAATTAAATGTGTAGCAAAATAAGTTGGCAAAGCAGCCAGCATTCTTTACAAGGACAAGAGTAAACTATGGCTTTTTTTTTTAACGTTTGTTATTTTGTTTACTGGTAGCAAAGAAAGAGGAAACAAGAAAATTACTGGTGGAGGAATGTCAAAAGGCCAACAGTTCAGAAAAGCTCATGTAAAACTCTTACTTAAAATAGCCTGAATTCTTGAACACGCAACAACCGAATTACATATTTCATAAGAACAGGATTTCTCCTAAAAGTTTCAAGCATTTCCACTTCCAGAAATGTCACAAGATGTGCTTTTCCCCAGGTACATGGGCATTTCTAGTCCCAGATGGGAAAGAAAAACCACAAAAACGAAGACCTATTTTATGTATTAATGGTTTAGTTAGTGTTCTGCTATGGAAACAGATGAAGGGTAAGGATGGAGGTGAATCAAATGTTATCTAAGGTGTCCATCACTATGTTATACGAGTTCCTAGTCTTATGAATTCAGACATTCCTATCCCTCTAGAGAATCAAAGGAATTTGCAGGCCAGAGCTCAGACCCAGCTACTCCCATTATTATTCTCGATAGGAGCTCAGCATGTCTGAAAATCAAGCTATAGTTACGTGATGAAATGGTAGCTGCTGGCAAGTGAGCTCCTGGGATTTTTCTTTGCATGGAGCCAGTCCACAGGGGCTGGGATCTCAATATGCTACCGTAATACAAACAAAAACACAGAACAAGAGTAAACAGAGCAGAGGGAGTTTGGGGGATTTTGCAGAAATGCAAAATAATGCTGAGTTTAGCGACTCGGTACAATTATTTCCTCATAGGAAGGGCTCTCACAGAAGTAGCTACATTCTCCTGCCCTTATGCTGACAGGAAAAAATAGCTCTAAATCACACCTCCTGCTCAGTCCGACTGAAATACAGCGCGTCGTAATGACACTATTATTTTTCATCTTGAGAACGGCTTTAAATTATTTACAAAACCCGCTACAAAATGTTCCCTTTGTTTGCTGTGCATACCCCCCCCCCCCGGCTCCCCGCCTTCCCTCTCTCTTTGGAAATAAATGCATCTTCCCGAATAAAAAAGGGCACCCCCATGTATCATTTCACTCTCAGCCATCACAGAGAAATATGCTCCCGCCGTCTCCCGCTGGTGCTTTTGCAGCTTGTCCAAGAAGAAATGTTGCTGCGCTCACAGGTAAATTGGCTGCGTACCCACTCCCACCTTCACATCCCCAAGCCCAATCTGCCTCCCCATCACTCCTTGCACTGACACATCAGAAATCGCCTGGCTCAGGGCAGGAAGGGAAGTGTAATCAAAACTAATGAGTGTGTCCTGGGGCTATTGACTCCATAATTTTTTTGGACAGACACAGAATCCATTCAGTCCACTGGGCTTTGTGCTTTTCTAGTATCAACAAAATTAACTAGCTCTGGCACCTGATAAATTTCCCTTGACAATTCAAAGCAAATAAATAAAGACAGACAGGTTGCAGCAATGTAGGGTTTGTGGTGCTTTGGGGGTTTATTCCACCTGTCTTTCTTCCAGTGGATTTTGACTCTGGGACACACTTTTGATTTAATATTCACCTGCTTGTGTTAGGAGGGAAAATCTACTGAGAGGGCTAGGAGCCAATCTGGGATGTTGATTCTGGACAACAAAGGAGGAAGATGGACAGAAATCCATTGGAGAGCGGTGGACACCAGAAAGCAGGTCGGTGAAACCAACCTTTAAAAGTATTTCTCAAAGCCTATTTGCTGCCACGGCTTATTAATGACAAGGGCTGAACCTACCGCAGAGTGCGCGTTTATTTCCCCAGTATCTCTGCCTCTAAGTCTTTTGCTTGGGTTAATTCAGATTCAGTACACTGTTTGTGTCGGGCACCCAGAGATCTTCAGCTATGAAGAAGTTCACAATTGAGCATCTTACTTAAACTTTTGGGGCACAGCCTGCATTTTTGTTGAGGCTTGGCACAGCGCCCTAGCACCATGACTGAGGCTCCAAGATGCCACCACAATATACATAATAAACAACAGAAATAATCGTTGGTGAGCTAGGCAAGATTTGTTTGATTTTTGCAGGGGCAGGGGGAAGTTGCTGTAGGCACAGGGGGGAACATGCTCAGTTTATATTATAAAACGGACTCAAAATCCTTAAAGCAAACTCAAATCCATCCCGAACCAGGTAGGAGTGCAGAAATCATGTGGCTAGTTTTCCTCCTTTCATTTTCATCTGTGTCGTACTTTCTGGTTTCACCTGGAGATGGAGAAGCTATGCTGAAAACAGAAGGTGTCTGCTTTTATGTCATTTTCAATCGGAAGAGAATCTCTGGCGAGTACTCAGTTTTGTGAGGTTTCAAGTCCGGTTTGCAGGGCAATTAAAAGCCAAGCCTTAGAATGGAGCCATTTGCCACAGGAGACTATGCCACCACGTGATTAAAACAGCTAATCATGGCTCGGGGGGGAGGGGGGGAATTCCACCCCACCTCTGCCACTGACTTGCAGCATGACCCTGGGTAACTCACTTCACCACTGTGCACCTCAATTTCCCCATTTATAAAATGGGGATAATATCAGCTGGTTTAAAAGCTTGCCCATCTTTCATAGGTTTAGGTGAAACATGCTGTAAGTGCCAAGGATATCAATTGTTGTGAACCCAAGAGATTTCTGTTGGAATGTTCTTTGTCACTATATTGCTATGTTGTCTCTGGATGCTCAAGCTGCTATCCTAATCCAGCCCCCACATAACACTGTCTGAGTCTGACCATGGACTCCAACTTTCCTTAGGAAATGATGGGACTCCTGCTCCTCCATGTGGTTTGTTTATAAATTGGGGGGAGATGATTACTAAGGATACTCAGGCTCATGCCTTTCAATCAAGCTAGGAAGTGCCGCTCTTCCAAAATGCCATTAGAAATCACAGGTGTTTGAAGTGGTTAAGGGCCAGTCTCTTTCCTTTCCACCCAACTGATTTTCTTTAAACATCTCTCAGAGCATCCTGGGGACACATAAGTAAAGAGGGCTCTCTCAGAAAGCTCATTTTGGTATCCGGAGCCCATGCGTTCCAGCAAGACTAGCACGATCTCTATTCCTCGTGAGCAGCATATCAGGTCAGCAGACTCTTAGGAACTGAGATAAGGGGCGTGATTCTCTACTGCGTGGTACCTGGCACCATCATCTGCACTATCATGCTGGTCTGCTCTGCTAGCATCTTATTCACAGTGCCAGACAAATCGGCACAACCCAAGCTTTGAGCAATTGTACTCCTGTAGGTTAGGTTATTGCAACGGGAATCAGGTCTACACTGGCAGAGAAAAATCGATGCAAGATACAGCAACTCCAATTACAGGAATTGTGTAGCTGGAGTCAATGTACATTGCATTGATTTTCTGAGGAGGCCCCACAGCAGGAAATCTACAAGAGAAGTACTCCCATCAACTTCCCTTACTCCTTATGACAGTGGGGTTGTACTGGCGCCAATGGAGGCACCCTCAGCATTTCGTTTAGCAGGTCTTTACTAGACCTGCTAACTAGAACTCCGGAGGATTGCTCGCTAGAGTGTTGATCCTCCAGTAAGCGGAGACATGGTCTCCATGTTTCCTCTAGGTAGTAAAGGGAAACAGAACTCATGGCTCCTTGGTTCTAGTCATACATCTATCACTGACCTGCTGCGCAAGACACTTGACCTCTCTGTGCCTCAGTTTCTCTATACATGGCATGAGTAACTAATACTTTCCTACCTCTTTAATGTTGACCGCTCTATGTTCTTTTTGGGAGCAGCAAAATAGTTTTCAATATTAACAACAATACTTAGCACTTACTTACAGAGCATGACACCTTTGATCTCAGAATCTTAGTGAAATTTACAGACATTAATTCCTCTAAGACTTCAGACAATTACACTCCTGTTGATTTGTATCAACGCTGTGTCTCCCACCCTAACCTACCTGCTTGTCTCAGCCACACGTGAGGTCTTTTCTGCAGCTAGCCAGAAAACACTCCCCAACATTTTATTTGTCCTGAGTTTTGTAAATGAAATGCAAAGCTGGAAACATTTTGACCAGCTTTAGTCTTTTATTTCGAATTTGAAGCTTTCTTGTGTGATTGCACTGGTAAATGTTTAATTAGAATTATCCCCATTTTACTGATGGAAACAGAGGTACACAGAAATGAACTGACTTGCCCAAGATTTCTCTGTCACACACACACACACACACACACACACACACACACACACACACACACACACACACACACACACACACACACACACACACACACAGTTGGAAATATCTCTCAGAAGTCCTGATTCAAAGTTCACTGCTTTAAACGCAAGCTGGCATATTTTCCTTATACAGCCTGTTCTCATTTGAAGTGCACAAGCTCTTGGCAGTAATTTTATATTAGAGTGGTATCATAAATATTGGGAGTTACGGTACATTGCAGCAGACCTATTATACATGCCTGAGCAGGTTTGAATTTAATAGGGAGCCAGGTTAATATCAGGTAAGGCAAAGACAACTGTCAAGAGGCAACCCTGTGTTTATCCTGTTTTGCTTCCTGCAGATTCATGTTGTTTGACCTCTGTACATGGAGTCACCTCGCAATTAGCAAATTGTGTCAGGGCATAACTCACCCCAAAGGCCACTCTTGCCTTTCAGTTGATGTGGCTGTAACAACAAACCATTTGCCACTTCCTGTAAAGTGGTCACAACACAACTTTGTCTTGAGGTTTCCGAGGCAGGCTGCGGTGAATTCTCCTCCTCGCTGTCATCTCGCCCAGTTGCTGATGTACCCAGAGGAGCCCCTGTTTGCCTAGACATAGCCAGCTCTGCTCAGTGCCACTCAGAGAGGAAAGGAACAGTGGGGACAAGACTGTACATTCCTGCCGAGTGATGCTCCGTTAGCTGGGAATGCTTGCGCACTTCCAAACAGCGGAACAACAGAGGGGTTGTGACAAGGACTCCCGGTGATGGAACGTGCAGCCTGTCCCCTTCAAAGAACCTTCTTGAGGTGTCCAATGCCGTGGTGTCCAGCCAGTTCTGAAACGTTAGCCGCTAGAGTGGCTACTGCTCTAACGAACTAACCATGCTCAACCGGCCAAATAGACACATTGTTCAAGCCAACTAGCCCTACTCAACCGACCAAATAGACACATTGTTCAAGCCAACTAGCCCTACTCAAGCGGACAAATAGCCACATGTGGCTCGTGACTAGCGCATTGGACACCTCAGGTCTAATGGTTCCAGAAGTGACCTCCCCACTTTCTTCCTATTCCTTGAGTGAATTTAGTGCTATCAACAAGGCTGTCAAGCAGTGGTTCTTAAACTTTTTAGCCTGCGGCACACCCCACTCAATGCAAACTTTTCCATGGGCCACCAGCCAACCACTCATGATGACAAAAAGGATATTGCAATTAGAGAAAGTCATTTCCAAGGTGAGAGTGAGGCCCCAGGATGTCAATGACTTACGAAAACTAGCACAAGATTGTGAATTTTTGCTTTACATAGGGACTGAAGGAAGCCATCTTCAATACAGCAGCTTTCCTCCCAGGTCCTCCCTGCAGCAAAATGTGCTGCTGAAGTCACCTGGCACTATAAGCATGGTCCTGTCTGGCTTAGGAGAGCTAGCAGGATTACAGTGGAAGGCAACACATCGATGACCACAGACACAGAGTATGGGCATACAGCTGTTGTGCCACTGCTAATAACCTGGCTCTTTACTTTATTCATCCACAAGAGTGCTGTGCAGGGAGAAAAATTGTTCTCCTTTACATCTGAGGATAAGACAAGAAGCAATGGGCTTAACTTGCAGCAAGGGAGGTTTATGTTGGACATCAGGAAACATTTTCTAACTGTCAGGATGGTTAACCACTAGAATAAATTGCCCAGGGGGATTGTGGAATCTCCGTCACTGGAGATATTTAAGAACAGATTAGATAAACATCTATCAGGGATGATCTAGACAATGCTTGGCTCTGCCATGAGGGCAGGGGACTGGACTTGATGATCTCTCAATGTCCCTTCCAGTTCTAGTGTTCTTGATAGTACTACAAATGAAGGACTATAAATATGTACTGCATCAGCTGTCATCATCTATCACATTTATAGAATACCAGCGGGGGTCTGCAGAGCTAGGGCAGGTATAAACTGTTACCAACATTGTTACTCCTGGTGTTAATGCATTTATAGAAGCAATAGGATTTATGGTGAAAGCTTTATTTCCCACTGGTAGAGTGTAAATATGCTTCACACACACAGCCCTTTTTTAAAAGATTTTTTTCTCTGTTAACAAAGAAAGGAAAACATACATACAGGTTGGAGAGTCACCTGCATGAACACCAGAGATGAGGCCAGCAGACAATTTACTGATTAGCTGACTCTCTGGGCATCTCCACTTGGACTTGTCCTGCATGTTTATGAACGTAGTAAAGAAAATGCTGCATGCTGTACGCAGGAATCTTCAGGCTTGGGACCAAGTGGACATCACTGCCAGTGACACAGACACTCAGAAACAGCACTTGTGATGAAAAGGGGCTTATACCCCTCCCACACGTACACTGAGAACCCGAGAGAGCAGTTGAAATCCAGATACTCTGACAGGGCAGGCACTTTGGAATACTGGCAGAAACCAGTTCTCTGGAAAAAACAAACAGCAGAGTCCACACTGGCTATTTGTTGATAATAAAGGGACAAGAAAAGACAAAAGTCTCTTGCAGGGCTGGAAGATTTTTGTCTTCAAAACTGGGTGTTTTTCCTGACAAAATTTGCATTGCAGTTTAAATGCTCTGTTTTGTCGCCAAAAGGCAGGCTTTGGTGACAAAACATGCCAGTGTGGACAAAGACCATCTCCTCTGAAGTGAAGTGAGATCAGATTCAGGCAAGCTGTTTCTCCTATTAATGCAAACTTTTTAGAATGATCAGGGCAAAGGCGAATGAACCAAAGGTGTTGAACCAATAATAAAATTGGTTCCCTGTCATGTTCGTTGGCAGCTTGGCCAGCCTGCACCACTGCCTCCTCCACTCACCCTTCAAACAGAAGCAGGCCTGGATTGCTTTTCCTGTATAGAGAACCACCCTAATGGGAGGTGGAGGGGAGATTTTTGGCTACCATCTTTCTGGTTACAGCTCCTATCAGCCGTTGCAGCTTTCTATGAAGAATAGAACTACAAGAAGGCATCTGACTGGAAGCATCCAGTATCTGTAAAGTGTCCGGTAAGTTATGTCTTAGCTTCAAGGGCTATGCAGCCCCTCCCCCTTGGGAATTAATGTCTGAGTGGCTCGCAGGGCTGCAGCAGCGTGGTTACATATAGAACGAAGCATGTTCCTGTCTGGCAATGAAGAGGTATGAGAGTTCCAGAAAGATATTCAATACTTGCTCCCAGAGCCTTCCAGATAGGGCCAGCGTTTGACGCACACAGCACTGTTGGGAACTACACGGGAAGGCCGTATATAGCTGCTGCCTACTGAGCGTTTCTAAAATGAACCTTGGGAGCCCCTGGTAAAGAGCTTAAAGTAAGAGATGATCAAGTCCTCAGGACAGATGGTAACAGGAAAAGGCAGGATAAAGAGAGCAGGAGCTACTCCAGCAAGCAAGGGCGTGACATTCAATTCTAAATATCTGGCCAAAATCTGCATCTGCCTCTTTGCTGCAAAACACAACAGAAAGTCGAGCCCAAGTTTCAGAGAAGTCTCCATGGTCTCCCAAAGGTCTGGACAAAGCAGAAGAGGAGACTGTCTCTCAATGAAAGATATGGTTGCTTCCTCCTTTTTAAAAATGTACCAACTTTTTCCCCAAATCACTGGAAAGATCAAAGCTATGAAAATAGAAGTCCCAGGTCTCCTTTCAGATTCAGATTGCTGATGCGGCATTTCATGGCTGATTGTGCCCTTTCCATACGTAACATACCCTGCATTTTGTAGAACCAGAGATAGCAAGACAGAAACAAATGTCTGCTAACTCAGTGCAGGGTTGCCCTTTGGAGTATGCTGGACCCATTTTGACTTAAAGATGGGGCTTCTAGCTCTCCTCATGGGGAAACTGTTCCATAGCCCAAGAGGCATTACTGTAATGGACCAGATTCACCTATATTATATATATATATAATATACAGTCCACCCCAAGTCAATGGCATTTCAGCAGAGGTAAAGCTTGGCCCATTCATCCTATATGTTCCTTTGTTCAGTTGGAAGGGACTGCATAATTCCAGGTTATACTTTCCTGGGCTGCTCTGTTGTACTCTTTTCACCTTCCAGATAACTGTGGGTATTCATGTCTCTGTTAGCTGTGCTTTTGGCTAGCTTGCGCATTTTTAGCCTCTTTTACTTTCTTCTTAAGCCTGCATGTTTCTTTCCCATTCAGGAATCTGCGCGGCTACTTTGGCTGCTAGATACGAAATGTCAAATGCAAAGTCAAGCTCTGAGAGATGCAAAACTTTTGAGAAAGAAATGAGAAAGGGCAGACCAGAATAATTCCTGCAGCCACTTTTCACACCAAAGAGATAATTGAGCAGAGCGGGCAATTATTCCTTTATTTTCTTCTTCTCTAAGCAGCAGCAGGAGAGATTAACCTCCCTCCCCACCGCAACAAAACAGGCTAATACAGAGGGAAAGGAATGGAGAGGGATTTTGTTCCCCTTTTTGAAATCCCAGAAATACTGTGTCTGGTTTTACCAAGGGAGGATAAATGAAAATGGCCACAAAGGAGTTGAGAGGGAGCAGTGTCTGAGGCACGCCAATATTATTAAGCTGATCTACAGAACAAAGAGAACACAAGGGGGCGGGATGTGAGTTAATTTGTGTGCATGAATCCATCGACATAGCCCCAGTGAGAGGAAGAGACGGAGAACGAGGCAGATGGCTTCCTGTCAAAGGGAAATAGATTTTCTGTGCAGTTTTAGGAACAAAAGGGCCTTTTCATTCCTATTTGCTTAAGGATTCTGTTGAGTGTCTAGCAATTGAAGGTGGATGGATACAGGTGCACATCAGAGAGAGAGAGAGAGAGAGAGAGAGGAAACGTTGACCGGAGAGTCATTAATAGATGGGGTTTCTAGGGCTGGCTGCAGCTCCAAATAATCTAGTGGCAAGACAGTGAGGCTGTATGTGCGTGGCAAGGTCAGATTTGGTCTTCTTCCTCACTGCCTTATTCTTACTCTTTAGAGATTCAGCTTGCAGCTGTCAAATCTTTTAACAAGGACTCCAGGTTTGGGCCCCTCGTTTGATGCAGTCTCACGAGAATGGAGCCCAGCCCTCTGCAAAATTTCAGTTTGCTTTGAGTAGAGATGTGCAAAATGTTGCTGGGTGGTGGTGGTGCTGGCAGTGCATGCGTTGTGTCTGTAGAGTGAAACTGCAGAGGGAAACTGAGGTACGGAAAGGCTAAGTGACTTGACCAAAGTCATAGGGTGAGCCTGTGAGAAGAAACCAGGTCTCCTAGCCAGAATCCTAACCATTGGCCCAAGCATTCCTCTCCTAGCCCGTTATCCCTAGAGCAGGTACCTCCTGGGCAAAATCAGGGATAGCTTCCCCCACATACAGCCCTTCCCGCCAGCATTCCTGCAGGATGCAACTTAATTATTAGGCCCGCAGAGCAGGGGAGCATAAGACCCACTCCCAGCTCGCGGTAGGGAAACTTCTTGTTTTGGCTTTGAACTCTCTCTAGAAGGAGCTTGATTCCAGGCTACCATAGGAACTCACGAATAATGTATGTTGTTGAGTGCCTAGCACTGCAGGTAACCGATCAGCTGGGAATCATGTACTTACATCTAAAATGAACTCATTTTAATGTACTTCTAACTCATCCTCTAAGTGTTACCAGTGTCGCTTCAGAAAAGCTGTTTGCATCCTAAAAATATATTTCAGCAATGATAAAAAGCTTATTTCTTTCACTGCCATTAATTCCAGGAAGGCTCAGCTATGCACTTCTATTTTGCCTTGATTTTTTTCTCCCGTCAGTGAAATTTTTGCTCATGTAAGTTTCTAGGCAGAGAACGGTGTCCTTTGTTTACCTGCTTTCCAGCTACAGCCAATGGGCAACAGCAGCGTAAGGCTGTATCACCCTACCCCAGCAACGTAAGGTACCCCTGTCCTGACCCAAAAGTCTCAGAGGGGCAGCCATGTTAGTTTTTTTAAAACAAGGTGTAGTCCTTTTGCACCTAAGAGACTAACAAACACATACAGGGATCATGAGTTTTCGTGGGTAAAATACACTTTTTCAGATGATGAGCTGCAGTGGAAAGTCTCCTCTTTCCACACGCAGGCCCATCACTGTTCTTGATCATGGTACTAATGGAACTTGCATAGTGTTGATATGAAATCTAGAACATGGCGCCCCATAGTACTGTACATTTCCGTGACTTCCCACGGAGGATCTTAAAGCACATTGCAAGAGAGCGCATAGACTGACTCTGGATTTAACCTGCTCTATTTGAGGTCAGACCTGGAGAGCACAGCTTCCTCGTTTTTTAGGTAGTGTTAGCACGTTGGGTATTAAAGGCAACCACAGAACTCTGGCTTTGGCAAGTAAAACCTAAACCTTTTCAATTCCCTTTAAATTATGAGAGTTTTAGGAATCCTTGAATTCTACAGCCAAGTCCTGGTTCTGAAAAGGTGGATCCCCCTGTGGTTAGGGTACTAGAATGGGATGTAGGAGACCAGTGTTCAAATTCTGACCCTTCTGGGATCATAATGGACCTGCATGGGATCTCAGAGCCCAGCTGAGTCTGAAAGTTTACACTGCCATTGTACAGCCCTGCGGCCCGAACCCGCATGCCCAACTCAGCTGAAGTGGGCCAACTGCCCGTGTTTTACTTCAGCGTGACTCACCGGACAGCCCATATACCTCAGTGTGGCTGGAGAGGTCACGAGCTAGATGCAGGGGTAATACTCTGCCTGGATATTTCCAGGACATTGTGTAGGGCACGAGGAACTAGAATTTGCAGAAGAGTTCTGGGCTAAGGTCCCTTTCAGCCTTGGGAATGAGCCATCAGACTTTCCACAAGTGCTCAGCATCCTACTACTCCCTAAACACCTGGCTCCGGTTGTGGAGGTACTGAGCACTAGAGCAGGTGCATGCCATCTGAGCAAAGACCACGCAGCAGCCTGGCACACCTCCATGTGTCACAGGCTGCAGCTTAAACTTTTGACTGACCTAGCTATTCCTGTAACACACAGCAACCAGTGTCTTCTGCCTTGGCGTCACTGGAACGTGAAGCAGCCATCTGGTGGCTAACTGCAACGTCAGGTCAACTTGATTCTTCAAAACCAAAAGGGGAGATTAATTACACATAGAAGGGGTTTTTATTCCTCTTAAAGTCAAACCTTCTGCTTTGGGATTTACAGAATTAGTTCCACTTCTTGGCATGCTGACCCTTTCCAAGTATAGCTCCGTCGCCAACCTCCAAAGTCAGTCTCACCAACGTGAGTCGTCAGGAATGACACCGGAGACTGGAAAAAACCAATGTCTGTCAGAATGTGTCCTTTCAGAATTATATCTACTGTACTGGGGAATTTTCTTTCACTTCCCATTCCTCAAGCTTAGCCAATCTGTTTACTGTCTCCCCACTTTTTTTAAACCTACAACTACTGATGTTAATAGTCAGGGCACTTCCAGAAACTGTGTGTGGGTGTCTGTTTGATGGGGTAGACAAAGCTCAAAGCCCTCTGCTGGAGGCTTGTGGCCTTGCTGCACCCTTCCTCCTAGAAAAGAGCAGAGGAGAGGTCCTCCAAGCAAGCTAGAGTGGCTGCTTCCGCTGCAGCCAATCAGGGCCCAGAAAGCCAGTATAAAGAAGCTGCTGGGCCAGGGCCTGTCAGTTTCTCTTTGGGGCTCAAGCCAGGCAGACCCAGGGACTGACTGAATGGGAAGGCAGCAGTACCTTGGACTGCCCAATGGATTGCAGGCCTGGCTGAAGCCCAGGTCGGGTAGGGAGGCTATGGTGAATTGCAAAACCCTGGACAGGGCATCATGAGGACTTTGAGATAAAGCCCTGAGTGAGAGCAAGGATGGAACAAATTCTTGGATAAGTGGCCCAGGGAGCGAGTAGCAGTGGACAGTAAGGACTGACACTCAGCAGACAACTACTATTTACAGGGTCCTTGGGCTGGGATCCAGAGGAGTGGATGGACCTGTAGCTACTCAAGGGGGGAGGAAAGAAGCCTGGTCCTAGGTGACCCAGAAGAGAGGGCATCTGGGATATCCTCCACTCCCAGAGCTGGTCACCAGAACAGGAGCTTGTGGACACACACCCTTGTCCAAAAGGAGACACTCAGGAGAGGAATAGCACCGCTGTGAAACAGCAGCCGGAAGGACAAAACAGCAGCTGTCTCATTTGCTGCTGTTTTATAACACAGCCTGACAAGCAAAGGTGTGCAGAAGTTGAGAAAGGAGCAGCCCTTTACTTTCTCTGTCTATATCTGCTTCTGTCTCTTCTCATTCCTCACTCACAGGCACACCAAACAAAAGCTACAGCCAATGTTGTGGGAAATGTCTGGGTGACTAATGAAGCCTCAGTTGACACCAGTGTAAAGCCGGAAAGATGTCATAGCCTCAGGTGGAGTTTGATGGCTGAGATCTCCTTTCTAGCTTCATCTAGTTTCAAGTTGCAGCCAAGAAACTGTCACAGCACAAACATGTTAAACAATCACTCGAGAGGCGAGCTATCTATTTTGGTACCTGTGCCGATTTACAGTGGGAAAAGATTAAATGAGCACAAAGATCTATTATTGACTTATTTCCTTCCTTTTCTTCTCTGCAAGACTCTTCACCAGGTAGCAGCTGTGCAATCTGATGGGAACTTTTAATAGTTTGACCATCAGGCTCAGGAAAACTTTGCAGACTACTTTTCCAGACCTGGTTCAATTTGTCGCATCTGTGCTGTACTGTTTCCCAGAGTTGTTGATGGCCTTCTGTTGCTATTTGTGCATAAATAAGAAGAACTTGCTAGCAGAATGTGAGCGTTGAGACAAGGCAAATGCCCTTGCTCCCTGCCCCGTGGGATGCTCACTGTGATCAGCAAAGTTGTCTCTCAGGCATTTGGGGTGAGCATTCCGCAGATGAAGACAGATTTATCCAAATGACCTGCACCTCTTGCATGTGAATGTTGCAAGAATAATCTCCTGATATATCTGCTGCTTTCTGTTTTGTCTCAGCATTGCTATGGGAACCCATTTCCTCATAACACACCAACATAGTACCCAGCAGCAGAAAGAAGTAAAAGTAATGGGGAGTAAATAATAAGGTACCCCTGAACTTTGAAACATCAGTTTGGCCAAGTCCCTTAGTTTTTTTATGCCTTAGTTCCTCATCTTTAAAATTAGAGTAACACGTCTCTACCTCGCAGGTATGATAGAATATTAGAACTAGAAGGACCTTGAGGGATCATCAAGTCCAGTCCCCTGCCCTCATGGCAGGACCAAGCACCATCTAGATCATCCCAGATAAATGTCTGTTTAACCTGCTCTTAAATATCTCCAGAGATGGGGATTCCACAACCTCCCTGGGCAATTTATCCCAGTGTTTAACCACCCTGACAGGTAGGAAGTTTCCCCTAATGTCCAACCTAAACCTCCCTTGCTGCAGTTTCATAGAATCATAGAATACTGGGACTGGAAGGGACTTCGAGAGGTCATCGAGTCCAGTTCCCTGCCCCCATGGCAGGACCAAATACTGTTAGACCATCCCTCATAGACATTTATCTAACCTACTCTCAAATATCACCAGAGATGGGGATTCCACAACCCCCTGGGCAATTTATTCCAGAGAACATGACCTATGAAGGAAGACTGAAAGAATTGGGCTTGTTTAGTTTGGAAAAGAGAAGATTGAGGGGGGACATGATAGCAGTTTTCAGGTATCTAAAAAGGTGTCATAAGGATGAGGGAGAAAACTTTTTCATCTTGGCCTCTGGGGATAGAACACGAAGCAATGGGCTTAAACTGCAGCAAGGCAGGTTTAGGTTGGACATTAGGAAAAAGTTCCTAACTGTCAGGGTGGTTAAACACTGGAATAAATTGCCGAGGGAGGTTGTGGAATCTCCATCTGTGGAGATATTTAAGAGTAGGTTAGATAAATGTCTATCAGGGATGGCCTAGACAGTATTTGGTCCTGCCATGAGGGCAGGGGACCGGACTCAATGACCTCTCGAGGTCCCTTCCAGTCCTAGTTTTCTATGATTCTATGAAATGAACATGGCACACCCAGTCAGAGATACCTGGCATATGCTTGGATATGACAACAATGGGGATATTTAAGTTCCTGGGTACACAGACACATAGGGCTAAGTGCTCTCTTTAGAGCCTGGTTAAAGTTTCAGCACCAGGCAGGCAAAGCCCCGTGAACCCTGCCCCAACCGTGGTAAAGACTGTGTTTTCTCCTCTCTCTGGCCATATGGAAGTGCCTCTGGAATAAGCAGCAAAATGGAGGCTTTTTAGTCTGTTTAGAAAACCAGTCTGAGAGACCACAGCAATCCTTTTCTTGTGTTGATTTTCAAAACTTTACATGAGGCTTTAGGGATCCGTGCTCTGAGTATGAAGTATGTCTGGTGATCAAGAGTGGATAAAATTCCATTAGAGGTAAAAATGTTGTCAAACTCTGTCCTGGAAAAAATATATCGAAAGCTGAGAAACTCCTTAATCAATTCAGACCAATGCTCTGTGACATTTCCCCCCAGACTCTTGTGCTGCTTACAAATTCTGAAGAACACCTCCAGTCATTTCTGGCATGGACTTATGATTGATTTCAAAGAAAAATGGGCCTGAGAATGTGGGTCTGTGTTTAAGGTGAAAAGGGAGTTGAAGATGAAAAGTCAACTGGCATGAAAGATTGCAGGGCAAATGTGAAGGCAGCAAAGCATGTGGGTGGTCTCGGAGCATGTAATAGGATATTGGGGAGGAAGAGGAATGCATTCAGGATGCTGGAGTTTAATAAAATCATTCCTTTAACTCAATCAATAACGTATAGGAAGAGCATACAATTAATCCCTGAGGAAGAGAATGATGCAAATGAGAAAGGGACTTGTGCCATTATTGAAATGGTCAGCGCCATTCACCCCTCATACACCAAACAACACACTCACACCCAATTCAAGGTAAGGCGCCATGAGCTGCAGAGTTTATAGCTGGTATCAGCAGAGCTTTTCCCAGGAGCTAAAGTTCCTATT
Source organism: Pelodiscus sinensis (assembly GCF_052426305.1). NCBI lineage: Eukaryota > Metazoa > Chordata > Testudines > Trionychidae > Pelodiscus > Pelodiscus sinensis. Next base: position 2,958,614 of record NC_143078.1, read on the forward strand.
TGCTCTCTGCTTGCTTCCCCCCCACACCAAAGGATGGCAGTGTGCTGAAAAGACAGTCTGTCTAAGCCACTAGCCTTCTGTGTTACTAGAAGCCCAGGCTAGTAGATTTTATAGCTCCCACTATGCTCTGGGGAGAGGCCAAAAATTAGGAGATCAGTGTGTGGGAGGGGGCTGCCTGGAACTAGGCTTGGGTGAGTCTGGACAGGAGAGAGGATATAGGAGTCAGTTGGGGGTGGGAGGTGTGGGTAGGAGTTAGGGTATAGGAGCAGAGTGGGGGTTCAGGGCCAGGGCAGGAGGGGGGCTGCTCCCTGATGTGGGGAAAGAAGCCCCAAGCCTCTGGGGCCAGATCCAGGCAAGCTGGGAGCCGGATCTGATCCCTGAGCCGTAGGTCCCTCTGGTCCCTCTGTCGTAGAAGATCTGCCCACTGGAATCCGTTTGGACTCCACCGGAGTGCCAGAAGGACTTGATAGTTGCAAAAGAAATTGAAAAACTAGGGAAAGTTACCACTGAGTCATTCGGCGAGACAGTAACCATTAACGCGGCATTCTGAAGCTAATTCGATTAAATGTTTCATAAGAGTCTCACACTTGAAATTCCGAGCCAACACGAAAGAGAACAGATGCAAATTATTTTTAAAAATGCACCAAAAATACCTATGAAGAGAAACTGCTCCTAAATGATTCAATTCCGAATAGCTAGCATATACATGACTCTCACTTTAATGGCCCCTCTTATCATTACTCAGTGTGAAACAGGAGGTACCACATTTTAATTGCTACAGATTGGAGGGAGTCTAGTGCCAGACAGTTAAGCACATTTCTGGTTCAGGCTCGCTGCTGAGTTCCATCTTTCCTTCATCATTTGAGAGCTGTTTTCTTTCTGTCTATATTAGCACACATGTCAACGCCAAATGGAGAGGGTTATACTGGAATCTACGTGGAGTTCTGGATTTTTTTACAGCCTTTAGAACAGGGGTAGGAAATACCAGCACAGAAGTTAGATCTGGTCCACCAGAGTTAGATCCTGGCGGGACCCTTCGGCTGTATTTACTCGATCAGCTGCAGGTACCGGCAACTGCAGCTCTTGGCCAAACCGCTGTTCCCGGCCAATGGGAGCTGTGGAAAGCAGTGTCCTGGCCCGCACAACTATCCACCACTCCCATTGGCCAGGAACAGTGATTCACAGCCAACAGGCACTGTGATCGCAGGTATCTATGTCTGTGCAGGTAAACAGAGCAGCGGCACCCCACCAGGGGTTAACCCTGGCCAACCACCGCCATGTTATTGCCCAACCCTGCTCTAGGAAATAAAACACTCTCAATAAGATGAAAACGTGGTAGCCTTCAGATGTTCTGGTGAGGAATCAAGCAGTAAATATGAGCACCGGCATTAGCACTAAGGTCGGGACATAAATAGCATTCCCTGTAATTCAAGCTTTTGGGTGGCTGCCTACGAGAGATTCAAATGCTGCTTAGATGATTAGCAGAGCACGTGTAGCCCACAGCATGTTTCTCTAACAGTGGTGCACATCCGTACATGCCTCATGCACATAACAAAATTTATTCTGCATGTAGATGGAGAAAGTTAGAGGACACATTGGATGTAAACACCTTGCAAAGGAGGTCTTGGCATGTGTTTCAGATCCCCATCTTGGTTGTAGGCACCTAAGCATAAATTACAGATTTCAGTGCTAAATTGTTCCATGAATTAAAGGAAGCGCTATGAAACCCAGATACAGCCAGCAAAACTGACACAAGCTCAAACTCCCGGAAGTTCCCCTCTCTATATAAAGAAGTAAAAGCTCACCTGCCTTCTGATAAGAAAAGGAAAGAGAGACTTACTATACCTACAGACCCAACTTCTTCCTGCATGCATTCAACCACTGGTTTATATACCTCAGTAGCTCTGAGCCTTTCCATATTACTGTTCCCGTTTCAGGAGCCTGATTTGTCTTGCCTACTTAAAAACTACTTGCTTACAAAATCAGAGATAAAACTGCCAAACTGTCACAGCACACTGGTACTGACAGATTGCTTATTTTCTCATTTTTTACCATATAATTATAAAACAAGAAAAGTGGGATATAAATATTGTACTTACATTTCAGTGTACACTACATAGAGCAGTATCAAGAAGCCCTTCTTTGAAATTTTAGTTTGTACTGACTCTGCTGCTTTTTATATATAGGTTGAATCCCTCTGACCTGGCAATATCTGTGGTCCAGCATGATTTCAGTTAGCCGTATGTCCACTTATCATGGGTGTGGCCAAGTTTCCTACAGTCCCATAAAGGTTGTTTGTAGCCACCAGGCCTGGCTCTCAGTGTTCTGTGCTGTGATTTAGATCTAATGTACCCCTACATGTCTTCTAAGAGCCCAGTAAGTAATGGAAGTGTTGGTGATACTGCTAGACAATAATGACTTCCCATGGCCTGGCAAACTCTGTGGTTCAGCACCGGTCCTGAGAGTGCCAGACTACAGAGATTCAACCTGGAGCAGTATTGTAACACCAGGAAAATATCTAGATGAGCTGATGAACTCCCTGGAAAATCTCTGCATACCCCCAGAGGTATACACACCGGTCATTAAAATACCTTATTCATGCTGTGGGAAAGATGTTGCTAATTATGTTTTTGTACCATCCTCCACAGTCCTCTTGCTCTCTTATTAAGCTTAGCTGGTGGATACCAGGCAGCAGCTGCAAAGCATCTGGCTGCTTGGGGATGGCCTATATTTTTAACCTCTCTTTTTTTTCTTGCACAGAGTTTCATGCAACCCAGCCAAGAATTCACCACTTTAGCAGACAACCGCTGCCACCTTCTGAAGTGACATAAACTGCTATTAATTTCCACAGATCTCTCTGGGGGGTGGATGCTATCTGGGTAGATTTACTTCTCATTGGTAATAGTGGTCCTTCTCAGTGGTCTTTCGGGTAGACTCTGGCATGCCACTATGATCAGTTCTCATGCCCTTTGGTGAGAGGGAGTGCTCACCATCCTGCACGGTTTGAATCTGGAACAAGACTACAAAGAACACCTGGCCTTGCTGAGACTACTCCATGTGGATGCAGCAGGATGGAAGGCCGAACAGAGCGTGGGAGGAGGAGCATAGCCAGACTTGTTCTTACTCTGTCATGGGATTCATTTGGATTAAAAGCCTGTTTGTCAAGCTTCCAACTCAGTTTGCCTCATCGGTGTTCCAAGGAGCAGCAATTTTGATCAAGGAACTTAACACAAAATCTTGAAAAGCCATCTGAGGGCGTGATGGGTCTTCTGCTATATCATTCCAGCCAAGTGATTAATTTCACTCACCCCATCCCCAAGCAGGAAAACATCCTAGCCCTCTCTGCTCGTGGCAATGCTCGCTTTGTCGAGACAAACCAAGCAAAGGGCCAGGCTCCTTTTCTGTCCAATGCTCCTGCTCCATCCCCCGCCTGGGATTCTGCAAGTGGTATGCATGGCCCAGGGAATGAGATTTTACTGCAGAAAGACTATGTGCAGTGTTCATTAAAAGTCCAGTGGCAAAAGGGGAGGAGATACAGAGAGCTCTAGGCTCAATGAAGCTTTTCACATTTGGGGCCCCGATGCTGAACCTAACCAAAGTCACTATGGCTCTGCATGGGAACAGGGGACTGACCCTCAGGAGCACCTTGCAGGATAGGCTCCATGGTTATCATGAGTTCAAATCTGACCCAGGCTATGGGGAATCTTCAGCAGGATGAATGAGCCACATGTTCCCAGCCCACCTTGTGAGTGGACAGAGGTTCGTGTAACAACAAACCAATCAGAGCTGGACCTTGCTCCCCGCAAGGCCAGATGAACTCTGGTCTTGAGATTTTCAAAGCAGGTTAGCTTTCATCATGTGACCTCCGCTTGCTTGGCTTTGAAAATCTCCCCCTGGAACTGTGTTCTGACCCCTAGTGGTGGTGCTTTCATGGCATTTGTAAGCTTGAACTGCCTTAGATGTATACACTGCTTCAAAAGAAGCAGGCAGCTCCCTGTGCTATCCAGAGCCTTAAATTAACCTCAGCTTCTTTTCTATATAAAAGAAAAAAGGAAAATGATGCACTGAGGCACTCTGTCATTATTCTGCACAGCACAGATAATAATAATAATAATAAAAAATACCCTCCATTGTCCAATCACCTTTCAGATCTTGCAAGAGAGGAACAGACAATCATAATTAACAGGGCTTCTCCCCCTTCCTTCCCCAAAGCCATGAAACTGATGTAGAAACTTTAAAGCTCGGAGCAATACTTACAGGGAGAAGATGAAAAGCTTCTCGGAACATAGATTCGAGCGTCAGATGGAAATTACTGCTCCAATTCATCCTCCTTTATTACAGGGCTCTGTGAGTTTAATGGGAAGCGAATACAGTTACTTTCACCTGTCTTAGGGGAAAAATGACATTCCATTTTGTCTCCAAAAATACACATTATTTAACTTATAAAATATTTAATCTAAGTAATTAATCCTCTCACGACAGTGCTTTGCACATTTTCTCTGGCAATCCATACTTCCAAGGGCCTATTGTAACAGCAAACTTTGTTTCCTTTTTCATATGAAATTAATCAAAGGTACATCCTGAATTATTCAGGAGAGGAGTGAAACCTGCTTACCACAGCTCACAGAAGGGAAAACTCCCATTTCTTTCATATCCCGCCAATACGACAACTCAAGTCAGCATGGCAGCTAGTGCACAAGAGTTCCTGCTGACTATGAGCAGGAGAACACAAGAATGGCCATGCTGGGTCAGACTAAAGGTCCATCTAAATCTGTATCTTGTCTTCCAACAGTGGCCAATACCAGGTGCCCCAGAGGGAATGAACAGAACAGGTAACCATCAAGTGATCCCTCCCCTGTCACCCATTCCCAGCTTCTGGCAAACAGAGGGTAGGGTCACCCCATCCCAGCTAATAGCCATTGATGGACTTATTTTCCATGAATTTACCTAGCTCTTTTTTGAATCCTGTTATAGTCTTGACTGTCACAACATCCTCTGGCAAGGAGTTCCACAGGTTGACTGTACATTGTGTGAAGGAATACTTCCTTTTGTTTGTTTTAAACCTACTGCCTATTAATTTATTTGGTGCCTTTAGTTCTTGTATTATGTGAAAGAGTAAATAACACATTTTCTTTTTCTACACCAGTCATGTTTTATAGACCTCTATCATATCCTTCCTTAGTCCTCTCTTTTCCAAATTGAAAAGTCTCAGTTTTATTCATCACTACTCATAAGGAAGCCATTCCATACCTCTAATCATTGTAGCATGTAAAGTTTCTTCTCCCTGTGGTCTATAAGGCTTAGCTTTTCATGTGTGTTAGGTTTAGATACATGGCCTCCATGAATATCTATATGAAACTGTCCAGCATGAAAATGGTCTGGATGGGGCCTAATGGGTTATTTTATCTCTATTCTTTATACGTCTGTTTATTCACAGGTCAGACTTTTTCTCTCTCACATTAAAACTAGTCCAGGTTTCTGAGCAGGAAGAGTTCTAACAATAGTTTCTCAATTTTAAAAGGAAAAACCCTCTTTTTTTCTGGTTAAGAGATCAATTCTGCTTGTGGTGAAATTTGCCAAACTCAGCAAAGAAGAGAGATGAAGTTTTACTTTTAAATTTTGATTTTTTTTTCAAAACTGTCAAAAATATTAATTTGGTGCCTCATGTAGTGTCCCTGACTTCCAGCAATCTCTGCCAGGTGTAAGTTATACAGAAAGTGCTTAGCAAATTTATTCAAGCATAACTGGAGCCCAACAGAAACAGAGTGGTTTCAATTTTCTTTCATTTTCAACTGCATAAATCCAGAGTAAGAACTCTGGCGTTCATGGCTTATTCTGTATTTGAAAATAAGAGCAGAGGGCTCATGGGTTTGTTAGGTTTGGGCCTCAAGCCTGAAAAACAGAATAACATGAGGGTATCCCTGTGCTCATAAGCAACCCAAGAGAATTTAGTGGATTGAGCACAGAGCTCAACATGTGGGATTTTCTTTGTAAGACTGGAGCTTCTCAGCTCCAGTTCAAAGCGATTGTGTTTCTTGGCCTGGCATAACCAACGAGGAGTCTTGTGGCACCTTAGAAACGAACAGATTTATTAGAGCATCGGTTTTCAGGGGTAAACCCACGTCATCAGGTGAATTGGAGTGGAAGTTACAGAAGCAGGAGTAAATATACAGAAAAAGTGGCTTGTGTTAATAAAGCTAAGGGTGGAAGTATGTCATTCACAGCATTTGGCTGGGAGATGTGAATATCCAGAGAGGGGAATTTGCCTTTGTAATGCGTTAACCAGTGAAGATCCTTATTCAGTCCCAAGTTGGTAGTGTTTAATTTGCAAATGAATTCACCAATGGAAATGGCTGCTGGAAGAAGGTGACATTAAAATAGGTTCCACATGCCAATTACATCCAAACCTCAAGAGCTTGACATAAGCTGTTGTACTTTGCATAATCACCAATTCCCCCCTTCTTTACCACCCACATGGGACAGACTCTTGTGCAACAAGCACCTTCACAGGAGAAAAAACCTCACCTTTCCTGAGGATCTCAGGCACCTATCCTTGAGCTACTTTTAATACAATGGGAAGCACTGGAGCCAAGCAAATGACTTGAGTGCCTCAGAGGTGAAAGATGTCTATTGGGCACATATGCTCCTATTTCTGGTACAATAGCACATCGATTTCTCATATCAAGCAGGGCCAGATAAACACTGGAGAAATCAATTTACACAGAAAGTGCAGGAAATTACTTCTTACATAAACAAATAAATCCCCACTCCTAACCTTCGACATGAAGGCTTCATGGTGGCTTTTTCACCCTGTCACTGAGAGGCAGGGCAGATGACAGATGTTCATATTTTTTTATGTGGCCTTATTATTTTTTGAAACCCAAAGCATTACTGTGTATTAAGTTCTAGAATTGAGCTTGTATTCCTACACTAGGGAAGGAAAAGAAGAGATGTTACCGTTTGAACTTCTAGCCTGGCACTCTCTGGTCCAGCAACATGTGTGATCCGGCATGATTTCAGTTAGTGGGATGTCTACTTATCACGGGTGTGGCCACGTTTCCCACGATCCCATAAAGTTTGTTTATAGCAACCAGTCCTGGCTCTCAGGACTGTTCTGTGCTGTTATTTAGCTCTAATGTACACCCAAATGTTTTCTAAGAGCCCAGTAAGGGAGTGTTGGCAATGCTGCTAGACCAGTGTTTCTTAAACATTGTAAGACCGAGCAACAACAAACAATAATTTTTTTCAAAGCAAAAAAGCTGAGGAAACATTATTGATGGGGGGAAAAAAGGGCCAGGGGGAAAGTTATTGAGCAAAAAAAAAAAAAAAGATCGCCTGCCCCTTTAAGGGCGGCCATTTTGAACATTGTTATTCTCTGCGGCACACCTCCGACAATTTAAGAAACACCGTGCTAAACAATATTGACTTTCTCTGATTCAGCAAATTCTCTGGATCAGCACAAGTCAGGTCCCTAGGGTGCTGAATTAGAGAGGTTCAGCATGTAACTACTACAGTGTTTGTGTCTAATGCTATCTGTGCTTATTCCATACCAACATATATATGGTGTGGATAAAGCATATACACACAGACTAGCAGCTTATATATTAATCAGCCATAAATAGATCCATCAAATGTAGCCACAGCCCTGAGACAGCTAGCTCTTCCTCCTCTCTGTCTCTCATATAGTTCTTTAATAGTATCTCTCACCATAACATCCAAGAGCTTCATGGTGTTGCTTTCTATTAAACCAGTTAACATTTCCTGGAACAGGTGACGGTAGGTTGCACTGTGTCTGTGAGGCATTTATATAAATGCTGCTCGTTATTTTTACTCTCCACATCAGAAAGGGGAACAACTAGAAAATCCAGACTAAGATTCTGTATCACCTCTCCCATGTTATTTGCTAACAAAGTCAAAACTCCAAATGAGCTTTTGAGAAGGTAAAGAGCTCCCTCAGCCTCCTCACTTCCCTGTGGGGCACTAACGAGCCATCCGTTCCCTCAGCACTTCTTACCTGTGCTAACTGGGTTTCAGTTACTCCCTTAACAACAGGGTTTACTTTTCAGAAGAGTGGGAAAGCACTAAGGCCTGGCTTTCAGAGGAGCTGGGCGTTCGTAACTCCCTCTGGAGATTAAATGGAGTTGTGAGATGTTCAGCACCTGTTTAAAATCAGGTCTTTAGGGTATTGGAGCCTGAAGTGGATCTCCTTGTGGTACAGCAGCACTGACATTAGTGGAGTCACTCCAGATTGACACCGGTGCAGGACAGGAGAAACAGGCCTTGGTGAATTTAAGTAGTTTCCACTATAAAGGAGGAGAGATTGAGCCTATGAAGGAAATAACAGGAGTATGAGGGAAAAAAATAGCCAGCTCCTCTCTACTGAAATAGTTGGAATGTCTTGCTTAAAATATAACTCTCTGCATGGCCCCTCAAGAAGCAACAATAAAGAGAATTTTCATCTAAAAATTAAGCCCTGGAGGTGAAAACTTCAAAAGAGTTGAACTCTGGATCAAGCGAAAGCACTGTACTCCTGCGGGAGCTGGGCAGAACAAGTTTTGATAAAGTGTTTTAAAACTTTTCCAGCTCCGTGATCAGATTTCATCAGCCATTCAGCTTCAGGAGGCAGTCGGTGATTGGCCAGCTGTATAAACATACGCTCCAATGGGGAGTCAGACCCCTTGAAATGATGATGAACATACTGCATGGAACACAGAGGGGAAAGTGAGAGAGAGCAAAGTGTACTCAGACCAACATGATGCTGGAAAGATAAGGGAGGATGCGTGAAACAAAATGCTAGAGATTCATAGATCAGAAATGCCTCTAGACTCAAACGCACACAGCAATGCTGGTAACGCACTATAGGCCAGATTTCCATAGTGTTCAGCGCTCAAAAATCAGGGCTGGATTTTCAGAACAGCTGAGCTGCCATTCAGAGACATGGGGCTTTTGGGGGACATCAAGTCGGAAGTGTCACTATGGCAGCTGCTGGGTGCTCGGCACTTTTGAAAATCAAAGTCAAAACACGTGAGCCTTTTTGACTATCTGGCCAGTCAGGAAGAACTAAGCCCTTACGCTTTCCACTAGAATCAATGGAAAGGTTCCCCCCTTTGAGTTAATGGGTAGCAGACCAGAACCTTTCTTTGCAGAAATGTATCTCCCCATGGGTTGAATTCCCTGCACCTCAAGATAGAATCATAGGGCTGGAAGAGACCTCATGAGGTCATCAAGTCCAGCCCCCTGCCCAAGGCAGGACCAATCCCAACTCAATCATCCCAGCCAGGGCTTAGTCAAGACGAGACATAAAAACCTCTAGGGATGGAGATTCCACCCCCTCCCTAGGGAACCCATCCCAGCGCTTCCCCACCCACCTAGGGAAATAGTTTTTCCTAATTTCCAACCTAGACCTCCCCCATTGTAACTTGAGACCATTGCTCCTTGTTCTGCCATCTGTCACTACTGTGAACAGCCTTTCCCCATCCTCTTTGGAACCTCCCTTCAGGAAACTGAAGGCTGCTATCAAATCCCCCCTCACTTTTTTTCTGCAGACTAAACAAACCCAAATCCCTCAGCCTCTCTTCATACGTCATGCACTCCAGCCCCCTAATCATTTTGTTCGCCCTCCGCTGGACCCTCTCCACATCCTTTCTATAGCGGGGGGGGGGGGGGGGGGGGCAGAACCAGACACAATACTCCAGATGTGGCCTCACCACTGCCGAATAAAGGGGAATAATCACTTCTCTGGATATGCTGGCAACGCTCCTCCTAATGCAACCTAATATGCCATTAGCCTTCTTGGCTACAAGGACACACTGTTGACTCATATCCAGCTTCTCATCCACTGTAACCCCCAGGTCCTTTTCTGCAGAACTGCTACTTAGCCAGTTGGTCCCCAGCCTGTAACAATGCTTGGGATTCTTCTGTCCCAAGGGCAGGACTCTACATTTGTCCTTGTTGAACCTCATCAGATTTCTTTGGGCCCAGTCTTGTTATCTGTCTAGGCCCCTATCCCTGCCCTCCAGCATATCTATCTCTCCTCCTAGCTTAGTGTCACCTGCAAACTTGCCGAGGGTGCAATGCATCCCCTCATCCAGGTCACTAATAAAGATGTTGAACAAAACCGGTCCTAGAACCGATCCTTGGGGAAAACTGCACAAGATGCACAAGTCGTGTGTCTCACTACCTGCCTTTAGATATCCGCAATCTCTCCAGCTGTTGTGAAGGGAGCAAAGAATCCCCACCCAGGGCCTGGCAGGGAGAATAGCAGCTGGGATGAAAAGGAGAAGCTACATGGACGGCTGAGTGTGTGCACCACAGAAATAAAGAATGGGGAGCAGCTCTGTTTTCCCCTACAGTTATATATGGTCAGAACTGAACTGGCACGTCACCATGGCGTGAGAAGATGCTCTTCTGTTGGGTGAGAAATAAAACCCAATTCCTTTGATCCAGTGGTGGGCAACCTGCAGCCCCCAAGAGTCCACCTACTGCTTGCAGTCCCCCTATAGGAGCTCCCTTCCCCACACGCCTCTCGTGCACAGGGTCACCGGAGCCCTGAACTTCCTACTCCTCGCCCTGCTCCCACAAATGCACTGATCCTCTCTCCATCTTTGCTCTTTTCCCTCCCTCTCAGAGCCGGAAGGCCCTGAACCAGCTGTTTGCGGCAGTTCAGTCTCTGGGCAAGAAGGGCTGGTGTGGGGAAGGAGAGAGAATCAGCCAAATCATGGTACTCCAGAAGTGCTGGCAGGAGAAATGTGGGGCTCGAGGGTGTGAGAAGCATGTGGGGGAAGAGTCCAGAGAAGGGGTGCGCAGGCTGAAGGTGAAAACCCAGTGGGCCATGGACCAGAGGTTGCCCACAATTGGTCAGGCGGCCCACTGAGACCAAGGAGGACCACTCGTACAGCCCACTCACTAGTCTTGGTTGCCTACTGCTGCTTTGATTCATCTGGGTTTATTACAGTTTCCCTAGCGGCCTTTTGCCAAAGAGAGTGGTCAGTGTCATAAGCCGTGTAATGATCCAATTCCAGTTTGGATAGCGACATTTCAGCAACAAAATTCTGCCCTGGGTGATGTTGGCAAGTATCTGACATAACTGCAGAGACAGCAGAGTGAATAGACATTGTTGTAACCGAAAACAACACTTTGTCCATTGTCTTTCAATTTCATCTGCCCTCGCAAGCAGAGAAGTTATCACTAAATTGGCACCGAGTGTTTCTTCTGGCACAGATTGGATGCAGTGTTCTCAGAAGCGGATGGATTTCAGCAGCCACTGAGTAATGTCTGTTACAGTATTCTCTGTAAATAACTGGGATATTTCCAGAAGAAGGTCACTAAATAAGTCTAAGCTATTAATAATACATCAGGATACATGTATCTTTCTTCAAGAGGTTTATCACTGTAAGTGAAAGCTAAGTGCTGTATTGCTGCAATTTGTAAATGGCTGGTTTTGAAGAGTATTCAATATTCAGTTACATTGGCTCTGAGAGAAGAATGGAAGTAGAATCTCACATATTATGGCTTAGTGTAATGCCAGCTTCAAACCCAACAGAAAATTGAAAACCACTATTTATCCACAAGATTGTACTAAAAACATTTCCTTTAGATTTTCAGCAGGCAGCTACCGAAAATGATGCGATATTTCTTTATGCAGGCACTGACGCCCTATGTTCACAGTCTAGCAGAGAGGAAAAAGTCTAACACCCACTTGTAACAACTTTAGAACAAGCCATCCCAACCGGAGAACACAGACAAGACAGAGGGTCACATTCTACGAGAATGAGGAAAGAAGCGAAACCAAAGAGTGTGCAGCAAAACCTCTGTCAGAACCAGACGGGCTCAGCTCTCAATTATGTACTGTAGCTACTGAGTGGCTGGGCTGCCCAAGTCAGACAGACGAGTCACTCCCGGTGCTTCAGGTTTTATCATCATCAATATTCATATTGAGGTGTGCCTACAGGGCCAAAAAGGGCTCAGTGCCCATTGTGCCAGGTGCTGCACACACCCAAACTGACAGGCAGTCTCTGCCCAAAGAGCTTGGAGTCTAAATAGACATGACCAAGAAAGCATTAATTTTCCCCCTTTTACAGATGGGGGTTAAAGTGACTTATCCTACACTGTAGAGGAAGTTGGTGGTACAGGCAGAAATCAAAGTGAGGTTTACAGAGTACCAGTGTTTTAATCACTCCCCAGCTTTCCTCACTCAAGATATTTACTTAGCCTCATTGCCTTTCCGAAGCAGCGTCTCAGAATGCACGTTTAGGGTTTTAAAAGGTGAACAGAACTCCTGAAAACAGTTCTCTGTTCTGCTCACCAGTCAAGTGACACCTTCCCGATCTGCTAGTCTCATTTGGAAGGTGACAGACCACAGCTGGGGAAGTGCAGACCCCTTAGCAAAGACATCCGGGAGCAAGTTGAGGAGGAAAACTGTGAACTGTCGCATGAGGTGCCACTGAGAATCTCATGTCAGCACCGATGCCGCAAAGCACGTAAGCTTGCATGTACGTTTAAGCAGGAGAGTAGCTTGGTTGACTTCAGTGGCGCCTTCTGAAGTAGGTGCCTCTGTATTTTCTTGTATTGGTGCCCAGTTGAGCTATCTATTAAATAGTGTGATGGCATGTTGCAATTTACATTAAAAACAAAAATAAACACAACTTATTAAATTGCATAAAACCTACTAAAATAGCCATGCTAAAAACCCCACTGAATTCAATGGGAGCTGTAGAAAGTCAACACTTCTCAAAATCAGGGCAAGTTTATTGAGATGTCCACATATGGATTTAGGTTTCTAATTTTCAGCAGCCAGGTTTGAAGATCTGACACACAGCAATTTCTGTTTTTTTTTATGCAGTTCCCTTCTTTTTTACTCCCAGCCAAAACTAGTTGCCAAATTTGACCTGAATTCATGAACAGTTTTGGTTGACCCAAAGCTCCGATTTTGGGGCAAACATTTGCCAATTAAGACATTTGCCAAAAAAGTTTAACCCGTGCTACCCCAGTGCAAGAGAGCAGAGCATGCCCTAGCAGGAAGATGAAGGGAGCTGAAGTTAGCAACTTATTTTATATTTCATCCAGCTGACCAGCCTGTTACATTTTTACACGCTCACTCAGGGGAGACACGAGTGAGATTTTGGGAGAGTTTAGTGTAGGCCCCTGGTGGGTTAGAATGACTTACACGGCACACATACACCATGCTAGCCCTCTACACAAGCTACATTTTATCCCATGGATCTACCGGGGAAAATGGTTGTTTCACTGCAAAATAGCCTTCGTGCTTCTTTTCTTTTAGAGACTCGATGGGGCCACAGATATGTATCAGAAGAAGAGACCGACATGTTGTCTAGGATTCAGGACATAGCTCAAGTTTCCCAGGAAGTGAAAAGGCAGGTGGCACGCAGCTGTCATGTTCCAAATGTCAATCACAGCCCAGGTCTGAGCTTACCCAATCTCCTCCCAAGTCATTTGGGTCAACGGAACTGAACGATACAGGTCTAAATTGCTGCTGTGCTTGGAAACCTGTTCCCCGTTACTTCCCTCCTGCATTGAACACAGCTCCCACACCTGCGTTCTGCCACTGTCTTGTCTGTTACATAGTTCTGGCTTTCACTCCCGCCGTGCATCTCGAGGTGCAAGACAAGCTGGTGGAGATGACTGCAAATGCTGGTTTGTGAGCAAGGCAGCCTCACGTAAAATGCTGCAGGAAGAGGAAAGCCAGGCGCCAACCTGACAAAATGCTGAGTCGTCCCTTGGCATGGCAGCCCACTCAAGCGGCAAACAAGAGAAGAAAATAGACTTGGTGATTTGTGTAAGCCCTGGCAACCGCACTTGAATGTACAATAAGTTTCTGTCGAGCACCGTGTCCCATTAAAATGAAAATGTGGAGGTCTCCATAAACTAAGTAAATAACTTTCCTCCTTCTGTTTTATTAGAGGATTCCTGTGGAGCTGACATCTCAGGACAGCTTTTGATCGGAACTATCACTATTCCAAACACATGCATGACAGGTAAACCACCTTTACAGTTGGGGTGTGTGCGTTTGTGTGTGATTTTAATAATTCTCAGTTGATCTAATTTTAATACACTCCCATCCCTACACCAATACTTGCATCCCCAGTTGGTTTTATGTCACTTGATAGAGCCTTAGCTGGATTAACGATCCCAGCATGCATTTTCAAGAGGCGCGGCATTAGCCACCTGTTGGCATTAATTACATTTTGCAGAGCAAGTGGCCTCTTGAAATGCATACTTGAATGAGCAAGGCTGGACAAAATGATCTGAGGGTTTGTAATCCTAGCTGGGTGTTTAGCATCCAAGTCTGTTTTATTCCAGCTCACAATATGTATTAGAACTGGGCCGCAGATAAATGTTTTCTTCTTTTGATTCCTGTCTAGGCTTTTCCCAAGCAACTATTACAGGAGCACCTTCTTTTGTAAAACAAGTATCAGTGGTGTCTGGGCTCACTTGCTAAGTCAGCTCGCTGAGAGTTCAACTCTCAAAGAAGAGAGAAGAGAAAACTACTTTGACTTTTCCCCTCTTTTCTTTATTATAAAACTGCTATTTTCTCTGTTTATATGGGTGCATTTAGTGCTGATGAGAGAGCCTGCCTGAGACTGACCGGATGCCCTCTAGTCCCAGAAGAGGCAACATTGAGAGCAGCCATACAAGTCTTTGCTTTCTTCCCCATCTGAAAGAAAGATATTGTTGACCTCAGACTGCATTCACTTGCCCACTGCCTTCAGCTCCCGTGCCTGGCGGCCCAAACGTGAAGATTTCCCCCCCCTTCTTTCTGTCTCCTGTTTTCCCCGCACAAGCCAGCCAAGCCACTGGGGTAAGAAATTGCCTTTTGTTCCTGCCAATGAGTGAAATCCAGAGGACAGGACCCAAATCTCCTTAGAGGTAAATTATTCAATCACAGTTCTTTCCCTGAATTGGTGGAACTAATTAATGTATTTAGATTTCTCTCTCTCCTTCCCCCTCTCACCCTCCCTGCCACAACTTCCAACCACCTTGACTTGCTTGATTAACATTCTCACTGCGAATTTCCCCAGAATGTTTCTCAGAGGCCATACATAAATTCCCTCTCATCTCCAATACAGGATGTTCATTCTGATGGAACAATGGACAAGATCTAAAAGGGCTCGCCCTGAGGGCTCAGCTCTTTGGAGAACAGTCTCCTTGAGGAGGGAAAGAACAAAAAGCGCAGCCCTGTTTCCAGGGGTCTAGGAGATGGCTGGCTGGAGCTATCTATAAGAGACAGGTCTTTGGAGAGTCCACATTACGAGGTCTGAGTTTGAAAGTCCTGGGGGAGAATAGAAAGGAATTGAAATGACAAACTGCATAATGAGAAAAATGAACTTGCAGGGGCTGTAAATAGAAGTCAAGGCTTCCACATGATATGCCCACCAAGGAGAAAGAAGGGGACAGCAGTACCCCCTGCAGACCCATTGGCTATAGAAACTGGAGGCCCAACAGCCCCAGATCCTGTGTTTTTCTGCCAGGAAATTTGGGTTAGGAGGTTCCAGAAGCATGTGGCTTGTTGGCTGTATGTGGACTTAAATATGTTTTTGTAAACCAGAAGGTGAGGGGAAGGGGAGAGGCAGTGGCAATTAACTGATGCCTGCAGGGGATGGCATACAGGGTGGGACACCCAGAGGGACGGGAAAGGGGCAGACCCATGTAGCAATTAACATTTCGGTGTGGGCGTAAGAGGGCAGTGCACTCCAGAATGCTTCCACAAGTCACCTATGGAGAGGAGGGTGTGATTGGTGCAGGATTTGGGACAGGGCATGAGTGTCAGAGAGGGAGGAAGCAAGCCTGGGTATTGCATACTCTAGCTGCTTTGGGCATCCTGTTGTCTAGCTCAGTGTGACTGTGGGGAAAAGGAAGAAAAGATGCAGGTGGCTATTTGGGAAGGAGACAATCCTTGCTCCTGGGTATTTGCCCGTCACTGTGATTGGAGCTTGCAGCAAACTATTGCATGAAAGTTGCCCAACTTCAGAATGAGCAGTGAGGGGGAACAAAAGATCCTTTTCCCTTTACCCATTTTTCATTTAGTGGAGGAGCTGGGAAGCAAGGAAGCACAAGCCACAGAGACCACATGGGAAACATAGTCAACCAAAGTGTAGAAGCATTTCTGCTTGTACAGCCTGGTGTGTCTCTTTGTTGTTGCTAGTAGTAGCCCATATTGGCATAGAAACTGGAGCTCTGCTACTGAACAGCTCATTTGTCACCTCAATCAATATCAAACATTGCACCGACCCTCCCCATGAAGTGTCTGGTGGGTTCGAGCCTCGCCTGCCCAATACCAAAACTCTGACCTCTAACACTTGATCTAAAAGAATTACTCCACCTGCTGGTAGCAACAGTAGACTATTATCCTCCATGCACATTAACCACTAGAAAGGTGCACAACACAAGCTTTACAAGCATGCTGCAAAACCCAATGCTGGTTGCTGAGCATATGACTATATCACACCACACACGGAGGTGGTTCTGCTGTTCAAGATTGCTTTAGTTTAACCCTGGGGCAAGTGTCACAGGGCACCAATGAAGGATGTGCATAGCAGAGTAGAGCTGGGAGCTTGTGGGATTCAGAAGGCTTCTCCAGCCGGGGGGAAGGAAGCTGGTTGCCACTTGGGGGAGGGCGGTTATCTGGCTACAGACACACCAATCACTTTTAAAGTACGTTAGTCTCTTTAAATAACCCTCCTGTAGGAGCTAAGCCCCACGAAGGGGCTGCAAGAGATGCCACCACTGCATGCCTGTGGAGAAAGTAAGCACTGGGTTCTCCTAACCTTAATATTTCCAGCTGTCTTTTTACCAATGGGCTTTGGCCAGCTTCACCAACCCTTGTGTGTTCTATCTTCCTGATGTGTCTCAGCAGGACGCCCTCCCTGAGCACGAGGTGGGGAATGGCGTGAAGCTGCCCACTTAGGGACACCGGACGCATTTCTCTACAGACTGGCACCCTGAGCTGCTACAGCTGTTGGGATGGACCATCAAGCAGCCCTTTGCCAAAAGGGCCATGCCTCAGGTTTCCTCTGCTCCCAGCTAGGCTCAAAACTTTGCAGAGTTCTCAAGCTAGGGGAAAAGGAAAAATAATAGATAAGGGAATGCAGCACAGGGACACCCATTGGGCTGGGGAGACATGATAGGAACAATGCTTTCCCCGCCTTCTTCTCTTTCCATAGACCATTTGAAACCTCTCAAGGCCTTTCATGCCTAAACAGTTGGGCTCATGCTTGGGTTACACCATGTCGGGGTGCAACTGAAAAAGGAACATTAAAGATTTAATAGAACATCTGGAGTGAGAGTCTTGGCTGCTCCAGAACCTTATGCTTCCCACAAAATCTGCTGGTCTGACATATACAATATGAAAGACCAAGCAGACTGCTATGTGTTGCATACTCCAAATTACCTTTTATCGGCACAACAAATTTAGTTTGGAGCAGCCTTTGGTGTCTATGGCGCCTTTAGATACACGCACCTTTAATACAAACACCATTTAATAGGCTGCAAAATCATCCAAGATTAACTAGTCTTACTGGCCTGCTTTAGCAGCCCTGGTAGTCATCTCTGAAGTTGTGCTACTTTCAATATAAGCACAATACACGTATTGAATAAAGATGGTGTGCGACAAACGGTACCTCCTCAGTCTAAGTAAGCAGAACCAACATATTCTTCATTCATTTTGTTCTCGGGGTTACTGTTTTTCCATGGTGAGAGGTTGGCTGCCCAGGTGAGACCTTTGCTTTCCCTAAGAATGGTAATGGGGGAAATTTACCAAGGTCTATGGTATGGTGCTCTCTTTCCCTCTTGCTCCTTCAGTTTCAACAGCTGCCTGCACATTAGCACAGCCTGAGGTATGCTACCAAACCCAAAGCAGCAGCCAGTTACCTTCAAAGAGATAGGCAAGCAATATTCCCTCTCATCTTTTCAATCCAACATGTGGATTTTTTCCATCCCTGTGCGGAATACATTTTATGTGCACCGTGGCATGTGTGAATGCGCACCACCAGTTGAAACACAAAACCTAGCTCTGAGTGCTCTGTGAATCACCTGGGCAGCATTTGAATTTCTCCTGGGCAGCTGCACAAGTGCCCAGCTTACAGGGAGCACAGGCGGCAAGCTAGGAACATTATTAGAAGCATGAGTATTGAGGGGGAATGTATTGGGCACAAAGTGCTCTTTATAATACCGATCACTCTTAAAACCTGTGATTGATTGATTTTGCCAGAACAGTAGCTAACGTGTCACTGGCCAAATCAAAAAGAGGTGGGGGAGAAATAATAAACCTGACAAGTGTCATGGGCCAATGCAAAACTAAGAAGGAATGAAGTAATTTAATGCCAGCCTATGGTTTCAGACTTCTCAGCCCTAGCCACTTCATCTTGAGAAATGAAAAAATAATCCAGCTCCAAGTGCAAGGTAAACCCTGACACTCCATCATGTTCAAAGCCAGTTCTGCATTGATTTAGATGCTAGCTACAGGGAAATCCATAGGCTGAGATAAACGACAGTGTCCAAATCTGAGAGCTTGAGGTAGACAAACCAAACTATTAATGAGTTTTCTCCAAGTGTGATTCTTAAAATTAGACAATTGGGTGGTCAGTAACTAATCTCTGAATACAGCTGTATGATTGTCTACATGGAAATTGCCTGATCTAGCTGTAATCCAGTGACCTGAAACCACAGCCTTTGAACTTTCTAGTTCTATCTATATAGACAGTTTAGAAATTTGTGCATCTGTCTGTGAGTCTATTTGTTCAAGAACTCCTCCTAAAGAGTAAGAGCTAGCACCAGCAAATTTTGTAGGCAGCCTTCTCGTCTCCTAACTTAAAGCCAGGTCAGGGGTTGGTTGTTCCAGGAAAATAGGATGTGCCTGGAATTCGATTGTTTTCCATAACATAAAAAGCGAGGGGGCAGAGAGAAGAGGGGCATGATACTCACAGTCACCACTGGGGGGCAACAAGTGCAGGGGACAGCTATCCTGCAGAGTGACCACTGGGGCAGTTGCACCACCGAAGGAGTGGCCAGTTTGGGACAGAGCTCACCGTGATGCCTGCCACCAGACCAGGTAAGTGGCTGTCCTGCCCAAACCCCTCCCACACCCCAACCCTAGCGCTGGACCAGGGAAGGGGAAGCCCTGCCAGCTCCACCGCTGTGACTCCCCCTGGAGGCACTGTGGGGGGTAAGCAGGCAAGTCCAGTCCTCCCAGGACCCGCTGGTGCCCCCCACCTCCTGCCGGCATGGTCGAGCTGCCTAGCTGGCTGCAGCCAGTCAGCCTGCACGGCTCCCTTTTCTCCTATCTCCCCGTCCGGGCTGAGATTGGGGAGCTCCTGCAGGATACCTGCACTGCCCCCCCATCTCCCCTGGGCCAGTCCTGGGCAATGCTGGGGAAGTCTTCTAGTACAACCATATGCTTGTTGGCAAGTTCCTTCCCAGCTCCCCAAAATGCAGCCTTGCTCAAATAGATAAATTATGTTTGCACAGCATTAGCAAGTTCATTAACACCAGAGATAAACTGGATCAGATTGGAAATCTTCAGAGACTTTTCATGAGCTATTTCCAGGGGCTTGAATTCTTGTGAGTTTAGTCACTCTCTCTCTGTGGTGTTGTCTTTATTTTTTCCCTTTGAGGAAACAAATTAACCCTTCCTAGAGAAGTCGCAATGTCTGTGAAAATGTAACCAACTGGGTTTTACAAGCTGTTATTGGTGGTACCAGTATCCAAAGAGACCAGAAGCTTAAATGGAGGTTACAGAATCACACGCATCAAGGAAAACAATATACATACTATGATACTATCTTGGGTTTCAATTACAATTGTCTTTATAATCTAATTTACTTTTCACCGCATGGGCTGTTATTTCCCTTTCCGTTTCACTGATCCATCTCGCATAATCCTGATTAGCTTCTGTTTTTAATCCATGCATCTCTAGGGCATTATGTTGAAATGTTTAACCAACAAATGTGCAGCCCGAGGGGATGTAAACTAGAGCAGAATTCACCCCATAAGTTGCAGAGAGGGCCAGCAGCATAAATCAAAGTGGTCTGAGGAAATCAGACTTGTAGAGAATTTAGCCTTCATGGGAAAGGTTAAACTCAGGTCTGTTTTGCTTGTCTCTCTGGGAAATCCTAGAACACTAAAACTGGAAGGGACCTCGAGAGATCATCAAGTCCAGTCCCCTGCCCTCATGGTAGGACCAAGAATGTTAACCAGCAGTTAAAGTCCTTGTGATAGGTCTGAAAAGAGGATGGAGACTCTTGGCCAACATGCAAAGAAACTAGTTCTGATGACTGTAGTAGTCATACGAGCTGTATTTGCTGTAGGATAGGGACTCCTTTTGTCCGCAATGGCTTACCAGCAGTGTTCTGTTATTTTGTTTGTTGGGCCTATCTTGAAGAAGCTGATGCCTGAGTACTCGTCTCGTTCTGTCAGTCTACTTTTTCACTTCCCGGGTGGGTATTTAAGTTTTAAGAATGCCCGAGAGAGACCCTGTAGATTCTAGTCCCAGTTCCTCTGCTAAGAAACTGCCAGTCCTCCATGATTCTTCCTCTCCCCTTGAAAGTAGATTTCCTTCTCCCTCCTTCCTACATCAATGAGCATGATGCTGCAAGATCTGAGATGTAAATACCAGGACACGTTGATGATCTTATCCTAGACCACTGAAATGTTAATCAAAGCAATGTACATACATTTATTATCGGTAAACAGCTGGCCATGAGATACATTGTCTATTACCAGGGAAGGATCAGAGCACTCTTAGCTTTCATTTGCATCAGTAGGTAAGGATGGTACCTGGTATCTAGCATAACCAGGGCTTTTGTTTATATTCCTCACTCAAACACCTCTCAATTTCATCCTATTTAATACATGAACTCGCAAAGGACAATGACTTACATGTCTGAATATACTTTATATATTTTGTGTGTGTGTGTGTGTATGTAATTTATTACAGTTTTCAATTCCGGTAGCCTCCTTTGTAAAGTGTGGGCCAGGATCTAAACTTGCATTTCCATTGACAACTTGGAGGGGGAAATGACTGGAGCATGTTTACTCAATTAGGGGGGTTGTTAAGGAGGATTCACTTTGTGCTACAGTATCTGCTGCTTAATGATGCGTGTTCCATTTCAAGGCAGTAGGAATCAGTATGTTGTGTGGGGATGGATCCAGGACTGGTGAGATCACAGCAGCTCACAGCTTTCATGTGCATTAAAGCCCCCGGAGGGGATGTTGCAGAGCGGGGTGCCTTTCCGGAAAAGACTGGGGGAAGAAAAGCAAGTGGTTGCTGTGGCAACGATGGTGAGGTCACAAAGGCATGATTGTGGCTTCAGGTGGGGAGCGAGCAGCAGGTGCAGATGAGACTTGTAAAGCACAGAGAGTCTGTTTCAGAGCAAATGTCCCTAGTTTAATAAGGGTGAGAGTTGCAGAAGATATTGGATAAGACAGGGAGGAAGAAGCATTTCTAAGGAAGTCTGTACTCTCTTTCAGGGAAATAAGATAGCTCAAAAACAGTGAAATATTGAGTAGACCTTTAACCAAGTTGTGTGTGAAAATGCACAGCATGGTGTGCTATTAAGCATGCAAACCCATGCATGCTTTGTGAAATGGCATGCCTACCTCGCACATTCCTTGATTCTGGCGGTCATGGCAATGCCTGTGGGAACCTCAGGATTATGCCTGCACATTTTGTGCACAGTTTTGCTTTAACAGATAAGCCAACAAGTTGTAAAGGAGTACAAAGTCGTCCTCAAAAGAGGATGAGTCCGGCAGAACTCCTCAGCAAGTTCTAGTTCTCGAAGACAGATTTAGTATCTAAAAAGTGTAACATTAAAGCAAAACAACTGTCATATCCTTTCAGCCACAACACTAGCACCTCTTCTTATCACCACACAGGTCTGATGACTGAAAATATACTTTTGGATAAGTTCTCCTATGACCTTAAAACAGAGTAAGTATCAAGATTCCATCCCCCACCTCTTTCTCCACTGCCAACAACACAATTACAAAAGTCCTGACTGTATAACCAGGAGTAAAATTACTGTCTTCTATTTACAGTCACTTCACACCTGCCATCAGGGAACAAAAGAGGAAAGATTCTGAGGAGTCTGCAGACCCTGTCCAAATTTAATTGCCCATTCCATTGGGGGATTGCAAAACACACTCTGGGTAAAATTTTCAAAAGCACTAGCGACCTAGAGCCAGATTTACAAAAGCATTAAAGTACCTAAAGGTACAGATGGGTGTCCAGTGAGATGTACACAAGCGGCTAAAGTCGTTATGAGCAAACTCTCATGAATCCCAATGGGAAGCAGGTGCTGAACTTGCATAGGTGATTTTGTAAAACACGATAAGGACCAATTTGCACCTGTAGGTGTCTAAATCTCTTACTGAAAGCTAGTCCTCAGTCAATGAGAAAATCCATTTTACCCTGTAATATTTAGCTTGATGCTGCCAACAGTATTTCCTTTCTCTCTGTTTTAGAGAAAGGGGCCTTTTGTGATCAATCCTTTAGAATAAACCCTTCTTCCTCTTCACCTGACATGGGTGTTACAGGGAGGCGAGAGAAAAATTGTTCTCCTTGTCCTCTGAGGATAGAGCAAGAAGCAGTGGGCTTAAACTGCAGCAAGGGAGGTTTAGGTTGGACATTTGGAAAAACTTCCCAACTGTCAGGATAATTAAACACTGGAATAAATTGCTTAGGGAGGTTGTGGAATCTCCATCTCTGGAGATATTTAAGAGCAGGTTAGACAGGCACCTGTTCAAGGTGATCGGTCCTGCCATGAGGTGATCTAGATGGTGCTTGGTCCTCAATGACTCCTCGAGGTCCCTTCCAGTTCTAGTGTTCTAGGAACCTATGTGCTGTGCACTGCAGCTGTGTGTGTGTGTGTGTGTGGGGGGGGGGGAGTTATTTGGAGAAGACTGGATGTTGTCCAGGACCTTGTAAACCAAGGGGAAGTAGTCCCCGCCTCTGAATGGAGCTTCCCCAGAGTTTATGTTATGAATATCTTTGCTAGAAGAGACTGTCGTGCTGGCAAAAGTGCTGGATCAACAGACCCAGAGAGTGAATACCCTTGTTTACCATCAGAGCTGGGGCTACTTCATTTCACACCTCTGGACTTTAGGAGAGCTTTTCAGTTGCCTCTTGTTGATGTCCCACTTCTGCATGCAATACCCAGGAAACGTATCAGCACCACAATTCTTATTGGGATTCTGCAAGTATCTCTATGCTTTGTAAAGTCAATTGAAAATCATGATTTCTTTAGAAAGAAAGAGAGAAAGTTGACCTCTCATGACCCTCTGGGAGAAAATCCATCTCTGAAACTTATCCCTTGTCTCTGCAATACAAGGCAACCTTAAAGCAGTACCTTCATGTGAAACTTAATAGTTTATGGCCATTCTCATTAAAATGAGCCATTGTGCAATTGGTGTAAGCTCTTTCACGGCTCTTTCATTTTGACAGCTTCTAATGGGAGCTATATAACAAGCTGAAAAGAAAGCAGGGGTAAAGCATGGAAAGAGGGTGCATTGATGAAAAAACTTAGACACCACTTCAGCTAAAACTTAACTTCTCTCCTACTTTCCTTTTGCTTTACACGCAGTCAAGCCCTATTTCTTTTCTCTGCTGAGGAGTCTAGTTTCTTTCCTGCTGTCTGGACTGATCGCATTTCCCCCTTTCACCTCAGAAATCTGCTTTCTGCAGTAAAAGGTATTTGGCTCCTGGGCCAATTGGTCCAGAGCATTTAATCAGCTAATACAGCTATGGCATTCCACTCCAGTGTTTTCTGTCACCAGCCAGTCAGCTTGGCAAACAATACAAACAGTGGCTGGTTTCTTACAGCAGAAAATGAGGTGCTTGTGGAAAGCACATGATGTAAACCAAGGGGCAGCTGTGCAAGGCTAGCTTGTGTTCACATAACAATATGGCTCTGTAACATTACGGCGTAGATGTTATCCAGCCCTCTTCAGCTCTATGGGTATATCTACACATCGAGCTGTGGGGAGGGTTCCCGTCTTAGGAAAAGTCCCAAATACATGAGCACCAAGTTTGGTCACAGAGATCCCCTTGCAACTGTCCCTTGATGGGTTGGAAATACCACCCAGGCTGGCTCAACAGGATGGGGTGGTGGGAACCCCAGCTAGGCACCCCAGGTAGGTAGGCTCAGTGGCACAACCAGCACAAGTCACAAGGGGAATTTCTGTGACTGAACCCATCACCACATGCCCCTAAGCATGTTCACAGGGCAGTCATCCCATTCCGCTGCTCACTGGCATGCCAACACTCTGCAATTAGCGCTCTTGCTCCATGAGGGCTAGTGCAAGCATGTCTCCCTAAGCTAGGAATTGCCCCTCCCCCAATCAACACGTCCACCTCTTAAAGCACTCTAACAGAGAAAGTGAGTGTTACTATCACGCTTTACTGAAGGGCAAGAGCCAGAAATAGAAGGCAATTCTCCTGGGTCCTACCCCAGAACCTTCTGTGCCAGGGAAGATAATGGAGCAAGTAAATAAGGAATTCATCTGCAAACACCTGGAAGAAAATAGGGTGATAGGGAACAGCCAGCATGGATTTGTACAAAACAAATCCTGTCAAACCAATCTGATAGCTTTCTTTGAGAGGATAACAAGTCTTGTGGAGAAGGGAGAAGCGGTAGATGTGGTATACTTAGACTTTAGTAAGGCATTTGGCACGGTCTCGCATGAGATCAGTAAACTAGGGAAATATAACCTAGATGGGAAATATAACCTATAAGAGGGGTGCATAACTGGCTGGATGACCATTCTCAGAGAGTAGTTATTAATGGTTCACAATCCTGCTGGAAGGGCATAACAAGTGGAGTTCCACAAGGGTCTGTTTTGGAACCAGTTCTATTCAATATCTTCATCAATGATTTAGCACCATAAAGAGGGCATTAGAACACACAGTCTAGACGTGATTTTGCTGAAAAAAGCCCCGATCGCCATTTTTGCGATCGGGGTTTTTTTGCGCAAAACAATACCGTGTTGTCTACACTGGCCCTCTTGCGCAAAAGCATTTGTGCAAGAGGGCTTTTGCCCGAACGGGAGCAGCACAGCATTTCCGCAAGAACACTGACAATCTTACATGAGATCATCAGTGTACTTGCAGAAATTCAAGTGGCCAGTGTAGACAGCTGGCAAGTTTTTGCAGAAAAACTTGCCAGTCTAGACGCAGCCTGTTGGTAAAAGATTCTTAACTGCTAAAAACCACCTCAGAAACCCAACATGCAACGTGAGTGAAATGAATGAAGGGGACCATACATACAAAGGTCTCATTGAAATCAATGGCAAAACTTGAATGGTCTTCAGTGGGACCAGGATTTCACCTCGAGTATTTTAATAACGTATACCTCTATAATAGGTCATTCACTCTTCTAGTATCATGTGCTTTGGTGGGCAAAGCCCACTTCCTCGGATGAGATGACGTTGAGAGCATCTATCATCCCACTTGTCACAAAGTGATGTTTTACCACAGCAAATTGTCCCATCAGATACTGGGGTCTTAGTGTTCCCACAAGACCCTTTGATAAAAGTATGCTAAGAGCAAAGAACAAGACAGAAGACCACACCATTAACCATCACACACAGAAGAATGTTGTACAGGGATGTGGGGAGAGCTGGGGTCAGATGAATGAGATTTGCTTCGCAAGAGATAGATGCAAAATATTTGCCAGCATTTTTTTTTAAATACTGAAGTTCGTTCCAAAAATTTAGGAAGCATTTTGCTGACGTGAAAACTGCTTTTTGTCTTGTCTCGTTTTTTCAGCTTCCTGCCCAGAGGGTTGCCTCTGTCACTCTACATTGCGAAAGGTTTCCCAGTCCTACTTGCAGGCATGGGGCTCTGTAGGGAAGCATGCAATCTGAGCCTAGCACAGTGAGTCCCATGGACCAACATCCTAACGTAAGGTGGGGGGAGCTGTGCCGAGGCCTGCCAACAAGGGAGGGGGGAGAAGGGCAAAGCGGGGCAGTTGCGTCAGGACCCAGCAATTCAAAGGGGAGTGGGGCTCCCCGTCACTGGAGCCCTGGGAGGTGCACTTCAGATGGCACTGAGGGCCGGCCCTTCTGCCCAAGCTCCCGCCCCTTTTGCCCGAAACCCCGCCCCCTCCAGGAGCGTGAATCCACCCTCCCACCTTGCCCAGGTGACTCTCTCAGTTCTCCTGGTTGTGCCTCTTTGTTTCAGGGAGCAGCCTGCATTGTGTGTCTATTTTGGGATTGCTCTCTGCTTTCAGAGTCTTATTTGTTATTCTGAATTCTAAGAAGTGTAGTAATGCTGAATTATATCCTTCCAGCAACAGTATTTTATGGTCCCTCCCCCTAACTTTCTGTTTGTATGCAATGAATGATCCAGTGGACCTGTACACATATGAGTAGCTTTGCTGATGCAAATGGCTCCATTAACTTAATAATGCAAGTAGGTAACATTTTGGAAATCATGGTTTGTATCTATACTGCTTGCCATGAGGAAGCCGAGAAGGCAGGTAACATCTTTTTTTATTGAACCAACAAACAGAGGTTGATGCATGAGCTTTGGGGCCAAAACAGGACTTCTATAGTATTTAGAATTTTTTTTAAAAGCATAACTTCCCTCCCTGTGTCAAAGATGGAGGAAACCAGACTGGAGATAGGAGTTGATGCTGGGAACATAAGCCACACTAGCACTTAATAGCTAGCACTGTTGGTATAAAGCAAAACCTTTTTTCTGATTCATACATGCTATTACCAGGATCTGGATTCAATGTGTGTGCAGCATCTGAGAGCTCTCTTCAGGACTTTTAATATTGCCTGGTTCCCATTTCCGGAAAACATTACAAGCTGCATGAATGGAATATGAGAAATGCCGTCACGATCTTTTAGACAGCCCTCTGGGCACTGCTCAGAAAGAACAAGTGGAGTACTGAGTCCCTCCCACAAATGTTTCTCTGCACAGGCAGGTTAAGAATTTATGTTTATATATGTTGCATTTTTTGCAACATAGACATACCCTCAATATTGCAAAAGGGAATGCCGGAAAGCAAATACAATGACTACATTTCGCAAGTGCATTGTACGGAGTCCTGTACCTAATCTAAACAAATAATAATTAAAAGCCAATAATAATGCTCTGGGTTACGTGAGACAGGTTTCTATTTGTGTGGCAAATACTCAGCTATTGCTAAAAGAAAGGGATACAAGACAGTGAAAAGGTGCAAGAATTATGGAACTAGGATGACTCAGCATGGCTTCTAGGCTCATTCCCTTTTCTGTGGTTTGTAGCTTCTTCAAATTCCATCATTTTTCACTCATGGGTGAAATTCACCCATGGCATTTTGAGGACTTACGTATTACAGAAGGATTTTTTTTTTACTGTCCCTCTGCACAGAGGTGAATATCATCCACACATGAGTACCAAGACAAAGGGAAAGACACAACTCAGCTGGATCATCAGTCAGCCTTCCTGTCAGGCAGGGAATCATTGTGGCTTCAGTATTGGATTAGTCCACATGAGGTCTGGATTTTATTTCTGGCTCTACCATTGGCTTGATGGGCAGACCAAGCAAGACACTTTCTTGTCCCTGTGCCTCAGACCCACTCATGTACAGCAGTACAGAAGAGTAGACAGCAGTAGCAATGTGAGTTTTGGATGACTGACATTCTGATGTTAGGTCCACATTCCGGGTTTTCTAATGAAGGCACCTGCGGGTACAGCGGGACATTTCCATTTGAATGTGCTTTGGAGCTGGAAGGGTGACAGAGGTCAGGCTTTAGGGGATGCAGGTGGAGGTTTGAATATTTAGGCAGGCTGGCCACCCACCCAAGGAAAGGCCCTTGCGTCAATAGGGCTTTTTGCACTCGGTCTGAGAGCCTGTCTTTGATGTCAGCACATCACCAGCGAACGTTCCGGATAACGCCGCCAGTCATTCCGATGAGCTCTGCCAGAGGGATTAGTGCAGCAAAGTAGGTCACAGGGAAATTGTTTGCCTGCTGAATTGGTTTTCATCTGTATTTAAAAAAAAATGAGTGATTGGCATGGTTCTCGGTGGGGAACACACCAACACTTCCAGTGAACTAACGGCTGGAGCCTGGGCCACACAACCGCTTTTGTCTCATGCTAACTGTATGTGTGCTATGCCCCCCCAAAATGGCTCAGCTCCTCAACCAGAGGTCCCCACCCACAGCGGGCACAGGGGGAAAGGGGTTGTTTTCTCTCCCAGATCACATGCTGTTTACTGTAGAGACATCCAGCCAGTCTGGCCTGGGAAAGCGAGGCCAGGAGGGAGATGCAGGCTGGAGGACTCTGGCTGTGCAGCCTCCTGCTGTTATTCCAACCAGAGAGAATCACCACTTAAGGGGAAGACACTGCTTCTCTTCAGCTGCCCCCTGCTCGGTCCTCCAGCCTGCAAGAGTTGCCTGCTGCTGCCTGGTGAGTGAGGGCTGAGTGCTGAGCCTTGGGGGACGGGGCGGAGGTGGTGGCTGCACTATGCAGCTGTGTGCTTTGCCTGTTGACAGGGATGGCCCTGTCTTCCTTTTCCCTGCTGTACTTTTACAGCTTGTGTCTAATAGACCATGTACTCTTCGGAGAATGACAGTCGCCAACTAAGGTCACAGTTCAGGAAAGCACGCAAGTGCATGCTTAACTTGTAAAAGGACTTAAGCGCATGTTTAATCCAATGGCATCAGAGGATGCTTAACATTTTTCTGAACAGAGATTGAAGAGTTTACACCACTGAGAGACATCCTAGGCTAATGAGAGGGCGCATGGGTGGCCTTCATCTCAGCAGGCAGCAAGTCTGTTGGAACCAAGACGGTCTCCCGGGACCGGGTAGTTGTGCTCACTGCGCTTGTGTACTTAGAACGCGTGGGCGGGGGGTGGGGTGCTGACTGAACCGTAGCCGCACTGTGATTGGGTGCAGAGGGAGCGCCTGGCTCTCACAATGCTGTCTGCAATCAGCATGCACCTCCCTTCAAATGCCCTGGCTTTAAGTACCTGTCACTTTTGTGCAGTAGGAAAAAAACTACACAGACAAACCAGCCAAATCTGGCAACCCTGCGCATGGACAATAGTAAAAAAAAAAAAAAATGTTTTGTGGGTCACAGTTTGCCCACCTTCTGGGAAAATGAATTTGGGGATGTTTTTGTAACTGAACTACCAGACAGGCATGCCTCATTAAAATATTTGTTCTATTGGCATGTCAGCAATTTGGGGTACATCCTGGCTTTGGCTCTGTGTTTGTACAGTGCCTAATGCAAGAGAATCTGCTGCCCACCTACGGCTAATAGGCTTGATCAGTAGTAAAATATTTCAATGCACACCATCCTGAATTTTGGCAAATCTCGGCACATTTAGGTTCTGCTCCCCACCCTTAACATTTCATTGGCTGAAGTTAACTGATTACAGCGGAACACAGTGAGCAGAGCTGTTGAAATCACAACTCAACTTTTTTTGGGTAGGGCAGTGGGGACCAGAGGGGCTGATCCAACCTAGGAGATTTTTCAGATTCCCCCAGTGCTTGTGTCAATGCCTGTGGTAAAGGGCTCCTGGTTTCTAAGCTAGTTGTAGCATATTTATTTATCTTTTAAACTACAGAGGAAAAAAGTATTGGGGACAAAGGAAAGAGAAGAAAAACAAAAACCCCAGCCTGTAAAACAGAGCAGGAAACATGTCTGCAGAGGGTATCTCTGGGAGAGCCTCCAAAGGTGAGTCAGAGGCAAGCAGGAGTCTGCAGAGATTTCTGAAGCAAGCTAGAGCAGAAAGGCTGCCTTTAGACTGCGTCCCTGCACCCTGAAAGGGAGGGAGTCAGGAGGAAAAAGAAACTACAGCGGCCGCCAAAGGAATGTCGAACAGAACACACACTTCCCTTGCCGTCAGAGTCCCGCGACTACTTTGGATTCTTAAAGCAAAGGTCAGAAAGTTCAGATTTTGTGGACACAAGATTCAGCATTATATGTAGGCATGTGCGTGATATTTACTAAAAACCCTGCACTTTTACAGGCTCAGGCGTCTTACAGAAAGCACCGTGTTTTACCAACAGGAATCATTGCCCCATCACTGAAACGTGCCCCCTTAGGCTACAAAGCGGGAGCTGTGTAATAGCACACATTCTGTTCTATCCAGGTTCTTATGCCAGGCTGAGCGCGGTAATACCTTAGTGCCTTTCAGTAGTGCACTAAGCCATGTGCCGCACAGCTGTCGCGTGTGGTTTGTAACACTGAACAGCAGCCTAGGCCAGGAACAGAAGAATACGGAAGTATGGTGGCAATTACCCAGCCTGGAGTCTGGCTGGGCAGATGATGTTTTTGTGCATTCCCGACTCTTTCAAAAAGTACTCTGGGAGCTTTAATGGCCGTAAGTAATCAGAGTTTCAATTTAAAGCATCATTTAAAAGATGCATCTGCACCGTGATCCCTCCTGTCGCATAGGCACATCCGCTCAGCCTCCATGCCAAAGGAAGCATGCTGCCTCTGCTCGATAGGCAGCCCTGCTACCTTCACCTTCTTGGATTTTCTCTGGAGTCCTCCCAGCCCAACACTGATCAGGCTCAGCCTGGCTGGCAGAACAGCACACCAGTGGATTCTCTGGGTGCAAAGAGAAGAGCAGTCGAGTCTGCAAAGCCAGGACAGTGCTGCTTTGTCTAAGTTTCCTACTGAAACGAACACAGGCGGAAGGGACAGGGAGAGGACATGGGAAGATCACGGAATGCAGGCTTCGCCTCGCTCTCTCTCAAGCATCCCTTCTCCCCTTTGGCAGATGCGCAGAGAAACAGGGACAGGCACTGAGGGTGTCTCAATAACAACAACAGAATGGCCACAGTGGATCAGACCAAAGGTCCTTCTAGGCCAGTATCATGTCCCTGACAGTGGCCAGTGCCAGGTGCCCCAGAGGGAATGAACAGAAGAGGGAATCATCAAGTGATCCCTCCCTTGTTACCCATTCCCAGCTTCTAACAGAGGCTAGGGACACGATTCTTGTTCTTTGTGGCTAATAGCCATTGGTGGACCTAACCTCCATGAATCTATCTAGCTCTTTTTTGAACCCTGTTAAAGTCCTGGTTTTCACAATGTCCTCTGGCAAGGAGTTCCACAGGTTGACTATGTGTTGTGTGAAGAAATAATCCCTTTTAATTTCATTTGGTGACCCCCTAGATTTTTTGTTCTTCTAAATGCTTGGCATGGATGAAAAGGGGTATCCTAGAGAACCCCACAAATTAGAGAGACTCCCACTACACCGAGTTCCCCCGCAAGTGCTGATGTTGGTGGGTCTAAGTCCCCACTACAAAAGGGGATCTTCAGACAAGAGCGTGGGTATGTTTTTTCCACAACACATGTGGTTCTGGCTGGGAAAGGTTAGTGCTGGCACCACAACAGTAGATTAATTTAATCTTGTTATGAATATTCAGCTGTTCACATGTGGTGACCATTTTCTGTGGAAAACCAATGTGGCCACGTCAGGCTAGATGTGGGTTATTTCTCTGCAGTCTTTCTGGCTCCGAGTGCACAGAAACAAGTGGGGAAACTCCGGTTTATGGGCAATGCAATTTATTTTATGATCAAATTACACCAGGGTAATGCCGCCTCTTGCATTAGACAACTCAGTTCCAGTAATTGCTACCCTGGGGGGGTCTCCTCTTCTCTCCATATACCCAGCCCATTTATAACACTAATGGCAGTAATGCGTGAGTCGAGGGAGGATAATAGATCTTAAATAGCAGCAGCATTGCGCTAGAGGAGAAGGCTTCGCCTTCATCTGTGTGTCCAATTCTGGGCCTCACGCTTTAGGAATGATGTAGACAAATTGGAGAGGGATTCCAGAAGAGAGCACAGGCATGATGACAGGGTTAGAAAATCTAATTTAGTGAGGAAAGCTTTTTAAAAATGGGCATGTTTAATCTTGAAAAGAGAAGGCCAAAGGGGGACTTTGATAACAGGCCAAGTCTACCCTGGCACTTTACTGTGCTCTCACTCTCTGGCTCAGAGGTCTGAAAAAACATCCCCTCCCCAACCGCTGCAAATTCCAGCACTGCCAAGCGCCAGTGTGAACCAGGCTACAGGGCCTGGTTTACATGAGAGTTCTCTCCCAGCACTCGTGCCGTGGCCACACTTTCAGTTTTTAAAGCTCTGCTGCAGCTACGATTTAAACTTCTAAGTGTCGATAAAGCCACAGGATGTTCAAAGCTGTCAGAGAGGAGGAAGATCAACTGTTCTCCATGTCCTGAAGTTAGGACAAGAAGTAATGGGTTTAATCTGCAGCAAGGGAGATTTAGGTTTAGCTAGTGGGAAACGAATGTAGGGTTAGTTTAACTCTGGAATAGGCTTCCAAAGGAGGGTGTGGAATCCCCATCATGGAGGTATTTAAAAACAGGTCATGCTTGCTTAATATTGGCTGAGAGATTTGAAAGTGTGTCTAGTGTGCATGCACAAACACCACAGATTTCCATCACCAGTTGCTCCAGCAGTGTGTTACTTGTACGTGGGCACCTGTGCAATTGTTGACATAGCAAATGTGAAGACATGCATTTGTGTGCGCAAAATGCATGCGAACTGCAAACAACTGTGTGTGTGTGGGAGGAGAGGGGAATAAAAAGGATTCCACTTTTCCTGTCCCAGTTAGTCGCAGAGCCTGAAACAGAAGCAGAGCCATCTGCACTGCAACAATCCTACCCTTACTAGTTGTGTACAGTCAAGTGTATGAAATGCACTCAGCAGAAAAGGTTAAACTATCTGGAGAGAAGGAGAAAAACTGACAATTCCAAAGTTAAAGTCCAAGTTAAATCTGGCTTTACTGAGTAATCTCCCGGGTGGTCTCGTACAAGTGATAAGGACCCTCTAAACCCATCAGCTGCATAGTTTTGTTATGTTTTTATGATAAACATTAAACTGGAATCCAAATTTCTTCACTCTTGCACCACTTTAGATGTGTGTTTCCTCAACCGCCTCCTGCTTGCTATGCCAGAAAGGACTCCTGCAACCTTAACTGAATCCTGTGTGACACATGGAACTCATCATTGTGTTAGATGGAACAGGGGAAACAAGATTCCTTTTCTGAAGCTGCTATTATCTACAGACCAATGCTTGCATCCACACCTCTTTACTCACTTGTGTGTTCGCGACAAATTTGTAATGTGATTTTTTTTCCTGCCTTCCCTCCTGGTCCTCCTCCTAACAAATGTTTCTGCCAGCCAGCAGGACCATAATTCAAACAAGATCAGGCCTCTGATTGTCTCTTTCTTGGCACAATATATTTTGCAAAATATGATATATAAATCAAACTCTCCCCTCCAGCAACAAAGTTGGGAGAAGTATCGTGAAGTATTTCTCTTCATCTTTGAATGCCAGGAGAGTGAGGAGGCACTGGAAACAGAGCAGAATTTTAAAGGAAAAACATCTGTACCCTGCACAATTCTCTCTCGGTTTATATTTATTAACGAGTAACCAATTTGTGATCAGAGCATGGCATTCCTCAAAAGACCAGCATGGGGAAAGTGTTTGTGATTAAACCAGATAAATAAAGGATGAGATTTTCAAAACCAACTCAGAGGAACTATAATTTCCATTATAATTATATTATTCATTACAAACATTTAGCAGAGAAATACAATAAAAACTGTATTTTTTAATTACTTCCCCTTACCTCATACAAGGGAGGTTTAATTACTGTTGATCATGCTGTCAGTTTACACACAGTACTGAATTTAGGTCAGTGTGCCTGTTATTTGTGGGGAGGAGGTTAGTACCAGGGTTGCCAAATGTCCAGTATTAACCCGGACAGTCCGGTATTTTCACCTCCTGTCCGGTAAAAAAATTCAGAAAATACCGGACACCTAAAATGTCCAATATTTTCTATTTTTTTCCCAGCCAGGAGGCGAAAATACCAGACACCTGGCAACCCTAGCACAGAAATCAGAATAGAATGTAATGCCAAGGACATTGGCTATGTTAAGAGGACCATGAATGGTCAAAAGCAAGAAATGGTGGAAGATAAAAAATAAAGTCTGGATGAGAGGACTTAAACAATAGCCTATCTTACTAGCAGCTGATCATGAAATATTCAGCTTTG
This sequence comes from Pelodiscus sinensis, assembly GCF_052426305.1. Taxonomy (NCBI): domain Eukaryota; kingdom Metazoa; phylum Chordata; order Testudines; family Trionychidae; genus Pelodiscus; species Pelodiscus sinensis. The sequence goes on from NC_143078.1 coordinate 2,992,656, forward strand.
TGCATTAGAAACCATGAAAACCCCATTCCATCCCTGCAGTATGGAGTACTGAAGGCTTTCTCTCACCTTGCGAAGCTTGCGAATTTGCTGTCCTGGGTAGATAGCTCCAGTCATGGAAGACAGGACGAGAGATTATGGGGTACCTTTAGTGTGAGGCAGAAATTCTGTTGCAGAGCTGTAAGGCCTTGGGTCAGTCAGTTCCTTAACCTCCCGTTACCTCAGTTTCCAGATCTCTGAAATGGAGATAATAAAATTCACCTTTGTGAGATGTGATGTTGGGAAAGGCTGAGGAGTTAACAGACGATAAAGCTCTGCGAGGATGTAGAGTTCAGAGCCTCAGTTAGTGCAACTCACTCCGCTGACTTCAGCCAAACTACACAGACTTTTACCATCTCAGGATCTAACCCAGAAGACTGCTTGTCTAGGTCACCCGTCTTTGGGGAGCATCTGAACACCTGAACTGAAGTATACCACAGGGGCCATCTCCTTTATGTGCAGGAAACTGGCACTCTTAGCTATGTGGAAAACTAGTTTTGATCTCTTTCAAATATTTAAAACTAGTTACCTGGCGTTGCTCGGGTCCTTAACTCAATTCAGAGGTTTTTTTAAATAAAAGGAAAATGTACATGCTTTATTTAAATGATTTTATTTTTCAAAAATAGAGTGTTATTTTATGAAGTTAATTTTTATTTCAGATTTCTTAAAAGGGAGTAAAGTTGGGGGGGGGGGGTAAAGGGAGACTCAGGCCAAGGGGCTGGCTGTGGGGTGTGGGTGGGGGAGGAATGGGGGCCAAATCCCACCCTGATTCATACCAGGACTGCTTGCTCTTCCCCCTCCTGTTTCTATGAGGGAGCAAAAGCACAATACATAGTTCATCTGCCGCCCTTGCTCCCCAGCCAGCGAGAGGAATCCAGCAAACTGTGCACTTTCCCTTTGCTCCCTGATGAAGGGGAACAGCCAGCAACATCCCCATATGAATCTTGAGGGGAAGGAGCTTCACCCCCTGCCCTCCCTAAAGGGCGCATGGGGGGTGGGAGGCTCAGGGCTGGGGCAATCCCCGATAGAGGGGAGGGGGCATGGCCACAGCCAGCCCCTTCCACCTACCTGGTGATTTTTTTTTCTGTAGGGTTTTCTGAGAAGCAGTCCCCTTCCAGGCACATCCCATTGTCCTGGCCCAAACAAACCCTGACCTGGCTTTAAGCTATGATAAAAGGAAGCTGCATAGCAAATTTCGTGGCCCTAGCTCTTACCATTTAGGAAGAGTTCTTGGACAGAAAGACAAATACTCATCTATATAGTAGATAAAAAGTGCAGAAAATGGGGCAAGAATCTGACCCACTCAAAAAAGGGAGTTGGGTTTGTGCACTGATTATATGAATGTTCATGTGTGAAATAAAGCCAGTTTCTAAAGGCAAAAAAATGTCATTCAGGAAAATTCATGAAGTAAACTCATGAATATACAGTGTTTTTCCCCAGAGTAAGCATTTTGTTAGTTTTTCTTTAAAAATAGTTTTTGTGTTTTTAAGACACAAAACCAAGAAAAATCAAAACATGTTTGCAGGAAGCAAGGATGAAACTCACAACTACTGGTGAAAATACAGAAAGGTCACACTTGAAATCACTCAAAGAGTGAAATTCACTTCAATTCAGATGACCTGTACAAAGCCAATGTATCACTTAAGCCCTACTTGAGACTTGTTTGGGAGGTGTTCTTTATGCCAGTGTTTCTTAATCTTTTTTTTATAAAGTACCCCTTTTTTAAAATAAAAAATTATAAGTACCCCCAATACCTATGGTTTTCAGACACACAATTTTTTTCCGACCATTGCAACACATTTGTTTAAACAACTTAATCTTAGACAGGTGGGCGATGAAATTTTTGGGTGTACAAAGTACAAAAATAATAAAGTGCTGTAAAACTTAAAACAAAAATTCAGTTTTCTCTAAATTTCAGTTTGTTAATATACCCCCAGACTTCTCTCAAGTACCACAAGGGTACTCATACCACTGGTTGAGAAACACTGCTTTATGCTATCTCTTCTGCAGAGATGAATGCTACCCAAAGTGGACATGAAATCTCTTTGCACAGTGACTCGGAGGACTCCACATTAATCACAGAGTAGGGGTCACACCACAAGAAGGCTGCTTAAAAGTTGGGAATGCTGGTGGCCACTGAAGTGGACAAAGCTTTAAACTGTGCTAAAGCTGGGCAGTCTCTGCAACTTCACTCATGCCTGGTTTCTCACAGATAGGAGAGAGGAGAACAGGCAAGAGGACCTCTGAAAGTAAAGTCTGTTTTTAATGCAGTAGTCAATCTGAACCGCAAGAGTCGGGGTGAGAATCGCTCAAAATGATTCAGAACCTAAGAAATATTTTGATATCAGATCAATTATGCGTCCAATATGGTTAGAAGTAAAACTGGGTAGACTTCAGTGGAATCTTTTCCTCTTACTTCTGGGATAATGCACTGATTTCTTTCTCTGGCAGGATTGCAGGGAGTCATAGAACCCTACAATCCTAGAACTGGAAGGGACCTCAAGAGATCTTCAAGTCCGGTCCTCTACCCTCATGGCCAAGCACTATCTAGATCATCCTTGATAGATGGAGATGCCTATCTAACCTTCCCTTAAATATCTCCAGAGATGGAGATTTCTCTACCTCCCTAGGCAACTTATTCCAGTGCTTAATTTCCCTGACAGGAAGTTTTTCCTAATGTCCAACCTAAACCTTCCTTACTGCAGTTTAAGCCCATTGCTTCTTGTCCTACAAGCTTTTTTTTTTTTTTTTTTTTAAAGTGACCTTTTTTTTTGAAAAAACTTCCACTGCATCTAGACTGCTGCCGCATTCTTTCAAAAGTAAATCGAAAGAACGCGGCAGTTTTTTTGACCACAGAAAACCTTGTTTTAGGAGGAATAACGCCTTTTTTTGAAAGTGCTCTTTCGAAAAAAGGCGCTATGTAATGCAAACTATGCTTTTTTGAAAGAGAGCATCCAGACTGCCTTGGTGCTCTCTTTCAAAAAAGCGAATTGCTTTTTTGAAAGTACTGGTTGTCGTCTAGACGCTCTTTTTTGAAAGAGGCTTGCAGTCTAGATGTAGCCAGAGGCCAAGGAGAACAATTTTTCCCTTCTTCCCTGTGACACCCTTTTAGATACCTGAAAACCACTGTCACGTCCCCTCTCAGTCTTCTCCTTTCCACACTAAACAAGCCCAATTCTTTCAGCCTTCCCAGGGCCGGCCCACAACATTTTGGCACCTAAGATGTGTAGCTCAAATGATGCCCCCATACCCCATCGCTTGCACCAAAACTTTGAAAGGTCTCAATTCTGCCTTCCTCTCATGGGACTGCTCTGCTACCTACATATGCACCAGCAGCAGACACAATTTTCTACACTCTGGGTCCTAGTGGCACCCCCCCACCCCCATGGTCTGACACCTGAGGTGGCCGCCTCAGTTTGCCTCATGCAGGGGTAGATGACCATTTTGCGGGGCCCAGGGCAGCACAATTTTGCCAAGGCGCATGCGCGGGGCTTCTTGAAGCATGGGGCCAGGGCCGGCCGCCCCGCTCGCCCTGCCCTATATCCGCCCCTGGCCTCATGGTGGGGCCAGCCCTGAACCTTCCCTCATAGCTCATGTTCTCTAGACCTTTAATCATTTTTGTTGATCTTCTCTGGACCTTCTCCAATTTCTCCACATCTTTCTTGAAATGGGGTGCCCAGAACTGGACACAATATTTCAACTGAGGCCTAATCAGCGCAGAGTAAAACAGAAGAATGACTTCTCATGTCTTGCTCACAACACTCCTGTTGCATCCCAGAATCATGTTTGCTTTTTTTTGCAACCATGTCACACTATTGACTCATTTATCTTATGGTCAACTCTGACCTCTAGATCCCTTTCTGCCGTACTCCTTCCTAGACAGCTTCCCATTCTGTATGTGTGAAACTGATTGTTCCTTCCTAAGGGAGGGGAGGAACCTTCCTACAGCCTCATATCCTGGAATTTGAGGGGTTTATTAAAAATACAACTCCATCAGACATTCGATTCATTTCTGTTCATACCCCACAGCCACCTCAGCTCCCTTCAGGATACAGGGTAAATGGATCAAAAGGAAAAGAGAGGATCCTGAGAGCCCATCATTCATTATCACAGTTTCTTCTCTCCCTCCGCCCCCCAGTTTAATTCCAGAAGCTGTCAAACAGGGACCAATTCTAATTCAGTTTCAATTTGGGGTAAAATTCTCGGCCATGCTGCTTTTCCTTTGCATGGCTCGTGCTGGCATTCGGCATGCGCTGGGTCAGGGATGGAGGGGCTTGCTGAGGGCATGGAGGAATTCCCCGATGGCCGCCCCTCATTGCCCCTGAGCATTGTATAGGCCCAGCTGAGAATCTATCAAGCACTTTAGTATTGTGGTAGCAGTAGAAATTCCACAGACAGGGAAAGCAAAGATGGGAGATCTACATGGAGACTCTGGGTGAAATTCACCTGTCGAGCTGGCCAGCCTAAGACACTACTCAGATCCCAGAGTTGTCATAGAATCAGAAAATCATAGAACACTGGGACTGGAAGGGACCTCAAGAGGTCATCGAGTCCAGTCCCCTGCCCTCACAGCAGGACCAAGCAACACCTAGACCATCATGCACACTCCTTTAGTTGGCACCATCCGCAGGGGTGAATTCCACCCCAAATGCACGGTGCTGCAGCAGAGTCTGGGGCTTGTTATACTGGAGGTAGGTCCCTATTTGCTTCTTGATGAGCTGCCCTGGAAATGCCTCTTTAACAGCTATATGCAAATAGATTCCAAGAAAAATAAATGGGTAACTAGCAAGGATTTTTATCAAATGCCTTCCGGTCTCCAAGCCCTTGGAAGTGCCAGGCAAACTACAACAGGAACCTCACGAGAGCTTTTCTCTGAGCCAAATATTGTCTCTGGCAGGCTGCATCCTTGTTTGTATTTCCCTTCCTTTCATTTATTTGCTTTCAAGAACAGATGAACTGCACGCAGCTATCTCCTCACAGACCCTGCCTTTCATGCTTCCCTGCCTGTCGTGAGCTCATGCTACCTTTCGTGCCTTTTCATCTGGGCTCTCTTCCAAGCCTCTTTGCTTTGATCTGGCCCATTAAAGTCAATGATCTATTTTGGGAGCATCATTTCAGATGCCGTCAGAGCATCTCTGTCTCCCTTGTCCACAGTATGGAGCCAACATGGCTGCTGCCGGAGGGGCTTTCTGTGAGCCCGGTGGGGCCCACACACGTGTTCTGCAGTGATCCCTTTGGTGTGTGCATGCGCTCACAAGTTAATTCCAAGCTGACGCCACACCTGAGCTCTCAATGTGAAAAGCAGCAGCTAAACACACACAACCTGGTGGAAATTATTTTTAACATATTGTATTCCCCAGCAACATTGTAAACCAGAGGAAACTAAAGAATGCTAATGTGGCTTCCAATGGCATGGCTGGAGGAGGCGGGCACTTTACTGTTTACACACTATAACCTTAGCTTTATTCCTCAAGCTGACAGCTTGGGTGACTTATATTGTATTTTATAGCTGGTATTTTTTTCCCCTCCTCTAAAAATGTCTTAAATTGGTTAAGACATTTTTTATGATGTCCCTGAAGAGATTTCTAATAGCAGTTTGGCTTTCTAAAACCAATTGTAGCTTCATCTTTATTCTGGAAAAAGATTAAACTATTAATATGATGAATTTTTATGATTGCGCCCAGATACTGAGATACCATCATGTTCAGCCCTGCACAGTCAGCTCCAGGAATGGCTCGAAAAGTTTACATTATAATCTGAACAGACAAGAGCGACAGAGGTAGAAGAAAGGAAGTCTCATTCGCCCTATTTCTCAAAGGGATGCAGTGAGAGATTAAATGACTCAACCAGGGTCACAGAGGCAGAAACTGACCCCAGATCTTCTGAGTGCCAGTCCAGCCTCTTCACAAAGCCATACAAAGCAAGACCCAAGTGTGGCAAAGGCCCAGTGATCTGTCTTCACAAATCCAACTGCAGCTTTGGCTTACAGATAACACTCATCAAGACCATTAATGGTATGTTAATGAGCAACTCCAGTTTGCTCACTCACTTTTGGTGGATAATTCATAAAATGTTTATTCAATAAATGTCACCTGTTTCTCTGTTTGTGTCTTGCCAACAAAAGCAGATCCTGGATATTATTCATTTCACATTTTGCATGGGCTGGAGCCCTGCTAAACCACACTACAGTGCCCCCAAAGTGAGCTTTCCTGTGCAGGAGAAGTCTTCCCATTCTCATTTCTTAATCAGTCCATGCCAGTAAATGGCCACTGAGGACTAGCTGGGTCCCTTGACTTCCTGAGCATATTAGGGGAAAATGGAGAGGTAATCCATGCCAATCCCTGCTGAGGACTCACCTGATTCTTGCATCTGGGTTTGATTCAGAATACGTAACCCCCCACACAAACAAATGGGACAGGAGGCAATGTTCCCTCTAATCTTTGCCATCCCCAAGCAGAATAAAATGTTTGTGTGCACCGAGGCATGTGCAAACGTGCACCACCACTGGGCACTCTGCTAATCAGCATGGCAGCATTTGAATCTCTCCTGAGTGGCCGCCCAAGCTCACATCTTACAGGGCGTACTGCTTGGGGGCGGAGGGGGCAGAGAAAGGCAGGAAGCAGATGGAGTTTGGACTCATCTCCTCCCACAGGCTGGCCAAAGTGGCCAGGCTCAATAGAGAAGCAGGCTGCATCCACTCCGGGAGATTGGTAATTCCCTCTACTCTCCTCCCCCCCACCCTGAGAAAAAGGAAGAAGGGAAACAATAAATGTAACAAAGAAATACAGCAGGACGTGTAAATAATTTGCAAGCCCCCTCACTGTGGGGGTACTCACTGTGGTCCATGTACTGGTCAAAGTGAGCTCTAGCCCATTTGGGTTAATTTAGTAAACATGGCTATTCAGAATGCAGCGCTCCCGCCGTTTCTTCAGAGCGCTTCTGTTGCAAAACAGGTAACAAATACTGGCCCGCTGAGCCACAGTTCTTTCTGGAGGGGAGCAATGACACAGTCCCTGTTACTTGGGGTATAGCTGAAAGGCTCCCTCTTGCCCTACATGCCCCACAACAATTTATGACAGGGCAAGTCCATGGAGAAGCTCCTGGCCAGAGTCGTTTTTGTAGTTCGTGTATATTGATTGTTTAATATTCAATAGCTGAGTATGATGCTGTTGTGTGCAGAGGAAAACACTTCATTATAACAGAAGGCATTGTACCGGCAGAATGGCCAGCTCTGTGCTCATACAGAGTCCTTTCAGTAGCCAGAGATAAGTGAGGAGGTTTGGACAAGACGTGATACATCTTTAATAGGCCAATTCACAGCGTACGCAACTAGAAATTGTGCTAAAAAATACAGCTTCCGCAGCGAGAAGATTGACAGGGTGGACAACCCCACGCCACCCCCCTGAGTTGTCACTTCTCTGACTCAAAGCTGGATTCTACACAATGGGGCCCACTCAGCAGCAGAGGAAAATAATGACAGATATGCCGTAAGAGCCAGGTTCACCACATAAGAGGGTGGGATTAAATGACAAACTGAGTTTAGCGTGTCCTAGCCAAAATGTTTTGAGTAATTATTTTATAGTGACAGCGATCCTGTTATAAAGTGAAGTCAACAACATTTTAAAACAGTCACAAGGAGGATTATGAATAAAAACAGAGAAAGAAACGAACATGACCACCTGAAACTTACACACACACTTTCCCCACGGCTCCTTCTTTCTGTTTTGCTCACCCCACAAACCTGTTCTCTCACTTAGGCTTTGTCTGCACTTGCGAGGTGAACATGCTGCTGTGGTGGTGTTTAAACGTGGCATCATGGTCACGGCACCAGCGCCGGGAGAGAGCTCACCCACCACTGACACTTTTTGGCACTGTAACTTGCTTCCGCTGGGTAGGGGTGTGTTTTTTTCATCCCCCTGAGCAAGAAAGTTAAACAGCGCAGCAACGTGCCAGTGTAGACAAGCCCTTAGATGTGCTGTCACTCTCTTTTTCACACACACACAACTTTATGCCCTCGGGTACTTATTTCCTCATTTGCATACATTCACCTTATTCATGAAACCATAGAAGATTAGGGCTGGCAGAGACCTCAGGAGTCCTCAAGTCCAACCCTCTGCCCAAAGCAGGACCAACCCCAACTCAATCATCTCAGCCAGGGCTTTGTCAACCCAGGACTTAACAACCTCTATGGATGGAGATTCCACCCCCTCCCTAGGGTACCCATCCCATGCTTCACCACCCCCCTAGGGAAATAAGATTTTCCTAATATCCAACCTAAACCCCCATCCCCACACTGCAACTTGAGACCATTGCTCCTTGTTCTGCCATCTACCACCACTGAGAACAGCCTTTCTCCACCATTAGTCTTTGGAACCCCCTTCAGGTAGTTGAAGGCTGCGATCAAATCCTCCCTCACTCCGCTCTTCTGTAGACTAACTAAGCCAAAATCCCTCAGTCTCTCCTCTTAGGTCATGTGCCTCAGCCCTCTCATCATTTTCACTGCCCTGCTCTGGACTCTCTCCAGTGAGTCCACGTCTTTTCTGTAGTGGGGGGCCCAGAACTGTATGCAGTACTCCAGATGTGGCCTCCCCAGTGCCAAATAAAGGGGAATAATCATTTTCCTAGCTCTGCTGGCAATGCTCCTCCTAAGACAGCCCAATACGCCATTAGCTTCTTGGCTACAAGGGCACCCTGCTGACTCACATCCAGCCTCGCATCCACTGGAATCCCCGTGGCCTTTTCTGCCAAACGGCTGCTTAGCCGCTCAGTCCCCAGCCTGCAGTATATCCAGCTCTTCTAAATAGGCCTTAACCTGTCCTTTTACCACTGAGGGTTATTCACTTCCTCCCCATACTGTGCTGCCCAGTGCAGCAGTCTGGGAGCAGACTCTGTCTGTGATGACGAGACAAAACAAGCACTGAGTACTTCAGCTTTTTACCGTCATCTGTCACTGGGTTGCTTTCTCCACTCAGTAAGGGCTCCACGCTTTCCCTGGCCTTTTTCTTGCCAACTTGCCTGTAGAAACAGGAGTGGCCGGCTGCGGCAGCTAGTGCCCCAGTGGAGTACGTGATCGGCGCCCCCACCTGTAGGGCTGTCAATGGCCTGACGTCATCGGCGGGCACCCTGGGTGCCCCCGTGACATCATCATTGGGCGACCCGGGCGGAGACCGAGTCCGCCTATAGTCATGGGCCGCCCCGTGTAGAAATCCCCCTTTTTATCCTTCACGTCCCTTGCTAGCTGCAACTTCCATTCACCCACACAAAGATTTCCCTTCTAAAATGTCACTTTGCTCAAGGAGTCTGGAGTTAAATTTGTGCCTGTTCCCAGCCTCGCTTTCCAAACACCTGGCGATGCGGCCCTTTGAGGTGTGCGGCCCTTTCAGAAACGTTTGGAAAACACGGCTCCGCCGCCCTCATTTCTACTTGCTTCCCTGTCACAATTCAGAACCCACCTCACTGTGAAATGCTGACAGCGTTTGAGTTGGTTGCTTAAACTGGTTTCATACCGAGTATGTTTATCTTTGCTAGCAAGCCAGAATTTCCATACTAATTGGAAAACTATTTTCTACCCTGCATCTTCTACAGACCTACAAGGACAGATGTGAGAAATGCAACATTAATCTCAGCTTTTTGTTCCTCTTACCCTCAAATTAAATGGTTATGGGACAAGATATTCATTGGAGTTTGTTTGCACTTATACCCTCGTGTATTACAAGATGTGGGTTTCTGTTTTCAAGTGCTCAGACAGCCTGGTCTTAAATTCATTATTGATTCCTTGTACCTGTCTCCAGGGGTAGCTGCAAAGCAGCCAACTTAAAGGCCTTTATTTATGATGCATGGCACTGGGAGCACAGGGTGCTGATTTAAGCGGATTCCAATTTATAATAATTATTCAATCACAAACACACCAATATTTAGATAATCAGAGTCTACAATTCAGCCCCTTGCTACAGGGCAAGGTGGACAGTCCTTTGCTTAGCACCTTGCACTTGGAAACTTCATGCCACATAAGTAGAATGGAACCAAAGACGGACAAAACTCTTAAGAGCTAGGAGAGGAAATACTTATCCCACTCTGGGCGGGTAGTTTTGGGTAGTTCTCTGCACAGGGATAAACTTCACTCATCCATGACCACTTGTTCCTACATTTAGTTCCATTGGTTGATGCATCTTAATTGTACAAAGGCTCTTGAATTCAATGCAACTACTTACATAAGCGATCACCATTCTAACGGTGACATGGGCCAGACCAGAAACTGGATTCCAGTTAGGATATGCTCCTCAAAAGTTCTGCTGCTTATCTGAATCCTTTTTTATTTCTTTCAGATCTGAAAAATTGGTCTGGATGCCTTGTGAAAACAGGCTACTTTGGAAGGTTTTGCAGCCTGGATCAGCTAAAGATAGGGAGGTGCACAAAATTTAAAAAAGTAAAAATAATGGGGATATTTGGAAAACATTGAGCAAGTCTGAAGAACCTCTGAGGAGTTTGGGTTTGAGACTTTGGCAATGATTGCCAGTGGGAGGGGCTACCACTTCAATCTAGTCACATCTATGGAGGTCAGGTCCCTCTGGTGTAAATCCAATTCACTGCCAATTTCCACCAGCTTAGGATTTGGCCCTCTGGTTGCAAACCAGAATTCTGAAATAGCAGCAGCAGCAGCTTAACCCAGGGCGGGCAATCAAAACTAGAAGTGACCGTATGAGTGGCCTTTTCCTTCATCTCAGAGGGCTGCAGTAGTCCCTCTCCCCTATACACCTCTCACACACTGGGGGGCTGGAGCCCCACACTTCCTACTCCTTCCTTTTCCTCCCAGCATGTTTGCACCACCATGAATCTGCGGATTTGCTCTCTGTCCTCACTCAACCCCTCCCTCCCAGAGCTGGAACAGCTGCAAACAGCTGATTTGCAGCATTCCAACTCTGGGAGGGAGGGGAAACAGAGAGAGGGAAGGAGTAGGAAGGACGTTCAGAGCTGCTGTGCCCCAGTGTGTGAGAAGTACATGAGGGAGGGGAGATGACAGGGGGGTCCACAGGCCACAGGTGGAGCCCCAGTGTGCTGCAGGGCATAGCTTGCCCACCACTGGCTTAACCTCTTAGATCTGAGACTCACTAGAGGCGTTGAGATGCTATAAATGGAAATCCATCCTGACTCTTGTACTTCTGTCCTTTCCTAGCCAAGAGATCATAGAATCCTCAGGTTGGCAGAGACCTCAGAAGGTCATTGAGTCCAGCCCCCTGCCCAAGGCAGGACCAACCCCAACTCAATCATCCCAGCCAGGGCTTTGTCGAGCTGGGACTTAAACATCTCTAGGGATGGAGACTCCACCCGCTCCCTATGGAACCCATCCCAGTGCTTCACCACCCTCCTAGGGAAACAGTTTTTCCTAATATCCAACCTAGACTCCCCCCACTGCAACTTGAGACCATTGCTCCTTGTTCTGCCATCTGCCCCCACTGAGAACAGCCTCTCTCCATCCTCTTTGGAACTCCCCTTTGGGGAGTTGAAGGCTGCTATCAAATCCCCCCATGATGGGATGTCGTGTTGCTCCTCTTGTTCTCCAGACAATATCAAGAGTAATATGATGCAGCGGCATCTGAGGGTGAGTCTACAGCTCTGCTGAAGATAATCCATGGTGCTGGGATGCTCACCAGCACACGAACATGCCAAAAAGGATCATTGCAAGACTAAGACCATTTAAGTGAAGTAGGCACACCCTGGGAAAAGGATGTGAGCAGAGGAGGGTAACCACCTATTTCCCTGTGCAGCTACACCCCTCAGTAAGCGGTACCCTACTTGTGGGTAACTCCCTGCTTTTGTAATTTCCATCCAATGCATCTGACAAAGTGGGTCTTTGCCCATGAAAGTTTGTGCCCAAATAATTTGTTAGTCTTTAAGGTGCCAAAGGACTCCTCATTGTTTTTACAAACAAGCTGTTTCATTTAAAGGAAAACATATTCTGATCCAGAGCAAGCACAGAGAAAGGCCAAGAGAAAATGGTTCTCAGAACTGAAGCAGGGAGAGCCAGAGGAAGCCTGACTGTCACTCATGCAGGGTTTTTAACCACCTTTCAATATTTTAATGAGCACTTGAATTTTCAGATGACTCTTTTCCACTCTGCAACATGCCCTCTTCTCAAGGCTGCCCTGACAGCAAGACATGTTCACAGGGGAAGCAGCTTTCTGTAGAAATAAAGCCCCATTCTGAATCCCTTCTACTTATAACAAATGAATGTGATTAGAGAAATCCTCCCCGCCTTTACCCAAAAGGGAGAATTAAAATGAAATGCAAGTGCTGTGTGGCATGCATGCCCCAGAGGGAACCTGAATGCGTCCTGCTTTTGACTGTCCACACATCTAGAAAGAGCAGAGAGGGGTATTTGATTGTGCACAATGTTCTTCTGTTTCCATTTAAAGGGAGATGCTGGTCCCCAGTATTGTCTCCTACATTCCAAGGTTGGAAGGGACCACTGTGGTCATCTACGGGTTGAACCTCTCTAGTCCGGCACCCTCAGGACCTGACCAGTGCCGAACCAGAGAATTTGTCAATCCATGGAAGGTCAATATTGTCTAGCAGCATCACCAACACTTCCACTGTTCACTGGACCCTTAGAAGACATTTAGGGGTACATTAGAGCTAAATCACAGCACTGAACACTGGGAGCCAGGACTGGTGGCTGTAAACAAACTTCATGGGACCATGAAAAACTTGGCCACGTCCATGATCACTGGACATCCGGCTAACTCAAATCATGCTGGAGACCATGGATGTTGCAGGACCAGAGAGTGCTGGATTAGAGAGGCTTACCCTGTAGCATGTTTTGTGTGATACAGCTCAGCCAATTTCCCCACAATAATTCCCAGAGCAGATCTTTAGAAAAAAACAAATCCCAACTTGATTTAAAAGTGACCTGTGTTGAAGAATTCGTCCCAGCCCCTGGCAGATTGTTCAAGCACTACTGGAACATACACTGTACTAATGTACCTCTATTTCCCCACCATTGTGAGCTTTCTTCTTCCATTCAGTTCTAAGCGATATACCCTTCTATCGACACGGACGTGTATGCAGAGATAAATACATTTAGCGGTATCACTCTAAAATATGACCATGGAACATACTGCAGTCTCTATCAATGAGAGTGAATTTCAAGGCTTATAGATGGAGGCAATGTAAGTCCTTAAAATTGCCTTTCCATACAAGGATGGAGATGACATTGTACTTGCCATGCAATGTATTTATTTGCATTGGATTATATTTCACTTGGAAATGCTGCCCTGTTTTCCAAATGATTAATGTCTAATAAAAGCTTATGGCCCAATTCCCTGCCATCATATTTATGGATATAAAACCATCCTTTTTATACTCTACTGCTGCTATGTATTTTGTTATCAAGGAGGCCTGAGGTCTGAGCTATATGCTTCCTTCTGCCTCCTCTATGCGTTCGAGCCAGTCACGCATTTGTGTCTTCTTTAGATTGTCCCACACACTCTCTCTTCACAGGCCACTTTGAATGATGGAAAAATAACCAGCTGCGGGTGAAACTGCAGTGGCTTCTTAATCAGTGGACTGGTAAGAAGCAACCAACACAAGTGGGACATGAGGCTGAAAATCCCTTCTCGGGCACAGGGCTTTGAGCCACCTATAGCTGCAGTGGGATGTAACGAGTCATGTGGTCAGGGCTAGGGACCAATGCAAAGGCTTTGTGCCTCTTTCTTTTCTCTGCCTCCACAGGTTTCAGTTTCTCCTGTCTTTATCCTCCCTCTTCTCTTTTCATTTGCATTCCCCTCTTCCTCCCCACCCCCGCTCTCTCCCTGTCTCTTGTCTCCCTCGAGGGCCAAGCAAAGCAGTGCACAAGTATTAGTCATGTGCCTTTGATCAAGCTCCCTGAGTCATCAGAAAGAAAACCCATCAGCAGACTGGGAGCTGGACTGGTGCTTATGTAAAAGCTTGGCATGGTTCCCTGTCAAGGTTCAAATGAGTGCAGGGGATATCTCTAAAAGGGGGTTAACAAGGTGGTGGTGGTGGGGGGGGGGGGATTATTCTCCTTAACCTCTGATGATAGGACAAGAAGCAATGGGCTTAAACTGCAGCAGGGGAAGTTTAGGTTGGACATTAGGAAAAACTTCCTAACTGTCAGGGGGTATAAACACTGGAATAAATTGCCCAGGGAGGTTGTGGAATCTCCATCTCTGGAGATATTTAAGAGAAGTTTAGACAGACACCTGTCAGGGATGGTCTAGATGGTGCTTGTCCTGCGGTGAGGGCAGGTGATGGGACTTGATGACCTCTCAGGGTCTTTTCCAGTGCTGGGATTCTATGCAGCACAGAATACTGCTGTAGAAAATCTCCTCCTCACACTTCCCCCATCTGGTTACTTCACCAGTAAGTGTATTTCTATCTGTATTAAAGACACCACACGTTCTGTCAGTTCTTGAGCTTGTGCTGAGGTCCCTATGTAATGCCAGGAGACCAGACCACAGCTGTCTGCAGGGGGAATCAAACCTGGGGGCTCTGGAGCTTAGCCCATGAGCCTCTAGAACAGGCACTAAAACCCAGCTGGCAGCAGACTCATTATTCTCTCTGTAAGTATTCTCCTTACCACTACAGAGGCCAGTACATCTCACCCAGCAGGTGTGTGGGTTACACTTGCATAGATGCAGGCTTCTGAGATTTATTCTCACTCAATTACAAGTCTCCCCTCATCCCCTCCCACCTCTCAGTCTGTTGCACTCTCTTTCAGTCCTCCTGAGACTGTTTGCCTGCTGCTACATCTGGTACCCTATGCCTCCTGCAGCTATCTGTCTCAGCCCTAAGGCACCGGTCATGAAAAAAATAACCACCGAGCCATCATGCAGAGGCATTGCCAGGGCCCTGAATCACTTAAGGAATCTGTCCTTACCAGCTGGGCTTCACTGTGGGAATTAAAATACCTAGCCTGTTGCCAGCTGGCATTGCTACTTACAGGGCTACCGCTGCTCAGTCTGTGACGTGCTCCTCTGAACATGAAAGATGCCTTGGTGTCTCACCTATGCCCCCTCTCTCACTCTCTTTGTCCCCCAGCCTTGTCTGAAGGATGCTTTGAACAGCAGATCAAAGGGTTTTAGTTTTACGTCAGCCTGGATGCCTGGCGCAGATAGGGGCACGTCTCCTCCCCACGCGATTTCCCTGTAGATGAATGCAACCTTTGGGTAAGCCTGGAGTTTTAAACCCGGTAGTGCTCTCCTCCGGCATACTCAAAGCAGCCTCTTAAAGGGTGAGTGTCACAGCACCCGTTAGAGGTTATATTTGTTTATCTTCCCTGTTAGTCAATTTATCACGTGGACGTGGTCTGCTTGTGAAAGCGCCTGACAAAGTCTGGCAAGTCCCCCAGACTATAGTTAATCAATTGCTCAATACTCTTGAAAAGACAAGCGGGCAGGGAGGAGCACGGGAGGGCTCGAAAACTTTCAATTGTCAATCCGCTTGCCTCACCCGGAGGAGGACTAGCGAGCGCAGGTCTGGAATGAGGGTATCAACCGCTGTCTTTAAACCTTAATAAAAACATTGGTAACTAAAACACTCCTTTTCTGCTGACAAGCAGGAGCAAATCAAGGAACTGGCTCTTGGGGTGGACGCAAGTGTTCTGTTTGCGAATCTGTGGGAGAAGGACGTTGCCAGAATTGACATGTATAGATCCTCCTTTCTGTATTTCATTTGTTGGAGTAATATCTCAACAGATCACATATCAGTGAATTAATTCATCTTTGTGAGAGCGGGGAAAAGGTTATTCTCCCATTCACCCAGGCAAGGGAACTAGGCATAAAGAGTTTCACTGACAGAAGGCCTAAAGCAGAGCTGTGGAGGGAATCCACACCTCCTGAATCCTAAATGGGTGGATTAACCACAAGGCTACAGGTGAAATCCTGGCTCTATTCAAGTCAAGGGGAATTTTACCATTGACTTCAATGGAGCCAGGATTCCATTGAATATTTTTCCTCCTAGAAGAGGAGGCCAGAGGTAAAAAAAAAAAGCATGTTGCATCACACTTAGCAAAGTGGAATGCAGCAGAGGTGAAAGTCAGGGGGTGCACCCAGATGCGCGGCTCCAGCAAAAGCCAGTAGGGAACTATTTAAAGAGCTGGGAGGACCCTGGGTTGGGATACGACAGCACTTGCAAGTTCCTTTCAATCCTGGAATGCAGACAAGAGAATATTATATAGAGAAGAAAACCACAACACTGATGGGTGCTTTCTCCATTGGAGTAGGATAGACTGGCATTGGCCACCTGGGGCCCATCTGGGTTCTGTGTGTGGCCCACGAGACACTCTGTTACCGTTGTCCATGCACAGGGTTGCCAGTTTCTGCTGGTTTCTGTCTGTGTAGTAATGGATTACTAAAATGACACATGTGTAAAGCAAGGGCCTGTGCAGGGAAGTGCGTGCTGATTGCACATAGCATTGACTGTGAGAGCTGTGTGCTCCTCTGCATCCAATCACAGTGCTGCTACGGTTCCATTGGCACACCCTGTAAATTCTAGGCACACAAGTGCCATTAGCAAAACTATCCAGGGAGACCATCTTGGTTCTGGACAACCATGCAGTCTACTGAGCTGGAGGGCCAGGTTGCCCATCGCTGGGTTAGTAGACACATCCATTACATGGCTGGGGCTTGACAGACATTTCATTAATCATACCAGGGATGATCCTGTAGACACTGTATCCTAAACAGAGCTGGTCAACACTTTTCTGATGGAACAGTTAGTTTACCATTGGCAAATACTGATTCACTGAAAAGGCCAAACCAGACATGGCCATATTAATTTCAGGGGAATTTCACGTTTTTTCCATTCTGATTTAGAATAAAAGTGAAATTTTGGAATTTTCCCTGGATTGGGAATTCAGGGTTCCAACCAGGGCTGAAGTCTGCTTGCTGCATAGAGTGCTAGTAGCATAGATAGCATATACTTCATTATTGGTATTATTTTAATGTATAGGAGTCTCTAGTCATGGACAAGGCCACACTGGGTTAGGTGAACAAACACAGAAAAAAAAGGTCCTTGCCACAAATAGCTGCCAATCTACATAATAGTTCTCCTCCTTTTGGGGCCAAGAGTTACTGTACATCATTCCTGGTGGGGGAGCATGTGATCAGGATTCGAACCATCTGTGTTTTATACACCTGGAATAGGTTGGCAGTTACGTGGAAATATCAAATTTACTTGCTAACAGCCTGGAAGATTGTTTCACCCTCCCCCCCCCAGCAAGTTATTGAGTTTTATGAAGCACATAAAGATCTTCAAAGGTGGTCTTTCAGCCTAGTTATAGCGCTATAAACATAGAGAGCTGAAATAATTGCATTTTAAAGACTTCTTTATCTTTATGTAATTGGTATTTTTAAACAATCACACCAGCAAAAAGGGGGGAAATGCTCACTGTAACCTCTTCTGGCTTGGAAATGAGGGGCCAGCTGACCCCTCATCCCTGCACAGCTGATAAAAGCTTCCCAGTTCCCTATTATGCACTGTTAAAGGAGTCTATGAAGATAATCTATACATTGCAGCATTCTGATTGGGTACGTTATGCAGTGGATGGCTTAATGCTCTAAGCACCAGACCTGAAATGCTTTGACTGCTCTGCAAAAGTGCAGCTTCAGGTGTTTTCTGGGCAAATTCACTCTCCCGAATATGACCGTTGATTCTCAGTGTGTGAGATTCACTCCTATGAAGACGGTCAGCACCACTTAAAGCCTGTTCTGAGGGCCTCAGTGGGACTAGGTGCAGCAGAAGTTTTGGGCTGATCCTCTACTCAGGGGTAAACTACAAGTGAGATTGGCAGTAGACGTGGCATACCTAGACTTCAGTTAGGCATTTGGTACTGTCTCACATGCCAGTCCTATCAAACTAGGGAAATACAACCTAGATGGGGCTACTATATGGAGGGTGCATAACTGGCTGGATAACTTTTCTCAGAGAGTACTTATCAATGGTTCACAGTCATGCTGGAAGGGCACAGTTTGGGGACCGGTTCTTTTCAGTATCTTCATCAACAATTTAGAGGATGGCATAGGAAGTATGCTTATAAAGTTTGTGGCCCAAGCTGGGAGGGGTTGCAAGTGCTTTGGAAATGATCTAGACAAACTGGAGAAATGGTCTGAGGAAAATAGGATGAAGTTAAATAAGGACAAATGCAAAGTGCTCCACTTAGGAAAGAACAATCCATTTCACACATGCAGAATGGGAAGTGACTGTGTAGGAAGGAATACTGCAGGAAGAGATCTAGGGGTCATAGTGGACCACATACTAAATATGAGTCAACAGTTTGACGCTGTGGCAAAAAAAAGCAAACAGGATTCTGGGATGTATTAACAAGGGTGTTGTGAACAAGACACAAGAACTCATTCTTCCACTCTACTCTGCACTGATTAAGCCTCAGTTGGAGTATTGTGTCTAGTTCTGGGCACCACATTTAAAGAAAGATGTGGAGAAATTGGAGAAGGTCCGAGAAAAGGAACAAAAATGATTAAAAGTCCAGAAAACATGAGCTACGAGGGAAGACTGAAAGAATTGGGCTTGTTTAGTTTGGAAAAGAGAAGATTGAGAGGAGACATTATAGCAGTTTTCAAGTATCTAAAATGGTGTTGCAAAGAGGAGGGAGAAAAATTGTTCTCCTTAACTTCTGATGATAGGACAAGAAGCAGTGGGCTTAAACTGCAACAATGGAGGTTTAGGTAGGACTTTAGGAAAAACTTCCTGTCAGGGTGGTTACACAGTGGAATAAATTGCCTGGGGAGGTTGTGGAATCTCCATCACTGGAGATATTTAAGAGCAGGTTGGACAAACACCCATCAGGGATGATGTGGATGGTACTTGGTCCTGCCGGGAGGGCAGGGGACTGGACTTGATGACTTCTTGAGGTCCCTTCCATTCTAGTGTTCTGTGATTCTATGAAAAGTTTCATCCTATTTTGCTTCTTTATAAACCACATAAGAGTGATCTGAAAGGCTTGGGTTGAGCGAGGTTTTTGTTTTGTGCTGGAATATCCGCAATGTCCAAGCTTATGGTCCTGTGTTTTTGGGTGAAATTCTTGGATCCCTCCAGGGTGGGGGCTGGGCACTCTCTCAAGCTACATTTCAACATCTTTTATTAAGAGAGGAGTTTGGTCTGGAGAAAGCCCTCCACTGTGGCAGATGGGTGCAACTTCCCAATGGCATCCACGTCTCTCTCATTTTTCACTCATGGTGACACACACACACAAGTCAAAATCCTAGCTCCATTCAGTATAGCCACGCATGGGTATGAAAGGAATCCTATTGCCTCTCAAGCTCCAGACTGGGAAGAGCTATTTTGCTGCTGTTCCTTACCCAGGGCTAGGGAAGTCTACATCATGTGAGAGGCAGGAGGGGAACATCTGGTTCATCATTCCTCACCCCCTCGCCCTACCCTGATACATGGGGGAGCACAGGGAAGGAATACCAACAAAGCCACCCAAACCCCGGCCCCTCCTTCATGCCGGCTGTGAGCAACATCTCTACTCCTGTGCTGAATTTACCCTCCAAAACACCAGGACTGATTATGTCAAAGGTTGGTAAAAGTTAGGGGAGCTAACGTCAGAGGTGGTTTGCTTCTCATTCATGACAACAGGTACATTCCCCAGGAATTTGCTTGAGGTGCTTGCAGTTTTGCACAGCTCTACATGTCAGAGGCTGGGAACGGGTGACAGGAGAGGGATTGCTTGTTGAATCCTTGTTCTGTTTGTTCCCTCGGGGGTACCTGGCATTGGCCGTCATCAGGAGACAGGATACTGGGCTGGATAGACCTTTGGTCTGACCCAGTCTGGCCATTCTTATGTTCTTAATTCTGGCTCCTGCTGGGCAGAGTGAACAATTGTGATTCTGAAGCCTAGATTAGCTCCCTAGCATTCCTGTAGGTAACCAGTGTAGTAAAATTTGCTACATTTTGTCAGGGGAACCATCTCAGTGTTATGATGGAATATAGCAGTTAGCATCCCATTAGCCAGTGCTAGCAGAAAAAAGTGGATCAAAATCCATCTATCTGATCTGCCTTTCCCTTGCTCGGTGGATCTGGAGAACAGACATTTATCCTTCTCGAGTGAAAAAATTGCAGATCAGAATTTTGGCCTTGTTACATTACTGACTTTGTATTTCTTTATTGCTGATGTTTGCAGGTAAAGGCTTTGCAGTGTTTTAAGAGTCCCAGTTAAATGTTTCATTTAGAGTTAGTAACAGTTATGCAAATTGGTTACCAAAAAATCACGTGTTTAATGAGAGTGCATGGGACACAGTTAACTGCTATGCAATTAATAAAAAAGACCTATGCAACACGTAGTTAATTAGGTTCCCAGCTGAACAGTCACAGTAATAATTTGTGGTTATTTAGTAAGATCACAATCAGAAGTTATTAAACCCAGTTAACAGTTAGTTTCAATGGACATTAATTAGGGTTAAATAATAATGGGATTATTTTTATTACACCCACTTCACTATCCCGAGACCTTCTCATGTTTAATGACATTGAAATGAAAGCCAGATGAATTAGTAATATTTGCAACTTATTAGAAAAATTTGCCTGAGTCAGAACAATTGAAGTAACCGGTAATTCCAGCAATGTCAAATGTATAATTATCTTGCCATAGGGTATCTTTTCATATTTCAAGTTCCTCATTCCTCCTGCTGCTAATGGGAGGTGCATTTATTCCTCTCTCTCCCTCTCATTGGTAACCCAGGCATACACCACTAGTGGTTTCTCAGGTAAATTATCCCTTGCAAAAAGCCAGCAACTGCCTATGCCTCACTTAAAACCCAATGAAGCTTTATTTGGAGGCTTTAGTTTAACAAAGCACTTAAGTAAGTGCTTAAGTCCACCCCTATTAAGCCAAGTACTTCTGCTGAGCTATAAGCAGATGATTAAGTCACATTGGCTTTTGTTAATTGACTTGCATGGGGCTTGGGCTGCAGAGGAGTAAATTCGGCAGTGTGCATTTGGGAGAGTGCCCAAGGTAACATACCATTATTCATGGGAAGCTTATAGTACAAGTAAAAAAAAAAAAAAAAATCCTTCCCTTGTAGTAAATGAAAAACCCAAGTCTGCTAAATATGGCTGGACTTCACACTGATGGCTACATATTTCCTTTCTATATTTGTCAATATCTCAAAGTCCTGGCATACATCCTATTTACCTTCCCTTCTTTAGCAGCTTCGATGTGTTGCCAAGGTTTTAGCACCAGCCTGGTTGCTCAGTTAGTTTATTACAGCTTCATTTCGTATGTATGGGGGTATTTAGTCCTACAGATGGATTGTGACCCTTCCGTTCTGGCCAGCCGCAAGTGGAATGGGACTGTAGTGCAAACTGTCTGTGGAGAAGATTTTCCTTCTGATTTAAGAACAAATTAAATGGCGGCAAGCTCAGTTAGAAGTCTCCGGCACTGCCGGCCTTACTGTGCTTTTTGATGTTTTATATATTTGTCTTTGCTGCCTGTCATCTGAGCCGGCTTGGAAGTTATCAAAGTTTTATATCACTTTTTTCCAAGTAAGAAAAAAATCTCTTTGGCCCTTCACATTTCATATCCTCTCTTCTCTCAGACGAAGTCAAACGGCAAAGACAACCACAGAAATCGTTTTCTTTCTACATAAGGAGCCTCTTTCTGCAGCGCATTGTTCAATCTGATATTAACTCTTCACTGTCTCGTGACTTGGGAGGGCAAAGATGAAAGCAAAATCTTGTTAGTATTTATGGTGTTGAGGGTTAACAGTGATAATGCTTTGAACTGCTAAAGCACCTTTCATCAAAGGAGCTCAAAACATTTTGCCATCATTAGGGAAACCTTGCAACGCTTCTGATCTAAAAGACGGTTATTTGCATTATATGGATGGGGAAGCCAGGTTAGAAGGAAGTGGGCTGTTAAGTAGGTTAAGTGACTTGCCCACCTCTAACTTGGTAAATCAGCAGAAGATCTTGGAGTCAAGACTGCTGTGTTCTGTTCTAAGTCACCTGCACTACCCTTTCAAAGGTAAAACAAACAAGCTTTTAAGAATCAGTGAATTGGTCTATGTAGTCTTATCCCTTGTCTTTTGACAAGAGAATTATTTTCGTGGATATATTTTTGGACATTAGAAGAATGTTTCACTTTGCCATGAACGCCTTATTATCTTGCTTTGTTCCTTGTGTGCACGCTACTGTTTATTGGTCTGATCTAAATCTACTTGAGGTCAAATATTACAGGGATGAGTGCAGTACAGGAACAGAGGCAGAATAGCAAAGCAGTCTTTCAAGTTAACTGCTTTGGATCAGGATGTATGTGGTCCGATGAGGACTTACCTTTATGCAATGAAATCCTTCTGGAAAGTTTGCTGGATGCAATGAAGTCATTTGTAGCCTGAAACACTGAAACCCTGCTTTCTGTTATATCCTGAGAGGACTTTTCAATAATCATTAGTGTCTCTGCCTTAAGCTACTTTTGTAACCTTTCTCAGTGTCCCACTTTTGAAAACATAGCCCAGCAATGGGCAACCCAGGCTAGTGAGGGGGCCGCAAAAGTGGCCCTCCTTCATATCATTGGGCCGCAAGATTCTCATAACCAAGACGGTCTCCTGGGAGAGGGTAGTTTTGCTCACTGCGCTTACGTACTTAGAATTTGTGGGATGTTCTTACTGACTCACAGCAGCGCTGTGATTGGATAGAGAGGGAGTGAATGGCTCTCTCAATCAATGTTGTGTGCAATCAACATGCCCCTCACTTCATGTCCCCTGGCATTACATGCATGTCACTTTAGTAACATAGGAAGGAAAAAATCAAGTTGGTAGGAAACCAATCTGGCAACCCTGTTTCCAGGAAATGGCAAACAAAATGTCTCATGGGCTGCACACAGAACTCCGATGGGCCACAGGCCGCCCGCGACTGACATAGCCTACACAAGGCATGTTTTCACTGGTGCTGCAGTTAGCATTTTAAAAAATGATTTTGTCTGCACAGTGTAGCCAGACAGGAACCCCCCTTGTAACATCCATTTTTGCTTGCCTGGAGCATACAGGGCACACAGAGCAGAAGGCTCAGGCTGTGTGACCGTGAATGGCTGTAAACAGAGATATGCCAATTACTGACCAAGAGGCTGCCAAGGAGTGTCCTTGACTTAACCCCTATTGATACAAACACACAGCCGTCCGCGGGGGGAGGAATCTCTCGCCCAGTAAAAAAATGTCTAGTGCTCACAATTTAGTTCTCTCTCCTGCAAGTGTAAATTAACTTGAAACTTGCTTGTAAGAACTGGCGCCACAAAACGGACCAGTAGAATTTGGCCTCTTAGATAAGAAAGAGAATACGGGCCCCCAGGGGTATAAAGATGGGTCCAGCAGCACATTTTCTCTGAGTGTCAATCTACCATCTATCTGCTGGTCGGGTTAGGTGTTTGATCTCCCGAGGTTCCAGAGGGGACGCCCACCTCGTATTCGTCTTTCCTAGGAATTGAGAGACCGGCCCTGGCCTGACACGCTGGAGTCGAGAGGCACAGAAAGGGGTAAAAATTGTACCTGGATGTGTCCTTTGTTTAAGTATCTATATACATAGTGTCAGAGCTCTTTAAAGATTAAGCTGTCACTTGGTACCATTGTTTCTATTTTCTATCTTTACCTGTTTCCTGTAATCATTGTTAAGACCTATATATATATATATTTGCTAGCATTTAAGAAATAGAGCAATAGCCATTGTAACCATATGATTTATAAGCTTCTTTAATAAACCTGTAACTGTTTAAGCTTTAACCTGACTCCTTCAGTTGCTGTAATAGAACCAAGCACAATTTAAAAGAACTTCAGCCGGTCATAAAAGGACAGACATAGGGAGAGCTTGGGCGTTTGGATCTGTGTCACTCCCAGGTGACAGATCCGTTGGGGCACTTTTCAGCCTTCCCCAGGCTGCCTGCTGCGAAGGAACTTTGTGTTCTAGCAGCTAAAATCTAAGGTGTAATAAGCTCTTCCTATATAACGGGATGTCTGTTGGCCTGCTGGCCACCCTCTGCGACGGGACCCCGGTCCTAGCAGTAAAGACACGGATGTTAAACCTTTTCTCGGAAACATACACACACACACACACACACACACACACTGCCCTGAACGTCGGCTGACACACAGTCCTGAAACCTGTGGATGATTCATTAACTAATCCCTTGCTGATCTTTGGTCTGATACTTGCACCAAACACCAATAATCCCATCAGCCACCCTCATGTGATGCTGAAGTCCATTTTTAAATGGTTGTGATTGGCAAAAGTAATCTGAAGTGTAATGCACCCAGTGTATTACTGCCTTCTGCTTCCTCCCGCTGCAATAGAATTACGGAAAAGAAGATCCAAAGTGGGGCTGAAGTTTGGCATGAGTGTGTCCGAGTGAACATAAGAACGGCCGTACTGGGTCAGACCAAAGGTCCATCTAGCCCGGTATCCTGTCTACTGACAGTGGCCAGCACCAGGTGCCCCAGAGAGGGTGGACCGAAGACAATGATCAAGCGATTTGTCTCTTGCCATCCCTCTCCAGCCTCTGACAGACAGGCCAAGGACACCATTTTATCCCCTGGCTAATATCCTTTTATGGACCTAACCTCCATGAAATTATCTAGCTTCTCTTTAAACTCTATTCTAGTCCTAGCCTTCACAGCCTCCTCTGGCAAGGAGTTCCACAGGTTGACTACATGCTGTGTGAAGAAGAACTTTCTTTTATTAGTTTTAAACCTGCTACCCATTAATTTCATTTGGTGTCCTCTAGTTCTTCTATTTAGGGAACTAATAAATAACTTCTCTTTATCGGCCCTCTCCACACCACTCATGATTTTATAGACATCTATCATATCCCCCCTCAGTCTCCTCTTTTCTAAACTGAAAAGTCCCAGTTGCTTTAACCTCTCCTCATATGGGACCCGTTCCAAACCCCTAATCATTTTAGTTGCCCTTTTCTGAACCCTTTCGAGGGCCAAAATATCTTTTTTGAGGTGTGGAGACCACATCTGTACACAGTATTCAAGATGTGGGCGTACCATAGTTTTATACAGGGGCAGTAAGATATTCTGGGTCTTATTTTCTATCCCTTTCTTAATAATTCCTAGCATCCTATTTGCCTTTTTGACCGCCGCTGCACACTGCGTGGAAATTTTCAGAGAACTGTCCACGATAACTCCAAAATCTCTTTCCTGATTTGTCGTAGCCAAATTAGCCCCCATCATACTGTACGTAGTTGGGGTTATTTTTCCCGATGTGCATTACTTTACACTTATCCACATTAAATTGTGATGTGGGGGTTTGCTCATGAGCAGAGGATGGGGCTTGGGTGACAACAGAAGAGGAGCAGTACAAGACCTTCTTTAAGGCTACTGAACTGTGATGACCCCTTCTTTGCACCTTATATTGTCACAACTCTCTTAACACAGGTTCTCTTATTTGCTGACAGTGTACACAAAGGGAGGGTAATAACATGGCAGTGGTTCACCAGGGTCAGCTCCTGCAGGCTGCCACTGCAATATCTACCTGCACGGCTGCTGGTACCAACAATCGCAGCTCTCATTGGTCACAGATTGCCGTTCCCAGCCAATGGGAGTGCAGGGAAGTGGCGGGGACTGGGACAGCTTGCATTGGCCAGGAATGGCGATCCCCGGCCAATGGGAGTGCAGTCACCCAGACCCGTGGAGGCACAGGTAAATATAGTGGTGGGAGCCCACCAAGAGTTAAGATTGGTCAGCTGGGTCTGGCCAGCAGGCAGGTATTTGCCTGCCCCTGGTTTACATCCACACTACACCTGTGTCAATCACCCCTCATGCACCAGGCCCATTACTTTCACCAAGCAGTCGGGTTTCCAGACCAGATCCTGTAGGTGAGTGTGTCTAGGAGAGATTGGGCAGGGGCAGCTGTAGTGCTGTGCAGTAGGCATTTGGCGCGCATACTGGCGTATAGAACTGTAAACACTCAAAGGGCTCCAGTCTCAATGACAAACGCCGCTCACTTCAACAGTCTCTCCAGATCGACGCCAGGGTAGCTGAGAGCAGAAATTGGCCACCAAATAACCTAACACAACCTCTCCTTTGAAGCCTCTCCTAGATAGATTCATGGAGGTTGGGTCCATCAATGCTATTAGCCAGGATGGGCAGGAATGGTGTCCCTAGCCTCTGTTTGCCTGGGAATGGGTGACAGGGGTGGGATCACGTGAGGATTACATCTTGTGTTCCCTTCCTCTGGGGCACCTGGCATTGGCCACTGTTGGCAGACAGGACACTGGGCTGGATGGGCCATTGGTCTGACCGAGTCAGGCCATTCTGATGTTCTCCTTCTTCGCACCCTAATGCTAAATTCAGTCTCCCTTGCACCAGTGAACATCAGGAAGGGCTGCACTGCAGCCAACAGAGTAACCCCAATGTGAAAAGCCGTTACATGACTCACCCTCGCTTTCCTTAAAATGTGCTCGTAATGCCCGTACATACCGTTTCTTCCTCTTTCCTTGCTAACTACTCTATTCCAATGATACCCCCTGCATCCTTTTCAAATCCCACCTCTTCTAGAGGAGACAGGGAGTCCACTGGAGTACATTCCCACACAGTGTACACCGAGCCTGGCTTCTCATTACTCCTTAATGAGGATTCATGCTTTTGATGCAGCTAATCACATGCATTTCCAGAACATTTGATTAACGAGGCCCTTTTCTAAGAAGGAATAATAAGCCCCTGGCTACAATGTGATGGGAATAGAGAGAGCGGTCTAGGCTTCACTCCCCTTAAAGAAACCTGACAGTAGAAGAGCCAATGTCTTCTACACGCAGGGTTCTGGATTCTCCTGCCTGCAAGCTGCTCACACCATTAAATAGGTCATCCAGCAGCAAGTGCAACAGGAGAAGCCATTTTAAATTCTCTATTTATTGCCTAGCATCTTTTGTAGCCTCTCAGCTGAGTAAGACTCTGACAATGGAAAGCACATCCAAGGGGGTAGTTATACCCAATTCATTACTTTAGGGATGAAATTCATTCCTGTGCAGAGGGTCAGCACAAAGCTCATATGCCCCTGGAACCCTACAACAATCTTTCGGAGATCTGGGTCCATTGTTGTGCTTTCTGAACTGGGTTAGTGGGTCCCTGGTTTGGGGTTGCAGCCTACTAAAGACTTCTCTGTCATATAATGAGGCAGATTTTCTAAAGCAAAGGAGAATTAGGCACCCAACTCCCATTGGCACTGGGAGTCCCTAACTTTCTTTTTTGTGTGCTTTTGAAAGTCAACCCCAGTATCAATAACTGTTTTACAGCGTGTTCCCGCTAATCTTTTCCATCCATGTATGGAATATTTTTTCTATGTGCACTGAGGCATGTGCAAATGTGCACCACCAGTAGAAACCAAACCTAGCTGTGGGCACTGTTAATCAGCTGGGTGGCATTAGAATCTCTTCTGAGCAGCTGCCAAAGTGCTCAGCTTACAAGGAACACTGCTTTGTAGCTATGTAATGTCGAACATTACAAGACTTAAGAAACACTTGTGTTTCCAGGCTTAATCCCATCTCTGACGGTGGTCAGGAAGAAACCTTTGCTGAACCCTATTCTGCACCTTCCTTTGAAACAGCTGATCACAGCCTCACACAAAGACAGTACTAGACCGACCCCTCTCCCTCTGATCCTATCTGGCAATCCCTGACAAATACTGACAAATACACATACAATTACCTGGAAACACAAGAAGGAGGAATACAAATTATAATAAACTTGCACTTATGTAGCATATTTAACCCCGAAACAACCTATATGATTTCAACGCTTTTACTGATTGTTATCAAGTTCTCTATCCATCCACCCTGGAAATGCATTCCCATAACATAATAGTTATTGGTTTAAAGCAGATTTATTTATTAATGTAATGCTTACAACTGGTGTGGGCAAGAGAAATCAGCAGTGACAAACCAATCATGAGAAGCATGCTTCGGAATGAATTGGAATAATTTACTCCGACCCCTTCAACACGATACATTCCAAGCCAAAGGGAAAGTGTCTCACTCCTCCAAGGATTCAAAACAGACTATGAAAATGTAATTAAGTGCTAAGTCCCCTGAAATCAATCACAACCAGAAACTAATACCTAGCTTGTTGATTAGAGGGTAGGTAAGCGATGGGGCAATTAACACATTACTATGAAAATTGTTAACTATGATAGCAACCCATTTTGTTAGAATAATTGCTCTGAAAAAGGCTATTTGATGATTGATATTAGAAGTAAGGGCATGTTTGGAATCAACCATATTAACTGCAGTTAATTAAAAATGACCTATTTCTTGCTACCACTGTATTTGGTTGCACAAAACCATTATTCCCAGATTCAGATTAGAAGCCCACAACATGCGTCAATCTGATGAAAGCCGGCTTCAAAAGTTTCTGATTTATTTCAGCATTAACCCCCCAAACCCCACCCCCCCGAAATTAATCTCAGACCAATAACCTTCATTAAGAGGAAGCTGTATACTCAGTGATGGAGACTAGACCGTAACATGGGACCAAGTTAATTTCTGCCACTTAAAGAGTGACACAACAGGAACGTAAAGGCTCTTGTGGTGCTGTAGAGACATCCCTCTTGGTATTGTGTGGCTCTGCCTTAGCCACCAGAGGTACTGAGGCATCACTGAGGTGTACACTTCATGTCAAGTAAGGGAAATTAATCCCCTTCTTGGGTGTAATGTAGCTGACAGGATCAGGTTTATCTTAGGCTAGGTCTACCCTGGACAGGGCAGCTTGGCTTAAGGTACGCAACTCTAGCTACATAGAATCTGTAGAATATGTAGGTAGAGTCATCTTACCTTAAACCACTGTGGGAACCCTACCAAGCTTGGGAGGCTGACGGAAGTAAGCGCTCTTGTTGGCCTCCCTTACTCTCACAAAAGGAAGAGTTCTGGATGTTGATGGGGTGTCCTCTGAGTTCAATTTAGTGAGTCTTAACTAGACTCAGTAAATCAAACACTGGAAAATGGATCACAGCAACGGCAATCTTCCTTTTTTGTGTAGACAAGGCCAAATATATGATGTCCCATCATAGTTTCCACCCTGACTATGACCTGAGACCTCCACCTGCCCCCAGCTCTTTGTTCTCAGATTCCCTCCTGGCTGTGGTAGATGGGAGAGAGAGGGAAGACGGGAATTTGGAGAGCTGGATGGTTGAACATCAGGACAATGGTGAGGTTAATACTGGGTGCTCATGACATCTATCTGGGATGATCTAGACCAGTGTTTCTTAAACTGTGTTCTGTGGCACACCTCAAGGCAGTTGGAGGTATGCCATGGAGAACAACAGAATTCAAAATGGCTGCCCTTATAGGGGCAGGTGACCTTTCTTTTTGCTCAATAACTTTCCACTGACTCCCCCCCCCCCCCCGCCAACCCCCTTTTTTTTTTTGCTTAACAAAAAATTCCTGGTGTTCCTCATGAAAAAAATATTGTTTGGTGTTCCTCAGACTGAAAAAGTTTAAGAAACACTCATCTAGACCGTGTTTGGTCCTGCTGTAAGAGCAGGGATTGGACTTGATGATCTCTTGAGATTCCTTTCAGTTCTAGTGTTCTATGATTCTATGACCATGGTGCAGAAAACTATAACTACATACCCTGCACAGATTAAAGACCACCACTTGTAGCTTATAGGGCAGACCTATTTGCTTGCCTCTATAGATTTATTATTTCCTAATGGCTTTGATTATATGTTTATTATAAGAAGTTTCAGTAGCTTTATATTGGCAATTTGGCTTCACATGAAGGACTTACAGGCCACATTGTGGTGTTGAGCTAAGGCAAAGTCAGCATGCACATGCCTGGGACCTTTCACCCAGATCGCAAAGTCAATGCCCGTATATTCTGGACCTTTCACCTCGATAAATCAATCTTCAAGGGCATAGGAGGGTTCTAAGAATACCCTCAAACTTAGCAGGTACATTATTTGGAAAAATCCGAAATAACCGGTTAAGACCAGACTGAATAACTGGGTAGGACAGAAATAACAACTGAGATAGACAACCACAGAAGGCCCACGGTAACAAACTGACACGTATGATAAGTTGATATCGATGATATACTGACCTATAGGAAAAAGACACTTCATCATTAGTAACGTAAAGAAATAGAAATGAGGAGAAAAGGGAACATCCCCTACTGAATATGCATCAAACATAACAACATATGTTTCAGCATAACCCATGATGAAAGTGCCATCCCAGACTACGGGCAGTAGGAGAAGGAGACATAGTCCTTGAGAGGTGCTGGAATGAGGCCAGTAGTGATGATGGGGAAGATGAAGGTGATGAGGAAGATGGCTAACGCCTCAGGTTGTTCTAGAAGGAATGGTGTGAGTATAGGGGATGGAAATAGAGATGTACATTCCCCATCTACCTTATGGAATTGGGCTGTTTGTGTGAACTGTATTTGTAAATACACAGGAGTTCCTATAGGGTGAGTGCTGCACCTCTGCACATCAGGTTCCCAGTCACAGAATAGTTAAATACTGGGCCTGATCCTGGGACAAAGGACCTGACAACCCGAACGGTGGTAACTGGACATTCATAAGTACTCTTAGATCAGGCAACACACTGCAGGCCAAGTTAACTATGTATGGAAACGTGGGGACTGATCCCGTTCTTATTTTCCCCAGGTTAAATCTGGAGTCACTCCAATTCAATGTGAAAGTAATGTAAACGTGAGGAGAATCAGGCACCATCCAACTTACATGTCTTGACTGTTGTTGACACTGAGTTACACCAAGATCATCTGAGTATATTCAGTGTACGTATCTGTCCAGCTATCCCAGCTTTCTTTTCACTAGCTCATTGCATGGAATGTGTGAAGAGTTAATTCCCCATTTCCTTCTCACTGTTCTCTTCCAATCAGATGCAGAGGTTATTCTGTCTCTGCACAGCAGCTCCAAAGCAAAGCAGATGAAAAGCACGTTCATGTCTTCAATTGTGGGGAAAATGCTCAAGATTTTATTATAATTTGGGCCGTAAAGTTGTTAGCCAAGCCCACTCCAGCGACTAGAAACGAGCCCCATAAAAATGAGCCCATTACGTTTGCCACACTGAATAATTGGTTACATTTCTAAATATCCCATTGTGTGTTTGTTCAGAGTGGCTGAATGGAAATGCCAGAAAAAAAAATGTTTGTTTTTCATACCCCTGCAGTTAATGACCAATTTTCTACAAATCATAATAGTCTTACCCCATTAGGTTTTATAATTAAGTCTTTATTATATGCTCCTGTTTGTTCAGCACACAGACATTTGACAGCCATCCTGCATTTTTGTCAGATGATCCAGAAATGACTTGCGTTGCAATGCAACCTCCCAAATGATGGCTTAGTTCCTCTCTGGGAGAACAAAAGGATGAGGCTCCAGGCTAAATGAGGGAGGCTATTTCAACAAGACTGATAAAATAATTATAACACTGAACATGAGCCTCAACTGGTGTTTATCAGTGTGTTACCACCGACTTCAGTTCACATCAGTGGAGGATCTGGCTAGCAAAGCATAAGGATTGCGACTTTAGCTGTTAACTGCAGTTATGAAGCAGATCCTGATTTCTGTAGCACCTATTTATCGGAGGTGCCCCCAAAGCATTTTAGAACTATTTCAGGCTTGCTATCCCCCCTGTGAGTGTTAGTCCCGCACACAGCAATTAAGTGACTTGGCCAATGCTGCCACTCTGATATTATACCACTGGGGACTGTTTATAATTACAGAAGTGGTTTGGAGTGTCATGGTGGTTATGTTTGCAACCAGGATACTAGTGAGACAAGGTCAGGAAAGGTAATCTCTTTTATTGGTCCATCTTCTGTTGGGGAAAGAGACAAGCTTTCCAGCTGCACATGGCTTTTAGAATCGTAGAACACTAGAACTGGAAGGCACCTCGAGAGAATATCAAGTCCAGTCACCAGCTCTCATAGCAGGACCAAGCACCATCTAGATCATCTCTGATAGAGTAACCTGCTCTTCTTCAGAACTTGCGCAGCTCACAATCTCGTCTGTTTCGCCACAGAACCCACGCCGATAAAGCGATTACTTTGCCCGTCTTCTCTCTCTAGAATTCCAAAATGGAGCTTCACACTGTCCTCTAGGTGGGTCTTGGGGTTTGCAGACACAGACAAGTGCATAAGCAGCCAGAATCGCTCTCCTGGAATGGGGAGTCACTTCAAGTTTCTCTGATAAACCAGAAGAAACATTTGCTTTCCCCTTTACAATCTCTTTTTGCCATTTCCTCTCATGGGGATCACAAGACAGTAACAGCTTCACTGGCAGTGAATACACATGTGAGTGGTTCATCAGGGATTAGAAATAACTAGTCCTGTGGCACCTTAGAGACTAACAAATATATCTATAGTATCATGAGCTTTCATGGGCACAACCCACTTCCTCAGATGAG
Organism: Pelodiscus sinensis; assembly: GCF_052426305.1. Classification (NCBI taxonomy): domain Eukaryota; kingdom Metazoa; phylum Chordata; order Testudines; family Trionychidae; genus Pelodiscus; species Pelodiscus sinensis. The sequence continues at coordinate 3,025,081 of NC_143078.1, forward strand.
TTGGAGAGAGATCAAGCATTAGTTCATCAATAGCATGCCTAGAACTAGTAGCATAATGAACATTTATTCATGATGAATTCTATGCTTGGTTGGTTTTTATTCCATCATTTATATTGCTGGATAAATAATGACAAAATCTGCCGTGAATCAGTATTGGATAAAAAGCCCAAAATGGTAATTTGATTCCAATAAACAGTCTGACATTCTTGTCAATAGTTCACCCAGTTTCCCTGATAATGCCAGCACGCCAGGTCATCTCTCTTCTGTGACAGGGAAGGGCTTTTGTCTCCTTTTCCACAAATCAGGGAACCTGGCCCACAGCAGTGAAACACCAGATCACACAGCATGCCCAGGGCATGGGTAAGAACAAACCCAGGAGCCCAGATACCTAGCCTTCTCTGCTCTAACTCCTAGATAGCACTCTCTCTCACACACAGCCTGCACTGGCCTTCCTAAAGGGTCCTGTGAAGGAGGTATATGCCATATTAGTATAAAATACCTCAAATTTTTGCCCACCCTCTTTCTCCAAAACACAATGGAACAATCCCCATTGACTTCCAGGGGCTTCAAATCAGGTGTACAATCTGTAAAGGTCACCCTTGCTAAGAAGCCTGCATTGCTGCAGACAAGCAGAATTGGAAATGTAACTAGAGAGAGGTGTAATTAGGACTGTCAGCGCTCTTGGTTTATGGTCTTTCCCACCACAGTATTTTCACCAAAGCTATAGATGCAGCTACCAGGGGTACAGGTGCTGCCTGGGAGCAGCTGTTCAGGATTCAGAATGGGTCAGGGGCGGGGAGGCCATGTTCTTAGGTGCATGACACTGAATATTATAGCAGCTCTGATTTAGAGCTGGCCAATATTTGATAGATCATTTCCCCACAAAGGCGGATTTGCTGAAACTGAAGCTGTTTGAGAAACAGGAATGCATTCAGTTGATTTCCTGGCTTGAGAAAACACACAGAAATGATTTGTCTCCACAATTAAGACCAAAACATGTCCTAATTTTCCCACTCTAAACAATGTTTTTGTGTTGAAATTTAAGTTAATCAGATTAAAAAAAGGGCATGCCAGATGAAAAGGTCACAATCAAAAGAAAATGTTATGAATTATTGTAAGGCAGCATTTTGAGCACCCTGAAGGGAAATTCAAAAATGTGTTTCTTAGTCCACAGAAAATGCTTTGAGACAGAAAATGTTTTCAAAATATCTACAGGATGGGAATTCCTTTTTGCCATTCACCACTACTCAGAACAGCTGCCCTCTTACGTTCCCTCTAATCTTTTCCGTCCAGGTGTAGGTTTTTTCCATCCTTATGTGGAATAATTTTATGAGCATGAAGGCATGTGTGAATGTGCACCACCAGTAGAAACAAAAAACCCAGTAGTGGGGGCACTGCTAATCAGCTGGGCAGCATTTATATCTGTCCTGGAGCGGCTGCCCAGCTTACAGGGAACTCTGCTGCCATCCCCTGTGTTAAAGACTTCACTGTATCTGCTTGCACAAGCAGTCCCCAGAGACTTGCACAAGCAGTCCCCAGAGACCAGGAGAATATGAGGGCCATCCATGAGAGACTAAGGGACACATCGGTCTGCTATGCCAGCTAAAAGGAGTCACTCCTTTAGCTCATACAGCAGAGAGAAACTATTTGAATCTCTAAAGATTCCAAATTCAAACTCTTCTTATAGTCAAAGGGGCTGGGTCATTAGTAGTATCACTCCAAAGGGGTTTGAACACATTACTCTGAGATTAAGGATCTCCTGACTGGGTTAAATTTCAAATCCCACTGAGGGGCCAAGATGGGGAGGGTGGGAAGAGAGGTGATATCTTTGCAAGTGGTGAAAAAGGTTGGCACACTCCCTACTACAGCAAACTAGGGCACCGGAGAGCATGCAAATCAAAACAAAACTGGCCATGGGGCTCCCGCAGCGAACACACAGCAGGACATGGGACTGCAGGGGAATTATCAAACCCAGAACGAGTCAGTGTATTACCTGTGTGAGGTACCTGCATCCCCAGAGGCTCCTGAAAGCCTCCAAAAGCTTCCCCAGAGGAATGTGCTGCACCAGTTGAAAAAGCAAACAGAATGTTAGGAATAATTAAATAAGAGCTAGAGACGAAGACAAAGAATTGCCTCTGTATAAATCCATGGGACGCCCACATCTTGAATACTGCATGCAGATGTGGTTGCCTCATCTCAAAAAAGATCTCTAGGCACTGGAAAAAGTGCAGAAAAGGGCAAAAAATGATGAGGGGGTTGGAAAAGCTGCCATATGAGGAGAGATTAATACAATTGGGAATTTTCAGCTTGGAAAAGAGGAGACTAAGGGGGGGGGGATGATAGAAGACTATAAAATCATGATAGGTATGGAGAAAGTGAATAAGGAAAAGTTATTAACTTGTTCCCATAACGTAAAACCTAGGGGTCACCAAGTGAAATAAATAGGTAGCAGGTTTAAAACAAACACAAGGAAATAATTCTTCACACAAGGCACAGTCAACCTATGGAACTCCTTGCCAGAGGACACTGCGAAGATCAGGATTTTAACATGGTTGAAAAAAGAGCTAGACACATGTATGGAGGATAGGTCCAATAGTGGCTATTAGCCCAGATGGGCAGGAATGGCGCCCCTAGCCTCTGTGTGTCAGAGGCTGGGAATGCGTGACATGGGAGGGGGATCACTTGATGGTTACCTGTTCTGTTCATACTCTTTTGGGCACCTGGCATTGGCCACTGTCAGCCGACAGGATACTGGACAGTGTGGCTGTTCTTATGTAAGAAAAATATTTATAGATGTGTGGCTCATGACTGGGGTAGGCAGATGCCGTCCTTGCCATTGGGATTGGTGTTTATTTCCTTATCTAGAGGCATTTTTGGGCTGTCAGTTGCTGCGAGTCCCTGAGTGACACAGAGATTAAAAGAGATGAAGAAATGCTCAGAAATGGTCCTACCCCAAAGGAGCTGAGTGTCTCTGTACTGCAATATCGGGCAGTCAGTTTGCCCACGAGGTCATACCATTGTCAGTTGCTAGAGCAATGGAATGTTGAAAGTGTCCATTTAAGTACAAGAGGCATCCATGATTTTTTCCATAATGCACTACCCAGGCTAAACAGAACTGGTCAAAGAGTTTTGACAAAGCGGCGATGTGGAGTATGTAGCTAGTCTGTTTTCTGGTCTATAAAAAAGTGAAACACATTCCCAGCTCTCTCTGTTTTATCTAGGACCTTATGGGCTTTATAACATGGTTTCATGCTTATGTCTGAAGATTTTTCCTACTGCTAAGCTACATTTATTCTCAAATAGGTGGCACAAAGATTCATTTCTAAATTGTTCTATTAGAGTCATTAGGTCTTCAGACAATGTAAAAGGATAAGACTCAACTGCTGAGCACTGACAGGGAAATGACCTGGAAACCCCCAAGTCCAAAACATACAGATCTAAAGTGTGAAACTTGTATACCTCCATTGCAAATCTGCAATCAAGCCCCATAATCCCAGAGATCTTGTTCTAATTTGGCTCAAATCATGGCTATGACTCTTTGCTGCACAATGTGGACCACAGTTATATGTTAATGGATTATTAGCATGAAAATACAAAGGGACATGATTTTCCACATTGGATTTATGTCAGCTCAGGTCCTCAGAGCTCAATGAAATGACAGCAGCATACAACAGAGGAGAACCAGACCCTGTATATGTATTTACATTCCATTATACTGCTCAGGATAAAATGCAACTTATAAACCTTTAACTCTTTTTGACAACAAATTAGGTTTAGATCAAGGGCTGCTACTCTGACTCAAAATATATTCTTCACTCCTGAATTATTCATCTTGCTAGAAGCTGTTCCTAGCAAATAAAAGCAATTTTGAAGTGCTTTATACAAAATCTCCCTCACTTTCAATGCTTCTTCGTGAAAACTTCCTGGGTGTCTGTTTGGTCGGGGGTAATCATCTCTGTTTCTTTAACTAAAGAGTGGGATTGGAGCAGCATCAATTTATCCAAGATACTAAAAAGTAGTAGATTAATTTATTTAATCAGACTAAGATTTGCATCTGAGTCTTCTGCCTGTGATTATGTGTTAAGTACATGACTCAGCCACTAGATGCCTCTCTTTTCTCTATAAAGAGATAAGTAGGATGTGGTACACATGGCAGACAAAGCTAGAACTGGAGCTGGGTGGAAGTCTGTCTGCAACTGTAGATGATTTTTTAAAAATGTAGTTGTTCTCAATCAGATGAGAACATTCACCATGATACCTTCCCATTTATCCTGAAGATCTCACTCATTTTTAGAATGTGAGGTATAATTATTAGCAATCAGGAGTCTGATACTAACATGTCCACAAGACACATTCTTTCAAAGACAGCAAGCCCCAGTCCTGACATATTCCTTCTTTGTATGCTTTAGAGAGCAATTGTAGCTGCTATTTGCTGATGCACTTTGTTATAAATTCAAAAGCTGTTATGCAGATGCACATGAACACTCATGCCTAATTGATCAAGAGCAAAGATCCCTTTCATGAAAGGGCATATCAAGAGCCAAATACAAATCTCAGTAAAAGATAAAAGGAGATAAAAAGGAAGAATAAGCATTACAAAAATCAAAATGTCTCAGAGAGGTAGTCATGTGGTACTTTAGAGACTAACAAAAATATATATAAATATGAGTTTTCATGGGTAAAACCACTTCATCAGATGAGATGGAATGGAAATAACAAAACTGGAGATTAATATATATAACAGCAGAAGTATTACCTGCCAATTGTAGAACCCATGCTAATGAGGTTAATGGGCTGGATGTGTCCCATTCATAGCTTTTGATGTGAAAATATGGATGTTAAAGTCAGGAGAAACTGGCTTTGTATTAAACAGTTAATATCATTATTCAAGCCCAGGATAACAGTGTCAAATCAGTAGATGAATTCCAGTTCTGCAGACTCTCTCTGTAACTGGTTAGTGAAATTCCTTTATAGGAGGATGGCTACTTTTAAATTCATGATTGAGTGACCAGGCAGGTTACAATGCTCCCTACAGGTTTATGTGTATTACCATTTCTGATGTCTGATTTGTGTTTATCTTTTGATGCAGAGGCTGTCTGGTTTGGCCAATATACATGGCAGAGGGGCTTTGCTGGCACAGATCATGTTAGAGGATGTGCAATTGTATGAGTCTCTGATGTTGTGGTTTATGAGTCTGTCTGTACTGAGAACTAGCATGGGATTCTCAGAACATTCAGATCAGCAACAGTGAGTCACAGAGTTCTGGAGAACTGCATAAGTCAGAGCTGCTGAGGAGCCGGCTCTGTTTTTTGGAGCTACACCAAGCAGAACTGATGAGACAATATGCATGTTCACCAAAGCCCTGGATAACTGAGTGGTGCATGGACCTTTTGCTGGGCAAGTCCAACCTTCAGGAATGCTCATCTGCCAAAATACTAGAGCTGGCTGAAAGTGCAGAATCAGATTGATTTTTTTTTTTTTTAACAGAAAATGACTTTTTGCAAAATACATTTTTTTTCAGAATGTAGAGGTTACCCAACCTCCCCAGCCAATTATATACAGAGAGGGAAAACTGCAAATGTTTATTTTTTGCTTCCAAACTCTCCCCCTGTTTTTTCTTTTTTGGTGTTTGAGTTTTCATTTTCTCAACAAAACTGGAACATTTTCTAGAAAATTAAATTAAAAAAAGTTTCCTGACCAGTTCTACAAAATATACACATTTGCCAGTGACAAATATATTCCTCTCCCCTAGCCAGCATGGCTTTTTCATTGCAGTGTGATACCTTCCTGCCTGTGGAGATGTGCACAGTATTCCAAACAGCAAGGCAAGAACTAACACTCGAATTCAGGGCTACTCAACATGCAGCCTGTTTGTTTGCGGCCCATGGTGCGGTTTGGGCTTATGCCTGGCTAAACACGCGGCCCACAGGTGGGATGCTTTGAACATGGCTCCACTGGGAACACATTCCACAACGGCGAGGCATCTCCCAGGCAGGGTGACCATTGAAAGACGCAAGCAAAAGGGCTGTCTGGAACAGACAAGTACAGGGTGTTGGCATTTCTAGCCCCCGCAGAAGAGGTGCTGGGAGCGCTGGAGCATTGTGTGAAAGAAGCTATTTGCATATATATTTGCATGTATATACAACCACATTTAAGTTGCGGCCCTTGGCATGTGCTGAGAGTATCATTGTGGCCCCCGGGGCTTCCAAAGTTGAGTAGCTCTGCCCTAAGCCATAAATGGAACCTATTGGACATTATAAAGCACAGTTCCTGTCTGTCTTAGGTGCTTAGGTAACCCCAATCACCATAGTATTTGAGAACCTTGCAATCTTTAATGCATTTTTCCTCAACAACCCTGCAAGGTGTGTGTGGGGGGGCTTTTATCCTCTTTGCAGAGCAGGCAACTGTAGCACAAAATGACTTGCTCCTAATCACACAGGAAGTCTGTGATGGAGCAGGGAACTGCACAGGCCTCTTGTGTTCCTTTTAAATCAACAGTACATGAGTCTAATTGATTTGTGTGCAGCACTACTACAGTCAATTTCATCTAACTTGTTTAGTTAGGTATACCCCAAATTCCTCCTTGTTGCTCAGTACTGAACGATAATCAAGGGTGTCCATGTATTAGCATATTATGTTCCTGCATATCCAAAATCTTCCCTTTCATCAATTATGTTGGAAACATCACTTCTGAGGGCTGTCTACAAATAGCAGCTAGTGTTGCATTTTTGTCTCTCTGTGCTGGAACATCTCCATTTTTGGGGTAATGATTACAGAGAAAGGGAGGAAATTAAAATAAAACTGAAAAAACAAAACAGGCTAAAGAAATTCCAGCTCAGCTATTCCAAAAGGAACCATACCTCCGTGCTTTGGGCCTTAACTTCATTTCTATTTCACCTTTCTTTCAGTAAGGGACGACAGTAGTAATGTGCATGCTATGACACTTGGTATTAATGTCGGCTTTCTTCCAGAAGGCTCTTATCAACAGCCCATTGCCTCTTGACACCAGCAGATGAATAGTCGGTGAGAAAGGTCTCTGGGTAGCAAGCAGCCACCTGTTCCATTTGTCAGCAGTGCAGTGCAACCATGTTTTAGAGTTAACTTATCCACTATTATTTACCCTTACATGAAGTTTAGCGGCAGTGTAAAATACCAGCCTGTCAGGACTGGAGACTGGAATCCTCTAGACTGGAAACAGGTACAAAATACTCCCTCTGGTCAAGATGGGAATTTTGCCAGCTTCCCTGAGCAAAGACTAACATGCTGCATTTAAGGAGCTGACCAAAATTGTTGTACCCTCCACCCTTTTTGGGTGTACATTATTTCACCCCACTCCGCTCAGATTACAAAGGCTGATGCATGCCCACTTTCCTTTGAAGAAGTGGCCAACTCATTTATAAGCTTGCACTGTCCAGGGGAGTCTTGGGCAATGTACAATGGTATATTGCTGAGATCAAAGGCTGGGGTGACTGGCTGGTGCCTCTCTCTCTAGTGGGCATGGGAGGTGGGTAATATAGGCAAGGGAACACGTTGCCTTCCCAAAACTGCCTACACTGCCCAGCCATCCAGGAGGGCTCAGCTAGTGGCCCAGCTTCCTGGCTTTCTTGGGAGGGCTGGGGCTGCAACAACTGTGGAGCCGGGCTGCTGCACCGTAGGCCTAGCTCTCCTGGGAAGCCAGGCAGTGAAGGCAGTCTGGGGAAAGCAATGCCTTCTCTTGCCTGCATTACCCACCTTCCATGCACTCATGAATTATACAGAGAGAGGCCAGGAAGGATTGGTCTTAAGGGCTGGAGGGGGAAGATTGTTGAAGGGGTGTGGCCTTGGGGAAGGGGTGTGGCTTTGGGCAGAAGGGGTGGGGCCTGGACGTGCCTTTTCCAGTGGGGCCTTCACCCACCACCCATGCATGAGTGGCTTGGAGAGCATTCATGCAGTCTAGCTAGGTGCATGGTTCCATGTGCAAATGGCTGGAGGAGCACCAGGAGGAGTTGAGCTACTGGCTGCTGGCACAGCATTTTGTGAGATAATTCTCCAGCCTAGGTGCAGGGAGCACAGCAGTCCCCCAGTTCCTGCATGTCCCATGGGGATCCCATCACAAATGGATCATTAAAACAGACTGTTCGGCTTTCCGATCAATTGCTGATCTGGGATTTTATTTTTCTCGCTGAATGGTAAGCCGGATAAGCTGTTTTACTAAAGGAGGAACAACCTATAAGGTTTAATTGGTTGCTGCAGGAATCTTAAGACAATTCAGTTTCAGTTTGAAAATAAAGATAAGAATGGAGTTCAGATTATTCCTGGAACTTTGCTCCAAATGTTTTACATTTTCTGTTTTTACCGAGTCTGGTATCTGCCCACGTTTATATTTTAGATTGGAAAAAACCAAGAAGCCAAGTAGAAGAAAGCTCAGATACATAGCTGATTCAAAACACATAACACCCTGTGGAACTCATTGCCATAAGGTGCTGTTGATGCCATAAACTTAACAAGATCCCTAAGAAAGAGATTAGGCATTTATAAGATAGATACAAGCATAACTAGTTACCTGAGTTAGGATAAGACATTATAGAGGGTTTATGTGAACCCTCATAATGTAGAAGAGATGCGAGCCACAAAACACCTAGATGCTTGTTCTCTTCCTATCATTACCATAGTAACTGAACCCAAATGATCAAGGTTTTTTTTAAAAAATATTCCCTGTGCAATTCCCATTTACAAACATCAAAGTTATTCACAACTTCAAGTCACTTTCTGCCAAGAGAGGTCAGTTTCTAAGCCAACACCACCAGGGAATCACATAATAGCACTACTTTGATTTTTTTTACTACAAACACTTAGGGACAAACAGGAAAGTAAATATACTCATGTTTAGCAATTTAAAACATGCTCACTGAGCTAATTAGCCCTCATTGGCTTGTTGCAGTGCACTCTTCTGTGCTACACTCTGTTTTTGCTTTCTAGAGTTAACAGATGCTGTAGCAATGGAGGAACCATTTCTGGATATTTTATTTTTGAAGACGTGATGTATGCAGGTGTCTTTTAAAAAGACACCTGCTAATCAAGAGGGCCAGGGCTCAGTTAGCAAAAAAGATGGAAATGACTCCATTGTCCTGTTGCAAAATATCAATGAAATGTAATGCCTTTTCTACCAAACCGGCCCTTTGTTTTCCACTTCATTGACGGCACTAATAATTAAACTCCTGTCTGCCTAGTGTGCCAAAGAGCTGAAACACAGTTCAGTCTCTGAGACAGTATTTAGAAAGGTGAATATCTAGTCTGGTGGCTTTGTTGAAGTACCAGAGAAATCAAACTGCTAGATGGGAGAAACCATAGGGTCTCACAGCTACAGGAATAAGCAAACGTGAAATTAAAGCTGCGTGAAACTTCCCTAGTAATGAATCCAGCCCAGTTTGGGTTTTCCTGCAAGCCACACAATCAATCCAGGTTCTGTGTCAGTGTCCGAGAACCTTGTATGTGCTTTGGGTAAGTAACAATGGGTGAATTATGCCAATGTGCCAAGTGTATTGCCAGCAGGAGATGGGGAAGAAATGAAAATGGGACGATCTGGAGGAGGAGCAACCTTCATGTCTTGGTTTAATACATTTAGATCCAACCCCTAATATCCATTTGAACTCCTTTCAGTCCACATCTGGCCAGAGGCACTGTGGAGACGACTTTGCTTTCTTCTGAAACATCAGATATGTGGACAAAGGCTGCAGACAGGGGAGTTTGAGCAGGAGTACAAGAGAGAGTCGTGATATGGTTAGGAAGACCCGTAACACCTGCTAGATAGTCCTGTTTTTTGTTTCAGCTACACCAAACTAACACAGCTACATTTCTATCACTATTCAACTTGGAAAGTCTCTGAAGGCATGTCAGTCGCAAAGAGAGCAATGTCTTCACAGGACTGGTATTGAAAAATGGTTCACTGAATCCATAGAAACAATTATTCCCAACCAATGTTTCCAAGTGTTGGTTTCTTGTGTAAATGGGGGTTAGCAGGAAACAGATGGCAGATGATGCACTGTCGAGTACACCCTCGTCGCTCTCGATTTATTGTGTTCAGTCAGGGTGTATTTATAGTCCTCTCTTGAGTGGTGGTGGCAGTGTGTCACTTCCAGTTATTTTACGCTTGTTATTCTGGAAACGGAGAGAGATTGCGAAAGTGCCTTGTGAGCCGGAAAGGGGTTCAGCTTCAAACCCTCACTCAGCGTGCTGGCTTTCTAAGACCAGCCACTTCTGTTCTAGTAGGCCATGGAAGGGGGCTCTTGGTTCCCTCAGTGTTGAAGTCCTATTTTGTGACACAGAATAGGGAAGCGTGAGCAGGAAGTGGTGGAGGAGCAAATTCCAAACAACTGCCAGCGTTATAACTTCCCAAGGAAGTTTAGCAGGTGCCAGACACTGACACCCAAGCATTTAAGCTAAACTGTCGGGCATTTTAAAAATCCAGATGATCGGCTTACATGAACATAGGTGCCATCAGTCACTAGCCCAGAGAGGACCAAGGGGCACAAAAGCCAGAAGCTTAGTCCAGGCATCTATGATTCCAGACACATTACTGCTATAGAGGTGCGTGTGGAGGATGGGGGGAGAAGAGGACGACAGGGAAGGAGGCAATTCTGGGTTCTGCAATAGTCCTTAACACTACTCTGTAACGGGTGTGGGGAAAGGGATTCTCCCCATGGTGTACAGCTGCCAAAGTGGGCCTACATCGCTCTCAGGCCCAGGAGGAGACAGGAAGTGGGAAGGGTCAGGTACCGAGGAGGTAGCATGGCCAGCTACTCTGTACTGTACCGGATGTGGGCTTTGAAATTGAATCTGCATGTTACAGCAAGCGCCTCTCTCTAAATTCACCGCAAGATGGAAGTGTGTCGGTCTCTCCGTTGTAATTCTAAGATGTCTCTCCTGTATAGTTCTACCAGACCATTTCAGGTTAAATTATGGCTTGCATTTTTCTATGGACTTTTCCCCTGGGTCCTTTCTCAATGGGACAGCTATCTTGCAGGCCTCTTTGAAATCAAGACAAAGCACTCCCAGCTAGTCATGGCTTGCAGACGCTGATCGCTGTAGAACTCCAAGCAACGTTCACACCCTCAGCTGTCAAGGATGTCATGAAACATTCTCAACACTAGCAACTCCTTTTCTGCCCGCGAGACAGAAAACCCACCTTCAAGACCCCACCCCCATCCGGCCACACTGTGAGCATCAGAACTGATCAAGATTCTGCTTTCAACGGCTCCAGAGTGAAAACGTGCAGCTGCTTCATTACTTTGATTTTGGTGACTGCCTGTTAAAGATTATCAGCGCCATCTGTTCCCTTTTCTAGGTGAAGGGCTGCTCACTCCCCGGCTGATTACCCGATAGCAAGAATTCAGCTCAACACACGGAAAGCGTGTGCTACAATTATAATTAGCTGAAGGAGAATGCGATTTAAAAAAATCATTCCTATGCATAGTATTGAGGTTCATTGTTGAACGTGCTTATCCATTTGAATGTTTCACCGGTACAGGATGTTATGTGATAGCCAAGCAACGGCAGGGTGGTTGGAGAGTAATTATTTAAGTCAGAGGCAGAGATTCAAAAAGTTCACCTTTATAACCATTAAAACTCAAATAGTCAGCATTGTGTCACTTTACACAAACTAAATACCCTTAAACCAGAGAGATACTCAAGCCCATTTGTCTTCTTATTTTATCTGTACATTCTGAGTTTGGTGGAACTCTTTTCGTCAGTTTGTGTGAACAGTAAAATCATGTTTACAAATATTGACTGATAAGTCTAACTGTTTAAAGCTTGTCTTGGAACAACCTTGCCACCCCACTAAAGCTTCATACAGCATGTATCCTTAAAGACATGTTCTGTGGAATTGAATGTAGATGATAAAGGTAGGTGGGTACCCAGAATTCACCTACTACAGAACAGACCCACCAAAGAAAGCAACAGAACACCCCGGCTAACACCGCTCCAATACATCATCAAGGATCCACAACCTACCTTAGATGATGATCCCTCACTCTCACAGACCTTGGCTAGTCCTCACAGAGACAGCCCCCCAACCAGAGGTCAATACCACCAACTTCACTCCTCACGACAGAAGCACTAACCCAGGAACACATCCCTGCAACAGACCCTGTCCACACATCTACCCGAGTGACACAGTCACAGGACCTAACCACATCAGCCATTCCATCAAAGGTTTGTTTACCTGCACATCCATCTGCTAATGTGATGTCTGCCATCCTGTGCCAGCCATGCCTCTCTGCCATGTACATCGGACAAACCAGACTGTCTCTACACCACAGAATACATGGACACAAATCAGACATTCAGAATGGCAACATCCAAAAGCTAGTGGGGAGAGCACTTTAACCTCCCTGGACACACAGTTTTGGATTTGCAAGTGGCCATTCTCAAACAGAACGATTTCAAACCCAGACTGCAGAAAAAAAGTGCTGAGCTGGAATTCATATGCCAGTCTGACACCCGGAACCAAGGTCTAAACACACACATGGGGCGGTCCTCGCATTGTAATAGATAATTTCCCATTCAGGTACTCTCACCTTCTCCCTGCAGTTGGAGATGAGCCACATCCATTCTGATTTAATTAGCACTGATGTCACACTCCCATCTCTGTCTCCTTCCCCCCCACCCCGTCTTTCTTTTTTCTTTTCCGCATCTGAGGAAGGGAGTTGTAGCTTATGGAAGCTTATGCCCTAATACCCTAATAAATTTGTTAGTCTTTAAAGTGCCATAGGACTGCTTGTTGTGTTTGCTGAAACCAACTCACATGGTTATCTCTGTGAAACCTATCCTCCTTACAATTTTTTTTAAAAACATCCTATGGAATTATTTTACAAGGATACAATTTCCTATTACATTCTATGGGATGCTTCGTAAAAGGTTATCATGACTTATTAAATGCTATACATAACTGAATAAATTCTACAGAAGCTTTCTACATTTCCCTAGAGCGTTGGCATGCCTTACACATGGACTTTGTCACAAGGTTTGCCTGCTGTTCCACCCCATCACTCTGGGTAAGCTTGGGGTCTGTATGGGCTGAGCCGATTGCAAGATCAGGACCTACAGTGCTGAGTGCTCTAAACTCCCATTAGTTTCAGTTAAATGTGCAGGTAGAGGGAGGAATAGCTCAGAGGCTTGAGCACTGGCCTGCTAAACCCAGAGTTATGAGTTCAATCCTTGAAAGGGCCATTTAGGGATCTGGGGCAAATCCATCAGGGATAGTACTTGGTCCTGCCTTGAGGGCAGGTGACTGGATTCAATGACCTCTCAAGCTTCCTTCTAGTTCCAGGAGCTAGGTATATTTTCAGATATTTTATTATTTCTGCAGATCCACCCCTTTAAATCCAGCTCTGCCTGCATACTGTACCGATCTACACATTCTCTCTGTAGATTTCAGTGGTTGCAAAGGACACTTATCTAGAAGCACAGGAACGACCATGCAAATGCAGCCAAGAGGCCTCAGAAATAAGATACAGAAGAAAAGATGTGAAAACTTCATTTCCAAGTCCAGCAAAGGGTTGTCTGGTTTCCTGTTCTGTGGGGAATTTAAAGTGCTTCTGAGTCTGGAATTCTAAATCAAACTCAGAAGTGAGGAACCATATGCCAGCCAAAAGGAAACAGACACTTCATACAAACGGCTGCCACACCAAATGCCTGGCTTCATTCAACTGTCCTTCTGTTAGTAGGTGCTCAACCAGGATTATTCCCACTGGTGTAACCACAAACAAGCCTATTTTTATATACCATGAAGTTTTGGACACGTTCCGATAGCAGCTATTAAATCCCACGATAACCAGGATGACTCACTTCCTTAACTCATATTCACCAGTCTTTATTCAAACTTCCAATTTGCATCAAGCTCCTGACATGGGTTAATTACAGCTCTTTGTCAGTGAATATTTCTTTTGTTTCTTTCTTTTATATTTAGCACAAGTTCTGAAGGGGTAAAGTGGGTTTTAATTAAGATGATTTAATTGCTAAGGTCTGCAGAATCCTTGGAAAAATTAAGAGTGGGAAGGAAAAAAAAACATACTTCATTTACTGTAAACAGAGATGTTGGAAGAGTCTCATGCCTTGGCTAGTAAGACATGCCCCGTGAGCAGGGGTAAGAATGACTATGCATATAGAATGTGCATTTGCAGTATGCATAACAAATTCCCATGAGGTTCTCAAAGCCAAAACACCACCTAAGCTCTCCTCCTCCGTCATAAGTCACCTGACCTCCCCTAATAAACTCCAGCAGGGAGGGGAATGGTGTATAGTTGCTACCATCCCCCATAGGACAATTGTGACTTGGGTCCATGGGGGAAGCGGTGTAAACGGCAATACACCTGCAAGGCTGAAAGTGCCCTTCTAACTCAAACATTATGCTCCTACCGAGTCCAATTCACCATTGCGCTGGCCCCTTGTCACCATGTACACCAAAGCTAACAAGCCACAGAGGCCACGTTTTGTTGTGGTGTGAATGATCACACCAAGTGCAAGAGAATGGAGAATTCAATTGGGATGAAGCCTATAGAAGTTTATAGAGATCACTCTAAGATCCCAATGGAGAATGAACGTCCGTCTCCAGGTCTTCTAACAGCAGAAAACAAAACCCCCCACTAACCTAGAGAATGTTACAGGAGTGAAACAAGCTTCTACTAAGCTAGAGGAGGTCTCTTCCTCCAACAAACAGCCTAGGGAAAGAGAATCATTTCCTACTGAGCTAATGGATTATAAGGCCAAAAGGGACTGTGGTGATCATTATGTCCAACAATGCCCAAACTTTTCCCTTGCATGCCGCCCTCTTTCCACCCCTGCAGATTATGGATGGGACCAGCTTAGGGCTGCAACTACAGCCAGATGCCGAATTGAACTGGGGATAAAGTGGCACTCAGAGCCACCCCCATGTTTCTCCATGCCCCCAAAAGGGACATGCCCCCCCCAGCGTGGGGACCCCCGATTTAGTCTGATCTTGCACACAATGCAGACCATTCATTCTAATGTGATTCACTAAGGAGAGAGGGCAAGAAAGAGACAGAAAAAGGAAGAGAAAGAAAAAAAATCACAAAGGGAAAGAATTGATTCACCTGTGCAGTGACTCCGGGGTTCCATTTAGAAGCAGCCAAGAGATTTACAGATCGTGCAAACAATCCTGGAGCTCTCCAGAGACCAGGACACAACAGCCACCAATCATAACAGAATAGGATGATTAAAGCAGCAATTGCTACATGCCGAGTGCATTATTCTGGGAAGTATAATTTATAGGCTGGTAAAATAGCTCATTCTTGCTAACTCAGGTGTACAAACTCTGCTGACATAAAGCATAAACAAGAAAGGGAAATTAGTATTTTTTTTCACTTGCTAAATGACAGTTTTTCAAGCATCAATGTAGAATGCCTTTTGATCGTGAAGTCTTGTCAGGGACAAAGCAGGGCACAAAGCCCTCCTCTTCTCTGGCTCATGGTAAAAACCTTCCTATGCCACTCCCGTGTTACTGGAAAAATGAAAATAGCCACAATTTGCACAATACATTTTCCTAGCAACATCTCCTCTGTTATACCCCATTTTCTCTCTGGCAGCGTTCACATGCCAGTGCTGCCAGTAAATGCCACTTCCTGCTAGTGAAACATGCCAGGAGCCAAGTCCTCAACTGGCGTAAATGAGAATTGCTCCACCATGTAAAATAGCTGATTTTTTTCTCCCTCTACCCAATTCAGTGCCGCTTGCATTCATTTGCAGCAGGTAGGGACCAGTTCCTGAAATCCCATCACAGGCAAGGTCAGAATTGTTTATTTTTTGAGATTATTTACAATTCCGTAACAGCTCTCCCCTAAGGATTTGTTTGGCTCCCAATACTGTACCCTCTCCCTTGGGAGCAAGGTACATACAATTTTCTTCACTTTAATCTGTGCCTTAATTTCCCATCTGTAAGATTCCAGATTGGTTCTAGTGATGAGTGAATCCGGCTGTACCCTGTAATGGATGTCCCACTCTGTCCTGTTATTAATGACAGTTCATATAAATGCTGCTGCTCTTGGCATCCCTATTGAGCTTTGTCTGTGAAATGTGCAGAGCTGTCCTTTCCATGGGAACACGTCCCTCAGACCTGGAGCAAGGAGGCATTTATTTACGAGACACAGCTCAAGGCATTTCTTGGGGAGGCGTGATCGATCGCAGCATCTTAATGTGTTCCAGCTAATTCAAAACTTATTTGGGGCACTCTGCAGAGAATGGGATGGGAGCAGCGGAGGAATCATATTTCATGTTTGTGGCCAGTTGTAACTTTACAATACAACGCTCTATTGCTGCTAACTTGGAACAAGGCATAAAGGCAGGAAAGTGCATTGCCATTTGACAGGTAATTGGGTATCAAATAAATGTCCTATTAATCTCTACCCTTAGGTTAGCAGTGAATGTTACTGCTGGTAGCATACAGGACTATAACAGAGTAGTTCTAAGCTCTGAAAGGGAATACCTTTGCCATTTTCTTTCATCTGATTCTTCTACAGACAATTCTCAGTTTATTCTGTCCCTTTCTGTGTGTTTTAAATATATGGTTCTGTTTGGGAGCTGTCACCACCATAAGGGGCGCTTAGCTGAAAAATGAGAGAGCAGAGCACTTTGACCAAAGAAACGGGGAGGAAGTTGGAAAATTACAATGGTCACAGAAGCAGTCGGGGAGTGAGGACTCCTAGAACTAGACTCATTGGTGTTAATGGTCATAGGTCAAGGGTTACAGGTCAATTTACACCACTTGAGATCTGGCCCCCAATTTCTATTCCCACTCTGCTAGAGGCTCACAATATAACCTTGGATAAGTCATCTTCTCTTTTGTTTGTATGCAAATATGCATTTTAATGGATTTCCCATTGAGCGTAGCATCTTGCTTTTCATTTCAGCTTTGACCATTTGCACAGAAGTAGTTCTTAATTCCAACCAAAAGAGGAACTTTTGTATTTTGTGTTTGCACTTAATTAAATTGTGTCACAATCTCCACTTAAGGAGGAAGCTTTATACCTGATGGAACCATTTACTGACATTAAATTAACTCCCCAGTTGGAGTTTTCACTAATGCAAAGTGAGGATTATACTGTGTTCTTATTAATAAATTTATCCAGGAGCAGAATGTGGTCAGGTAACAGGAAATATACCAAGATTTAGCAAACTCATAAATTATAACTGGGCAAGAGAGAATTCCCAGTTCTAAAACAGAAGCGTAAAGGATTAATGAAACTGCAGTGTATTTTCCAGTCTCACTCAGATTCCCACAGACTCAACCTACATGACTTTCCCTATTATGTCCCATTGGAAGATCTATTGTCTGACCCTTTCAAAATTGGTTTAAATGTTTAGCGTCTTAATTCAATACTGTAAAATTTGTACGGCTTATATCCTGGTCTTCACATCTCACCAAACTCTTGTAAAAAGCCTCGAACACACAGAAATGAGATCTGTACAGCGGTGGAAGGGAGGGGAATCAGTTTTAAAGGACAAATTTTTAAAGTGTCCATACTGAAATGTTCAAAGCCAGAGTAAAAGTAAGAGATCCTGATGATAAAAATGAAGGGTTTTTTTTTTTTTTACTTGTTTTAGGGAGAAGTAAGATTTGTTTGGAAAGAAATTCATAGAGGAAGGGCAAACAATTCTAATCTGCAGCTACAGTACACATGAAAAATGTGGTATTTTAGTTGTGTAGATGTTTGTGACCAGACAGCTTCAATTTTGACAAACTTTTCCCATCACACACACAGTTACAGAAACACAGGGCCCCAAAGAGCTGTGAACTTTGCACACATAGTAAGGAACAGCCTCTCTCCTGAAAGAGCTTAAGACAATAAAGAAAGGAAACATGGAAGGAATTAGCATTCTCATTTTGACAGATCGAGAACTAAATGGAATAATTAATGGACTTGCCCATGGCCACACAAGGCGTTTGTGGAAGAGCCAGATCTTGAACTCAGGTGTCCAGACTGCTAGTCTATGGCTGTGTCTGTACGACTATTCTTCTTAAAGCACCAAGCTAGTAATTGCCTGTCCGTATCATTACAGACCTTCCTTCATGAAAGTTGTAATTCATGGCTGCCCTAACGCACTGAATTTGTATGTGAACCGCAGGCTGTGGGAAGATTGCAGTGCCTTACTTGGCTGTGGATTCCCTTATGTGGTCCAGTGTTTTCCAGTTCATGAGAAGGGAAAGCCTTCCCAATATCTCCCATGGGAATGGGATTGGACCCACAATTAGTTTAGATGCAACAAACCAGTAGTTTTCAATTAAGGAAACATATACCTCTGTGGACAAGTAGAGAACTTTCAGGGGTACATGAAACCATCTAGATAGTTGCCTAGTTTTATCTCTAGCTACATAAAAAGCACTAGTGAAATAAGTGCAAATTAAAATTTCACATGACTTGTTCATACTAAAAATATAAGAACAGCCAGACTGGGTCAGGCCATAGGTCCATCTAGCTCAGTGTCCTGTCTGCCAACAGTGGCAAATGCCACATATCCCAGAGGGAGTGAACACAACAGGTAATCATCAAGTGATCCATCCCCTGTCACCCATTTCCAGCTCTTGACAGAGGCAAGGACACCATTCCTACCCATCCTGGATAACAACCATTGATGGACCTATCTTTCATGAACATATCTAGTTCTTCTTTGAATCCTGTTAAAGTCCTGGTCTTCATAACATCCTCTGGCAAGGAGTTCCACAGGTTGACTATGTGTTGTATGAAGAAAAACTTCCTGTTTGTTTGTTTTAAACCTGCTACCTATTAATTCCATTTGGTGACCCCTAGTTCTTGTGTTATGGGAGCAAGTAAATAACTTATCCTTATATACTTTCTCCTCATCAGCCATGATTTTATAGACCTCTATCATACCCCGCACCCCTCACCCCCCGCGCGATATACTTTACACTGAAATGTACGTACATTTATATTCTAATTGATTTATTTTATAATTGCATGGTAAACATGAGACAGTAAGCAAAATTTCATGACTAGTGTGCTGTGGAGCTTTTGAATTTTTATGTCTGATTTTATAAGGAAGTTGTTTGAGTGAGGTGTAACTTGGGGGCACACAAGGCATATCAAACTCCAGAAGGGGAACAGTGGTCTGGAGAGGTGGAGACCCACTGCAATAAACTAACATCACAGTTTTTTTCTCTTACATTTACAGTGGAACCAGTGAAATGACATGGAAGTAAGTGAGCTCAGGATTTGGGCCATCTGTTTTGGAGCATTATTCTTTCTTCTATAATGAAATGACACCCTTCATACCTGTTGTGGATGCTCAGGAACTTTGTCTTCCCTGCAAAGTTAACTCTAGCTATAAAACTCAAGCGCAGATTGATCTGGAGTCCCATTCACAAACATCATACATACAATATGATGGGGACGAATCTGGCTACAACTAATCAAGAGAGAGATCTTGGAGTCATTGTGGACAGTTCTCTGAAAACATCCACTCCATGTGCATGGCAGTCCAAAAAGCTAACAGTGTTAGGAATCATTAAAAACGGGATAGAATCCATGGTATGCCCACATCTTGAATGTTGCCTACAGAAGTGGTCACCATCTCAAAAAAGATATACTGGCATTAGAAAAGGTTCAGAGAAGGGCAACAAAAATGATGAAGGGTTTGGAACAGGTCTCATAGGAAGAGAGATTAAAAAGACTTGGACTTGTCATCTTAGAAAAGAGGAGACTAAGGGGGGATATGATAGAGGTCTGTAAAATCATGACTGGTGTGGAAAAAGTGAATAAGGAAAAGTTATTTACTTATTCCCACAATAGAAGAACTAGGGGTTCACTAAATAAAATTAATAGGCAGCAGATTTAAAACAAAGAAAAGGAAGTTTTTCGTCACTCAGTGCAGTCAACCTGTGGAACTCCTTGCCAGAGGATGCAGTGTAGGCTACAACTTTAACAGGGTTCAAAAAAGAGCTAGATATATTCATGGAGGTTAGTTCCATCAATGGCTATTAACCATGATGGGTAGGAATGGTGTCCCTAGCCTCTGTTTGTCTAGAGGTGAGTGACAGGAGAGGGATCTTGTGAGGATTACCTGTTGTGTTCATTCCTTCTGGGGCATCTGGTATTGGCCACTGTCGGCAGACAGGGTACTGGGCTGGTTGGACCTTTCGTCTGACCCAGTATGGCCGTTCTTATGTTAAACCAAACCAAACAACACACACAAAAACCACCCAACCACAACAAATACAAAACAATCAACAAAACCAAAAAATTAAATACCAAACCAACCAACCAACCCCTCCTCCCCCCCAAAAAAACGAAAAACAGAACCCAAATCCTCATTCACATGAAATGATGCTTTCAATCCAAGTTGGCCAGCCTTTCAATAGCGCCACTCTGCTGTGGGAACACAGGCTAGCTTCCCTCCAGCACCCCTATTCTTTCAGTGCTTTGTGTCATTTCCCCATAGGCCTGGAAAGGGCAGAAAAGTTCTCCCACAATTCACTGGGAGACCATCAGAAAGTGACTCATCTTACTGCCAAGCAGAATCATAGGCTGTACCCCCAGAATTCTTAATGCCATGAGTGGGGTCTGTGTCGGTGTAGGCACAGCAGCCTGAGGGTTATTGCACTGCGTGGCCATGCTCACTCAAGCTAGCTATCGTGTTAACTTTGCAATGGAAACATGCCTCTTATGGCTTCCAGACTATGAACCTCTTCCTTTGATGCACTTTGTTTAGGACTCTGGGCCTTCTTCTCATTTAGAATGAAGGTTCCTTTACCCCACTCTGGCAGTATAAAGATTCCTTAAGAAAGGTGCAAATTCTCATAGAACATAAACCATATTTTCCTTACACTGGCATAGCAGTGTAAAAGGGGTCACTGAAGTCAATGAGACTCGTACACTAATTCTGTAGCAGTTATCTTGTCTGGTCCAGGGAGAGCAGATCAATTAATCATGCACAGGGCGATTTGGATTCATTTAAATTCTGCCATTCCCCTTACCCATTTCTAAAAGAAATTGCTTTCATTGTATGCCATGGCAATGGGTTTATTTTTTGTAATAGAAGGCTAAAACAAATAGATAAAAGGAATTAAAAACAAATCAGATTATAATAGGTTTTATCTTTTCACAGTCTGAATCCTTTCATGCACAGCTAAGAAGGCATCTGGGCAAATTCTGTTTTCATTTACACCAACATAAAGCTAGAGTAAAACCAGTGAAGTCAGTTCATGTGAGTGAGAGATCAGAATCTAGCCCATGCTTTTTGATAGTTTAGATTGTTCTATAGGTCTAATATTTGCTATAAATGGTTATAAATACATGCTGCTTTGTGCGGAACCATTAATAATCTTATCTCTTTTAAATATTATGAGAGCAAACAAAGTTTTTACTGCAAAAACAATGAGGAGTCCTGTGGCACCTTAAAGACTAACTAATCTCTTATGGTTCTTGCTTTCTAAAAAATGTATGTCCAGGGTGCTCAGAACTCTTAGATGAATGCCCTTTGGGAAGGAATTTTTAAAAAAGCACAAAGTAAGTAAATAAGTGCAGATTCTCCTCTGTTTAATTCCAATGAGCAAGTGGGGTTGCTCCTAATCTACACTGGTGTCAGCGAGAAAGGAATTCTGTTCCTAACACAAACAGCCTAAACCGATAGGTGCTGAGTTCAGCCTAGTGCCTTCAAAGACAAAGATCCTTTGATCCATGGGGTTAGGAGAACCTGCGACACCAAATAGTCTTACAAGCAAAGATACCTGCAATACCAGCTCTACACTGGGGCTATGTCTACACTGGCAGCTTCTTGCACAAGAACTATTTTGCGGAAGAGTTCTTGTGCAAAAACTCTTCCAGAAGAGAGCGTCTACACTGGCATGTGCTTTTGTGCAAGAGCTTTTGTGCAAGAGCATCCGTGCCAGTGGAGATGCTCTCTTGCGCAAGAAAGCTCTGATGGTCATTTTAACCATCGGGCTTTCTTGTGCAAGAAATTCATGGTGCCTGTCTACACTGGACTCTTGTGCAAGAACAGTTATGCAAAAGGGCTTCTTCCTGAGTGAGAGCATCAGAGTCCTGGCTCAAGAAGCCCTGATTTCATACATTAGAACATCAGTGTTCTTGCGCAAGAACTCACAGCCAGTGTAGACAGGCAGCAAGTTTTTGCGCAAGAGCGGCCGCTTTTGCACGAGGTCATGCCAATGTAGACACAGCCTGGGTGATCAGAGAAGCCAGTGGACCAAATTCTGGATTAAGAACTTGGCAGCCAAGAGCAGAATAACCCTCAAAACTCAGCAGCACAGTGGAGTTTATTTGGATTCACTGCATAAGTGGAAGCAGAATTTAGCCCTATATTTGTTTGGGGTATGTTATAATGTAAGACAATTGCAGCTTGGATGCAGGAGGCAATCACCCCAGTTCTCTGTACCACCTGTCACCAGTGCAAAGCTGGCATGATGCATGAGTAGTGCCCACTAAAACAGCTGAGATCTCAGCTGCCTGCTGACAACCACCGCATGGGATACAGGTCCTGCAGAACTGACATATTAACCTATTAGCCGTGAGTCATCCAATTTGCTACACCCAGTCAATCCCCAATACACCTTTTAGTCAAATGGTTGCCAACAGTACCCAGGGCACATGTTAGAAATAATTAAAATGTTGCAGTACATCATGAAATAGACCTGGACAGGAAGGCAGCTTCATTTATCAAGCTCCTGTAGAGTATTTGCACGGGGGCCTTCGCCACTGGGGAGGGCATTAGCTTAGCTCATGTAGGCTTGACTAACGTACCGGAAGTGATTTGTTTTCTGCTAGCCGAGGCAGATGATGATGGTGTTTATCATTTTCTCTACTCTTGTTCTGTGCTGAGCTGCAGGGCAGGCAGCTAATTTAAATCAACAATCCAAAAAAACTAGCTAGAAAAAAAATCACTCCTCCCCCACCAATGTTTATTGACAACAGGACTGATTTTCAGAAATGCTGGGCACCTGGGAATGTCACTTACTGATAATGACAATTAGATCTAGGATCTTTGGGCTTCCTAATTTCAAGGAAGGCACCACAGTGTTTATGGACATGCCGTTTCACATGCCTTGTTGCAATTCCCTGTTTCGGAAACTCAGGGGATGCTTTTCTCCTTGACTCACTCTGCATTTGGCTGAGTCAGCCTTGGGCTGAAAGTGGCTTCCCTTGGCACTTGCTTGCTAACGTTATCCTGGGGTTACTTGCATGGTGGGTTTGTTAGCATCAATTGCACCAATGAAGCATGCTGCTTCCATTTTACTCCAAGGCCTGACAAAGAAGGCCGTGTCAGGAATTCAGTACAGCTTTGATAGCTGCTACTTCCTGAGCTGTTTTAAAAGGATCTGCTCAATGCTGAGATGTTGCCTCTAAGCCTTCAGCAGAAGACCTGCATCACGCACGATCCCATGTTGAAAAGGACTCAATGTGAACCGTGTGAGGAGACTTCTGGGTCAGGGAATTCTATCTCCTGGCCACACGCACACTTGAAGCTCACCAGCCAGCCAAGCTGGATTTCCATATGTGTTTATCCTTCTGCGAGGCAGAGCAGTGTTCTCATGCCCATTTTACAGATGAGGAACAGAGCAATTAACATCAGGCTGTCCCTAGCAAAATATTTATACTGGATCCCCCAGTAATGCAGGCTACACCAGAAAAAGCACTTTCAGGATGGGAACAACTGCGTCTATTCCCTGACTTCTGGTGGTACAGCTAATGTTGCCCAAAATAAAAAAATCTGCAGCTAAAAATTCCTACCCTGGCAAAAATTTCTAATATAGATCTGGCCCAAGTGACTTGAACAAGTCCCACAGGAAGTCATGGACAGAGCAAAAGAATCCAAGCCGGAACTCCAGCTCCCAGTGTAACCACTGAGCCATTCTTCCTTTGTAATGTCACAGTGCGGGCATATCTCAGAAAGCAAATGCACTTCTTGGTTCAGCTGGTTACACTGATTCTTTGGAGCAGTGGGGTGGAATAATGCGCTTTCCCATGCAGTAAATGAGCCACCAGAGGGAGCATGAAAGATCATCTACTTGCACGTATGCCAGAAGCAACTTCCGAAGCTGTCAAAGCACTGTTAGTAGTAACTAGTCCTAGAAACACCAGACACGCAGATCAGCCCTGTCTGTCTGCTTCATTTTGTTTACCTTGGATTTTTTTAAGCTCACTTAGAGAAGAGAATAAATTAATCCTCTTTTTTTCCATTTACTTGGTGCTTATTTCACTCGTTTCACTCCTTACCACCAAGACATTAGGCCATGAGTATGCACATTGCATGCTATTAAAACATAAGGCTCTGATGCTTGTGTATGGTGTTGCTAGCTGGCTTGGGATGCACTTTTCAGTCTCCATGACTTTTGTATCCATATGAGACGGGGAGGTTCCTCCCCCTCCACCCAAGGTCTGGAGTGGCTAGGTTTATTCTAACAATTTGTTTGCAGGTCAGGCTAAGAAATTTGTCCAGTCTTCCATCAGTTAGCCTGAAAGACTGCTTGGCTCCTTAAATGAGCAGAGATCCTCAAAATGACCCTTTAAAAGGAAAGCAAGGCTCAGCCTGCATAGGCTAGGCAAGTTGCCACAAGAACACATCCCTAGGAAGGCAAAAAGAAAACCTCAGCAGAGTGAAATAAGCACTAACTAAAAGGGAAAAAATTGATTCATTTTTATTTTCTTCTTTTAAATTAGCTTAAAAAATCCAAACTAGTCAACCCTTGGGAGAGGGTTATAAAGCAAGCATGAGCACTAATAATTGCCAGGCTCTAAATGTCTTTCACACAAGGACCTCCTGAGTTCTAATCTCATTCAGGTCTTCATCAGTTCTGTAGCTGGCTCACTGGCACATGGATTTTTCCAAATACTCCCCAGATTAGGAGCTAGGATTCTATCTTCCCCATCACTCTCTCCCCCCCTCAGAACTCTTCCTGATGATGTCCTCTCTTTTGGCCTGACCCAGAAGCCTTTTAAGTCAGTGGAAAAGTTCCAGTTGATTCCAGTGGGCTTTGCATCCTGGCTAGCAGTCAAGGGCCATTCAGGGATCTGCAGGTGCTTTTCACAGAAATTTCCCATGAGTCTAGGAGACACGAGGTAATAAAGTGGAAGGACGGCTCTACCATTTAGCCTGGGTGGGCTTTGAGACTGAACATATGATGCCAAAACATTGAGGCTGCTTCAATGCTCCGTCCCTGTGCTTCCTACTGAAGCATTGTAGCTATTTCTTGTTTGTAAAAACCCTTCTCTGCGTGCAGCTGGGCAAACAGCCAGGGGCCTCCAGGGAAAGTGGCTGCACAAACCCGTACACAGGAAACCTTACGAAGCATATCGCCATCAGAGCTAATTCTCAAAGCATTTAAAATAAAGATACACGCTCACTTCAAAATACCTGGAGGCTTATCCGAAAGCAGCCCCTAGAAAGCTTCTGAGGGTGGCCAGTCCCTGTAACTAACAAGTCCCAGTTACTGGAGTGAAAGCAGTGCAGATACACCACTGCTTGTGCAATGCTTACCAGCTACAGGTACAATCAGCTGCCTCGGAGAAGTGGGACACAACGGGCTGGAAGAGGGTGGCAGGGTGGAGCAGAACAGGCTGCTGGGCTGCTCTGGCCCCCATTGCCATGGTGTGTGTGCGCGCGTGCGTGTAGAGAACAACCCCTCCTGCCTCAGTGCCAGATCCCTGTAGTCCCCTAGGTCCTTCCCATCCACAGGACATCTGGGGCAGCCATTACAACATCCCCTAAAGCACGGGGCTTGGGCAGCTGCCCTGATCCATCCTATGGATGGGACAGCTCTGGGTACAAGCGTCTTGGTTCGTGCTACAGAATGGAGTGAAAGAGACTTTGGTAGAGACAAGACACAAGCAGAGTCCAAGATATTGGGGATGAGTGAGAGAGAAGCAACACCTTCTATTCTACAGTATAGGGCACCAGACCATCCCACTTCACTTGGCTTTTATTGATTGGAATTGCTAGTTGGCTTTTCCACCTTCTCCCCACCCGTCGCTTTCCGACATCCCTGCTGCCGCCACACACTGCAAGGAGACAGAGAATGGTTGCACAGGGACCGGAATGGGAACAGGGCACAGTCAGTGCCAGAGGTTCTATGCTGGAGTGAGAAATCAGAGGGGAAGCAAGCCATGTGGGACATCTGAACGGCATAGGAAATAAATTGTGGGTCTTAGAGTTCTGACAATTTTGGGAAAAAAACCTATAGGGAAATATTGGCTTCACTGAAGTCCCTGGGAGTTTCTGCATTGTGCTCTAAAAAGCCAGGAATTTGCCTGAAATTTAAAATGATGAAACTGACCGGGCACCGTTGGAAGCCAAAAGTTCATCTTGGCCATAGGAGTCTGATCTTGATACTCTTACCACTGGTTGTTTTTAAATAGAAATGTTATATTTGTTGAAACTAATGGAGGAATTTCAATTAATTGAAAGAGTAGCCATATCCTACTATAATGGGACAAACTAGGCACTGCAGCTAGAAATGGCCATAGAGAAGTCCTCCGGGCTGGCTAGAGGGGCTGGGAAGAAACCAGCCAATGAGGACTCAGGAAGGACTACATAAAAAGCTGCAGCACCAGAATCAGGGCTGTTGCAGCCCGGCCCTAGGGAGAGAGAGCCAGAGATATCTGACTGATCTGAGGGAGCGCCATGGGGAGAGCTGCTTAGAGATTATGAACTGGAGTGGGGAAAGAGCCTGAGGGGAAACAAACAGAGACAGACCTGGAGAGACCAGCAGAGGGTGTCTGTTAAGTGTGTTTGAGTATTTCACAAAGTGTGATTTGGCCGGAGGATTAAGTAGCCAACAAGGCTTTTAAAGAGTCAGTGCAGGAACCCGCATTGACTAAATGGGGGCCGCTTGCATAAGGTGAGTGCCACCCCATTACACTGGCTTTCAAGCCTCACCCATCTCTGCCAGTGCTCAACATGTGCAAATCAGAGCTACCTTTATTATGCACTGCAGCACACTCGCCTCTTCAGGGCCTCCAATAAGTCACACCACAAAATGACAAAACTCAGCAATGCTATTAATATTGAACATTCACTCCATCTTTTCTAAATGCACATGCACGCACAAAAATGTACCGCAGTGATTTGTTTTCCATTTTATGTTACTAAACATATTGCTAATCAATTATACATATTTACAACGGAGGGTAGTGGGTATGCTGAAGTCAGTTTGATTGTAAATATAAAATAAAAACACCACAAACTAAAATGTATCTCCCTTGGAATTTTTATATTATGCTACCATTATACAATGGAATTATATGCTTTTAATTGGATTGCTTGTTTATATACATTTATGAACCCATTTTTAACAAACATTCACTCATTACAGTATATTTAAGTAACAATATGGGACGCGTAACTACCATGGATTTTTGTCATTGACTTTACTGCATTTTTTTAAAACTTGGGGTTTATATGGTACTTAACACATGCAAAGTGCTGGGAAAATATCTAATCCAGCATTGAAAAACAAACAAAAACCCCCATACAACTTTCTAGTAAGTGACTAGGAAGAAGGGACTATGCTGTCCCTCAATGGCAGAGAGTGTTCAATGGGCTAATTTTCTAAGGAGCAGCATGTCTATAATGGATCTCAAAAAGGATTTATGACGACTATCTCAGTTGTGCGTTGTCTGCTACCTTTTCTCCAGCATATGTCTGAGATCCACAGGGGCAACACAAATAATTCAGCAATCCACATGGCTGCTTTTTGGAGCTAAAAATAACATGCTACAGTGAATACATTATGTTAAGAATGCAAAATACCTTGACTTAGTGTCTCTGAGGGCTGCAGATAAAATGCATGTCGAAATATCCATGGCCTTGATCTCCTTTTGCCCAAAGATGATGGCGTTAGCCAATGAAAACCTCATCCCTGCCCCACATTTAAATAGTCTGTATTATTCACTTCACTATATAAGGCCTGATCCAAAGCCCCTTGACACCAATGATAATAGTCATATTGACTTCAGTGGGATTTGAATCAGAGCCACAAAGCAGAAACCTGAAGATAACCAAAAGCTAGATCTTGACCTGAGTGCATGCATTTTCAATAAACTTATGCAAACATATGTAATTACATTGCTCTCTTTTTTGCCTTATGCTGAGAATGCCTCATTAACCTGGTTAATTTCTGTCATTATTGGTCTTTATGTGGGGGAAGGTGTTAGCCTACTGTACTTAAGCATCTCATACTACATAAGGAAGGGGAGTGAAGCGTCAAACACGTACACAGATAGAACTCACGGCAGTGGAAATATGGTCTCTGAACAGTCATTTGAATCCAGCATCAAGTGTCAACTCCATTGTGTTTATGGCTTTCATGTTTTGCTTTCAGTGCTCAAGCTTTTACTAGTACAAGCCTTCTGCCTCTCACAATTAGAGCTGGGAGGTACATTGGTATGAATAAGGATGATCTGAGCCCAACTTTTCCAGTGGCTAGAGAAAGTTTGGTTAGGTTATCC
Organism: Pelodiscus sinensis; assembly: GCF_052426305.1. Classification (NCBI taxonomy): domain Eukaryota; kingdom Metazoa; phylum Chordata; order Testudines; family Trionychidae; genus Pelodiscus; species Pelodiscus sinensis. The sequence continues at coordinate 3,053,553 of NC_143078.1, forward strand.
TTAAATTAACCCCCCCCCCCCACCACACACAGAAAATGATCAGATTCCTCTGCATTCCCTAAATGCGGCCCAGAATGGAAGATCAAATTCTGACATAAAGGCTGTTCTGACTGCATTTCTGATAAACAGGGAGCACTGGAAACATGACGACATTTCCAGCATGACCAAAGAGATTCTATTAATTCAGTCACACTATATACAAAATGTACCCTATGTGGTATATAGCTCTTTAGGGACAGATTCTTAACCATTCGGCCCATGCCTGAAGAATAAGCCATGGTGCTTATTCCTGCACCTATGTAAACCCTATTGACATAAACTTACAGGATGTCTACACTTGCAGCCTATTTCGGAATAGGGCTGCAAATGTAGGCATTCGGAATTGCAAATCAAGCCCGGGATTTAAATATCCCACGCTTGATTTGCATCTTCCTGGCCGGGCGCCATTTTTGAAATTTACAAGCCCGGAATAGCTGCCTGTGTCTACACATGGCAGTGGAAAGTGCGTTCGAAATAAAGCCCTATTTCGAACTACCTGTTATTCCTCCTGCATTGAGGTTTAACAGGTAGCTCAAAATAGGGCTTTATTTTGAACACGTTTCACTGCCGCGTGTAGACGCAGGCAGTTATTCCGGGCTTGTAAATTTCAAAAAATGGCCCCTGACCGGGAAGATGCAAATCAAGCGTGGGATATTTAAATCCCGGGCTTCATTTGCAATTCCGAATGCCTACATTTGCAGCCCTATTCCGAAATAGGCTGCAATGTAGACATACCCTTACTGAACTAAGTGAAGCTCTGTCCTGACCCCAGAGCCTATCCAGATTGAATGATTTGCAGGATCTAGGTCTTAGCCCTTGTCTACACTTTGGATTGATCTATAGATAGGTTGGTATGGAGTATAAAAATAAAATCACAATTAAGTCAACGTAACCCCCCGTGTGGACAGGTTGGTCAATGTAAGAATTCTTTGGTTCACCTCGCTACCCCTATGCAGGGGAGTAGATTACTTACCTATATTCTTGGAACAACTCCTTTCATTGATCTCGAAAGCATCAAAACTATGGCACTGCAGCAACATAGCTGCAGCACTGCACCAGTAGCATAGGCCAATGGTTTTTCCTTTTTCATTTGTGGACCCTTTGGCCATCTACTGTCTGTATATATCGTTGAATCCTGTTCAGTCAGTTTTCAGTCTTTCATGGACCTTTTAGACATAGTTCATGGATCTCCAAGGACCCACCAACTGGAATCTGAGAACCACTGGACTATAAACAAACCTTCTTTGAATAACTCTGGTTCTTCCATTAATACTCCGTTACATGTTGCATCTAATCCTAAGTTACATCCCAGGCTATTTTTCCCCCACCACTGCAAAACCCTTTTGTAAAATATTATAACCATCTAGCAGCTTTTCCTCCAGTAGCTCTACCCAATCCAAACTGTCAATATTTGCTGCTCTCTCAGGTTAGATGACATCCTTTAATATTTTTCCAACGGATCCACTGGTAAAAACAAAGTTCACTTAGGCCGAATGTTTTGCAGGTTTTTTTCCTTTTTAAATACTGCGTATTTCCTCAGTTCTTTTCTTCATATTTGTTTTGGTCCACAAATATTGACTTAGCCCCAGAACATTGACAAGCATGACCACACATGGTCACATACGTATATTTATTTTAATGCAACAGAAGTACCTACTCATTCTCTGTGCATCTACACAAATATTAAAAGTACCAGCAACCACAGAAATATTCCCCATTGAATTTGTATGGTTTCCATCATCACTGAGTCCCAGAGCCTCACCATCTTTCAAGTAGTTATCCTCACAAACACCTTTGGGCATCAGGGAGTTTCTACAATCCTCATATTGCAACGGGGCACAGAGAGATTCAAGTGCTGGTTCTCGCAGGGATGTAAGGTGTTGCAGCACCCCACCCAAGCAGCCCCCACCCAAGCAGGCCACCCCACTCAAGCAGGCTACCCCCTAGCAACAAAAACTGTATTGCTCCTGCTCACCCTGTGTCCCCCAGCTGCCTTGTTTATGGGCGCCGTGCTGCCTGCCCCGGGAAGCCTGTATCTGGCCCTGCTATACTTTAGGGTCTGACAAGCGTCGGATGCACTCAGAACCCACCTTCAGAGCCTTGGTAGTGTCGGCTTGAGCAGAGGCTCTGAGCTGGTCACTGTGGGGCAGCAGCAGGGTTTATGCAGCTTTGTGAACACTGACTTGGTGTATTGGGCCCCAAGTCACGTCCTTGGGGTCATACAGAAAATCTGTGGGGGAACAAAGAATTGAATCCACATCTCCCATTCCCCAGACTTGCACCCTAAGCTTTGGACCCTGCTTTTGGTCTCTCAAGGCTACCGAACAATCCATCTCACAGCACCAACGTGCCTTTCACCAGCCAGGAATCCACCCCCATCTCCATTTGCCCCTCCACTGGGAAAGCCAGTAGGCAAGGGGTGTATCATTCCGAGAAGGTCAACACAAACTTGCCCATCAGGTCAAAGTGGGAGGCAATGATGGACAGATCCTACATTAAACAAATGACCTTCCAGCAACCCTTTCTCTTGACAGCCAGGCTGGGATTGAAGCTGGTTGAAAAATGCCAAATCTTTATGGCAAACTTTGAAATCCTTTGAAAAAAAATCCTGCATGTTGTTGAATGAAAAAAATGAAACCAAAAATTATTTTCTTTAAAAGCAAGCAAGCAAACAAAAAAAAAAAAAAAACAAAAACAGAAAACTTTGAATGAAAAAGCCCCAGAAAACTTTTTTGAGGGGGAAGATAGGGAGGCTATTTCCTGCCTTAGACCCCTCTCCATCACTCTTCCATTAAAAAAAGAAGAAGGGCAGCCAGCACTAAGTGGTTGGCATATATTGCCATAACCCATATTAATGCCATGTTGGACTTATCCCTTTAGAATGGATCAACCATTCAAAAGGTTTATGATTCTGCTCTTTCTGCCAGCTAAGGGATTTAATTCTTCAACTCAAGCAGTAGAGCCTGATGTTTTTAGATTAAGAATTCTGGGAGCAATAATCCATCCACAGAGTTGTTACATACACATACACATGCTATCTGAAGCTTAAAAGCAGAGGAGCACACGATTGGAATATGACAAGAGGCCCCAAGCAGTTTCCTTCTAAAGCAATGTTTCTTAAACTTTTTAAGACTGAGGAACACCAAACAATACATTATTTTTATGAGGAACACCAAGGATTTTTTTGTTGAGGAAAAAAAAAAAAGGGTTGAGGGGGAGTTATTGGGGGGGGGGGGGGGGAAGGTTGCCTGCCCCTTTAAGGGTGGCCTCGCTGCACATTGGTGTTCCTCGGACCACAGGGTTAATAAGTTATTCAATTATTAGAGATCATCATTGAGTCCAACACATTGCTTATAACCAACCATGTCTTTTTGTCGTGTACTAAATTTTAAGGCATTTCCAGAGCCTGCATGCAGACTTGGAACCACCATAGAGAAATGTGTGATCTGACTCTATAGTCAGTCTGCACAGAGACAGCCTGGACTAAGGGGAGGTAAATTGTGATGCTTTGCCTCAGGAAGCAGCCTGCTTTGTTTCTCCTGTGTTAAGGTTCTAGATTCCAAGGAACAAAGTAATGTTATATTGCAACCTTCCAGCAAAAGTCTGTGTTATATAACTTCTGTGTGTGCGTAACATCTCATACAGACATGCTTATAACTGTCTACAAAATATACTACTCATGTCTGAAACATGCTGTTTACCTCCATTAATGATTTATTAATGCTCTAAACCATTCACAGGTGGAATGACCCATTTAATAATGTTTTCTACATATCATGAGTTATTTATGTTGTTTCTCCCCCAGTTCTTCCTGTGAGACAGACATATTTTCAATTGTGATAGATCATAGATCTGTGTTTTAAAACAGGAAGAGATTTAAATGACTTAAAATAAAAAAAAGTCCTCCATTAGAAGTCACATTTAGAGATTTCCTGCTGGTTTTCTACATTATTTATTGTGGTACACTCAAAATAGAATCCAGCAGAGCAAATTTAGGCCAGCCTGCCCTTCCAAGCTGAATGATTACCTGGTGCTACTGTAAATTAGGCCTACTGGATCTGAATTAAAAGAAAAAATTCCTTTTCTATTTGACTCATTTTCATACATCAGTCACATTGAGAAGGATTTAGAGTCCTTTTAATTGCAGCAGAGTTTGATACCATTTCAAAACAAGTACATGGTTACAATGACAATATATAAACTTTCCAGGTCATCTTCCTTGTAAACACTGTGATAAACCAACACCCCTTTGCTATTCTCTGGAGCTTCACCCACAGAACACCCAAAGTGGGTGTCTGAGTTCTTTGACTGAGGGTCTAAAAATTTTGCAAAGGGACAGTAGAATTAAAGCCAGAGGTGAAATCCTGCCCCCGTCAGAGCCAATGGAAGTTTTTCCCTGGAATGTCACTGAAGTCAGGACTTCATCCCATACACAGAGAGCAACTTCAGTTCTCACCATTGGCTTCAACTCTATTCCAATCACAGTTGGAGTGCATGGTATTGTTTCTGCTCCCTGGTTGGATGGTCCGGAGAACCAAGAGTTAAAGTGCAAAAATTTCTAAAATTCATGCCATTGGGATTTGAGAGGGATTTCTAGAACAACACTGCGGTGTTTGAATGCTCATCATAAGGAACCAGACTCGATGCTTTTACACATCAGTGAAAATATCAATTAATTGACATTTGCTCGGTCTGGGGGTCTCTAGTTTGTACCCAGGAGCAAACTGGAAACTGGGGGAGATTATAGAAAGCCTCACTGCTATATGCATTCCAAAATCAGAACACTAAGTAAAGGAGCTGATTTTTGGCTAGAATGGTTACCTGAGAAACCAGGATCTAGTGCAGACCCCAAAGGATCCCCAGACTGGAAATCCAATCTCCTGCCTATTATTTTGATGCCTGTTGCTCTTGCTAACACTCAAAGCTTTTGAAAAATCTTAATTTCACATATCTGAAGGGTAAGCTTGCCCCATTGCCAATGGCCATGGCATGCCCCTGTTTCAGAAGCAGGCAACAGAATGCGGGCTGACGAATTTCTGTGTTGATACAATCATGTTCTAATATGCAGTATCATGAGTTTTCATGGGCAAAACCCACTTCTTCAGGTAAGGTGATCTTGAGAGGAGAAAAAAAGGGGGGGGATCCTCAGAATAAGAAGGGAGATTGATATCAAACGCTGTGTATGGGACACTTCCAACCCACTCAATTAGCCTCATTAGCTCCAGGACTAAAACTAACAGGTGATTTACCCCCTCCCTTTCCCTTCTTATTCTGAGGATTCCCCCTTTTTTCCCCCCACTTAAAATCGTCTCATTGTGGGTTGTGCCCACGAAAGCGCATGATACTATATATATGTTTTTGTGAGTCTCTACGGTCTACTCGTTGTTTTTAAAGTTACAGACTAATCCGGCTACCCCTTAAAAAAACAAAGCAGTAAAATATTTTTAAAAACTAAAGTATCATGCTGCTCCAGGACTCTGCGTCCTGACAAATAAGACAGCAACTAGCACTCGAAATATATGCACAACCCATAGAACAAGAACACACCAGTCTGACTCCCTGCCACTCGCCCACGTGTAACTAACTCTGCGGGAAACCAGGATGCCATGTACTGGCCACATTCATTCCTGCTGCAACTCTAGCAGTACTGTGGGATTGAACAAGGATTGAAAAATATTTGGCTTGTTTTTAAAACCCATTATCATCGGTTTGAAAAGGAAGAATGGCCCAGCAGTTAGGGACCCAGTCTCAGTTGCTGGCTCTGCCACTGACTGCATGCCTCAAGCTCTGGGCCCTGGTCAAGTCACTTATCCTCTGTGCCTTGGGTCCTCATCTGTAAATGAGGGCTGAGGAGTTGGGCTCTAGTGAAGGAAACCTGCCTATTGAAACATCACGAAATGATGCTCTACTACGGGGCTGCTCACAGAATACATACCTTCATCAGGTGGCTTAGTGTCAAAATGCAATGCAAGCCTTCCATCCCCCATTTATAACACAACTTTCATATTTACATTTATCTCACTGCAACAAGTAAGTGATGTGAACTAAATAAATTAGGTTCACCATCTATCAAAAGGTAAACCCATGGCCATCACCTAAGGTTCCTGCCTCATTCCCAGTCTAAGTTCTCTTTACTAAATAAATCATCAGTGCTAACGACATGAACCACCAGGGTGGCTGCCTCAACAGGCTGAAAGGCCAGCGTGAAGAAGGCAAGCAACCTCATGATGAAATCCAAGCATGGTGGAACCCTCCTACTTGTTAGCCTAGAGGATCATATTGCAATTAATCATGTCAAATTACCTCCTATTACACTTATCATAGAATCATAGGACTGGAAGGGACCTCGAGAGGTCATCGAGTCCAGCCCCCAGCCCTCAAGGCAGGACCAAGCTCCACCTACACCATCCCTGACAGATGTCTATCTAACCTGTTCTTAAATATCTCCAGAGAGGGAGATTCCACCACCTCCCTTGGCAATTTATTCCAATATTCGACCACCCTGACAGTTAGGAATTTTTTCCTAATGTCCAATCTAAGCCTCTTTTGCTGCACTTTAAGCCCATTACTCCTTGTCCTGTCCTCAGAAACCAAGAGGAACAAATTTTCTCCTTCCTCCTTGTGACACCCTTTTAGATATTTGAAAACCGCTATCATGTCCCCCCTTAATCTTCTTTTTTCCAAACTAAACAAGCCCAGTTCATGAAGCCTGGCTTCATAGGTCATGTTCTCTAAACCTTTAATCATTCTTGTCGCTCTTCTCTGTACCCTTTCCAATTTCTCCACATCTTTCTTGAAATGTGGCGCCCAGAACTGGACACAATACTCCAGCTGAGGCCTAACTAGTGCAGAGTAGAGCGGCAGAATGACTTCACGAGTTTTGCTTACAACATACCTGTTGATACAACCTAGAATCATATTTGCTTTTTTTGCAGCAGCATCACACTGTTGACTCATATTCAACTTGTGGTCCACTATGACCCCTAGATCCCTTTCCGCCATGCTCTTTCCTAGACAGTCGCTTCCCATCTTGTATGTATGGAACTGATTGTTCCTTCCTAAGTGGAGCACTTTGCATTTCTCTTTATTAAACTTCATCCTGTTTACCTCTGACCATTTCTCTAACTTGCTAAGGTCATTTTGAATTATGTCCCTATCCTCCAAAGAAGTTGCAACCCCACCCAGTTTGGTATCATCTGCAAACTTAATAAGCATACTCTCTATCCCAATATCTACATCATTGATGAAGATATTGAACAGTACAGGTCCCAAAACAGACCCTTGCGGAACTCCACTTGTTATCCCTTTCCAGCAGGATTTAGCACCGTTAACAACAACTCTCTGATAATTGGTTATCCAGCCAATTATGCGCCCACCTTATCATGGCCCTATCTAAGTTATATTTGCCTAGTTTATCAATAAGAATATCATGCGAGACCGTATCAAATGCCTTACTAAAGTCTAGGTATATGACATCCACCGCTTCTCCCTTATCCACAAGGCTCGTTATCCTATCAAAGAAAGCTATCAGATTAGTTTGGCATTACTTGTTCTTCACAAACCCATGCTGGCTATTCCCTATCACTTACTAATTCAAACTCTAATACAGGTTGAACTTCTCTAGTCCAATACCCTCTGGACCCAACCTGAGTCAAACTAGAGAATTTGCTGAACCACGGGACGTCAACATTGTCTAGCAGCATCACCAACATTTCTCACTACTTGGTGGGCTCTTACGAGACATTGAGGGGTAAATTAGAGCCCAATAGCAGCACAGAACACTGAGAACCAGGACTGATGGCTGTAAACAAACTTTATGGGACTGCGGGGAACTTGGCCACATTAAGTGGACATCCGGCTCACTAAAATCATGCCAGATCATGGATGTTGCTGGACAACAGTGCGCCAGACCAGAGAAGTTCAACCTGTAGTATTTACTACCTCCAAATGTGTTCATCTGAACTGAGTGCTGGTTGTGGTGCAGTGTCAGTACCTTGCTGGTTGCTATGCTTGGGCGGTGGGCTGTGGAGGACCCCCACTGGTGGTTGTCTGTAAGCATGGCACAGCAAGAGGGGGCTCAGGACAGTGGCCAGACTGGTTCTACTTGTTAAGGGAAGAGACAAAGGAAGTGTGTGCTGGGGGAAGGGTCAGTCTTGGGCTGGAATCATGGAGGAACCAGTCTAAGGAGGGGGCTGGAATCTAGGGATCCAGGGACCCCTCTCAAGGGGTCTGAGGCATCCTGGCCCTGACTCCTGTAAGCGCATCACGTCTATGCTGTGCTGTATCCTGGAGAAGCAATAAACCCCCTCTATTCTACCGGCGGGAGGAGTCTGTTCTTGCTGCTACTGGGGTGCAGTGTTGGGGGAACCCCAACTGCATTGTCACACTGGTGCACGAATATTTTCATACAAACACACTTGTTAAATTCCCTTAGACAATTTTTCTTGAAAACCTGGTCATCCAAATAAGTGGGCTGTGCCCACAAAAGCTCATGATACCATCTACATGTTTTGTTTGTCTTTAAGGTGCTACTAGACTATTCCTTGTTTTTTAAGTTTTTCCTGTTACAGACTAACTCGGCTACTCCTCTGAAGCTCTTGTCTCATATTGTCAGTGAATGTGACATGCAAATGAGATGGGGAGGGAACAAAAATCAAAAGTAGCTTTTGACAGGTCTCATTAGATGAAAGAGGAGTGAAATGGAACGAAATACAATAGCAAAGGAGATAAACCCCTTCTGACGGATGGAAAGTGTTTTAAAGCATCCATCTGAGAGCTCCTCATGAACCACAAATAGATGCAACTTGAATCTGGGTTTGCACCAGTATTGTATATCTAATTACATGTATGGATTCACTGGAAGAATTGTGTAACAGGCTGTGAATATGAACAGAAAAAAAAAGCAAATCTCTCTTGAAAGACATTCTCAGTGGTCCCATCACTTAGAACCAATCTGGAGACACAATGGTGGGGACACAGGTTTTGTTCAGGCATGGAGACACATTGCTCCTACTGAGCATTTTCACAAGCAGAGAGTGGAGAGGAATGTATGGTTTAGGGAGACCACAATCCACTTAGTCAGACATGCAAGGCACCTTCAAAACCCTGGCAATGGATGGCAGATTCCTTTAGAACAAGGCTCCATTTTAGGCCATGTCTATATTTACGCAGAAGTTCGAATTAAGATATGGAATTCCAGCTAATAATGGTGTAGCTGGAGTCAACATAAATCAAGTTGAATTTTGGTGCTGTCTCCACAGCGATTCTTGGAGTACTGGCATCACCAGGGGTGCTCCCAGTATTTGATTTAGCAGGTCTTTACTAGACCCACTAAAACGAGCCCCAGAAGATCAACCACTGGAGCGTCAATCTTCCCGAAGTGAAGATGTGGCCTTAGAGTATATATTTTGGGGATAGAAACCAGCCTAACTTGGCGTTGTAATTGGGATTTTCAGTGAAGTTGCAACTAGAGGCTGTGTATACTCACAAGCCAATTTTTCAAAACCCTTCCCGTTGCTACGTCCTTCTCACTAATAGAAGCTGCTTGCCACAGCTTTGTACAGGACGGAGGCACTTCTGTTTCCAAAGAGAGACACTGTCCTATGGAATGATGGATTGCAGAGAGGCAACAGTTCCAAGTCTCTCGCCCTACAAGGCTGTATCAGAAAACGACTGCAATATGAAAAAGGATAATAGAGTCCAGGGTTGAGAGAGGATTTAAGTCACCTGACTGGTTTTAGCGACAGGGCATAAATTCTCTAGACACATGTCCTGCACCCACCAGCTAAAAGTGCAGAACCAATGGAAAAAACCCTCCAACCTCCTATTTTTTATTTTAGCTTTCAGCGATAATGACTTAGCTCCTGGACATTTCCTAGGGATTAATGACTGTCTGGGGTTAATGGCCCCTGGCTGCTCTTCGAGCCATCAACTCCTCCCCACCAGTCATTAATTCCCAGGAAATGCCCTCTACCCCGATCATTAGTGCTTCATTACCATTTGTCTTGGTCACAGTCACCAAGACCTTCAGTTCTCCAGCCTCAGATCTGGTTTGTGAATTGACTTCAGACCTGGCTGCCTTGGTCACACCGAGAAAGAAAACGATTTGTCTTGAAATTCTGTTTGGCTGAAACTGAATCTGGAAAACTTCCTGCTCACGGGTGCCAAGGCTAAGCGATGAGTGCTGAAAGCACCTCTTTTCCAAGATCATTAGCCCCATCCAGAGAGTGTGACCTTTGCAAGTGACCATGCATTCTTCTCTCTGAGAAGCAGGCCAAGGATAAATGTATTTAATGATTTTTGCACTGGGAACTTATCCCCTCCAACCTATCCCCTCCCCTAGCAGAGTGTCACATCAACTAAACACTGTTTCTCCTAGGCAACAATTGGGTTGCAGACTTCTCATCTGGCACGTGTCTACATCAGAGGTATTTGTGGACATTCCACTGCAACTTCTCAAGGGGCAACAAAGATCAAAGCTGCACTGCAAATGGGTATCAGAGCTCGGACTCCAGCCTAAGCAGAACGGCTACGTTTACCAATGCAGCTGGAGCACCCTGAGCCTAAGTCACTTGGTAGCTAGTCTCAGGTGTGGGTTGTGTTCCCCCTTCTGTGTAGTCTTTGAGGACACGTCATTCAGGGGCATCCTTAGGATTGATGGGGCCCTACACGGTACTAGTAAACTGGTGCCCCTAGGTCATACTGCAGCAGGGGAGGGGGAATGATTTTAATCATCTTCTGCACCACACTAACAAAAAAGTTTTAAAGCAAATTTTAAGAAGAAGGTCCTGTCGACCAACACAGAAAATTCAGAAACTGATAGGCTAGGCCTGGGGTTGGCAAATGCGAACAGGCATGTTAAATGGCTTCATTTCCACTTGAACGGCACTGTCTCAGGTTCTGCTAATAGCTCTGCCAGGCTCTCTCATATTTAAATCAACTAGACCCACTCAGGAGGAAGTGAAGCCATGAAAGAGAGATAGGAAGACGTGGGTGGGTGGACATTAAGACCCAGCGGTGCCCCAAATTTTTGAGTGCCCTATGCAGCTGCATATTCTGTGTATGGATAACAATGGCCATGACTTCAATAATCCTTGAATCAACCCTCACTCCTTTGGAAGGTTGATACATGCTGAAATACTATCCCAGTGCTACCAGCCCAAGCAGCTAAGCGGTTTTCTTCTATCAGCCAATTTAACTGGAAGAATCTTCTTCCCAAATGAATGATCACTTTCAATGTCAGAGCACTGGCAGGATTTTCCTACTCAAGTTCGCTAATTCCTTTAATTGATATTTCCATAATAAGCCTTCTGCTACAGTGTGGGTGTTCACATTAAGTAGCTTTCCTTCTCTCTCTCTCTCTCTCAAAAAAAAAAAAAAAAAAAAAACCTCATTTTTCTTCCTTGTCTGTAGTTAACATCTGTTGAACAAAATTGATAACAAAAGGGGACTCGTTGCTGTCACTCCAGATGCATTAGAGGTTAAATCAAAATATGTTCCCACGTGCAATAGGGAGAAGGAAGCTAAGCAGGCATGCTCTATGGCCAGATGTTTAATAGTGTGATGGAGCTAGTTAGACTTTCTAGTCATTCAGCTTATTAGTACATTCCACATTTTCTCCCTTTGCTCGTCACTTTTTATTTGTTTGTCCTTTGTTTATAGTCACTTCATATTAGTTTGCTTCATAATTCAAGCATATCTGATACCATTCTAGTTTTTAATCTAGCTAGCACATTAATCTTGGCAATGCACTTGTGGTTTCACTCATTCTTACTCTTGACACACCCCTGTGCACTCAGTTCATTACCCTATATAAAAGAATGAACCGAAAACACTGCACCATAGCAAATCACATCAATTAACCACCTCAACTATTTGACCAAATGCTATACGCTGAAATGTATAAAAGTATATTTAAGGGTGCTAGCATTAAGTAGCCTGGGTCTTTAATGCTATCTGCCACGTGTGTGTATCCTGGAGAGATAATATGTCTATTAGGCAAAATTAAGTGTGCTTATGAAACTAAAAATCCTTGGGAAGGATTTGTTGAATTATTGCAGCCCTATACATCCATGGCCTTTTGACTACACATTCTAAGATAAAGTAAGCTGTGGCATATACTTATGTGCTTGTGCTTGCACATTAACACTCCAGAGATTGTAGCTTTTTACCATGTTAGTACACTAAGGCCACACCTTCACTTTCCAGGAAAATCGATGCTGCAGGAGTTCATCTTCTGGAGTTTGATTTAGAGGGTCTAGTAAAGACCTGCTAAATCGAATACTGAGTGCACCCCTAGTGATCCTGGAACCCCCTCTCTTTGAGAGAAGTAAGGGAAGTCAACTGGAGCATTTCTCCCATTGATCTCCCATTGTGAGGACAACACCAAAGCTCAGCTTAAGGTACATTGACTCCAGTTTTATATAGCTGGAATTGTGTACTTTAAGCCAACTTTCGGCTGTAGGGTGGACCTGGCCTAAATTATAGAAAACCACAGCTGGGTCTTCCAGGCATTACTGCAATACAAATAATAAATAATCAAATCAGTTCATCATGAAGGCTAGTGATGGATAAGCTTGTAAAAGGTTCTGACATTAGGATCAGTACTTTCTGTAAGCATCTGAAAGTTTGAATAGTTCTCCAGAGTTTATCTAAACCTCTTGTTTATCTAAACTTCTGCAGACTTCAAAGTGATTAATTCACAATACCTTGGTGAATGTAAGCAACGTTACAACCATTTTCAAGGAAGGCAAAACAGTGACATAGAAAGGACAAGTGACTTGCCCAAGGTTAAATAGCATATTGGTTGCAATGCTAGGAACCGACTTCTTCAATCTCATCTCCCTGCTCTTAACACTCACTAACATCACTGCCCACAGATTACTTCCTTTCTGCATAGTCATTAGCAGGAGAGGCAAAACCATCTTCACTGCCTTGTGGAGGAGAACACCATCCCAAGCTCAGCAGCTAGCAAATATCTTGCCACACTCCACTACTCCGGAGCAATGAAGCTGATTAATACAGCACAACCTGTTAAGTGATAACAATTCCATCACAAAGATTTTTAAATTAACTTTTAAAATGGTTCACTCCTCTGCTTTTTATTTGATCACCCTCTGTGTGTGTGGGGGGGGGGGGAGGTGGAATTATAATGACTATTGTACTTCCCAGGGTTCTATTTAAAATCACAATGACTTGAATAGACTATTTCAAAGAGCTTTTCCTTCTCCCCATTCCTTCTGTAAAACAATTCGTAGCTGTTAACGAGCGCTCCTCCCTCTCAGGCAACGAAACCACTCTGGCAAATGTTTGGGTTATATAATTACATAGGTAAATATCAGATTCACAGAGGAAACTGCAATCAACATCAGTTCAAGTTCATTCCCTTTCCCCCCAACTCAGTATTCACAGACAATTTGCTGCCTTAATCCTGAATGAAGGAGACCATGCTCCCTGGGCCCCATTGTAGGCAAGAATCCCTCAAGACACCATTTAAGCATGTGCTTAAATCCCACTGTTACCAGTTTAAGCACACACTTAAGTGCATTCCTAAATTGGATTCCATGTTTTGAGTCTCAGTTTCCTGGAGGGGAAAAAAGTTTGACATGTTTTGAGCAGTTTTGCTGTCAGCTCAGGGTTCCCTCCCACTTTTCACATCCCCAGGATGAATCGTTCCATTTCTTTCTGGAGGGACATCATTAATTCAGGTGTCTTTGTTGCAAATGTGTATTTTGCTGATATGTTCAGTGTGTCATTCGCACCAAAGTCTCCCCCATCTTGCAGTTCGGCAACACAAACTATCACAGTCTGCAGCCACTTCACCGTTGAGGAAAATAATTATCCAAAATGTAATTAAATTAATTGACCAGGAAAGCGATTTCGTGGGTCTATGGGGATAATTAAAAATAGCACATGTTTTGATGCATTTATATTACAAACCACATAGTACCACAACAGTGATTAACACTCCTTGTTCTATTATTCACCCTATACAGTCATCCATCCATCCATCCACCCACCCACCCAGAAACAATCTGAGCTGGAATAATCCCATATTTATAATGCTTTTATTCTTCTTACCAATCGGTGTGTATTCGAACTGGGTCTGTGTTCTGTGAAACCTCTTTTCTGTTCTTGCTGCTGGAACTCCATTTAACAGAATAATGACGGAGCAAGGGGCTAGTTTAAAGACCGGATGGATAATGATTTTCAAGAGGCACCTAAAGTCCTACTAAATCATTGCAGCTAACTTAAGGCACAGCTCTGTATTCCTTGGGCCCAAACCTCCGCTGACTTTCTGCAATGCTTCTTGGTCACCCAAGAAATACAAGCCCAGGCTTGAGATCTGCAAGGTGATGTGAAGACTAGAAGGTTTATGGGGCACTTTGAACATGGCTGGATCTGGGCCATGTTCTCAGCTCAATGTCAGACAGCATGGGTCTCTTGACGTCATATGGAGCTATGCAATTTGTGTTCCATCTGAGGCTCTGAACTAGTATTTCCTGGCTTTGGTGTAAGCCAGTTGGCTCAATATTAACTGAGTCCGACTGAGGTTGTGAGGGGGGTGGCAGGGCATTCTGGTAACTCTGGCAAGTAGCAACATGAAGCTCAGACCTCTTATACACACCGCATGGTAACTCCAGTGGATCACCATTTAATTTACTTGCCTAGCAGACATTTCTCCTCCATATCTCCTTCGCCATTAAGCACTGGAATAAGTTGCCTAGGGAGGTTGTGGAATCTCCATCACTGGAGATATTTAAGAGCAGGTTGGACAGACACCTGTCAGGGATCATCTAGATGGTGCTTGGTCCTGCCACGAGGGCAGGGGACTGGACTTGATGATCTCTTGAGGTCCCTTCCGGTTCTGGTGTCCTATTGTATGATCCTAGGATATTGGGAGGTTTATAGATCTCAGAGTGAAAAACTGGAAGTAAAAGCAGCAGAGAAAGTGCATTAAAGAAAACAACATATACATCTATCTTTGGGAATGTAGGTCCACAATTCTTTCACTACTTATTAATAGTAAATACATGCCCAAGATGTTACGGGGCAGATCCTCAGATGGCATAAAGCCGCATAGCTTCATTGACGTCAAGGCATGTTGATTGACACCATCTAGAGATCTAGATCCCTAAGGTCATATTTTCAGAGGTGAGGACCATTTGGTTATCCTATTCAAGTCAGTCTGGGCATGTGGAAGGTCTCAGGGCTGAGTTCTTTGGCTTTTGGGGTTTACAACACTCGTAAGTGCGTTTTTTGAAGCTTCAAGGCGAGATCTGCTCTTTTCCAGCATTGGCTTTTCTGTATGCAGTGGCATAATAAACTCAGGGGTAGTAATGATTCTTCTATATCAACCTGAGGGTGTATGAATGGCAACAGCAGGATACTGTAGAAGAGCAACAATCACAAGGAAATGGGAGGGGAGGGAGGAAATGACAGTCCAGAAAGGACTCCGTCCTGAACACTGTGTTCTCAGTAGAACTCCATTTTTCACAGATGACTAGTCAGTTGCCTAGCGCCATCCAATCATCATATGACAGAATACTCACCTAGCCTCAGTTCCATGTAACTGATGCTTATTTTGCTCGGAGTGTGAAATGGACTGCATGAGAAGCCAGCAATTTTTTTAAAAAGAGGGGAGAAATGAAAAGGTGGGTGGGGACAGAAGAGTGAATGGAGGAAGTGAGATTTTGCTTCCCAGTTATTTGCTTGAGAAACACAAATCAGCAGTAGTAAACAGAATCTTTAGAGCGGGGAGTTCATGAAAGAGTGCATGTTGGGGCATGTGCATTTCCAAACAATTACACGGATTCCGTACGCTTCAGAAATGCAGTTTCAGCTTTGCTCAGTTGGGATCTGTCACTTGTTTGCTAAGCAGCATTCTCAGTGTCAATGACTCACTGAAGGGACTATAATTGGAATAGGGGACCTCAGAAAATGGAAATTACTTTAGAAACTGCAGCCCTGCACTGAAACTGCAGCGAGCAATAGTAAACCTCCAGTCTATAGAACCCAAGGTATGCTCAAAAGGCCTATCTAGCCCAGTGTCCTGTCTTCTGACAGTGGCCATGCCAGGTGCCCAAGAAGGAATGAACAGAGCAGGCTCATCCGTCCCGTCGCCCATTCCCAGCTCCTAGGAACAAAGGCTAGAGACTATTTTGGGTGGGCACGCCTAGCTACAGTCAATAGACAGACATACATGAAGCAGATTAATCCACATTAGAATGAGAGAAATACCAAAGGATAGAAGCGTTTATTCTCGAGGCTGAAGGTCATAGACCAGTCCAAGTCCAGTTAAAAATGAGTCTAAACCCTGTGTAGTCCTGATGAAATCTCCTTCTTTACTGTAATGTAATTTCCAAGAGCAGTATTTGGCCCAATATGGTCACTAGTTGATGATTAGGATATCTGACTACAGGAAACAAAGATCACTCCCACTCATACTGAAACAGGTTTGGGCTAACCCTAGTCTTAACCTAAACCCTGAGGCTGATCTGTAGCACACAGTGACAATAAGGGCAAGGAGCAGTTTTACTGCTCTCTAAGTTTGCACAAGTTAGACTGGATTACGTGAATTTCACTCACTCTCTCTGACCTGCACCGGGGGTTGGAGAATAAAGGTGCACAGGAGTTGTGTCTGCCAGCACTCTGTCCCCTGTGAATAACTCCAAGCCAAAAGGAATCTTCTAAGATGGGTTGCAGATAGCTTCCACTCCCTTCTCACCACTCAGGTGACTCAAAGGGGTAGATTAGGGCTAATTATCTGCCCCAGAATCTAGACAAAGCAGATCAACAAATGGCAGAACTTTCTGAGAAGAATCCAAAACACCTTCCCCCTACCCAGACTGCTATGAACATTCATGTTTTGAAAAGAAGCCTACTTTGAATTTGTGCAAAAACTTAGAATAACAGACGCCCTCGCTTCTGAGCTGAAGAGAGATGGATGGAGTGTCTTAATTGTTTTTGTGGCTTATTCCTGCCTTGATCGTTTGGATGATTTTCTTTGCAGTCCATTACAAACTTCATTAAATGTACTTGCCTAGCAGGCATTTCCCCTTCATATAATCAGTTTCATTCTTGTCAAAGATAAATTACTTAAGTGGATAACTTGCTCCTATACAAATGAAGCTTTGCTTTGAAGTTGTGTTGATAAGCAGCACTCCAGCAAGGCACTAGATAGAGAAAGTTTCTCTGTTCTTTAGCTTTTCAGGGCTAACTAAATTAAATCAGGGCACTGCTATTTTTCCTACCTGAGCCTACACTGTATTCTAATCTCTACACTGCCTGATGAATGTCTTTTATTAAGTGAAATGCTCCAATACAAGCCGCTCAGATGGAAGAGCACTACCACTTTTAAGGTCTTTGTTAACTTACATCAATATAGTTTGTCAATGATTTGTAGAGTACTATTTTTACACTATTTTCAAGTTTCCCTTGCATACAGAAGGGGACCCACTGTTCATGAAAAAATATTTGACTGTTTTTGTGCTTTCATTTGCACGTGCATTTACTATTTTTAGGCACACAGTTATTGTCACTGGAATTGGGTATTTAGGTGCATGCAATATTGTTCTTACATTTTGGCCTGCCTCAGAAAAATATGGAATAACTGAGCCAGATACTGAGTGCTATACTGATTTACACCACCAGCTGAGGACCTGGTCACTTGTTCTTATTATTAAAAGTATTTAAAAAAATATCCACACTAGCACTTATCTGCCCTATAGTCGAGTGTCAAGTTCTCAGCGCAGAGGACAAAGACAAGGATATTGAGGGCACACCTAACAGAGTAGCAATGCTCGCTTTCAAATACTGCTATGAAAAAGCACACTAGGGAATGTTTAGTGTGCACCAGCAGGTCTCCACGGTATGCCAACAAGTGAGAGAGATTTAGAAACCACATTCTCACAGTACGCATTGAACATCATGTAGACACACCTTCCCTAAGTGGTCTATTGAAGTCTCTCTCAAACACAAGTGTGATAGCATTGCATGCACTGGGGCTGTTTGTTGCATATTTTCTGTAAATACAGCAAATACTTGAGACCTTTGGCACCTCTCCCCTGTCCAAGATCACTTGGCGGATTATCTATTTCTAATTACAAGCATTTCCAAGAATCTTATCATAGCATTTCAGCACCATACATGCACTAATCAATCGTCCTAATTCCCCTGAGCTAGGAGATTGTTATCCTCAGTTTACAGAGGGAGAACTGAGTTGGAGAGATGGAGTGATTTACCCAGGGAGTCTGTGATCCAGCTAGGGTTGGAATCAGATTTCTAGTTCCTCACTAGTGCTTCAGCCACAAGGCCTTCCTGCCTCTCTTCTGTAGTTACACCACTATGATTGTACTGAATTAGCTGGAGCTGTAGGTCTAAATGAGACCAGAATTTTGTTCCCATTATTTTTTAAAAGTAATCTGGGCCATTAATACTGTAGACTTCAAAGTTACAAACACCATGGTTACAAACTGACCTCTCAAACACACCTTTCATTTGAAACTGGAAGTACACAACCCAGCAGCAGCAGATACACACACACAAAGATATAACACAGTTCTGGGTTAACATTAATAAAACTAAAGCTTCAGGGGGTAGATGAGTTAGTCTGTACAGGATAAACTTAAAAAACAACAAATGGTCTGGTAGCACTTTATAGACTAACAAAACATGTAGATGGTATCCTGAGCTTTCATGGGCACAGCCCACTTCTTGAGATGATCAGAATTTTGAGTTTAGGATTTGAGCCAAAATAAATAGGGGAGAAGGGATGGGGGGCAGGGAGGCAGAGAGGGGAAGGGCAGGAAACAAGAAGCAGAGGGTATGTAAATATGAAAGGGAAAACCAAACAGGCAAAACTGGTAATTTATAAAGACCTAAAATTGGATAGTTGAAAGAAGCGGATAAGCAGATAAGATAAGCAGATAAGGATTTATACACAAATGAGGGAAAAATTGAAAAATTTTTTTTTACAAGGCAAGGAAATGGTTTCTGTGCTTGTTTCATGTAAATTTTAACAATTTTTTTTTAAAGCCACATTTTTTTCTTCTGCATAGTAAAGTTTCAAAAGCTGTATCAAGTTAATGTCCAGTTGTAAACTTTTGAAAGAACCACCATAACGTTCTGTTCAGAGTTATGAACAATCTCCATTCCTGAGGTGTTTGTAACTCTGAGGTTCTAATATGCACACATCACTTTCACATCATTAATGTTTCGGATGGAATAAGGCCCTTCTTGGCATGAATAAGGGTTTCACTATCCCGTCTCAAGCATTTGTTAATTCATTATGGGCTAGATTCTGCTGCCCTGCCTCTTGAGGATTCAGGATTTACTTTGTGAGATGTGCCATTGAAAGCAACAGAAATGCTTATGAAATAAGCCATCACTGTGATCAAGGAATGGAGAATTTAGTTCTGTAATTACAGTAATGCTGAGGTAGGTGTAATAGCTTAATTAACTCATTTTAAAGAGAGCTTAGTAGTTATGACAAAGTCAGCGTAGCTTAGTGCACCAGGTCATTAACTGTGTAATCTATTTTCTTTCCAATAAAAAAAATCAGGGAATTGTATGTCAATGTATTATATTTTAATGAGCTGTAATTAGGTATTTATTAACCCATTAGTTGATTCAGGATAAGAGTCGTTTGCTAAAGATATTAGACTTTGTGTTTTCCAGTAAGTAGTTTAAAACTGAAAGAAAAAAATGCATTGTTAAATGTGTAAAATAGAGAATAATTAATTAGCATTAAATGAGATGCATAGTACATTAGATATCGGAACTTTATAGTTTCAGTGAGCACTGCTTACTGACACCTTGGTGATTCAGTATACTAATGCTAATTAAGAGTTTATTCTGGATGAGTTTAACGTATTAATAAAATGCATTTACATATTTATAGATTTCATAATGCAGTGGAGTAATTCAAAGTATGCAAAAGAAACAGTTATTGAGAAAACAGCAAAGAGGCCACAAAGTATTTGCTCTAAGGGACTCTCTTGGCCTCCCACTGGCACTACAGACATGGTTCCATCTCTGCTTCTCTGCATTATGTTGCCTGGAGGGGAGATATTCACTCCATTGTATGTCAGGTAGGAAAATGAAGAGGGAATGAGTTCTCGATTCAAGGCTGAATGTCTGCAGGGAACCCTGTTCTTCTTAAAGCCTTCCTTCCTGCAGATAAAGCCTATTCCAGGGAGTCAGCAGCCCTTTAAAAATAGACGGTCCACACACTGCTTTCTTCAACAGCTGCTGCCCTACAGTCAAGGTGGGAAATGTCACAAATGAATTCTGACATTGAATTCATGAGTTGAACTGCTGCATGTTGCTTGAGCCAAGTTTTCAGTTGTGCTCCTTGGATATGTGCTCTGGTAAATAAATGTAAAAAAACCCGGAACAAACTTTGCAGTGCAATGCACATTTTATCCAGGGATCTCAAAGCACTTGGCAAACTCCCTTTGATTTGCATTGGGTAGCTTTCCTTTGACTATTACCCTCTTCCCTCTCCTATCTCGTCCATATGCTATGAAACAAAGAAGAATTTTATTCTGTAAAAAGGGTTCAAAACATTGCATCTAATCCAGACTACTGTGGCAATATTTGTTTAAGTTTTGTAGTATGTTTTTGCCAAGGAAGAGTGAAGTGACTGCACTATTTGTCTCCATAAAGACCTAGCTGTAGAGGTAGGCCTTGTCTACATTGATGTGTTTTATTTCCAACTACTCACTTTTGGTGACAAACCAGTGAGTGTTTGCATGGCGGTGCGATTTAGTCAGGGAAAACATCCAGTTTGGGCACAAAATCTTTCCACCTCTTCAATAAACTTTTGTCTCTTCCCTCTCTTTATTGTGGGCAGTGTGTCAGTGTGGACTCCACTGTTTGTTTTGTGCAGAGAACTGGCTTCCACCAGAATCCCACAATGCCTACCCTGGTGACTGTGCTCAGTGTTTTGTGATTTCTGCTGCCAGGCCTGCACCCCTCTCCTTTCAAAGTTCCAGGAAGTGTCTGACAGAGGAAGGAGCTGCTCCATTTGTGGAAGAAGCAAAGAACAAATAATTGGAATGCTCTTGTTCTGTCTGGGTAGGGACACAGCAGCAGGCAGGCGACTCCTGCAGAGGGGCTGGAGAAAAGGTTGTGCTGTGTTGACATTCCTTAGCACAGAGAGCTCCCTGAGCTATGAGGGAATCCCAAGAAGTGCAGGGATTAGCTCTGCCTTCCCACAATACTGCTCGGTGGGATGCTTACCCACACTGCTTTGCTCTGTCTGGGGTGTTAGTCATGGGACCAGGAAATGTCGACAATGGGAGGGAAAAAATGGGTTTGACTGTTTTTCACTTTTGGTGACTTTTGCATGTCGACAGCACTTTTGTCACCAAACCTTCCCTGTGTAGACCTAGCCCTAGACAGAGAACCTATGAGAACCTGACTTTCAGACCTGAGCTTCACTGTTAGAACAATCTGATATGCATTCCAGCTGTCAGGTTACTCATGGGTATGTGCTGTCAGCAATACGCCCCATTGTGCTGGTTTGTAAGATAAAATCTTGCTGAACCATGACTCATTTGCTATCAATCAGGAGCAAGGAAAGAAGATCTTCTGAGTTCCAACAAGCAACACAGTCATTGTTTAAAGTTGTGTGTTTTGATGTGAGTGTTGATTTTGCAAGACATGCCATTAGTTTCTCTCAGTGAAGGATGTGTGCTCAAGCACATTAGAAGCCAATCACATCTATTACAACGGTAACTTAGTGGCAGAAGAATTTGCATTTCTTCCTACGAGTCAATTATGCAAAGCATTCAAGAGCCTCTATGCCAAACCATGAATCACCCAGGGATAAAGTGACCCCTGGAGTTTCCTTGCAGAACCAAGCCACACAAAACAAAGCACCATCATAGAATTAGCTACTGTGTCAGAAAAGAGAAGCATCAGTCAGTGAGAGACAATTAAGTCAATGGGATGTAATGGACTCAAAGGTCCTATTTATAGCCCGGCTTAGAATTTTTCCAACTGTTGCCTCCAGAAGGGATGTACACACTAATCACTCACACCGCTGAAAGTGCTGGTTGTAGTCAGAAAAATGAACTGTGCAAAGCGTTCGTCTGGTGAAGTGGGTTTTAACCGCAAAAGTGTCTGCCCTAATAAATCTGTTAGTCTCTAAGGCAGTGGTTCTCAAACTTTTTGGCGTGTGGCCCTCCCCGCTCAATGCAGATCTTTCCATGGACCACCACCCATGATGACAAAATGGGTATAGGAGCTGGCTGAGAGTGTGGGGGAAGGTTGGGTGCAGGAGCGGGCTGAGGGTGGGGGGTCTGGCCAGGAGGTTGGGTGCAGGAGTGAGCAGGAGTCGGCTGAGGGTAGGGAGGCTGGACAGGAGGGTGTGTGTGAGAGGGGGGATGAGAATGGGGGATATGAGAGCTCATGATTCTTGCCAATAGGAGCAGTGGGGAAAAACTTCAGGCAAGCTATTTCCCACTCTGCCATTCCCTCAGCCAGGGAGAGGGGGAGCATCAGCAGGTGGAGCCTCTTACTCCTCCTGCAAGCTGGATATGGCCCACAAGGTTTGCCCTTCACCATCACCCCTGCCCCCAGCAGGAAGCCAGCACAGGCACTCCAACCTCACAGGCTGGGTCATGGGGTGCAGGGCTGAAGCACCAGTGCAAACTCCCCACTGCAGGGGTGTGATGGGGCTGCGGAGACCACTGCCGCTGCCCCCACCGCAGTCCCCGAGCCCTGCACTACTAAAAGCCCCACAGCGGCTTTGGGTGGGTGTGACGAGGCTGCAGAGACCACCGCCACCGTGACCCCCGAGCCCCACACTACTAGGAGCCCCACGGCGGCTTTGAATGGGGAAGCCGTAGCCACGTGGCAGATGTGCGCCGCCTGCTCTGGGGCCACCCCACGGAGTCAGTCGGAGGCGCCAGATGATGTCAGAAGAGGCACCGGGAGCTGGAGGGGCTGGGCATCAGAGGGCGGTGTGGGATATAAAGAAGGCCCTGAGAGGCCCATGGGGGAGGAGGAGAGGAGCGTGCATGGAGAAGGCGGAGAGAGCACTGAGTGAGGGGGCATGTGACGGCCCGGGGAAGGGCGCGCCGTGCCTTGGCAAGGAGTGGGGTCCACAGGAGGTGACGGCAAACTGCCGGGGAGACAGACCTGAAGACAGGACCTGACGGAGGAGAGGAAGGACTGAGCAGTGGAGCTGGAAGGTCGCTCGAGGGGTGGTGAGCTAAGGCTGCAGCCCCACCAACTGGGCAAGGAATCCCATCCCTGCCCTTAGAGTCCTGGGTTGGGACCTAGAGTGAGGGAGGGCCCAGGTTTCCCTCCTGTCTGTTGGACAACCCCACAGGAGAGACTCATAACTAGAAAACGTGCGGTAATCCCGGAAACCAGGAACACTATAGACAGAGGACAAGGGGAGAAAAGACCTTATAAACTGAGATACTAAGAAGGGAGGGGGAGCACTCAGGAGTTGAGGAGAGGCGGGCATAGCCGCCTTAACCCCAATGATGACACGGCCGGAGATCTGAGAGGAGGCGCGGACCGTGACAAGGGGGTTAAGCCCCGAGTGGAGGCCCATTTGCCAGACGGTGGTGGAGCATAATTTGAAACCCGCTGCTCTAAGGTGCCACAGGACTCCTCGTTGTTTCTGCAAAGCTTGACTCCCTCAAATGACAGAATAAACGATATTACTTCGCCCACAATCTCCACTGTAAGAAAGGGCCCTTGACGCTCAGTCGGCTCCCTCAAGGCCCTGTTCTCTTGCTTACACTGGTGTCACTCCATTTGCTTCAGCAGAGTCACTTCTGATTCACACTAGGGTACGTGAAAGGGAAAATAAGGCCGGCTGAGATTTTGAAGTCCTACCTTCTGGATTTACCGCCACAGACAAGCTTTGAGCACTGATAGTGCTTTAGTCACTGCACGGTTCTGGTTTCTGCCTTGTCAGCTAAGTTCCCCCTAAGACCTGACTACACAATGGCCTCACTGGGAATTCAGTTCCCTGACTGAGGCCCATGATACGACGACATGTTTTCACCTGCACAACTGGCATTGCTGAGAAACAGACACAGAAACCCCATAATCATTTTAAATAGCCCCCTTTTTTTAGTGCATTGCTGCACTTTCAGGACCAGCTTAAGAGAATGGAGCAAGGAAACTCCACAGCAGAGCTCAGGACTGCTGCTGCGGGTTGAAAATATACTTTGTAAAAGCAGCTGAAGTTGTACTACAGGGCTCCAGAGCAGAGACCCAGCTAGGAGATGTACTCCGTTCCCCAAAACCAAATGGGTCAGGATCTTTCAGTTTGCATCAGCCTCCCAAAACTGCACTAGCTTGGGAGGGTGTGGTACTTGCTTCCCCGAAAAAGCTGCTGCGGAGCTATTGGAACAGTTTGTCTATTACAGGAGAAGGAAGCCCATGGACTTGTAGCGCCACTTTAAAATTAACAGGTGCTAAGCTAAGGAAGAACCTTGAGTCTAGGGAAGTGGGTAGAGGTAAAGGGAAGTCAATGGCAAAGTCCTATTGACTTTGGTGGGATAGGACCAGGCCCTATACATGTGTGTTATTTATCCTTAGATGAACACACGTATGCTATTTCCCTTCACATACAAGTCCATAGCAACTAGTCCAACCTCTGCCACTGATTCTGTTGCCTTGAATTTCTAAGGCAATTTCCCTGTTGGCTTGAATTTCTAAGATGATTTTCCATAGTTAGGTGCCCAGTATGAAACACAAAGGGAGGTGAGCATCTAACACTCAAACACACTTTTGAAAATCTCACCCCTAGCTGGCCATTTAGGCCTCGTTTCTTCATCCATGAGAGGTGTATGCTGTCAACCTCACACCTCCTGCACAATGAGTTATGAGGATTCAGCCAAGGTCAGAAAAGCACTTCAAAACGCTAAGGCTGTGACTTTCAAAGGTTCTTAAGGGAGTTGGGAGCCTAATTTATACTGAATTTCAATGGGAGTTGGGTGCCACAATTCCTTATACTGCTTTAAAAATCCCACCCTTACCACGCTACTTGTGTCACTGTAAGTTTGTGCTATTTACCCATTATTGATGGACACCCAGGGATTTCACTGTGTACTATTCACATCCTTAAAAATAAAGGCAGCTCGAGTTGAGACTTACTCGTGGCCTTATTTAAAAAAACCAAAACAGTGGGAATCTGTTGTATTACCATTAATACGAAGTCTCAGTTCTCTGCAAGGCAATCATCGAAGGGAACTATTTTTTAAATGAAAGAGAAAGCTCAAAGTTGCGTTCTGACACTGTGGTCCTCTTAGCTCCATAGCAATTGGTAATTGTGTATTTCATATCCTCCCAACATGTACACTGAAGTGTTATTTTATTTTCTGGTGAGTGCTAATAGTGTCAGAAGGCAATACAATAAAATGTTTCTTAGCAGACTCATTCCTGCCTTTGGGGACAACCTTTGAATATCATGTGTCTGGAGATATTTAAGAGCAGTTTAGATAGACATCTATCAGGGATGGTCCGGACAGTGCTGGGTCCTGCCATGAGGGCAGGGGACTGGACTCGACCTCTCGAGGTCCCTTCCAGTTCTAGTGTTCTAAGATTCTATGTTGGGTTTAAGCTCTAAAACGCAAAAAGCAGATTTTTCCCTTCTGTACATTATGAATTCTAGCAAGTCACTCTTCGGAATCCACTCCAGAGGGACTTGTCACGCTCTGTGCTCAGTTGCACACCCCAGTTTTATCTGATTTTTATTAGCAATTCACTCCTCAACAAATGTGAATGAGAAATGAAGAATAGGACATAAGGATCCCCTTTTCAAATGGGCCATAGTTGCTTGCAGAAGTGATTTAGGACCCTATGGGCAACATTTTTCAAATGCAAGTAAAGAGATTAAGGAGTTTAAGTCCCATTTTCAAATTCACTTACACGCACAGAAGCCCAACATTCTCAGTGGGATTTGGGCTCCTAAAGCAGGTGCTTTTGGTGCTAGATCTTAAGAGTACAATATATGGAAATCTTTCATCGGTAGGTCACTAGTTCAAATCTGGACAAGGCTAGTAATTAAGGATGGAGGGAAGTTGGAATTCTTTGCAATTTGTTTAGTTGTTTAAACTTCATCTTAGTGTCAGAATGTTTCCTTTCCAGAAGGTAAAAAACATTGTTTCAACTTAATTGTTTTGCTTCATTTTATATTGATTTTTACTTCAAAATATTTTAATTTTCTTTGCATATCAAATTGTAATATATTATTTCAACATTACTGAAACGAAGCGAGCTCATTGTGTCCAATCTGGATTTCAAAATTTTCATTCCATGGGGAAATTTTGAAATTTCATTCTCACTTGGAACAATGCAGTTTTGAAACATCAAAATTTACCACCAAACAGAATTTACATTTTCTGATCAGATCTTGAAGAGACACTCAGTAAAAACAAAAACACCAGACTGAAAAACCTATGGTTTTAAAAAAAAAGGGGGGGGGGGGAGGGAATATAATCCCTATTATACAATGAGTACACCCAACATGCAGAACTTTGACTATAGGCAAGATTTGTACTATTTTAATTTTCATGGTACCAAGTGGACATGATTTGTTTCTCATGTTGGCATAATCCCTTTGACAGCAGTGGAGTTAGTCTTGATTTACGTTGTTTTTTTTAAAGTGAAAGCAGCAGGATGCGGCTTTGTATCTAAGTCATCATTAACCAATATCACAGTGAGACTCAGTAATATAAATATATGCCGTATGTTTATCTAACTGCCTTTGAATCTTCACAAAGATTTTGAGCTGTCAAAGAGAGGGAAATATCCCCTCAGATAAAATGTTTGATTGAAGCCTCTCTGTCTTCCTGGATATTTTAATTGGTATCGGTTTAGTTCGTGTTTCTAAATGAAAGTTCATATGCATACCAGGAAAGGCGCTACCACGCTGTTTCTGCCAATACTGCAGAAATCATTATCTTTATTTTGATTTTTCCCCCTTTCACAGTATTTTAACAAGGTGGTAGTTCTGAAGACTGAGTTAACTTTTTTTAGATTAAAAATAACCACTCTTAATAGAAGCCAATGTGGAGTTCTTTTTTGAGGGAGAAACTGAAGTGGAATTTCACAAAACAGGGATCTCTGGGCTCTCACAAAGGAGGGAAAATCATAAAGCCTATTAACCTTTTATTCCTAGGCTGAAAAAAGTGCCTTTGGACATTTGATTTGTTTGCTGTAAGACAACAAAATAAAACCCACCCACCCCTGGAATTGCTTCATTTTATCCCACAATTCCCCCCTTCTCCTAATCTCCTGAAAAGGAGTCACCATCAGGATCATAAACAAAAAGATCTTGATATTCTATTTTTCCAGCTGCTCCCAGCAGGTTACTTACCAGGCAAGTCTAGAAGGAAATATTCATACTGGGCCAGTTGCTGAGGTCCTTACTGTTTTATACTTGGGCAAACTCCATGAAGGAAGGTTAAAGAACAGACAACGTGAAAATGTCTTATTAAGGAGATGAAGGGTTATCACTCAGCATAGATCTCAGTGGCATTTTCCACTTCCAAGGTACAACACAGCAGGGCAATCCAAAGCCCCAGAACTGGGCAGGTATCAGTATGTATGACCACCTTTACCGGGGGGGGGGGGGGGGAATGGGGAAAGGAAAACACTATCAAAACCTGGACAGATTGCAACCCTAGCCTTCAGGGATGCCCTAACTTGCTCCTCTGTTGAAATGGATCATATGGATTGTTGCAGAATGAAAGGGTTAGGTCCACCCAAATCATGACTTGATATATCATCTAGCCCACCCTGGCTGCTCCCCATGCAACAAAGCAGGCAGGAAGGGCAGGACCCTAGCTGAACAGAAGGATGAAGTATGTAGTTACATTGCAGGTAATTTGCATTTGCTTATTTAAGGGCAGGTCTATACTATGGGAAGAGACTGCTCTAAGTTATGCAGCTTCAGTGATGTGACTAGCATAACATACTTAGCACAGAGTCTTCACTGTATTGCAGTAACTGGAGACGCTTTCCTGTTGATTCCTCTGGCACTTCTTGTCGAGGTGGAGCATGGAGTCCATGGGCCAGTGATTGGCAGCTGATTTATTGCGTCTATACTAGACATGGTAAATCTACTCATGCTGGATCGATCGATGTCCTGTCAATCCGGATGGTAGTGAAGACAAAGCCCTAAGGTGGCACAATGTGGCTGCTATGGAGAAGTGTTGCACCCTTCAACTTCTTCCCATGCCTCACCTGAGAGCTCTCCAAACTGAATAAAACTGAGAAAGAACATGAAAGTTGTGTCCTATGCACAAAAACTTCTATTTTGATCATGAAATAATCATCTACAGTGTAAACTTTCATGTCCTTCTGTCTTTTAAAGGTCACTCCATTGTTAGCAACTGGCTTAAAAAGGTCAAGTGTTAAAACAATTCTGTTACCCAAGAAAATTTGTATGTACATGTTAGGGAGAATTCTGAGCTAGCAGAAATCATGACTAACTCCCCTGAAGTCAGTGGAATTACTCTAAATTTAACTCACTGTAAGTCAGGACAGATTCTTGTGTGAAACTAAAGACAAGGCAGGCTTCCTTCACGCAAATGAACCTCAGCTCAGACCAAGAGGAATCATATAAAGGAGCGAGAAGGGAGGTGAGTTTCTGAAGCTAATGCAGACATGGTGAGTCTCCCAACATGGGGAGCCAATCTTGCCAGTTATAAGGGTGGGTTTTGTAACAGGAACTGGTCCATTAGCAACCGGATTGTACGCAGCTGGGGCGGACACCAAACTTTTGGTGCTGTGTTTTGTTTTCCATTAACAAGTAGCCCACTAACTCAATTGAAGCCACACAGAACACATCAACAGTTATGTATGGGACTCATTCAGCCCACTTAATTAGTCTCATTAGCATAGGTCCTACAATTGACAGGTACTTCTTCCACTCCAATTCATCTAAGCAAGTGGGTTTTACCCACGAAAGCTCATGATTCAATATATTTTGGTTAGTCTCTATGGTGCCATCCAACTGCTTATTGGTTTTAAAGCACAGAGTCAGCTATTATAAATAGAACACTGACTTCTCTCAACTAGAGGACAAAAACCTCAACATAAAGCTTCTACAGTACTAGACAAAGTAGTGCAACGAAGGTACTTATATGGCCTGCAGGACCACTGTATCTGAGCATCTCACCATCCTTTATAGTACTTATCCTCCCAAGACCCCTGCTCAGCAGGGAAATTCTGTTAACCCTATTTTACAGATGGGGACCTGAGGCTCAAAGATAGTAAATGACTTGGCCCAAGATCCCACAAGAAGTCTGGGGTAAAGCAGAGAACTGAAATGGAATCTTTAGCTTGCACCTTAATCACTGGACTATCTTTCTCCCCTGTAGAAGGCAGAACTCAGCCAAAAGAAACCAATGGAGATCGACCACCATATTTGCCAGGAGGTGACATCATTCAGGGGTTAGGGCATTTGTGCAAGACTCAGGAGACCTGGATTCCCCAATCCCATCGCCATTCTGTGCCTTGATTTCCCCATCACAAAAACTGAGAACGATACATGCCGCCGTAAAGCAATTTGAGGGTTCCAGATCATTGCTATGCAAGTATATCATTATGCCTTAGCTGAATTTGGCCCATGGCTCAGAGATCTTATCACAGCAATCATCCTGTGAAAAGATAGCTTCCACTCCACAAGTCTAATCTTTCTGAATGCTTCCGAGTAATTATCTAGACTGCTGAAATAGGATCAACGTCAACAAAAACAAGCATTTAATACATGCGCTTCAGCCAAAACAGGCTGCGTGATTGCCAAATGTCTGACTGGCTCTTCTTGGTGACTGTGATGACATTCCTGTCAGCATGGATTGCATCACACAGCTAGATCATCAGTATCTTTTATACAGTAGCTATTCACCCAGAAAGAACTCCCTCCAATTATCAGGAAGTTTTGTGCATTTCTCATCTGTAGGGCTTTTTGTACATTTACTGCTTTCATTTTTGGCTTCTAATTTTAGCCTCCCTTAATGACTTTTTTTTTGTCATTGGCAAAGGACTGATCACATTAAAATACTGCACATTATCACCAATCTGTCATAACTTCAGCACAGATACCAGAGACAAATGTGTCACAATGTTAATTTGAGAAATAAGATAACTAAGTTATCCATTAATTGTCCCCCTTTTGTTTTGCTGATTGCCATGCATGCAGACTCATTTTCCATTTCTGAAGGGAATTGAGGTTTGATTCTTTTAAGACCTGCCTTATTATATTCTGCACAAAGCAGATGTGAATTTGCAATTGTGTACTTGGTGTCAAATGCTCCTCTTTTAATATGGCCAATTAACTCCAAATCTTACTTGCCTTTCAAACTGCATGGAAAGCAGAGTACGGTTTTGTGAGATCGACTGCGGCAAGTTGTTAAACGCAAGTAACAAAAGATATCTTTAGCACAAATGAACTACACCAAATCTGAAGAGCAGGTTATCCAAAAAAAGGATGCAAGATTTTCTTCCCTCACTACTTTGTACGAAACATTTAAAGCAAATACAATTGTGGCAATTCTAGTCATTTTTCTTAAGAGGAACAGGCTATTTCCACAGCTGATACAATCGCTTAGTGCAGCAAGTAATCCCACAAAGTCCACGTGGTTTAAGTCTCTTAAAAAAAAGATTTAAAAAAAAGGCTCCAATGACTATCCCGGCAGTTACCAGCCATAAGCCTAACTTCAGTACCAGGCAAACTGACTGAAAGAGCAGACTATCAACACACAGACAGACACAATATGTTGAAGGAAGAGTCAACTTGGCTTTTGCAAAATGAAATCATGCCTCACCAATCTACTAGAATTCTGTGAGGGTGTCAGACACATGGACAAGGATGATGCAGAAGGTGTAGTTTATTTGGACCTTCAGAAAGCCTTTGAGACAAGGTACCTCACTAAAGGCTCCAAAGCAAAGTAAGCAGCCACGGATTAAAAGGGAAGGGCCTCTCATAGGTTGGTAACTGCTTAAATGATAGGAAACCAAGGGTAGGAATAAATGGTCAAATTTCACCGTAGAGAGTGTTAAATAACTGAGTCCCTGTCACATTACTGAATTGCAGGGAAGCAGCCAGATCGCTGCTGCACCCCTAGGTGGGGGTGTTGGCCCCAGAAATTGGTATAAAAGGGAGCCATGTGGGGTATTGAATGGGAGCTTATTGTTTGCTGATCCTGTGTACGCTATTTATGTGAGTGTATAATGTCTGTGTGTGTAGGTAGGAATCTGTAATCTGTGTGGAAGCTGAATATTTCTCTGAATGTGGTTAAGCATTGCTATGGACAGGCTGATTAGCCAGGCCCTGTAGGACAATGGCACTTGATGGGCCAAGGACACACCCAAAGAATGGGGGCTGTCACCTGAGAGCAGCCAGCAGGAAACACAGAGATTGGCCTCTGACCAGGTGACCTGCTGCATACAAGAAGAGGCCAGGAAGGAGGTATAAAGAGGCCATGTGGTCGATGCCATTTTGTTCTCAGCTCAGCACTTCATCCCAGAGGCAGCACTGCAGGGATCGAAGAGCCTGGAAGACCTGTGAACCCATCCTGATGATAGGATGTGCAACAAGAACTTTTAAACCAGCAGCTGTAACATCTCTGCTAGAGCCTGCATCGAGGACTGGGAGATTCGGTGCATGTAACGTACTGTACTTTAATAATCTTACTCTCAGGCTTTTCTTTCTTGTAATAATAAACCTTTAGATATAGATTCTAAAGGATTGGCCCAGCGTGATTTGTGGGTAAGGTCCAGAGGGTAAATTGACCAGGGATCTGTGGCTGGTTTCTTGGAACCGGACAGAACTTGTTCGGGGTAGGTGGGATTGGATGCTAGGACCCCCCCACCTGTGTATGAGGCCCAGGGCCATCTGGGGCACGGATATTGCTGGGGTGTCGGAGGGGTTTTGCTCGTGAGGCTTCAGGCAGGCAGCTGAAGCGCTCTGTGGGACTGGTTTGTGGCCTGTTTGGAGAGGTCACCAGTCTGGGGGCTGTAAGGAGCCCTGGATTTGAGCAATTCGCCCTGAGCGGGCGCCCTTAACTGTGCCCAGACACGGCCCGGTCCGTCACAGTCCCCCTAAGGATTTGACCTGGACCAGTGCTGTTCAACATGTTCATAAAAGATCTAGGAAAAGGCAAATAGTGAGGCAGCAAAGTTTGCAGAATTACTCAAGATAGTTAAATTCAAAGCTAGAAGAAGAGTTACAATGGATCTCTGAAAACTGGGAAACTGGACCACCACATGGCAGATGAAATTCAGTGTTGAGAAATGCAATTGGAAATTCAATGTTGACAAATGCAATTCCATTATGCTCATTGGAAGACAATCTAGCTATACACACAATGATGGGGGCGGGGTCTAAATTATCTGTTACCACTCACAAAAGGTCCTGGAATTGTTACGGTTAATTCTCTGAAAACTCCTACACAATGTGCAGCAGCAGTCAAAGCAGCGAACAATGTCAGAAATCATTAGGAAAGGGATCAAGAACAAGGCAGAAAATATAATGCCATTATGTAAATCCTTTGTATGCCCACAGTAGAATATTGCATGCAGTTCTGGTTGCCTCATCACAAAAGAGATATTAGAAGGGGAGAGGGGGAAAGCACAGAGAAAGGCAAGAAAAATGACTGGGGTATGGAACATCTTCCATACGAGGAGTGATTAAAAAGGACTGGAACTATTCCTTTAAGAAAACAGACAAGGGGGTGGTGAAATTCAATAGTTTATGCAATTATGAAACAGTATAGAGAAAAAGGGGTACTTACTCACTCACATAACACAAGAACGAAGGGTCACCTAATGAAATTAACAGGTTTGGGGCAGAGTTTGAAGGATGCTAAGACAATCAGTCTTGTGCCTGTTCTGCTCAGGCGTAACTTCCACGGTGTAACACTTCTAACCCTGAAGCTGGATTTATCACTAATGCTGCTTCCCATTTCTGTAGAGCTTTCCATGTACTTTACAAGGGTATTCATACCCATTTTGATAGAGGGCAAAAGCAAGTGAGTCCCAGATCCTCAAAAATAGTTAGACTCCTGATGAAATGGGAGTTAGGAACCTTGCCACACCTATGAAGATCTGGGCCGGAGAGATAATTGACTTGCTCCTGGCAACATAGGTCAGGGACATAAATGAGTATTAGACCGGGAGCCCTGGCTCTTAGCACAGGATTTGTCCCACTCAGCTCTCCACCAGCACACCTGTGGACAAGTCAGTCATTCGCTTGCCCCACACATTTCAAAGTCTAACGGAGGTTGCCTTTCTTGCTTGCGTTGCTCTCTACGTAGAGCATGAACCCCCCCCCCCCGGTAGGTAACAGGGAAGAGAAAATGACTTTGCCCAACAGAAGGCAAACCTGTTTGAGATCCTCACACGGCTCACAAGGTTCTGAACTTTCCATGCTCCTTGAAAATTGCAGTACGAAAGAAACTGTTCTAACCTTCGTGAGAGCTGGGAAATGAAAAAAAAAAGTGTTCTGAGCATGTGAGGAATGATGCTTTCAAGTGACATCATTATAAGCCGTAGCAAGAAAGGCCTGTTCACCGCCAGTATCTATATCTATCTTTCCCTTTACGCACCTGATGAAGTGCGTTGTAAGTCAGGAGAGCTGATGCCATAATACAATTGTTAGTCTTTAGAGGGGCCACTGGACAACTTGTTTTTTTACTGCACAAAACTACCAAGTCTACAGTTCTACAACCAATGGGTAAGCTCATTCTCCATATACTTGTGTAGAAAGAACACTCCATATTTATCTCTCAACCTCCCAAGTAGAAAGGATAAGGCCTTGGGACCCTAGGCAGAGCTCTCATTAGGGTTGAGTCCACCCCACCTCACTGATCTTGTGATTAGGAGCTTTATTACCTTTCCTATGGACCTATGCAGACCTCCATAACTCCCGTAAGGAGGAGTCTCTGATACTGCAGCTCCATCAGAGTGAAAATGGAACAGCTGAAGTCACAGAGCTGGGGTGGAAGGAGAAGACTTCCTGCCCTACAAATCAGAGCTGAAAATGGAGCAGTTTTTTCCTTCTATGCCTCTCCACCATTAGGTGAAATTTGGGCAGGCTAAATTATGCCTGCCCTTGTCTACATACAACTCCATAGCCTTTAGTGCAGTTTCACAAGCATGCTGGAGGGCGTCATTAGAAGACAATCTAGCTGAACATATAATTGCTTCTGCACTATCCTTGCAGATGAGATTTAATATAATCCAGTATATGTGGATTTGATGCAGATTTCAGGGAAGCTACAGCCACACAGGCTGTGGGGGGAATAGCTGCCTTAAACAATAAAGATCAATGCTGAATTACAAAACCCCTTTTTTTCCATCACTTGCAATCCTGACGCACAGCCACTGTGCTAATTGGAAAAATGTATTTCAGAAAGGTGGTGACTGTCAACTCCTCCCAGAGATGAACATCTTGAAGACATTACCATCTTCATGCAACAGATGGACTTCCTTACAAGGAATTTCACAGAAGAGTACAGCATTTTATAATCAGTGTCAAAGAGTAAGAGTCAGAACATCTCAATGACAGACACTGCCTTGTGTTCCAGGTCTCTGTATTTCATACCGATTATTTGCACTACAAAAGATAGCCAGAAGTTCAGTGAAGTATCTGTGTCCCACAGCAGAAAATCAAATGGATTTTTCTGCACTTCCCATCTGTTCATTTTATACTATTTTTTAAAGATTAGACATTTTCCTTATTCCTGGAGCTCATGCAGTAAGCGAACGAGCTTTTGTAAGAGCTTTCTTTCCTGTGCATCTGTGAAGGGGCAGACAAGGCCCTGAGCCCAGAAAGGGCCATAGGGAAGTCCTCCAGGAGGCTAGAGTGGTCAGAAGAAACTGGCCAATCAGAGGCCAAGGAGGCCTACAAAAGATGCTGCAAAGCTCAGTTTCAGTGGAGCCCTGAAAGAGAGAAGATCAGAGGTAACTGGCTGACTGAGGGAGCAGCAGTACAATGGACAGCTCCCAGGGGAGAGCTGCTGAGAGACTGGGGACTTGAATAGTACTAGAGAGGTAGCAGTGTTAGTTTTTTCCTTTTGTTTTAGCAAGATCAGACTATGTAGCACTTTAAAGACTAACAAGATGGTTTAATAGGTGATAAGTTTTCTTGGGCCAGACCCACTTCCTCAGATCATATTCTGAAAGAGAACTGGCATGACCATATATACCAAAGGAATACAAGGAAAAAAGTGAACACGTTATTAAACTGACAAATCAGATTTAGTACAGAAGGTGGGGCGAGGGAGGGAGGGAATAGCTATTTATAAGTCCATGAATGGCTAATCAAGGGTGATAAGTGGGGAAGCTATCTTTGTGGTAAGGGCAAGGAAGATGTCTCCAGGAGGAGCAGCCCTGGAAGCACCTCTCTTAATTGGAGCAGGGAGAATGAACTGAGAAAATAGACTGAACTGAGAGAGACTTTACAGAGCACAGAGGGGATAAGAGATGTACCCCCCAGAAGGGGCTTGCGATACACAGGGAATAACTCGGCCACAGGGCTAAGTTGCCAAGGAGGCTTTTGGCATCATTCAAAATGCAGTAACCCTCACTTGGCCAGTTGGGGGGCATCTGCGTGAGGCGAGTGCCAACCTTGCTACAGCATCATAACTAGGTATCATGACTGCTCAGTCATTTAACTACTGTGAGAGTGATTGTAGCAAAATAATGCAACCGCCCCATCCACGTCCAGTCTTCTAACAGTGCTCTCTTCCACCACTGGTTGAACCAGCTGCATTGCTGTGCTGCAGGGTGGGGAGGGAGGGCAGGTGAGGTGGGGAGGGGTGACTGAGCCAAGCCAAATCCCTGTACCGTGGTAGCTGCTCCAGCTAGAACCTGGCAAGCCTAGTCCGGTTCTGCATCTAGGTTGCCAAGTCTGTACACACTATTATTTATTTGATTGATTTAAAAATATTTTTTATCCCGCCTCGCTTTAAAATATTCAAGGCAGCTTACAAAAATTTTAACACACTATATATAGATAGAAAATAAAACACACTAGCGCTTCTGGTGCTTGCCAGTATGTTTGTCTCTATCCCAGTGTTTTCGTAAGGGGGTTATTGCCAAAGAGCCAGGCACAGAGTGAAAATCCACTTCAACAGTCTGAACCAAAGCCCATTGAAATTAACATGCACCTTCCCATTAATTTGAATGGGTTTGGGATCAGGACCATAGCAACCTTACTCATGTAAGTCTGAGCAGTCTTTGCTCATGTAAGGTATTTCCTTGCACTCTGTGATCTTCACATTACTCGTGGCACTTATTTAATCCAAAGCCTTTCTAAGACTCACATGGCCACTTTGCTTGTAATAAAAGGCCCAATTCTGCTATCCGTACACTCAGTAGTGCCTCACACTCTCAGGCGTACCATCAAAATCAATTTCCCAGCCCCCAATGCAAGAAACCTCAATCCAGAAAGGCACTTTATGCATATGGTTAACTTTTAGCATAGGCATAGCCCTAGTATCTTCAAAGGGACAACTTGCATACGTAAGGGTTTGGGGCTTTTCCCCAGCAGAATCAGGGCCAGAGGTGCTACTCTATTTGAATAAGGGTGAGAGAACCAGGCCAAGAGTTAATAGGTACAATACCCACAAAGTGTAAAAAAAGTAAAATTCTGCTGCTCCCTAAAGTGGCTCCTAAGATTCCCCACCATTAGGATGTTGAAACCTCACTCTGTTACCTAAAACGGATTCATCCCATAGCACAGGGTATCAGGAAGGGCAGGTGAAGCTAGCCAACAAGACTAGGTAAGTTTGAAATGGGGCAGAGAATGGAAAGATGAACGCAGAAATGAAGTCACGGGTTGTCAGTTTGAAATAAGTTCTGTACATTGTCCCCAAGAAAATCAGAAACCTCTATATTATGCCTGTATTTGTATCGTCACAGTTTGAAGAGGGACATTGCGCTTCTAAAGAACACCTAGATTTCTTTTTAAAGCTACACTTTTTTGCACACCCAGAGCAGCATGAAATTAACATGCCAATGTTCTTTAGAAAGAGCAAACCAAAATATAGCAGTTTGCTGCCTATTTTTCAATCCTTACACGTTATATCTGGGTCTTTAGAGGTCATCAGGCTTCTATGGGGTATAGGAGTGACTAATGCTTTGCAATGCTGTTCATTTGTTAAGGGTAAAGGTTGCTCCCATATTCAGAGACCAAACATGCACAGAAAAAAAAAATCAATAAAGTGTTACGCTACATTAGCAATAGGAGGAGCGCTCACCAGCTGAGAATTACCCAGTAAAGCAAAAAAGTGAAGTTCAACTAATATAGGAAGAAGCAGATGTTTGTGGCTTGTTTTATTTTGACCTTTTTGATTTTGGAAAGGGATTTGAAACCTATTTAACGAATTAATAGAGAAGAGATTCATGGAGCACATGACCTTTGCTAATGCGATGGAGAGAAAACAAAACAAAAGCAAAGACAAGTTTGCCACCAATGCTGGTGCAGCTGAGTAATTGGAAAATGAGTGTTGGGGTTTATTTCAAGAGGCAGACTAACTGCTCAGTTGTTTTCAGGGCACCAGAAGAAGAATTAACCATGTTCTTTCAGCACATGGTTTGGAGCTGAGCTCCCTGACTCCAAGCTTGTGAGACACAGCTGGAATGGGCTGATCATCCAGCTGCCATTGTGAGCAAAAGGGAGGATTCCTTTTCATTCTGCAGGGGAGCTCATGGGAGACTAGTTTGAACAAATTGTTTTGAGGATGTCACCTGGACTCCCTGTAAGCTGAGCACTTGGACCACTGTCCAGGAGAGATTCAGGTGCCACCCAACTGTTTAGCAGAGTGCACACAGCTGGCAGCATGTTCCTATTAGTGGTGCACATCCACACATGCCTCAGTGCTTGTAACAAAATGTATTCCACACATGGATGGAAAAAATTTGAGGGAACATTGGATGTCACCATGTTTATTTAGGAGATGCAGGGAGGGGAAGAGGGTGTTATCAGGTTTGCCTTCTTCGTTCCCTATGGTGAAGATCCATGTTCTCATCACCACATCAATAGCACCTGCAGTGGGACTCAGGGTTCATCTGCCTCTCTTGACTCTGGGCTAAATTTCTGCTTCCACAGGCGGGAGAGCAATTTCATCTGCCTTTTAGAGAACAGTGATACCTTCCCTCAAACTCCCTTTGTGGGCTGGCATGAGAGGGAAGATCCATGGCTCCCTGCATCTGCCTGCCTGTCCCCTTTCACGGGTGTTAGTTCCATCCTGCTCCCTCTCTTCCTGGGAACAGGACGGAACTAACTCCCCACGCTTTCTCCAAAGCACATGAGCAGCCTGACCCAGGCCCAGACAGCACAAAAGGAGTAAGAGTCCCTCCCTCCCACCCAGCCTTACAAGCATTCACCCCAATCCAGCCCTTAGCTGTTGGACCGACAAAGCAGGAAATAGAAGGGAGCACCCACAGGCAACAGGATGGAAGCAAATAACGGGGAGTTCTTTTCCCCTAGTTACAGATGAATGACAGCTGCATTGTAATACGTTCACAGGCCTTCACATCCCAAGTGCGTTCATCTGTCTCTCCCAAAAAGGCCTGTAGAACTTACCCGATGAAGGAGAATGCTCAGAAGGAATACAGCAATAAAGCCAATACAACCGAGTGTGGGGTGAATTTCAAGTCAACCTCTCTCCGTAAATCCTGGAATCAAGTTAATTGTTATTCCCTGCCTTTGTTCAACGCCAAACTGTCCTTGCTAAACAGATAGGAGTAATCTCTGTAGCATTCTAGGTCTGTTTAATGATGGAATGGCCCAGGTTCCAAATGTCAGACGCAAAGATGCATCATGTTAGCAGCCATCAGGATGGCCCCAGAAATGAGAAAAACACTACGGCGGAGAATTACTTCAACCCGATGAAGATCTGTGTTGCAGCTAGAATAAAAGGGTATATAGTCAGGTAGAGAATTCCTAGAGGCTATGGGCATTTTGGAGAGAGCCTCACAGATGTCTGAACAACTGACACCTCACGGAAACCTCAGGAGACCTGTGATTCTTCCCTTCTTCTGTCTAGGTGGCAGGGATTCAAATGCAAATCTCAAGTGCACAAAAGCCATTTGATGTGCGGGGGGGAGGGGGGAGAGAAGGAGCAATACAGCTGGTGACAGAATTCTAATCAGTTTTATTTCAAACTGATGGGCAAAAGTGTATTCCTCAGAGCAGAACACTCATCCTTCTGCATAACCCTCCTCCCCCAAGTCACTTAACTCCATGGGATAGGGCTATGCATGGGGCACCAGCAAAGGATTTAACTTCCCTGCATGTGCCATCCCTCTGATTCACAGAGTGGGCGAATTCCTTAATTACTGCTACCAGCTCCAACGGCAAATGCCTGTGTTCTTGGTGATGAAAGTCCCAGGGTTACTCCTCATTGACCAACATGGTGGCACAGGGTTGCTACTGAAGGGTTGGGTCTCTACGCCAGCCTGACGGAAGATGGATTGGTGTTGGAGGGTCACAACCTGGGATCAAGGTGCCTTACCACCCCACACGTAGCACAGAGGGGCCAGGTCCTGTATTCTAGCTCACACTTGCTCCCTGGCAGCAGGCTGGAAGGGAGTGGGCTTTGTCTCCTCAACTCACCAGGTTTCAAACAAAGCCTGGTCATTAACCCAACTTTATACAGCTGAAGCACATTTCAGCCCCAACCTACCAAAAATCCATCCTCAGCACATACAACGTTTCCCTTATAAAACCCCTTGCATAAGTCTCAGATGTTTCATTTAGAAGGACTGTAGTTTTTGAAAAAGATGTTTTGCATGGTTGTACCTCTTGCCAAGAAGCAGAGGCAGCACTGCTCTTCGAGCCAGGAAGTTCCCTAGGGAGGGGGTGGAATCTCCATCTCTAGAGGTTTTCAAGTCCCGTGTTGACAAAGCTCTGGGCTGGGCTGATTGAGTTGGGGTTGGTCCTGCCTTGGGCAGAGGGTGGACTTGATGACCTCCTGAGGGCTCTGCCAACCCTGAGATTCCAAGTCTTCATCAGCAGAGCAACATGGGCCAATAGAGACCTGTGGGACTTTTTCTCTGTATGGCACAAGAAAAGTGTCAAACCTACATGAGAAACACCCCATCCACACTTGGGGGAAAGTCCCCTTTCTGC
Organism: Pelodiscus sinensis; assembly: GCF_052426305.1. Classification (NCBI taxonomy): domain Eukaryota; kingdom Metazoa; phylum Chordata; order Testudines; family Trionychidae; genus Pelodiscus; species Pelodiscus sinensis. The sequence continues at coordinate 3,093,712 of NC_143078.1, forward strand.
TGCAGGCATGATTGCAAAGCCCTCCTTCCAGAAGGCAGCTACGCTTGTAACAGAGAGCAGGCCCGTATGCAGGAATTTCTGGGGCGGGTGCACTTTCTTTGTAAATGTGGACCGCAAGGGTGTGAATACACCCCTTATGGCCCCCCAAGTAAGCAGGGAAATCAGCCCCTAGCCTTCCCCCAGCTGGTCAGACCATGGGGGAGGGAGGCTCAGGCAGCGTGCAGCTCTTGCCTTCCCCTGGCCAGCCGGAGCATGCTCACTTGGACATGGGGGGTGCTTTTGCACCCTTCACCCCTCCCTCCCAGCATATGGACCTGGAGGGATGAAAAAAAAAGGAAAAAATGAACATGCTTCCTTGGCTTACTGCTCAGCCAGGCTCCCTGCTGAGGGGAATAGTTTTATATCAAGCTTAGCTTCTATCAGCACTCAGACAATACTAAGCCACGCATTATTACCCTCCACCCTGGTATGTGCTTGGATGAAGAGAAAGACCAGCTCTGTGTCTGTGTGTGTGGCGGGGGGGGGGGGGAGGGGCGGGGGAGAAGCCAATCCCTTCTTCTACCACCCCCCCACCCCAAGAAAAGCAAAGCCACCTTGAACACACATCAGTACAGGGGCTCAACCCAATGCAGAGCTGTCGTGGGTAGAACAGCCTCCCATGTTAACGATGGAAGCCAGTGGATTAAATCAAGTGAAGCATTTCCTCTCATCCCCTAGGGAGGGAGAAACTCTAGTAGCATTCGGGAGGAGACTTGGAGGTCCTGTGTTGTGGTCCCTGATACTCGGTATCAAAGGGACATTGGTAAAGGGAACGGAGCAGGCATTGTTTATAGAGAATGTCCCTTGCTAAACTCTAGCTGATTACTGGGGTTCACCTTCAATGCTAAGCCCCTCTTTGTTCATTTTTAACTTCAGCACAGGTCTTTGGGAAATGAAAGATGGCGTCCAGGAGGCTGAGAATCTCAGGCAAAGGGAGGACAGATCCTGGGGGAGAACCAAGCTTACTCACTCCCACAGGGTTGGGAAAATGGGATCTGCAAAGAGCCCAGGGTCTAAGCCAGGGGTGGGGAACCTCAGGGCTGAAGGCCGGATTTGGCTCCTGAGACTCACCTGGATCTGACTCCCGAGTTGAGGGCTCCCCCTACCAGCATTGAGGAGCCTGTGCTGGTGCTCCAGCCTAACATCCCCCCCACATCCCCACAACTTGCCTCATGGGGCTGGATTATTCTGTATATAATGAGAAAAGTGCTGCTGATTCCAAGGGCATCGCTTTTAGGGACTTTTTAACTATGTGGCTACGTAAGTTGATGAGGCCATTACTGCTAACCCACGTCATTGTGTTGTGGTTCTTGGGAACTTTGGTTAAAGCTCCAGCTTCTGGGTTCCTGTGATTGTGTGACACTTATTGTGATGATGCAACTAAATAAATCTGTAGCCCCTATGCTATGCTGCAAGGCTTGAACATATGAAAATAAAAGGGATTCAAATGCAATCTAAGTAGTCAGAAGCCTGATTTTATGGGATTGACTCACGATTTGAGCACTGCACATTGACAATACTTCAAGCCATGAGACACATTGCGATGGCAACTGTGAAAATGAAGAGCCAAGGTCTGAATCCGGTATGGTAATGCATTCATACGGTGTGCACCAAATCCAGACTTTTGGAACACCCACTTTACCATGCAAACACATCTTGGTGAACAGTCAAGGCAAAGTTCTAGTGAGATCTGGGAACTTACTCTTTTGGGTTAGGGTGTAAAAGCAAGTTTCTATATGGAGAGGTTCAATCCCCTGGCACCTTCCATAAAAGCAGGCTTGGAATCTCATGTCCACGGCAAGCAAAAACTTGGGTAATTAATTACATTCTCGTGAATTGAATTCCTCTGAACTTTTACTGATCCACATTTCTGTGCTGAGCTGTTGTGTGCATACTTTTGTGTGGTCCTGTGAAACAGCTACCACGTTTGGGCCCTCGAGGAGTGTGGGAAAAGCATTCTATCAATGCAAGACTATCGCTGCAAAACTAAACAGGGCTTTCAGATCACACAGCTCCTCAGTCCCTGTCATGACACACAATTCCTCCTTCTCTGCAATATCAATAGAAAGAATCAAAGCCAGTGCTGCTCAGTCAATCTCTTTCAGGCACGGATTGCATTTCTGTAGGATCTTTGCCTACAAAACAGACAAGCATATTAAGTCATTTGCCCCAAGCAAATGGATAAGCAGAGGAGCTAGGATGTTCTGTTGTTGCTGACTGTCGGTGAGAATGCTCGACATTCAGCAATGCCAACAGCCCAGCTGTTCACCTGGCCTCCTGCAAACTGTTTGTGTAACTGAAGTTAGAGATGGAGAAGTCTTTGCCCATCAGCCAGTTCAGGAGTCTTCTCCACCGTATCTTTGTCTTTGGCACTTGGTCCCATCCATTTTTCAATGATCCAAGAGGTGGGCATTTGCCTTTCCCTTAGAAGGCAAACTCCACACTGGCCTGGAGCTGCAACGTGCATATCCATTACCCACTGTCCTCTGCTGCTCCTCAGATCTGGGTGAGAATGTCACAAGAGCGCCAAAGCTTTTCCGTCTGCCTCGGACTCCTTCCTACCTAGCAGCCCCACAGGTGATTCCTTGAGCCACGATGCCCCCAGCTCAGATCCACGCTTCCTTTCCCCTCCCCTCCCCGGCCACCTGTATACAGAGGGCTTTCCCATGGTTCACGTGCCACTGATGTTCCAATTAAGCCCTATTTTGAGAGTGGCACACAAGTACCGTAGACCTTCTGCACAGGGGTGACTCCCACTTACTTGTGTATCAGCTATATCCAGTGAAAGTTTTGTTAACTGGCACTCTGTTAACCGGCATTGCCCCCTGTCACACCACTACCACATCTGCAGGCTCACATACCTGACTCTTGCCTGTCCAGCTGGTCATTGCGGGGTTCCTGACAACAAGCACTACCAACTGATGTCATCAACAGGCACCTCCTCCCCCTTCAGCCTGCCTCCAGCTGCTGGGAGCCAGATCTGCCTGGAGTAGCAGAGGAATAAACTTTGTTATCCGGCACATTCAATTAACCAGCAACCCTCATGCCCCATGAGTTCCGGATAACAAAGCTTCCACAGTACGTGCTTTCAAACAAAGGATGTGAGCATGTTCACCTGTTACTGAAAATGTGCCTACGTGGCTGGAAAGTAACAGACACCCCTTGTTTTGTTTCCAATCCTGAACTATCACAAGCTATAAAAGCACTCCCTTCAGTACCAGCTGGGCGGGGGTTATAAACAAGGGGATCCCAGGCGATCTGGTATGGGGCTTTAAAACCAAAGAAGCTACTAGATAAGGCTTAGGGCTTATCATCACTATGCGGAAGATTGACACTGGTCAGTTTTCCAGAATTCGATTTAGCGGGTTAGTAACGACCCACCAATTCAAACTCAGAGGGTGCCCCTGTGGCCAGCCAGTACTCCTGATCCTCACAAGGAGTAAGGGAAACCAACAGGAGCATTTGCTCCCATCATCCTTCCGCTGCAAAGACCCCCGTGGAAACTCGAATCAAGGTACTGTAACTCTAGCTACATAAGTAATGCAGCTGCAGCTGTGTATCTAACTTCAGCCTTTCCCTGTAGCGTAGGACTAACCTTACTGTAGGATGGAAAAGTACCTTTTTGTCATCATCAAGTATCATGAGTTGTTTGCATGGTTTTTGTTTTTTAATTTTCCTCGGTGTTAGTATAACTAGACATGAGGGAAAGGACTTGAACTGAATTATAAAACAGGTAAAATTAAGCCCCAAATCAGTAGTATCTACTTATCAGCATAAACAGACCTTTTTCCCCCCATTTGTTTGAAATAAAACAATCACAGCAAACACTAAGTGCCTTCACTATTTCTTTAGCTTCCAAAGAAAAATCTATGCCCTTATCAAGAGCAAATGGTAGTTGCAATTGTTATGAATATTTAACATGCAATGATCTAATGATTTTAAAAGTGCTCCCTCTCCCAATAAGAGAAGTCTGGTGGGATTTTTATTTTAAATAAAAAGAAATAAAATACATTAAAGCAAAGTCATTAAGTACTTAAAGCAGCACCGAATGCCAAATACAGTATGTGCAACTTATTAGCGTAGGCTAGCTGTAAGTAAGGCCCCACTTGTAATAGATTTTAAAATTTATTCTTTGTGCACTGCCAGTATAAAAGGTTCCATGCACTGCTAAACAAGCAGCACACACTGTTCCCAGTAGGATTTGATTTTACTCCTCCATAAAAAAGGAATTAAACCAAAGAATGGCTCTAAAGGGATGGTAAGGCCCATACATATGTTGCTACCACTTATTAATGTGAGGCAGCAAGAAGAATGATCCTTGGATTACTATCTGTAAGTTTAGCTCAATTCTGAGCTCAAAAAAGAAGACAAATAATTGTTGAAAGCCATTGCCCTGTGGCCTTCCCAGGTAATACAGTCTGATTCTTTTCCTTATTCATGTTTTGAACTTCCACTTAATGCTAGAAAACTTCACTCCTTGGATGGCATGTATAAGCAGACATTGCACTGCGTAGGAGCGTGAAATCATTAGCCTTTGAGGGTAGCAGGATGGCAGTGTGTGCACATAGCTGGTCTACTAGCTGCCATTCTGGCATCTATGTAAATAGTTATTAGCAACAAGAAACAGTTTAGTTTTAGAAATATGGAATTCTGTCCCGTTACTACTCAGCATGTGTTGCATGAAAAACACAACCCTTGATCTTGGTGGTAGATAATTTATTCAAGTGCATATTCCCAGTAGGACTAGTTGTCCAAGCAAGCACTCAAAAGTTCCATGATTCAGCCCTGAAGCGTTAACCAGAAGCATACAAAAATCCCTGAATTATATTTAGGTGTGGTTACAGGACATCTAGCTTTTTATACTTACTGTACAATGCTGTTTCTGAACAGCTGGTAGAAGTGCTGCACAAAAAGAAACCTCCAGAAAAACCTGCCATTTTCTAAGTGAGCTCTCTGGGTTAATACTGTCCTTTAAGTAAATGACTTATGCATATGCAGAACAGATAACGGCCGATAAAAATCATCCATAAAACTTTGTCCAACAAAAGAGTAATTATGAACCATGCCTGTTAACAATACATAAGCCAGGTTTACACCAAACATAAACATGATTTCCTTGAAGATGGATGCTAATGTTCCAAATTACCAGACTAAACCTAATTACTCTTCCCCCCCCCCCTTCACTAAATGATAAGCAGTAGCAACAGGAGTGGTTCTGTTGACTTTGGATTTGCATAGGAACTTAAAGCCATAGGGAGAGGTCTGCTGCATTTCTTTACAACAGAGAAGCCAACATAACTGGGGCTCTTTTTGTGCATCTGTCCTCTGCTAAGCTCCACCTCTGCTTTTACCTCAGATTTTTGTTTGCTGGGATAACAGGGTGCTTTCGAACTAACAAATACAATTTTTGCCTCTATCTATGAAGGCCTGAGAGTCAACTCTTTGAAAGGGCAAAGCAGCTTTTTCTCCTTTTCTTTCCTTATTTATCTTTTGCAGCTTTGGCAATCTGTTTTCAGAACAGAAATACCATACAGCTACTTTCAATTGCCATGGCAACCATACCTATATTTCAGTTGATAAAAAAACCCTGCAAATCCATGCTCCTTTAGGTACGTTGGAGCAGAAATTACACACCACTACTCACATTTTTTGGTAATTCTTTCTGGGTAAAGAGTAATGGCTGGATTTTTATGCTAGCGACACATAGGGCTTCCTTCTTTGTGCCTTCCATTTCATGCACACTGATAATTGCAGACATCTCAATTGGCTAAATTGCATCTGAGGAGCAGGTTTGCAGGTGTAGTTAGGTATTTCAAATGAGTCCACAGATAAGAGTGAGCACAAAATTGCACCTGCCTGCACTCCTGCCTTTAAGTTGAAGATAGGGAAAAGAGGAGGCTGTTTAAAAATCTGGTTCATATTTGCAACCGGAGTTGGAGAAATGAGACAAAAGTCACAGTAGTAGATTAATTCATGTCACCCAGGCTACTCCTCCCCCCACTCCCATGTTTGTGAAGGTTTCTCTCCATGGCTACGTCTAGACTGGCATGATTTTCTGCAAATGCTTTTAACGGAAAAGTTGTCCGTTAAAGCATTTGCGGAAAAAGGCGTCTAGATTGGCACAGACTCTTTTCCACAAAAGCACTTTTTGCGGAAAAGTGTCCGTGCCAATCTAGATGCGGTTTTGTGCAAGAAAGCCCTGATCACCATTTTCGCGATCGGGGCTTTTTTGCGCAAAACAGTTTTCAGCTGTCTACACTGGCCCTTTTGCGCAAAAGCATTTCCGGAAAAAGGTTTTTGCCTGAACAGGAGCAGCATAGCATTTCCGCAAGAAGCACTGATTTCAGACAGTAGGAAGTCAGTGTTCTTGTGGAAATTCAAGTGGCCAGTGTAGACAGCTGGCAAACTTTCTAGTCTAGATGCAGCCCATGAGTTTTGGGGAAGTAATGTGGCCTAGTGGTTAGGACACTCTCTCTGGGAGTCAAGAGATTTTGGCTTTATTTAGGGCTCTGACTCTAAGCTGTTGTGTTCTTCAGGCAAGCCTCTTCTACTCTGTGCCCTATTTCCCCTGCCTCTCTTCCTCTGCCTTTTTGAATAGGGGAAACATTTTCACAATTGATTTAGGGGCACAAGAGTCTTAATGGGAGTTTACCCCTTAGGCACTTCTGGAATTCCCACCCTTGATGTGTTTGAGATTTCTTAGTACCCTCTCCCCCCAAAAAAGGGTACATGTACTAGACTGCCGGCAATACTCTTCCTTGAACTTGTCAGTTCACATGTGTGTTTCCCCTTGGTGAAAATAATTCTGAAGCTACCAGTTCAAAGAGAAAATAAATGGATCCCCTTAAGTCACAGTGAAGCTGTGAAGAGATGACTCCGTCCCTGATATTGTCAGTCCATGGAGAGGGGATGTAAGCATAGGAGGTGACTATAATAAATGCAGACCCACTGACAGGGTCAGCAAAGGGGGCAACTGCCCCAGAGCCAGGCAATTCAAAGGAGTCTGAGGCTTTGGTCACTGCCGTAGCCCTTGAAATTGCTACTGGAGCAGTCGCTCTGAGCAGCACTAAGGACTGTGGGGTGGGGTGCACAGCTGGCTTCCCCTTGGCCCTGCCACTTCCAGCCTAAACCCTTCCACGAGCACAGAGGCCCACCCCCCATGTTGCCCAGGCTGTTGGCTCCACTGAATGTTTGAGGTGATTATTCCTTCCAATTATTATTTGTATTAGCGGTAATGCTTAGTCCAGTGTGTCTCCACCCTACCAGACTGGCTACCCCTTATTCCAAAAGGAAATTTTTGGGACACCCTTATATTTGCTACAAAAGAGTAAAATGTCTCAACGATCAGCCGAGGGAATGAATTCTGCGTGCAGCTTTTGAACACAGTTGGCCTTAAAGGATAAGGATGGACAGAAAGCAAGGAAGTGCAATTCTCTTTGCTTTAGATTATAACTCGCGAGAAGACTTACCCAGGGGTTGCCAGAGCCCTTCAAGGCGGGGGGCTGGTGGTGTGGAGAGTGCAGGAGTCAAGGCAGGAGGCTGGGGATGTGGAAGTGAGTTGGGGATTGAAGACAGATTGGGGGAGCCCCAGGGGCAGATGACTGTTTTGCGGGGCCCCGGGCAGCATAATTCCGCAGGGCCCCCCCTTTGTCCCGGCGCATGCGCAGCGGTGCCACGGTGCATGCGCGGGGCTTTCTGAAGCGTGGGACCGGGGCGGCCGCCCCATTCCCCCTGCCCTATATCCGCCCCTGGGGAGCCCATCCAGTGGGGCTCTTACTCCCCTACTGCCTAGCTGGCCCTTTTCTAGCCCTCTCAGCTTTCCCCTAAGCTTGCCGCCTTCCAGTGGCCACTCTGAGCATCACATAGAATCCTAGAGCTGGAAGAGACCTCAGGAGGTCACCAAGTCCAACCCCCTGCCCAAGGCAGGACCAATCCCAACTAAATCAACCCAGCCAGGGCTCTGTCAAGCTGAGACTTAACAACCTCTAGGGATGGAGATTCCACCCCCTCCCTAGGGAACCCATCCCAATGCTTCCCCACCCTCCTTGGGAAATAGTTTTTCCTAATATCCAACCTAGACCTCCCCCACTGTAACTTGAGACCATTGCTCCTTGTTCTGCCATCCCTCACTATCATCAACAGCCTTTTTCCATCCTCTGTGGAACTTCCCTTCAGGCAGTTGAAGGCTGCTATCAAATCCCCCCTTCCCCCCCCCACGCTTCTCTTCTACAGACTAAACAAACCTAAATCCCTAAGTCTCTCCTCATAGGTCATGTGTTCCAGTCCCCTAATCATTTTGGTTGCCCTCCACTGGACCCAATGCGTCCACATCCTTTCTATAGTGGAGGGCCCAGAACTGGACACAATACTCCAGATGAGGTCTCACCAGAGCCGAATAAAGGGGAATAATCACTTCTCTAGATCTGCTGGAAATGCTCCTCTTAATGCACCCTAATATGCCATTAGCCTTCTTGGCTACAAGGACACACTGTTGACTCATATCCAGCTTCTCATCCACTGTAATCCCTAGGTCATTTTCTGCAGAACTGCTACTTAGCCAGCCAGTCCCCAATCTGAAAAACTTTTGCGCAAAAGGGCCAGTGTAGACAGCAGAGATTTGTTTTCTGCAAAAAAGCCCCAATCGTGAAAATGGCGATCGGGGCTTTTTTTTGCGGAAAAGCACGTCTAGATTGGACACGGACACTTTTCCGCAAAAAGTGCTTTTGCGGAAAAGCATCCTGCCAATCTAGACGTGCTGTTCCGAAAATGCTTTTAACGGAAAACTTTTCTGTTAAAAGCATTTCCGGAAAATCATGCCAGTGTAGATGTAGCCCTGGAGTTTGATTTAGCGAGTCTAGTTAAGACTTGCTAAATCAAACTCAGAGGGTACCCCCATTGGTGTCTGGTACTCTTGCATTTGTGAGGAGTAAAAGAAGTTGTGGGGATGCTGCTAAGCTTGCCTTTCGGTAAGCCAACTCCAGATACGTATTCTACGTATCTTAAGCCGAGTTGCCAGGGCTAGTGTAGACCTGGCCTTAGATTCCTACCTCAGGGTGGATTGGCCAGATCCTAGGAATGTACACTGATGAACCAGGATTTTTGCCTCATATGATCCTCTGCAGGATTCTGCTCCATGTGGGGGAGGAGCCAAAAAACCCAGAAACATCAAAGTCTCCCCTCAATTTAAAATCTGGCAAGCTGCAAGTAGCTGAATCCTTCTGCAACAAACAAAAGGGCCCAGCCAAGATCCAGATCTGCTGTTAATGATTTCTTCCTCTGAGCCTTAATTACATCTAATGTTTGATCAATAGCTGCTTACAAAAAGCTGCACAATACAGGAACTGCACATTTATTAACCAATTTGCCTTCTGGTTAAGATAGATGATACCTAGTGGCCTCTCCCCCCCCCCCCCCCACACCCACACCATACCTTTATTTTTTTGTAACTGTTCTGAGAAATGAAATCAATAGGCTTTATAACATGTCAACGGCCGTGTCTTTCAGCAACTCCACTGATGCTTCTGAGGAGTAAACTTGCCCCCACTCCAGCCAATTTAGTCTTTGCACTTTTTCGGAGAATTCTTGCCCGTATTTTTATCACTTTGATGATGGGCTTACAAAGAGGATCCAATCATGACGGGTGGAGTCCCATCTGCATACAATTCCCTGGGGTAAGAGACAGTCCTGGCTCAGACAAGTTTGTGCTCTAAATAGGCCGGACAAGGAGGAGGAGGGAAAACAGGTACACGGACTTGCCAGAGGTCACATGACACTGCCAGTCACATAATACTTCCATCTCCTGAGTGCCAAGCAGTGTCTTATCCACAGGACTATGCTACCTTTCAATATTTATCATCCTCATCATACCTGGCTGCTGCCAGAATCAATGGAACTTTCCAAGTTCGAATCATTTAGTGACATCACCCCACCCTGGAACATGGGTACAGCTCAAAGTGTCCCTCTCTGCTCATCTGGATTTTCAGCAGTGTCATTCTACTCGTGTTGGTCACATTGCTCTGAAGACCCATGGCTCAACCCGAAAGCAAAGGTGACCCCTGTGCCTCCAAAAAAGACTGATGTGTAGCAGGGACTATGAGTGTTTTGGACAGTGCGATCCATCCCAAACCACATGCCAAGCAGAAAGGCCACTGGAAGATGATGTGGAATTCAGAGATACAGAGTTTATGGCCAGAAGATACCATTAAAACATCTAGGTCTTACCTCTAGTATAGCCCATGCAACGTCAACCAGTTACCCCAGCATGAAGCCAAATAACTAGTTTGACTAAGTCATCTCCCCCCAAAAAGCATCCAGATGTGATCTGAAGAGGAGCTCCCCAGCCTCTTGATGCCCTTCTCCTGGTAGTTTGTTCCAATACTTGCTCACCCTCACTGAGAGAAAATTGTGCCTCATTTCAGTTGGGAATTTGCTGGCTTCAGCTTCCAGCCCTTTGTCCATCCTATGCCCTTTTCAGTTCGATTATGGAGCCATTTAGGACCTGGTATTTTCTCCCCGTGCAGGTACTTACACAGTGTAACCACATCACCCCTCCCCATCTTCTTGATAGGCCAAGCAGATGGAGCTCTTTAAAATGGGTGAATCAGATATTTTCTCCAAGTCTTCTAGAAGTTTTATGGCCCTTCACTGCACACTCTCCAGATTATCGCATCATTTTTAAATAGGTGCACCCCAAAACCAGGTACAGTATCTACCTCAGCAATTCCAGTTAGTATGAGAAAAAAAATCTCCCCCTTCCCCCCCCCCCCCCGTTTCTATTCCCAACTACCTTTTATATACCTCCAGGGACCACATTAGCTACTTTGCCATAGCATCCCATTAGGAACTCATTGTGAGTTGTTTGTCTATTATGACTCATCTATCCCTTTCAGTATGCTTTCCAGGGTACTGTCCCACACTCTGGGGCATGTTCTTTCTTCCTTGTTTCTAGATGTATGCAGAGCCCCACTAGAAATGCTATCATTTGAGGCTGATTCCCCATTAAGGGCTATTTTCAGAGATTGTTAGGGAGTTTTGAATCCATTTTATGAATTAGCACTATAAGATAGCAGTAATCAGAATAGGTTGTAAATTTAATGCCTTATAAAAAGTGTAAGTATGTTACACATACAGTTACCTTCAATCAAACTTGTAATCTCAAAGAATAAAATCAGGTTTGACAGGAGGAGTTATTGTCCATAAAACCATGTTGATGGCATTAGCTATACTATTATTGATCAATTGCGTCCAGTATCACCTTTTTTCTTTATTTACCCCGGAACTTCTCTCATACTAATGAGCCTAGAGTTACCAGGGTCATTCTACTTGCCCTTTTTGAATATTAGCATAATATTAGCACTCTTCCAGAATTTCCTGGAAATTCCAAGACTTTTAAAAAATAACATCTCTTCAGAGTGCTCTTTTTGGATATTTGGATGCAAGTTCCACAGACCTGCCGATTGTAAAATATTTATCCCTAGTAGATGTTTAACATCCTCCTTGATTACTAATGGATTGGAAATTAGTTCCTCATCTTCATATAATATGATTACATCACTCTATTTCTTTCCAAGTGCAAACCAGAGATATTTATTGAAGAAGGTCTGCCGTCTCTGCAGTATTAACAATTTCCCATACCAATTAGTAATAGGCCTATATCATTTAAGGATTGCTTTTTTTTCATAATATTTAAAATAACCTCCTCGTTGTTCCTAGCTTTGACAGCCATGACTAGTCCCTAGTGTCTTTAGCTTTCTTTATCAATTTACTACACTCCATACCTTTACATTTCCTCATCCCCGTGCTCAGTTAACTATTGCTCCCCCTCCCCCGTTTAATTGTTGCTGGTTCCTCACCACTGAACCAAGTCACGAGAATTTTGACTAAATGCCTTTTTCTTGATTGCTGAATCATGGAGATGCTCTTCCCAATATCCCAACTGTCCTGTCCTACCCTCCAACTAAAACTGAGAACAATAAGACCCTCTGAAACAGGCTAAGATAATCTGTATGAAAGAAAACAAAAAACACCAAGCAAAGCAAATGTGCTGTTCATGAATTGGAAACTAAATTTCTATGAAGGACTCTCAACTACAGCGATGATTGAGCCACCAGAAGAATAGACAAGGGACAAGACCAACTCAGAGCTAAAACCTAGGTATCGGAAGAATTTACAAGCACCACACTTTGTAGACACCGAAGTACAGGTCTGCCTCCCTTAATTATAACAGGACCTTTTTAGAAGCTAAGGACCATTAATCAGTATTCCTAGCAGCTGGTTGATCATCTCTGAGATCTCTGAGTTAATTCAGAGACTGTCGCCTGTTCACATACACAGTCTGCAGTTAATATTTATTCCACCCTCTCATATGTGTAGTACCATGGCCAAGTAGCGGCAAGAGGGAGATTTAGGATAGAGAAGATTTTCCCTCCTATTTTTAAAGAAACTTGAGACTGTCAATGGAGCGACACGGATATTCGCCAGCTGACAATTTGTCCCAGAACCGTTCCCAGACTGGACTACATGAAGGGGCTGCCTACTGTCCTTTCTTGGAGAGAGCAATGCTGCATGCTCCAGAGGAAAACCTAAGAGCCTTATAAAGTTCAGACATGCAACATTGTACCATGCATGGGAAGAGGGGTTTCCTAATGGGATTGGGTGGAGGGGGGCTCCTGATACCAGCTAGTCATAAGTGTATACATCAGGCATTCCTCGCACAGTAGGGCTGAGGAGTATAGAAGAGCTACATACAAAGAACCAAAGCTACATGGGCTACTCTTCTCTTATTATCCAGATACCTCCCAAAGCGCATCCAATGCTTGAGGAGATGGCAGAGCACACGAGGCTTAAATTACCTAGTGTGAGCCAGCCAGCTTGGAGCTGTGCTCCGGCCACTATGATTTATTCATTTGCCTGCATTATGCAAGAATCCGCAGGGCTCCCAGTATGAACCAGCCCCAGGGGACTCTATTAGCAAATCCCGGGGCTCTGCTGTTCATCTAGAGTTTACTGCTCTTCAGGACTGCAAGGAGCTGCCAGGGCATCCTAATCTACAGCCTGTAAAATGTTCCAGTCTGCGCCAGACTCTGCTTCCCTTGGAACAGGCGAACCAAGCTCAGAGACAGGCAGCGGGTTCCAGAGGTTGTTAGCTAGCCAGGGCGCAATCCAATGATTCAAGAATTAGCACTAATCTTAATATAATGAGGTTCTAAGTCTAATGCCTTGTAGAAAGTGTAAGTATATTACACATACAATTACCTTCAATCAAACTTGTACTAGACATCCACCTATCCCAATTAGCTATTTAGCTGTTATCTCTACTAAGCAGCCAGGATCTTGCTTGGTCACTTAAGGCAGGTGGTTGTGTATTAAAATAAAGCTGCTCTGAATTTCTCCAGCCCCATCACTTTGCCAACATGCAAGGGATGGGTAGGCTGCCTGGGACAGAGAAGTGTAGGAATCTGCCTGATCTAACGAGTGAGTATCACAGCCACGAATAGAACTCAAGGGATCTTAATTCCCAGCCCTCACTCTATATAGCTCTATATTCTGTGCTAGTCCAGTCTGATTCTTCCATGCTGAACTCCACGGTATCCAGATAAAGCTGCCGCAAACAAATGGGGGAATCGCTTCCCTGGAAAACATAATCATCCAAGACTCTGGATGAAAACAGGTCATTGAAAGACGATTTTCACAGAGGAGGAGGCAGGGAAGTATTTCCTTATTTGCTTTATGGGAGAAGGGAGCAACGGGAAACTGTTCTAACTCCTCAGGCTGTGAGATACCCCCTCCATCAATCCTCCGACAAAGGCCAGGCTGCTCACATGGAGTGGAATAGGATGTGGATTCAAATAGACCTAGTTACAATTTTTGGAACATAATTCAAAAAGCATGCCTGGAATGGTCACCATTCTTTGTCCAACTCGAGTAATAAAATGGTCATCACAGTATCTAGACCTGCAAGCTAGTGCCCTACACCAGCAAAAAGGAGAAGTCAATGGCGGCTCTGAGTAGCTGCAGAGATTTGTCCATGGAGGGTTTGTCTACACTGCGTTTTAAAACCCACAGCACACTTGCCCTGCCTCTCCAGACTTCACAGCCTAAGCACAAATGTCCAAACAGCTGTTTTTAGCACCTAAGTGCGAGTAATGTGCCCTATCTGGAGACCCACATACCACACCGCTTTGGGTTTTAAAAGGCAGTGGGCGTGTACCCAGTGTGTCAATTGCAGACTCAAGGCCTGTGTTGGCTTCTTCATTCGAGCTAGCTAGTGTTAAGATGAATTCCCATGAAAGCTGACCTAGGACAAATTCACCTCTTACTTGCACCAAGCAGTTTTCATGGTCATCAATATGATTGCAGAATCACAACCCATTCAACTGCAGAGTTTTGCTCCTTATTTTTATTGGCATGGTTTTGATTTCAGAATGCTCTTCTTACATCCCTCATTAAAAATCTGTGCTGGACGCCTTTCTTCAGAGCAAGGCTTCTCATTTGCTATTGTCATTCTTATTTTAAGCTGGTTTGCCTTCAAGTGACATACATCAAAGTCACTTTTCATATCAACGGGCCTTCCACTTCAGTCAGCCTAAATTTAATCACTTGACTCTGATCAAAACCTCTGAAATCTAAGCCATTTGCATTAAAAAATAATAGATCTTCCCCCTTTTATTTTGATCAATTGAGGCAGGTGTTATTCAATAATTTAATCATTGGCTATAGAAAGCTGCTATTTAATTTAAAAAGGGAATGGGAAGAAAAAGACTATGGAAAAAACCATGATGCGAAATGATACACAGTGCTGACAGCTGCAAAATCCAGACATGATTACTTGCATTTTTAGCAGAATTTAAGAAGAGTGGATGGGATATGTCTGTGGAGGACAAAATTATCCAGAGTTACAACAGGAAAGATGGGGGGGGGGGGGGGGGGGGGAAGAGAAGGGCAAAATCCTGGCTCTATTCAAGTTGATTTTGAAATCTCAATTGACTTTGACAGGGCCAGGATTTCAGCCCAGATGCTTTGGAAGAGGCCTAACCTCTATGTCAGGGCACAAACCCACTTTTAACTAATGGGGATTAGGAAGAAACATCCCTGGCTGGCAGGCTTCCTTATCTTGGCTTTGTGCAGGGCTCCCTCCACTGACTCATTTAGTGCTGGCCACAACACAGTGGCCTAGGCAGGAGGCAGCATTGTCTAGGGGATAGACCAATGGCCTGGAAGTCTAGAGAAAAAGATTCAAATGCATGGGTTGGGCAAATACTGACCTACAGGCTTGATCCGGTCTGGCAGGGTTAGCTCCTGATGGGTCATCACTGCTACATTTACCTCTGCAGGTACCAGCACTTACAGCTCCCATTGGCCGGGGGTCGCCATTCCTGGCCAATGGGAGCTGCAGGAAGCAGTGTCCCAGTCTGCACTGCTTCCCACCACTCCCATTGGCTGGGCGATCTATGGCCAATGGGAGCTGCAATTGCTCATATCAGTGGCTGTGCAGGTAAATATAGCAGGTGCGCCAGGGGCTAACCCTGGCAAGCCATTGCCATGTTTTTGCCCACCCTTTGTTTCAATGCCAGCTCTGCCACCAACCTGTCATGTGACCTTGGGTATTTCACTTGACCTTCCTGGGCCTCTGATTCCCCTCCCTCCTTTGTCTTATCTATTTATGTTTTAAGAACTTGTGGGGGAGGGGGGAAGGGAAGAGGAGAGTTAGAGGCCATCTCTCACGGAGGCTGTGTAAGGCCCAGCACAACAAGGCAGAGTTGCCAGCTCTCTAGGATTGACCTGGAGTCTTCAGGAGTATCATTAATATGATGAAATATCCAGGAGTTCAGCTAACCAAAGCTGTCAACCCTCCAATAGGGCCTCGATCTTAGTTGGAGCCTCAGACCTGTGTTAATAAATGTATTTGTGTTATTTCTCCTGATATCGACAGAGCAGAGTTCAGCCTAATGTTAGGGTTGCCAATTTCAGGTGGATGTGTCCCTGGAGATTTAATCACGTGACAATATGTAATTAAAGATTACTCTTTAATTTCTGGAGACTCCAGGACAACTCTAGATGGTTGGCAACTCTACCTCCTAGAACAAACTTCTTGACTGTGAAATAAAGCACAAAAAGTTGTTTGCTATTGAAAATTGATTTGTTAACACATAAATTTACTTGTTAAGTATCCACACTTTGCAGCATGCATCATTATGGTCTGCTGAAGAACCACTTTTTTTTCTTTTATTGTTGATGCGTTGTGGCTCATGAATTGGATAAATATATCTGACTGATGAACTGGATTTTTCCTCCTGATTAGTATATTGTAATTAATTCTCTGATGAATCCTTGCTTAGGAACTTTATTAAATCCCATTAAGACTAATGAATTGTTTTTGTTTGTTAATGATACAGTTGTTTCTAGCTTAATGAACTGTGTATTAATAAACTTACAGACATTTTACTCTTGGGGTGCTAGTGTGGGGGGAAGATATATAAGAGTTATTATTCTTGCTAACAGTCCTTCCCTTCGGCTCGGTTTTCTTTCAATGCATCTAGAAGACGACACATTCCCTTTACATACAGATTTCTAGAGAATTACGTTCATTTATAAACAAATGATGTTCACAGCAGTGAAGAGCTAAAGCCTTTCCAGCACTTGAAGGAGTATAGTTTAATCCAAAACGAGTATAGTTCCCCGCAAGTTAAAATTTTAGCACCCATGCACGCTGCTTAATATTTCTTCTGACACAACTGATCGTATTTTTTGTAAGGAGGAGAAAAGAGTCTGACTAGGGCCCCAATGATGTATTTGACTTCACTGAGAGAAAAATCCACAAGATGCTGTTCCCGGTTTATGGAAAAGTAGGTCTTAGAGATGACTGTATTACTGTGCCCAGACCTGTCTCCATTAAAATTAGGCAAAGAGGTGACCACATGTTTAACTCTACAGAGGTGGGTTTGCCTAACAAAAACTTGAGCTACTCAAGTAATGGATGCTGTAAACAGAAAAAAAAAACCATGTGGGTAGATGGATGAACAATTTCCAGGTGTTAAAATACCCTTAGTCAATTTTGGTTTCAAATCAACAATGGAAAGTGTGCGTATGGGGAGGGTGGGGGCGAAGTGACACACAGAAGATAAATAGAGAGAGAGAAAAAAAGAGGAGACATTTTTCAACACATGCCTCAATGTCAAATATTAATACATGAGCCTGATTCACTTCAGCTATTTTGTACCCCTCCCAAGATGTAATGCAGCTAGAACTCAGCAGTGACTCACACCGGTGTATGCTTATTTTATTATCTTTCATAGGAATGCATTTCAAGCGATTTCAGAGTGACTCAAAAGTTATATTGCATTTTCCCCTCCAGGAATGGGCTCATTTTAAAGTTGGCAGCTAATCAAACCACCTACCAGCAGTTTCAGTGACAGTTTGCCCCTAAAGTTTCTCTACCCACTTATATTATAGGAGTACGGCATGTGTTTGATTAATTCCCATTAGCCCACTGAACAAAATGTTCTTCCATGAGCAAAAAGACGGAGCTGCTGTGGTTACCTTAACAAGCTAACATCTGCTTAGGAAGAAAAAGCCATCATATCACTTGTTAGCTGACTGACCGGAATAGTCTAGCAAAGAGTGTAGGCTTGTCTCCAGGGCTGGAATAAAGGACCGTGTGGGTCTGCACACCTGTCATTGTCTCCTTCTCCCCCACTAGTTACTACTGAAGCCAAGCAGAAAGGAGCCTGGTTAGAGAGTTTTGCTAACTTCCCACTGGCTCATCAGAAGACCACACCAATTCAACCAGTGCTGACTGCCAGCTCCTGCTCCCTTGGGAACATAGCCGCGTTATCATCAATGCCCTTAAGCAATCTTTCTTTTCCTCTTCCTAGAAATAATCCTCACTTTCTGGAGCAGCATGGTTTAGACCATGGGTTCCCAAACTGGGGGTCATGAAGAAATTCCAAGGGGGGGCACAAGGTGACCCAGCCCCCGCCATCAAGTTTTGCTGCCCTGGTCAGTTCCCCTTTTTTTTTTTTTTTTTGGATGAGGGAGGGGGGCATAAGGGTTTTTCAAAAAAATCAAAAAGGGGGCGTGATACCAAAAAGTTTGGGAACCACTGCTCTACACTAAAATACCTAATGGGGGTCTAATCCCCCTAGAAAGCCCACTCCCAACTGGGGTGTGGAGACCTTAAAACCTGGCTTTGTGCTCCTGTGTGTGTGTATGAGATCTGGACAGAGCTCTCAGCCACGTCCACCCATGCACCAGGCTCAGTGTTGCACCCATGCTGTTTCAGGGGGTTCTCAAGGACAGCCGACAGCCTGCAAGTTGGCAGGGATGTCATATTCCCCACTAGACTCCTAGTCCAAAGCTGTGAGGTTTCCGAGGAACAAAGTTGTTTCGTTCCCAGTCCTTGGTGCAGACTCGCACCTCACCGTCATGCTTCCACAGACGCTTAGCTCGACGCTTTAGTGCGCTTACTCCTGGTTTGTGTAATTTCAGTAAATAGAGACACTAAGGTTGTCCTCCCCTCCGTCCCCGCCAATTGTCTTTTCTACATTCCTGTCGGAGGTGACGAGTTTTGGTCTTCGTGGATCTGCACAGGCACTGAATGCAGCAGCAGAAATACCAGGCAGACATTTCTGAGCAATTACTTTTTAGGTACCAAATGTTCAGGAGGCAGGGACCAGCAGGAGAAGAGGATCTAGCAGGAGCTGATTACCAGTTTCATTACGGGCATTTGGGAAGCAGCAAAGCTACAGATTAGAACAAGAGAAACATTTAATGATGGGGGAGGGGAATTGTCTCTTGTTCCCTCAATGTCTCCTTTGTATTCCCCCTCTGAGGGCTTCTAATACACATCAGGGCTCTTCCTTTGCTGGCCAAAGGAGTCATCCAGGTGACCTCCTTCCTTCACAGCTCCATTGGCCAGGGCATGTGCTAGAACTTCCTGACTGGCCATAGTTCCATTGCTCCTCTTGGTGTTCTTCAGTTACACTGTGTCACTGGTCACCAACCAGTAGATTAGGATCTACTGGTAGACCCTGAAGCATCTGACCAGTAATCAGTTATACTTGGTTTTAAGTGCATCAGGCCAGAGGACTTGTCTTTTTATTCTGCTTTCTGAAAGGCTCCATTGAATGGTGTTTTGGTCCACGGTACAGTAATGACATTAATTTGCAAACCACCATGATCCTAAGGAAGGTAAATAAAATAGAAGCTTCTTTACTTCTGCCAAATGCCCAAACACTTCCTTCCTGTGTCACATTACGCTGTACAAAGACGTGGCTCCATGAAAGAGCAATAATGCTGTTCACTACCAAGAAGCAAATGGATTTCTGCTGCGCTTTAATTTATAATGAATGATGGTGCCTAAGCCATCCATCAGTAAAACTATTTTGCCGCATTAACAATCATGTTTAACGGCGACTGCCTTGCTTATTGTGCCACAGCTTTGATTAAAATTGTGATAGAAGGGAAATGTTTAAACAACACAACCGTGGGGAATTCCAACCAGAGCAGGACTCTTGCATCTTGGTACATGTCGTCTTAGGAAGGGTGGTCATTCCAAAATACGGTGAATACATTTGGGGAAAAGCAGGAGCAAGGAAGTGAAAGCTTAGAATTCCTGGATATTTTGGTTTCTTGACTCTCTTCTGTCGTCTGTGGCTGTGATTCACAAAATTTAGCTGCCAACATGAAACAATGCCTATTGGTTTTAGGTTTATTCTCCAGCCTTCATCTACAAGCATTTTTCCTAGAGCTGGCAGCAAAAGTTACAAAAAGAGTAATTTTAAAAAGAGAAGTGTCAAAGGTTTTCATGATTTTTTCCTCTTCTCCTCTTCCCACATTTTATGACCAGATCTGTGTTTAGTGCACTAACGTAGAAACCCCTTATGTACTTTTGGTACTTCTAATAGGCAGGTAGTGCAGGTACGCGGGTCCTTTCTAAATATACTGGAAATGTATATTCAGAGAAGATATGGAGTTGCCAGCTAGCTTTACTCTAAGCATGTCTAGACTACAGGGTTTTGTCCACAAAAGTGGACTTTTGTCGACAAAACTATATCTGTGTCTACACTGTGCTGAGTTCTGTCAACATAACGTCGACAGAACTCAGCAGTTTTGTCAATGGCTGTAAACCTCATTCTACGAGGAATAACGCATTCTGTCGACAGAAGGCATTATTGAATCTACACTGTCCTTTTCGTCTAACTGTCACGTCGACAAAGCGGCTTGCTTTGTCGACAGAACTGGATGTAGTCTAGATGCTCTTTGTCGACAGAAGCTTTGTCGACAGTATCTGTCGACAGAACTTCTGTCAACAAAAGCCTGTAGTCTAGACATACCCTAAGTGTAGAAGATCTATTTTATGCAAAGAAACAACCTAGTCACCAAAAGATTCAGCAGAATTTTCCAAGGGTTTTTCCTTGTCATACACCATGGTAGATAAAAGATGGCTGCTGAGAAATGTAGCCAGAACCTCCAAAATAAGAACATAGTCCTGGCCTTGGACAATATCAGTGTCACAGCAGCCTCTGCAAATATGAACTTCAAGTCCCAGATTATGATTCAAGAATGATTCTGGAATGCATTAACGGGAGTGTTGTGAGCAAGACACGAGAAGTCATTCTTCCACTCTACTCTGCGCTGATTAGGCCTCATCTGGAGTATAGTGTCCAGTTCTGGGCACCACATTTCAAGAAAGATGTGGAGAAATTGGAGAAGGTTCAGAGAAGAGCAACAAGAATAATTAAAGGTCTAGACAATATGAGCTATGAGGGAAGACTGAAAGAATTGGGCTTGTTTAGTTTAAAAGAGAGAAGGCAGAGAGGACAGGACAGCAGCTTTTAAGTACCTAAAAGGGAGTTATAAAAAGGGGGTTATAAGGAGAAGGGAGAAAAATGACACCCAAATGATGCCCCCTGAGGATAGGACAAGAAGCAATGGGCTTAAATTGCAGCAAGGGAGGTTTAGGTTGGACTCTAGGAAAAATGTCCTACCTGTCAGGATGGTTAAATACCAAAATCAATTGCCTAGGGAGGTTGTGGAATCTCCATCACTGGAGATATTTAAGAGCAGTTTAGACAGACACTTGCCAGGGATGATCTAAATGGTGCTTGGTCCTGCTATGAGGGCAGGGGACTGGACTCACTGATCTCTCAAGGTCCCTTCCAGTTCTAGTATTCTGTGATTCTATGATTCTGCCTACACATAAGGGTAAAACTGCAATAATGAAACAGGCCAAAGACCCATGCTAGTCACATGCCCTTTCTTTGACATTGGTGTGCGTTTCAGAGGAAGGTCAAGCACTGGTATAATACACCTAGCTGTTCAATACTTGGTATGTGTTACTAAGGAATGACAACCTTTTCAAAAAAGGCAGGAGGTTTTGTGCCCCAAAAGTGCCTGTTTCCTTCTAACCTCCGGAAAGACGTGGGTATTTATTTCACAGTTGGCATGGTACAGACTAATGTAATCTACTTGAGTATAGATTTAGGCTATTGCTTTTTATTTCAGTTCATGCCATCTTGGAATTTAATACCCGCTGAGATAAAGGTTGGCAGAGCATGTGTAGAGAAGGGAGGGAGAGATGTTTGTGTGTGTGCCGTCTTTGGAAACAAAAGCTTTGATCTTTCTCCTGATAGCTCTCTCTGGTGTTTTTTTGAAGATTTAAGCAATTAAGAGCCATTTGGGTAATTTCAAAGAGCTAAATAATCTAAAGCAAACTGAAGCATCGACATAATCTGAGCCCATATGCATGTAAAATAAAGTTAGCCAGTGCTGGTTCTGAACACTATCCCATATGCCTTCGTCCCTGCTGCTTCTCCTGTCAGTATCTGACTCAGGAAATGTCATCAGGCATACAGTGGTGCCATTTGCATGCTGAGCGTTTCTGGACACAATGGAATCATTACCCTGAATTCTAGACGTCTTTTTGTATAGCCTTTGTTCCCCCTCCCACCACTCCGCCAATGCCTTTAAAAAAGCCGTTCCTTTAATGCAGGTAGCAGCAATGCCCTTCTCTGATATACAGTCACAGATGGTCGGTAGCTACATCCCTTTTTTACAACTCTGTACTTCCCCGGTAGCCTGGCATTCCCTCTGATCAGACCTTTTCTAATTTCAGTGGGCTAGTGCCAAGGTTACCTGGGGACATCTGCCCTTTGCATACCGGTGCTTGGTGGCAGTGTTTCTGATATATATACCATACCAGCCTCCCACAAGGGAACCTTATTAGCACCCCTACCAAAGCCAACAAATAAGACAAAGGGTGAATGCTTTGTAGAGTACTCTCTGTAATAGATGGGATACATTTAGCTTTGACATAAATCCTAATACATCTATCTGTAATCTAAGTACTTTATAGATCAATGAGTAAAATGTGAGAGCCTGCTAGTGCATAGCTTCAAATCAGGTACACTTGTCACCTCTCCTCATCACCCGCATATTTACTGGGGCAACCATCTTATGACTTAAGGATCGAGACTCATGAGTGAAAGGATAATGCTGCTCTGCTTTCCGTGCCAGTCTCATGCCACCTTTCCCAAAAGTCTAATAAGTATAGCTAGGGCCTCATTTACACTATTGTGGGCTGTTGATCTAAGGGCTTGTCTCCATTCACAGGGAGATTGACACTGTGGGGATCAATCTTCTGGGGGTCAACCCCAGTACTCCACCCAGTCACGAGGACTAAGGGAAATCAATGGGAGAGTTTCTTTTGTCAACTTCCTGCAGTGGTGGTGTTGTGGAATTTCCATCTAAGGTACATTGACTCTAGCTATGCTATTCTCGTATCTTTTCCTAGGTTGACTTTCTCCCATAGTGTAGGCCAGGCTTAAGTTATACATCTTCAGCTATGCGATTAACTAGCTGAAGTCAATGTGCTTCTGGTGGAGTATCAGAGTCGACGGGAGAATGCTCAGTGGTCAATTTCCTGTGTCCTATTAGACAAAAAAAATCACACCCTGCTGGATCGATTGCTGCCCACAGTAAAGACATGCCCTTATGCAGCAGCTTCTACCATTCCAGAAGTATTTTCTAGGTGACCATTCCACAGTGGGAGATGTTTTGCTTTCAGCATCTTTAGGGGAGGGAGGGAAGAATTACTCTAAAGCCAAGCTTTGTTAAGGATCTCCAGCCGATTTTGAGAGACAACACAGGCACAAGATGGCCTCATGACTGCCAAAACCTAGGTCTGAAAGCACAACTCACTGCTTGCATCATGAATCAGAGTCAAAGAAACCCACCTCCCCACACACCAGGGCCTAGATGAGCTAGAGCATCCTCAGTAGATTTCCTGTTGCCCCACAGCACATCCCTCCTCTGGAACGTTGTTGATGAGGTGAGAGAAGCAGGGATAATTCATGAATTTCCCAAACCTGGTGCAGTCTTGCCAAGTAGCCCCTTTGCAGAGTTTCAAGGAAGGAGGGATGGATTATTCTCTTCCCTGCCAAATTCTGAACTAAGTCTTTACGGAAAGCCAGAAAGGTTCACAAGTTTCCTAAAAACAGCAGGTAAGGCAAAATACTAGCCCATCCTGGAACTAGATGGCCCAGGTGATGCCTGAAAGAAATAGTTGTGTACACAAAGAGCTGGCAGTGTGCTCACCGTACAGAACAGAAATTTGTCATGCCTCTCTAGAATGGGGTACAAAGCAATCCACAGCAAGTTAGGTGTGAAGCAAAGAAGTCTGAACTGTTTGACATTCAATGTACATACGTTGTCTGTGCCTTGATCTCTCTCTCTGTCCCCCATTTCAGTGCTGGCATGCTCCCAATGCCCCAACCTGTAAGCTTTCCATCAGACCTGCTCACAACACAGAACAGAGGCGTTTCAACCAAGGGAGACGTTACTACAAATTACAGAACAATCATTTAGCTCTTGACAACATTCCGAGATATAACATTAAACACTCTGGTTAATTAAACCTGAACCACTCAGAGGTACAACTTTACCCCGAATGAAGTTTTGCCAACATTAACTATCACTCCATTTAAGATTAAGGCTGTTGATAAATCACAGTTAACTCACGCGATGAACTCAAAAAATTAATTGCAGCTTTAATTACACTACTAAACAATAGAATACCAATGGAAATGTATTACATATTTTTGATGTTTTTCTCCATTTTCAATTATAACACTGAATACCAAGTGTACAGTGCTCACTTATTTTTTGTTACCGATGTTTGAACTGTGAGAGTGATATAGTATTTCTCAGTTTAGCTCACACAAATATTGTAATGGGATCTCTTCTTGGTGGAAGTGCATCTTACAAATGTAGATTGTTACATAACTGCACTCAAAAACAATGTAGAACTTTGGAGCTTACAAATCCATTCAGCCCTGCTTCTTGACCACTGAGATGAACAAGTGTTCTCACATTTGCAGGAAACAATGCTGCCCACTTTTTAGTTGCAGTGTCACCTGACAGCGAGAACAGGTGTTCCTGGGATAATTTTGTAGCTGGAATTGCAAGTTGTTTACATGCCAGATATTCTAAACATTCCTATGCCTCGTACACTTTGGCCACCATCCTAGAGGGCATGCTTCCATGAGGATGATGCTGTTAAAAAATAGTCTTAATTAAATTTAGGACTCAGCTCCTTGGGGGAGATTTAAGAGTCTCCTGCTCTGTGTTTTACCCACATTCTGCCATATATTTCACGTTATAGCAGTCCTGGACGATGACCCAGCACGTGTTTTTAAGAACACATTGGACTGCACTGCTTTGGATCGTTATTGAGCAGAACTCATTAGCTGCATGGACACATCTTCTGAAAAGGTGACTGACACATGAATGAACATAAGAATCATTAATGCTTATGGCATGCAAATATTTTGTGATGCTGGCAACAACCCTAAATGCAAACACTGGTTTTCATTTTCAGGTAGCATTGTAAACAAGAGGTGGACAGAATTATTTCCTGCAAATATAAACACACTTGTTTGTCCGAGAGGACAAGAATTAGGACCGAGTGGTCTTGTAGAGACTAAAATTTTATAGTTTTTGAATGCCTTTTTTTGTACAACTTTCATGCTAAAGAGATTGCACTACAGTTTAAACATCCAAAATGCTTAAATAAATGGTATTGGATTATTGTTGAACAGAATGATTTATGGCATGGTTAATTATGATTAGTTTTTTAAAATTGCTTGACAACCTTAAATAAGACCAAAGCCAACTGATTACTGGTCACCAGGTTGGTATTCTTCTTGACTCCTAACCAGACCCACTGCTCTTGGGCTTTGTTATTTCAGTGGAAGAAGCAGGGATATGCAGTGTCATGCCAAGCAGAAGTCAAGGAAATCCAGCATTTGGACACGAGGTTGGAGAAAGAAACCTGAATCACTGCCCCTTTTCAACCAGTGCAGTCATTTACACCAGTGTAAGTGGCAGCCAGTTCAATTTGATACCACTTTTGCATTCACTTGGAAATTGGGACCATCTTTTTATTGTTCTGAACTTGATGGCCAAGCAAGGACACATCACGTCTTACATTTGCCAAATTGCACTGTTTGCACCAGGAATAGCTAGGAGACACTTTTTTTTTTAAAAGTCATATAGCATTTAATAGGATTTACTTTTCATATATTTTCCCTTTAGCAATGTACTAAGGGTTTTTAATTTCTTTTCATAACAATATAAGAGGATTTGCCTTGCAATTTGTAAGTGTGTCACTTTGTAATGCTAAGAAGTGTCATATATTTTAATTAACAGGTTTTTGGTCTGACTTAAATCACGGTTAAATTAGTAGGCTTTTCCTATTAAATACTTGTAAGACTAATTCTTCAAGGATCTTGTCAGTTCCTGTATCAACGATAGCCTCATTTAATGACCTTAAAAAGTTCTGATGAATGTTGGGTCAAACAATAATTATTCTCTTTACTGTGGTATGTTGTATTTTGAAGAGTATTGATCTGGTGTATACAAATAAATAAAACCAGGAGAGGGAAGAACTAGATCAAAAGGTACCCATTAAGTTAGGTGATGCTATGGCCTTAAAATTTTTTTAATTAACGTTCCTGTAGACAGAAGTCTCTTCCAGAAGCAAATGTAGGCAGGAATAGTTTCTATTATTCACATTACCTGGGATGCCTGCTGATCACATTAAGACTCCCCGCAACAAACACTCACCTACCTAATATTTCAACCATGGAAACTTTCACATTGTCACACTGAGAGTCTCTCTGCTAGAATGAATGAAGAGACTATGATCAAATATTTGATACCTTGTAGATAGCAGGGCTGACAGCCCCCATGGGTCCTGGGGCAAGCAGTGTGTGTGGGGGGGAAGCAGTTACCACCACCCCCCAAGGGATAGGGCCTCAGGTGGAAGGGGCAGAGCTCAGGGCAGTCAATCCTTAGTCCCCTCAAACTGCAACACATGGCCCCACCTCTCCACCCCTCCGCAGCCCTCAGAACCACATGGAGCTATGCGCCGGTAACAATTCAAAGAGGCCCGGGACTCTGGCTACTACCATAGCAGCAGCTGGGATCTCCAAGACCCTTTGAACCTCCATACCTCAAGGCAGTTGCTTCCTCCCCACCCTCTACCATTTGCAGGCCTCCTTGTAGAGACTTATATCTAATCAAGTCACCCCTTAACTTTCTCTTCTGTGTAGCTCAACAGATCAACTCCTTTGAAGCATGTTTCCTAATTCTTCAGCCATTCCTGTGCCTCTTCTCCAATTTCATTCACCTCCTTCCAGACTTGGGGGCACCACAACTAGACACAGTATTCCAGCACTGGTTGTGACCATACCAGAATACAGAGCTGAAATAACCTCTCTGCTCCCATCTGAGATCCTCCCGTTTATGCCTCACAGGACTGCATGTGCTTTTGGCAACAGCCTCGCATGGAGCTCAAGTTCAGCTCATTCTCCACCAGAACTCCCAGTTATTGTGTACAAATTTAAACCTCCCCAGCCCTTCCCTTAAACTTGGGTTTAACAGTTTTAGATTAAAGTCTTCTCTCATTTATGCCAGTCCTATTCGAAGTGAAGTCACTAGGAGCTGAAAGATGACTCCCGAGATCAGATTTTTACTCAGTCTTGGATGAGATGGGAATGCTTCCCTTTTCCTGTTGATGATCAACCCTAAAAAAATTCTTGTCACTTCAAATGTAATTTCAGATTGATTGATTTATTTTGGTGACTCAGGATTCTATAGTCAAAAATGTCTTCCTAACAGAAGGTGACATGACATTGAGGAAGCTGAAACAGCAAAAAAGTCAGAAATAGATGCAGTTGTAACTTCTCTTAATATTACAAGACCCTGGTTTAAAAGACCATTGCTTTGATGAGCGCTGCTGTTTTAGGTGAGCATTTTTACCTGTTTCCATGGGACTCAGCCTGTGACTTAGGTCTGCATGTGTAGGGGTGAGTCTAGACCACAGGTTTTCTTTTTTAAAGGGGCCTTTTTTCGAAAAAACTTCCCCTGCATCTAGACTTCTGCCACATTCTTTCAAAAGCAAATCGAAATAACGCAGCAGTTTGACAGCGGAAAACCTCATTTTACAAGGAATAATGCCTTTTTTCGAAAGTGCTCTTTTGAAAAAAGGCACTATGTAATACAAACTGTGCTTTTTCGAAAGAGAGCATCCAGATTGCCTGGGTGCTCTCTTTCGAAAAAGCAACTCACTTTTTTGAAAGTACTGGCTGTAATCTAGACACTCTCTTTTGAAAGAAGCTTTTCAAACGTATTTTTCGAAAAAGCCTCTTTTGAAAGAGGCTTGTAGTCTAGACGTACCCTAAGAGTTGTTAGGATCAGGCTTTGAACTTGTAATGGTTTTTTTGGGCATCAGTTTCAGAATGCAGGATTTTGTTGGCAATTTAAGACATTTTCCCCTCTTGATCTCTGCTTAATATTTAAGTTTCACAGCTAATAAGACAGAAAGCGATGTTCAAAATAGGATCCAGTGCATGCACATCGTTGAGTGCGGAATGATGTCTGTTTATTAGACATCACACCTCCAAACTGCAGACAAGACTTGAATTCCTTTTGCTTCTAACAGCATAACCCAAACACATACAACTGAATAGTAACCATGACAATGGCTTATCATTTATTCTGCAGCATATAGGGGTTTTCACTTTTTTACTTTGTGTTATTTACAAAGCACAACCCCGAACAATCTGCTTAAGAGATAAGTGGTACTGATATAATCAAATTATTTCTGAAAAACAGCAGTCTAGTGATGCACATACACAGGAATAGGAAGGAACCTCGAGCCCGCCTCGAGCAATGACTAATTCCTGATTCTTCAAAGGCTAGAACTAAAAGCAATACCATAATGCACCTGGCTAATTGTACAGTATAGTATCATGAGGGGAAAATACTACAGCAATTAGCTTCTGGTCTAAAATTCAAGCACAAGACAATTCTTATGCTTACTGTCACCAAGGCTTCAATATCTGCAAATACTAATATTTTTAAAAAAGCCCATCATATTTCCTTTTTTGTTCCTGCTGCATTGAGTTCCACAGCTAGGTGATAGGCTATATGAAGTTATTGTATGTCCTTTTATACTATACAAATGCACCACTCATTATTTAGCTGTAAATAGGTCTTCAACTAGTCTAATTATGTTGTTCTAGAAGCTTAGAGAATGTTCTTTTTTCCTTTTTTACTGTGTGCTTGTGGGGGCATGCCAGGTTGCTGCTTGGGCAGGCTTTTCATCAAGCTAAGTGGATTAAAACCTTGACAAGTCCATTCTGGCTTGTTAAATTGGCACAGATAGAAAAACAAAACTTTAAGTTGGTTTAATTAAACCCAGTATGCACCCAGATGGAGCATAAAAACAACATCAACATGACTACCAGGATATTCCCAGTATGGAGGAGACAAAACACACAGAAGTTCTCTTCTAATGCACCCCTGAAGCCAATGATGATGTATAGCAAACACCACAGCAAGCCCATCTTCCTTGTTTAAAGAAAAAATAAATTGAACACTAACCATAGACTCATGGAAAGGTAAGGGTAGAAGAGACCTTGAGATGCCATCTCGTCCACCACTGGAGTTGAAGTGGGATCAAGTAAATCTTGATCATCCCCCAACAGGTGTTGGTATAACCTGTCCCCCCAAACTGACACTTGACAGGAAATCCACAGACTCTCTTGGGGGCCTGTTCCCAGAGCTTAACTATCCCTCTCTTTAGAAACTTCCCCCCCAGCTCAGCTTGTAACCTAGATCTCTCATGCAACAGATCAGGCTATTACTACTCATCCTACCTTAAGCTGATATGGAGAACAATCGATCAGCTGCGGTGTAAAAGCTTCTAGCATATTTGAAACCTTATCAGGTTCCCCCCTGAGGTTTAAAATTGCCAACTTTCTAATTGCACATACCCCAAACACCCTTGCTCCCATCCCCTGCCTGAGGCCCTGCTCCCCGCCACACACACACTCCAGCCCACCACCCTCTGTTGCTCCTTCTCCTGAGTTCACCAGGCTGAGGCTGGGAGGGGCAGCATTGCTCAAGGCTGAAGCCAGAAATAAGGGGAGAGGGCTCCAGGCTGGGGCAGGAGGTTGGGGTGCAGAAGGCGGCTGAGGGCACGGCAGCACTAACTTCAGGAGGCTCTCCAGAAGTGGCTCTATTTCCCTGGCTTCAAGGTGGAGATGCAGCCAAGCCCTTACCCCAGCAGCACCGGAGTTTCTGGCCAATGGGAGCCGTGCACCCGGTGCTCTGGGTGGGAACAGCGTGACACGTACCTGCCTCAGAAGTGAAGAACAGGTCAGTGCTCCTAAGGAGCTGCGCTGAGCCAGTAGCCAGCCTGCTTTTGCTCTGCTGCAAAACCAACCAGCCTTTTAATGGCCCGCACCGTGGTGCTGACCAGAGGTGCCAAGGTCTCTTTTCAACCAGGTGCTGGAAGCCTGGCAAGGTTAGGTAGGAAACCCCCTCCTTAGAGGTTGTCTCCGAGCCCTCAGGCACATGGTCTGCACTCAATAAACGCAGCACAGACATTTGGGCTCAGACTCTTAACCCCAACATGCTTAACTGTAATTTAAGTACTTTCCACAGTTAGGCATGCACTCAGGTACATTGCTGAATAGAGGTGGACTGCTGACCCAAGGCCTCATCAGTGCCCTCAACAAGCCACAGATACTATTGAACACTAGGGGGGAAAAAACCTGTGCTCTAGAAGACTGTTGAGTTCATTGTTTATACTTCAGTGAGAAATGAGCAGCTTTGTCTAGCCTGAAGACCTGACTCCACATGAGAAACATTAGGTAAGACAGCGATGGGCTCAGGTGTTAGCAAGACTACCCTAACAACCCAAGGGATGGGAGGGAAAAACAGATTTGGTACCTTTACCACCAGTGTTCTATGCTAGTAAATGATGCCAGCCTCTGAGTGATTAAAAGAAAGTCATTTAAATTAATAATCTCAAACGTAAACAGCTTTCCATTGCTCATACACTCATCTAATATAGCAACCATTTAAATTATTGACTGGAGTCTGGGCTGAACCCCCAAAGTAGGTGAAACGGGAGAAGCAGTAACGAACCCATCCTCCAAATCCTAGCACAGAGGGAAAGGGATGTGCAGCTAGTTTGCAGAATGAGCCAAGAATCTACACCTGACCCTGCCCAGAGAAATCAGAAGCAACTCCTCAGAGGCATCTCATGCCCATTTTGGACTTAAGGCTTGTCTGTATTTACCCACAGATCAATGCACCAGAGATCAATCTTCCAGGGTTCCATTTAGTGGGTCTAGTAAGGATCCATTAAATCGACCACTAATGGAGCCCCCCTTGACCCTGTTACTTCACTGGGTCATGAGTAGTAAGGGAAGTCGACAGGAGAGTTTCTCCCATTGACCACCTGCACTGGGGCTGCAGGAAAAATTTGATTTAAGTATGTCAACCCCAGCTAGGCTATTCTCGTAGCTGAAGCTGCATATATTAGATCAAATTACTCCCTCAATGTAGATGTGGCCTCAGAGGGACCCATCAGGCAGCTTCCATTTCAGATCAGCTGTGATCAAACAGGAACGTGACTTCATGCCTACAAAAGATGTTTTGCCAATGTGACTGAAGCCTTTGCCAAAGAGTATTCTCTGAGGGAAAGAACATGCAAAAAGATGGACTTCCAGCTGGGTAAGCAAGCATTTTACACCACAACAAATATAGTGCAATATAATAGTTCAGACATTACCCACACAATTAGATCACACTTTCTAACTTATTTAGACTAGAATAAGCTTACTCATATCACAGACTGCCTTTCCAGACAACCGTACCCTTTTCAGGAGTCTGATTTGTCTTCTGCAACCTTGAATTTCACCTCACTTCAAAACTATTTGCTTACAAAATAAATAAATAAAAATAAAATCAGACCTAAAATACAAGTGTGACAGCACACTATTACTGAAACATGCCTTCCTTTTTCATCTTTACCCATGTAAAAATAAACCAATTGAAACATATTGTATTTACATTTCAAAATACAGGACTATGTAGCACTTTAAAGACTAACAAGATGGTTTATTAGATGAAGAGCTTTCGTGGGCCAGACCCACTTCCTCAGATCAAATAGTGGAAGAAAATAGTCACAACCATATATACCATAGTGGAACAAAAGTCTTGCAAGGTGTCAGTTGGTGTGGATGTTTGTCTTGTGGTGGAACAAAAGTCTTGCAAGGTGTCAATCGGTGTGGATGTTTGTCTTGACTATTTTCTTCCACAATTTGATCTGAGGAAGTGGGTCTGGCCCACGAAAGCTCATCATCTAATAAACCATCTTGTTAGTCTTTAAAGTGCTACATAGTCCTGTATTTTGTTTCAGCTACACCAGACTAACACGGCTACATTTCTATCACTATTTACATTTCAATAAGAGAACAATACCAACAGTCATTGTATGAAATTGCAGTTGGTACAGACTTCGTTAGTGGTTTTTTTTTTTTTTTTTTTTAAAAAGATGATTATCAAAGGGTAGGTAAACATTCCCTGGAGGACCTCATTGTACCCACAAGGGTACGCATATTTCTCATTGAGAACTACTGATTTACCATACTCCTTTAGAGCCTAATCTTGTGATGTGTGGAGCACTCTTGACTGCTTTTGAAACCACTGGGTGGGGAAGCTGCTCCTTGCATGTTTGAACCCTTAGATAATAAACCCTTTGGGACAGAGACTGTCTCCATTATGTGTTGATGCAGCACAATGGGTAACCCATTTTTAGGTACTGTTGCATTAAACACACACACACACACACACACACACACACACACACACACACACACACACACACACACACACACACACACACACACACACACACACACATCAGGCTTTATGCTTCTCAACCCACCTCTTCTCTTAAATGTCCCAGAGAAAAAAAATACGGGTTTTGCATCACGACCATACAGATTAACCTGCCTTGTTTCTGAGAGCATGGGAAGTTAGTTCAAAAGGCCAGGATCTGTCAAAGGCAATCTCTCGCAAGTGGCCTCTTATTTAAATAAAACAAAAGAAACTCATCTACTTGTCCAACTGCAGGAGTATCCCACAGGAAATCTCCTATCTAACCAGCAGTTACCACAACAAGAACTTGATCCTGACCGAGGGCTCTGGTTCTAGGCACTGTTGTAACAAATGTGAAATCATAATCATAGTGAATTACCAGCACTGGCTACTGGATTGTCCTGAAATGCTCTCACGCACAGTTGAATGCTTCCCAGGATTTTTCAAACCAGGCTCTGGATCAGCTACTCTAAGGGGAATGCTTTAAAAAAAACCAACACCACCACTCTGCAATTTTAAAAACACTGACTGATTAAACTTTAAGCACTGAATGGCTGAAGCCTTAAACTGCTTTTAAAAATAGCACCTACCTTTTCAGTGGTGCTATCTTTGTTTTCTTCTAAATAACATAGCTCCCTGAACTTCCCCAGAATCAATGTGTCATCTAAAAAAAACCAAGAGAGCAAACTAAACAAAGCAGAGAAGTATTACAATAATTTAAAACTTGAGCAAAGAATGCTTGTACAAAGAACAATCAAGTTACTGCCTCCACACACATCCAAATCCAAGTTTACAGCTGTGGCAATATGCCTCTTACTCTAGTACAAAAGCGAGCTTGATTCTCCTCTCACTTAATATCTGGTTCATCTCCTTGCTGTGGATTTTCTCCTGATATACGTGGACAAGAGAAGAACTGGGCTGTATTCAACTTTTAAAAATTAATTCCTCTCTGGCCTTTCATGGATAGAGGTGGCTAAGGCGATTTATTTAAGTCAACACATTCAGTTTTGCTTTTCAACATGTATCTGGACATTCAGCCCCCTAAATCTATTCATGTTCATGCAGCCAGTTGGGTCTCTGACCCTGCCTAAATTTCTTCAAGAGAAGTCACATTTTTAAAGCACCATCGCAAGCCCATCCATAATTGGTCTCGTCTGGGGCATTGTGATGTGCACAGCCATAGCACAGACAGAACTCTCATCCCCTCTATGCTACATTAGCCATCGCAACCAGCTAACTGTGCAGGGAACAATTATTGTAGCTTATCAGTACAGAGACGCAGACACAACTGAGCGGTTTTGATCCTATCCAATAGATGGCAAAGGGGTATCCAGGTGCATACGCACCACCCACTTCTAAAACAAACCCCGATATCAAAATCCTGCTATGCCAAAGTTGTCTTGCATTACTCCAGAGAGCATGCGGCTGCTCTGTTTAATCTAGTTTTAAAAGGGCTGTTATACTGAGCTCTAGTGGACAGCGCAGTATTCTAACATTATGCTGGGAGCAATGCAATATAACCCCCCTCCCCTACAATAACAGTAAAATATTTAACAAAAGTTCCGACTTCCCCAGTGTTTTTTACCTTGGCGAGTTAAGGTCAGAGCCGGAGGCACGGTTACCACAGAGGCGAGGAGAGAGCTGGCCTCCTCTGAAACCCTTTGAAGCCAAGACTGACCCATACGCACTACGTATTCTCTTTGTACAATGCACAGGCAGAGGGCCGGAAGCGCAAGCCGGTGTGAAGCTGCAAAGCTCCGTGGATTTTTCCAACAGAGGATCTAGTCTGTTTTACGTGTGGCGGAGCTCCAGCTGTGCCCATGGGTCCTATGCTTCTGCGGGACAGTGTTCAGCCTCAAAGGCTTGCTGTGACCTTCCACACGGCCTCTTCTTTTTCCAGAGGGAAGGGCCTACTGAGCCACACTCCTCACAAGCTAGTCCACAGTATGGGGTAAAACCCCTCCCCAGCCCTGCTCTGCCTACCCAGGGACAGGCTCCATTGTGGTATGGGGAGGTTGGGGGGAACCCGGGCCCGCCCACCACTGAGGGTTCCGGCCCAGGGACCCTAAGGCAGCAGCAACCAATGGGGTTTGTTCTACTCCTCGGTCTGGCAAGGACTTCCCTTGGGTCACTCCCCCAAACGATTCCTCCCAGGTGCCTGAGCAGCCTGCCATGGCACCCTGCCTGCCTGGCAGCTCCCAGACTCCTCTCTCCCTCACACCTTTGGCTCCTTCCCGCCTCCTCGTGCGCGTCTGATGGAGCCCTTTGAAACCAGTCTCAACTGGTTCTTGATCAATCAGAACACTGGGCCAGCCTGACTCCCTTGGCTCTGGAAGGTTCCAACTAGCCTGAGTGTCCAGCCTGATTCCGGAAAGTTCCTGCCGGTCGTAGGCCAATCCCTGCCATCTTACCCAGGGAGCAGAGACCTACTTAATCCAGGGCTCATGTCCCTTCGAGTACTAGTCTGTAGTCTTCTGGCCTGACCTTGTCGCATATGCAAAAGGTGATCCAGGCCAGGTTGTGCATGCAAAATATTATTCATGCTGCCGTAGCAGGGGAGGTGGCATTTGAGATGCCATGACACAGGTATTCAGTCCCCTCTCTGGACTTGTGGCATGCTCACAAATAAGGTCTGGAGGCCATGAGGGACAAACTGCTACCAAGCAAGCCGCTGCATAGCAAAAGGGCAGCTGCCGGGAGGAGATGTGCTTGTCTGCCTTTTGGAAAGGTTCTTTGATCTTTTCTTTCCTCGAGTGGTGGCAAGCCAGCCTTTCGAAATCAGCCACCTTGCATGTCAGCCTGACAGCTGAATGCCTGGATCCTGTCACAAGGCGAGGCCTGAGTACTGCAGAGCCAGAGGAAAAGTAATGCCACTCATAGCCCGCAAACGAACCCAGATGCATTAGTTACACCCAGGAGACCTTGCGCAGCAAGCATGAGACACTCACAGGCACCAGATGCAAGCGCGGTATTGGAGAAAGTCTGACAAGCATGTCTCTGTTCCAATTTAGGAGAGCTCTGAATCACCTAGGCAATTATAAAGGAGACACCTTAACCATGACAGGCACTTAAGGAGCCAGGGTTCTGGAAGCAGAGCTGGGTTTCTGTGCTGGATGGTACGCGTAGAAGTTGAAAAGACCTTTCTGCAGCATCACTGCTTTTCCCCAGGGTCCTCATTCACACAGCCCACAACCTTTTCATGACGGGCGAGGTCAGCGACAGTTAGCACCGTGTCCGTCGTTAGTGGCACAGGGTGCCAACTGCTCAAAGACGACAGCTGTGGAAGCTGTCGTGGCCTTGTCAGTCTGGGAGAGCTCTTCAGCAGAGACTGTGCAAAGCAGCCCCCAGGAAGAGTGTTACCTGGCCATACCAAGCTTAAGAATGGAAGTTGTAGAGAGAGATGTAGGAATTGCCAGGCCACCCCAGACAAATGAACCTTCTAGGCCAGCATTCTGCCACAGAGCATCCGGTATCAGATGCTTCCCAGGAAGATGCAAGCACCCTGTAATCATGCAACAACCTTACAACAGAACCCTACCGACATATTCAGTATGGCCATTCTTAGGTTCAGACCAAAGATCCACCCAGCCCAGTGTCCCTTCCTCCGACAGTGGTCAATGCCAGGTGCCCCAGAGGGAATGAATAGAATAGGGAATCATCAAGTGATTCCTCTCCTGTCACCCATTCCAAGCTTCTGACAAACAGAGGCTAGGGACACCATTCCTACCCATCCTGGCCAATAGCTATTGATGGACCTAATCTCCATGAATTGATCTAGCTCTTTCTTGAACCCTGTTAAAGTCTTGGACTTCACAACATCCTCTGGCAAGGAGTTCCACAGATTGACTGTGCCTTGCATAAAGAACTACTTCCTTTTGTTTGTTTTAAACTTGCTACCCATTAATTCAATTTGGCAACCCCTAGTTCTTGTGTTATGGGAACAAGTAAATAACTTTTTCTTATTCACTTTCTCCACGCCAGTTATGCCTAACTCAGATAAAATCATATTTATATTCATAAGCCAATTTTCATAAAGTATGTGGGGGAGAACTGTCACACTCCATATTATATTAAATTTGCACCTATTGTGCAGATAGATGGAATTCAAGAGAATTAGTCCTTCAATTTGAGTATGCACACAACTGTTTGCTATTTCAGGGGTCTATAAATCATACCAGACGATCAAGATTTTCTGCTTTCCTTGG
Source organism: Pelodiscus sinensis (assembly GCF_052426305.1). Lineage (NCBI taxonomy): Eukaryota > Metazoa > Chordata > Testudines > Trionychidae > Pelodiscus > Pelodiscus sinensis. The sequence continues at coordinate 3,130,194 of NC_143078.1, forward strand.
GAAATTCCAGAATTTCCTGTTTCAGAACAGGCCAAAAACCATCACAGCATCTTCATGTGTCCATTTCTAGACCAGAGTGAAATGCTAAGTCACATGAAAACTCAGGGGTGCAGTGATGTGGAATGAAAGTGTCTGTTCAAGGTTTCCAAATTTCAGTCTCAGCGCAGGTTTGGTTTGCTTTTAAGACTGAACTCTAGACTAGTTGTTTCACTAAATGAACTGACTGCTTTATCTGCAATCACTGGGAACCTGGTTAACATTTCCAGCTGCAGCTGAACACATACATACCAAAAATTACCTTCCATTCAAATATATTCCATCTACACACACATTAATATATTTCATTTTTGGTAGACGACCAGAGCCATTTGGATGATAGTATGAACACCATACATCAATGTCATGTATGCTTTATGCGGCTCACTTCTTATTTTGCTCGAGTTTAAGCATTAAAAGAGAAGGGAATCAGTGTTCTAGTTGCTTCTGGAGCAAGAGAGGCATCAAAAGCATATTACTAACAGTTTTCTCATTAGCAGTGGAGTGCTTGAGATTGTATGATTCATCATCTCCTCTTTGAAAAGCTTGCAAAGTATCCAAACAGTGCAAATGGAGTTCCAGTTGCAACAAAACAGCATGTCCTTAAACATTAGCTTTGCTGTGCAGTAATAATCATCTCCATTTATTTCATTTAATCCTTTAAGTGCACAAATGTAAAATGGCTCGGTAAGTACCCAAAGGATAAATGAGGTTAAAACATTCGGAGGCAGTGGAAGGCAGTGGCGGCTCAGCCTTATCACTTTCGCCAGAGCCATTACTTCGCAATCAGCTTTTTGACGTTTCAGGCCTTGGTGGCAGGGGCTCTGCGTTGACACACATCTCCTTTCGCTAAATACCAACTCTCTTCATTAGAGAGCAGCTGGGCCGGATGGAAACCACACTGCTGATTTAACACACGCACACCACAGGCACACCGCATTGTCACATCTCAGCTGTGAAGCAGGGGGCCCAGGGAGATTGTTCTTTCCCCGTACACATTGTTCCTTGGAAAAGCAGCTCTGCTGTGTGGGAGAGCTCTCTTGGCCCAATCCTTGGCTGGTGTAAGTCATCATAGCTTCACCGAAGCCAACTGGAACAAGTGATGTAGATACAGGACCGAGGTAGCTAGAGAGAGCCAGAACTCAGCAGAGGAATGCCAATTTACTCCAGCTGAAAAATCTGACCCACTCTGTCTCCATCCACATATCAAATGTTAATCACCATGATGTTTATACCAGTGTTTCTCAACCTTTTTTTTTATAAAGTACCCCCTTTAAAAAAAAAAGTTATAAGTATCCCCAGTACCTACAGTTTTCAGGCACACACTTTTTTGTCCCTCCCATTGCAACACATTTGTTTAAACAACTTAAAACACATGGGTGGTTCACTTACAGGTCACTCACCTTCCAGAATCAGAGGTGCAATATGAAAGCCTCAAATAATCTGCAGAGATGTGGGAAGGGAACAATTGAGTCAGGATGAAAAGGAGAAACTCTTTGCAGCCACTCCTCAAGGCCCTGGAAAATGCCCCCAAATGCTCCTTCTAGCTGCATCCCCATTTTTGCTGATAAATTACTAATCCTGGGACCCATGGTTTTGTTCTGCCATTAAAGCTGCGACCAGGCATGCGAACAGCCACTAATTCATTCCAGAAAATCTGCACTGTAGATTCAAAAAAGCCCCAGTGCACTGCAGCTTCCAAGTTCCACTTGTAAAGCAAGGGGTTTCCTGGGGAAACGACTGTACTTCATGAAAGCCTTACTTCATCCTACACATTGTTCTGCTTGACATCACAGTGGCAACACATTGAAAGCTACACCTAACTATTTTCAAGTGAGACTCCTTTGAAGCTCAGGTGCATTTTGCCCCCTTGATTTCAAAAAGGGGGTATGCTTAAGTATAAATGGTATGTTATGGCCATCTGTAACTAGGCACCAATTGGAACCAAGCAGCCTTAGGCGGTTTAATAAGGATGCTAAGTAGATCTGGCTGTCTGCTGTTGTGTGTATGCTGGTTGTTCCTGGTCAGGGTCCTTTATTCTACCCTGGAAGCAACCAAACGGAGCTCCCCCCCTACCTCCCCATCAGGGCAGCCTGTTTGTCGTATTGTCTTTATTTAATGTTAGAAGAGGACACAGCTTCCCCAAAGTGACTGACGTTGCTTCCGGAACCAGGCAGACTCTATCAGTGATTTACATTTAAAAAAAAAAACCCTGAGGGGCTTATTTGCATAGTGTTGCTATAAACAGCAAAAGATGCCAGTGGGTTAATTTTTACATCCAACGACACGTTCACGAGATGTGAACAGAGGATGATTTATGCCAGGGGTGAGAGTGGCAGCGGAGCAACCCGGAATTGGAGGACGATGAAGATTCCACCCTACCACAGAGCGGTCTCCTCCAGGTTTGCGGCACACGGACACGCGGAGCTATGCTCTGTGCATATCTGTGACGCAGTTCCAACACAAGTACTCAGCTCAGCTGACACGAATGGGGTCAAATCTAGAGAGAATTGCAGTGAGGGGCATGGTGTGAGGGTCAGTGTCCCAAAGGAAAGGACTAAGGGGTTCAAAGGTAGAGGGGAAGGCATTCCAAGCCCTTTTCTACTTATTTGATTTGGACTCTGCATCCCCAGAAGCTGAGGGTGTTAGCCAGCTGCCCCCTGCAGAAAACAGATGCTTACTCCTGGTCTATAGGCGGATCCTTGACAGTGTACTCCTCACGCCACAGAGCTCAGTAGAAAGCACAGGGTGAAACAAAGGTGACAGCAGGGGCACTGGAAATAAGGGTGCTGGGGGTGCCACAGCATGCCCTGGCTTGAAGTTGATCCCATAAGTGGATTTAAAACAAAGAGCTAGATAAATTCATGGCGGATCGGTCCATCAATGGCTATTAACCTAGATGGACCGGTGTGGTGACCCTAGCCTCTCTTTGTCAGAGGCTGGGAATGGGTGACAGAGGATGGATCTCTTCATGGTTCCCCTGTTCTGTTCATTCCCTTTGAAGCACCTGGCATTGGCCACTGTCAGCTGACAGGATACTGGGCTGGATGGACCTTTGGTCTGAGCCAGTCTGGCTGTTCTCATGTTCCATCATACACAAGGTTTAGTTTGGTGCAGTGGCTCTCAGCACCCTCCCCCCCCTTACAAATTATTCCAGCACCCCTGGATGGCTGGGATTTTAGGGCACTCATTTTAAGGCTTGACGCCTGGAGTTAGCTCTCTGCTCCATGACAGATTTCTAATGTAACCTTGGAGGAGCCTGTTTGTGTCTGTCCATGGGGACAGTAACACTCCCCTATGGAGCAGAGGTAAGGGGAAGGAGAGACACACTAGAGATTGCAAGGTGCTCAGATATTTGCTAGACCTGCTAAATCAAATGATGGAAGATCAACTGCCTCAACGTCAATCTTTCCGCAAGGGGAGACATGGTCTGAGTTGAAGTTAATTGCCAGCTCATTGGGAGTTAAGAGTGTCAAAACCCCTCAGTGCCCTGTCATACAAAACAAGCCCTTAAAAAGCTTTCGTGCTTATGGGCCTGATCCTGCATCACTGAAGCTAATGGGAATTTTGCCATTTAAGTAAATGGGATCACGATCAGGCCTTAAAATAGGCTTTGAGAAAGAAAGCAGCAACAAATAGTTCTCACAATGGCCATTAATGCATCATGCTATGGCTCTCTCCAGATGAGCCATTTCTGAATCACTATGAACTTCACCGCTTCACTCAACTGGGCTCTGGGGTTGAGTCGTCCAGATGCAAGTGCTAAACAAAATATATAACAACAAACATGAGGGATTTGAGCAGTTACTTTGTAGTTAAAATACCATGAACTTGGAGCCTTCAGGGACACAGAGTATAGAAGCCTAACATGTAGTTTTCTTCACTAAGAAAACAGATGTGCAACTAGTTCTGATGGGAGAAGGAATTTAATTAATTAATTTATTTTTAACAGATGCACTTATCACTGAGAATTTTCTTCTAATCCTGATTTGTCTGAGCGTCTGGAGAAGATTGTGCTCATTCCAAATCTTGTGGAATCTTTATATTGTGCGGCCACCTCTGGGCAGGAACTGGGCTTGCTCATAGCAACACCTTTTATCCTTAAAAGGCCCCATGTACAAGTTCTTCCAGTGATTCACTCTTTAACGATGGAATACAAATGGATTCATTGTAGAGAGCTGGAGCATGGTGCATGAGGAGGGGAGGGGTGAGAAGATGCCATGCTGCATCCATCAAGTATTCCCAGAAGAAACAGTTCAAATCCCATACATTTCATCTCACTTGAAGTAGAGAGAGAGACACTACTCAAAATGCAGGTATTCAGAAGCATTGAGGAGAGAACATCTGCTGAAAAATAAACACCAGGACTAATTATCTAGGATTAGGGATTTTAAAAAAAAATTCAGCTATTTTTAACCAGGAAATAAAGGTTTGGGGAAAGCAAAAATTTCCGTGATCAACATTCTAAGCCAAAGATGGAGATGAAAATAAATAAATATCCATGTAGCTAACAGGAATGGAAGCAGAAGACCCTGGAGTAGACTCTGCTTTCTGGAGTTTAGATTGAACACCATGAAACCACTGCTGTCTGGGGTGGCTTTAATTTCACCAGCAATTCACCGAATAAACATCATGCCTTTCTTTTCAGATTCAGCGACAGTAGGCCAGTAGCAAAGTTCCCTTCATTAGCATCTGTGCCTCAGGTCATTGGCTAGGAGAACTCTCCTCTCTGAACCATACATAGCATGTTGCAATGGCGGCTTCGGGAGATATGGAGAATCATCAGTGGAGGAGGCAGCCAAAAGGTAGACTGACACTCCCCCCGGCCCCTGAAAGATTCTTTGCTTATGCTGGGCTCTGATCTCACATCAGCATAAATTAGCAGAGGATTGCAAGAAAATCTCTCATGTCTTGGGTGTTTAAAAAGCAAACAGACTCAGCAGAGATATTTTACAGAGAAGCAATGAATAGAACAAAGACAATGCTGAAGTGAATGATCAAAGGCATCTGCCTCGTTAGATAGGGTGCTACCGCTGTCGTGGCAGTCCAGTTATTTAATCCAGTAAGAAATGAATTTTAAAGACCAAGGAGAAGGAAGACGGATGCAGTGCAGTTATCTGCCAAATGAACCATGACCTCCCAGTAACTACAGGGAGGCTTTGAAACCACAACCAAGTTCTTAGTGTGCACCCCTCACCCACAGATCTCTAAACGCTTCACCAAGGTGGTCAGTATTGCCTCTGTCACAGCCTTTCCCCCCCCTCCGCTGGGCTTTATGATAAGTGGCTCATGAATATGCATAACTCAAAGCCACTTTAGACAAAAGATCTCATTGTAACATATCAATAGTAATGTTACAATCTGCTGAATCTGTGTATCTTGGTTTTCACCTGCGTACCGGTATCATTCTTGTACGTGTGGTTGGAAATAGGAAGTGAGAGTCTGTTTATAATTCCAAATGTGCCAGTGAGGGCCACTATGAGACTTCAGGAACATAATGGCTCAGTGCACAAACCGGGTTTGTCCTGTAAGCCCAAACTGTGGTTGGTCCCAAAGAGACAAGTGACCATGCCACCCTGTACTGGAATCCACCAGATATTTTAACAGGGTGCTGAACACCCTGGGGAAAAGTCTATTTATACAATGGGAAGCCACCGGTCCTTTGTCTTCACCTGGCCCTTGAAACTGCCTGGACATATTTCACTAAAAGGTCAGTAGCTTTTGTGCCTTCCAGTATCTTTTCCTGCCTAACTTCTATTACTTCAGGCAATGCCACAGGCTCTTTATCCTGAATTTCTGGAAGGAAAGTTAGTCCAATGGTTATGGTACTAGCTTGGGACTTGAGCTTTGAGTGAATGAAGACTGGAGGGGTTCAGATGGTTTGGTGGTGGGGGCTCTATAGATAATTCCATCTCCACAGGAAGCATGGAGACAGGTCATAGTGGGCTTTAGGGAGGAATAGAAATTGTGTCTGACAATATGGATACAGCTGAAGAAAGCCAAAGACATCATTAGAGCTATCTAGGTGATAGTGCTGTCCTTCTAACTCTGAGAGAATTGCTCCAGAACTAAGGAAAGAATGACTAACATGAAGTCGGGGGAAAAAAAGACCATTCTTCATATTTATTGCTCTTGAATTAGCAGAGTAAAACATTATGTTTTATTGTAACTTCATAATAATTACAGTGATTACTGAATCCATGCATCTTGAAGAGGCTGTAGTTCCCTAAGAAATCTCATTAATTCGTGTGCCATTTCACTGAAATTACGTAATATGCCAACTTCAACATTTTTTGCTATTAAACAATGTCTTGCCCAAAAAAATGTATGTATTCACTAGGGTTGTGGGATCAAAGTCAGGAACAGACCTGGCGCAGAAGTAATTACCTTTAAAAACACTTCACTGTGACACCACCTTCTAGTTAGAGCACATAGAGACAGTAATAGTTGTCTTATCTTTCTGTGGCTCCATAAATACCAAAGGATCCTAATGTGCATTTCCAAGTCTGCATAGACTGGAAATGCATCATATCCACACAATGCAGCCATCTCTGGGATGAAATACAGCAGCTGATAAACAGCTCACAGCAACACTGCTGGAAAGCAGAACTCAGGGTTTTAATTTGTTTCTAGCTTTGCTTCCTGACTCCCATTTACACCTCTTTCACACATCCCAAAATAATTCCCGTTCCACGTGCATACCCTTCGGTTCCATAGAGATCACTCCTGTTTGGATTGGAAAGCAGCTTTTCAGCAGGTAGGAAAAGGAACCCTGCATGCAGAGCAGCTGCTCTTGTCGTTTAAGGACACGGAGGTCAAGTTTCGTATCAGAAAGTGGGGGTTTGGACTGCAAGGCAAGCAACTGCAGGCTCTGTCTGAGATGTTAGAGTTACGTCGTGTCAGAAGAAAATACAATTAAAAATACCAGCTCTTCCTTCCTAAGTTAAAAGAACAGGAAGTCTGAATGGTTCAGACAGACACTTGACATTACAGGTGGTACTTCACTAAACCAGGACTTGGGTCCAACAACATCCATGGTCCGGTAGGACTCTGGATGTTCCTGGATCAGAGAGCCCAGGGGCAAGGAGCCTGGCAGAGCATCCAGCAATGCAGCCAGAGCTGGTATTTGACAATGGTATTGTTTCCTACATGATGTAACTCTAACATCTTAGATAGAGCCTGCAGTTGCTTGCCTTGCAGTCCAAACCCCCACTTTCCAGGACCCCTATGGTGGGGGGGTGGGGAGGGAAGGAGACATCAGCACAGCCTGGAACCCTGTGGCACAGCCAGGAACCCAGCAGCAGGGGGTTCTGGCCCCATGGATCCCCGGCTGGGCCTGCTGAGCCCAGCAGCAACAAGTCCAGAGCATAGGCCAGAATTAGCCGGCAGCAGAAAGGGGAGGCAGGCTGGAAGGTTGGTGGCAGGGGAGCTCCCCTGATCTGGCAAATTCCCAGGTAGATCCCGAGGGTGCCGGACCAGGGAGGTCCAACCTGTATTTACACTCCCAAAGCCAGGTGACCAGTGAGCTATCGGGAAGCAGTGATTTCCTTGCATCGTGCCAGAGCTGTCATGTTAAAGCAGATGCTCCTCCCCCCCCAGCAGCAGATATCAGCCAACTTGTAGCAATCACTTACCGCCGGGGGAGGGGGAGAAGTGGTAACAGCCATTTCAGACCTTTCAGCTGTAGGCCACTTTGAAGACAAAAGGGGACTAGGGTGCATTGAAGCCAGCAGCAGTGGCACTTTACATCTCTGTTACCTGACCGAGTGAGGAAGCTGCGCACAAACTCCTGGTGGTCACGATTCCCGGGTGCTTTGTGCTCTTATACCAAGTTGAAGTGGCTGCCGAGGGCAAGTCTGTTATCAGCATCAGTGGCAGCCGTTCAGAATAACTAACTGCCAAACTGGCTTAAAAGCAGCCCAGCCATCCGCACCCTAAGCTTAGGAACATCATAACTAAGGGGCTCAGACCCAACATAACTACCCAGTGAAATAGCTGATATTCCATCACTCGGCATCCAACCCTGTTTGAACCCCATGTTAACACCTGCCCTGAATGGGGAAGAGACTTACAGATAGAGGCATTCCTGCATAATCAGTCACATGCTCACCCATTCATTAATTGATACAACACACGGTTAATTGGCAGGGTATAGGAGTAGCAATTCAGCCTCACGTGTCGGGCATCCCAACAGCATACATTCCAAGGAGCCGTATAACCTTATCTCATTTCTTACTGCTCAGTTAATCTTTTGTCTTCCATCAAATGAATTGAAGCACATTAAAAAAAACCTCAACCATGCATATTATGTGAGTAAAATGAGGCAGCAGAACTGTTGCAATTCTTAGGCAATTTCCTCCATGGTGCCAAGCTGTACTTACACATTAATATTTCAAAAAAATTCAATTGCTATTAAACTTTCTGACCAACTTTGTAAAATTAACCTATTTTTCATTCAGGCAAGAGTTAGCTTTTGACTTAGCAAGAAAGAATTCACTTAAACACTTTCTAGACTACCTCCATTAGGAGATTTAGCGGTGATCAATAAGCCGTTTGAATAAATTATCTGTCTGAAATCTGAGCAGTTTCTGTGTGAACCAGACAGCGGCTCCCTAGCCGCTCCCCATGATGTAAAGTTCACACTGGATCTATGCACCCATCAGCCTCCTTGATTTTCAGCACAAGAATGGCATCTTTTGCCTTTGCTGCTTCTCGTGTGCAGAATACGCCCCAGAGGATGTGCTGACTCAGTCAAGCTGATTGTGTGTCATAGCCTACATCTCTGTTTGCTCAAGCAAACTTGAAACTTGAGACTAAACTTAGCTATGCTGCAACTGCGTGTGCAGTTCTGTTAGCACTGGACAGGGTGTTATGACCATGAAGATCCAGTGTGCTCTGCTCATGCAGACCATCAACCCGTATTGTAGAAACAACCTCATAGGGGTTCTCCCTCCCGCCCAAATGTAAATAGAACACTTCACTCAACTCGGCACAGCTGTGATGGAATTTATTCCCGCATGGAGGACCAGCGAAAGACCTATGCACCATTTACCCTGCAAAGCACGGAACTTAAGTGATGCACAAACCATCTGTTGGCTTTCTCTACAGGTGTCAGTTTTACTGCGAGTGTTCAACATCTTTGCATAAACAAACAGATCCCATGACAAAAAGAAAGAAAAAAGACTAAAGCAAAAGATTAAAAGGGTAATCCTGTGACTTAAAATGATCAATTCTTGTTAAAGGGATAAGGTTTCCTTGAGTTTAATTAGATGAGCATGCAGCTGGCTGTTTGTGAATAGGCTTCATTTGTCATGTTCACAGACTGTTTGATTGCAATTTGATGGTGTTTCAGTTACTGCAGCATATTATAAAACATGACCCCAGAAAGGGTTGCATGTTTCACATTCCTGCATGTCTAAAGTTAGGGGATTCCTCATTCTGTTTTTCAAGTCAACAGCTGTATCATCATCAGCGGTACAGGGATACATGGGAGCTCACTGACTTCACTAGCAGCTGCATGTGCTTGGCACCCAGGGGTGTCCTTGTGACATATGACGCCCTACACAGCCCGAGCACTTTCCCCCACGAAGGGAGGCAGGTGGGGGAGCAGGTGGAAGGGAGGCAGTGCAACCTGCCAGAACTGTGGGCCAGGAGGCAAAGCCGGGGTGAGGGACTGGGGCTACAGATGCCAGTAGGTTGAGCAGAGGGGCATGGGATTGGGACCACCTGAACTGGGGTGCAGTCAGAGAAGGGGTGAAGGGCTGGGAGGCAGAGCAGGGAGCAGGGGACTGGAGTTGCTTGAGTAGCACCCCAAATGTAGGGTGCCCTATACAGCTGTGTATGCCTCAGAACAACCCTGCAGGACCTTGGGGAGGAAGGGGAGTCCAACCACATGTACTAAATACACATTGAGGCTTCTAGGAGTTTAGTGTTGGAGTATTTCAGCCATGGGTCAAAGCAGAGGCAGAATCGTAAGAGAGAGGCTGGACAGCAGTTAGAACAGGGGGCTCAGGGCTGTGGGACGCTATCCCCATTCCTGGCACTGACTCCCTAGGAGCTCAGCACATAGAGCCAACTACAAACTTCAGAACCCAACATCGGGACCAGACCTTTTTTAAGAGCTGGATCATGTGACCGTCACAGAGGCTTTTTGAGCTTCACATTAACCTCCTGCACACCAGCAATAAGACCACCAGTTAAAAGCAATCTAGAATGAAAAAATCTAGAAAGAATCTAGAATGAAGAGCACAACCCAGCAATAACACTGCTTGAAACACTGCAGTTCCTTAATTGCTTTGTTCATTTCAGGTGAGGTTAGGCAACAGAGTTAGGATTGGTTTTTTTTTCATTTTAGGGGGTTTCTTTTTTTGTTTGTAGGTTTTTTGGGTTTTTTTTTGTTCCTAACCTTTAAACTTAAGGGTTTTTTTGTTTTTTGCTTTGTGTTTTTTTGTTCCTAACCCTTAACCTTAAGTTGGGTCATAGAAGTTAACATTAGGATTGATTTTGGGGATGAAGATAAAATTTGGCTGTAGAATTTAAGATCAAGTTGAGTTTAATATAACCCTGCTGAAAATTTCTTTTCTCTCTATTTCAGGTTTTCAGCTGTAGTATCTGAGTGTCTTCCATGTTTAAAAAAAAAAATCAATGATAATAGCCAAGTCCCTAGTGGACTCTGTGGATTCTCTGACTCTTCTCCCTTCTGGTGGAGAAAATTCTGCAAGGGTCAGGTAATAGTTGCAGTGGTGTTGGGAGAATAAAAAGGAGTGTTCACACGGGTAAGAGTCATTTATGTTGGAAAGACTCTCTCAAAGAAGATATTACAAATTATCCATCTATGTATTTATTTGCATTCCTTATTGCCAGAGACCCCATGGTGCTAGGCACTGTACAAACAGAACAAAAAGATGGTCCTTTGATCTCTAAGTGATGTGGTCTTTTTTTTAAGTTTGTGTTTTAAAAGCCCCATATCTTGGAAGGGCCAGGCATGAATCAAAACCAAGCAAAATCTTGCTTATCCGGTATTATCCCTGCTCTAGTTGAGAGATCAATTGGAAATCTGCTTTTTCATGTATGGTTTGGATAGCTCACAAAGCCATCTGCAGGGGCGGGAAAATAAGTTCTGCTTCACTACAAAAGAAATTGGATCTAAATGAACAAACATCAGATAATAAAAACTTTAACACACTTGAAAAATGCTGCTGCACAGACAGGTAATCCAATGATGTATAGTGTACACCATGCTCTTGACAAGGGTCACCTTTAATTATTCTGCAATGAAAGGAACTGATTCATTTCTAATAGGCCTTTATGATGTGTAAATGCCGAGGCAGAGAGTTAGCCAGCCAGAGCCTAAAAAGCTGTGCTGCTTTCCTAGTTGGGAACTAAATAATATGTATTCCCAATACGAGGAATATTAGCCTGGCTTTTCTACTTTATTTTGAACGGATTTTCAAGTCATAACCCTCTTCACATGTCTCCACTCCATCCCGCTTTGGCTGAAGCTGTCATTACCAACTTCAAAAGAACTCCTGAAGTTGCTAAAGACAGGGATAAGCACAACCACTCCAAACACTAGACCGAAATTGACTGAGTTCTCTTAAAAGCCAAGTAATGAGTCCATGTTGAGAGCACAGCCAGATTAACTCTTCTGACTGCCCTCTGGGCTTTGGGGTGGGGACGTGAATGAGGGGTTCTGTGTGCAGGAAGGGCCTGCCAGGGAATGGGGTGTGAGGTCTGGGCAGAAGGTAGGGAGTAGGAGGAGACTGGGGATGCAGGGTCTGGGCGAAGGGCGGGGGCAGGGGATTAGGGCGTTTACTTGGTGCAGCTCCTGGGGGAAACACGTCTCTGTGGGATACTGGACTTGCAAGCACTGCCCCCCCCCCACACCTCACTTGTGGCCAAGTGGACCTTAATTGAAGACAGGGACAATGGGAGAGGTGGGTGGGGGAAGCCTGCTGGGAAGCACCATTAGCAGAGACTTAGGGGGTGTATATAGGAATGGCAGCATTCAGAACTGCTTCTCCCCACCCCCACGCAGGACTGTGTCACTCAGGGGCTTTAGTGGCTGCAGTCCTGGGCTAAGGGGGCCCCAGGCTCCAGTCCTAAAGCCCCTTTCATAATCCAGCCCTGACAGAGGGTTCTCGTTGGCCATTGACCCCACAGGAGTGAAGAGGGCTCATCCCTAGGAAGTCAGGGTGTTGAGGCGGGGGTGGAAGATGGATTTTCCAGTTCTATACAGCAGCACTTTGCAGAATCAGGGCCTGGATATGGACAGCAGTACCACATTGGCTTTACATTTATGCAGAAATGTTTATCTGAGCTCGTCAAAGCCCGTAAATACCATTTAAGCCCCAGCACACTTGTGGAAAGCAGGTACGTGTTTATAGAATCATGCACGGGGCAGGGGGGAACCAAAGGCGCACGGAAAAGTAGTAACACGAGGACGTTTGCTCAGCGAACCATTTCGGAAGTTTCTCTCACAAAATAAAGCTTCGATTGTCTGGCTCTGTGGCTAAATCCAGCTCTGAATTACACTGGCGTATATCTGGAGTACCCCCATTGGCTTTAGAAGCATGCCTCTACTTTACACCAGTGATTCGAGGCCAGAGCCTCTCACAGGCAGGATTCTTACCATTGTCTGAAGGAACCACCAGCCCCACACGGGTCTGCTGGCTGCACAAGGAGAGCAGGGTCATAAAAGTGACAGGCAATAGTGGTAACGTGATATTCTGACAGGGAGGATGGGGGGAAATGAACAAAGTAGATGATTGAGGTGGACAAACAGAATCTGACAGATGATTAAGGAAATCCCAGACAATTAAGACAGAGCAAAGCAGTTACGAATGTAGTCTGTGAAATCTATGACCAGCCATCTGCATTCTCTCTTTTCCTTATGATAGAGCAGGGTCACACGACCTTCACTAGTCTCTTCTTGTGATGGCTGTTGTACCCTGTTTGGAGCTAGGGTTGATGCATGATTTTGTTTTAGGATACCCAAGATCTAGTAGGTCAAGATGTACTAGGAGGCCTGGGCTATTTGGAATCAGGAGTGTGGGAGCTGTCAGGTCAGATCATGTCTCTGCCTAGTCACTCAGCCAGCTTCTGGCATGGACCAGTCCCCAGAAGAACATGCCAGCCTTAAACCAACTGCGCAGGGTCCAAGGAAGGGTCCTCTCTGACCTCGCCTCCCAGGGGAGCCTGCTCCACACAAAAGGCTCAACTCTGCAAATCACCCAGCACCCCCAACTTACGCTGCACACTGGGGTTCCAGGTGGAGAACATGACACACTCTCCCCACCCCATAGCCTGGCCCCGGCCATTACTGCAGTGACGAGGGTGGCAAAGACACCACGGCTCCACAGTCTGGAACAGGCTACCTACCAGTGGATCCACCATTCTTGCTCCTCCCTAAATCCCTCTACCCCATGGTGCACAGATCTCCATTAGAGTCTGGGCCCAGCACCATGGGCCTCTGGATACTCCCCCTAAAGCATCGCCCTCCTTGGTTTACCCTGCAGCACAGCAATCCTTGCTTAGGCCTCTCCCGCCACACCACTAATCCCAGTGTTTGCACAATTATCTGCCAGTTGGATGGAGATCCTGAGACCCGTGCAGGCATGGGGCATGTCTGAAGTTATTAGAACTTACACACACACGTTAGCAACACTACAGTTCTAGGAGTTGCATCAAGATCCTTGTTCACCATCACGTGGTACTTTATAATTGTGTTATTTAACCTCAGTTTCTGACCTTGGTGGAGTAAGCCTGGGATAGCTGTTCGTTCATCCAGTGAGCCTTACAGTTATATTTAGCTACAGCTCTCTCTCTCTCATGCTGCCATCCTGAAGTGTTCCCTCCCAATTCCTGACTAGGGCTGCAGAACAAGACAAGACAGACTTTAGCTCACCCCTCCTGGGACTGCTGCAGGCCAAGACTAGCTTGTGAGGACTTACCCTCAAGCGGTGATGTGTGCACACAGAGGAGCATCCTCCCTGGTGACGTGCCGCCTCATGACGGGGTGTGGCATCGCGTAGCAGCGTGTCTTTCTCTCTCATAGCGCTCCCTGCAGCCATGCCGCTCCTGCCGCAGTCTGTCTTTTCTCGGAGTCAGCCCTCCAGCAAAGTCCCCTTTTAGACCCGCCGCTTCCAAGGGAGCAAAGAGTCCAGTGCACGATCCCCACAGCCCGTGTCTCTCTTCAGCCCTCATGTACAGGCTCTGCCATCCTCATCGCCTCTCAGAGCATTCGTCGCCCTCAGCAAGGGGCTGTCTACCACGCAGCTGGCAAAGCACTCCTGTCCTGGGACCCATTTTAGGCTGGGCAGCTGAAGGCTGCTGTATCAGGCATTTTGCTTCTGTCCCCTTGACTCCTTCCTACCATGAGCCCTTCTTCAGGACTTCCTTCCAACTCTTCCCTGCCTCCGTGTACTGAGCAATAACCCCAGAGAGCCAGGGCCTACCTTCAGGATAGACACTTGCTCTGTGTTTCTCTCTCTGGCTCCCACACTCTCCCCAGCTGCCTTTGATCACCAATTATGCCTCAACACTCCTCAAGGTGCTCCCCACTGGCTTAATTGGGCTCAGGCCTGGCTTAGGTGGCATGGCATGTATCACCCAGTCCCAGTGTGCAGTGAAGTGGTGCATAGGCTGTGCGCTAGCCCTCTGCCCAGGGGGAATTTCCTCCTCTCTGAGGAGTTATGCAGTGCAGGCAAGACCACTACAGTGCATGCTTTGCTGTCTTTGCTCCGGTGTGTCAGGGCTTTGATGTGGTGACTTGAAGCTCATAGGGAATTCCTCTGCAGTGTCGGCAATCTTTGGAGCAAAACATTGAGAACTGCTGCAGCACTAGGGAAGAGGGGCTCTCTGGAGGCCCAACTGGGCTCTCTCTCCCTCCCAACAACCTGCCAGCCCAGAACTGTGCTGGGGAAACAACCCACATGCCCTAGGTGCAGAGGATCCAGTTGGTGACTTCCCTCCTACCTGCTCTGTGGCCTGGGGAAAATCCACAGAGTGCAGCCAGCCAGGGGCTCCAGCTGGTAGGAGCTGAAGCAGGGAGCACTGGCTATTCCAATTGAAACTACAGACTGTTTTCAGACTGCCTCTGTCCTGCACTGAGTGGCTGTTTTCTCCAATACCGCCCATCCCTAGGGTGACCACATACCCTGTCCTGGCTGGGACAGTCTCCTTTTAACCTCTGTGCTCGACAGCCCGACTCTTTTGGAGGGTTTGTTGTTGTTTTTACAAAAATGGGCATTTCCTGGTTTGCTCTTGCCAACGGATCAGTTTCTAACAGTAAAGGAACAGGTGCCCAAGGCACCTTAGAGGGACACGGAGGAATGTGGACGAGGAACAGTGATGGGAGGAGTTGTCACAGGGTTTGGGTGGGGGATCAGTCCCAGCCCCAGGCAAGGCAGCGCTCGGAGAGCCAGCCCCAGTCCTGTGAGGCATGGGGCGTGGACTCAGCTCCAGTCCCAGGCAGGGCTCACTTGGTTGCTTAGCCCCAGGTGGTCCACCCCAACCCCAGCCGCTGCCAGTGCAGAGCTTGGGGGAGAGTCAGCCCCACTGTGAAGCTGCAGCAAGTGGGGAGAGAGGCTGGCTCAGCCCCAGGCAGCTGGGAGGGGGCAGCTCTGGCAAGCCCTGCTGGTGATGCGGGGAGAAGAGGGGAGATAGCTTAGACGAGCCCCAGGGTGTCCCGATTTTAACCCAGGCCTCCTGCACAGTTTTTTCACCTCTGATTCACCCCGCCCTCTCCTCTTGTCTACCTGTGCCGGCCACATTGTTCATGCTGCTGCTGAGGTTATGCATTCTCCCACCCCGGGGCTGGCCGCTCCATTTAGATTTGCGAGAGCTTTGGTGACCGTCTGCGATTGTATTTGCACAGCTCCTAGCACCAGAGGGGACTGGGTCCAGGAACGGGGCCCCAGTGGGCTACACGAATAAAAATGGCTTAGCCTTTGTTTTCTGCCATCTCGTTTTCACCCAGGCTTTCATGGCGAGCATCGAATGTACCCGCCGGAGCTAAAATTTAACCTTGACCCCAGTGAGCGCCAAAGTTTAAACATCAAAAGCAGCATCGCCCCTTTGGCTCTGTGCGCTCGTCCTATCTGTGTGCAAGAAATAGACATCCAATGTCCTTTTCCCCCATTATCACTGAGCCACATCTCAAAGAATGGAGCTCCAGTCTGCTTATTTACAGGGATGTGACGTTTGCTTTCAAGAGCATGATGCAAAAGCAGGAAGCAAAAGCAGGAGTGGAGGCTGACCTGTATGCCCAGGGAACACCTCAGGGAGCTGTACAACAATGAAGAGGTGTTTGAGGCAACCATGGCTAGAGAAAGACATTGCCATTCCTTGCACATTGCAAGACAAGGCTACACAATTAGCAACAAAAGAATAGTTTTAACCAAGGTATAAGTAAAAAAAATAGGTGTTTGACATTAACTTTTCATCCGGGCTCACTTTCGCACTTGTCACTTTTGAGTCTGACTTGCAAAGGGTTAGGACGAATAGATATTGCCTCGATATAAAACCACGGAACGCCCACATCTTGAATACTACATGCAGATCTGGTCTCCTCATCTCAAAAAAGATATATTGGCATTGGAAAAGGTTTAGAAAAAGGTAACAAAAATGATGAGGGGTTTGGAACGGGTCCCATATAAAGAGAAATAAAAAAGACTTGGACGTTGCAGCTGAGAAAAGAGGAGACTAACGGGGGATATGATAGAGGTCTATAAAATCATGACTGGAATGGAAAAAGTAAACAAAGAAAAGTTATTTACTTATTCTCACAATATAAGAACTAGAGGTCACCAAATGAAATGAGTAGGCAGCAGGTTTAAAACAGATGAAAGGAAGTTTTTCTTCACTCAGCACACAGTCAACCTATGGAACTCCTTGCCCGAGGATGCAGCGAGGGCTAGAATTTTAACAAGGTTCAAAAAAGAGCTAGATAGATTCATGGAGGTTAGGTCCATCAATGGCTATTAGCCAGGATGGGTAGGAATGGTGTCCCTGGCCTCTGTTTCTCTGGAATTGTGTGACAGGGGAGGGATCACATGAGGATTACCTGTTGGGTTCCCTCTCTCTGGGGCATCTGGTGTTGGCCACTGTTGGCAGATAGGATATTGGGCTAGATGGACCTTTGGTCTGACACAGTATAGCTGTTCTTATGTTCTTATAAAATGCCATCTTCCTACTGGGACCTTTATGTAAAACTTCATCTGATACAGCAGTAAAAGAGCCTTTTGTTATGAACAATAAATGTCTGTTAGTGGCAGGCACCCACTCCTGGAGTGTTACTCACACAAAATTCTCTGTCACTCCCACACTCCAGGGACACACACCTTTACCCAGTTCCTAGGGCTCAAGGGATACCCCTGTTAATTTGAATACCCGCCTTACCCAATTCCTGGGGCTCAGGACATAATTTCCTGTGGGTTTGCAGAATCTTTGCCAGTGAAAGGAGCCATACACAGTAATATCATTATGCTCTATTAACAAGTACCAAGCAAGCGAAAGACACATGCTTTCTTTCTTTTTCTATTCAGGATCTGAGGAAGTGAGTTGTAGCTCATGAAAGCTTATGGTATAATGCCTGAATAAATTCATTAGACCTTAAAGTGCCACTGGACTCCTTGTTGTTTTTGCTGACACAGGCTATATCTACACGGGGAAGGTTTGGCGACAAAAGTGCTGGTGACATGCAAAAGTTGACAAAAGTGAAAAACAGTTAAACCAGTTTTTCTGCCTCTCATTGTCGACATTTCCTGGCCACATGGCTAGCACCCTGTCAACATCTAGTGCAACAGCTACAGTGCAGTGTCTTGGGAAAGCAAAGTTGGTCCCTGCACTTCTTGGGTATCCCTTGTAGCTCTGTGAGCTCTATGTGCTGAGGAATAGCTGCACGGCAGTCTCTCCTGCCCTCTCCCTGCAGCAGCAGCCTGCCTGCCGCTGTGTCCCTAGAAGGTCAGAACAGGAGCCCTCCAGAGATTTGCTTTTTGTTCCCTAACCAAGCAGCTCTCTGAGCTGTCAGACACTTCCCGGAGCTTTGAAAGGGGAGGGGCACATGCCTGCAGGGCAGCAGAGATCACAAAACACTAAGCACAGCCACCAGGGCGGGCATTGTGGGATACTAGTGGAAGACAGTTCTCTTGACAAAACAAGCAACCAAGTCCACGCTTGCTCTTTGTCAACAATAAAGGGAGGGGAAAAGACAAAAATCTCTTGCAGGGTCACCAAAACTGGGTGTTTTTCCTAACAAAAGTTGCACTGTAGTGTGTACTCTCTCACTGTTTTGTCAACAGAAGGCATGTTTTGGCAAGAGAATGTGCCAGGGTAGACAAGACCATGGACTAACATGACTACTGTCCAAAACCTATTTTCAATCTATTTCCCCAGGTGCCCCAGAAAGCAAATGCTGAAGTATTGTTACGCTAACGGTTGCTAATGGCTGTTATCAGGTCAGTCTTTGATCCATAGCCAATCACAGACTTCCTTCAAGACCATGGTTCTGCCAAGCACTCTTTCTGCCTGACCAGACATATTCCCCACAGTGCTTTTTTTGTTAAAAAAAAAAAGTGGTGCCGGTACTCCCGGGGAAAAGTTGTTGAGCAAAAAAGGCTGGGGTGGGGCCGGCATTGCCCTTTTGAGAGACACAGTCCCCTTAAAAACATGCGGCCCAGCCAACTATTGGACATTTACATACAGAGGTGCAGGTGCGATCCGTTCTTTCCAGGTAAGCTCTAACTGGAGGTGCTGGTACTGCATACAGGTCAGTACCCTCACAAAAAAAGCACTGGTTTCCCACACGTGGGGTTTGAAGAAGCTGCAGCTTGCGTTGCTTGTGGATTGCAACAAGAGCTTTAATCAGATTGCTCCAGTCTGAAATAGCTCCTTGATCAGGGAATGTAATGTTCATGTTAGTCAACAAAGCTTCTTGTGGAATTCAGGAAATTCTCAATGGGCAGTTTGGGCTTTAATGCAGCTTGTATTGGTTTAGCTTCCGAGAGTAAGACCATTATTCAAATGAATAACAAACACCCTATACAAACCTACTGGGGTGGGCAGCCCTGCTGACCTTTCAGTGCCAGACACTAGCAGGAAAAAGGATCCCCCAGATCGAGATGTCTGTTTGGAGCACTTGGTATGCATGTCTTTAATGTCCTTGTTACTCAGTCAGAAGCAGGGCTACCATGGATATTGCCTGCTTATGCCCCTCTGCTCAGACAGGGTCAGGCCTAGACCAGAGCAGTCACTTTCACCGCACTGCGAGTTATTTTTTACGGTACTGTGAAGCCAGGGACCAATTAAGCACCTTTGTCTTTCAGAACAGCATTTGCACAATTTATTTTTATCTTCTGTATCAGAACAACAAGGCTAGCTAATGGGGGGGACCAGTTGCTGTGGTTACTTGACGTGACAAAGTCTTCCAGTTGCTCTCCATGCTGTGTTGCACAGCCGAGGATAAA
The DNA here is from genome assembly GCF_052426305.1 of Pelodiscus sinensis. Lineage (NCBI taxonomy): Eukaryota > Metazoa > Chordata > Testudines > Trionychidae > Pelodiscus > Pelodiscus sinensis. The sequence goes on from NC_143078.1 coordinate 3,149,696, forward strand.
TTGGGATTTGTGGCTTGCAGGGAGGAGATGGGGAAAGAGAGGGTGGAGCACAACTATCAATAGATGCACATGCCATGCTGATTGCATAGCTGGGAAGGGTTTTCAAAGAGCTGGTATTTAATTGCCTTCCATTTGAACGTGTTTGTCCGCCACAAAGAAAGCTTAACTTTGAACTCCACCGCACGAGCTGTAATCTTGTTTTCCCATTGTGAAAATTAAAGGCATCTCTTATTTACTCTTAGAAAATGATGGATAATTTCAAGCTCTTTGGTCTGCACTTGTGGCTAGGGGAGGTAGGATGACAGGAAGAATGACCAGGGAGAACCATCGTAGATCAACCTCTTTAAAAGATAACAGAAAATAGTGAATTGTGTTTTTTTCTTCACTCAGCGCAGTCAACCTGTGGAACTCCTTTCCAGAGGATGTAGTGAAAGCTAGGACTTTAACAGGGTTAAAAGAAGAGCTAGATAGATTCATGGAGGTTAGGTACATCAATGGCTGTTAGCCAGGATGGGTAGGAATGGTGTCCCTAGCCTCTGTTTCTCTGGAGGTGGGAGATATGGGCAGGATCATGTGAGGATTCCCTGTTGTGATCCTTCCCTCTGGGGCATCTGGTATTGACCACTGTCAGCAGACTGGACGCTGGGCTAGATGGCCCTTCGGTCTGACCCAGTCTGACCATTCTTATGTGTCCTTCAAGGTGGAATATACTCTTGTACAGAGGCCCAGCGCAAGGCCTCTATTCCACTGGCAGCCCATTTAGAGCTTCACAATAGGCATTAAACATGATTCCAGTGGTGTAAAGACCACATGCTACTCATCTTTGTATGACGTGTGTGAATTTTATCTTGATGATTCCCTGTTCTATTCATTCCCTCTGAGGCACCTGGCTGGCCCTTGTCACTGTCAGGAGACAGGAAACCGGGCTAGATGGACTTTTGGCCTGATTCTGTATGGCTGTTCTTATGTTCTTAAGTGACATTGAACACAGATTACTGGCTATAATAATAGTTATATGATGCAGTTCCTACATAGCTAATGATCATGCAGCCTGCTGCTTTGTAAAAACCTTTGGATTACAGAAGTCTGGTCTACAGTTAAAGTAGACTGACACAGTTACAACACCCAAGGTTGTGAAAAATGTCTCATCCTGAGAACTACCTCTCCACTGTAGACGTGCCTAGTTTGAAGAATGAATTCTACTGTCTGCGTCTTAGAGAGACCTAATCATACTGATGGGAAAACCCCTCTGACAATTCAGGAAACATCTACAGTGCAACGCTACAACAGCGTTGCTACAACTGCACTGTGACAATGGTTGGAGCGTTGACAGCCTATGTGTGCAACACCAATACAACAACCAATTATACTACGCTTGTTTGTTCACGAGTCTCTGACCTCCAGGCAATCCCCTGACTTGCCTTTTTTCTCTAAAAAGAATTCTGGGTTTAAATTGGTTTTACTGGAAAAGGTCAGTCTGAGGAATATGCCTCTGTCCAACCACCTCTCACATGGCGTGTCGTACCAACATTTATCTAATCAATAGTACATTGATCCCCTGTCATAAGATACCATTCTCATTTGGCTCCAACATCATGTAGTGCATGGACTTATTAGCCTTTCAGTGGCAGGGGCCTCTGTGTGGACGTGCATTGGATCAAACATGAAATGAGTTTGATCAACTCAAACTCATGCAGGCTGGGAATGGAAAGCACGTATCAGAGTTCTTAGCTTGTTTCTGCCTGGCCATTACATGGTGTTTCCCTGTGGCATATATCCTAACCCGTCATGTTGTCTAACCTTAAGAGCCTACAATTTCTCGAAAGACTAATAAGAAACATGCCAAAGAAAACGTTCTTAACATCAATATCATTTCCTATTTCTTAATTTCATCCGGTTGCCCCTCGGTTCAGTCTAATACTGAACATCTGCAGTGGAGTACAAAGTCCTAGTTTGGTGAAACGTTGAGAAGATGCCTGTCATACAAACAGTGGGGAAGAAACTGGATTCCCCAGGCTTGTAGTAGTATGTGGAACATTTTTATCCATTAGAGGCCAATAAACAAATGGGACTTGAAGATGAAGTCAATGTTAGGAATGATATATGGAGATATACCTGTCTCATAGAGCTGGAAGGGATCTTGAAGAGTCATCAAGTCCAGTCCCCTGCCTTCATGGCAGAACCAAGTACCATTTCTGACAGTCAGATTTACCCCAGAACCCTAAGTGGCCCCCTCAAGGATTGAACTCACAACTCTGGGTTTAGCAGGCCAATGCTCAAACCACTGAGCTCTCTCTCTCTCCCCTCTTCCCTTAGCATGCAACCCCGACACACTGTCAAGGTGACATTTTTCACTGGCAATTAGTAAAATATATGACAACAATATTAATATTCATTTCTTGCCTAGCCGCGCCAGGTCATGTATATCCATGTTAGATATTAAATAACCCTATAAGATTATATTGGGTACCATAATAAGAACTGGCTACCTCTGACATTTACAAAATGCTCTAAACATACTTGCCTCTGCCCACTTTTGTGGTTCATTACATGCCTTCAAACAACTTTTATCACAACTGTAGTCATTCACCACAAAGCTGGTATTTACATTTCAAATAAAAGTTACAATCCCACCCGTGATGATCTTCACCCAGGTTCTTATCTCCTCATTTATTTGTCTGTATGCAAAAATGATTTTAACAAAGCTGTGATGTGTTGCTAGACAGCAGCTGCATTGGAGTGCCCAACAATGCTTCCAACACAACATTTTTAGACTGCCTGGAAGTGAAAAAACAATCTGATTGTATTAAGGGAACAGGAGCTCTTTAAAGTGACACAACACTACTAAAGAAAGCAGGGACTACTGTTAGTATGTTGGTAACGATGGAAATTTGCATGGATGGTTAGCCCTTAAAATTAGGGAGAGAGCCAGCCCTTTGGAGCAAAATAATTAGGGTTTCACTTGGAAGCATGCTCCTTTCCATACGTAGTGACTAACCATGATGTAGTATAGTAAGTGGAAACTGTCATCTTTAATGCATTAATAGTGTAAAGGTAACTCATTTACACGTGTCTAAATTTTTGCCCATAATAGAAGGCTGATCATTTATTTTAGAGCTGACAGTTTCTCTTTTATTTGCTTAGAGCTGAACATAAGCTACTTTATTTCATTTTCAAAACAAAATCTTGAGCTTACTTTTCGATCTGTAATGGATTGGATCAAGTGTTTGGGATTCAAACACAGTTGAATGTTGCCTGACTAATTATAATCCACTCATTTGTGGTAAGTACAGCACTTTGCCCACTGTCCCGGCTTTATTTTAGTATAGAGAATTAATGACTCTCCCAAAAATCCTTAGATAATTATATCATGCCATTTATTTCTAACCTGAACTCCTCCTTGACTCTGTGAAGGAAATCATTTGGGAATTTGCTTAAGCAAAGATGGATTGAAAACTTCAGAATTTGTCCCTGAACGAAAGAAAACCTTTTGGTCATAACATCATGGTGGAAAGCAATAAAATACCCCTCTCTGCTTTGTTTCTAATATATTGTCAGTCAAGGTTAAAGAATGACTGGGAAAATAGAATCTTGCTTTTTCTGCTCATCTGATTAACTTCTGCTCTGTGGGAAAATTAGAATCTAAGGGACCATTTTTCCTGCACTACATGCAGTTGGGGTGAGCATGATGCAAGCAAACAAGGAGTGAGACAGTTCGTACAGCAGCAGAGTTGGTTTTATGGTGTCATGCCTTAAATCTATTGCCAAGAAATGCTCTTATAAGGAATAGTCCTGTCCCTTTTCTTTCCTTGAGAGGCACTGATTCCAAGAATGACTAACCAAATGACTCATGTTATATGTCTCTCATGCACTGAGCAACAGGAAAAATAAGTCACCTCTTTTAAGCTGGCTTTTAAATACTATCCACCTAAGGATATATTTGCAATACAGGTTGAAACTCTCTGGTCTGGCACTCTCTGGTCTGGCAACTTCCATGGTCTGGCATGATTTCAGTTAGCCAGATGTCAACTTATCATGGGTGTGGCCAAGTTTCCCACTATCTCAAAAAGTTTGTTTACATCCACCAGCCCTGGCTCTTAATGTTCTGTGCTGTTTAGCTCTAATTTACCCCTAAATGTGACCATTAGGCAGTGGAAGTGTTGGTAATGCTGCTAGACAATATTGACCTCCCGTGGTCTGGCAAATTCTCTGGTTCGGTACCGGTCAGGTCCCCAGGGTGCCGGACTAGAGAGGTACAACCTGTACATGCAACAAGGAACCAGGACGGGGGAAGAAACAAGCCATTACTTTGAGTCACTCTGATATTCTAAGCATTCAAGTCTTAATTTTAGATGAGGCATAAACTGATTTAGGCCAAGGACTTTTCTTTCTGACCTACAGACCATATTAAGCAATGGTGTATTTCCATCTCGGTTTTGTTCTGTTTCAGCATTCCTGCTCAAATTGAAAGAGCAGGGTGCAATCGACCTACAAGAAGGATTCAACGTGAGTTGTAGTCTCAGCAGAGAGATACATTTCCTTGTCTCTGCGGTTGTCATAATCCTGCATCAGAGAAGTAGGTCAACAACCACACCCCAAGGAATGGTCATGGCAGATCCCGGTGATATTTTCTGAACTATGCAGTGCCAAGGTGTACGTCAGTACTCCACAGATGGGACCCAGCAACTGGTTCTGTCAGCGCAGAGTTAAATATGAATGATGGCTCAAAGATTAGAATGTATTAGTACTCCTGGTGGCAGTGTCAGCACACAACTCAGGATGGAATGGATACTAATAACCCCCATTCACCTCAGCTGCTTTACAGGGAAGAGTGCGGGGGCATTGGCAGAGGGTACTACAGAGAAACAACATCCCAACTGCATGTGCAGAGACATAGCATGAGAAGAAAACCTATTCTGAGACTTCCAAGCCAGTTTTGCAGACTCAGAGGATTCAGTTAGATTCATCTGAACTTTTTGGGTGCTTTCCCACACTTGCTCTGATTTCCCGGCAGTCTGAAGTTCATTCATTTCTAATTTCTGTGGACGTGGCCTATGGGCCGTAGCTCACCTGCTCCTGAGTTAGTGTGAAGTGGTGTAACTCTAGTGAAGTTGACGGCTTGCGCCATTTCAGGATCTGGCTCAACAACTTTCACCATCCCCTGAATGACTCCAACCCCCAGTTAGTACAGGGGTGGGCAATCATTTTTGATGGCGGGAGGGCACTCCAAGATTTTGGTAAGTGGTCAAGGACCACACTTTTCTACGGAGAGGGTGCCGGGTCTGGGATGCAGGTTGTGCACAGAAGGAGGTTTGGGGTAGGGATCTGGGGGGCAGGATAGGGTGTGAAGTCTGAGAGGTAGTTTGGGTGAAGGAGGGGGTTGTGATATGGGGTAGGGGACTTGGGGTGCAGCTTCTGGAAGAGAATATGGGTTCAGAGGAGGATTCTAGCCTGGGGGCAGGGCGGAGTAGGGGGTGCAGAGTCTGGGAGGGAGTTGAGATAAGTGAGGGGGTAGGGTGCCAGAGGCAGGCTCTGGCTGGGAGGTGCTTATCTAAGCAACTCTGGGCCAGCAGCATTCTCAAGCCAGCAGCCCCGGAGCACTCAAAGCAGCTGGCTGTTCAACGCAGCTCTCTGTGTGGCCAATAGGAGTTGAGACATTTTGCTTGTGGCAGAGGCAGCGCTAGAAGCTCCCCATCCCTACCCCTACCCTGCAGTGCAGACAGCCACAGGGAGCAGCCAGCCTCTCTGAATGGTGTTGCTCTGTGCCACAGGGGTGGCCCGTGGGCCAGATCCAAAGCCTTGGTGAGCTGTATCTGGCCCGTGGGCTGTAGCTTGCCCACCCTGCATTAGTGTGAAGTGGTGTAACCCTAGTGAAGTTGACGGCTTACGCCATCTCGGGATCTGGCACAAGAGCTTTTACCCTCCTCTACATTGACATCAGAAAAATAAGAAAATTGGAAAAGGAAAACAAAATCACATTTTAGTTCCTTGCAGAATCTAAAGCGTTAAGTTGTATTCAGAAGCAACAGTCAAGTTGAGCAGCTTAAAAAAAGGTTAAAAAAAAAAAAGCTGTGTGCAATCAGAAAGTATATTTATCTAATATGCTAAGGCTCTTCGGATGGCGAAGGAATAAGTCAAGGGGCATGCATACAAGAAACAATGTTACACCTTGCTCTGTGTTAGGCTCCAATGTTATTACCCCTTTCCAGAAACCTGACATTTTTAGAAGCAGGAGAGAGCTGACAGAGGTGTCAATAAGCTAATTTGTGGCTTGTTAGAGAGTTACACTTGTTTATTGGCATTTAACTAGACAAGATATTGATGTTAAGACAGTGGGCGGAGGGAAATGTCTGAGCCAGTAGCGTGTCTTGCTGGAAAATTAATTTGAATCTTCTGTATGCCCCAGACTGTGGACATAATCCGTTACTAAAGCACAGACGTTCGGCTGAAAATGAAACTAGGAGCATGGAGCAGTCAGCAGGTCTTTGACCAGAGACACAGTTTAGTTTTAATTTAAGACTCACGCTGGACATCTAACTAGTGTATTTTATCCTAGAAAGTTTAAAAAAGGAAGAACAATGTTTTCCGACACAAATGGTTTTCTTAACAACCAGGAACAGGGGTCGCTTGTGGCCAAGGAATGAATGTTGTTTGAAAGCTTAGCAAAAGCTCATGCAGCTCTTAATGTCATCATCTTCCTCAGAAGGGTGGCACTGTATTGCCAGGATTATGTGTAGTCCTGCTGAATACTGTTTACAGTTCCTCCTCCCACCATGTGCATGATCTTTCTGTAAGAAGGTCAATGCATTCCTATTTTTGTTCGTTGCTACAGTGCATGATTAGAAGTCTGCAAATCCCACCTACGTATTACTATGACTATTTTTGAAAAGTAACCATGTATATTAAGACTTCATAGGTGCATCTACACAGCACCCTAAACTCGAAATAGGAGACGCGACTTGTGAGTAGCTCCGCTGATGCTAATGGGATGGATGAATGGGATGAACCTGGATTTGTACTGGTGGAAATCTATTTGAAGTCAGTGCAATAGGTAGTTGACATACATTAGCCATGTCAGTCACTTCTCCAAACATCATGACATTAGACAGCGCTGGGCATGTACGGCCCATCAGGGTTCTGTGTGGCCCACGAGCCATTATGTTTACCGCTGCCAATGTGCAGGGTTGCCAGATTCTGCTGATTTCTACCCACGTAGTTTGTTTCCTTACCGGTGTTACTAAAGTGACACACACATAAAGCAAAGGAACATGAAGGGAGGTGTGTGCTAATTGCGTTAGCCCCATGGCCATGCGTCTCGTTGGGGTGGCAGAAGGAGTCTGAATTAAGGTGAATGGGGACTCCGGTTTCAGACTGTCTGCAGAGTCTGGCAGGCATGAGGTTACACTCAGTTCTCATTTTCAAACTATTCTTCACATCTATATGGGCAGCATAGAAGAGTATTTAAAAAAAATCCAAACTGAGATTCTGACTTCTGGGGCCCTAGACACAAACCTAAGGCATATAGGCCTGAATCCAGCCCTGCTTGAAGATGGTATTTTAAATGGGTCTCTATAAACTCTTAAAATGACAGAAAAGCAGTGAGCATCACACTGACCTGACATTCTAGAAGTCTTTGCCGGTCCTATCACTGGTGCATGGGCAGCCTCGGGATGGTTTTTTTTTAAATGCCCCTTAAAAAACACAGATATTTAGGTGAGGAAAAACAAATCAAAAGCTCTTCCAGACCACTCCACCTCAGCAAGCATGATGGCCCTGACCCCCACAGCAAGGAATAAACAAGGTGCCAAGAAATGTCACAAGCCATTCAAGTTAAAGCTACAAAAGGTGGCGTGGATGCGCCAATACATCTCCGCCTTGTCAGAGCAGGATTTCACTCGTCGAGTGAAGAACAAGCAGTGATGCCCTCAGAACCTTGGTCATTTGTCAGACCTGAGATGATTGCACAGTTTACCATATTGGCTATTCCTCCCTGTTTAGTAACAGGGCTTAATCCAGAGATGGGAATAGGTGCCCAGTTCTTGTCACCGTGCGTGCACACCCTGGTCATGTTCAGGTGTGACTAAGGGTGGCATGGACAATGTGATAACCCTTGTGGGGCAGACTCCAAGCCTCACGGACCCCACAATCCAAGTTCCATGGAAAGAGCACTAGCAACAGTGTAGTCTAATAAACAGCGTCAGTAGTGCAGACATTCTCTACAAAGCAGAGTGGCCTATTAGCTAGAGGCTTGTACACCCCCTCTTCCTAACAGGGCAATGCGGCCGGCTATCCCAAGTCAGTACCCTTGCCTGCATGGCAGAGTGGCCTAATAGCCAGCCACAGTCCTAGGATAGAAATAGTCCCCCGATCATGATCTCATTGCAATACGTTCCCATGGTATTTTCAGATGTGTAGCTATCCTGTTTCTAGATTGGTATCAAGAGCTCTTCTAAACAGTTCCACCTCAGCAAATGTGATAGAGCAGACCCCCCGAAGCAAGGAACAAACAAGGTTCCAAGAAATGTCAGGAGCCATTCAAGTTAAAATGGAAAAGGTGGTCTGGATGCCCCAAGACACCTCCTGGTTTTCTCTTGTTTGCCAGAGTTTAGCTGCAACGTGAGGTGTACACAGATAGATGGTCACTGTAAAATATTTGCACCTGCCATTTCATCCTATGCCACGGGATATGCTAAGTAGTCCACATTCCGCCCCTTGCTCACTGCTTGTCAGAAGCTAGCGGCGCACAGGCAAGCTGCTTCTCATCGCTTTGTGATACGCTTCTCAGAGCTCTCACCGGGCCTTTGCGAGTGAGGGAAATTGTTCTGCAAGGAAAAAACCCAACCCTACCACACAATTCATTCTGGCATCCCTTACCCCTGTGAGTGCTTCTTCTTACGTAGCACTGAGACTGCTCCTGGCAGAGTCAGTGGAACTAGTCAGAAACCAAACCAGTCATATTTGCCACCAAATGGCCCATAAGTTGACAGAAACCTTTTAAAAAACACAGTAAATGGTTACCTGTTAATGGATTTAAGTAGCAGGTGAATGGGGGACATTTGCCACCCATTGCTGCTATTAGTGGGATTAAAGTGATTATATTACTTTCCAAAATCATCGTTTGTATTCCACAGTACCTGGAAGGGCTGTACAAACAGGGGAAAATGGTTCCTGCCCCCAAGGAACTTATAATTTTATAGTGCCTGAGTCTCTGCAATCCCATGTTACAGTCATGTTTGAATGGCAATTCGCTTGACCACTTTCACCATCAATGGGGGTTTTAAAAACCCGACCTGCGCAGAGAGGCTGAGCTGTCTCGCTCCAGTCCAACAAAGCATTTTGTACATGCTTAACTTTAAGTACATCAACATTCCTCTTGACTTCACTGGAAACATTCATCTGCTTGAAGTTAAACATGCGCTTAAGTCATTTCCTGGATCAGGGCCAGAATGCTCTGCATGGAAAGCACCTTGCAGGATCTCCAGCTGTTAGTGCTTAAATATGGAACAGGTTAGAGTACCAGGGCTCTGTTTAGATCCATAATGCAACTATTTCACAGGGAGTATCAACTATGAAATAATGGCTCTGCAATCACAATCTGGCCAGCTCCTGCCATTCCCCATGGAAATCGTCTTCCACCAGAGATTAAGCAATCATGAGAATTCATTACAGAGTTGCCAGTTCCTTTGCCTGTACATCTGAGCTCCTTGGTTGATTTACCTGCTTAGTCAAGGATTATTTTTTGGATTTCCCTTCTCCAAAAAGCCTACGCCTTATCAAATGGAAATCAGAATCCATTTCTCAGATCAGCAGCTTGGATCGAAGCTGAGGAGAAACGGAGGTCACATAAGATGCAGCCGCTGTCATAAAGATGTGCCTGGCTTTCCCTCCTTAATATTTAGGAATAAAGGCCCGACCCTGAACGGAGGTGCTGCATGCTCTCAACTCTTCATGAAGAGAATAACTAAGACATCGGTTGTATGATGTGTCACATAAGATACTGCAAGAAATCTTTCCTGCCCATCTCTTCTTTCTGCTCACATACATGCATTTTATGTAACAGTTACAGCTGGGAACTAGAATTAGAACTTCTGCGTTCTCAACCCGATGTGGGATCTTTGACAATTCGCTGAACTCCATTCCTCAACGTACCCATTGCTAAAAACAATGATCATGAATCTGGTCAAAGCTTCAACATTTTTGGTGCTAATAGGTGTCAAACAACTCAGTGTAGAAGGGCCAAAAAATGAGTATTTTCACTTCCCTCCCCGCCCACTTTGACTAATAACCCTGCACAGCCTCAAAGGCATGTTCTGAGGACTGATTATAGTCTGTAAACACAGCAATTCAAGTCAAAGTTGCCATGGAATTGTGAAGGGGTACCATTTCCAATCAGTAATAAAATTCTCACTCTTGATTTGAAATCAATAACTTATTCAAATGGAAAACAAATTCACTGAAATGCCTGCTTACACAGGTTTCCACTTATACTCAGCTTCATCACTCTGGGATCCATTGCTTCTTCCTGAGCCACAGCTGGGGAAATGCATTGTGTTCAAAAGTGCGTTACCTAGCTAGCATGATGCGAAAAGCGGTTTTAGCCAACATGTTTCAAAGTGACTAGTGATTTTGTGGGCTTCCATTTGAGACTCTTAAGAAGTCTGATTTTCAAAGAGTGAGTCCCTCAATGCTTTCTGAAAATCATGTTCTTTTAAGAAGTTGCCATCTGGACGCCCACCATTAAGATATAAGCATTTCTAGCTACTTCTGAACATTTTGTGCCTTGCCCTTCGGATGGAGGAGGACAGTTGTATTTTCAGATGTGTTAGTGGATTGTGCTTATCCTTGCCTGTACTGCTAAGGGCACAATTCTGCTTACCACAATATGAGATAACGTTTTGAAATGGTGACTTTTGCCTGTGTAAATATGATTCACGAGGTCCTCCTTTGTACTGCACAGAACCCATGGTCATGTTCTGAACATCATTACACTGTGATTAGTGACTCACTCTGGCGTCTCAGATGCGTGGAGCATGCCACTTTCTTTGTTTTCCCATTTTTCCAGCTTATATCTTCACCTGCATCTCTCGTTTAAAGTTGTGTTTTTGTAGGCACAAGGGGTAATTTATAGGATGCTTTTACTGATTAGTAGATTTTCTAGTGTAACAAAGAGATTTTAAAAAAATATACAGCACAGGGAACCCCATTCTTTTCCAGAATGGAGGATCTTGCAAACAAACAAAGATCATTAACAACTGGATCTTGACAAAAGGCCTGAACCTACCAAAATCCCTTTATTTGGATGGGGGGGTTGGATGATCTTCAAGCTTGTTAGGAAGCAAAGACTCAGCTACACTGAAGCAATTTCACTCTGGTCAAGAGATTCTCAAGCTCAGAAAGATGCGAGCATTAATCTCTCTTCCATGCCAATTGAGGTGCTTCAAGGAGAGATTTTCCAGTCCTGAAGTACTGAATTTAATGCAGAACTTATCCAAAAATACTACCATAATTCCTTTTCAAGTGATCAGCCATTGCTTCTGCCCTGAGCAAGTTTAAGATAACAGAATCATAAAATCCTTCTTTGTATATCAAAGGTGTCCACTGAGTTTTAAGATTTGAATTCCAGGTTAGTCTTTATTTAACAATTCACACACTCACAAAAGGCCTCCCTGTTTAGCTAAGAGACTGCGCCTAGGCATGACTAGACAGAAATAATGATCTTAGTGGATCAAAGTATTCACAAAAAGTCAAGATGTAGCCTGAATACCAGTTATACAATTTATCAGCAAGTGAAATTATTTTTAATCCATTTCAAGAGAAACACATAAATCTATTGTTTTGCTTATTAGCATTTTTAGCCTCAGTGACTCCCGGCTCTGAGAGCTACGGATTGATTTGCATCAGGCATCTCTCTCTGGCATGTTTTTGTTTGTTTGTTGAAACCAAGGAATCTGAGCACTCTCTGCAATGCCCGTCTGCCATTCGGAAGGGCAGCTGAAAGAAGGCTAAGCAGGAGCTTTTTTACAGTGTATCAAGCCATGTTTCTCTAAGTGAGTTAGCATTACTGAAAGATGCCAGACTGATTGCCTTGTAGAGTGACGTGTTAAATTTATCCACAAGCTGGGACGTGGCAGGGCCGGCTTCCGCTCAGCTTGCCGGTGTGCACGCCAGTCTAGACGGGATCTTTCAGAAAATAAACCCTTTTCCGGAAGATACCTTATTCCCTTATTCCTTATTTTCCGCAAGATCCCATCTAGATTGGCGCTTTTTTCCGGCAAAGCCCCGAGCCGGAAAAAAGCGGCAGCCATGTTCATGCAAATGCCGCGGGGGATATTTAAATCCCCCGTGGCATTTGCAATTCCGACTGGTCTCATTAGCATCCCTTTTCCGGAAAAGGGTGCCAATGTAGACATAGCCTGGCTGTTGAGGAGGCAGAGTGGATTAGGGCAGCAAGGCCATGGCCACATGAGATCTGCTTCCAAGACTTATGAAGAACAAAGGGCTTTGCCTAAGAAGCGTTACACTCAGCTCTTCTGCTAGGGACCATGGAGTTCAGTCTCTTCTCTTGCACAACGTCTTCATGTCCCTCTGAGAACCTGCCTGATTTAACTCTCCTGTTCAAGGCAGGGCAGTCTGCCTGCTCTAGTCAAAGAAGGTGCTCAGAAACTCTGCTTATAAGGGCTTAACTAAGAACTTGGGGTCACCAAATGAAATTAATAGGCAGCAGGTTTAAAACAAACAAAAGGAAGTTTTTCTTCACACAGTGCACAGTCCACCTGGGGAACTCCTTGCCAGAGGATGTTGTGAAGACCAGGACTTTAACTGGGTTCACAAAAGAGCTAGATAAATTCATGGAGGATGGGTCCATCCATACTTATTAGCCAGGATGGGTAGGAATGGTGTCCCTCGCCTCTGTTTGTTAATGGCTGGAAATGGGTGACATGGGTGAGATCACTTGATGATTATCTGTTCTGTTCAGTCCCTCTGGGGCACCTGACATTGGCCATTGTTGGCAGACAGGTACTGGGCTAGATGGACCTTTGGTCCAACCCTGAGTGGTCATTCTTATGTTCTTATATTATGTTCTAAACAGACAGAATCTTTCCCTACCACGCAATCTCTTTCTTGTGAATTCTAAGGAGGCATCATGCCTATTTTAGTGGTAATTAGAGCTGGTAAGTCCCTGCTAATGGCTTCCCATTGCTCAGTGTCTCTAATTAAACAAAGAAATATTGTCCAAGTAGAACAGCAGCAAGAGAATAGAGATTCCTGTATGGGTCTTAAATTCAGTCATAACCACGCCTCCTGCTCATGTCCAGCAGTTGGGGCCAGAGCATTGCTATCAGCATGTGTAACAAATGGCAAATGCTAAAGCGTCCAGACATTAGGGATAAAACATCATCATGGTAATGAAAATACTGCACAGAATTAGCACCGTTCAGTTGCCTTCCTGGTCCCCTAGGGACAGAGGTAACTAGCATTCTTTTCCTGGCTCTGCTGGCAATGATGGAATGACCTTGGGCAAGTCACTTACACAGACAATGAGAGGTGTGATGTGGGTTAAAAAACCCACAAACCTACACATAGGAAGTCAGTGTCAGAACCAGGAAGAGAATCCAGGCCAGGCAGCTCCACTTCCTGGCATTTTGTACCTCTAGATCACATTCCCTGAAGCCAGAGCATAGTGGCTGGATGGTTTGGACAAGATGGGACATAAAAGAGAGTGGAACAAAAAAGGCAGTTCTTTGTGCTATCCATATAGTGCAGTCATTAAAGCATTAACATCAGAGTTTTAGTCTTTCACTCGCTCGGCTCGGGGGTGACTGACCACACGAAGTACAAAGCCATGAGTGAGCGAGGACCAATATATACTTGTTAAGTGTGTACACCAGACTGCAGGGAGGGGGACCCATAAACCAATAATAAAAACCAGAAGCAATCAGCACAGCCGAGAAAAGCGATCCCTGTGGTACGGCATCCATTCTCATAAGCAAAGCAGGTTCTATGTATTCCTTTTGACTGTTGACATGATTTAACACACACACTTAAAAAAAATTAAAGGACAGCTCCTTAAATTTGCAGCACATGCATATTCCCCCAATCTGATTCACTTGTTCTGAATCAAAAAGGACCCACATCGTCAATTTACTATAATGTTGAATCAGGCGGTGAAATCCTCAGCATCATTTCAGCTCTCGTAACCATAAAAATAATCCAATAATTTTTAAATGAACCATTTATCATTTTTCCTCTTTAATTGCCTTCTCAGCTTCCAGATAAGTGGGAGATTGCTTTGATGGTAACCATTTAACACAATGTTTTGGAGATTAAAGAAATGCAATTGGCACACCCTTTGATTGATTTGGTGTTTTGTAGCTGTGATTGGCTCGTAATTGTAAAGCTTCCCTATGGGGTGGGAATAGAACCCTGCAGTCGTAGAACTCTGGAGTAGTCAGAGCATGTTCCCTCTAATCTTTTCCATGTGTGTGCAGAATAAGTTTTGTTGTGTGTACTGAGGCATGTGTCTAAGTGCACCACAAGGAGAAACAAAAAACCAAGCTGTGGGTGCTCTGTTTGTCAGCTGGATGGCACCTGAATCACTCCTGAGTGCACAGCTTACAGGGAACACTGGTAGTCAGCTACAGAAGATACAGAAAGTCCTGCTTTACTTAGAACACAAGACAGCCAAGGGTTAATTTTGGGCAGCCCAACGCACACATACAGGGGTTTTAGCTTAAAGGTAAGAAGCCTGATTCTCCTCTCACTCACTATTGCACTGAAATAACTCCATTGGCTTCGGGGAAGTTATCTGATTTGCAATGCAGCTCAAAAAGGAGAATCAGGCTTGCTGTAGTGATAACAAAGGAATTTGACCCTCTTTGGATGTGTCAGTTTATCCATCTGTAAAAGGAGTAGAGCAACATGTTGCTACCAACTAGGAGGTTCATAAAGTTTAATTCACTGATACATCTGAAGTGCTTGAGAGCCACAGATGAAAGATACTGTAAAATGGGAAAATCTTCATGATCCGGAGGGCTTTGTTCTGATCCTAATAACACCCTCAGGGGCAGACCTGGAAAAACTCCCCTGGAGCGAGTGGTGTTACTGTGAGCACCTACAGCTCCCATTGACTTCTTTGGTGAGTGCGCTGCTCAACCCGCACTTCTGAATATCAGCCTAGAGGAGATGAATGCGCCCACTAAAGTCATCCTGTTTTGCACACAAAACTCTCCTATCGTGAAGGGCGTGATTGAAGAAAACACATGATGGGGAAAACAGAGCTGTGTCTACACAGCTTTCTAGAAAGCATCAGTTAAGTCACACTCTGTGCGAATGCCATTGTCTCTCAAGCATACATGCAGCCCCTTTCCTTGGTCTGCTAACTGATCCTCTGCCACCCTTATTTCAGCCAGCCCACCAATCTGCTTCATAACAGCCTTTTGCTTCCTGCTCACCCTGGCTTTGTTTTCCATTAAGACTTTTTTTAGCTTCCTCACCATACACACTGTCCTATAGATAATCAGGAATGTTGCTAACGCTGGGGCCTTGTTACTTAAATGTCGGGACGTTGATGAGGTGGAGTATGGTCAATTAAGCACAATCCCTGTTGAGATGTTGCAATCGGGCATCGTGGCTAGCCAGGGTTTTTTACTTCTCTTGCTGAATGAAAAGAAATCAAGGAAGCATGTGGCAAAGTACCCAGGGAAGAAAAGAATATTGGGTTGAAAAAGCCGCAACACATCCCTAGCAATGCAGAGCACAATAAATCAAAGCATTGATCCAGAATCACTACTGCCCTTCTAGGGTCAGCTCTCCATGCTCTCATGGGTGATAGCTTCTTGAATTGTTAAGGTCAGTGGAGCAGAAAAACCTGCAGCTGCTGGCTGGGTAGCAGGGCTTCTGTACACCATCCCCGGCGTTCTCCTGACTCCGTTTGAAAGCAAGTGGCAGAATGCAGTGGTCCACAGGGGGTTTGTTTCAAGTTGGAAAATATACAAGTGTATGGGGGGAAAGTTGATGTGCTGTACATTGGAGACAGCCCCAAACCGAACTCTCCAAACTCAAAGCACGTGTAGATAGTAGTGAAATTCAGATTGAGATATGATCTGGACTATGAACCTTAGGATGTGCTTCTGCCTAAATGAGAAGTAGGGAACCTACCTCCAGCTTGCCAGGATCCAGCCCCTGAGACTTAGGGCTCCCCTCCAGGACTGGAGAGCTCCTGCCCCCTCCTGCCCCGACCCCACACTTCCACTCCACTCCTGCACTGCACCTTCCGTCCAGCCCCCCTATTCCTAGCCTGCTTCTGCACCCTACAACCCTCCCAGGACCACCAACCCCCAACCCACTCCTGCCCCCTCCCTTCCACCCCACACCCCAAGCCTCCTTCCTGGCAGCTCCCTCCCACACATTGAACTCCTCATTTTGGCCTCACCCCAGAGCCTAAGGGAGCCCACAAAATCTACAAGCCCTGGTCCCTCTTGGCTCTGTTGTGTGAGGGGAATGTGGGGATTGTCTGTCTGCTCCTCAGTCAATGGATGCTTTTTTGTTTCCCACCTTTGTGTGCCCCCCAACTGATTTTTCTGTTGGTCAGCAGCCCCTGACCCAAATGCTTCTTCAAATGCCTCTTGGGTTTATAGAGGGAGGGGAGCCACTCAGGAGCCACAATGCTGCTGTCTCTCAGCACTTTTGAGGTGGGACTTCCCATGGTCTGTATCCACAGTAGGTTGGGAGCAAGGGGTGGCAGCCACAAATATCTTGTCAGGGCAGCAGCATAGAGGACAGTGCTACCTGGCAGCACTGTACGCCTGGGTTTCAGGCCCGCCTGGCCTTCTAACTAGTAGTACTGAGTGACTCTGTCAGCATGTTAATAATAAATATTCAGGCAAAAAGAAGACCTGAGATGTCACAAGGGCAGAAATACTGGCACTTTTCACTCTGGTAGGGTGCTATTGCTCCATATGCAGAAAAAACCCATTTGGAATGCAGTGAAACATGTATCATTTGCCAAGCTTTTGTAATGCATCCCTGCCATTTTTCTAGATGCCACAAACAGCCTGACTACCATGACTGTGAAACTCATTCCATAATCCAGAGCCACTTCCACCACACACAAACAAACCCAGTGTTATATGGTAACAAATGGAAAGCTAAAAACAGCTCAACTGATTAAACAAGCTCACACTTCCACCCTAAACACAGCATCCCCCAGAAGGTACAGGTTGAACCTCTTTAATCTGGTACTCCCTGGTCCAGCAACTTCCATGGTCTGGCATGACTTTAGTTGGCTAGATGTTCACTTATCCAGGGTGTGGCCAAGTTTTCTGTGGTCCCCTAAAGTTTGTTTACAGCCACCCGTCCTGGCGTTCAGTGTTCTGTGCTGTGATTTAGCTCTAATGTACCCTGAAATGTCTTCTAAGAGCCCAGTAAGCAGTGGAAGTGTTGGTGATGCTGCTAGACAATATTGACCTCCCGTGGTCCAGCAAATTATCTGGTTCAGCACCAGCCAGGTCCCGAGGGTGCCGGACTGGAGAGGTTCGAGCTGTACAAATGAAGATCAGTTGTATCCCCACCATGGAATTTCATACACACAGCTCATATTTGAAATTCTTCTTTTAAAGTTTGCAGTCCTTTTAAATTATAGGTTTTATGGGGCATGGATTGGTATTTGATACAGACTGCATGGTTCCTATCACAAGGGGGCCCATATATGGTTGAGGGTTAAAGAATAGTAAATGTGGCAATGCCTGATGCATGGAATACAGCTTGACAGCTCTGAGGCATGGTAACCCAAAGGAAGGGCTAGAGAACCTCACAATGTACTCATAGCAGCTAGCTTCCTATTACTCCACTGTTTCCATCCCAAGTAGTTTTGTACTTTGTTGTCAACTTAATCACAAAGACATAACCTACAGACAGTATGTATTTCTTAACACCTTGATCAGGGGCTGAATGTTGTCAGTTCTAGGCTACTGCCTTAGCAGCGATAAAATATATATAGTAGCTAGACATACAAGTCAGCAAATTATTTAACTCCTCATTCTGCTGTGCCTAAGGCATGAAGACATTTTATGGGAATGAAAGATAGGTCTTATTACATTTATTGGACAAATGATAGAAATTGCTCCTGGCTTTCCTTCATGTATTTACATTTAGTAGCCAGGATGGGTGTTTACATATCATAATGAGAAAAGAGTTATATGGAGAATGGATAGATAGTTCTACTCCCTGAATTACAAATAGGAAGATATAGTCCTGGTGGGTGAGATCATATCTTTTATTAAACCAACTTTTGTTGGTGAGACAAGTGTTCAAGCTCCAGAGTTCAAGCCTGTCTGCTTCACCAAGAGAGGTTGGTCCAATGAAAGATATATCCCTTCTCCATCTTGTGTCTCTCATATTCTGGGACCAACACAGCTTCCACAACACTGCAAACGGCAAAGTAGATTGATAGTTCTGCTCCTGAATTACAAACACCACACCCTTGTTCAGAACCTTAATGTGGTATAGATCAACTGACTGATCCATCGATCAATCAGCCGTACTTGTGTCCTGTATCTTTCATCAAAGGATCTCATTGCAGTTTGCAAACACTTAAAAATTCTCACACTATACCATTTTGGTCAATATAAATTAGTTTCCATCAATAAAATGGATATAATAAGGAACTTTAAGAAACTTAGCTGAGGTCTGAAAGGACTCCATGACAGAACCAGACATACATTTAAACAGCCATGCCTTCCAAGCTCCTCTGAGCACTAGACTACAAGGCTTTGTCTACACTATGAATTTTTTTGGCAGAAAATATGCTAATGAAGTCACAACTTATGCTGATGAGTCTCTAATTAGCATATTTTCTGCCAGAAAAAACTCGGAGTGTAGACACAGCCCAGCTGTTTAGATTGCAAGAACTGACTCCATAGTTTAACTCAAATGCATGATGCTTCCTTAATCTACCCAGACTTTTTTCACAAGATTGGATCTGAGCAGGGATTGGCAGAGTTTATAGGGCACAATCATTCTACAATGCTACAATATTATAGCAAGATGTAATAAAACCAGCTTTATTGCTATAACTGTCATTGCAGAGTGCTTACACAGCATGGGCTTGAAGTCAATGCAATATTTACATGCAGAAGTAATATACAGGATAGTGCCTAATGCAAAGAATAGGGAACAGAAATACACAATGGAAACACAGCCTATAAATACAGAACAAAACTGCAGACTAACCAGGCAAGCTACAGTCAATATCAGTATTAAAAGTCAGTGAGTGTTTCAGGTTATTTCACTGAGACTATCTAATGTTTTAGTGTTTTGATGATTCTACTATTCATTTAAAGAATAAAGACAAACCATCCATAAAGATTTAGCAAAACATATAGTAAATACAGTGGGATCTTGGGACAGGATCCTGTTTAAGTTGTATTCTGTAGCTCACTTAGTAAGGTAGCTAGATAGAGGTACAGGACTAATCTCTCAACCTTTCGAAAGCTTTTGTATAGCAAAGTAGTTCTGGAGTTATTCTTGAGGAGATGACATATGTACTATTTTGAGACACAACAAATAATTATAACAATGATTTTGACCCAATGGGTAAACATTTTCTCAGAAGGACAGAGCTTGAAATCCTTTGCAGTTTTTTTTTCTTTTCATTCTCAAAATGCTTTTCAAAACACTAGGTAAATAATCGCTCATTCATTCATTCACTCAAACTTTCCCCCACCCTTGTGGGGTGGATAAATATTATTATGCTCATTTCCTTTTAGTAAGTGTAATGGAGAGCATAGGTAGGTATGTATGTAGATAGGGAGAGAGGGAGGGGAGGTGGAATGGAAAGAAAGAAAGAATCCAGATTTTTTTTTCACAGATTGATTTGCAGCTAGCTTACTTTTGACTTTCATTTTCTATTTCAACATACAAAATTGGGAGCATTAGAATGAGCTCCCAAATTAGCTTTTTAATAGAAATTGAAAGTTAAAAGGGGGCCGAGTCATGGGGGAAAAGCTATTGAAAACCACAGCCAGGCCACAGCTGGTAGAGAGGGAGACTACCGCGTGAAGGAACAAGAGAGAGGAGAAGAGATGGGAAGTTTTATATAAAGATGACATTGTAAACCGCAACACAATCATTCAAAGCAGGAGGAATCTCACTGTCTTTATTTGCCAACTTTCGGCTAGGCACCTGCTGGTGCACAAAGATGCATAGAAAGAAACATTTTAAGAGTTTTTGACAACATTTAGCGAGGATAGATCCAGGACACCTCACTGTGCTGAAATGGGTAGTCGTTGAACACAATTGTTTCTAGTCTTAGGTCTTGTGTTTCATATTAAAAGCAGCAATTAATAATCTCCCTAGAACAACTTCTTTGGTCTGTGGATACTAAACTTACTGAGCGCCTCTTTTGAAGTGTCCCAAAACGAGGACCCAAACAAAGGGAGGCAGATAAAATCACGAGTCTCTTTGGAAAATGTAGGCCCCCCGAAGGGCGCTTCTTTCTCCTCAATTCCGCGTTTCTTTCTCTTTGGTGCCACTCGCCCGCGGCTCACACGATTCCTCTGCGGACGCGTATAAAACCCGGCAGGCGCGGTGTGGCACCACCAGGCTGTTCGAGGGGGCATTCCCGACGGCGCCCTGGCATGCTGCCCACCCGCGGCTCTAGCAGGCTCGAGGTGACCCCGGGTGTGTGTGTGGGGGGGGGGGGGGGCTGGCAGGAGCATCCCACCGGGGCTACTCCGGGGACCGCGCTCCGCCAAGCGCCGAGGGAGCTGTCCGCCGCGGCGTGGTGCTGAAAGCGCCCGGGCGGGCGAGGCTGGGGGGACGGCGCCACCTGCCTGCGGAGGGGAGCCGCGGCGCTCGGCTCGGGCGGAGCAGGGAAGACACCTGAGCGTCCTCCAGCTCCCCAGGCTCCCGACTGCCGCTGTGCCTGCCCCCCAGCGCACACACGCCGCCCGCTGCCCCATGTCCCCAGCGGCTGGATGGCAGCGCTAGCTCCCCGCGGCCACCCGAGGTGGAGAGTCCGGCCGCGCAAGGCAGCCCAGGCGGGGAGGGACAGGCCTGCCCGCCGGGACGGGAGGGGACAGCGCTTCCCAACCTGCCCCCCGGTTCCCTGATGCCGCCAGAGAAAGAGCCCGCTGGGCGCCCGGGTCCTCCCCTGGCTCTGCCGGGGGGCGCGCTCTGATGTGGGCTGGTTTGGTCTCTTTTTGCCCCCCAGGCTGTGGCCACGCAGCTCAGCCCCGCCGCTCGGCTGGAAGACCCTCGCCGCCGCCGGAGGAGACGCCGCACCCGGACCGAGCTGCCGGGCTCTTCTCTTGCCCGTACGTACCCGGCCAGCCTCGGAGAAGTCCCCACCTCTTCGTGCAGGGCGGCCTCGGGGCAGGGCCAGAGGGTCTGGGTGCAGAGAGGGGATTTCACCAGGCCAGAAGGAGAAGGGGCTGGGCAAAGCGCTTCCGTCCAACTTCTGTCCATTTTCAAAGGGGCGGGGGCTGCCACGGGAGAGAGATGGGGTCGTCCCGTCCCCCACCGAGAGGCGGTGGAGAGGAGAGTCTATGTTCTCTGCCGGAGAGAGGGAGGGGGGCAGGCGGGTCTGGTAGCAAAGCTCTCGCAGGGGACGGGAAAGTTCCTTCACACCCCCTCGACACGGGGCCCATTAGCATGCTGTGTCAGGGCTGGCGTGTGTTTAATGACTCCATTTGCTGGTGTCTCTCGGTGAGCTCACACCGCCTCTCTCCAGCATCTTGTTTTACAGCCTGCTTCTCTGGGGGGCGGGGGGGAGAAGAGGGAGGGGGACTCCCAGCTCCGTCCATCATCCCTGCTCCATCCGAGAGCGCGGAGTCTGCAGCAGCTGGGGGACCCTTTGCAGCTGGAGGAGGCAGCAGGAGCAAAGCTGGGCTTGAAGGACGACGGGGTGGGGGTGGGGAGAGAAACCTCCTCAAACCAAGCGGCTCGGGGGCAGGGAGGGAGCGAGCGCCTCGCCCCCCCTCGGCAGCAGTAAGGCAGAAGCGGTTCAGTCATTCCTAGCTACTTTCCCGGCGCTCTCTGATTACTCCCGCCTGCGTTGAGATAGAGACTGGAAAGGCAGAAAGCACCGCAGCCTGAGGATCGGGGCCCCCGCCCCCGCCCCCTAGAGCTACCCCTGCTTCTGGGGGCTGGGAGCGTTTCCCTGAAAGGTAAGCCATGGCTGCGAGCCGGCAAGGGGGGGCGGGCTGCTGGTTTCGGCGGGGGGGGGGGGGGGGGGGGGACGTTCCCCTGCGTTTATTCCCAGCCTGTTGCAGTGGCTTTCCGGGCGTTCGCTGGCTGTAAACAGCAGGCGGGCAGGCGTGCTAGCGGTCGGGGCTGGGGCCGCTCCGAGAGGATGCTGAGGCTGGGAGGGGGCCGCTGTCGCAGTTCAAACGCGCTGAGCCCGACCCCCAGAAAAAGGATTTCTCACGAGGGAAAGAGCCGGTGCCGCGCCTCTCCTTCGCTCCCCTCGGTCCTGGCTGGTCCTGCAACTCACCGCGCACGGCTCATTTCGGGCAAGTTACCCTGCTTCTGGAAGACCCACCGGGAGACCTGCCGGGCGCTCTCCCCGCCGGAGGCCCAGCCGCGTCTCATAAGATTGACATGGCTGGCAGCAATAATTAAGAGGAGAAATCCTTGGTTAGTTCCCCGCCCTGAGCCTGGCCACAAATAAACTTGTTCTTCGCTATGCTCTGTGGTTAGAGGAATGAAAACGCTCAGCACAGGTAGCCCTGGCGCAAAGGATCCGAGAGAGAGCAGGCAACGGTAATTTTAGAGCACGAAAGAGGATCTGCTGCCCGTTGCGCTCATAGAGTTTGGGTGGCAAGGGCAGTAAGGGACCCGGGGAAAACGAAGTCTGGCTACTTCCAGACTGGTGCCAGCATCTCAAGCCAAAAGAGTCAAAACCTCTTAGCAGGGGCCCAAGCGTTTCTAAATCCCACCATCCTACTTTTTAATAATAGCAGTAAATGAGCTGTTTGAAGGTGCTACTAGACTATATCTTGTTTAAGTTTTTGAAATAAACATGTAACATATATGCATGTACTTGTCTCAACACTGTAAATATGTCTGTATATAAAATACGGAATGGCTTATGTGCATGTGTTTCTCTTCAAACATAGCTATGGATTATGCAAAATATTTCTACCAACCCCTTGTTTGCTATTGTAAGAAAAACCCCACCAGAACCTCAGAGCAGATCAAGCTGCTAGTAAATCCTCTGTTTTAGATCTTAGCACTAAGGGTTTGGTGTGTTCAGTTCACAAAGTAAGATATACACATCCACTTACTTCCAGTGGTGGGGACTATTGCAGATTTTCAAAACACTGCCATTGCTTAGCCATGAACATGCTACACCTTCTCCCCTGCTGATAAGCGCACCAGCTCACCTCCCTTCCCATTTACGCATAGGCACACACTCCCTTCTCCTGAACAACTGGTTACAAACACTTGTTTTTCCAATCGTTACAAAACTTAATCACTTTGTATTTGTGATAAACAGTGACAGTGCTGCTGCTGTAAAGCAACTGGAAAAATCAACCCTGAGCACATGCACTAGGAACTTTTAACTTCATGTGCTGAAGAGTCCCCTGAGAGACAGTAATTGAGTAATGAACTTTTATGGACAGGATACACAGCCAGCACTCGTGTGTTTTAATTTCTTGGCCCTTTCAGGTCTTAGAAGAAATTTGAAACTTCCCTCACAGTCAACATAGGACTTTTTTTTAAAAGTGGTTTTAATATGTATAATCCAGTACTAAGGGATCTGTGTTGTCTTAAAACTATTTAAGCATGAATACTGCCTTTGGTTACGCAGTGAGATGTGCTGGAACTCTCCCCCAGAGATGCCTAATGTATAAAACCACGCACTGCTACTTGTAAAAACCCAGAGGTTTTCAGTACATTTCCAGCCAGGCCTAGGGGGATGACCTCAGGGTCATTATGATCTTTTCTAGTTAAAATACCATACAGACCCAATCTTTGAATTATAAAGGATAGGTCAAGGGAATCTGTAGTCAAGATCATAGTTACTGACCACATTTAACACAGCTGGGTAATGAATTAAGGTGTTTCAATCTTGCAGGATGGTACTAGCTTAGAACTACTCCGAGGGCCACACTTCAGTTTTATTTTCCCATCAAAATCCATTTCTGCCAGAGATGGAAAAGGACAGCATTGCCAGATGGGTTCTTTTAAACATTAGATCTCACATCAATAGATAAAGTTGATACTATTATGCTGTGCCAGTTCTGGGACAATATAGGAGTCCAATACACCAAAGTATGAATGTCACCCTTCAACCATGCTTCCTTATTCTTTAAAAAAATTATCTAAGGCATGCATCAAATACTGACAAACTCCGCCCAATAAAATCATGTGGGAGATGGCTTCTTGTACTACTGCTGTACTGACAGTAGCATCAGTGTACACATCCTAATTGTCAAACTGCTTATGGCACTAGAAAGATGTGTACCCTGGGGTTAGAATCACAATCGTACAGCATGATGCTGCATATTAAAATGATGGATGTTAAGGCTCACTACAGGAGAAAAGCATTTTCTAGGATCAGTTTAGTGAGTGGTTTCACCACAGGTTGGTTTTACACTTTTTCCATTCAAAATTGTGAGGACCTGCTGATCAATAATGGTGCAGACCTAGTAACTGGAAAACTATGCACAGAATTAAGATACATCATACTAGAATTACCACAGATCTAACTGCCTTTGGTAGCCACAGGGCAAGCCATGGCAATGAGGGTATTTCCAGTGACTTAATGGACTGTGGGTAGGTCTATTTTAATGGCATTTTTCACCAAGTATTTGGGAATGCCAAAAACATTAAGTGAAAGCACATACAATTTTTTTTAAAGTTACATAAAAGGCTGGATTACAGAACTGCACAAGAAAATTCTGGACCAGACTCACAGCTGCCATAAATCAGTAGTTGCATTGACTTCAGCAGAACTTTGTCAGTTTACAGAAATGGAGGATTCCAAAGGTTGGGATATTTTCTACTACTAGATAGGTCTTTAATGGCAATTATAGTAAACATACTCCACCGTTTCATTCAAAGACTTTTGTCTTCAGTAGACAGTCAAGGTAACATTCTGGTAAAAGAACAGTGATGTTTGATTGGAATGATGCTCTTCTCTTCCTTGATTCGATAGTTAATATTTTAGGGGTAAGGATAGGGTGTGCGTATAGAAAAAGAATTCACATAGGAGCAATGCACTCGTGCCCTGTAGAGTTTGAATTTTCCTCTTGCTCTTTGGAATAGTGTAATATTTCACTAACATAAAACCTGTCTCAAGCAGCCACCCATGGGACCAGTATCCAGTCTGTAGCACTGCAGAGATTGCCAACCAAAGGTTGAACAAAATTGTACTGCAAATGAAGATTTTAATGTGTTTGAGGGTTACCAACTGGTGGTGTACTTCGTGCAAGTTTCACTATACTTCCAGTTTGTTATTGGTTACTAGAAGTCTAATGTACCAGAAGTCTACTCAGGGACTTCATTAATAAGTAATTCCACTGGGTGGACTCCCAGCATTTCTGTTACAGTTCTTTCTTGACAGCTGTAGTGATGAACAGAAACAGATTACACCTGTGGAATCATGGATTAGTCTTGTTTGTAGGGAAACAAAATCTAAATTAGTGTGTTTATGCTGCTTTAATACTTTTAATGAGGAATCATTTGCTATTCAAAACTTCAATCCATAATGATGCCACAACCTTCCCCCATTAATCATCATATGCATCTTTTAGTCTTTATTCTCCTTAGTTCCTTGGTTGTCAGAAGCTCCCCTAGATGAACTTATCCAAGTTGTGACGACAGCAGAGAAGGCAAAGCCTCCCTCATTGACTTTGTTGTTTTTATATTTTATTTTTTAGATGGACCTGATCTGATTCCAGACTCATTTTAGAAGCAGCCAAACGGTCTTCTCCTGTACCAAGACCTGGAGCCATCATGGCAGCAGGGGTAGCAGCATGGTTGCCCTTTGCCCGGGCAGCGGCCATAGGATGGATGCCAGTGGCCAACTGCCCTATGCCATTGGCCCCCACCGACAAAAATAAGAGACAGGATGAGCTGATCATTCTGAATGTGAGCGGGAGGCGCTTCCAGACCTGGAGGACTACACTGGAAAGGTACCCGGACACACTCCTGGGCAGCACTGAGAAAGAGTTCTTCTTCAATGAAGACACCAAGGAATACTTTTTTGATCGGGACCCTGAAGTCTTTAGGGCCATCTTAAACTTTTATAGAACTGGAAAGCTGCATTATCCAAGGTACGAGTGCATCTCTGCCTATGACGAGGAGCTCGCCTTCTATGGGATCCTTCCTGAAATCATTGGGGACTGCTGCTATGAAGAGTACAAAGATAGGAAGCGGGAAAATGCTGAGCGGCTGATGGATGATAATGACTCTGAAAACAACCCAGAAGGGTCTATGCCATCTCTGAACCTCCGGGAGACCATGTGGAGAGCCTTTGAGAACCCCCACACCAGCACCTTAGCCTTAGTGTTCTACTATGTCACTGGTTTCTTTATTGCAGTCTCAGTGATCACTAATGTGGTAGAAACCGTTCCGTGTGGCACAGTGCCTGGGAACAAGGAGCTTCCATGTGGGGAGAGGTATGCTGTGGCTTTCTTCTGCTTGGACACAGCTTGCGTGATGATTTTCACTGTTGAGTACCTTTTGAGGCTCTTTGCGGCCCCAAGTCGCTACAGGTTCATCAGGAGCGTGATGAGCATCATCGACGTGGTCGCAATCATGCCATACTACATTGGCTTGGTGATGACGAACAATGAGGATGTCAGCGGAGCCTTTGTGACACTAAGGGTTTTCAGGGTTTTCAGGATTTTCAAGTTCTCCCGCCATTCCCAAGGTTTAAGAATCTTGGGCTATACGCTGAAGAGCTGTGCCTCGGAGCTTGGCTTTCTTCTGTTTTCCCTCACTATGGCCATCATCATCTTTGCTACTGTGATGTTTTATGCAGAGAAAGGGTCTTCAGCCAGCAAATTCACCAGCATCCCAGCTTCTTTTTGGTACACTATTGTAACCATGACAACCCTTGGGTAAGTATTGCATTTTCTTTTATTAGTCAACAGGCAACCTCATTTGGATTTTGGTTTAGAGAAGTGAATTAGTGGTTTCTTTGGTATTTGGGGAGGCTAAGGTGGGCCTGATTCTCCTCTCCCAGGCCCATCCTGTCAGCATCTGCACCGGTGCAAAGTGATTGCACTTAAACCCACTGGGAAAAATACTTTGCACAAGTGCAGATTAGGGTACGAGAAGCAAGGCTGTGGAGAATCAGGCCCTGGTGTTATGATCCGGTAGCTTTGTACTCTCTCTGCAAAGATGTGTGTCAATGCCAGGTGAAGAGCAGTTGAGAGCCAGGACCTATGTTTTGTTCAGACACATTTGTCCAACGTATAGATTTACATAAAATCATTGGAATGTATTTTGTCTTTTCGCAACATTAACATTGACTATAAATACTGACTGCTTGCCAAGTGAGCATGACAGGTTTGCTAACTCAATCAGACATTGCAGATAATCATTTTACTGAAAGTGTTTGGTGATCTACAGGACGGTTTGTCGATAACTCAACAGGAAATGCTCTTTGCTGTGTCTACTTGTAAGCTTAATAATCATAAAAATAATGCTATGGCAGTTGCAATATGCAAGGTGCAAATATGATATAATGACAAGCACAGGAAATAAAGCCCAGAGAATCCTTCTTCCTGTTTAATTTCTCTCCTGTTGATAGTACAGCTGTTTCTGCCAAGGTTATAGATTTGTGTTTCTGCTGCTCAGAACAGAAACCTTCATAAATGGAAATGAATAGCTAAATCCCCTGACAAGATTATACCCAATAAAGTAAGCTTTGTAGGTTGGTACTTCAAGGAGCTAAAGTTGCATAAACTAAAGTAATCTCTTTTCATAATTCACACTTGGATACCAAGTTTGCACGTACTTAGGGAGACGTTTCCTTTTGAAGAGTTCAGAGTTTTTATATTTGGCCTTAGAATTTTTATGGTCTGGTGAGCAGGTTTCTCACTGAACTGCTTTCACTTATAAACACTCCCCTTTGCCAACAGCACTTTTAAATTAAGGTAATTCAGCTGTCAGGAAAGCACGGAACATGAGAATTGTAAATTCTGGATCCCATCCTTCCCCCAGCCCCATAAAGTGAAGAATGCAAGACATCTGCAGATTGAATGATGCCTGAGGAACCCAAGTAGACTTCTTCCCCTTTGAGGACTACTGTAGTCAGTATGGATGTACCCATAGAACTCCCAGGGTGTGATCGCAGCTAGTGAAGCTATTTGAGCTGACTCAGGCCAGGTCTACTCTGACAGAGAAAAATCAATGCAAGATAGTTCATTTAGCTGGAGTTGTGTCTGGCTGGAGTTGACATCTTGTACCAGTTTTCTGGGGCAGCCTCAAAGCAGGGAGGTCAATGAGAGAAATGCTCCCATCAACTTCCCTTACTCCTCATGACTGCAAGGAGTACCAGCACTGATGGGGGCACCCTCAGCATTCAATTTAGCAGTTCTTCACTAGACCAACTAATCCAACCCCAGATAACCGATCACCAAAGCATCTTGTAGCCCAGAGAGGTGGCCTTAATCCTCCTTAGCTTAGGTACTGGAGCAAAGCCAGCGCAACATGGGTTCCACTGAGGGCTATGCAAGCCCACCCTGCACCCTAAGTAATTGCTTATAATGAGCTCATGCTGATGTCTGGGGTGCTGTTATCTTCACTGCTCTTCATGGGCTACCTAGAGTACATCTACACAAGCTGCAGTCAGATCCTCAGGCCAAAATGTCAAAGGTGACACGTTAGACCCTGCAATCTGTACTTCAGTATCTAAATAAAAGTGGCCTGGTGTTTGCTTCTGAGTATCCCTCCATTGATTTCAATCTTCAAAGTATTCAATTTAGAATACTTCAGTATAGATTTAGGAGCTTAACTTGCAGCTCCCAATTCTGAAGTGGACTTTTATATTCTATTCTGTTGCATTTCTTACACAGCTCTTCTCCATAGTATCCAAGTACATTCTAGAACCATGGTAAGTCATCTTGTTTAAGTCAGAAGTATGCAGCACTTTAAGACTAACAAGATGATTTATTAAGTGATGAGCTTTCGTGGGCCAGCTCATCACCTAATAAACCATCTTGTTAGTCTTTAAAGTGCTGCTTAGTCCTGTCTTTTGTTTCAGCTAGACCAGACTAACACGGCTACATCTCTATTACTGTTCAAATTTCTTCTCTTGTACTGCTCCCAAGAATTGTGTGCAGGGGATGTTGTGGTTTGGAATTTTTAGAATTCCACACAGATGTATGTATTTGTTTGGGTGAAGCTTGGCAAAGTGTCAGACACAGAGTTTGGCAATTAAACAAACTAGGATAAAATTTGCATACAAGGCTTCGTAGTACAAATAGGCCTTTGTTCATCTGAATGAAATGGTCTCTTGCATGTGGCACCTTTTCATTTTGCATATAATGCTAGTTAAAACAGGCTGTTTCAGAATACTGAGTGTTCTCCATCTATGGTAATCATAGAAATTATGGCTGAATGAGTGCTTTAAACGGACTGACAAGAATAAAAAAATTACAGAGAATGAAATGGGACTTGCTTAAATAGATCATCCCCACTAAAATTTACCAACAGGAGCTGTCTGTAAAACTACTACTAAAGAAATAAAACAAACCTCTGATTGTTGGGTTTTGGGTGGATTTGAATTGAAATAGCTTGTGGTAGCACCAACTATTAATATCATAATAATAATCTAACTAAAAGAGTTATGTCGTGTCTTAAGACCAAAACAGGAGGTGCTAACTTAAGGATAATCCTGGGTGCCCACTCACCCCATCATCTTGTTATTAATTTGGTATTTAAGACCCAACAACCTCTGTTGTGCTACAGTTGCTTGGCTGGGTCTTGGATAGAAAGAAAGGAATCATGCCTCTGTAGCTAAGAGCAACTTTCCCCCAAGGCAGGCTGTACAGAACTCCTCATGGACCAGCTACAGGAAGCCACCTTTGGCTCATTTAGGGGTGTGGCTTGGTGTATATTCATCCTGCAAGGTCTGGAACAAGACCAGAGCCCTTGCATGCATGAGCTCCGCTGTCTGGCCAGCAAATGGCAGGCGCAAACATTGCTGCACAGCTGTTACATGCACACAGTGCAGTTAGAGATAAATCTTCAGGTTTCTGTTTATTTCTACCTTCCGCACTGAAACTTTGACTGAGATTACACATTCCAGCTCCCCATCGCTGATAAAAACAGAAGGGAGCTTCAGCTCCTTTTTGGAATCTGGTGCAATGTTGTTGCCTGCCCGTGTTCCCTAGGCTTCTTTTGCTGTAACAAGGGGCCTCCTCTAGTTTCTATCTACTTGAACCATGGGGAAGAGAGTGTCAGTTTCCAATACCACTTAACGTAAGAACAGCCGTACTGGGTCAGACCAAAGGTCTGCCGACAGTGGCCAGCACCAGGTGCCCCAGAGAGTGGACCGAAGACAATGATCAAGAGATTTGTCTCCTACCATCCTTCTCCAGCCTCTGACAAACAAACAGAGGCCAGGGACACCAATTTTATTCCCTGGCTAATAGCCTTTTATGGACCTAACCTCCATGAAATTATCTAGCTTCTCTTTAAACTGTGTTATAGTCCTAGCCTTCACAGCCTCCTCTGGCAAGGAGTTCCACAGGTTGACTGTGTGCTGTGTGAAGAACTTTCTTTTATTAGTTTTAAACCTGCTACCCATTAATTTCATTTGGTGTCCTCTAGTTCTTCTGTTATGGGAACTAATAAATAACTTTTCTTTATCCGCCCTCTCCACACCACTCATGATTTTATAGACCTCTATCATATCCCCCCTCACTCTCCTCTTTTCTAAACTGAAAAGTTCCAGTCTCTTTAGCCTCTCCTCATATGGGACCCGTTCCAAACCCCTAATCATTTTAGTTGCCCTTTTCTGAACCCTTTCCAAGGCCAAAATTTCTTTTTTGAGGTGAGACCACATCTGTACACAGTATTCAAGATGTGGGCGTACCATAGTTTTATACAGGGGTAGTAAGATATTCTGGGTCTTATTTTCTATCCCTTTCTGAACAATTCCTAGCATCCTATTTGCCTTTTTGACCGCCGCTGCACACTGTGTGGAAGTTTTCAGAGAACTGTCCACGATAACTCCAAGATCTCTTTCCTGATTTGTCGTAGCTAAATTAGCCCCCATCGTACTGTACGTATAGTTGGGGTTATTTTTCCCGATGTGCATTACTTTACACTTATCCACATGAAATTTCATTTGCCATTTTGTTGCCCAAACACTCAGTTTGGTGAGATCTTTTTGGAGTCCCTCAGTCTGCTTCTGTCTTGACTATCCTAAACAGTTTGGTATCATCCGCAAACGTTACCACTTCACTGCTTACCCCTTTCTCCAGATCATTTATGAATAAGTTGAAAAGGATTGGTCCCAGGACTGACCCTTGGGGTACACCACTAGTTACCCCTCTCCATTCTGAAAATTTACCATTTACTCCTACCCTTTGTTTCCTGTCTTTTAACCAGTTCTCAATCCAAGAAAGGACCTTCCCTCTTATCCCATGGCAATGTAATTTACACAAGAGCCTTTGGTGAGGGACCTTGTCGAAGGCTTTCTGAAAAATCTAAGTATGCTATATCTACTGGATCCCCCTAGACCGCATATTTGTTAACCCCTTCAAAGAACTCTGAGTTTAGTAAGACATGATTTCCCTTTACAGAAACCATGCTGACTTTTGTCCAACAAATTATGTTCTTCTACATGCCTCACAATTTTATTCTTTACTATTGTTTCGACTAATTTGCCCGGTACTGAAGTTAGACTTACTGGTCTAATTGCCAGGATCGCCTCTAGAGCCCTTTTTAAATATTGGTGTCACATTGGCTACCTTCCAGTCCTTAAGTATGGAAACCGATTTAAAGGATAGGTTACAAACCAGAGATAATAGTTCTGCAATTTCCCGTTTGAGTTTTTAGAACCCATGGGTGAATGCCATCCGGTCCCAGAGATTTTTTAACATTAAGTTTTTCTATTTGTTCCAAAACCTCCTCTAATGATACTTCAATCCAGGACAGTTCCTCAGATTCGTCACCCAGAAAGGACGGTATAGATTTGGGAATCTCCCTAACATCCTCAGCCATGAAGACTGAAGCAAAGCAATCATTTAGTTTATCCGCAACAGCTTTATCGTCCTTGATTTCTCCTTGTATCTCGATCTAGGGGACCCACAGGGTTTTTTTTTTTTTAGCAGGCTTCCTACTTCTAATGTACTTAAACATTTTGTTATTTCTTTGAGTTTTTGACTAGCTGTTCCTCAATCTTTTTTTGCTTTTCTTATTACATTTTTACACTTGATTTGACAGTGTTGATGTTCCTTTCTATTTATCTCACTAGGATTGGACTTCCACATCTTAAAAAAGATGCCTTTTTGTCCCTCACTGCTGCTTTTAGATGGTGGTTAAGCCACGGTGACTATTTTTTAGGTCTCTTGCTATGTTTTTTAATTTGGGGTATACATTTAAGTTGGGCCTCTATTATGGTGTCTTGAAAAAGTTTCCATGCAGCTTGCAGGGATTTAGCTCTAGTCACTGTGCCTTTTAATTTCCGTTTAACTAACCTCCTCATTTTTGTGAAATTCCCCTTTTTGAAATTAAGTTCCAGAGTGCTAGACCGCTGAGGTGTTCTTCCCACCACAGGAATATTGAATGTATTATATTATGGTCACTATTCCCAAATGGTCCTGTAATGGTTCTCCCCTGACCTGATCCTGCGCTCCACTCAGGACTAAATCGAGAATTGCCTCTCGCCTTGTGGGTTCCTGTACCAGCTGCTCCAAGAAGCAGTCATTGAAGACATTGAGAAGTTTTATCTGCTTCTCTTCCTGAGGTGACATGTACCCAGTCAATATGGGGATAATTAAAATCCCCCATTATTATAGAGTTCTTTATCTTGGTAGCCTCTCTAATCTCTCTCAGCATTTCAATGTCAGTGTCGCTGTCCTGGTCAGGTGGTCGGTAATATATCCTTACTGCTAATTTCTTATTATTGGAGCATGGAATTACTATCCATAGCGATTCTATTGAGCATATTGATTTAATATTTTTATTTCATTTGATTCTACATTATCTTTCACATATAGTGCCACTCCGCCACCCACACGGCCTGCTCTATCCTTCCTATATATTTTATATCCCGGTATGATTGTCCCCCACAGATTTTCCTCATTCCACCAGGTTTCAGTGCCTATTATGCCAATCTCCTCCTTTAATATGAGGTACTTTAGTTCACCTATCTTATTAGTCAGACTCCTAGTATTTGTGTAGAAGCACTTAAATAAGCAGTGGCAAATTTTTAGTTTGCCCTTCCCTGATGCATTGGATTCTTTTATGTGTTTATCTGCTCTGGCCCTGCTCTGGTTTGTCCTCCCCCTCCTCTTTCTGACTACAGCTTAGAGAATCTTTATCAATGGATTCTCCTCTAAGAGATGTCTCCATCTGATTTACGTGCATTTCCACACCAATTGGCTTTCCTCCATCTCTTAGTTTAAAAACTGCTCTACGGCCTTTTTAATGTTCAGTGCCAGCAGTCTGGTTCCACCCTGGTTTAGGTGGAGCCCATCTTTCCTGTATAGGCTCTCCCTCTCCCAAAAGTGTCCCCAGTTCCTAATAAATCTAAACCCCTCCTCCCTACACCATCGTCTCATCCAGGCATTGAGACTCTGAAGCTCTGCCTGCCTACCTGGCCCTGCGCATGGAACTGGAAGCATTTCACGTCATAATGTAAACCTCTGATTGCTGCTACTTAGACGACGTCTAGTCACAACACTTCCTTGCAGGAAAAAGCCACAAGTGTCTCAATTTAGGAGCCTCACTTGGGATCCCAAATGCCATTCAGCACCCAAGTCGGCCAATCCTATCCATATTTATTCAATTGCTGCTATGCACCCCTGTGAGGCTGGGACAGAGCTTCCTTAATTTATTCTACTACAGTAAGGTTGGCTTTTTGGGAGGGTGGGAATAGAATAACCCAGTTCTCAGCTAGGAGATTAATGCTATTAAGATGGAATGATATTGAGAATATGCATGCCTATAATTTGAACAGCTTTCAGGCTGTTTTAAGTTGCCTCCACCTAGTGACGCCATTCCAATAGCCACATAGTGTAGTTATGGGGCTGTCCTAGCCACATCCTCCACACTGGCTATAGAGAGGGGGTTCTGTTCCACTGGAGAATCCATATATATTGAAGTGAACATCCAGGAGATTGAAGACAGCTTGCATAGCATCTGGATGCCTCTCCCCTTACAGCACCCCAAGATCTGAGATCCAGGCTACAGGTTTGAGTTCTTGAAGTTCAAAGTGATGAGACTATTTAGACAAGAATAAACAGCCCTACTGGGGCAGGCCAAAGGGCCATCTAATCCAGTATCTGGTTTCTGACAGTCGCCAGTTCCAGGTCCTTCAGTGGGAATGAGAATAGGGAATCTTCAACTGATCCATCCTCTATTGCCTGTTCTCAGCCTCTGACAAAGGTGAGGGACACCTTCCTGCCCATCCTAGCTAATAGCCATTGATTTTTAAGGAAGTGCAGGAACACATGGGGAATTTGCTTTGCCCTTGTTTTTGGTTTACATTTCTTTTTATTTCCTGCCATTGCTGCAGCTGAACAATGCAAGGCCTCTGAGGATTTCACTTTCCCAGGTGAACTGAAGTTGGGAGTCATTTGGCTCTGCTGGAATGAACTTGTTACTAACTAGTGCATTTGCAATTCCCTACCTAAGTGATGTTGCCAAAGATTCCAGGCAATACATGTGGCAGGATATGCCAGAATTTGCCCACCTCAGTGTGGTGCCAATTAGCTTCTTGCCTCTGAACAGCGCTCAGCTTTTATAAACATTTTACAATTATTTGCTCAGTTGCATTTAAAATTCTAATTAACATTTGAAATAGGTTTGGACCAGAAGAAGTCAGGTGTGTTTAAAAAGAATTAGTAAAGGAAAAACCCCTCTTTTTTGCACGTTTAATCTGGGCAAATGAGTAATTTCTCCATCTTGAAAACTCATTGTTAACAAATTCATTTATAAATGGAATTTAGACTATGCAAGATAATGTTCCTCGTGTTAGTAAAACGTTCAACAATAAAGCTCACTGCGGACGAATAGGAAGGTTTAGTTAAACCCAACCAAAGCATTGTCACATTCTAGTTGATGAGCATTAATACTACTGAAGAAAGATGCGCCACTATACACCTGCTAGGATCTTACACCTCTTTTCAGCCTTTCGTGAAGCCCTTGATAATGAAGAGGTAGAAACGCCATCCTTGCCCCTCCTCTACCCCCTAAAGACAGCTGTTACATTCACAGGACTGATTCTCTGCTCAGATACACCTGTTTTATGCTTATGTAACTCCATAGACTTGAGTGGAGTGATGAGGATTTGAACCGCAAAATAAGTTCAAGGGTATAACTTTTTAATTTCCTGGCTGCTGTTACTGAATGCTTCATGTGCATCACACCCACCATGAAGTGGGCTCACAAAGGGCAGAAAAGACCGATGTCTCATTTCATCTGTCCTCCTGCCCATCAGAAGCCACCACCACCCACACACCCAGCACAACCCCCAGAATTACAAAGCATGACACACCTCAAGGGAATAAAGTCTTGTGCACCATGGGCAGAGAGTAGGGGGCACAGAAGTCTACTAATGCCCATGGCTCCTACAGAAGCAGGGAATGAATTTAATTAGCTACCCCAAGATGATCCTAGCAAGTGACTTATGCTACTTGCTGGAGAGGAAGGTGAGCCTTCTCCTATCTGGCCAAGTCTCTGCTAGGGCAACTTCAGATAAAATTCCTTCCTGGCCCCAGATTTACTGAGCAGGAGAGCAAGACCCAAAAGCTAAGCTCTTGAGAAAGAATTCTCAGTGCCACCTCAGAACACTGGCCTGCCCAGTGTCTCCTATCTAGCAATGGCCACACACATACTTCAGAGGAAGGAGATTTTAAAAGATTACATGGGGGGAGGGAGAAGGAAGGTCCCTTCCTGACCCCTGCAGGTGATTTACACAGGAGCTCCATCATGAAATGAATCAGATGGTTTACCCCACAGCTTCCACTGGTGGCTATGTCAGAACTTAACTTCAGGGGTCAGCAGTGGTCTTCTCGTTTCCAACCTACAGGTTTTCATTCTAGGTATCCCCCAGATGACATGTTCCCACTGGGACAATGCATCCAACAGGAGTCACCTGTTGTATTACCTAACTCCTGATACAATGCTTATTCATGAAATCAATGGGAGTTTTCCATTGATTGCACTGGACTTTGGATCAGGTCCTCCGGGTTTTGTCTATGTTACTGGGCTTCCCTTGAAAGCTATGGAAGTGGTGGGATGTTAATACATGAACCCTCTGTACTCCAGGGCTATGTCTAGACTGGCATGATTTTGCGGAAATAACGGAAAAGTTTTCCTGTTAAAAGTATTTCCGCAAAAGAGCATCTAGATTGGCAAGGATGCTTTTGTGCAAAAGCATCCGTGGCCAGTCTAGACGCGATTTTGCGCAATAAAGCCCCAATCGCCGTTTTAGCCATCAGGGCTTTTTTGCGCAAAACAATTCTTCCCTGTCTACACTGGCCCTCTTGTGCAAGAATACTTGCACAAGAGGGCTTTTTCCCCCAAGCGGGAGTGTGAAAGTATTTGCACAAGAAGCACTGATTTTGTACATTACAAAGTCAGTGTTCTTGTGCAAATTCAAGCGGCCAGTGTAGACAGCTGGCAAGTTTTTGCGCAAAAGCAGCCACTTTTGCACAAAATCTTGCCAGTCTAGACGCACCCCAGGTGATCCCAAACTGAGAACACCTACGGGATGGACTCTGGCAGGTGGAGGAGGAAGCAGATCTGTGCACTGCCCCTCTTCCTTCCAGATCAGACTTTTCCCCACCACTCCCATTGCAAGAGGGGGCAGTGCCTGGAAACTCAGAGCCATGTGTGCCCCTGGGAGTGGGGCACCAGGTAAGCACCCCATCCACCTCATACCTAGCCCCCTCACTGCCCTGGCAAATTCTGTAATCCAGAACACCCCGTTTCCCAGGGCTGCTGGATCCAAGAGACTCAAGTGACTGAAATACACATGGTAAAAACAAACCACCAAATTATCCTCTCATTGCAGGGGTATTGAGTGAAACAGAACAAATAGTACTTTGGGGGGGTATTATTTTTCCATCTGATGCCAGGTTTTGAGGACTCCAGGATGGCTCACATGCTTCTTTGAATAGCAAGTAAATTTAAAACACTGCCACAGTTACAAGCGCAGTTTGCATGCAGCAGGGAAGAAAAACAAAAGGAATCAAATTATACTGACCTGCATCCCTCTGCTGTGCTCATCAGCCTTGGTTTAAGAGAGGCTGTTTTTAATTTCGCATGATTTTAATTTCACTCAGGAGGTTTTGTAATGAAAGTGTTATTCTTGGGTGCATCTTCAATCAGTCTGAGTTACAGAAACAACTATTCAAAATTAATTCCAAATCAGCTACCCACTTCATGCAGAAACTCTCCATGGGCAGCTGACAGCAACCTCACTCTTTCCCCACCCTTTCATCAAGCACCAATAACAAACAGCATTGTCCCAGCCCTGCCTCTTTTCAGCACAAGATGCTGACCTAGACCATCTACCTCCACAATGGCATCACAATGCTACAGGCAGAGTTCTGGCTCCTTAGTAGTAGTATTCAGAGACAAGCCTCCCCTTTAGTTGCTGGCTAAAGTATTGCAGTGCAATATCCTGGCAGTTTTTGATCTATATTCAAGCATTTTAGTTGCGTTTTTGTGTTAGCCGCATGTTATTTACTTTTAAGTAGAATTCTATTTGATTGGAGATGACACCGTGGGTACAGTCCCATTTCATGGGATTTTAAGTAGACCTGAGCAGTTTTCATCCAAAACAGTATTTTTTTCAGGTTAAGTTTGTTTTTTAAAGCTATGCAGTGAAGACAGCAATTTTCCTTCAAAGCAGAGATCCTGAATGTGCATCAAAATGTTTTTATTGATGTTAATCCATATGGAGCCAATTGGATACAGTTTGAGTGATTAGTGCAAATAAATCCATGCCCCAGCCTGCATTCTGTTCTATGCTAATAGGCTATGTCTACATTAGCAAAATTTTGCGCATATATTTAATGCAAGAGTTTTTGCATTAAAGTATTTGTGCAAGAGAGCGTCTACACGGGCATGTGCTTTTGCACAAGAGACATGCTTTTGTGCAAAAACATCCATGCCAGTGTAAACGCTGTCGTGCGCAAGAAAGCTCTGATGGCCATTTTAACCATCAGGCTCTCTTGCGCAAGAAATTCATCTTGCCTGTCTACACTGGCCTCTTGTGCAAGAACAGTTGCACAAGAGGACTTATTCCTGAGTGGGAGCGTCATAGTTCTTGTGCAAGAAGAACTGATTCCACACATTAGAACGTCAGTGTTCTTGCGCAAGAACTCCCCACCAGTGTAGAAAGGTGGCATGTTTTTGTGCAAAAGCGCGTGCGTTTGTGCAAAATCATGCCAATGTAGACACAGCCCTAGAGTTTTAGACTGCACACATCATCCTGGTATCTGCAAGCTTTGCCTAGGCAGGGAATATGAGTTGGAATTTTCTAAGTGGTCACCGTGAGCACAAGTCTCAATGGGAAGTCAATGCATCTACCTGCCATGGTGATGCTGGAAATCCTAACCCCTAGCTCCAAATGAAAGTTAGTTGATTGTCTCAAGACACTGAAAATCTTAAGTATGGTGGGAGAAAAGATCTGCATCATAGAATACTAGAACTGGAAGAGTCCAGTCTGCTGCCCTCCCAACAGGATCAAGCACCATCTAGATCAATGTTTCTCAACCAGTAGTATGAGTACCTTTAGGAGTACTTGAGAGAAGTCTGGGGGGTATGTCCACACAACTGAAATTTGGAGAAAACTGAATTTTTGTTTTAAGTTTTACAGAGCTTTATATTTGTACTTTACACCCCAAAATTTCATCACCTGCCCAGCTACGATTAAGTTGTTTTAACAAATAGATTACATGATAGGAAAAAATGTGTTTCTGAAAATTGTAGGTATTAATGGTACTTATTTATATTTTTTAAAAGAGGTACTTTATTAAAAAAAGGTTGAGAAACACAGATCTAGATCATCCCTGATAGATGTCTATCTAACCTGCTTTTCATAGACTTTAAGGTCAGAAGGGACCATTATGATCATCTAGTCTGACCCCCTGCACAGTTCAGGCCACAGAATCTCAACCACCCCTCTTAGAATAATCCTCTCACCTATATCAAAGATATTGAAGCATTCAAATACTTTGAAGGACCCAACATGCAGAGAGTCCTTCAGCTGTGATCTGTGCCCCATGCTACAGAGGAAGGCGAAAAACCTCCAGGGCCTCTGCCAATCTACCCTGGAGGAAAATTCCTTCCCGACCCAGTGATGGAGATTCCACAATCTCCCTAGGCAATTTATTCCAGTGTTTGACCACCCTGACAAGCAGCAAGTTTCCTGTTGTCTAGCCAGAACCGCCCTTGCTGCAGTAGAAGCCCATTGCTTTTGCCTAAGATTTTCTGTGAATATAAAGCAAATTTGCTTCAGTTGTCATTAACATTTCTCTTTCATTAACATTGAATTGGAGCCAAAGAAACCAACATTTTCAAGTGACATGTATGAGGACTCGTGCCAAAGGTGCTTGTGTAATCAGTTTTACAAGGTGCTGCGCATTGATTGCCATCAATGAGGATACTCATGTACCTGGATAAGGATGATAGGCGTAAATAGAATAGCTAGCATAGATTATCAAAAACAAATAGTGCAAACTAAACTTAATTTCCTTTTGACAGGGTTACTTGCTTAGTGGACAAGGGGGAAGCAATAGTTGTAATATCTTGATTATACTAAGGTTTGTGGTACCATCCTAAATGACACTCAAAAGCCAACTAGGGAAACATGGTATAGAGGAAATTACAAGTGGAACCTCTTTAGTCTGACACTGGTGTGGCAACATCCATGGTTCAACATGTTAGTTAGCTGGATGTCCACTTATAGGTGTAGCCAAGTTTCCCGTGGTCCTATAAAGTTTGTTTGCAGCCATTAGTTCTGGCTCCCAGTGTTCTGTGTTATTTAGCTCTAATTTACCCCCAAATGTCTTTTAAGAGCCCAGCAAGTAGTGGAAGTGTTGGTAATGCCACTAGACAATACTGACCCCACAAATTCTCTGGTTTGGCACTAGTTAAGTCCTAAAGGTGCTGAACTAGAGAGGTTCAATGTATACTATTGGGTGAGTGCACAACTAATTGAAAGACTGTTAAAAGTAGTTATCACTGGTTTTCTGTCCAAATGGGAGTGTAT
This sequence comes from Pelodiscus sinensis, assembly GCF_052426305.1. Classification (NCBI taxonomy): domain Eukaryota; kingdom Metazoa; phylum Chordata; order Testudines; family Trionychidae; genus Pelodiscus; species Pelodiscus sinensis. Next base: position 3,190,113 of record NC_143078.1, read on the forward strand.
CTAGTGGAGCTCCGTACTGGATCTAGTACGAATAGAAAAAAAAAATATTGAACGATGACTTGGATAATGGAGTACGTTTATAAAGTGGGGTCATGTGCACAAGGGGGGTGGCTCTGCAAGCATGCTAGAGGACAGGATTAGAGTTTATGAACTTCCAGTGTCCTTTCCACCCCTACCTTTCTATGGTCCGGTGCTAAGCATGCGCTTGGGTATTTTACTGAGTTGTGCCTAGACTGTTCAACACATTGGAGGACTGAGCCCCCAATCCAGGAATGGTGAGTGTGGGATTTGCCTGAAAATTATGAGCAAATACAAATTTGAGTCCATGAGGCAGCCTGCCTAGTGACCACCTCCCTCCCCAACTCTGCCCCAGAGCAATGATTTAAATGAAGAAAAACATGCCCAGTACCCTATACCGACACACTGGCCTGTCCATGATTGGTTCAGAAAGGAAAACTTTGATAAAAAAGTGAACCAATAAACTAAAGGAAATTGCAATTTTCACATGTCATTGGCAGGCAGAAAAAAAATCAGATTCAACTCAGTTTACATGGATGCAAATTACTCAGCAATGTGGGAAACTGAATCCTTAGGGTGCAATAGCTGCTGCTTCTTAAACACATAAATAAGATGGTACTTGCCCAAGCGATACCTCTCTGCATCCAGAGATTCACTGCTGACCTCAGTGGTTAACAGAGGCAGGTCACTGCTGAGAATTTTATTTTAAGTCTACACTTTCTCTGCTTATGGATAAATTACTTTTTTTGCTGCTTTCAGTAGTGTCAGCATCTCTGGGGATTCTGCAAAAGTCTCAAAGTTGAGCTGTTTTACACATTGCATTTAGGAGAACGTTTTAAAATTCATGACAAAGCGGATTTTTTTAAAGATTTTTGGTTTGGAAAAAAACTCGTTCTATCAGATTTTCAATTTACTTGCTCCAGGCTCTCTACTTCAAATTTTGCCTTGCCAAAACCATAACCCAATTCCTTATGGGACTAAGAATGGGGGACAGAGTTTTCACCTGTGTCACAGGTTCAAAACCAACCCCCGATCAGCAATGATCTCTTCATCAAGTGACATTGTGTGGTGGCCCATGATTTGCTCAGTGTCAAATCAATTCCTGGAGGATCAAGTGATACATACCCAATAATCAGATGTTGGTATTAACTGGACCCTATCTTGACAAGCTTAGCAGACTGGCCAATAATTGAAGGTATGAACTGACTGAATTAGACTCCTCCCTCCCGCCCGAAGGTAGTCCCTTCCAAGTATCTTCTAATAAGGTGTTTCCTACACAGAGATGGATACTACATACCCACAGATGGTGCAAAATACCACAAAAGACTCCTGTGGTTTTGTATTGGTCCCTAAATCAGCCAGAAATGAATCTTAATGGCACAGCAGAAAATGTGGCCAAGGGAAGAAATCCCTAGAATATTCTGATAGGAGTCCCAAACACCACCATGTACGTTAAGAAAAATTAACACACACCAACTGTTTGGTCTTCTATCACTTCATAGTAGCAAAGAAAAGTCTGAAATGTTACTATTGATATCACCAGCTTGCTGATGGAACAAGATTTCATTGTCTTCTCATTTCAAGATTTTATCTTGTACATCTATGCAGTGAGAGTGATGACATTTGACAGCTAAAGGAAATTCATATCAATGCAGTGTTCATTTGCTGATGGGTATTTTCCCCTCAATATTCAACCACAGGAAAGAAATGGGATCGGTTTTAAGTAGTAGAATAGAATGTTAAATACCTAATGGTGGACTTTTGACAGATGGATTAGCATAAGTCTACTGAATACTGACCACAGTTCCTATACAAGATGACCAGGCATGTGCCTTGCCAATTGGGATTTGTTTCAAGTTCTGATCAAAAGTAATAGACATTAAATCAGATTTTAACTTTCACTCACTTCATACAAATGAAGGATAGCAGGAACAAGTACAGAAAATAGCAAGTTATGGATTATTGTTCCTCCTTCAGTTCTCTGGGAACCTGCTGTACTTTGGCCCAAATAATCAGAGAGAGAGAGTGTCAGGACTTGCCTAAGTATCATTAAACTGAATTAGAAAAAACATTTTAATATAAATTTCACCTTACACAATTAACTTAGTTGATGAAAAGATGGCTGAGATAGGGGCTACTTCTTTTGTCTCTACAATTTCATTGCCATTGTCATTTCCTACAGAGCCAAGAGCTTTAACACCCGCAAACCAAAGGACAACTTGAACACAGAGAAAGTCCAGTCATGGGACTATAAAAAGAACCCATTTTCTTCAGGCTTTATTCTATCAAACCCCACTTCATCTTACATGAAATGGGCATGAATTATCTCCCACTAATGGATTTACAGATATTGCTTGTGAAACTGATTTTAAAAATCAAACTACGAGGGGTGGTTGGGGTTTTTTTGCATGATATGGATAAAAACACTCATGCATCACAATATGTGACTATAGTCAACAGCACCTTCAAAATATTGAAATCTCTACCAATGCTAATGTATTTGTATGAGCCTATTAAATCCACTGGGCTCTTTTCTAACCTTCTAGAAATATTGATCTAGGAGTTGTGGGTTTTTTATTTGTTGATCTTTGTATATAATTTTTGGTAACAGCAGCAGCCAACTTGTCATCTTCTCTTAAGAAATCTCATTATATGAATGGTAAGTTATTCTGAATAAGGCTAAATTATAGTATCAGCTAAGCTAACAATGAAACAGCCATCAGGAATGCCAAAGGAAACCTTGGCAAATATCTATCTGGAGTAATGGGTTTAGCACATTTTACAAAGCTTCTTTATTCCTTCCTTTCTTGTCTGTGTCATTGCAAGCATGAGAGAAATTCATTAACAATAATGCTGCATTCTCACTGAAGAGAAAGGGAAATTATTGGTTTGCTTACTGGATCTGAGCTATTTTTATTCTCCTAAAATGATAATTGAATAACAGCACTGACCCAGTACAAAGTAATTAGTTTACAGAGATCACTTGAAAATAAGTGACATGCTAGCCACTGAGTATGAAAAAATGGAGGGGGAAAAACCATTGTTAAACGCCCTGCAACATATTAGTTCGGAAAGGAGAAGACAGAGCGGACATGATAGCTGTTTTCAGATATCTAAAAAGGGTTCCACAAGGAGGAGGGAGATAAATTGGTCTATTTAGTCTCTGATAGGACTAGAAGCAAACTGCAGCAAGGGAGGTTTAGGTTGGACATAGGAAAAAACACCTTCCTGTCAGGGTGGTGAAACACTGGAATAAGTTGCCTAGGGGAGGCTGTGGAATCTCCATCTCTGGAGATATTTAAGCGCAGGTTGGACAGATATGTATGAGGGATGGTCTAGATGGTGCTTGGTCCTGCTGTACTGGCATGTGACTGGACTCGATTTCTGGAGGTCCCTTCCCATTCTAGTATTCTATATTAGTCATAAGTAATTAACACCTTCTCGTTGATTGTGGCATTTCACCCAGCAGAAGTCAGGATTGAACCTGAATCACAGTTCTGATCTCAGCTCTTTAGTCACACAAATGGTGATAATGGTTTCCAGTAGACCTGAATCTGCCACCATTGTGAATAGATATCAGTAGATCTATTAACCTTTCCTGGAAAAGTGACTGATCCTCATGGAAGGCATCCATAAAATATTTTGAGATGCGCTGTAATTGGCCTGGAATTGGTACTAGAGCAGAGTGTGGCATCTGTCCCCACACATAGTTGCACATGAAGTGAAACAAGCAGATTCTTGTAAATGGGCCAAAGTCTTAAAAAAACCCAAACCCCACACTTGACATCCCATTCTCAAATGCGACGCAAGCAGGAAGGCACCTACATCTCATTATGGCCCAGGTTCCCTTTGCAAAGGGGACTTTGGATGTTAAGTCGAGTCAGGTGCTCAATGCTCACAAGCGGGCCAAGATGTTGTGTTCATGTTCTCAGAGCCCTCCTAGCTCCCTAGAGGCTGTGTGGGTGCAGCGTGTACGCACTGTCACTGTGACACATCTGGACTGGGCACTAAGAAAAACAGACGAAGTCTCTCCCCAGATGCACCACTGTCTGTGTTGGTTAAAATAAAAGTCAAGCTACTACAAATATGCTGCGAGGACATGCAATAGTGTCACTCCCTCTAGTGACAGCTCCACACATCACAGGGGGTCTGCAGCATCCCTGCCTCATTTCCTTCAGAGGAAAGAGGGGGCATTCTCCATGGTCTCCTTTCCACAATTCAGTGCTGGCGATATTACTTACCCTGGAAGGGGTAAAATGTCTTCAGCAAGAGAAGGGAAGTCCAAGCAAACATCTTCTGCTCTGTAACCACAGGACATGCTTCAGACCACTTTCTGGGATGCCATTTAGTCCTCCCCCTCTCTGCTCCCGTGGCTCCCTGCTTCCTCACCGTTATTCCCAGGCCCCAGAGAGTTCTTTGCTTCAAAGCAAGCACTGCCTTTCAGGGCTTTCTCCCTGCAGACCTTTGTTCCTTTTTCTCCTGCCCCTTCTCCCAGGCACCATCTCCTAGGTCTGTCCTACAAACTCTACCACACAGCCTCTCCTAGGAGTTTAACATGCGTTCCAAAGCTCGTCATGCTCACTGAATTGTCAGTGACGTTTATGAAGTTCAGGTGTCCATGACAGCTTCGCTGACTATTACTCCCAGACTCTGAGGCTGCTAATTAATTTCATCTTAAGGGGGGCCAGTCACCCAGTGATGGGAAGTTTCTTGCACTGACAGGGAGATGGACAAGCTCACTCAAGAGGCTCACTTACACTGATTAAACAGACTGGTCCTACACTTAATCCAGAGTAGGAATCGAATCAGACCTCCGGTCCCATTTTCATTTTGGAAAAGAGTTGGGTGGAGGATTATTTTTGATGACTTTGGCCTAAGAGTTCAACTGGTATAAAATGAGTAATTGTTTTCATTTCATCACAGAATCCGATTGTAATTGTAGAAGAGACATCATGAGGTCATCTAATCCACCCCTCTAGACTGCGGAAGGACCAAGTACATCTAGACTGCTAGATGTTTGTCTGAACTGCTTATAAAAGTCTCCAGTGAGGATGATTTCATAGTCTGCTTTGGTACTTCGAGAGAAAGCTATATCCTTATAGTTAGTAAGTTTCTTATAATAGCTAATCTAAAATCTTCCTTGCTGCAGATTAAGTCAATTACTTCTTGTTCTCCCTCTCATGGACACTGAAAACAAGTGATCATCCATCCTCTTTATAAAAGCCCTTAAAATATCTTTTAGATTAGGAGGTTAAGCCCCTGCTTCAAAAGGAGTATTTCCAAACCCTGCATAAGTACGTAGGGATAGAGTTGCTTCCAAATTTCACTTGGGAACATGAGAGGAAGTTCCATTTATTTATGTATCTGTTTTTAATGTAGGACAAACATCAAAAAAGGGAGCTATCACTCTATAAACTTGTTTTCCTACCGCCAGTGCAAATACCCTAAGAATGCTCTTTTGTTCATTATTTTGGCAGCAAGAGGAAATGTAGGTTGGTTTTGGCTGCATCTCAAGGCTAACAGGAGGGCTCTGGCAGGGAAAAAAACCCACAACCCCATGCTGAGTGCATCTGATGAACAGACGTTGAAAAGGAAAAGACCTGGTATTAGGTCATGTATCTATTTGCCCTCCTCCTATCTGTCTAGTGCAGTATTCACTACAGTGTGGTTTTCAGTTTAATACAAAGTCTCCTCCTGGAAGAGGTGGGAGTCCAGCTATCTACCTAACTTTTCTCTCCATTACTTGTCAGACTATATGCCTTAACTTGACCCAATTATTTCTTCTGTATTCCTTGAACCACAGCAGGCCCAGTAGTCCTTCACCTTTCCAGAGAAATCAACTAGTGGTGCCCCAAGATGTAGTAACAATGCACAATATTACCAGAATGGACACTAGGTCCATATCATGTGACATGTCACATGACCTCACTAAGTAGGTGAAGGACAGGCTAAGGTTCCAAATTTCTAGCCTCAGTTCCCAAATCCACCTCACCCTGACTTTCCAAGCAGTATTTGTTTCTTCCCCCACAGCAGCACAACAAAATTAGATAAACTCTTGATGGCCAGTGGCTGTTTACTGAAAAGCAACATAAAATTTTTTACATTAGCGGGCTACTCCGTGGCACCAAATCATAACCGTCTGTTTAAAAGTGGGAAAAGACTGACTACGGGCTCTCAGTAACGCAGCTTGAGAGAGAATGGGCTCAGTGTGTTTGAACCGTTCACATGCTAGCTATTGGCTAACAGCAGACACTTTTCTTTCTTCAGCAGAATATTTATAACCTGTTTATTCTTTGGTCTCTTGATTTTTATATCAAACTAGAAGATGTACCTGGTATTGCTTGGGTTCTTAACTCAGTTTTGTTTTTCTTCATTTAAATCATTGCTCTGGGGCAGAGCTGGGAGGAGGTGGTCACTATTCAGGTTGCCTCATGGAAAGAGGACAACTCCAGCCCTCTGTCATTGCAGCAGTTTGGGGCCAGGTGAGATGTCTGTCTATGACCACTGAAGCAGAGAGGAGAGGTGAATATCCCTCAGGTGTGGGACAGACAAAAAACTCTGAAATAGCTACTAGATACCTCCCTTTCTCTGCCCCTGCTGGCCCAATGGGATTATAGCTATCCCTGTCCCCACCTCTGGCCCCTTGCTGCCCCCCTTGTGGTCATTCTGCAGTATAACTGGCCCTCCTACCAGACCCTTTCCTTTCCATTTTATGGAAAACAATCCAATTCCAGGCACATCCCATTATCCTGGTACAACCAAGTCCTGACCTTACTTTAAGTTATCAGAGGAAGCTGCCTACCAAATTTGGTGGTCCTAGCTCTTCCCGTTTAGGAGGAGTTCTTGAACAAGTAGACTCTCAGATGGACTGACAGACATTCAGATTTCCAAAAAGTACAGTAAAGGAGAAGATAAGGGAGAGGGAGAGAGAGTTATTGGAATAACAAAGGGACCAAGGGTATGTCTACACTACCCTCCTAGTTCGAACTAGGAGGGTAATGTATGCATACCGCACTTGCTAATGAAGCCCGGGATTTGAATTTCCCGGGCTTCATTAGCATAGGCGGGGAGCCGCCATTTTTAAATCCCCGCTGCTTCGAACCCCGTGTAGCGCGGCTACACGGGGCTCGAACTAGGTAGTTCGGACTAGGGTCCTATTCCGAACTACCGGTACTCCTCGTTTCACGAGGAGTACCGGTAGTTCGGAATAGGACCCTAGTCCGAACTACCTAGTTCGAGCCCCGTGTAGCCGCGCTACACGGGGTTCGAAGCAGCGGGGATTTAAAAATGGCGGCTCCCCGCTTATGCTAATGAAGCCCGGGAAATTCAAATCCCGGGCTTCATTAGCAAGTGCGGTATGCATACATTACCCCGCTAGTTCGAACTAGCGGGGTAGTGTAGACATACCCCCAAGTCATGAGGAAGATCCATGTGGCATAGGACACATTCCTTGCTGCTTGTTTTTTGGAACTCAACTTGGGTGCTGATGTAAGACCTTGGAGGATTCTCTGGATTTCTTCACGTGGCAAGTATTTTGGGACTCAGCCTGGTGGACGATTCATCTCAGACTTACATAGCAAGAGACAGTCTTTCCCAAAGAGCTTAGTGTGGATGTAGGCACAACAAAGCACAGTTGGGAAAACAGAAGCCTGGACAGGACATGCCCAGGTTCACACAGCAAATCAGTCATCCACTCAGGAACAAACCCAGGCATCTTCCCTCTTAGTCCAGTGTCCTAGCTACTGACCTACCATAGTCCCTGTTAGTCACTTAGTGTCAGACCACGTTCAGTGGCCATAGTCTATGCCATGGGAATTTCAGTTAAGGTAAGCAGAAAAGAGATTTATAATTAAGTCATTGGGGTCAGAGGGTGCTATTGTTTTAACAATAAAACCCTAGCTGGCCATTAGCAAGAGGCATGCAGCAATTCAAATTGCTGCCATTTGGAAAAGCTGGATACCAAAAAGTTTTGAAACTTCAATTACATCATGCCTGCACATCTCATTTATTAATTTCTATCAATACAGTGTGAAATTCCCCTTCTTTCCCCTCACAGGGGGAAATCATACATGGATACTCCACGTACCTCGTATTAGGATATGGGTTAGGCATTATTAGCAACTGAATTGTAAAGTTTTAGTTGATTCCCTGCTGCAGATTGTCTCATGGAAGAGAATTCTCTCTCACGTACCAAGGAATGCAACAATTCCTCTCCAAAATGGGCAGCTACTCAATCTCATTTTCTGAGCACACTTCATTTCTAGGCTGAAGGACAGCCATTGACTTGATGGCTGGGGAAACCTGCTGCTTTAATCTTGGTCCGCCATCTGTGGTAACATTAAAACCCAGATCAGCTTGTGCTTTTTGCCTTTAGGACTTGGCAGAACTCTGGCTTGTATACAGCCCTAATAAGCGCCTGCGAAAAGGAGCTTCAGCTTCTAAAAAAGCCAACATAGAATCAAGCTACAGGGCTCTGGCAGAAGTCTGACTGATTGGTATGGTTCCTACAATCAAGTAATAGTGGCTATTGGTTATTCAATGCAGGTACCATAGAGGTGGCTCTCACCAGGGCTTCTGTCTGATCTCTAGTAGAACTATGAGGCAAGTCATATTACTTATCTTGGGAAAATGCATGGACTTTCCCTGCAATTTGCATGTTGCTGATTTGACTTTGAGCCAGCTTTTTTTTTTTAAACAATACTACTCCTGCCCCACAACTATTGAATTACCAACACCTGGTGTCAAATGCCAAGTTCACTTTGCTTTTTCACCTTTGTGTAAAGAAAAAGTTTTTTAAAAACCGTCTCATGATTTAATGTTGTCCTTTTATGTGCTCTTTGATGGTGGGAGAGTAAAAATACAAAATGCGGGTAAGTTTTTCTTTTCATCTTGACCCATTGGGGTGGGCACAGCATCAGACAACACTTTTGGTTACTCGCAGCTGAGGCAGCATTCCAACTGGCAAGCTTGGCATAATGGGTTTTAGCACAACCCTTCATCTGAGCCATTCATCCTGTTTGTACAGGTTGAACCTCTATCCTGGCACTCTGGTCTGGCATGATGTTAGTTAACAGGATGACCACTTCTCATGGGCGTGGCCAAGTTCCCTGCAGTCCCATAAAGTTTGTTTCCAGCCACTAGTCCTGGCTCAGTGTTCTGTGCTATTTAGCACTAATGTACCCCTACATGTCTAAAAGCCTAGTAAACAGTGGAAGTGTTCGTAATGCTGCTAGACAATACTGACCTCCCATAGTCCAGCAAATTCTGTTTCAGCACCACTCAGGTCCCAAGGGTGCTAGACTTGAAAAGTTCAGCCTGTACCAAGGAAAATAGCTTAAGATCAATTCATTGTATCCATTCCCTTGCTCTCGTCACAAGGTTGCCCTATTACTAGGCTGTCTAAGCAGAGAGATGCAAGTGCACAATTTCATTTTTTTCCCCACATATGGAATCAATACTGCATCTTTGTTCTGTTTGTACAGCACCTAACACAATGACATTACAGCACAATGGACTCCTGGCATTACAGTAACCAGAGAGCCTAAACGATGGCTCTTGTGCATGATAGTAACTACTACTAAAATAGCTGTGTAGCTGACTGGAAAGAATCAAGCTGAGTATTTTTTCCGTCTGCTTTTGGCACCTGTAAGTTTGCCATAGTTAAAACTAAAGTGGTAGGGAGTTTGGTCAAGATTTCCCACTCTGCTGCTTGTTACTCTTCTCCTGCCTTGAATTTTAATATTCCCCCTTAATTTGGCCCCTTGGTTTGAGAGTCTTGAGTTTGACTGTTTTCTGCTGCCGTTTTGACCTTTCCTCAGAGATTTTAAGCCAGCTGCTCTGAATAGGACTCCCACTTCTTGCTCTTTCTTCATAGAAGAAACCAGAGTAGGTGACAAAGGGTTTAACAGATCCTGGCACCTTGGTTACTTTACTGTACAAGGGCCTTTTGCTAGTCATCAGTGTCTGAAGCAAAAGGAAATGGAACTTTAATTTACCATGGAGAGCATGAATCAATGAAGCACTATTGCCAACACATCTCCTTTGTCAGACAATTTCACTTGTGCTGCCGGTTCAGAAAGATTTAAAGCTCCGTCTCAATCAGAATTACACCAGCGAGCTGTCCCTTTAGTCAAGGCTCAGTGTTACATCCCTCCATAATTAATGAAAATTTGAAATCCTTAGCTTCTGGCATGTACACGTTGTGAAAAGTCATAATTGCTTTAGACTTCCTGCAAGACTGCTCGAGAGGCATACAGATGGGCAATCAGAATCGGCTTGCAGGAGGCAATCACAACTTTCTTGGTGCCTCTCGCATTCCTGCCTACATGCAGCTGCCCAGCCGTCTGTTCAGTCCAGTGAGCATCCATCATGAAGTAGAAAGAAGTTCAAGTGACTCAAACTGTTTTGTTGGATGAAGCTAGTTGGCACACCCAATATTCTTAGCCTTAACAAGCCCAAACCAAGACATCATCCTACCAGTATACCTTTTGCATGTGAGTAAGAGCTGGCTGGATACCAGACCTTGTGTGGAAAATGGCAAAGCTAATCAAATGGGGTAAAATTTTCCTTTCTGCAGAGGGATAATGCAATGCCTATGGACCAATTCCATTCCACTTTAGTCCTATTTTGTGGAATCAGGTGAGCAGAAGAGTTACAAAAGTCTCAGACTGGCCTGCGCAGGCGGGTGGGGGAAGGGAGATTGATTTCACACCCCATGGAATTCATTGATCGTCATGTAACCAGGTGTAACAAGTAGGTAGGCTTAGCATGGAAGAAGCCTGATGTTAAAGCACTTAGAGGAGATGAATCTCAGAATACATCTCTAGTCCATAGATAGGAGACAAATTTTTGCTCTGAACTACCAGCTGAATCTCTCTAGTCTGGCACTCTTTGGCTTGGCAACATCCAGGGTCAGGCATGATTTCAGTTAGCCAGATGTCCACTAAAGGGTGTGGCCAAGTTTCCTACAGTCCCATAAAGTTTGTTTATAGCCAGCAGCCCTGGCTCAGTGTTTTGTGCTTCTTTAATTGACTCCTACATGTCTATGAGCCCAGTAAGCAGTGGAAGGGTTGGTAATGCTGCTGGACAATATTGACCTCCCATGGTTTGGCAAATTCTCTGGCTAGGCACCAGTCAGGTCCTGACAATTCAGGACTAGAGAGGTTCAACCTGTATTAAGCAGATATCAAGCAAGAGAAGACTAGCACACTGAGCTGTTAATAAAGGAAGGAAACGTGGCACGGCAAGCATTAACTTGACAAGCTGTTTCATTAGCCTTTGTTGCATCAAGCACCCACACGACATCTGCCCAGCTTGTTCTGAACCTCTGGGTGCACAGACATGTTTTGGCAACTTTGTGCTCTGCCGTACTGCGGGCAGAGCCTCGTGCCGCATGGTGCAGTGTGCTGCATTGTTAATAGCTCCTATGTGGGAAAGGCTAGAACTGTGGTCCTGGATTCTTTTGTTAAATCTTGAGGTGCTAGAAGTACTGCTGAGGCCACATGCTCAGCCTTGGGGTAGAAGGACCAGGAAGTGTTGAGGCAGCTTAGAGTGGTTCTAATTATTCTCTTCCTCTTCTGCACCACACCCCACACACTGACACTGCTCACAGCCCTGCTTGGCCAGATGGATTAGAGGGTGGTGATGTCTGAAAGTGACTCATGACCAGACAAGTCTTAGGGTACATCTAGATGACTTTCCTCTTCCAAAAAAGGAAATGCAAATGAAGTGCTGATTAGCATATTCTCATGCATCATTTGCATATCCTCTTCTGACCCTTTTTGCAGAACAGGTTTTCTGCCAAAAACCTGTCTAGATGAGGCTTTGTGGCTTTTTTGTGAAAACCCCTTTTTCAAAAGAACCCGTATTCCTCAAAAAATGAGGTTTACGGGTTCTTTTTTAAAGGGTTATTTTGGCAAAAAAGCTGCATCTAGACTGCATTTTTTGGGCAAAAAACCTCTTCTGCAAAAAGGGTCAGAAGAGGATATGCAAATGAAGCATGAGAATATGCTAATCAGCGCTTCATTTGCATTTCCTCTTTTGGAAGAGGAAAGTCATCTAGATGTACCCTAGGGTGTGTCTAAACTACATGGCTCCATTGATGGAGCCATGTAGATTAGGCTGATCAGCAAAGGGAAATGAAGCCGCAATTTAAATAATCGCGGCTCCATTTAAATGGCTGCCGCGCTGAGCTAATTAGCACGCTGAGCCGACAAACAGCTGGTCTGGATGCTCCCGCACCGACCTGAAAGCCCTTTATTGACCTCCTCATTATGCCTCGTAGGATGAGGTTTACCGGGGAGGTTGATAAAGGGCTTTCATGTCAGCAGGGGAGCGTCCAGACTGCCCCCATCTGCCAACTGACAGCTGATCAGCAGAGCAGGGCAGCCATTTAAATTTAAATGAAACCAAGATTTAGATTGTGGCTTCATTTCCCTTTGACCAACAAACAAATCTACATGGCTCTGTCGATGGAGCCATGTAGTCTAGGTGTACCCTTAGAGAAAAGCAATGCTGGAGGAAACTGGCAGGGGAAGGTCTGCCCTAGGCCTCCTTCATACTGGCTCCCCCTCAGAACAGGAGTCAGATTTACCAACTTGCCATGCCAGAGACAGCACTTGGGTCTGCTCAGAGGTGCATTAAGGCTCTGAGGTGCCATGGTGGTCAAGTGGGACTAGCATGTTGTTGAGTCAACAGAAAAGCTGAGCTCTACAGAGGTATGGGGGTGGTGAACTAGGATGGCAAAAATGCTTGCATGGTTGCATGGCCCACCAGTAGGTATAGGTGGAGGAGCATCCGCTTACACCTACGCGTGGGCCATGCAACCATGCAAGCATTTTTGCCATCCTAGTTCACCACCCCCATACCTCTGTAGAGCTCAGCTTTTCTGTTGACTCAACAGCATGCTAGCTAGCCACAGGATGTACTTGGGGATATTAAGAGGCCCTCAATCTTGCATTGTCACTGCCCTTGCTTCCTTCATCCCTGGCTTCTTATGGAGGATACCTACATTGCCATCTTTGGCACATGCGAGTGCAACCCACACATCTACTGTCCCGTGTACTGGCACTGAGGCCACACAAAGAGAGGATGAGTTTACTCTACAGCCTCAGCTGAGAGCCAGCTGGCTTCTAGCTCAAGCTGTAGAGGCTCATGCACTAACCTCCAAAGGTCCCAGGTCCCATTCCACCTGTCAACATGCTAGTGCAGGGGTGGGGAACCTAAGGCATGGGGCCGGATGCAGCACCCAGCTTGACTGAATCTGGCCTCAGATTCAATCCCTCCCAGCATTGTGGGGCCTGAGTTGGTGCTCCAGCCCCCTGCCCTCGGGGCTGGAGCACACAAAGTTTACAAGGCGGGGACCCCTTAGATTGTGGTGTATGAGGGGAATGTTGGGAGTGTCTTCTCAGACAGTGGCCACGTCAGTGAGGTTTTTTGGGGGTTGGGGGCTTCTCACTTGTGTGCTGCCCCTGAATGAGTTTTTGGTGCATCAGCAGCCCCCAACCCAAAAAAGGCTCCCCACCCCTGTGCTAGAGATTCACATGCAGGATAGTTTGGGATGTACAGGGAGCTACTTAAACAAGGTGGGAAATTCATTTTATTGGACCAACTTCTGATGGAGACAAGCTCTGCAGCTTCAGAGCCCTTCAGCTACTTGTCTCCCTAAGGGGTAGCCCTGAGCTGGACACTTTTCTCTATCCATCTCCCCCCCCCCCCCCCCCCACACACACACACTATGAGCACAGTCCAGTACTTGGAGTTTTGATTCATCAGAAACATCCCTGAATTGCAATTCACTTTGACAGGTTTTGAGCCTCAGATTCTCTCATGTAAAAAATGTAAAGAGTCAGCAGAGATTGTTCTTAACTTTCTCAGTCTGCTTTACTAAATCCATGCTTGTTTCCTGTCCCCCCCCCCCATGTTAAGATTTTGTTGTGCCTGTTTATCAGCTGGTGTGCCCATCTGCACTATGGTGGCTGTAAGCAGCCAGTGATGACCGTGAACTTCACTCAGATTTGATACACAGCTTACTCCGGCGTGTTTGATGACTTCTGCTCCAGCATGCTTCCACAGAGACCACAAGCCCAGGCTGCTATATTGTACATCCTCACATGTCTGTCAGTGACCCCTGACCTTACTTGTGTCAGATTGGATGATCTCAGCCAGTGGCCAATTTAAAGGTCTCTGGGAATTGCTGGAGTAAAACCTGACAGCCATGCCCTATTGTGGTGGATTTATTATGAAGAGAGATGTAACCCTTTGAGTCAGACACTTAAATCTGTCCTCTAATATCTGATCTGCTATATACACATGGTGGGTAGGAAGAGGAAAGAATCTCAAAAAAGGAGCCCAGACCTGCATGCATTTAAAAGAAAGGTCCTTGTGCCTTAAAATTGTCATCTGCATTTTAACTCTTTGGCAAAGGTTTGAGTTGGGCGAGGTTACCAGCAAGTAGGGGAAAATCCTGGTGTATATATTCATAGAATACTGGAATGGGAAGGATGATCTCTCAAGGTCCAAGTCCAATATCCTGTCCTCACGGCAGGACCCAGCACCATCTACAACTACATCATCCCTGACATGTCTATCCAAACTGCTTTTAAATATCTCTAGTGATGGAGATTCCACAACCTCCCTAGGCAATTTATTCCAGTGTTTAACCACCCTGACAGGTAGGATGTTTTTCCTAATGTCCAACCTAAACATCCATTGCTGATAGGACAGCCAGCAATGGGCTGATATTGAAGCAGAGGCCAGGAGAATAATTTCTCCTCCCTCCTCCTTGTAACTCCCCTTTAGATACTTGAAAACTGCTATAATGTCTCTTCTCAATCTTCTCTTTTCCAAACTAAAAAAGCCCAATTCTTTCAGTCTTTCCTCAGAGCTCATGTTTTCTTGACCTTTAATCATTCTTGTTGCTCCTCTGGACTTTCTCCAATTTCTCCACATCTTTCTTGAAATGCGGTGCCCAGAACTGGACACAATACTCCAACTGAGGCCTAATCAGCACAGAGCAGAAGAATGACTTCTCGTGTCTTGCTCACAACACACCTGTTAATGCAGCCCAGAATCATGTTTGCTTTTTTTTGGCAACAGTGTCACACTGTGGACTTATATTTAGCTTGTGGTCCACTATGACCCCAAGATCTTTCAGCAGTACTTCTTCCTAAACAGTCACTTCAGCCACTTCCCATTCTGTATGTTAAGAGCTACTACAACCATGGAGATCAATTTATAAGTTCAGTACACAGGACACTATTCAAAGTCAATAGACAGTGAGAGGGAAGGCAGGAAGAACAGTAAATCATGAAAAAAGCAGAGGAGGCTGGGTATAGCTATAAAATATTTGTAGAGACCAAGGCGCTAAAGGAAACTATTTAAGAGTAGGAAGAAAGATGCCCAAAGTAATTTCTCTGATAATCCAAAAGAGTCAGCCTTCAGAAATGTGCAGTCACATTGGTGCAGGGAGACCTTCCATGCACACCTCACTAGGTACGTAAGTGTGCAGAAAGCTGGTTTTCACAAGTAAATATGGGTTTGTAGGTTCACGATTTTTGCACATAAGTTTAGATCCTACATTTTGGATATTAATGGGAATCTCTGCAGTGCTTCTGGTTCAACCATCCCCATAACCATTGTGGTTTCTACTAGTTTTGTCAGCCCTAGCTGTGAATCATGATTTCATGAAGGCTGGTTTCTCACTTCATCCCAGCATAAACCAGGAGTAACTCCATTAGGCTGTGTCCAGACTCAGGGGTTTTTTCGGGAAAAGTAGCCTTTTTCCGAAAAAACTTCACCTGCATCTAGACTGCAGCCGCGTTCTTTCGAAATTAAATCGAAAGAACGCGACTTTTCTTTCGACGGCGGTAAACCTCATTTCACGAGGAAGAACGCCTTCTTTTGAAAGTGCTTCTTTCGAAAGAAGGCGTTCTTGAATGTAAATAGGGCTTCTTCGAAAGAGCATCCAGACTCACTGGGTGCTTTCTTTCGAAAAAGCGGCTTGCTCTTTCGAAAGTTCCGCGTGCAGTCTAGACGCTCTTTCGAAAGTATCTTTCGAAAGAGCCTCTTTCGAAAGAGGCTTGCAGTCTAGACATAGCCTTAGAGTCAATGGAGTTCCACCAGCATAAAACAGACTACTCAATCTGGCTCCTTCGTCTGGTCAGAACAGACCACATGCAGTCTTTGAACGACCAGCCTTTTATAATTTGAAAGGCATGTGGTGAAATACTAATGATGGTAAAATCCTTTGATAAAGGGCACCTTCTGACTGCATGGCCTATATGAAGCTACAGCTGAGTTTTTCATGGTGACTTATGTTTTCCTCAGCTGTCCTGTGCAAGGCATGGATTTCTAGTTCTCACTCTAAGAGGAGTTATTTTACTAAGACATTTTACAAACGTACTTAGGATTTTGTGGCATCACCATCCACTCCTAACAGCTGGGGGTAGTAGAGGTGTTGTTTACCCATGTCACTGGACTATTATACATTAAGTCAGCCATTAAAATGGCCAAAGAGACCAGGCTTTTATCTGAATCTATAGGAGGAAATGCTTGATCTATAGTTGGACATACTAACGATGATGAGTGCCAGCAACTCAAATCCCTACAGAAAAAGGATTTGTGGAAATCTGTAGGTCAAATCCCTGCAGAAAAAAGACGTGTGTATTGATAAAATTCTCTCTGCATGAAAGGAGGACTAATGAACCTGTAGGCAAACGTCCCTGCTTGGTGATCACTAACAGCATATAGAAAGCAGACAAGGAGCTTCTGCAGCTAATACACAAACAGGTTAAATCATGACAGTCATGTAATACATGTCATCTTACATTGTAACAGTGCCAATGCTATCCTACAATGCAGTGAGATCATGGGTAGCCTCCCCACAACTACCACCATGGGGCTTGGGGAAAGGAACAGACATCTCTCCCCATGCCCAATCTTTTGGCCTGCTGGAAGTTCCAGGCCAGATTGCACAACTAGCTCCAGCTGGAGACGGCCTGCAGGCTGGGAGTTTGAGACCTGGATCTAGACCATCCAGACAGGTGTTTGCCTAAACTCATACTGAGCAGTGGAAAAGTTGCCTGGGAGACACATTGCAGGTCATTTCTAGTCCTGGTGACTTGGAGCACTATGAAAATATACCAAATCCATTGAGCTCACACTTTGCCAACTGGTGAACAAACATCCTGTGGGGGAAAGCATATTGAAACCCAGATTGTAACCTATCCATGTAAACCAAAATACTCACACTGAAGCTGGGTTTGAGGCAGGTGTTTTATCCTGAATTCCATTGTGACATAGGTAAACAGTACTAGTTCCCGTCTGCAGATGGGTAAGCTGAGGTCCACACAATGAGTGAATGAGAGGTGATAGCAAGTAGATTAGAGACCTTCTTTTTTGTCAGGAATTGAATCCAAGAGGTGTCTGCTCCAGGGGCCCCACTTCCTCCACCACAATGCTTGTACTAATACTGAAAAAGCTGGTATCAAAGAAGTTGATAAAATGGCAGAAGAAGCTCTCAATTTTAGCTAAGTGAAGGCCAAAGGAAGAGGTTGGTCCACTGATCTACAATTTCCTGCTGTAAAAGCAAACTGCCAAAGTGATTTAGTAAAACACCAGGAGAAATTGATACCTTCCCACAAACTGATTTATAAGTCAATAATGCAGGGCTGTAATTAATGAATCTTCAATAGCTTAAGGCTAGGAAGACGACAGATCAGGTTTTGCCTGCAAAATTGTTATTCAAATAAGGCTGAAGATGGGGCCATTTCTGTTGGGTTCAGTGAACTACTGAAGAGATTTTGTCCAGTTTCAGATCTGCTTAATCTAGCCATTGTTTAAACATTTTTCGCTTTACTGGTCACTGTACACTATGGTTCCATTTATGAATAGTTTATATGTTTTAATAAATGATTAATGGATGTTCTCATAAATAGGTAATCAGTTTGTTATAAAATTCAACGGTTGGTTAAACGCCTGGTTTATAACTATTTATTGGTACATTTATAACCATTTACAGCATGTACAGCTCACGTCTGTAACCTACTTATATTAACCTTTTATAAAACATTTATACCTGGAACCTTAATATATAAATCTAAGTCAACAGGAAAGAGTCTCCCCTACCCCCGTACTATGCATTCCCATTTACAAGGTTGAGCCTTAGGTTCCCAAGTCATTTGGCAATTATGAATTTTTTATCCAATAAATTCGGGATACATCTACTTTACACCATGTGATCATTTTCTGCAAAGTGCAAGACAGTGGAAAAAATCAGTCCATTTTAAAAAAAGGAGGTTTTGAGTGGTTCTCAAAATCCATTTTTAGTGTTCTTGGATTTGCCATTTTAGGATATTTGATTTTCAACAGCATTTAGGTTACAAAAGGCATCCAAATACTTAGCATAATCACACGGGTCATTTTGCAATCCAAGCTAGCATGTACCACTCAGATATTTATCGGGTCTTTTTTCCACAGCCAGCAGCAGTCAAAAAGCAAACAATGTTAAGAATCATTAAAAGTCTCAGAGGGGGAGCAGTGTTAATCTGCATCTTTAAAGACAAGGAATAGTCCTGTAGCCCCTTACAGACTAATAAAAATTACATTTGTTAGTCTGAGGTACGCCAGGACTACTCATTTTAAGGAATCATTAAGAAAGGAATAGAAAAATAAGGCACACCTTAATGCAAATCTCCTGGTATGCCCATATCTTGAATAGTGTGTGCAAATGTAGGCACACTGAAAGGTATCTTGGCACTGGAAGAAGTTCAGAAAAGGGAAACAAAAGTCATTAGGAGTATGGAATGGCTGCCATCGAGGAGAGATTAATAAGACTTGTCTTACTAGTCACTTAAGTCTAAGGGTGCTTGTCAGCTTGGAAATGAGACCACTAAGGAGGAATATGATAATGGTTTACACAATCAGGACAGGTAGGGCAAAAAGTCAAGACAAGTAAATAACTTTACCTAAACACAAGAACTAGGGGGCCACCAAGTCAAATTAAAAGGTGGTAGGTTTAAAACAAACCAAAGGAAGTAGTTCTTCATGCAGCATAGTCAACCTGTTGAACTCCTTGCCAGAGGATATTTTGAACAGGATTCAAGAAAAAAGCTAGATAAAATCATGGAGGATGGGTCTATCAATGGCTACGAGCCAGGAGGAACAGTAATGGTGTCCCTATCATGTCAGAAGCTAGGAATGGGTGACAGGAGGGGGATCACTTCATTCCCAGTTCTGCTCATTCCCTGTGGGGCACCTGGCATTGGCCACAGGATGGACCTTTGATCTGACCCACTATGGCAGTTCTTATAGTCAGTCCAGCATTCTCTGGCCTGGCAACATTCATGGTCCAGCATGATTTGAATTAGCTGGATGTCCACTCATCATAGGTGTGGCCAAGTTACCCACTGTCCCATAAAGTTTGTTTGCAGCCCCCAGCCCTGGCTCTGTCTGTGCTGTTCTTTAGCTCTCGTTTACCCCTAAATGTCTTCCAAGAGCCCAGCAAACAGTGGAAGTGTTGGTAATGCTGTTAGCCAAATCTGACCTCCCCCCACCTCTCTGGCACTGGTCAGGTCTTAAGGGTGCCACACTAGAGAATGTCAATCTGTGGTTAGTTTGACCCAGACTTTGAGACTGAGCATTCACTATGTGTAGCTTCACCAGGTATTCCATCCTTTGAGAGTTAAAAATACCAAGATAGTGGTCCATGGTAAATACCTGGCACTCTCCACAGCAGCAGGTAGTGAACACAGATGTTGTCAGTTATTAACAAGCAAAGCAAAAAGCTGAAGAGAAGAAGAGACTTCACTGGAATTGAGAAAAAGAATGTCAGACCTATTTGAGATTTAGATAAAAAGCTTGTTTTCTCTATGGTAGGATAGAATTTATCTTTTCTTGGAGCTACAGCAATTCACACCCTCTTGGAAACCCCCTCTGCTAGTTATTGAGCACAGTACAGGAACCATAGATGAGCCTCACTCTGCAATCAACCAGACTAACATGGAAGCAAAAACAATGGAAGGTGCAGCTGCTGTGAATGAGTTTCCTTCTTGCACATGATGCAAGTAGATAAAACGAGCTACATGCAGCCTGTTTGTTTGTGGCCCGTGGTGCGGTTTGGGTTTATGTGAGGCTCAACAGGTGGCCCATGGGTGGGATCCTTTGAACATGGCCTCCATTGGGAACATGCTCCACAACGGCGAGGCGTCTTCCAGGTGGAGTGAGCATTGAAAGACGCAAGCGGACGGGCTGGCTGGAACAAGCCGATTCAGGGTTTCAGCGTTTCTAGCCCCCCTGGGAGGAGGCACCGGGAGTGCCAGGGTATTGTGTGAAAGAAGCTATTTGCATATATATTTGCATGAATATGCAACCCCACTTAAGTTATGGCCCTCAGCATGTGCTATGAGTATCACTGTGACCCTTGGAGCTTCCAAAGTTGAGTAGCCCTGGTCTTAAAAGTAAGTAGCGATCTAAGGCAACAATTTATCAGGGATGAGTCAGTCAGGAAGTTGGATCCCTTCCACAAGGACAGTAAATATTGTGCAAAATCAGGACAAAACTCCCAAGCATGGAGCAAAATATAATAACCAGTCTACCTTTTAGGGTCTTTTGGACAGTATCGCTAAGCATGCTGAATGCAGTTAAAATCCTGAAGCCATCAACAGCCTGTGTCAACTGGCTGAAGACTACCACTTCCATTGCCATCCCTGCCACTTACGTTGAACCTCCCCCCCCCCCGCTAAATTTTTAAACCCCAAGGAAAGAAAGTGGCTGGGTTAGATTTTTGGAGAGTGTGAATTTGAGTGTCTCAGTGAAACCAAGCTGATGGCATCAGCGGAGGATCTGGGGCATTTTTTCCCCAGGTTGAAAACATGGTCTCTCTCCTATGAGCATTGGACAACTGTCGACTATGCTAGCAATTTCCTTTCACCCCACCCAGTGTAAACCAAGAGCAACTCTGAAGAGATTATTGAACAGTGTTCAGTCTCAGTGAGACATGGACCGCGCCCATCACAGGCTGGTCTAGCCTCATTGCTTCTAGGGAGAGAAAACTAGAATGATTTCACCATCCTTTAATAGATCTTCTTAGGGTGTGAATAAGATTTGCCTAACAGATGTACTTGCCTGTAGGTCAGTTTGTTCCTAGAGGTCTTTCCTTTTTCACTCTAGCGGACTGTTATTTCAACAGATACGCTTAATTGTTGGGCAATGAATCAGGGTGTTTTTTTTTTTTAAGTAATACCCCCTTGTATAAAAGCCAATTTGCTGAAAACTGTGGAAGCCTCCCCACCTCCACCCCCTTTTCCTGATGGTAGCAGAGGACACTGTACATGAAAGCTCTAGTCAAAAGGGATGTTTAATCCCATTATCTGTTGAGCAGCATGTTCGAGAGGTCTGACTAATGTCCCTGGAAATCTCTCCTTACGCTGTTTATTCACATATCCACTAAGCCACTTGGTCTGCACATTCAGAAGACATTTCTGTAGTTCCTTAAATTTTGGATACTGGCAGGTGTTGTTTCTTGGCTTCCACTTTCTACCCACTCTCAATTCAAGTGCCTGGTACCTCCAGGGCAGCAATCTTCATCCGTTCCTGAAAACTTTTGGCCACACTGATACATCACCTAGATAGAATTCAGGCCCCGAGGCATGAATTTTCTAAACTTTTCTCTTTCTTCAGATAACAGAGAAGCCAACCACCATGAATTTTAGGAACAGAGGCCCCTGTTCAAGAAATCATTTCAGCGTACTTTTAAATGCTGTCCTGAATCGGGATGCTTTTCAGAATCAGGGCCATAAAACCATGAATAATTCATAAGTTCATTATGTGATTAATTTTCTTTTCTCCCCCTTTGCAGAAGAGGTCTCACAAAATTGAAGGAGCCTTAAAATTAATCCATTTTTCAGATGTTTGAGAAGCAGATTTTTTTTTTTTGCTGTGAATTATTGCTGTGCAGTGTATTCACAAAATGATGCTCTGTGCTGATTTTTCCACTTACTCTGGCTGGATAACAGTAATATTTCTGTGCTCTGATGACTTACCTAACCAAGTTCAATTTAAGATTCCATTGCACAGTTAAGTGTACATTTCCAAGGACCAAGTTTTCAGCTGTCGTATCACATTGCATTGATACTGATTCATACCAACTGTGGGTCTGGCCTCAGAGGTGCAATTCAAAATGGTAATTCTTCCACATGCTGGGTTTAAAAAAAGCTTTTGGGTTTTGAACCTATGAAGTGTTTTATGGTCCCATTAAAAGCATCCCTATTCAGTGCAAGAGATAAGCATGTTCTTAAGTACTTTCCTGAATCCAGCCCAAAGTCTCTGAAAGCTGAAGATCTTCAGGAGATCACAGCAGGGTTCAGTGCCTTGCAAGAGTAACTACAATAATTTCATCTCATTTGCTTTTCACTAGTATTCTTACTAGTTTGCCAGAATTAGTGAGAAATAAATAGCCATTTTTTTCCCCAATCACAGGGTATGGGACCATACTGAACATGGTTTAAAAATCTGAATACATCCATCTAGCAGATTGTATCATATTTGCATGTGCAGGGGGTGAGAAAAAATCCAAGTCAATGGGATTTTCCTGTAAAAAGTGACATTTTATGTACATGTTATTGCAGCTGGTGATTTGTCAGAGCTGGGCTGCTCTTTGATATCCGGAGGCAGTAATCATGTACCATTATCTACTTAGGCAGTGGACAAAGTCCAGCTTGGGAATTTATAAATCTGCCTAATCGTTGTTTGCTGGCTGTTTTTCCCTTGCAGGGATCTATCATAAGGGGACAGAATAGCACAAGAGGACTATCTGCTTTAAGTAACTACACGCAAGTTCAATACTAGAAAGGTTGGAGACCACAACACAAACACTTGTGTAACAAATAGGGGGCTTTAATTTCCCCTTTGTGAAGACCAATTAGAACTTAATTTCAATAACACTCAGTTAAAGTAAGCTGAAAAACATGCAAAAGTCCAGTACATAGACTGGATTGAAAGGAGACCGTAAGCCTGCTGTGGAAAGTACAGTGCCTGCACTGTGCAATCTAAGTCTTAACCCTCACTAGACTGAGCCAAGATGAAGGAAGAGGAACCAATATGGAAGCAAGTGATTTTCCTGTATGTTGGGTATATAATGTGACAAGCAACAGACAGTTTGCTTTTCACAAGCAACAGAATATTACAACTGCAAGGGACCTTGAGAGGTCATCAAGTTCTGTCCCCTGCCCTCATAGCAGGACCAGCCACCATCTAAGAACATGGGTTCCCAAACTGGGGGGGCGTCCTTCCTGGGGGGCATGAAGAAATTCCCGGGGGGCATGAAGTTACTCAGCTTTTGCTGCTATTTTTGTTTTTCGGCCTTGGGAAGTTCTTTTTGCTCAAAAAGTTTTGCTGCTATGGGGGGGGGGGGAGGGGAGTGTTTCTCAAAAATAAAAAAGGGGGCATGATGCCGAAAAGTTCGGGAACCACTGATCATCCCTGACAGGTGTCTAACCTGCTCTTAAATATCTCCAGAGATGGAGATTCCACAACCTCCCTGGGCAATTTATTCCAGGGTTTATTCCTGACAGGAAGGTTTTCCTGATGTCCAACCTCAACCTCCCTTGCTGCAATTTAAGCCCATTGCTTCTTGGGCTTTCAGACATTAAGGAGAACAGTTTCTCCCTCTTTCATGTAACACCCTTATGGGTACTTGAAACTGCTACCATGCCCCCTTTTCAGTCTTCTCTTTTGCAGAAGAAACTAAACCAGTTCTTTCAGTCTTCCCTCATAGGTCATGTTTTCTAGCCCTTTAATCATTCGTTGCTTTGCTCTGGACCCTCTCCAATTCCCCCATGTTTTTCCTTTCATATGGCTACACAGAAGTATAGGAAGGATTAAAGGCTTGACTCATTGTGCAGCCATTCTGCCAGCATGAAGGTAGTTGAGAACACTGCCAAACAGACATGGCAGCATTCTACCTACTTTACGAAACACACATGGTTGTCAGCTATAGAAATTGCATCTAACAATGTGGGACAGCCCCAACGGCTCACCAAGTAAGTGACTGAGATTACTGAAAGATAAGGTATTGCTCTGAATCTAACTGGATTAATTTAGAATCAAGCACACCCAAATTATCCTTATTTCTGAGTGTACTGGCTTTAGTTGGCAGAGTTGATCTTTTAAAATCCATCCAAGAAAGGGGTAGGCCGAAAGGAATTGCTTGTGGCATGGCTGTAAGTGTTAAAACTCACCTGCTTTGTATGAGAAATCTCTTCTTTGATATGCTTAGGATCCGATTCCCTCTCCCCATCTGGCTCTCCACCTAAATTAACTGCTTTGTGGAGCGTTCTGACACTTGACACGCTTATGCGGTGTCACCTTGGCTTACAAGCCATTTGCATCTGCCCTGACACGGTCCAGCCATAACCTGGCTGTCATTTAAATAAAACTCAATTCAGACACCGTCACGGGGAGTCTGATGAGCCCCTGGTGCTTACCCAGCACGGTCCTGACATGTGATGCCAATGGCAATGCTACTTGACTGACCAGCAGCAGGAGCTCACAGCTGTAAGTCTGCAACCTAAAGCAGCATTAATGAATTTAACCCAAAAAGAGTTTAAATTTGACTATAATGGGAGTATGGCTCACAATCACCCCACCCAGTATGACTGCACCAAAGAATCACCTAATGGAGCAGGGAAGGGTTTTAAAGCGGCGTAGCCAGGGTCATAATTCATTCTCAAACCCTCATGCTCCCACTGACGGCACATCAAGTCAGGGTTGGGTTTGGGGGGGGGGGGGGGTTGTAAGACTCCGCTCAAGGGATTTGGGTCAAGGCAATCCTGAGCACGTTCAACTCCAGTGGGTCTGTGCCAGCCACAAAGAGGAAGCCCAACTATTCTGTCCATAGGACAAATTGGGGTGACCGCCCAAAGCCTTGAGCTTTAGGGGGCCCCACGGCAGCTGTCTTACCATCCTATGGCTGGGAGGGATCCAGGGGATTATGGGACCTGATGAGGTGGTAGCAGGGGTTGCCATGGAGATGCAGGGTGCAGTGGCAGCGTGGAGCAGGCTGACAGGCCACTGTGGCTCCTGCTGCCCACATGGTGATGGGGACAACCCTTGCTACTGCCACACACCCAGGACTATGTTGCTTGGGGGAGGGGGCAAGTGAGGGTGGTTCCCAGGCTCCTGGGGGGTTTGCCCAGCCCCTTCCCCCCCAGGCCAGCCCTGGGAGCAAGGCAGGCTGGTAGTGTAGAAGCAAGTGTGGTTGCACATCTGCACTGTACCTGAGGACTCTGCTGAATGTATTCAGAGCCTGGCTTGCCCTTTCGTCCAGAGTCCATCTCCCTGGAGCTTTCACCAGAGCACAGGCCTTTCAGAAAATTTCTGGAGGGGGAAAGTGTGCCTGTATCCCTGCTTCTGCCTCCTCATCGAGGCCATGGCTGGGGAGGGGAGGAGGATGGGGAGAAAGGAGGATTAGCAGGCCAGCAGCACCCCAGAGGGCATGTCCCGGTCCTATCCCAGGGTAGGGGACACCAGGGAAGAGCACAGGGAGGCGAGGCAAAGGACCATTTCCCCGACACACACACACACACACACACACACACTTAACTTGAGATGGTGCCCCTCCCTGGTCTCATGGGCATCAGGGCCATACCAGTCAATGGCATTGAGACTCCGTTTAGACCACCTGCTCTTTGGCCATGCTGACACCCTTGTTGGAGGGTTGAGGTGAGAAGGGGCGGGCACAGGGCAGAGATCAGGACCGGGCTCACCCCTCACCCAGCTCCAGCCCACAGCAGCTGCCTGTCTGGCTAGTGGGGACAAAGTGGCAGTGACAAGCCCCAGCTGGGGGAACCCACTATGTCCCCACAAGCCCCGGGAAGACACTGTTGTGCTAGTGGCAAGAAGCTATGAAAAGCAGGGCAGCACCCCTGCCACGGGGATGTGTAAGGGAGCCTCCCTCCACCACGCCCCCATTGCATGTCCTACCGCTCCTTACATCAGGAGAGTAAAAGGAGGTGTTGAAGCTGTGACTAGGGTACAGGTCCCGCCAGCTTACCTCCTGCTGGGAAACACCCCTAGGAACCTTCTGTGGCCATCTCTGGGTGCTTACCTGGCCCAGAGTGGACTGGGAAATGCAGATTTCAAAGTTCATAGCAACAGCAAGGCTTCAGGCAAGGATGTTCTGCCCTGCTTTGCTGAACAAGGGGCTGCCTGCCAGCTGATCTTTAGAATGAGTGGGGTTATGGGTGACTGAGCACAGGGTTTGGGCAAACCCTAAGCAAAACAGGGTCAGTTTCACATGGTGAAAGGAGAAATAGCCACCATGGCTGGTGACATTACCTGGATCCTCTCCTCAGCATTTTCCATCCCCCATTATATACAAGGAAGATCTTGACTCACACATGGGCTCTCTGGTCTCACCTTCCCCTGGTTTCACTCCATGCTGGGCATCAGAATCTCCCTCTGAGCATGTGTAAAGGCCACCAGGCAGACTTGAACCTGGGACCTCTGAAGCTTAGTATAGGAGCCTCTACCCCTGAGCTAAAAGCCAGCTGACTTCCAGCCTATGCTGTAGAGGTCCCCTGATGTTAGCTGCTGCTGTGGTCTAGGTGCCGCTGCATTGGTCAGTGAACCACATTAGGTGTGTGGGTTACACATGGACCACGTTTGCAGCTGTCAGACAGGGGCCGTTGTGGTGCCTTAAGAAGATCAGTTTGATGTCATGTGGGAAAGGAAGCCCCCAGCAGGAACACGCAGCCTGTGACAGGCAGATCTCTACCCTTCTAAATAATGAGGGTTGACAAATGCTCCCCACCTAAAGCAGAGCTGAGTCAATAGAAAGCACTGGAAAGTTCTCTGAAGCATCACAGCTCTTTAAAGGCTGTTTGTTGCCTGAACCCTGGGTGAGGAGTGTGGCTTAGCAATGCAGGGAAGCAGTAGAAATTAATTCTTAAATAGCTTCATGCATGCTCTGCTTCCTCCTTGTGCAGGAATAAAAAACCACTCTGAACAAGAGAAAAAGGCAGAGTTGGGAAAAACTCCCCCCCCCCCCACACACACCCCAAGTAAGACTGTGAATGCTTATAAAAGATACTCCATTTGCTGTGCTCAACAGGCCAGACAATCCAATCAATAGGGTGCAGCTATTTATAGCACAAATCCAAGAGAAACTTAATTATGACCAAAAGGAGCTATTGCTAGCTTAAGATACAATTTCCCCCCACCCTCACACAGTAGAAATTAGTCAGCAAGGGTTTCTGACACTGATGACTGTAACAAGGAAACAGACCTGAGATCTAAAACTGGAGAAATTAGAGGGGAAAAATCCTTGAGCAATGGGGTTCTGAAAAGGGAGCTGACATGGAAAGTGTTCTTGTCTTAAGAAAGCCGAGCTAGGGAACCAGCTAGGAAGCCAATGCTAAGAATCAAGTCAGCTTGAGAACCGAAGCAGTTTTATCTTCAAGCCACATAAAATCCCAATGGTTGATAAGCTTGCAAAATTGCCAAGTGAGGTGCTCAAACTAGGAGAGGGGCAAAGCTTCAAGCCACATCCACCGCCCCTGAAAACATGAGTAAGCTTTCCTCCATCCTGTAAAAAATGTCAAAGACAGACTGTGACATTTGTGTCTTGGTGACTGAAAAGGAAAATTGTAGAGTCTCCATTTCTAGGCACACAAAGTTTGGATTTTGCCCAAGAAATATTTGAGGAATTTTATTTTATTTTATTTTTTTTACCAAAGACCATTTTTCATCCAAAACTTCACTTGCTGTAAATAATTTTCAGCCAGCTCTAGTTCTTGTGCTAGAGAGTAGTCACATGAAAGCAGACTCTCAATGGTGGAAATTAAAGGTAGTCTTCACAGTCTAGCCTCTCAAAAGATATTTCCCTTTAGTTCTTTGCTTTTTCTTCTCTCCCCCCTACATTTCCTTTTTCATCCATTTGGTACCTACAACTAGGAAAGTCATTAACATTTATTGGCCAAACTTCTCTGCTCTATCACAGCAATTGGTCTGAACAGTCTCCCCCCCCCCCACCCCATACTTGCCAGTGTCTCTCCCTAGAATTCTCAAGCCATGAAAAGAAAGTCTCCGGTAACAAAGGAGAAAGAACAAAGTAGCAGAAAGCCTGCTGGGTTTGGGTTCTTCTCCGTGCATTGCGCTGCTATCTACTGCACTCTTGCCTCCAGAGCTCACTCTGTTCAAACCAGTCACATTTCAGGGCCTCGTGACTGGCTGTCTGTAAGAGGAAAACTCCTCGTTTTGCAGGTCTCTCGTGTAGAATTCAGAAGCTAGCCCTGCTGTGAAGAACTTGGGTTTCAAGCTCTTCCAGACTCCATGTCTCCACTTACGGCGGCAGAGAGTCCTGCATGCTCCTAGCCTTGGTATCGATAGTGTAGATGGTGAGTAGGACACATCAGAACCATAGGAGATGCACCCTATGCAGCAGTCTGTCCAGCCCACCTGTGCCTCCCCCTGGATTTAGCACTGTAGCATCCTGGTGCCTGCATGGGGAAAGGCCCCAGCAGAAGGAGCTGCCAGATCCTTTCCCTGCTGCCTCTTGCCTTGCCTATCATGGCAGTGTTCAACTACTCTTTGCAGGGAGGACACAGCCTGTTTTCCCGAGGTGTGTACTCTGCCTGTCACCACACAGGTAGACAAGGCCCACGCTTGACCTTGGACACTTCACCGCAGGGTCGGGCAAAGGCGCCTAAAGGAATTTCATTGGGAGCTGGGTGTTCTACTCCCTTGGGCACTTTGAAAATCCCAGTTCTACTCACTGTATCTCGGTTCCCCATCTGTCATGGCTCCTTCCCCACTCTGGCATGATAAATGCAGAAGTGGGGGCCAGCAAGGATACCCCAAAGCCTTATCTACCAGGCTTTGGTATAAAATTTCCCCCCAAGATCTTAAAACCCTAGATCTTGGGAATAAAACTTCTGCTGCCACCACCCAAATGTTGATAAAGAAATCAGGGGAAAGATCATTTGGGAAATCTTACCCCTAAAATAAAAATCAAGGCACACAATTAACCACTACTAGGTTAATAAAAAGAAAAGGAAGAGCTTTTATTATTACAACAATATTCCTGTTGCAAACATAATGACTAGATAGGGAGGTAACAAAATATACTCATGGAGAAACTCCATGGGCCTAGAACTTAGTTACAAAGAAAAGCCAAAACATCTTTTAAACAGTGCCAGATCTCAGATCCCATACCCAATCCATAAAACAATAAAACCTAACGAAACTACCTAAACTTTACCCTACTTACAGAAAATGAAGAATGGTGTCTTGGAGAGAGAGAGAGAGAGAGAGAGAGAGAGAGAGAGACATGCTTGTCCCTCTCTGTAGTTGCAGAGAACTCAGAGACAAAAGGGAGAAGAGAAAAAAAACCCAAATTCCTTTGTCCCAGTTTGAAAAGTCTCACCTACATTCTTATTGGTCACTCCACCTGGCTAGGTGTAGTTAACCCCTTAATCTCCAGACTGCTGGCTAACCCTCATAATCATGACACCACCTACAAGACGAGGAGATGAGACTGGTCCTTTCCAAGAGACAATCTTGGCTGAGTAGATGGAAAGATCTTTGAGACAGGGGCAGCACTAGCCTGATGGGCATTGGGTTGTGTCCACCAGATGCTACTGTAAAGCTAGTAGAGAATAGCTTCACCAGAGGGTGAAATTCATCCCATGCCAAGAAGTGCCCTTCAAGCAAGGTCTAGGCCTTGCCCCAATGTGAGCTACGTGCACAAGGTACAATTTCACTAATGGAGAAAAAAATAAACAGATATCTGAACCTTCTATTGACCTCAGCACACTGATCATCCTGCAATGGATAGCAAACCATGTTCACGTGGTGAATAGGTAGTTTTGGTGGGGGGAGAGAAGGGCAGACTGATTCTTAGCCCAAGTCAAGTCTGGAATCATGCTTTTTACCTGTGGATTCACAGACTACGGGAATACTCAGGGGAGAGAGAGATTCCAGCGTCAGGCTTTATTTATGCCAGAATCACTTTGCCCATCCATGTAGTGCAGCCAGGTAATGCTTTGAAAATGTGCAACAGCACAAGTGTAGCCAGTTTGGATTAGAATGTACGTGTCCAGTTTAAGTGACAGAAATGTTGCAAAGCAAAATTACTATCCCCAGTGCCCAGCTCTGAAAAGAGACTAAATGGTGCTGTAGGGTTCTTGACTATGGGCCATCAGCAAGTCAGCAGTCAATGCGGCCAGTTTGCTAGTAAAACACTCTTGATAGTGGCCATTGTTATACACTCTTCCCCCAGGATTGGAACAAGTTACTGTATCCCTTTCCATGCTGCCTGGAGAGGAGCAACCAGACCGCACATTCAAATGGCAACAGTGCTGGCATTACAGAACCATGCTTGGGTGAGGGCTCCGAGGGGAAACGTGAGAGAGTCATCAGCACCACCTTCTCCAGCATGGTGCCCCTCCCTCCACGCTTGCACAGAGGAACATCAATGGTCAGATGGATGGCCCATTAGTACTAGTCTCATTGATTGGGGTGGCACAAACAGCCCCACTCAGACCAGGGTTCAGTTGTGTTGGGCTCTCTATACACCCAGAACAAGAGCTAGGATCTCCACCCATAAGATAGATCTTGTCCATGCCCCAAACTGATTATAGGCGAAGTATAACCAGATACAAATGGACAAAGGAGCATGAGGAAACCATGAGATAATTTGTCAATCTAGGCCAGTAGCCTGTCTGACTTTTTAATACCAGCTGCTTTATAAAAAAGATGCCAAGAAACTTTTCAGTGACTGGAGATATTATAATTTTCCCCAGGGAATGTTTCTTTGTAGCTCACATTAAAGTTGGCTTATGCCCCATAGCAGGAGGGCATATGTCCATTCCATTGCCATTGGTTTCTTTATTTATACTAGAGGTTGAACCTCTCTAATCCAGCACTCTCTAGTCTGGTAACATTCATGGTCCAGCGTGTTAGTTTCCGGATGTCCATTTATCTTGGATATGGACAAGTTTCCTGTGGTCCCATAGAGTTTGTTTACAGCCACCAGTCCTGGCTCCCAGTGTTGCGTTGTTGCCAGTGTTATCTCTAAGGTATCCCCTAAGTGTCTTCTAAGAGCCCAGTAAGCAGTGGAAGTGTTGGTAATGCCACTAGACAATACTGACCTCCCGTGGTCCAGCAAATTCTCTGGTTAGGCACTGGTCAGGTGCCAAGGATGCAGAACTACAGGTTCAACCTGTATTTTAACTCCTTAGTCTCATGCTCACAAGTGTTCAAGGGCTCTTCAGGCTCTTCCATTGCAGTAGAGGGCATTAAGACAGGCAATGTAGAGAAGCTAACAGCCCCACCTTCATGCCACCTGGGAGTTTCTAATATGAGAAATTCTCCCCCTTCCCCTCTTACTGGAACTCAGGCAGCGTCTGTGACCTGAACATAATGCAATGATGGACGATTGTGTCATATTCCTCCACTACCCAGGCAAGGTGAATTTGACTTTTCCAAAGGGTTCTGTGCACATGCATGCATTCCCCAGCCAAGCATTGTGAGTGGTATTTCAACCCTTCCCTTGAATAATCCCACCTCTGGGGCAGTGCTTCTGCTGGAAAACAAAACAAACAACCCCAATTCTCTATCAAGCACCAAAACCCAGAGGTGTCGTATGTCAGAAACTGACAGCTCTGGCTTTCTAGTAAGAAATGCAAGGCAGAGTACATTTGTAAAGGTGGAAGCTGTTCAGGCAGTGCTCTGAGCAAAAGGAGAAAGGGCTGCAAATCCATCGTGAATAGGAACAATGGGATTACAAGCTCAAGTCAGAGAAGAGGGCCTGCACTGTCAGGGAAATACCATTTCATTAACTGAACCCTGGAAGTTGTGCTTTTAAGACACTGTAAAAATTGCATCTCAGATGATAAATAGGGTATAAGACCAAAAAAAGTGTGTTCTGACTGTCTGAGACTTTCCATCAATGGCAAGTTCTCTTCCGATCTTGTGACACTTGAAAGCAAATATGCTTGTGACTGTAAAAGACTCGTACGGGTCATCTAACACTACTTCCATCCCGCTTTTCAAAGCAACAAGATCCTCCCCCCCTGCAGATTTTACTGTTTACAACATTCCCAGGAGAGCTCCAAAGATGACGACTCCATCTGGTATCCAATACCAACCGGAAACCCATATCCTTTTTGCATTGTTTCTCTTCTGTTGCTGTTATTTAACCCTCCAACAGTATTCTGTAAAGAAAAAACACTAACATGTAGCTTAAGGCTATAGGGAATGTTTGGTATATTGAAATAAAGGATTGGGTAATAAATGGAGCTATGCTGATTCATACCAGCTGTGAATAGAGATCTGAGAGATTTCACTTGACAGTGTCTCTTGAACTGTGTGAAAGATGCTATTCAAAATGAAGTGAATCTTTTTTGAGAGGACAGAAAAGTAAATACTTTTCTGCTCTTGACTGAGGCCTTGATTTAACAAGTCATGTAAACTCACAAATCCTATTGACTTGAATCTGAATTAATGTTTAATTTTAGGCACTTGCTTTGCTGAACTGAGGCCTTGTGTATTTCCCTTAGCTTTGATGTTTGGTGGTTCCTTCCTGAGAAAGGGAAAATAAATCTATATGATACCTTACTACAGGTTAAAGCAAACTCCCTGTCTCAATGAGTTCAGGTGCCAAGAGGCAGGCTTCTGTCCCATTGAAAGTGAGTAGTGTGGCACCTTAGAATGCCTCACTGTCGTGGAAGAGCAGGAAAGGCGTTTAGAACGTTTTGCATGGCAATGAGCGCGCACAGTGAGTTTCCTTTAGGAAACTCAAAAGGCTCCAAGCCCCCAGCTGCCTGGAATGCTGCATTTGAGAGATCTGGCACGGAAGGGAGAACAAATGCTCTTTTGAAATAATCCGCAGCACAGAGATTAAACAGTGTCTGGCTGAGCACCAAAAAGATGCCTAGACCTAGAGAGCAACCTGCCTGACCATCTAATCCCTTTAAGACTTCATATATAGGGGAAGAGATTTTATATTTATATATATATATATATATATATATATATATATATATATTTTCATCATACCTCTTCCTGGGATGGATCAGACAAACAGCTTCAGCTGTTTCTGCCATAAAAGCACAAAGTTGGGATATATTCAGGCAAAGCCCCGCTTCATGGCTCACATGAAACTGATTTTATTTTGCTTTCTTCCTTTTTCTAGCCTTAGATGAATGGGTCTTGGCTGTTAGCTCAGGTGGCTTGGGGCTAATTCAGTGAGCCTTGGAGGACAGTAAGACCATGAACAGCAAGAATGAGAGGTGTCTGTGCAAGATCTGTTGTCTTGTGATATATGACCCTGCTTTCTCCTTCACCCTCCCTTCTGCATCTCTGTTTGGGAGAGACTCTGAAAGAGAAATGGGCAAAGCCAAGGGTTGTGTGGGCTTCAGACCCCTGCATCAAAATGAGGGTTGGCTCGAAGCCAAGTCTCATGTTATCCTCACAAAGTTTTTATCCTGGGAAACGGATGCCAGAAAAGAGTTGGGGGTCAAGAGTTAGTTGATCAGGAGTTTCAAGTGTGCTGCTGAGGGCAAAAGGATTAATGCAGTCTTGGGTGCGTAGAAAGGCCATCTTGAGCAGGAGAAGAGGTGATATGGCACTGGTATGTGTCTGCTGCTAGAGAATTGGGGTTCTGGGCACCACAATATAAGAATGTTATTAGAAAGTTCAGAGAAGCCACAAGAATGATTAGGCCAGAAAGAATTAAATATTAAAATCGATGTTTCAGTAAAAAAATAGTTTTATTTTATGGCACTTAAACGAAGAAACACTCAAACCATCTAACAGGAATACAAAAACAGTGAGAATGGGTTAAATCTTGATTTAAAGAAGTTTGGCTTACTTTGTATGTTGGTGTGTGGTATTGACGATGGCTATGTCTACACTACAAGGCTGTGTCTACATTGGCAAGAAAAACTGCTTTTGTGCAAAAGCTTGCCACCTGTCTACACTGGCCGTGAGTTCTTGCGCAAGAACACTGACGTTCTAATGTAAGAAATCAGTGCTTCTTGCGCAAGAATTATGATGCTCCCGCTCAGGGATAAGCCCTCTTGAGCAACTGTTCTTGCGCAAGAGGCCAGTGTAGACAGGCAACATGAATTTCTTGCACAAGAGAGCCTCTACACTAGCATAAATGCTTTTGCACAAAAGCACATCTCTTGCGCAAAAGCACATGCCAGTGTAGATGCTCTCTTGCACAAATACTATGCAAAAACTCGTGTTAAGTATTTGCGCAAAATCTTGCCAATGTAGATGTAGCCCAAGGTTTGTGTGTAAAAAAAGCTGTGTTTCTGCAAAAACCTGGGGAGCATCCACACCTCAAATGAGTTCTTGCACAATTAAATGGGCCATTAAACATCAGAACAGAGGGCTTTTTCCATTGTAGGTAAACCTTTTCTGAGGCATAACTGCTTTTAGTGCTACAGTTATTGCACAAAAAGGCCAGTGTGGATGCTCCAGAGGGGTTTCTTGCACAAAAGAAACCCTTATGGAAAAAAGCACAGGTGCCAGAGCTTTCTTGTGCAAGAATATCCAGCAGTGGGGACGCTCTCTTGTACAAAGGCACATGGCTTTTGCAGTGTGCTTTGAGGTGTGGACATGCTATTGTGCAAGAAGTTTGTAGTGTAGATGTAGCCAATTTGTTTTAAGGGTTATAACACTAACTTTTGAAATCACAAGGTCTGCCATTACATAATTGTTCCCCCCTCGTCTGACCCTCCAACCCCATAATTTCTCACCACTGCAAAGTGTACGTTAAGAAAACTGGGAGGCGTACTTCAAACCCATAGTTTTTCCAACTGGAAGACTTAAATCAATAAAAAATTGGTCTAAATATAGAAGTCAAATTTTGCCAAGCCTATTTATGGTAAGAGACTCTAGGAGCAAAATGTGCTTTCCTCACCAAGAAAAAGTTAAGAGGTGACTTGATCATAGTATCAGAGTACTTGGGGAACAAATATTTGATGGGCTATTCAGTGTAGCAAAGACAAGTCTGAATTGAGAGCTTAGAAGTTGAAGCTAGATGAACTCAGTGATTTTTTTTTTAAGGACTTTCCAGCACTCAGCAGGATTTTCAGAAGCAGATGAAGAGGTCTAACACCACTCATTTTAGCAGGTATTTGGTACTTAAGTGACTTGTCCAATGACGCACAGGACAAATGCGCCAGCATCAGGAATAGAATCCAGGTGTCTCCAGCTACAGATTAGCACCGTAACCACTAGCCCATCCTTCTCTTAAGTGCTCTACTTTAGTGCAGGGTTTCCAAACCTACGGGTCAGGACCCAAATATAGGTCACTATCACATTTCAAAAGGGTCACCAAGTGTCTTCCCCAGGTGGCTCTGTTCTCCCTTCTCCCCCCCATTTATGAATTGCCTTGGGTCACCAAGTCTCCCTGAATTGTCAAAAATGGGTCCCCACCTGGAAAAGGTTAGGAACTGCTGTTTTAGTGTAGCAACTGTGATCCATAACATGCCTTCAGATGTATGCTTGACTCCTCTAGACACTGGGAAGAGGGTACCCACAGACAAAAGCAAAATTTTGCACTTACAAGCTTTGCTTAAATCATTCTGCATGACATCTCAGTTGTGTAGTGTTTGCAATGAAACCGTGGTGAAGTTAATACGGAAAAAGGGAGACAAGTCTAGAGACTGGTAGGATCCTGCAGGACACAGCAATTGATGTTCATGTGCGCTGAAGCTCAGCTGTGACCAATCAGCACAAGCAAAGGTAGGTTGAAGATGGCTCTTGAGGAAGTGTCGTGTTTGTGCAGCCAGTACACCTACCCAGTTAGTGTGCAAGTGTGTTGGGAATGGGAAGCCTGCACTCTGCTCTTCTATACCTTGATCATGTGGATCCCTGGTGCCACCTCAATCCTGCAACTAGAAGGGACCTCGACAGGTCACAGAGTCCAGTCCCCTGCCCTCATGGCAGGACGAAGCACCATCTAGACCATCCCTGACACGTGTCTGTCCAACCTGCTCTTAAACATCTCCAGTGATGGAGATTCTACAACCTCTCTAGGCAATTTATTCCAGTGTTTAACCACCCTGGGGAAGTTTTTCCTAATGTCCAGCCTAAACCTCCCTGGCTGCAATTTAAGCCCATTGCTTCTCACCCTAGTCCAGGAAATATTTTCTCCCTACTCCTTGTAACAGCTTTCAAATACCTAAAAGGGTGTTATTTCCACTCTGTCTTCTTTTTCCAAATTAAAACCCAGTTTTCGGCCTTCCCTCATAGCTCATGTTTTTCTAGACCTTTAATCATTTTCATTGCTCTTCTCTGGTCTTTCTCCAATTTCTTCACATCTTTCCTGAAATGTGGTGCCCAGAACTGGACACAATACTCCAGCTGAGGCCTGACCAGTACAGAGTGGAGCAGAAGAATGACTTCATTTCCTGCCATCCTGTAGATAGGTGAAGTCCACAGATTAGGCCAATGGCCAGATTACCTGCAACTGACAATAAAACTGGTGTTTGTGCCTCTTAACGAGCACACCCCGTGATAATGGATAACTGAATAGACTATGCCTGTCAGCAGAGCAGCTGAAGTGTTCTAGGAACTTCAGGGATATCGGTTTTATGCCCACTGTGAATAATGGGCTGTGTCAAGAAAGAGCTATTTAAAACTAATCACTGCTCATGGTTGTCTTTGAAACATACACAGTTACATTAGCAATTAACAAGTCACTGCCTCTCCCCTAGCTGATGGGACAGATTCCCACTGGCAAAACATCCTCTACTTGTACTGGCATGATCAAAACTGATGGGTTCTGCCTGGACTTTGTGTGACCTTGTACCAATCAGGTCATCTGATGTATGGATTCAAAATGGCCACCTTGGTCTTTGGGCAGAGGC
The DNA here is from genome assembly GCF_052426305.1 of Pelodiscus sinensis. Taxonomy (NCBI): domain Eukaryota; kingdom Metazoa; phylum Chordata; order Testudines; family Trionychidae; genus Pelodiscus; species Pelodiscus sinensis. The sequence continues at coordinate 3,227,015 of NC_143078.1, forward strand.
CATTTTCTGCACCAAAGTCATGACTTGAAGTTCTTCCCTGCCCAGCTACACACATCTGTTGAAGTGTTTGCACTGTGACCCCATCTGTTTCACTGCTGGAGGGCAAGGCTCAGACTAAAGCTGAGGGGTACCCATGAGGGCAGGAAGGTGGGCTCAGTGGTATTTCAGCACCTCTGACAATCCCCAGGGCATCTCAGCATCCAACCCCCATCACAAGAAGAATCATCCAGCAGTGAATAATGCTCCTCCCAGATGGGTTATTTGGGCATGTGCACACAGTGTACCATAACATGTTCTTCCATTGCCCTCCTCCTCTGACATCTTCCCCCTTTGATCTGCTTGCCTAAGAATCCTCTAGGGCCAGGTGTCCATCCATTTCTGAAGCAGTAGCCACAGTAACAACTACTGCTAGAGCAAACTAGCCACATGTGGCTAGCTTGTTGGACACCAGGATTCTAGGGTCAAAAGATAGCAACTCAGGGTGCTCTCAAGTCCTATGTCCAAGTCAGCATTTGCTGCTGGCTGTCTCCTGTCCTTTCCTCTTGGTGCAGGCTTCCCAGCCATCCTTTTCCTCCAGCCAGGGCACATGCTGCTTTCTCCCACCGCCCCCAACCACAACAGGCTTTTTGTGCCTCAATGTATTTGAAAGGGAGTGGTGTCTGCTACAGATAGAACCAGGCTAGGGGAGCCAGCTGAAGCAGTTTTAGCACCCCCACATTGATAGTTTTGTGAAGGCCCCACCCAGGGAGCAGCTGGTATCTGAGACCAGTGACATGAGATGCTTTCACAGACAGATGATCTCCCACTTCACTATTGACACACAGGTGGGTAAATAAGCTTTATTTTGGCATCTTAGTCACTTCCCCATCTGTCTTGTGCCTGCTCCTCACCCCTCCTGCCACACACTGACCCAGGGCTGGATTACCCGATAAGCATATGCTTAGTCTGCCTAGGGCACTAACAAAGCAGGGGCACAAAAAAATAAAAATTTTACAGTAGAGTATTGTTTATTTTGAATTACATATGGGGGTAAACCATGATTCTCAGCACTTAGGGCCTCTAAAGGTCTTAATCCAGCCCTGCATTGACCTTTCAGTCCGGTTAATTACAGGTGTCAGACACATGCCATTTGGGTAGCTCTGCCCAGCATGCCCTGACACTTGGAATGTCAAGTTCACCTACACTGAACATGGCCTCTGTGGGTTACTTACAGCAAAGGAGACATTTCCTTGTGTGATCGTTGGATTGATTAGCCTTCAACACTAAGCAGCATTTAATCTTTTGCAGCCTTGCCAAAATGTTTGCAATGTTTTACATCCATTTACTAAAATGTATTGTTTCTCCAGCTAAGTAGTATTATCTTTGTTTTGTAGATTGAGGAAAACTCAGTATGAGGCAGTTGAGGGACCCCCCAAAAAAGCTGTGCAAGCACCCCCAAATCCCTGTTTTGCTGCTTCAGGAACTCAACTGCCTTCTTTCTAACAGGGACAGTGAATCTGGGTTATCATTTGGAGCATCCTGTTGAATCAAACAGATTCCAGAATACTTCAAGGCCACTTTAATCTGTTCTTGCAATGAGCAGTTTCTTTAAAAGTTGCAACAGTTTTAGAAAGTGAGCCATTTGAGACTGCGGGGCATTAGACTTTTCAGCCTTTTGTTTAGTGACAATTAGTCCCATGCTACTTCATTCCACCCATTTCTCACTAATCATATAACAAGCAAGATGGAAACACAGCTAATCTTAATACTGGCTTTGTTCCTCACACCAAAGTTGCACTGCCAGATGCAGACCCAAGGCCCTCTCCAGAGCAGCGGCACAAACCCCAAGAGTCTAAAACAGACTTTTGAAGCTGGAACATTGTTTTTTGGTTTGAGAGACCCCCATTCTCTGCAGAGCAGCAAACAATTCAGCCCTCTGCCTTAGGAAAGAACTTCACATAGTGTGTTCAGGGACTTTGTGTTGCCGTGTAAACCTTGCTCAGAAATAAAGGGCACTAAGATTTTTAATTGCTTCCTAACCTTTTGTTAATTGGTTTCTATGTAGTGAGCAATAGCGCAGTAATAGGTCTGCAACCTGCACTCAGAATGCAAATGTGTGGCTAGCAGGGAGAGCACCTCAGAGTCGCAGGCAACAGTTCAGTGGGAATTTGTGCACTCAGCCACAATAGACGGTTCTCACTGCCCAGGGCTCCGTGTTTCACCAGACACTTCAGAAACAAGCCAAGGCCATTTCAATGTAAGTTTACACTCCATGTGTTGGAGTCACATGAAACAGGCCCTCTACAGCATTGAGAAAGCTGGTTTCCCAGTTCCTCCAAGAGCCTTGAGGTCATATTTAAAATATATTTGCATAATAATGGAAAACAAATGGTTGTCTTAAGTGACTAAATCTGCCTCAAACAAAAGTAAGGTGTAGAAATAAATCTTTAAGACAGTCCCATAAGGTATAGTTTTAGTGCTCATAAAAATAGCCACAAGGGCAGTAACTTTATTTATGCTTTCAATTGTGAGAGTTGCATCTACTTCTATGCATTGATGTTTAAGGCAAGGCAAGGGAGTTAGCTTAGCACCCCTGAGTGCCACCTAGCACAAGTTCTCAACTGGCATCCCAGACCAGTGTTGTCCATAAATTGTGCTCTTGGGCACCACCGAGGAGAAATTCAAATGCCACCCTGCTGATTAGCAGAGCTGCCACTGCCGACAGCATGTTTCTATTGGTGGTGCACATCTGTACATGCCTCAGTGCACATAAAATTTATTCTACACATGGTTGAAAAAAGGAACATTGGCCTGGAACTGTTCAGATGCTTTTTTTGGAGAGGGGGGCACATGTACTGGGAGAGCAGGGAGATTCTGTAAGCAAGCTGAACTAGACACTCCACATACACACCTGGTTAGCAAAATAAAAAGCACGAAGCCTCAGAACAGAACACACTTCTCCTCCCCCCCCCCCCCCCCCATCCTGCAAGCTCAGATTCCTTAATGCAGATCCATAGTTCCAGGGGCAAAAGTCTATTCTTCCTCTCTGCCCACCCCTATGCAATCTCTCTTCCTGTTCCTTGTGCAGCTATTATAACCCCTTCCCTAGAGCAGAAGTTGTTTTCCAGGGACAGCAACACAGTTGCATAGGTCTGAGCCAGATAGAGCACCTGGGGCAGTGGCAAAGCAAAGCAAGTCACATTACATTGTGAGAGTCTGGGGCAGCATCAGTGAACCTCCAAGTATTTCACTCCCTTGGTCACCACTCACTTTCCCATTGCCTAGCAGTAATGAAAACATCCACTCAGTGTGCAGCAGGAGTCAAAAGAGCAAATAGAAAGTTAGGAGTCATTAAAAAAGGGATAAAACCATGGTACACCCACATCTTGAATGCTGCATACAGATGTGGGTGCCTTATCTCAAAAAAGATACGCCATTAGAAGAGGTTCAGAAGAGGGCAACAAAAATGCTGAGGGGTTTGGAACAGGTCCCATATGAAGAGATTAAGACGACTTGGACTTTTCAGCTCAAAAAGGAGACTAAAGGGGGATGAGAGAGGTCTATAAAATCATGACTGATATGGAAAAAATGAATAAGAGTTATTTACTTATTCCCACAATAAAAGAACTAGGTGTCACCAAATGAAAGAGGAAGTAGGTTTAACACGAACAAAAGGAAGTCTCTTCACTCAGTGCATAGTCAACTTGTGAAACTCCTTGCCAAAGGACGCGGTTAAGGCTAGAACTTTAACAAGGTTCAAAAAAGAGCTAGATTGATGGAGGTTAGGTCCATTAATGGCTGTTAGCCAGGATGGGTAAGAAAGGTATCCCTACCCTCTCTCTCCGCAAGTGGGAGACAGGGGAGGGATCACATGAGGATGCCCTGTTGTGATCCCTCCCTCTGGGGCATCTGGTATTGGCCACTGTTGGCCGACAAGACACTGCACTAGATGGATTTTGGTCTGACCCAGTCTGGCTGTTCTTATGTAGTGCTGGGCATTTTCTCTTGCCAATAATGTTGCTGCAATAAAGTGAAGTTGATTGGGCAAAACTATTAAGGAAATTTGTCAATGAGTGAGAGACTTGGAGCATTCACTGACCATCTGGAGCAGAAGACAGCAGCTCTCTGATCTTTAGCCCTGTGGATAGGGCAGTCACCTAGGAGATCCCACCTCAGTTCCCCCATTCTGCCCAGGAATTTTGGGCATCCCTACTGCAGGAGAATGCACCACCCCCTCAGCTACAGGATAGCCCAGGGCAGGATGGTCTCAGTCTTTCCTGTTGACCCTGTTTTATGGTGTCATTGAAGCAGGAGGACTGCTAGAACCTCCCAGGCACCTGATGGCTAGGTGGCTGAGGCAATCACTTACTCTTCCCCACTAACTCTTCAGAGTTGACATTCTCCCCCTTGCAAAGGAAAAAAGGACACGTTTTAATTTCCTGTCCCACTGACTTAGAGCACTCAGGGCTGGTCTACACTACAAGCTTAGGTCAACATTCAGCAGTAGATCAAACTTGTAACATAGGTCTACACTGCCTAGTCCCTCCTGCCCACCTAAAGGGCTTTCAGAGTAGACCCCGGTGTTCAACCAGCATGTGGAGTAAAGCCTGAGATGTGGTGTAAACAGTTGTAATTTGGAGTTACTGGCCTCCAGGTGGTGATCCAGAGTGCGCCATTGTGAATGCTCAGAACACCACTGCTCTTCAGCCAGGTGAGCAGGAAACGCCCTGGGAATGTTGACCTGTTTGCCTCCCATTGGAGCAGTGTAGAAAGCTCACCAGCACAGCTGAATGTGCATGCCCAGGGTCACAACCACCTCCAGCAGGGCCCATTCAGGAGTCGGTGAGCAGGCAATCCTGTCCACCATTCCCTCCCTGCCAGTGGCGCACCAAAGCAGGGAAACGCACACTGATATCTATGCAACGGCACCATTTCAGGAAAAGGCACTGCAGTCCTGCATACCATGATGCTACATGCTCCTCTTCCTGTTCCCCCAAATAGCAGGGAGCCATGGGAAAGTTAAGTACTCATCTTGTATGCATGCCTCACTCCCAGCTAAGGAGGCAGAGTTCTTGCTTCTGTATACATTGATCAATGTCGGGGACCTCACCCTATTTTCTAGTCTTAAATGGATGCAAGTAGCACACCACTGTTGTACATACACCTTAACTGTGCTGAATTGCCCCCTTTAGATCTTAAGGCTGAGATTAAGAAAAGCCTCTCCTGGCATTCAAATCCCTTTGGTGGGTTTGAAATTCTCAGCCTACAATGCTACATAAAACATTTCACAAAAAGCAGAGGCTGCAGTTGTAATCTGACCACACTCTTGCGGAGACATGGACAGTGCCTAATATCACATGCTTCATCTCTCATCCAGCAGGTCTGCTCGGAATGTTTCCCAGCAGAAGCTTGTTGTCTGTTGGGGATTACAATGCCATTTGTTCTAATTTTTGTTGGCATTTCATTTCACAGGCTATTAAATGAGCCTCTCTAGAAAAGATTAAATAGAAAATTTGCTTTAGAGAGGGGAAAAAATCATGTGTGCACTTTGGTGTCAAACAAGCTCTTGATTTATTCTTCTGATACCAGTTAGCTCCATACATGTTAAGCATCTAGTCAACCTTAGACAGCATGGCTGTATTTTATGTAACAGTGTAGTTATAGTCAAAGTTACTAATATGATTCAATACTTACAGATCCTTCTTAGTGTTTGATTTAACTAGTATTTTTAGCCAAAACATACAGCTCTTCTCTTTACTATCTAAGTAGTTGAGATGTTCATTCTATGAACAGCCAGTACTGTATGCATTGTATTCAGTGTTTGATAATGGTACAATGGAATCAAGAATAAATTGTTTGTCATTAAGACTAACCAAAGTATTTAGAACGAGCTTTCACGGGTGAAACCCACTTCAGATGAATTGGGGTGCTGGGCTAGAACAAAGACATCAACTGGTTGGTGTGCTACAAAGCCAATTTCCCTTGCCTTTAACATCTGAATTTTCACATCAGAAAATGTATGGATGCATCCAGCCCACTTAGTCTCAGCAACACAATTCATATTCTTCTGTACATTTATATATAAAATCTTGGTTTCTGTTTCCACTCCAATTCATCTGATGAAGTAGGATTTTACCCACAAAAGCTCATGATTCTAGAGACACACAAATTAAGGTGCCATGGGACTACTCATTTAAAACATTACAAACATGGCTACCCCTCTGACATTTAGTCGAGTTTAACAATGACAGTCATTTCTCTACTGGGCTTGTACAATAAGCAGATATCCTGACATTTCATTTCTTGTATTGAGCATAATCAAGTGTCCTTAGAAAAATGGAACGGAACAAGTTGCTAAGGGTGGGTGTGGAAACACCATTCCTGGTGAAATGCAGCACAACTAGATATGTGTACCTCCAACAGCTTTAGAGAAAGAAATCTATCCTGCCAAGGAGGAAATGGTCTCCGCAAGATGTCTTGTCTTGGTGGAGCCTGTGATCAGACCAGGAAATTGTGCTCTTGCCATCAAATCAGAGTGCTGAGATTTCATGAGCTTGATGTCCACCATAAGGACTTACAATCAGATCCAAGCCAATATGGTAAACATGCTACTCCCTTTATCCAAACAGTGTCCACGGTTACCATCAAAGGTGGCCCTGCACCAGTGCAATTTTAGAGGTCCACATTTTTCCAGAATTGGTATTACATGTTTAATTTAAACTCACAACAAATTAACATCAAAAGCTTCAGGACTTCAGCTGCATGCAAGAAGCTCGTCTAAACTGATGCGTCTCTGGATCACAGATCAAGGTAGAAGTTGCACAAGGAGTGGTCTTCTGTTGAGAGACCCGGTAATCTGCAATCTAAGCAATTAATACGTTTGTGTATTTCAGAATTTCCATGGCCTGGCTAGAAGGGGAGCACAGAATCTTAGAATGCTAGAACTAGAAGGGACCTCAAGAGGGCATCAAATCCAGTCCCCTGCCCTCACAGCAGGACCAAACACCACCTAGATCAGTAGTTCCCAAACTTTTCAGCATCATGCCCCCTTTTTGATTTGAGAAACCTTTACCTGTGGGCCCCCCCCAATAGCAACAAAACTTGAGGAAAAAAGTTGACTGGGACAGCAAAACTTGATGGGGGTTGGGTCACCTCGCACTGCCCCTGGAATTTCTTCATTCCCCTGGGGGGGGCACACCCCCCAGTTTGGGAACCCATGATCTAGATCCCTGACAGGGGTTTAACCTGCTCCTAAATATCTCCAATGAGATTCCAAAACCTCTCTGGGCAATTTATTCCAGTATTTAACCACCTCAACAGGAAGTTTTTCCTAATGTCCAACCTAAACCTCTCTTGCTGCAGTTTACATCCATTGCTTTGTATTGTATCCTCAGAGGCCAAGGAGAACAATTCCTGAAAACTGCTATTATGTCTCCCTTCAGACTTCTCTTTTCCAATTTAAATAAGCCCAATTCCTTCAGCTTTCCCTCATATGTCATGTTTTTAGATCTATCGTTTGTTGCTCTTCTCTGAAACTTCTCCAATTTCTTCACATCTTTCTGAAATGTAGTACCCAGAACTGGACAGTACTCCAATGGAAGACAAATCCATGCAGAATAGAGTGGAAGAATTGCCATCAGATTGTGTTGATTTGTGCAAGAGTAGATAGCCTTTAAAAAAACAATTAAACCCAGGTTTTTTTTAAACAAACCTTCTATCTTAAAGAAAACACCAAGTCTGTTTGAGATCCCAATTAATGCATTAGCAGACTGTTTTAGTTTGTATAACTGTTTGTTCCATCTTATAATAGCCAGATGATATCAGGTGCTGGACTTTTGGCTTTGTAGCCCATCAAAGTCAATGGAAAGATTATTTCAAGAGACCTTGACTCCCTGTAACGAGATGAAAATTTTAACCATGAGGTTCTCTACAGTGATTTAGAGCTGAGAAAGATTAATATTTAGAATAGTGATAGAAATGTATTAATATTTAGGCTTTTGTTCCTGAATCATGCTAAGAGAAGGATTTTCTCTTTAGAAGGGTAATGATTCCTGTCCCATCTTTCTAACTCTGCCTCCTTGTGGGGTATACAACTGTTGGCAAGTTATAAGGGGTTCATTGGTATTTGGCAAATGAATCCCATAAAAACGCAAGTTGAGGGTAAAATAAGTTTGAGCTTTGTTACTAGACCAGAATAGTAAGAGCCAAATCCCAGTTTTATCATTTGACTGAGTGTTTATTTTCCTCTAGTGTGTAGATTGGGATTAGAAATGAGACCCACAGATAAATGAAAAGAATCAGAAAGCCGGGGGATTGTATTTTGTTTGGACAGAGATGAGCATAAAAACAAGTTGCTGCCATTGTAGATCAAATCGCTCAATAAGCATTATAAAGTTTGAAAGGTTCTCATTAACTTTTGCTGTCTCTAATAGCAGATTGTGTCTATACACACATGGGGCTTTTACCCACCCATTCAGATTTCAGTAGCATTTACTGAAATCAGAGCCCCTTGTGTGTAGTGCTGCAGAACACTTAGCAAGACAGCATGATCTGAACAAGCCACATCCTTCAGAGGAAGAAGGGGGTACTGGAGGCACAGAGATGCCAAGCCTAAGGCCCCACAGCAGCTCAGAATTCAGGTTACTTGAATCCCAGGGTAGTGAATTCTTCACTAGCCCTCCCTTCCCCCCCCCCACCTTCCCCCTCACTGGCAAATTTGTTGGCCAAATCACTCCCCCCCCCCCCCCCCACACACACACTCACCTTTTACATTCTCCTCTTTGCTTTGCCAGTGTTTTCAGTCACTCACCTTTGAGACACCTGTCTGGGTCTTTCCAATTCGTGTTTTTAAAAAAGGAACATGGCTCTGAAGTTAGTTCCTGTGTTAAGCTAGAATGCCCATCAATTGGCCACAGACAGTCCCTTGCCATCAATTGGCCACAGACAGTCCCTTGCCTTCATTAAGGCCATGCGTTCGGCATCCCAGCGTGTAAGCTACTGGGCACGGTTTAGAATGCTCAGCTCCTGCACCTGGAAAGGGTGCGTGCAGGGAACCTGGTGACAATCAGGTCAAAGCACAAATGCTGGAAGTCTCCATGAGCACTGCACCTGATGCTGCTGGTGCAAAGGGCAAGCTGACCCCTAGAAGGCACTAGGGCAGGTGTCCCATTATAGATCGTGAAGGGGTTAGAACCCCAGTTTTACGTAAAAATAACTGAGTGGGGAACAGCTTCCCATGGAGACCCTGCAAAAGCTGACTGCTGTAGGTCCCCAAGCACTGTCCTTAATCGCTTAGAAATCAGTTTGGCCCCCTTCTCCTCCCGTAGGTATTCTGGTAGTGGTTCATAAGACTGAAGACTGTACTGATTGACTGTCTCCTTGATTCAGAACAGACATGCCAAGCTCTACATAAGCTATCTGGTCCCTCAGGCCTTCAAGTCACCATGGCAACTCATTAAGGGCTTCCTTGCTTGAAGAACCCTGAATCCCCTGAAGAATTTTCAGTAGGTCTATTTATTCATAACTGGTAGCATTTGTATAGCTTATTCTATAGATTGGGCCAACTACCCTGAATCTGTGCCCAGTTGATGTTAGTAGCATTCTCCCCATTTTACAGATGGGCAAAACTGAGGACCGTGAGATGAAGATGATCTGACATAAGAGTTGCTGAGAATGCCTTGTTTCAGACCAAACCAAAGCAGCTGAGCTTCAGATAAAGATTCCAAACTCTCAGATGCTCCTTCAGCCGACTTGCTTTTTTGGAGGTTATCCGGTCACAAGTTTACAGCAGACTGAGTGTGTGCGCGTGCACACACACACACACACACACACACACACAGGAGAAGGGCAAAAAGGCTAGGATATCTAGTGCAGACTCAAACTTCCATAAACCCATGTGAGGGAAAATAGGTTATAAGCAATCAACAATTTTTAGCATGCTGTGAACGCCTTCTGTTTAGTGTTGAAATCAGGATATCATCATGCAAGCTATTGTCAGCTAAACCACAGGGCTAGTCACTTTTGCCATGAACAGCATCTAATCACCCACTTCTTTTCTTATGTGGTATCTGCCTTCTAAATTTGTCTGTCTAATTAGCACCTTTCCCAAACTCACAATATGATTAGATCGGTATTAAAAAATTTCTGTGCAGAGCAAAATCAGACACACCTGAGCATTTACTAAATTTAGCAGAGGACAATATTTAATGGGTTATTCTAAACCGATGCTGGAACTGCTGCATAAATGAACTCTGATTTGAATTTCCACGGCCTCTTTATCCCCTACTGCTCCCTTAAATTGTATATCAAGCAGATTAGGTTTCTCATTTATTCTTTCCATCTACCACCATCCATCATGGGCCTATCAGAACTAAATTAACAATGATCACTTTATGCAAAGGGAGGTGGGGAAGTGGGGATTCTTTATACTTTGACATCCTAACATGATGGAGCTGGACAAGAATTGACATAAAACAGCCTCAAGGGCAATTTTAGACAGGGCAAACAGGCATTGGAGAATATCCTCCTGTAATTTCCATAGTCAGCATTTCTTCTGTAGCTTGGAAAGATTTCTTTTATGGAAAAGTGTTACTACAAGGCTAGTATCTTAGTGATTATGAAACCAAGATCTCATCTTGTTTTAACTTGAAGCCCAGGGCTCAATTCCTATTGGCTTTGGTAGGAATCAAGGCTGCCAATTGCTCCAGTTGATTGTTTATCATGTACTTTACCTTACACCCAGCCCAAGTCATAGCCAGGAGCACTGGGCCAGGGGCGACTTAGCACCCGAAGCATAACTGTTCAGCTCTGTGGAGAGAAGATACCTGCATCAGTAGATAGTACCATCTCTGCTCCCCAGACATGCTTGTGTCTGTAGCAGCCCCTCAAGCTTCCTGTTCTGCAAAGTTTGAGGACAAATGGAATAATGGGGGGAGGTGAAGTCACCTGATATGTATGCTCCCCAGCAAACCAGTGGAAGACAGATGATTCCCATTATACTAGTGGATGCTGCTGCTGCTACAGCCTTTGAGGAGGAAGCTTGATCTTCCCAAACACTGCAGAAGTGGCAAGGAGTTCTGTGGCACCTTATAGACTAACTGAAGTGTTGGAACATAAGCTTTTGTGGGCAAAGACCTACTTTGTCAGATGCATGTAGTGGGTCTTTGCCCACGAAAGCTTATGCTCCAACCCTTCAGTTAGTCTATAAGGTGCCACAGGACTCCTTGCCACTTCTGCAGATTCAAACTAACACGGCTACTCCTCTGATTCCCACACACTGAGTCTGTTCCCCTAGCTGGTCTGAACAGGAGACGGATGACGGCTCTACACCCTACCCCAGTGCTTGTAGGTTTGATACATGGCCCTTCTCAGATTACATGACACCTATGTAAAAGTGCAACAGAGTAGGACAACTCCTTAAGCTGCTCCACACATGGTCATTCTCAGGTTTTAGGTACAAAATAGGGCCACAATACACGTAGTACAAACTTATGTTCTGCCATTCTGGGTCCACTGATGAAATCCACCTGCCTCTGGAACGCAATGTAGCAGTTATGTAACTGTACCCAGGAGTGTAGGACAGTAAGTGTAGTATGGCACCTACTTGAACCACTAAATATGAACAGAACAGAATTACTCATATGGAAACTGGGCCAAGGTTCTGGGACCTGTACTGTTCCAAGAAGTGCTAGAGATTACTCAGTGGCCAATAGCAGCCATTCCAGAGGCAGCCCGTTCAGTTGGTTCCATGCTGACTGGGTTCGAATGCTAGCCTGGCACTGACCAGCTGTGTGATGTGTCAGGTCACTTTCCCTCATCTGCCGCCTCTTGTCTATTTCAAATGAATCTCTGGGTTGGGGCTGTGGTGTTAATTTTTTTAAACCCACACAGTGGGTTGGGATTGGCCTCCATTGGAGGCCAGTAGGTTACTACAACACAGATAGCCACTTGTTACTAAGGCCCGTGTTCAATCTCTGAACAAGGGCAACACAGCAACTCAACACTTGCTAAAAATTCCATTGGGCCACTGCCTCTCTGTGGCTCCTAAAGAGAAGCATTAAATACTGACTCACTGTCTTAATGCTCCTTGGAAGGCTGTATGCAGAACCTGACTCATCCACAAGTCAAGCAAACCATGGCAACAGCCGTCCATTTCACCACACCACCGCATGTTGGTGAGTTCAGTCTTGTAGAACTAATCCTTTCCCTCTGCTAGCCTGACTGGTAGCGTAGTCCTCTATAATAGGAACGCTATAATTAAGATGACTCCTAAATGATGTAGGCTACAATATCTTGAGCAGATGCCACCATAGACAGTGTAAGAGGTATTGCAGGGTTGCATCACCTTGTGGACTAGAATTCACACCTCGATGGCCTTGTTCCCTGCCCTTACCAGGGAATGTTCCCAAAGGACGAAGTGCACCTGGTGAGCAAGGAGGCAAAGCAGGAGGGATTAGAGGAGGAAAAACTAAGACTGGACAGAGGAAGAGCCCCTGATTCTTGGCCAGAACCCTTACAGACCCAGTTGCTGCTATCATGCTTGTGGCTTGCAAGGCAGAATGGAAGACTCGGGTTCTTCAGGATCCTCACTGGCTACAGAGACCCTTGCACAAAACTTGTGCGCCCAACTTGAATAGTTGCTATTTCCCATTCAGGAGCAGATCCAAATCATGTTGCAGGGGGTGAAAAGCCAGTGCCTGACTCACTTAGCTATACAGCCACCCCTTTCATTATAGTCCATTTGCAGCAAGGCAACCAATTCCATCTTCATAATTACAAAGACATCCACTGCAGGAGACATTAAGGTTGTTTCTTACTGAGGACTTGAATTACTTCAATTATTGTGTCTGAAGTCTTCCATTCAGCCAAGCGTGAGGGTTGGGAATACTTTAAAGCAATCAATTTTGCTTGATTGGTTACATTCAGTAACATTAGATGGTAGCCCCCCTTACCTCCTTTAGAGAAGGCAAAGTCAGAGGCTTGTATAATTCCTGTGCCCTCACTGGGCAGCTGTTTGAACACAAAAGAGACAGAAAAGAGAAAAGAGAAAAGGCTGAGTTATAAGCCCCGTTTTCTCCTGCTAAAAAGGACAGTTGGCCTGAAAACTAACACTGTCCATATATTCCATTAAAAAAAACCCACACAGTGCAGTGTTCAGAGGAAAGCAATGAAATGAAAGTGTTTAGAAAAACCAGCAGGGCTGGCAGCCAACACCGGCCCTGGGGGAGGGGAGACAGCTCTGTGCCCTGAAAGAGGTGGGGTCTTGGGCAAAAGTGGCTCAGCGGGGCAGCCACCAGTCCCAAAGCCCTTCCCCTCCAGCATTCAAAGCTTCATGGAGAGGCACTCCAGCACTAACTCAAGGGGGCCCGGGGTTCTAGCTGGGAGCTCCTGGCCCCTTTGCACTGAGGCCCACTGTTTGAATTGTCCCCTTTGTCATCCTAGCCCCGCCCTGTCGACAGGCCTAAGAAATCCAAGCTGAAAAAAAGACTAAGGGGGTATGCTTAATTCTGAGAGCAGGAGAAGGCCTGATGACAACCTTCAAACACATGAAAGGGCTGTGTTAAGAGGACCATGATCAATTCTTCATGGTGACTGAAGGTAGGACAGAGTAATGGGCTTTATCTGCTGCAAGGAAGATCCAGGGTCAGTATTAGCATGAGCAAACTCAAAGGGCAATTGAGCTCTGGACAAGGGCTCCAAAGGAGGTTGTGGAATCCCCTTCATTGGAGATTTTGAAGGACAGATCAGACATCTCTGTTGGGGTGATTAAAGGCATACTTGGCCCAACTGAGCCCTCACCGGTTTTTATAAGTCTGTGGGTCATTGATACAACTCTGAGCACTTTGCTAGGGAAGTGAAGGTTACATACCACAGAAGGCAAGGCAGAAGAACGAGGTTACACAGTAAGTCAGCATAGGAGCCAGAGGAACAGGGTAGTTGAAACCTGAGGCTCAAACCAACCAACCTCCTGACAGAAGCAAGTGGTCTCAGTCTGACACAAGAAAGTTATCACTTGCCACTGCCAGGGATCCCAAGATACAAAGGAGCTGGATTAGAGGCCATAGTGTCCTAAGCGCCAGCACCAGTCCCTGTCCACTAGACCATGTGGACTTCTAGGCTGCTTTGGGGGTGAGTTTTGGAAGAGCTGCATTTATCCAGAGGGATGTTTTTCCCAGCAAGGTCAGATTCTGGCAATGGGTTATTTTTTTCCTGAATCCAAAGAAATACAAGTGTACAAACCCTCAAAGGTTATTAAACTGCCCAGGAAGTGAATTCCAGTTTGACAGGAATTTTGGGCTCAGTTGTGCTGTCTATTTTTAAGGACATCTCCCCATTTCTGTGACTATTCATACAGTGCCTCAGATTTCCAAGCAGAGTTCTGAAAAACTGATAGGATAGAAGATGGTCTGCATCACCTCCAGTGTCCAGTGCCTCGCTCTTCGAGGCCTCAGATTCTTTTCCCAGATGAGGCAATATAGACAATTCACCATGTCCAGCATTGGCCAGACTCAATGGCATTCAAAGCTATTCTAAAATTCTCTGCCCAAAGTTTTTGCAGCTTCTGGCTTATTCTGCATTTCACTGAGTTCCTCTATGGCACACCATAGAGCTAGGCCTCTAAGTCTAAGTCATGACTTCCCCCAAATACAAACATAACCATTGCAAAAGGGGCTAGGAAGTAAAGGAGCAGGCTGAAAAGCATAACTGTTAGACTCTGAAATAGCAGCACTAAGCTCAAGAGGACAAAAAAGTTGCTTTCTGATGTCAAGGAAAGCTGCCATTCCAGGGAAGTTCTAGGTAGGGCACTACCAAAGTCATGATCCATTTTGGTCAATTTCAAGGTCACAGGATTTTTTTTCAAGTAGTCCGCTCCATCATTTCAGATATTTAAATCTGGTATTTCATGGTGATGTAATTGTAGGGACACAAAAAGGAGCTGTGTGGGGGGGAGGGTATCCCAAGGTTATTGTGAGAGGGGGTTGCAACCCTACAATACTTATTTCTGCACTACTGCTGGTGACTTCAGAGCTGAGCAGCCAGACAGGAGTGGCTGCTGGCTGGGAGGCCAGCTCTGAAAACCGAGTTCCCACCTGCAGCAGCACAGAAGTAAGGGTGGTAGGGCATCACTGCACCCTTCTTCCTCCACTGCTACCTGCGGAGCAGAGACCTTAGTTAGCAGTTACTCCCCAGGTACCCAGTGCTCAACACAGCAGTGAAGCGAAGACATGGATATATTGCCCCCCCCTTACTTCTGTTGCCTTTAGGGCTGGGCACCCAGACAACATTACAACCCCTGCTCCAGATGCCCAGCTCTGAAGGCAGTGCAGAAGTAAGGGTGAAATGCTGTGACCCTCCTAAAAATCACCTTGGGAGCCCCCTGCCAGTCCCTTTTGGGTCAGGGCCCCCAATTTTGGTCTCATCCATGCATCTATATAGGATAAAAGCCCACCCAAAAGGCCAGATTTCACTATCCGTGATGCATTCTGCATGGCTGTGAATTTGGTAGGGCCCTCAGTCTAGGATTCCTGGCAGCTGCAGCTTTCAGCAGGACGAACCTGAAAGCTTCTGTGCAGACTTGTAGCTGCCACTGGGGTACAGTGAATGCAGGCTTAGGGGAGGGCATGGATCAACCCTCCCACCCAAGGATGTGACCAATCCTTTCCAGTGCTCAGGAACTGGAATTTACACCCAGTTTCAGCCCTTTTTGCCCTATCAGTGGGATGAAAAGGGACCTTTGTGCAGACAATGTTAAGGGCTCCGGTGTCCATTTCTAGTTTGATGTGTGACCTTGGGAAAGTCAGTTTCTCTCCAACTTCCCAGGTAGCTAGCTATCATGTGGCTAAAACCCATTAGTCTTTCCAATGTGCTCTCAGAACCTTTGATGGAAGGTGATTAGAAACCAGGCACAGTTACCCATATTACAGAGGCAACAGGAAGTCGGTCACCATCTAATGGTAGGATAACTCATGTTAAAATGGAATTTGGAAGCTCTGCAGGAAGATACCCTGAGCTCTGTTAGTCATCTGGTCTCAGCGTGGATTTACTTTCAGAGCACCCCCCCATGCTGAAATTTGTCCTCTAGGAATAATGAAGATCTCATGGCTCTAATTAAATTTCTCTGCTCTCTGCCAGTCAGCAAACAATAAGCCATTGGAATACAAAAGACTAGCGTTTTGCATTGTGGGTTCTGTAAGTGCTTTGCAGCATTAGAGTGCTCAAAAACCAGACCTGATGTGTTTATTGCTGGATAAACAAGTTTTCCTCCAGTGTCAGCTTTGGCAAGAAGGAAAAGAGATATATTCTCCTCAAGTCCCAAATGGTCAGAGAATTTGAAATTGGTTATATTTCAAAATCTAGCTGAATTGGCTCAAAAAGTCTGACAGGGACCAATTCAGCAAAGCATTTAAACATGTTAAGCCCACTCTTCTACAGCAAAGTATTTAAACATATGTTTCAAGTTGAAGCATAGACGTGCAAGCGTACAAATGTTTTGCTGACTAGTGACCTACCATTTGCTTAATTACTTGCTGAATAGGGACCATAGAATTGCCCCCCCCCCTTTTTTTTAATACCTTACTAACTCTAGAAACCTGTTGGGTTTCTACTTATTACATTTCAGGAGAGTTTCCCCATCAAGACAGAAAACAGTTTGTCCACATTTCTCAGGGCTGGTAAAGCCAAAATGCATGTCATACCAAAATTAATGTTTAATAAATAGTGGGGCTTGTCCTGAATTTCTGGGGGAAGGAAGGGATATTCAGTTGTATTACAGTCCTGAGTGGAAATGAACAAGCAGAAACAACATTTAACAGGAGTCCTATGATGAGGCTGTTCCTCTACAAAGGCTGAACATGTGTATTAAGATGCAGATTGTTTTTAAAGACATCCTTACTCAATTATACTGTGATCTCTTTAAAGCAGCCTGGCAGTGTAAGTGGGGGAGCTTAAAGAGAATTTAGCCAGAAGTCAGTGGCCAGGAAGCACAGCTACTCATATCAGTACAGGTCCACATGTTGGGTCTCAAGCAAAGCAAATGAGCAGAGAACAGCCTCTGTCAGTCTGGCTCTCAGTCATCAAAACCAGGGATAACTGATATTTGTTAATCTTTGAAGTGCCACTGGACTTGTTTTCGCTGACAGACTAACACGGCTCCCTCTCCAAAGCACAGATAACTGGGCTTTGTTTCTACGGTGCAGCAGTGATTTCTAACCTTGAGATTAATCACTTTGTGTTAGCCTTAGAATTTTAGCACCAGCTTCAGTGCTTTCAATGAGAGGAGAGATAGGATGCTGCTCCTATCAGCTACAAGCTGAGTTTGGGGGAGAGGATGGTTGAATTTCTAGAGGAAAATTTCTTGAAGTTCTCTTTTAAGACATAACAAAGGTTAAAACAGTGGACCCCTACAGAGAGGGATCAGTCAGCTTAATATTGAATAGGAAGAAGCTGGTGTCCCCCCCCACACACACATTTATCATGTTCATTATAAAGTATTGAGACTGATTCACACCGCACAACCCTAGATTTAGATCAACCTCATGCTATGCAGTTAAACAGTATCTATTAGTCCATCCCTTCCTCACTACAGTGTCCGAGAGCTAATATGGCAGGAAGATGGTGCAATTTAGCAAGTACGTTTCATAAAACTTCAAGTCCAAGTAGATTGAATGGCAGTGGATTTGGCATGGTTCCCACCCTAATCACATCAAGTTTTAAGTTTAAATCCAACAAAGGTGCTTGAGAGTGTTAAACCTGTGAGCCAGATGGTGCAACCCCTACCATGGGTAGTTCTTTCTTTCAAAGTAATCCCACTGTCTTGACAGTGTTACAGATTATCAGCAAGAAAAACAAAACTGGAGTCACGTAAAATTGTTCTGCCGGGGGGGATAGAAGTTTGATAAAGGGAATTCCCAAATAAGTACATTACCAGTGTTTAAAAAAACATGTCTGATACACCTCCAACTGACCCAACATGCCAACTCACCCATCATCTGTGGGCTTGCTTGTCTGAAAGACTGGGCGAACAGAGATTGTGTATCTTACCTCTGACTTTTGTTCAACATGAATGTAACCATTAGAAAAGTCTTTGTGCCTCTAAGAACAGGCAACCTCCCAGTAGATGGAGGGAGAGTTTCCAGTACCACTACACATTTCAAGAGGCAATTTCACCCATTAGCTCATTCATTTCCAGATACTGAGAACATTTAGCCTTGGTGATCAATTAATCAGTGACATGTTTAATACAACTGGATCCTGTGTTTATTGCCAAGGGATCAACCACTTTTCCCCTACTTACTCTGGGTCTGAGCATTTCACCTCAAACCTTTTATCTTAAAATTTTAGAATTAAGTTTAGCCTCACAATCCCTCCTGCAAGATGGATCGACTGGCATTGGTCCTTGTTTTGTGAGAAAGGGTAATATTCAGGCACAGTAAATGGTCTGTATAAAAGTACACAGGAACCACGTGGCAAAGCCAGGAGAAGAATCTAGCTTTTCCTGACATGCAGTTCCCCTGCTATAGCTACAATACCATCCTTCCATCTTGTTTGGATTGGTTTGCTATATAATTTTGTGCAGCTGTAAACTGCTTGGTCTGACCTGAGTCATCACAAAGAAGTGCCAAAATGTCACAAAAAGGCTGTTTTGTGATATCATCAGCAAATCCTACACTGGAAGTCTTGCAAATAGTAAATCAAGCCTCATGAGATGATATTGTCCACTACTTTCAATCCTAACCACAACAAAAATAAAGCACATTATTATCTGGTACACAAAATAAAACTCCTTCTCATTCCATAAGCCCCAAAGCTAACAGTTGGTGCTTATGGGGAAAAAAGCAACCTCAAATCAACATTAAATGCAATCTGCACACTTTCCTTTCATCCAGGAGGCATTGTAAACATCCTGATACATTCTCAAGTCACAAAATCCATTTGCACTTTGCATATTTAAAAAGGCACTTCATGTATTTTGTGAGCCACACTCTTAATTGTGCCTCCCTCCTCCCCATTTAATACAGCACAGCTAACAGGAAAATTTTCAGGAGGCATAAGAGGCAAATAGACTAATCAAACATGCAGCTGAAGACACCCCCTCTTCTCCCCCAACACGCACACAGATGCAAACCTAGTGAGGAGGAAACCACAGCTTGAAGGGTCAAAGCAGGACAACACAAAATGCAAGGAAGCATCATGAATTGTTTAGCTGGTGCCTGGCTGTGGCTGGGAAACCAGCCTTCCTAACCAATGGTTTTTCTCCCCATTGAAGCTCTTTGAGGAATCATTGCAGTGGCTGTAAATATTCTGCTATTATATTAGTCAATTTAAGTCAGTCCAACGCTCAAAAGTGACTTCCACACTCAGTTATACTCCCACAGTTCCAGCAAGAAAAACTTTTTTTGGGGGGGAGAGAGAAGGGAGCTGGGCACACCACATAGACTTAAGTGAGGCTGGTTGGGTATCTCTGCTTGGAGATTGATATAACCAGGGCTGGCCCACAACATTTTGGCACCTAAGGCAGGGAGCTCAAATGACATCTCCATGGCCCCTTGCTTGGGCCAAAACTTAGAAATGTCTCAGTTCTGCCCTCTTCCTGTTCTATTCTAGAGAAGAGAGAATACAGATGCACCAGCAGCAGACAATTTTCTACACTCTGGGTCCTAGTGGTGTCCCCCACAGTCTGGCACATGAGGCTGCTGCCTTAGTTCACCTCATGGTAAGGCCAGCCCTGGATATAGCCACCCTGCCCCAGTGGTCACTCGCCACTGGTGGTGTTCCCCGCTGGCCTTCCTGGGGAGTAAGTCACCCACCATGCACTCCCCCCAAAAAAGGCATTTTCTCCTGCTTTGCCTCCACAGCCTGTGTCTGTCCTCTCCTCTTTGCAGCTTGTCACACCCATTAGACCACTCAAGTCCTCTACTTTCTTAGGAACTCAGTCTTCCCAGAACCACTCTCTGGCAAGTGACTCTAATATGCCTCACCACCTCCCAGCAGCTGGTAGGGAACACAGGCCTGTCCCCTGCAAGGGGTGCCAACTCAGGGACAGAACAGTTAACAGTCATAGTGCCCATACAGTCCTACCTCTCCACAGCTGAGTTGTAGGCTTCCCCTTCCCTGGTGTGGCCACCACTTTCCAGTCAAGAAGTGAGGACAGCCTTTTGCCTTGTAACTTCTTTCTGTCAACAACATCCCCCTTACCATACACAGCTACCTTTTATAGAGGCCAGGCCTGTTCCTACACAGGTGGGTCTTCCTTGATTAACTGCCTAACTGGTTAATTGGCCCACCTGTGCTTCATTAACTCTGCAAGGTGAGTGTCCGGGTAGACCCACTACATGCATGTAGTTGAAACTCTCTGTTTAAGACAGGCACTGAGTGCTTGTCCGCAAATGACCTGAAGTGTGGCACAAACCCAAATCACTCATCACAGCCACTGCAGCTCTTACTTTCCACAGTGTACCCATGGATGCTGGTGCTCTTGTGTTACAATCTGAAGGAATTAGAAGGACTCCCAGGCATTTCAGTAGGCCATGGATCTGAAATGTAATGTTGTTTGTGTAATCTCTCCATTGAAATAAGAATATAGAGCACATACACAGAGAGATGAAGAGGAATAGCCCATCACACAACCACCTGAGTACCTTGCATTAATCCCTTCTACCCTCCCTTCCCCTTCCCCCCCCCCAAAAAAATTAGCAATTGCCTGAGAACAAAGAATCATTACAGGAAATCTCTGCAAATTGATTGGCTGCCTACTTGTCTTCTCCCTAGATGGAAGCCGGTGTTGCCAAGACAACGTAATAGCAAATAATCATAGGTACTGTACCCTGGAAAGATATGTGGAATCACTAAGAGGACCACGGATTGAGGAGGAAGAGAACTGAATCTGCACGGGAATTCATTTGGAAAGGGACTTAGAGCAAACCCCTGGGGCTTTTTAATGTCCCTTTCTCTTTAGTCTGTGCTTTGCAGTGTCTCCGTTTTCTTACACTTCTGAAATCTACTTTTAAAATATAGTCCTAAAACCTGGACAACTTGGATTTTTACAGAGTACCTAGCAAATGAGATGGGAATCATGGGAGGTGTTGCGTTAATTTTTCAGTCTCTGATTCCATTTCCCCATTTTCTGCTTGCTCCCTATCTCCTTCCATCCCTACATTTCCTAGGGTAGCAGCAGGTGTTTCCATGGCAACATAATAGAAAGCCATAGTTGTGTGTTACAAGGTAGAAATGTTGAATAGCTGAAAGGAATTGACTTGGGGGAAAACCTGGAAATTCGCCTAAAAATAGAAAAGTTAATAATGGAAGGTGGTTGTAGGGAGCTGTCTGGAGAATTCACAGCTGCCAGATCTTTTTGAGAGGCCTTTTAGTGGCAGAATGTAATTTGGGGTCTTTTTTTTTTCTTTGACAAAAGAAGAGGGCGATGTTTCTTGCAAGGGAGAAAAGTTACTTTCAGTATATTTTTCTTTCATTCGGATCTGGTATCGTCTGTCATTTCTCTCATTCTGTTTCATAAAATAAAAATGGTTCTATTGGAGCCCAGAGAGCAAGGAGGGATGGAACAGGTCCCACTTATCCTTCTTAGGAACTGATGCACTTGAAAGCATCTATTGTTACCTTGCAGTAAAGCTGTGTAATTTGTACTCTGATCTCCTGTCTGGCTTTATAAGTGACAAATCAATCATTGAACAGTCTTTGATAATCAGTATGGTTACATTAATTATGATAAATGCTTTTAGCAGTTGCAGCGTGTGAACGCAATGCATAATTGCTTAGGAATCATCTTACCCTACTTTTCTGGGTATGCGCACTGTTCTCCTGCAGTTGTTAATTTCTGAGTTTACTGTCTATTTTTGCCAGTATCTAATTGTAGAAAATTCAGGTCCCATTTTTATTATGATTAAATTTTGCTGGATCAAGAACCATAAGGCCACATCTACACTAGGAAGCTATTTTGAAATTAGTAAATTCAACTTAATAACTCCCAATTTAACAAAATCGAACTAGCATGTCCACACTACAGGGAAGCCTCAAAATTAGTCAGAGGCAGGCTCCATTACTGTGGACACTCTACCTCAGACTTAGAGCCCCAGGAAACACTGGGGAGTAATTAGTTCGAATGACTCTGGCGAGTTGTTATTTCGAAATAGCGTCACTGGTGCATCTACACTCCTGTTATTTCTAAATAACTGTTTTGGAATTAGTGTTGCTCTTCATGAAAAGCAGGACAACAGATTTCGAATTCCGTGGCCTGTTATTTCGAAATAATGGGCTTGGTAGCATGGATGCTCCACTTATAAATTCAAACTAAGGGGCGTTATTTTGAAATAAAGTCCTAGTGTAGACCAGGGCTTAGTGTTTTCCAAATTTCACACATACTGGAGGAATGTACCACTTTGGCCAAACCAGAGGATGAACCTTAGCCATTTTTACACAGCAATATCATGCAAGAGTTTAGGGCAGCAGAGGAGCCGACAGAATTGCTGAACCTCTGGGCAAGGGAGAGGGCATCTCCGTACTCCTGGAAGGGGTGGGGCTTCAGGTGAAAGGGGCGGGGCTCTGGGCTAGATTCCCCTCTACTGTCCCTTCAGTGGAGCCTGGGTCCTTTTGCATCGCTGGCCATGGGACAGTTATCCCCTTTTCCTGCCCCTGTTGGCAGGCCCAGGAGCCAAATC
Source organism: Pelodiscus sinensis (assembly GCF_052426305.1). Lineage (NCBI taxonomy): Eukaryota > Metazoa > Chordata > Testudines > Trionychidae > Pelodiscus > Pelodiscus sinensis. The sequence goes on from NC_143078.1 coordinate 3,249,664, forward strand.
CAACTGCCAGATGCTTTTGAATGGACCCTGACCCTTTTTGTTTGATTATTAATATTTTGTTTTATTACTTTCTCTGGAGTCTGATCCTTGACTAGACCTGTCCCAAGAAATTTGGATCTTGACAAAAAATAATTAACTACCCCTGATTTAGGACATCAGGTAATGACAATCACCATATTCAACTGAAACGGCAAAGAAATTTAGTTTGGCAGGTTTTTCAACTGGACCACGCTGTAATACCTTCAAGTGCCATAATAATGAAAGAGATGAAATAAGAGATCGGGATTTTGTATTCACCATCTCTCATAAAACAAGAACAGGAAAAGCAAGTAACAATTCAATGAAATTGAAAGGTGAAAACTTAGGAAAAAACACTAATAAAAAGAAATATATTTTCAAAATAAGTGTAATTGGCCTCTGGAACTCATTGCCACAAGGTATTCCTGAGACCAAGAGTTTAGCATGATTCAAAAAAGGACCGGCTGCTTTTACGGAGAAAAATAATTTCCACTTTTAATCATAAATATTAAAAATAAATTATAAAACAATTTGTAATGATGGGAGGTTAAGAGGAAAACTTCCCTGAAGACCCATTATCCATTAATCTCTTCTACTGGATTTCATCCCCTGAATCTCTTCACATGACTCACTGTCAGAGAAAGAATGCTAGACTCCATGAACTTCTGGATTGAGCCAGCATGATCATTCTTGTGTTTCTATGTTCTCAAGGCCTCAGGTTTAAGTCTCGTCCACATGTAGCTTTAGAGTAGCCTTTTCAGGGGATTTTGGACAATGAGGTGAATTAATTTTGCAGAAAACAGAAAACGTGTCTTTAATCACACAGTGTAAAAGCTTGGTTATTTCTGCAGCAACTGTTGCAGTATAGATTTTAGGTTCCCTTTTACCCTAGACAGACCCTGGTGATGCTAAAAATAAAGAAACGGGCTTGGCTTTAGTGATTACATCAATATAAAGGAAGACAAAGACAGAGAGAATGAAAACTCTGTAGAAAAACCGACTGTCCCCTTCTTTAAATGTCAGAATGCGTCTTTGAGATTTGATCTACAGTTTCTCAGCTGGCATAGCTGTTGCAGATGAAGGCCACTGGAGCAATTTGACAAGGATCCCTGATATCTTATCATAACTGAGAATCAGAATGCATGAAACTGTGAAGGAGGAATAGGGGGCTGGTTCTGACAGCTGAATTCCAGCTTTGCCTTTTAAAAAAAGGTAGCAAATTGCTGTACAGCCAACATAACTATCCAACACTATGCAGAAGGTCTCAGCAAAAGACCTACTGTTGTGTTGCCCAGCGGGGGTAAGCAGCATGCTAAATCAGTTGCCTCCTAAATTCTGGCAAGGCACCAGCAGGAGGGCTAGCAGCAGAATGATTTTTAGAGTGTAAAGGCAAATGTTGCTCTGCCGTGCATACAGGGGCATGTGTCCATTGAGAAAATGGGTTTTTAAGCCATCAAGCTGGTCAAGAAAATGAATTAAGTCTACTGAATTCTGAGTTAAAGCAGCTAACATTGAGGTGTGATTGCTGAGCCCATAGTTACTCGATCCAGCTGGATATCATGCTAAGAGTATCCAGACCACTCCATATCTGCCTCTCCTTGTGGTTCCAGATGCAAGTCCCTTCCCCGAGGTGCACCTGGACTATGTGCAGAAGGTTGGTTGACACTTAAAAGAGAACAATAAGTGTTAGATTATGAGACTCCATGTTTCTACTGAACACACTGATTTGGGGTATTGCACAAACTTTAGTAAAGGTGCAATAACTCAGTCAGTGTGTCACAAACTGGGGTGTCAGTGCTCAAACCTAGAGATCGGAGTAGCAACCAGAGTCAGGAAGCCAAAGTGAATAGGACACAAACAGGACAGGACCAGGGGAGGTTCAAGGTTAGGAGCTAGGGATATAAAATCCCATTTAATTAGTTAACTGGTTAAACATTATGTTTAACCAGTTAACCGCTTGAACAGAGGAGGGCCCAGTCAGGATGGCATGGCCTTCCATTGTGGGTGGCTCTAGCCAGGCTGGGCCACCAGCTAACCAGTACCGAGTAAGCATCACACCTTACTGGAGCTACAATTACACTGCAGGCTTCTTGCGCAAGAATTTTTTGCACAGGAGTTCATGCGCAAAAAGTTCTTGCACAAGAACGTGTCCACACTGCCATGTGCTTTTCCACAAGAGCGTCCATGGCAGCGTGGACGCTCTCTTGTGCAAGAAACCCCTGTTGCCCATCCACACATGCCTTTTTGTGCCAGAGCTCTTGTGCAAAAAGGCTTATTCCTTGTAGAAAGAAGAATAACTCTTGTGCAAGAAGCCCTGTGTTCTTAACTGTCCTTTTTCTTGCACAAGAATGTGCTTGTAGTGTGGATGCTCCACAAGTTTTTGTGCAAAAACAGGTGTTTTTGCACAAAAACTCTGCAGTGCAGACATAGCTTGGGTGATGCTTACGGTTAACCACTGACATCCCTATTAGGAGCAGCACAGATAGAAGTCCCAGATAGGGGGGAGCGCCTCTAGGCAGCTCTTTTCACCTGCCTGGTGATTCTGTCTCCTTTCTGTATGGTTTTCTAAGAACCAATCCCATTCCAGGCACAGACCATTGTCCTGGCACAACCAATGCCTTATGTTGCTTTAAGATATGATAAAAGGAAGATGCAGATTGAATTTGGTGGTCCTAGCTCATACCATTCAGGAGAGCTTGATCAAACAGACAGACAGACAGACAGCCATGCAGACAAACCCTCTCAAATGTATAGTAGATTATTATTAGTTTGCAATACAGCCACTGGAGCTCTGCCAGTGGACACTGAGTGAGAATTTAGCTCTGTAAGTTGGATTGCTTTCCCTCAAAGCTCCTGGCATTAGAAGACCTGAAAATAAATTCATTAAATAAATTCAGTCATTTTGTCTAATGCATGATAAGCTCCGATGAGTTTAAACTGATTCATCCCATTTTTAATGTTAAACATTCTTTTGCTAAAGCTCCATCATAATGTCACATACTTTTAAAATGAATAATTCATCCTGCCCACTTCCTCTGAAATGCCAAAAGGATACTGCGCCTTGGCCCACTGAAACATACACCTTTTGCCAAGAATACAAGCAAACAACATTATTTAAGAAACAATATCAACCCAAATTAGGCCACCTGAAATCTCTATATTGGGAGCTGCATGTGGGAGAATTTGGATCGAAACCCTTAGAAACAAGAAGAGGGTTCCGTTCTATGCAGACATTTCTAAGCAAGGGGTGGCAATTGTTCCGTTACTCAATGGGAGTGAGGCTATATGCTTTGTAGCAGAATGTCACGATGTATCTGAGAATCAGCGACAGAGGCAGGTAAGACACCAGATGCCTGTCAAGTAACTATATCAGAAATGACATTGATTTTATCCCCACATTGCTATGACTCCGAGGGTGGGTGTTTGTCAGTTCTATATTTAGCCATTACATTATGCGCATTTCTAATAAGTAGAGCTTTGTCAATTTGTAGCCCAGCAGGGATCAGGTTAAAAAGCAGCAATGAATTCCATTTTGTGCACAAATGGGGTTTGCCCACTGGAATCAAATAGAGGTGTAATGAAAGAAACCCGGAGAATTTTGAGCAATAAACAGAGGAGTTTCTTGCAGCTGGATAAAAGGGCAGGCAGTCTTTGGAAGCCATTGTATAATGGGACATTTGCTCTCTGGATCAAGGTGACGGAATCTATCAAGATGTTAAGCAGGACCATCCAAGCAAGTAGGTAGTTTGCATAACATTCACCAGTAGGTACAAATCACATGGCACCTTCCCAGTGGAATGTCATTTAGTGTGAAAGCAGTGAATGAGTGAAGGCAACAGCTACAGTTAGCTGCCTTGATGATGTACATAGGGGTATACATGTGTGTTATATACAGCAGTGTGGCTTCTAAAGGAGTTTTTACTGGAAGGAAGGAATCATAGGATCATAGAACACGAGAACTGGAAGGGACCTCGAGAGGTCATCAAGTCCAGTCCCCTGCCCTCATGGCACGACGGAAGGAAGGAAGGAAAACAAATGTGACAAAGTCTCCGTGGGAGACATAAGGCATCAGATCTCCTTTGCTAAACCTTTAGTGCATTATTGGGAACACTGAACCCTATCACCTGTCATACCATTTCAAATTCAGTCAGGAGGAGCAAAATGAAGAGAGCATTGCAGGGTTTCAGTGTGCCATGGGGTGAGGCTGTTAGGGGAGGCATGCTCTCAGAAAGCCAAAAGAGGTTCCCCAAAATACCGTGGGAATTTCCAATACTTCAGAATAACATTCCTCTGCTCACTTCATAATCATTTTCAGGCAAGTGCCTTCACGCTTTCTCCCAGGCAACTCCAGAAACATATGAGGCAGTCCCTATAAACATCCTCCAACTTACCTCACGGTTCTCCTTAAAACTCTCCTCTCTGGGGATGCCTACAGATCAACCTGAGTGTAGTTAGAAAGCTGGAATGCTGTAGCTAGCAGGGCTAACAGCAGGTGGGGTGGGGTAACGGCATTGTAGCCCCATGGTTAAGGCTGCTTGACTGTCCTTACCCTCAGGGCCATAGGGTCCCAGTGACTCTGGGTGGTACTTACCTCAGGCAGCTCCTAGGAAGCAGCAACATGTCCCTCCAGTTCCTAGCTACAGGGATCCTAGGCAGCTGTGGGTAGGGCCAGATCCTTTACCTGCCTTGAGTGAGTGCCCAACATACCTAAAAGCAACCCATGACCCTCCCACAAAGCACCACCCTATACAGGTGGACAGTCCCGGCTTCCTGGGCAGCTCCTTCCATAGCCCATCTTCCTCTCAAGCCAGGGGTTGGGCATTGGTGGTGGGGGAGAGGGAGAGAAGGAGCAACGGGTGGGACCCCATGGTGGTCGGGGGGCGGGGAAGAGGCCCAAATGTTCTTTGTGCTCAGGGCCCCAGTAAACCTGAATCCACCTTTGTCTAAGAAATTAAACAGGATTACACAACGTATTGTAACATACATGGGTATTTTACATAGTATATTATAAGATACAAGTCTGAAGTATAAAATACATAGTGCATTTTTATGTTTTTATCTAATTTCTGGGGGCGTATATTAGGAACATCACAATACCCACATGCTCATCTCAACAGTCATGTGGCCAGGCACTGATGCAGCAAGTAAATAATGTGAACACCCTAAGACGATGCAGTAGAAAAGCAGACATGTCATGATTTATGAGTCCTGGCAATGCAATGCCAGTGATTAGAGCAGAAGTGAAGGATTTTACCTTGATAGATGTGTACATAGCTGAGGCTAGCATGGTCTGCTGTTCTAGAGACCTGGGTTCTATCTCTGGCTCAGCTTCCGCTTTGCTTTGTGTGTCCTTGCCCTGGTCATTCCTCTTCTTTGGGCTCCCATCCTTTGTGGAGTTTGTCTATAAATAGAGCTGATAAAAATGCACAAAATGTTGACTTTTGACAAAATAAAAAAAAATTGACAAATAAAAAATTCCTTTTGGGGTCAAAACTGAAATATTCTTAGAACATATCTATTTTACACAAACACACATGCTCATGTACACTGGGGGGCCACATCTGGAGTTTCACATCTTATTCTGCGGCCCCCATTACAGAAAGGGTGTGGACGCATTTGAGAGGGTCCAGCAGAGGGCGACCAAAATGATGAGGGGGCTGGAGCACATGACCTATGAGGAGAGACTGAGGGCTTTGGGCTCGTTTAGTCTGCAGAAGAGAAGAGTGAGGGGGGATTTGATAGCAGCCTTCAACTACCCAAAGGGGGGTTCTAAAGAGGATGGAGAGAGGCTGTTCTCAGTGGTGACAGATGGCAGAGCAAGGAGCAATGGGTTCAAGTTACAGTGGGGGAGGTCTAGGTTGGATATTAGGAAAAACTTTTTTCCCTAGGAGGGTCGGGAAGCACTGGGATTGGTTCCCTAGGGAGGTGGTGGAATCTCTATCCTAAGAGGTTTTTAAGTCCCAGCTTGACAAGGCCCTGGCTGGGATGGTTTAGTTGCTGTTGATCCTGCTTTGGGCAGGACTTGATGACTCCTGAGGTCTCCTCATACCCTAGGATTCTATAAACGTTTTTGGGTTTGGCTGCCAAAACACAAATATGTCAGCCAAAAGGTGAATAATTATTTTTTGAAATTATATATATATGGACAAAACCCAGAATCTTCCCAAACCCTTCTCCCACCCAGCTTGAAGTGTATGTATTTAGGTGCAGGAGCTATCTCTTATGATGTGTTTATGCAACACCTGATCCATCTACACTGAGTCCCGTAGGCCCTACTATAATGCAAATCATAACAACTTAGCAAGTCTTGAATCTCAGAGAAAGCTCATCACAAGCCACCTGAAGTCTAGTGAATGACTAACCTGTGTGAGATCTGTCAAGATTTCCCTTCTCTTCTTATATGCTGTTCCAGATACATTTGGTGTCACTTCCTGTTTGCTTATGGTCCTGTGCTGTGATCTAAGGTCTCTGAAACAGGCTGGCTTTGGAAGGACCTCTGGAGCATCCAAAAAAAGACAGTGAAGAGAAGCTGAAATGTGCCATAAGGCTACAACATGTAGGCTGTGTCTAGATTGGCAAGTTTTTCCAGAAAATCAGCCGCTTTTCCGGAAAAACTTGCCAGCTGCCTACACTGGCCGCTTGAATTTCCGGAAAAACACTGGCGATCTCATGTAAGATCGTCAGTGCTTTTGCGGAAATACTATGCTGCTCCTGTTCGGGCAAAAGTCTTTTTCCGAAAGACTTTTGCACAAAAGGGCCAGTGTAGACAGCACAGTTCTGTTTTCTGCAAAAAAGCCCCGATTGCAAAAATGGCGATCGGGGCTTTTTTGCGGAAAAGTGCGTCGAGATTGGCCATGGACGCTTTTCCACATAAAGTGCTTTTACGGAAAAGCGTCCTGCCAATCTAGATGCGCTTTTCCGAAAATGCTTTTAACGGAAAAGTTTTCCATTAAAAGCATTTTCGGAAAATAATGCCAGTGTAGACGTAGCTGTAGGATCTATAGTGGGCCAGTGCACAAAAGCAGCAAGAGGGCCCTAGAGAGCAGTTGTCCACAAAGAAATCTAATGGTGAGGCAGGAAGGAAATGAAGCACAGCCCTGGCCATAGGAAGTCACAACTCAAAGCTCTGTTTAGGCTGGGGATCAGAGAGCGTTGAGGGGGGAAGTTCGGCTACTGAGGCTTTGGTCGGAACCTATATCTGCAGAAGAGGCTTCCGAGCTGCTTTAAAACGAGGCATTTTTTCTGAGTCTTGCACCAGAACTAATTGAAGTGCAGAGAAGGCCTGGAAAGTGTCTGGCAGCAGAGTACATTATACAGACATGAAGAGTGTATCTCCGAGGGCTCTGAAGGGAAGGGTCACTGCCTTGCACTACAGCAGCCTGGTGATAGGAGGTGGAAAGAACTATGCCTCAAACAAGATTTTTGATGCCATATGTCATGCTGTGCCAGGTACTCTGCCTCGTGTCCTCCTGCCTCTACATGAAAAATGAGCCTCCCTCTTTCATCTCTGAGGGCCGAGGCAGCACCCTTGGAAGCTAAAATTAAATCTTCAGCTCATTTGGGCGGGCAGACTTGTGCTGAGGCTGACATCCCGTCTGCATATCTGAGCACTGCGTCTGTCTGACCCACTTAAAAGGCAGCCCCTGGGGGCTTGCCTTCCTTCCAAAAGCAAGGCTGAAATGGAGCATATGGAGCGGGTTTAGGTAGCCAGCCTCTTTCATCCTTCCAGCTGGGGTGCAACAGGAGGAGGTGACTGGGTTCTGGATGCCAGTTTGATGAGCGCTGAAATTATACTCCGAAGGGAGGGGGAAAAAAAGAAAAAAATGTCCTCCCACATGAAACTGTCATTCAAAGACATGGTGTGTGAGAGAGGGTGGAGAGGGTGTCTTCTCTCCAAATAACTTGTTCCCCAATTTTCCTTCCTCCCCTTCCTCTTTCTAATGCCTTCTTTATTTAGCCCAGTCAAATAGAAATGTGTCTATGTAGCAGGCTATGCCGGTATGACGTGGCGTACCAGGCATGAGTGTAATTAATATTAATTATTTTCCTAGCTCAGGGGTTGGCCATCTTTCATAGTAAAAGAGCCATTTTTTGTTTTTGTATTTGACCAAAATGTTTCAAGAGCCCCAGCCTGGTGCAAGGGATTGGGATGTAGGAGGGGGTGAGGGACATGAGAGGGAGTTTGGGTGTGGGAGAGGGTACGAGGTGTAAGCTCTCACTGGGAAGTACTGACCACAGGGGTCTCACAGCCAGCGGTGCCTCAGGGCTCAGGCAGGCTGCCTCCGTGCTGTGGACCCACACCACTCCTGGAAGCAGCAGGCTGCTGGCATGTCTCTGAAGGCCTCCATGCTCTGCCTAAACCCATAAGCATTGCCCTGCACCTCCCATTGGCTGGGAACCAGCCAATGGGAAGTGTGAGGGTGGTGCGGAGGGTGGAGGCAATGGTTCCCGGCCAATGGGAAATGTGAAGATGGTGTGGAGGGTGGGGGCAATGGTTCCCGGCCAATGGGAACTGTGAGGATGGTGCGGAGGGCAGGGACAATGGTTCTCAGCCAATGGAAACTGTGAGGATGGTGCGAAGTGTTGGGGCAATGGTTCCTGGCCAATGAGAACTGTGAGGATGGTGCAGAGGGTTGGGGCAATGGTTCCCGTCCAATGGGAAGTGTGAGGAGCTTTTTCAGAAAATGGCTGCCTACAAAGGGGCAGCCAAAGGGCCTGGAGAGTCACAGGTTGCCAACCCCTATCCTAGGCAGTAGTGCCTCAGAGCCAAGTCATGGACCAGCATCCCATTGTGCTGGGCGCTGTACAAACACAGACCCAAAGCCCCAAGGAGCTTACTGTCTAGGTACTAGCCCTGACTTCTGGTGGACTTTGGATACTTCACTCCCACTATCTTATCTGAAACATCTGTAGTCATTGAGCATGCTTGGAGGCAGGAGGTTGTATAAACCAACAAATTATTTCCACTAGTATAACATATGGCAGGATAATTGGCGATATCTACTGTACATTCCTGTATATCTAATGACTTGCAGGATCCTTACGCATCCTACCAGTTTGCCCCCATTAGCATGTGACTGCTCTACCATTTTTTCCCTTCTCTCCTCTCAAGCCATATGCACTGACATCTGGGTTGGTTGCATTCCTGGAGGGCTGTTTTCTACTTTTCCATGTGTTTAGCTCTCAGGATAGTGTCCCAGAGCATGGGCCAGGGCCTAGAAATCTTTTGCCTTATAAAATAAAAAAGAGCAAATAATGGAATTAAAATTAATTCAACATTCTGCTGCTCTTAACACTAAGCAAGAACGTAAGTGATTTGCTGAGTAAAGGCGCTCGTGCTTTGGATCTTGCTGTCTCAAACCCTAGGTGGAGCCCAGAACTGAACACAGATCTGAGTCCTTGCCCAATTCTGTAAACACGGGACTTACCCTTCTTTAAAATAGTGTGGACAGTAGCATTTTGGAGCTACCGGAATGACAAGAAAAACCATCCTCTAAGCAGGGAGGCAATTCTGTATCACCAGAGTTTGCTGGGAATAACTATCACCAAGAGTTTGCATCATCTCATTGCCCCTGAGGACAGATAAAGGTTTCAATTTCCCTCCGAATCTTTCTAGGAAGGCACTGGTATATGAACCGGGTACAAGCATTTCAAGATCTCTGGCACATTCCAGCCACCATATGCACAGCTTCTGGTCCTGTCAGTAAGATAATGGGTGTGCTCATGCAGATGCTATTGGAAGTAACAATCCATAGAAACATTTACAGTGAAAGAGGAGGGGAAAATGTTACTTTAAAGCAGGGGTCAGGAACCGTTTTTGAGTCAGGGCCTGCTGACCCACAGAAAAATCAGTCAGGGGGCACACACAAGGGAGAAGCAAAACAAAACAAAAACCCTCACCCAATGTGACCTCTGACTGAGAAGGAGAAACATACTCTCCATGTTCCTCTTATACACTAGAGCTTGGGGGCCTAGGCTAGTAGATTTTGTGTGTGCCCAGGCTCCCCAATGCTGGGGGGGTCCCAAACCTCAGGGGCCAGATCCAGGCAAGCCAGGGGCCACATCTGGCCCCTGAGCCTTAGGTTCCCCACCCCTGCTTTCAAGCTTTGGATCGAGTCAGTATTTTACTAATAGCCGGGTGCTAGCAAGCAAACCAGGGCATAACGGGAGCACGGGTTCCTAGGTAAAGCCTGCTTTTGGAAAACTTGACACGATACCGGCTTCTTTTTCCTTTCCATTCCAATGTCACTGAGTTACACACATTTCCCAGTGGTCATTCAATCAGTTTTGATACATTGTGCCATATTTTCTACAGCTTCCTGGAGCACATTAGATCTCATCTTCTGTGAGCCCTCTCCAGACAGAGCCTAATAAAATTCTATAATGAATGCTCTCAGCAGAAAACCTTTCCCGCCACCCTCATGCTTGGCACCTTTCACCTTTATCCCTGTGAAAAATAACCTTTCCAACATGTTATGGTTGGGATACCCTAGCACACAGGACTTAAATCTCAACAGAGATAGGTGCAAGAGAGGCTGGAAAAATATATGTAGAGATTTTGCTTTTTACAAATGATGGTTCCCTTTAAGAAATAGAAGATGTTATTCAAGGAAAGAGAAAAGCTGCATCACCATATAAATAGATATGTGCACATATAGAGAGAGGCACAGCTTTCCTGACTCAGAGGAAGATTCATAACTTACATAATCTTTTATGTCAATCGACTCAATTGTTCAACTGTAATGATTTCTAACTCTGGTGTTTGGGAATAAATAGAGGAAGAATGATCTAGTGGGTAAGCCACTAGCCAGGACCTGGGTTCTTAAGGTTTTAAATTCCTAGCTTGACTAAGCCCTGGCTGGGATGATTGAGTTGGGGTTGGTCCTGCCTTGGGCAGGGGGTTGGACTGGCTGTGTCCTGAGGTCTCTGACAGCCCTGGAATTCTATGGTTCAAGTCACTGCTCTGCCATAGACTTTCTATGTGAAGCCATTAGAAGTGCTGTGCCTGAAGCTCAGTGAATGTATTCATGGGGGCAGGGCTGGGGCAGGGGAGTTAAATCAAGCAAATACTTGTAAGCACTATAGCTTTTGGTTTGGTCCATATTATTATCTGATCTGTAGCATAGTTAGAAGAGACTCTGTCCATCAAGGTTACAGATTCATTCCAGAAGGCAAAGTCTGTTATCACGTTTGTAACAGTGTACATGGGTCATGTTGGTATCATACACACCCACACACATACTCCTAAATAATTATATGAAACCTCACAAGGCCACCACTATAGATGAGTCATTAGTGGCAGCCTTGATGAGAAAAGCCAGTGAGTGAGCTGTGGAAACTTTACTCCCCTTTTCAACTGTAGAGGCCATGGCTTCAGAACGGATGCATGATGATGAGACTATAGGTGGTTACTTTAAAATGTTACTTTAGTGTATACTTTGAGGCTATATGTACACTGCAGCCTTTTGCCAGCAGAAAATATGCTAATGAAGCACTCATTAGCATTTGTTATGCTGTCATTTGCATATTCTCTGCCAATGCTTTTTGTGCAAGAGGTTTTTGCGCAAAAAGAAGCAATGTTGATGGGTCCGTTTGGGGCAAAAAACCCTCCCTTTTGCACAAGATCCTTATGCCTCAAAAAAGGAAGTATTAGCACAACAAATGCTAATAAGTGCTTCATTAGCATATTTTCTGCCGGCAAAAGGCTGCAGTGTAGATGTAGCCTGAATGTATAATTCTTCTTCAGACACATATATAACCAGATTAGATCTTCTTCCTGTGATAGAGCCCCACACGATGGCAGGCTTTACCAATCTGATTCGCATTCAACATTTTTTCAACCAATACATTCAGGAGGCAAGTTTCAGCCTATGAACCACTCTCCAAAGTGTTCACCTAGAATATTTCTTCTGATAGTTGCTGTTTGTGATTGGTCATAGAATCCCAGGGCTGGCAGAGACCTCAGGAGTCATCGAGGCCAGCCCCCTGCCCAAAGCAGGACCAGCCCCAACTCAATCATCCCAGCCAGGGCTTAGTCAAGCCAAGACTTAAAAACCTCTAGGGATGGGTTTCTATTGGGAACCCATTCCAGTGCTTCACCAACTGTAAAACTAACTTGCTGGCTGTTTGGCCAAAATCAGGTCTTCTCTTTGTATTGGCTGGGAATTGAACCCAGATCAACTGCTTGGAAAGCAGCCAGGCTCACCACTCTACACCAACACAGCTACACTGCGTCATTGGTCATCGAAGTCACATGGAACCAGTCCTGTTCCCTGACACACCTGTTGAATGGTCATTCCCTGAGCGAATCTTTATGGATGTGCGTGAGCAGTCATGGGGCTTTTACTTTCCACAGACAATCCTATGACTAACTCAGTGTGCAGCCGACCCCAGCAAGCCATGGGGTAAGCTGGAGCAATGGAGAGACCCCCAGAGAGAGGGGGATGTATGGATTAATTCCCAACCAGAAGCAGCTCAGACATCACTCCATGTGGTCCCTCAGATTCCCCCTCTCACCTGCTTTTCTCCTGTCCCCTGCCCCTGCCATCCCCTTGTGCTGTAGGGCATTGTGGAGAGAGGACCTAGTGCCTGTCCTGCCCACCATGGCTGTCATTGTTTCTGGGGGTGGCAATGGGTCCAGGTGATTGGTTCCTGCCTGTAGAAACTGGAGGGGGAAGCAAGTTGCTACAGGTCACCACCATGGCGAGTTCCCATATTGGCATCTGTCACATTGTGAGCACTTTCCATCCAGAGGCAGCGTGGCCCAATGGCCACAGTCTGTAAATTAGTCCTTGCCTCACCAAGCAATACAGTCTAATGGCCCAAGTCTACGAAGTAGCCCTTGAGTTACAGGGCAACATAGTCCAATGGCCAGAGTCTATAAAGCAGCCTTTTGGAACAGGGCAATGTAGCCTATTGACTAGAGTCAAAGGGGTTGGAGCAGCAGCCCTGGTAGGCGGGTCTGGGCTCACCCTACTCCACCGGGCCCCAACCCAGGGCCCTGTCAGTGGGGGAATGATCCGCCACTTGCTTCGCAGGGAGTCCGACTGCAACATGCTGAGCTCACTCAGGTTGGAGATACCACTCATGCACCCTCCCTGAGTCACTTCCTACCAGCTCTGGCCTTGGGGTGATCCACATAGTTTCTGGGTCCTCAGGCTCCACAGCGCTAGTCTCCTGTGGTGGCTTGATACAGTCTCCGGGATCTTGAGCTTCCATTGTCTGGGCTTCTGGCTGGTCCACCTCTGGAGCTCCTGTGGCAGGTCCTTCCTCTCCAGCATCCAGCCCTGACTGAGCTCAGCTGCTCCCTTTTATACTACCCCAGCCCTTGGAGTGGCTGGGGGGCAGGACTTTCTTTGCCCGCAGGGCATTAAGCCTGCCTGGCCCAGTGCGTGTATGCACACTAGGGATGTAATAGTGGAGTCAATTAACCAATTAACTGATAAGCAAAAGTATATAGGTTAATGCTATAGACCACAAACATTTCTTCCCCTCCTTTCCCACCCCCGCCAGTAAATTTTTTAGCATGCAGGCAGCCAGCCCAGCTCAGAGACAACAGCACAGGATGACAGGCAGCTGGTCCACAAAGGGAGCTGGTTTTTAAACTGGCTCCTCTCAGACCAACTCCTGCCTGGCATCCCCCGCTGCTGCCTCTCATACAGAGGCAGCAGCATGGAGTGGCAGGGGGTTCCTTGGGAGTGAGGCGCACTGGCTGCTGGCCCCGCCCCCACGGACTATAGAATAGACTACTAACCAATAAGAATTCATGAGGTTACTCGACTATTCAATTAACTGATATTTAACATCCCTAATGCACACCCTGACACAGGCTCCATATATTAACCTCTCTCCCACCTTAACAGCATTGCTGGATCTCCTTCTATGCTAGACTGATCACCAATTTGAGGATCTGGAAGGGATTTTTCCCATAAGTTGTAAGAGTTCCACCTCTTCTCTGACATCCAGGAGGTTTGGGTTTAAATAATAATCGTCACAAAACCTTGGCAAATGTTCCTGTCAGCTTCTCTTATTCCTCGCGACTGCAAGGAGTACTGATGCCGACCAGAGTCACTCTCAGCATTCAATTTATAGGGTCTTAACTAGACCCACTGAATCAAATGCCATAGATCAATCTCTGGCATGAAACATAACTCAGATTGGGTAGCTTAGATTGATCTGTCCCCATAGAGTAGCCCTGCCCTCAGAAAGGTTCCTTCTCCCTCTCCCCCATCAGCTCTAGTGGATGGGCCTATTATTGAATGTAAAATTGCTAAGGCTACTTTGCCATTTGGGATGTTGGAGTTGGAGGGTATGCAGTGGCCTATGGTTAATGAGGGCAGAAAACATCTGCTGCTCCATTTAGCTAATCAAAAGGGAACAGATTTTCTTTCTTTCTTTCTTTCTTTCTTTCTTTCTTTCTTTCTTTCTTTCTTTCTTTCTTTCTTTCTTTCTTTCTTTCTTTCTTTCTTTCTTTCTTTCTTTCTTTCTTTCTTTCTTTCTTTCTTTCTTTTCCAGTGTAGTCTTTGAGTTTTCTGCTGAATGTAATGCTGTGGTGTCCACCAAGCTAACCACTAGCCACATGTGGCCATTTGTCTGGCTGAATGTGGCTAGTTGGCTCACTAAATTATTTATATTTTCAGAATAATGTGGCTAGTTTACTATAGCAGTAGCCACTATAGTGGCTTCTGCTTCAGAAACCAGTGTTAGAGTCTGGAATCTAAATTCCTTTTCTCCCCTCCACACAGCGGAAGAGATTTCTTCCACTTGCCTGGCTTTCCATCCCTTTCATTTGGTTACACAAAGCAGTGTAGATGCCCACAACAGTGCTTCTCTATGCATTATGCACTAAGAATAATGCAGCTCTCCCTCCCTCAGAAGAAGCAATGCATCACTCTGTGGTGTATCTTGACAACACTGGACTAGGGGCATCTGTAAAATGACTCTCCAGTCCAGCTGTTGTAGCCCTCTCTTGCTTCACCAGTTTGTCAAGACACAAGCAGCTTTTCCAAGAAGCCTCCGGCTCGGGCCATGTAAGCTTGAAACTTGTCTCTCCCACTCCCAGAAGTTGGTCCAATAACAGGTATTACCTCACTCAGCTTGTCTCTAACATCCTGGGGCTGACATGGCTACCACAACACTGCTAACAAAATAGCTACATTTTCCCTCCCCTTCACAGCTGCAGGCTCCTATCTTGTTCCCACCACGAGAAACACAGATGTTAACATCAACAACATTTCCTTCTTTTGTTCAGCCCATCCCTGTCCTGCCCATCACACGCCCACATTCCCCGATCGTGCTCCTGGACCACGGACATATGTTCTGGTTGGAGGGGATGACTCAAGCGTTCCCTCCATGCCATCACAGAGTTTTAGTGGTCCCCTGCACGAAGCCCAAAGCTGTGTACAGGGAAGAGCCGCCAGAGATTAAGGAAGGAAAACTCCACTCATACACCCCTGCTCTCAACCTACCCAGAGGATTTTTTCCATTGGACCTATGTAGCCATGAGTTGGCTGCCAATGCCCTTGCACAACTCTTGGCCTTCTAGACCCCTGGCCTAGCTCCTGGTCTGAGAATCCGATCCTACTTACTGCCAGCTCTGCAGAGTTCCTAGCATACACACCATGTGCCTCAGGGGGCCCATGCAGTAACAAGAGCCTTCCATGGCCATTATTCAGGCCAGAGGATTTTGCCCCCCAAAGGCCTGACTCTTCTACAAATGGCTAAAGGCCTCCGCATTTTGCTGACATCAATAGGATTTGAGGATGCTCAGCCTCTACCCAGGAGAGCTCAGTGGCTTGCATCTATAACTGAACTCTGAAGTTTTCCCGCAGCTCTCAAATGCTTATTCCTGTCCTGCGGCAACTGTAGAAATCTCCCACTCCCACAGGACAAGCATCTCTGTATTTGTTCTCACTGGCCCGGGAGAGATGGTGTCATCCGTGGTCATGCTGGTAAATACTGATGAACATGACCGAGTGCAGAGTAAAACCTTGTTGTTGGCTGAAAACAAATTCATTGGTAACTGTGACAGGGTCAGGTCAGAAGAGTAAAGGAGAGTGACGGAGGGGAAGTATATTAGCCCCAGATTTGAGTAAATCTCCATTCCCAGCATTAAGTAACCAGTAGGAACTTGCCAGACTCAATCAGGGCAATTAGCATCTAGAGCCTATTAGGAGGTTTCCAGAGTCAAGTGAGACAGACTAGTCAGAACACCTGGGGCCAATTAAGAACCAGTTGAGACTGGTTAAAAAAAGCTCCTCTTCAGTTAGCTCTGTGTGGGAGGATGGAGCTGATGACAGAAAGTGTGCGGGAGAATCTGGGAGAAGAAAGTGCAAGCAGGTACCAGGAGGAAGAACCTCCAGAAAGGAAGATGCTGGGGAACTGGTCCAGGGATTTGTAGCTGTCATACAGTTGTTACCAGAAACATTGCAGACTGCTGCTATTACAGCATCCCTGGGATGTAGCTTGGAGTAGAGGGCAGGCCCCGCTTCCCTCTGTCTCCACTAGCTCCCCATTTAAGTACTAGAAAGAGACTGTCTTTGGTGCACAGATTTGTTCTATCCTGTACTACTTGGAGGGGCCACAGAGATGATGAAGTTTGGTTTCTCCTTTTTTCCCGATGCTGAGCAAAGCTGGTGTCTAAACCGAGGAGCCTGTGAGACAAGTCATCGGCCTGAAAGCGCAGAACCCGCTAAGGGTAAGGGGGAGCTTTGTCACCATAAAAAGCATAGACCAGCCATGTTCTGTGGCTCGAGCATGATCATATTCAATATTGAATGTTACTGTCGGTGTAGGCTAAAGGTCTGAACCTTTGGCTGATCTCTGTGATACGAGGCGTCTGGGGAAGGACACGCTACAAGTCAGACAGGATGAGAGCAAGGAAAAGTAAGGAAAATGAGGCCGTGAGAAAGCATCAGATAAGAAAAGATGTTTCCATTATTAAAAAATAACAGTTCATTCTTTACATTTAGTGTAAAATCTTCTGTAATTACCTAGCAGTTGGAAAGCAATTTGCAACAGGCTTTATTGTTCAGCATCTGTACGGAATTCGCAGAGAAGCATCCACCAGGGAATAAAGTAAAATGAGATACACTGCAGGGACTGTAATATTTAAATATTTGTACAATAGACATTGTAGTGAGGCTTAAATAAGCCATAATAACAATTTCACTTTTTTTGGTAGCTGTTTGTTGTTTATTACTTAAGAGGTAGTCGGCCTGACTCAAGCATCACTTTCTCCACAGAATCTAGTAGAGTTATACCAGTATATAAACCCACTGTCAGAGGCAAACTCACGTAGCAGAGAAATTCTGTCAGCTCTCATCAGAACTTTATTATTGCACATAATAATATCTTGTCATTTTTCTCTCCACATTGGACCCAGAAGGTTAAAGATGATTTATAATTTAACTAATGCCTTTCAAATTCACCCCAGAATCCCCAAGTAACTGTTTCACTCAGTGAAGTAAGTGAGAGTTATCACAGGATTTTGTGGAAACTTCGGGCTTGTCTACAGTTAAAGTGCGTTAAAGTGCCAGGAGAATATAAAGTACTTGTGTGGACAAGTTTATCTTGAAAAAAAGAATGGGCTAAGCTAAGCAGGAATAAAGCATTCTTGTTCCAGAATAACAGCGCCCACACATACAGCTGGTTAGGAATAGCTGATCTGAAGCAACTGCATGTGTAGACAAAACTCGTTCAGCACGTTACAGTGTATTCTGGGAGCTGTTGGAGGAACGTCACTGGAGTCCAGGAAATCAGTGGAATTATACCAAAGTCAGTGAAGTAGCTTCAGATTTAAACAATTATAATAAAAAGGTCTGCCATCCTCATTGCTCACCTGTTGCTCATCTATAAAATGGAGCTAATAAGATGTCCCTACTACGCATGGCAGGAAGAAGATACATCCAGAGATATGGGGAATGCTCTCAGATAGACACTGGTAGGGGTCATGCGAATAATAAGATGAAACAAAACATTAAATCGGATTTTTCTTTAATTACACACAAGCAAACTGCAAAAATTGGTGTTGGCTGGTACCCGTGAGGGGTTGGGGTGTGGGCGTGTATGCTCCACTGACTCTCCCTGGAGGGGAATGGATTTGCTTAGCTGTATGTCCTGGTTAGATGTAAGGGTAACACGGTGCTTCATCTGGGCTTGGCAGTTCGTGGCTCTGGCACCTCTGGGCTTGTGGCATCAGTTATGAACGTAGAACACTGGCATGAGCCCCAGCACCGCTCTCGTTGCAAAGGAAGCGGCGTCGCGCTTCAAGAACTTTTGTTCATTTCAAGTAGGAGGGGCGGGGCTTCAGAGAAGGAAAACCTAGTTATATCCCCAGTGCTGCTTTGATGTTCGCTGGGGGCGTGGTGTGCAGAGTGCTACTCTGAAGTTTCTAGAATCCCACCTCTTCCTTCCGTCGTTTCCCGCTATGCAAATAACTAATGCTGATTTAAATTTTCCCAGACAAATATATCCCTATATCCCCTTTTGCAGCCCAAAGCCAATTGCTATGGGCAGGGGTACCAGCAGCCTCCATGGGTCCCTTGGGCAAAGGGTGTGTGTGTGTGGGGGGGGTGGCGCTGTGCTCCTGGAAGGGGTGGGGCCTCAGTCAGAAGGGGTGGGGTCAGGAACAGCAGCTCTCAGCATCGCCCAGAGCATGGCACCCCCATCCCCGCCAGCCTTTAGTGCTGCCTGGATTGCATGGCACAACACTCTGGCGGAAATTTAAAGGGCCCAGAGCAACAGCGACAGTAGCTGGGAGCCTTGGGCCTCTTCGAATCGCTGAGCCCCAGAGAAACTGGGCAACTGCCCCTTTTAGTGTGGCAGGCCAGCTATGGTCAAACTAACCCCACCCCTCCAAAAATGGGGATGTTATGATGAAAAGGCTGCTAACTCCTCATGAAGGAAGGGATGCATGTTCCCTCTAATGGCCCTGCATCTAGACTGTTGTTTCAGAGCCCTCATTTATACGTTGTTGTGCTACCTTCGCCTGCCTAATCATGTATGTTCCCACACCTCCACCTCATTGTTATCCAAATGTCTACAGTGCCCTGCCGTTTGCTTTAACCCACTGCCTCCAAGTGTGACGGGATTTCCAGGGGGAGGAAAGGGTTGCATTTTCCCCAACTATAATCAAGCAGTGATTGGATGGGCCTGGGGTTATTAGGCTGAATAATTCCCTGTTTCAAGAGAAAAGAGGAGAAGTCAGCTAATACTCATGGAAATATAATGGATGACGAGTTAAAGAAGCTAGTGCAGATTCTCTGATAGGGAAGGCTGCTACCACATATGCTCAGGGAGGTTGTAGAATCTCCATCACTGGAGATATTTAAGAGCAGTTTGGATAGACACCTGTCAGGGGTGATCTAGATGGTGTTTGGTCCTGCCATGACTGGACTAGATGGCAGGGGACTGGACTAGATGATCTCTCAAGGTTTCTTCCAGTTCTAGTGTTCTAGGATTCTAGGATTCTATATAGAAAGAGGAATAAAATTTTCAAATGAAATCTCACCACTTTTTATTCTGTTAACTCTCAAATTAGGGATCACCGTGACCACATAGCTGGCCCGACTACACAAAGGGATTCTTCAGCTTCTTCGTGGGTTCTGTCAAATCTTGGTCCTTTGACACCGGAGGATAAGAGAACCTTTCCGACACAAGGGTGTGGCAAACTCTTCCAGAAAACTCATTTTAGTCCTGTGGCCATCGTGGAGCGAGAGGCTGTCCATAGGAACTTAGCAAACTGTGAATTTCAGCAAAAATGTAGGGTCCCACTCAGTGACGTCCCTGATACCTTTTAAAAATCCTGATTTCAGGGCTTGTTGCCTTCTGTTGGCTCTTTGTCAGTGAGTTTCAGCTTTCTCAGCATCTCTACTGCTTCCATTGATATCCAGTAGATGGTGTCAGCATACAATACATTTCTTTGCTGTTTCTTTCAGTCGGAGGGTTCCATCAATTTCATGGACCGTATTTCATTATTACCTTGACCTCCTTTCACCAATTCTTCTTAAGATTTGAAAGCTTTACTCTAGTAAGATTATTCTGTTTTTCAACATTCCCTTTTGTATGATACAGTTTTTATCAATTCTAAGGTGAAACGATCATTTACAAGGAAAAAAAATCCTTATAGTCTTCTACATTGAATGGACACACATTTTACATTCTTTGATTATATCTAATAGCTTTCATTCACTGTACATCTTTCAAGGTTCATCATAAGATGTGAGAGCAAGACAGATTATTCACGCAGAGAAATGTATCTCATTCAAAAGCAAACAAATGGGCAGCTTCTAAATTGGGGTGAAAGATTTTTATTATATTAGAGTTCTTGAATTATCCAGAAGTTTGACCTGAAACTTTTCAGCTTCTTGAGACACCAGCAAGTTATTCCTAACAAGTTTAAACCTATTCTTTGATTGTTTAATCTATTCTGGATATTAATTACCATATGGCATATAGTAGGGGACTTGGCATTAGAGGAGATAGTAACTTTTGGTTGTCATGTAGCAGGGGTGGAAGTCTTTGGCTTGAGAAACGAACAATAGCTTAAAAATTCCTTATCAAGCATCAGATTTTTCCTTTCCTGGAAATTGCATATTTTAGCTTTATCTTAATTAATGTTCTCTAGACAAGATGTGTCCCACCTGTTGATTCTCATTATCTTTAGCTCCAAGAGGAAGCTAAGGTTTGAAATATGCATATTAGCCATTGCCATCTGATAGTTAAAAGGGCAAGAGAGAGGGAAAGTGCCAAAAACATATTTTCAAGGCATTTTTTAAAAGGCTACACAGCTTACTATTCACCCAGTGCTCCAATAACCTCCTGTATTGAGCTGCCTGTGCCAAAATCATTCAAGTGTCTCTTCAGTCTCTTTTTAAATTCTGTGTGGTTATTTGGCTTGTCAGTTTCCTGTGGCAATAAACTTCACAGACAGAGATGTGTCTAATGCACTTGCATTCGCAATTTCCCGTGTTTAGCACACACCAGATAGCTGGTGACTAATGTTTTCTTTTATCTTTTCCATCAATGTGTGGAATAATTTTATGTGCACCAAGGCATGTGCAAATGTGTACTACCAGTAGGAACACAAAACCTAGCAGTGGGCACTCTGCTAATTAGTTGGGCTATACTGGAATCTCTTTGGTGTGGCTGCACAAGTACATATGGTGGCAGATTCAGCACTGAAGTGGCTTCCAGAGGAACACAACTTTACAGGGAATGCTGCTGATAACAAACAACCTCTCTGGCTTCAGAACCTGGTCTCTTGAGGTAAAGAGAGACAAGATGAGTTATCAGACACACAGGGTGAAAGTTTTTAAGCACTGGAGAAAAGGAGAGCACTGTATTTCTCTCTCCTATGAACATTGATGAATAACAATTTCATGTCTCCTGCAAAAGAAAGAAGAGCATGAGATTACATCTCAAGCATGAGATTATTACATTTTGCATTTTATGCCCTGGCAGAAACTAAAAATAGACCTTGATAGTTGCTCGGTGCCTTTCTAATGACTTTTGTTTGAGGTAAAAATGGGATTTGGTTCAGAAAAACAGAAGGTGGGAATTAGTAACATCCAAGAAAATAACTGAGTGGAAGAACATGAGTAACTGGAGTAGAAGGAGCAAGGAGTTTGCTATCAGGTTTTCTTTTCAGGAGGGAATACACTGGGAATTCATTTGGAAGATCCTTTAGAGCTTTCTGAAGGCCCCACATACCTTATGGGATATAATAATATACTCATGGCAATCTAATCAAAATCCTCCCCTTCATTAACACAGAGAAGAAATATCCTTAATAATTCTATTGCTACATAGTCATAGCAAATAACTTTACAAGTTACATTTGACAGAAAACAGGTGGGAAAAAATGTGTGCTGGGAGAAAAAAAAAGGAAGCATTTAATCTTCAGGCCAAGGGCAGAGGAATGAAGAGACAGCAGGAATGAGTATTTTCAAGAGAACTTTGTAGTGAGATGGAGGGCTGCAAAGAAGACATTTGTCTCTACGTTGAGTCTGAAGGATACAGACCGATCAATGGGGACTGAAAAGCATTTCACTGATCGTTCTACTAAGTAATGAGCAAGCAGCATGCCATGTTGCCATTTGTACACCGCATGGTCCTGCCAAACTGCTCAAGGAAGACAATGTATGTGACAAAGAGCATCTTACACAATAAACCTTACACCAGGGTCTGGCGATGCCAGCGCCCAAAGAAGTCAGAAGCCTGCTAAATGCATGAGCCCAGGTGTGAAGTGAGTCAGTCAGGTTACATTCCCTAGAGGAGAGCAGCCAACAGGTGTCCGCAAAGCCCTTTCTGAGTTCGGTGAGCGCACAGGACCGAGCTTGGGTACTCCAATGTAATGAGCTGGACACCCTGAGCAAAATCATGGCCCTATTAAAGTCAATAAGTGTTGTGCTGTTGTGGCCAGGATTTCACCTCCTTTTATTAGCTCCCTCCTGCAGGCAAATACAGCACTGGAGTCCTTCATTTTTGACAGGGTGGGTTCAGCCAGTCTCCCCCTAAGTGTGACAATTTCTCACAGTAATCGATAGCTGGCAGTAATGCTCATGTGTCTACATTCCCAAGCCCTCTCCTGGCTCTCACACTGCACTGCTTCCATACACGTGGGTTTTCTCTACAATGCAGAAATGGGCAATCTATATTCCCACAGAAACAACAGATGCCAACGAAACACCAACTGCATGCAAATCAACATCATTTAGCAGCTGGAAGAGAGAAGCCACACTGAGCACTTAGAATAGGTTCAGGACATTTATCTATTTGGCTACCATTGCCAGCCACAGATGCACACAGCCTGATTCTGGGCGAGGCATTGCATACTAAAATATAGGTAGTCCTGGCTTTCTTTGTGGAGCCTATTAAAAAGATTGGGAGCGGGGAGTTCTGTTCCAACACTGCTGCTCAATTGAGTCATCTTTGTTACAGTGCTTTGACAGATGCATGAGTTCTGAAGGAAAACAATTGGACAAGAAAATGCTGGACCCAAAGTGAGATTTTATTGGGTTTTATGGATGGGAAACTGAGGCAGTGAGCAGAGGTGGTGTTGCACCCCAGAAGTAGCCAGCAGCAGGTTTGGCTCTCAGGTGGAGGCACATAAGCAATTCTGCACGCTGCTCTGGCCCACAGGCACAGACCCTCCCCCAACTCCCATTGGCTGGGAATTGGCCAATCATAGAATCACAGAATACTAGGACTGGAAGGGACCTCGAGAGGTCATCGAGTCCAGTCCCCTGCCCTCACGGTAGGACCAAATACTGTCTAGACCATCCCTGCTAGACATTTATCTAACCTACTCTTAAATATCTCCAGAGATGGAGATTCCACAACCTCCCTGGGCAATTTATTCCAGGGTTTGACCACCCTGACAGTTAGGAACTTTTTCCTAATGTCCAACCTAAACCTCCCTTGCTGCAGTTTAAGCCCATTGCTTCTTGTTCTATCCTCAGAGGCCAAGATGAACAAGTTTTCTCCCTCGTCCTTATGACACCCTTTTAGATATCTGAAAACTGTTATCATGTCCCCCCTCAATCTTCTCCTTTATAAACTAAACAAACCTAATTCCTTCAGCCTTCCCTCATAGGTCATGTTCTCTAGACCTTTCATCATTCTCGTTGCTCTTCTCTGGACCCTCTCCAATTTTTCCACATCTTTCTTGAATTGCAGTACCCAGAACTGAACACAATGCTCCAATTGAGCATTTCCTGGGTTGTTCTTATTTCCCTTTTTATAGATGGGCACTATATTTGCCCTTTTTCAGTCCTCTGGAATCTTTCCTGTCTCCCATGATTTTCCAAAGATGATAGCTAGAGGCTCAGATACCTCCTCTATCAGCTCCTTGAGTATTCTAGGATGCATTTCATCAGGCCCTGGTGACTTGCAGGCATCTAACTTTTCTAGGTGATTTTTAACTTGTCCTTTTTTTTATTTTACCTTCTAAAACTACCCCCTTCCCACTACAATCCCAATGGGAGTGTAGAGTCAGTGCTTGGGTGGGAGTTTGAAAACCACTGGCTTAAGGGTCTTTCCCAAGGTCACCGAGGAAATCTGCAGCATGGTGGGAAACTCAGCGCAAGTCTCCTAATTCGCAGGCTAAAGTAGCCCGCCCAGCCCACCTGACTATCTTCCCCCGCCTAGCTGCATGGAATGCTGCAGCATAACCATTAATAGCTTCTCGACATGGAGAGCAGTCCATTCATACTGGCCTGCACAGCCGTCATTCTAATTATCTGGAGACAGTTCTCTGGCAGTGCCAGCAGGCATGCTAACAAGGCCCCGCGTCCGAAAGCAGGTACTGCTCAAGAAAATGGCTTTTTTAAATACCTAGCGTATGAGCCTCAAAAATGGCACTGACATCCGATGACTTGCAATTATAACCATACATCTTCATTATAACTGCTCATTTTCTGTATTACAAAATGATCATCTCGGCAGTTTAATGAGAATAGCAGTCAGTGTTTCCATGGTAAAGAATTTCAGATCGTACAAGAATTGCATGAGTCAGGCTAAAGGTAAATAGACTATACTCCAAACTCACTGTATTAATGTACAATAAAATGGACTGCTTTACTGTGCGTCAAATCTGTCACACCAATCTATAATATGACCCATGTTTTAAATAAAGCAAGCACAAAGTAAACTCATAGCATGGGTGGAAGTTGATGCTTCAGGGTCCGCACCTCTCTCAAACTCCATTCACTAGACAGGCATGTCTAGTGGTTAGAGTATGGGACTTAGACAAGGAGTTTAAATCCTAACTGTGCTGTGCAAATTGTGACCTTTTCTTGTCTTTTCTAGGGGTGGAATTCTAGCCCTATTCAGGTCGACGTGCATTCTGCCGTTGACTTCAATGGACCACAATGGTGCAATCAGGGCAAAATTCCCCTTGACTTCAACAGGGGAAGGACTGGAGCTTGCTGTGACATCCCATTCATTTCTGTGGTGTTAGTCTGATAGGTTCTAAGAAGAGAACTGAGGGGAAAAAGACTCCGTGCTAGGAAGAGGAGTATCTTGTATAAATACAAAAATCTGCACTGCTTGCAAAGGGAGCCCGCGGAAACATATCTGGCCAAATGCATGGTTCTATGTACACTTGCTTCAGTGTCAAAGTCCTTTTCACCCACTCTGTGGCACAGCCAGCTGCTTAGAAAACAGAGTGTTTAGCTGATTTACTAGTGGGGAGATAGCGGTAGAGTCAAACTCCTAAAATGGGTCTTTCCCTTCAATTCACATGACATTAAAATAGAAAAAGAATGGGAGGAAAAGCAAAAATAACAAGGAAATGGCAACTTAATAGTTGTGTAAGTCCAGCTGCACTCCAAATGCTGTGCTGAGAGTGGATGAAATTAAAGTGCAGAGAAGCAGCCTGGGTACATACATAAATTGTCCTCCAATTGGATTAAAGTTAGGAAACTCAAAATGTCCTGTATGTGCAATAAGTTAAACACCAAGATTCTTAGGCAAGTAACTCAGCTGATGCGTGAGCAGGAAAATACAATCAGAGAGGTGACATTTCTATGGGTAGGAGATAAGAGCATATGATAGAAGAGTAGCGTGATATTAAACAAAAGGAAATTGAAGTTTAAGAATAGGAAATGCTTCCTAATATTGATTCTCTCCTAATGCCCGATGTCCATCACTGAGGCATCTGAGCATATCCAGAGTGAGACAATAGATATGGGACCTGGAGAAGGGATTACAGAGACCAACACTGCATTGTCTGAAGGTGTGAGGAGGAGAGATTTGATAGGACAGATTTACTAGCTTTGTTCATCTCCAAAGTCTGTTAGTCTCTGGTACATTGGCATTATTGCACTGTCTCCCATCTGAACTGTCATCCACTGTATTTGGTTGTGATTTCCACCTATGGAATTATGTTCTTTCTGCTCTTTGCTGGACAAAATGGGGCTTGGTTCGACTGAGTAGCCCTCAAGACTTTTAGGTCCCAAAGCTGCAAAATACTTCCACAGAAATAACCCCCTAACAGTTAGACTATGTCTAAAAAAAATTAAAAATTAATGGAGATTGCCTATGTCCTAGAACTGGAAGGGGACCAAAGGTCATCAAGTCCAGTCCCCTGCCTTCACAGAACCATCCCTGACAAATTTTTGCCCCATCTCCCTAAATGGCCTCCATGAGGATTGAACTCACAACCCTGGATTGAGCAGGTTAACACTCAAGCCACTGAGCTATCCCTCTCCCTTAACTACAGGCTTCTTGTGTGAGAAGCTTTCTGTGGAAGAGATCTTCTGCAAAAACTTCTTGTGCAAGAGTGTGTCCACACTGCAAAAGCATATAGAAAAAGCGATGCATTTTTGTACAAGAGAGCATCCAGACTGCCTAGATGCTCTCTCGCAAGTAAGCAATGATTGCTACAGACAGAATGGCCACCAGGGCACCTGTACTTTTTCCTCTTCCCCCTTCTTGCGCAAAAACTTCCTCTTGCCTGTCCACACACATGGCTTGGCAAGCCCTGGGGATACCTACACCAGAAAAAGCCCTCTGTTCTTTCATTTTACTTGTGCAAAAATGTGCTTGAGGTGTGGATGCTCTGTGAGCTTTTGCGCAAAAAGTCTGTAGGGTAGACATAGCCTTGGGGTGGTTAAGCACTGGAATAAGTTGCCTAGGGAGGTTGTGGAAACTCCATCCCTGGAGATATTTAAGAGCAGGTTGGATAGACACCTGTCAGGGATGATCTAGATGGTGCTTGGTCCTGCCATGAGGGCAGGGGACTGGACTTAATGATCTCTCAAGGTTCCTTCCTGTTCTAGTGTTCTACGATTTAAGGATTTGCTCGGTTGAGCACAATGTCGAAGGAAGATTTTAACAGTTAAGTGGCAGTGCTCGGGTATAGATTGTAAGCATTATTCTTTGTAATCAGTGTGCACAGTAACCTCCCCCTCTTGGATTAGATACAGGATTACTGACATAATTTAGAACTCTCTCATATGCACCCTTGTTTCTGTAATTGTAACAGGCTACATTTCAGCGCACACAATTCCTGGGGATTTGGGGATCATGGCTCATTGCCATGGTTTAATTTGCCTTCTCACATTTTCACCCTATATCTATGGTGTATGATTAACCAGAAATATTTGCAAAAACAAATTCTGCTTTCTTCAAACTTTGGGTTTCTACCAGAAAATGTTCAATTATAAACTAGAGATTGCACATTTTGTGGGTAATTTTTGTTTCTTTTTCAGAAAATCCAAACACATTTCAAATGCTTTTAAAAAAAAATGCATCAAAATTTTTCACGGAGGGGGAAATGTCTCAATCAGTTTTAGCTAAATATTTCAAAATGGACATAAGATGTGTTCATGCAAAAGGAAGCAAAGAAAGCAAGAGGCACTGAAGGAGCACACTGATGCCCAGACAGAAATACAGAGGAAGTAATAAGAATAAATAATGCTTAAGGAACAGACCTGGCAACAGATTTTGCCAGGCCATGGGCAATGGGAGGGGGATCTGGACTGTGGGACCCCACAAGGGGTGGGGCCATAGGTGGAAGGGGCGGGGCTAAAGGCAGACAATTGTCATTACTGCCTGGACCGTGCTGTGCCTTCCCCACCCAGCCCTTAGCAGGACTGTCATTACAGCAGTTTATAGGAGGGCCCCAGGACAGTGACACAAGGATGATGGCCATAAGGATAAAATGGAAGCTTTTGAGAATCCACACTCCAGCTTTTGTTGTTGCTGTCTTTTTAGTGTTTTCTTATGCTTCATATTTTATATACAACAGTTAGGTGAAGACAAATCAATTGAAGAACAGCAAAGTGAAAATAAACTTTGTTGAAGCACTTAAGTTGCTGGGAGCCACCTACCTTGACATTGCAGCTGATGGATGGTGCTAAAAGGAGTCCTCATTCTCCTTCTAATCTCTGTGTTCTTCATCAATCACACCTATCCTCTGTATCCTCCTGGCACTGCTTGCTCCTCTCCCTTGCAGCTTCTCCTGCTGCTGACCTTTTACTTAGCCAGGGTCATTGGGGGGGGGGCAGTCTGCAATGAAGAAAGAAAGAAAGAAAGAAAGAAAGAAAGAAAGAAAGAAAGAAAGAAAGAAAGAAAGAAAGAAAGAAAGAAAGAAAGAAAGAAAGAAAGAAAGAAAGAAAGAAAGAAAGAAAGAAAGAAAAAGTTTTTTGCGTTACTGTAATTCCATGTCTTTATTCTTAACTCAGTGACAAACATTTCTCACACTGGGTACCTGAAGCCTAAAGACATATTTAGTCATATCAAAAGTGGACTGATTTTTCACAGGTACTGAGTACTTGCAGTTTCCATGGCAATGAATGGATGCTTAGCGCATCTGAAAATCAGGCAACTTTCTTGGGTGTCTAAATGGGGCTGCATTTAGGTGACTACCTTTGAAAATTTGGAACCAATACACTCAAAAGTCCTCTGGCTTTGATTAGCTGCTTGATTCACAGATCCCCCCGAAAAAAGACTCTCTGAAGCTCTCCTGAAAGGCTAAAGGATTGCAAACTGTGGAATGGGGAGGAATATATCAAAAGCCCTTGGCTGGATACCGATGGCCTGATTTTCAGAGGTGCTGAGGTCTGCCTGACTCCCTTCGACATCAGTGAATTTGACGTGGTGCTCAGCGCGGCTGAAAGTAAAGCCATTGGTTACCTGTATGGAGAAGGGCAGTGGGCTTATGAAGCCAGCATTCTTAATGAACAGATTGGCCCTTAATGAACAAACATGCTGCCTGCACCACTAATTTTCCAGGAAGTGCAGTGCCCAGGGATGGGGCCAGATCGTCATGATCTCAGCTCCCACTTCAGCACCAGATACTAAGAGGGCTTAGCTCGTTGGGTGAGAACCTGATCGTCTGTGTCTTGGTGGGAGTTGAGCTCTTTTGAGAGGCTAGGGTGATAATATGTCCCATTTTGGCTGGTACGGTACCTTCTTAAGCCCTGTCCCAGCTGTCCCTATTTTTTGGACATTTGTCCTGTTCCTGCCAACTTGATCAATTAGGAAAAGCAAACAGGACAAATGCCTCCTTTTGTCAAACAAGTTCGGGTGCAGAGGAGCGTGGGGGGGGGGGAGGTGAGCGGTGATGCCAGCCCCACATAAGGGGGAGGGGGAAGGGTCAGGTGGGCAGCTCAGGCCAGCACTGGGTGCGGGGACACTCAGCGCACCCCCACACTGTGTCCCTTTTTCCCTTTGCAAAATATAGGCACCACGCCATTGAATATCTGCCTTATGAAGCCCAACTCCTAGCTGGCATAAATGGATGAAACTGCATTTGAGCCAATGGTGCTGAACCCATTTACACCAGCATGGAATTTGGCCCCATTACTAGGAATCTGATCAGTGATCGCCTTGGTGTGGCTGCAACCTATGAGCACCGCGCCTGTTTCCCTTGTTTGGCATTCAGCTTTGCAAAGCCATTTTATTTTACCCTGAATAAAATACAGCTCCCCCATGAAATCTGAGGGTACATCTAGACTGCAAGGCTATTTTCGGGATACTGGTGGTATCCTGAAATAGCTATCCCATGTCCGAGGAACGCATCTGCTATTTCAAAATAATTTTCAAAATAACAGACACACTATTTCAGCATCCCTGCAAACCTCGTTCCACAAGGAATAAGGGATGTCTCGAAAGAGTGCATTATTTCGAAATTTGGCACCATGTAGACACGCCAAATTTCAAAATAGCCTATTTCGAAATAAAATCGATTTCGATTTTATTATTATATTACGATTTTAGAGTACAGTCTAGACGTACCCTGAGACAGCAATGAAAGCATGATTTTTTTAAGCAGGAATGTAGTCCTGCTGGCAATCAATATTTTACTACCTGAAACGGAGCTTCTCTCTCCCACACCTCTCTGTGTAACCCATCTTATCCAACCAGTAGGCCGAGGTATAAACCCCTCTACCCACAAAGTGCAGTGGTATCACAAGTCTATTTCTGCATCCAGGCAGCATTGTCTTTTGTGATTTCACAGCTGCTCTGCCGCAGAAGTGTCCAGGAGATTGTGTTTGCATAATAAATTAGCGTCACCAATATGTCTTAATCCAAAGTAAAAAAGCAAACAGCTCAGTTTAGAATTTGATTTGTTTACATAAAACTTGCCAGTACAAAGGCATGGGTTTAATATTTGGTGTCTGGAACCTTTTACGGTTCCATTTTCTCCTCTTTACATGTTTTGGCACAAAAATAGCGTCAGCGAGCTAAATGGAACCTGTTACTCAAAATACACTTTTAATTTTATACACAGCACTCGGCAGATACCGATCTCAGCGGCAGTGCTGTGTGATTAGCATTCAGCACCCCGCTCTCAAAGAAGGCAGTCTCTATGCAGGCGGCTCTGTCTAGCAAAGCAGATTTCTCAAGTGAGGCAATGCTGCAAAATTTGCTGTCAATGAGCAAATACCTTCTGCCAGGGGAGTGCAGGAGAAGCCAAGATCGACATACCTGGACCCAGTTATGGGGGGGGAGGGTTATGGGGACGTTGTATTGCAAGATCCGGGTACAAATCGGCACCTCTAGCAGCTGCAGGCCAAGAGATATTGGAACAGAGCTGCTGCTTCATGTGAGCACAGAGCAGAGGGGTCCAATAAGGTTTGCATCCTGCTCCCCATCATGATGAAAGAGCACATGGCTTCATCTAATGAAATCTGATCCCAAATGCCTTTGCGTGTAACCTCAGTGTGGGGGGAAAGGTGGGGCAACAAAGAGACTCTAGCGTGAAAGAGGCTTCACACCCGTCAGCCTCCCTGTGCAATTGCTTTGGGCCAATTGGGTTCCTGGGAGTGGGAACATGAGGAACTGCTCTTTGCACAGCCCTTAGAGGTCACTGTGCATGCTGGGGAGGGAGGAGGTATGCCGGGAACAGGAGGGGTAGTGGCAGAACTCCCACATGCAGACTTGGCAAAGGGGCGGGGCAAAGGGAGACACTTGCCCCAGGGTGCAACCATTCAAAGGGCCTGGGGCTCGCGGCCAGTGTTCCCTGTAAGCTGGGCACTTGTGCAGCCGCTCTGGAGAGACTCCAGTGTCGCCCCATTGATTAGCAGAGTACCCACGGCTAGGTTTGTGTTTCCGCTGGTGGTGCACATTGGCACGTGCCCTGGTGCACATAACAAAATGTATTCTGCACATAGATGGGAAAATAATCCACACATGGCTGGAAAAGAGAAGGAATATTGTTCTCAGCTGCCACTACCCCAGGAGCTGTGGTATCCAGAGCCTTGGGCCTCTTAAATCACCGCTGACACACCACACAGCACACTGCAGGTAGCTCTGAGGGTGGAGTGTCGGGGGGTGATGCAGTGCATGCCAGGCAGTGTTGAGGGCTGGCTGCCCCAACCCCACCCCTTCTGGGAGTACAGAGCCACCCTTCCCTCCCGCTTGTCCAGGGGCCCAGCAACTCTGTCGGCTTCCCCTGCCCCTCTTCCACTGGCATAAAGTTCCTGAGTGACCTTACCCAGAGATTTATGCAAAAGAAGCCCTTCCTGGGGATGGCCAGCACATAAGTATGCAACCATCACTGGATTCCTGACAGATCTCCTCTCTCCCCTACTGCCTGCCCTGACATGGAACCAGGTGGCCCTGAGAATCCTTTCCACATGTACGATTTATCATGCTTGCTCCAACCGTGTCCTGGGGCGCCTGCTCTCTGTCACATGGTGAAATCAGTCCCCACAGCCCCCCATGACCCACTCCTTGGCTGAGGTGGGAGGGGACGATGCAGAGGATGGAGAGTTGGAGATCTGGGTTCTGTTCCTAGGCTACCTGTGTAATGAAGCAAATCTCTTTCCTCCTCCGTCTGTAAACTGGGAGGAAAAATGAACCTGGTCTCCCCTCACACAGGGCTCCTGAGGCTAACGTGACTAATGTCTGTAACGAGCTTTGAGGAAGGTGGATGGAAGTACAAGCATTAGCATTTATTCCACAAGTTGGGCAGATGGTAAAAAACATGACATTCAGATACCACCACCCAGGCAAGATGTCAATTTCAGCTGCTGTTGTCTTCATAGTATTTATCCTTTCTTCATTCATTCTTCATTTTATAATAACCATACAATTCCTTTCCACGCTCCCTGGTTTCCTGGGGTATAGCTGTTCTAGGACGCTTATGAAAAGACCCAATAATAATTATCTGAACTCTCCTAAGCAAGGGCACATTCGAATAACCAATAGCAAACACTGCAGAGGGCAATGCTACAAGGTAAAAGCAATTTAGTTTGATCTAATTTCCTGGTGAGAATGGTACTGCAGAGGAGAGGTTCATGGATTCCACTCATTGTTTGGTACTGATCAAGCAGAATTCATGGCAAGTGTATTTCCCCCTTTGAGACTAGAAGAACCCCATGGTCACAAATAACACATCTCTTAGGGTATGTCTAGACTATATGCCTCTGCCGACAGAGGCATGTAAACTAGGCTACTCGACATAGTCAAAGAAGCCGGGATTTAAATATCCCTGGCTTCATTAAAATAAACATGGCCGCTGCGCTGTGCCAGCTCAGCCGATCGTCGGCCCAGCGTGCGAGTCAAGACGTGGATCGGTCGACAGGGCAAGCCTTTGTCGACCGCTCCTGTAAACCTCGTTACATGAGACATAAGGGAGCAGTCGACAAATGCTTCCCCTGTTGACCGATCCGCGTCTTGACTCGTGTGCTGTACCAATGATCAGCTGAGCTGGCACAGTGCAGCAGCCATGTTTATTTTAATGAAGCCAGGGATATTTAAATCCTGGCTTCTTTGACTATGTTGGGTAGCCTAGTTTACCTGTCTCTGCCGGCAGAGGTACGTAGCCTAGACATACCCTTATTTACTACAAGTGAGGGGCACAGCATGGGATTTAGAATAGAATAGAATAGAATAGAATAGAATAGAATAGAATAGAATATTTGGAATGCAATTTTTATCCCTATGTGTTACCTAAGGTACATTAGCATTCCAGTTTTAAAGATGAAGAAAATCTGATACAAAGAGGATAATTTGTCCAAGTTCACACAGTAGGCAATTAGCAGAGGCTCTAATAGAACTTGGGATGCTAGAGCACGAGTCTCCTTGTCCAACCAATGATAAAGCGCTTGATGCAAAAGAAGAGTGACTACTGCAAGGAGTTTTCAAGTACCTAAAGGACTGTTACAAAGAGGAGGGAGACAAATTGTTCTCCTTGGCCTCTGAGGATAGGACAAGGAGCAATGGGCTTAAACTGCAGCAAGGGAGGTTTAGGTTGGACATCAGGAAAAACTTCCTACCTGTCAGGGTCGTTAAACACTGGAATAAATTGCCCAGGGAGGTTGTAGAATCTCCATCTCTGGAGATATTTAAGAGCAGGTTAGACAGACACCTGTCAGGGATGGTCTAGACGGTGCTTGGTCCTGCCATGAGGGCAGGGGACTGGACTTGATGACTTCTTGAGGTCCCTTCCAGTTCTGGGATTCTATGAATTACTTCAGGGTTCCATGGCGTGCAGTTGACTTGCATAATGTGGCCCTCAGTTTAGCCCTCTCATTGCATAGCTTGCTACAGATAAGTGGAGTCCCATCTGTACACCACTTATCTGGAGAGTGCCCACCGTGCCTTTCAAAGGGCCAATGCCGGTTTTCGCTTGAGCTACATTAAGCAGAAGGCTGCTTCTGCAAGAGTGGAACTACTGTTTTCACCAAACTATTCTTTGAAATAATGCGCTCCACACAACAGAGCCAACTTCCTTTCATTGTCTTGTCTGTAAGCAAAATGTGTTGCCTTACAGCTGCATTTTCCTTGGGGTCTACACAGAGCATAGTGGGATGTTAGACATGCTGAGTGTCACTTAGAAGAAAATATCATTTTTTTAAAATGAACATTGCACAGGATTTTTCAGATCATCTTCAGATTTGTTATCTGTCTGGGAAACAATTTGTCTGCAATCTCTCCTGTGGTCTCAGGGAGTGCTGCTTGTGTGTTTGCCCTTTGCAGCAAAATTATCTTCTTTTCATCTTTATAATCCTAGCAATTTAAACACGTTCTACCCATCCTATTTACAACATCCTCTAGTAATCCCATGCTCCTCCGTGGATACCATTCCCTCAGAGAGTCAGCCACAGGCTCTCCCCTCTGAGTTGGAGCTGCTTCCTTCTGATGAGAGATGAGAATATGACATAGCCAAGAAGAGAGGTGCAAGAGAGAGCTTTAAATAACCAGCACAAAGCCCGGCTTGCTAATAATATTGCAGATCTGTTGAAGACAAGAATTTCCAAGCAACCGTTGATAAAAAAGCACGGCTTCTATGTTTATCTGAAAGGAATTACGTGAAAATCTTTGACCTTGCAGCTAAGGGAAAATTTGGGGTTCTGGTTTTGTTACTCAGGATATCTGCTTGAAGAGAGCACTCTATGAATCAACCTGTATAAGCAGATGTAATTTCATTGAAGTCAATGGAATTACATCAATTTCCCACTGGGTAGAATCAGGTTTCAAGATGTTTGCATCTTAGGATTCAAGGGGGTCTGCTGATTTGAGCAAGGCAGTGGTCATTTCAGCCCAGCTCTTCTACAGACGCCCTGAATGATTTGGGACGATTCCTCCCACTGTTCAGTGCCTCCGTTTAGTCCTCTGTAAAACAGGGAGAACAACATCGGCCTCATTTGGGTTATTGTGAGGCTTAATTAATTGAAGTTGTTCAAATGCATGGAGACTCTTGTATGACAGATGCTAAGTAAAGGCAAACTATTAGCATAAAATTCATGCAGCATTTGTGACATATAATCAGTATGTCCACTTAGGATAGTGTAACTCAGACTATGGCTACACTACCAGGTTATTTCAAAATAAGTTCTTTCGAAATAATAATTCCTGAAATAACTATTTTGAAACAAGCTTATTCCTCTTCACAAGCAGTTGTTATTTCGAAATAACAGGTTTGGTAGTGTGGACGCTTGCTTTGTTATTTCAAAATAAAGAGTTATTTGAAAATAACTCCCCAGTGTAGACATGCCCTCACAAGCCTCCTGGGTGTGGTACACTGTTACATCTAGTAGCATCAAGACCACTTACAGAGGGAATAATGGGCTGTCTCTACAGTCTACAGCCATCATTAAAAGTCATCTGGTGCTTGGTCATGCAGTAAAGGCTCATTTACAAAGCTCTAGAGATGCTAAGTTCAATTCCACCTGCAGACAGACAACAGGACTCAAATAGCAGAATTACAGCTGGTTAAGTGAAGGGATGGCCAGGCTGAAGGGTCTGATGTCAAGTAAGACAGAGACTCCTGAGATAACCTAGTCAAATACTGAAAAAGACCTCCAGAGCCATCACAGTTGTTGACATTTGCATGAGTATCCATGACCCAAGTGTGTAAGCAGCCATCTTGTATTTTTTTCTGGGGATGGGTGTTATCCAATATCACGTGACGTAGGGGACCAATCCCCTGGCCTGGAAGTCATGCAATGCCATGTGACTAATCCTACTGCAGGAGCTATTGTTTGACCTGACCGACTGGTCGATGACAAAAATAGCGAATCATGAAGGGTGAATTCTCAAAGCCATCATCATTGCAGGTAATTTGCAAACAATGCACCGGGTGAAGTTGTTGAAATAAGTTCTTGGAAAACACTTGTGAAAGGACTGTGATTAACAAAAAATACTTGAAGTCTTCCCATGACTCATTTGAGTCCAGAATTAAAGAAAAATTAAATTCACTCTAGACAGAAGACCAGCACCAGAAGATCTATGCACCCTTTAAACGATGGGGCTCCCATTTTCTCCAAACTGGATAGTCACATGCCTAGGGGAATGAAGAAGCATGCCTAGTGGGGATGTGAAAGGTTAACAGGTAAGCATCGTCCTTAACGGATGATGCTTACTGCTTCCAGTTAACTGATGGGGGCTGGCACAGTTTAACCTACTGCTCCAGCCCCATGGATTGCGTTATAGGCAGGGGCTGCTCCAGGCATCTGGAGCTGCCCCTGTTTACGCCCCCCTCTTAATTGGTTAACTGGCTAAACTTCATGTTAAACCAATTAAACATGATTTTACATCCTTAATGCATAGAAGTTAAAGGGGACGATAAATCCTCCTTGTGTGTTTTGCTAGTCCCCTGCATAGGGGTGAATTTCACTCCCAAAGGCCCATTCTGAAAAGTTCACCCTGTTCATCTCCTAAGCAGCATGGGTCCTGCTCTCACCAAATGCCATTGGTATTAAAATCCAGGCAACAGGAATAAATAGAGCCCATAGAAATATTGGCTGTGTCAGTGAAATGTCCTTAACCTGAATATATTCCAAGAGATACCAGCTGCTCTTTGAGGACACAACATTAGCCTTGGGATGGCCTGGTTACAGTCATTTTTAACTCCGACTCTTTACATATGCAATGCCCTTGAGGGCAGGAAGGAAAATGTTAGTGCTGCCTCGTGCCATTGCCCGCTCGCCCCCCGTGCAGAGAACAGGTTTCCATCACGTTTGATCTTTTCCAGCTGCTTGTCAGCTGAACCCCCGCTGGAGAGACGTTCCCGTTGCCGTCAGGACGGTGGGATGCAGATCAGCGCACACAAGAGCACTGAATGTTAATGCCAAATTCCTTGGGCCTGGCTGTACAGCCGTGCGACAGGACAGTGACCTGTGCTGCTATCTGACCTCTTCTAACAGCTAGGCAAGTTACGAATGTCGAGGCGGAGCAGGGTAGGTTGGAGTTCCCTTCTTCATCATGGAGTGCCATGATTCAGTCTGCAGATAGCTATTCCTGTGGGCATGCACAGACACACGTGAGCTTCTTTGTGACGGCTGTTTGCAATTCCTGAATCCTTTGCACTGAAGGTTGGCACCTGTGCAGGCTTTCCCTAGGTGGCCCCCTTTTTTGAGGTAGCTGTCCTGGGAAATCTTTGCAGTACACTAAAAGTCCTGGTTTTGGGCACCTCCCATTCCCCAGCTCAGCCATCCCTCCAGGTTCTCTCTCCATACAAGGGGATGCCCTGGCTTTGCTGGGCGGGTTATTGCCTCAGTCCTGGAGATGGGAGTGCTGGCCAGAGCTAAAGAGACTTGACCATTCTTCTCAGGCCTGTGTTGAGTAGGAGATGCAGTGCTTATCAAAAGCCCAGAGATCTCCTCTTACACTCCTCAGTGGGTTGCCATTTTAAACAAGAGGAGATGATGGGCACAGGCGGAAGAAGTGGCACCGAGCCCCATCCATCCAAACCGCCCACCCATATGTCCCCCTTTTTTTTCTTTGCATCTCAAAATTGGCAACCTGTGTCCCTTGTTAACTACATGCATGGGTGGCCACTTAGGAGAAATTAGCAGAGCTCCCAAAGCTACATTGTGTTTTTACTGGTGGTGCACATCGAAAAATGTATTCCACACATGGATGGGAAAGAAAGAGGGAACGTTGGTGGCAGCACTAGCTGCAATCTACAGAACCGGAGCTTGAGAAGAAGCCACTCCGTGCTGG
Organism: Pelodiscus sinensis; assembly: GCF_052426305.1. NCBI lineage: Eukaryota > Metazoa > Chordata > Testudines > Trionychidae > Pelodiscus > Pelodiscus sinensis. Next base: position 3,287,086 of record NC_143078.1, read on the forward strand.
GACTCAGCACCACGACATTCTGTTCCTTGAACAACCAAAACTCGGAATGTACTCTTAGTGCTGTTCTTATTCCAGCAGGGCCCAGAGAATGCCACTTGGGATCCGAGCCTGATTGTCTTGGTCCCTGTAAAATCAGAACCTCTGGCCTTATAAAATTGGGACATCTGGCCACACTACCTTAGAGATGCAACCCTACAAAATCATGACAGGTGTGGAGAAAGTGAATAAGGAAAAGTTATTTACTTGTTCCCATAAATAAGAACTAGGGGGTCACCAAATGAAATGAATAGGTAGCAGATTTTTTTTAAAAAGGAAGGTTTTCTTCATGCAATGCACAGTCAATCTGTGGAACTCCTTGCCAGAGTATGTTGTGAAGACCAGGACTTTAACAGGGTTCAGGAAAGAGATATATAAATTCATGGGGGACAGGTTCATCAATGGCTATTCATGGAGGACAGGTCTATCAATGGCAGTCCCTAGCCTCTGTCAGAGGTGGGGAATGGATGACAGGAGAGGGATCACTTGATGATTCCCTCTTTTGATCATTCCCTCTAGGGCACCTGGTATTGGCCACTGTGGGTAGACAGGACCCTGGAATAGATGGACCTTTGGTCTGACCCAGTCTAGCTGTTCTTATCTTCTTATGAACTAACTGGAGAAATGAACTCTCTTGTCAGTACTGTAAGTGGCTGCTAGAGACTTCAAGGAAGAATCGATCTTCCAAACCTTTTTCCATGTTGATGGAGGAGGGATTACAGAACTTCATTTAAGACTCAACCTCTGAAAGGGACACATTCACAGCCAGCCTCTAGGGCTCTGGCGTCTCTTAGAGTCTGGTTGCAATGATTATGTTGTTTTCAAGAAGCTTGCTTTATATTCCAGAAATCAATGCAATTTGTCCTTCACTCCAGGACTGGGACTAGACTGATAGACTAATGTGAGCACTGCAGCAAGGAAGGTGAGTTCAGCACAGAGGGAGGCAGGTTTTTGCACTGCTGTTTCGTTTTTGTTTTTTTGTTTGTTCGTTTGTTTTGACACCTCCACTTCCGGTGGGGACCAACGGTCCTGTGCTCATGAGAACACGTTTTTTTCGCGAGGTTCTCTTCAGAGGTGGGACAGAACAGATACCACTATGTCCCATCCCTCCAAGAGAGACCGTCCGAACACAGCCTATCTTTGTGGTATGCGGGCAATTGTGCTTCTGATCTCCATTGTGAAGCAGAGAGGAAAAATGGACGTGTACACGTGTAGGTGTGTGAGAGGGTATGTACATGCATCAGTCCAGATGAGAGTGTGCACACACATCTGTGTGTGAGCACACACCATCTAACCTCAGATGAGCTCACTGTTCTCCAGGAACTTTATTAAGGGGATTTGCTGCTTTTTTAGTAATTAAAGGCTGAATTGGGGAAGAGAAAGGAGGGGCTTTAGGGGATTCACGTTGGATAAAGAGAATAAAATGCAAATCTCCCTGCAGTTTGTACTTAGGACTAATACCTAGTGCAACGGATTCCTTTGGAAACACGCTCATGACGTCCCATTTGTCAATCCTCCCCTCCTCTCAAAGCTGCTTTCAGCCACGTGCCCAGATTGGTTTTCCAGGGCCTGCACATCCGTGGCTGCCTCTCCTGAGCCTTCTTGCCCCTTTGTCGGGTCTCCCGTTTCATTGCGGAGGAGGCTGCTGTGAAGAGCTCGGGACTGCGCCCCAGCAAGTGCAGCTGGAAACAAAAGTTTTCACCAGAGGAGTTGCTGGCATTGTGGAAAATATTCCGAATGAGTCAAGACATGAATAAACATGAGGGGGCCTTAATCTCCAAGCTGTATTAATTGTTGGTGAGTTAACGATGTAGGCAGTGTGCAGCTGCTGCTCCTATGTAGGGAGGACCAGTCGGGATTTTCTGGCTAGCTAACTTCTTAGCAACTCACTAACACGGCTCACAAGGCACGGGGCAATGTCATTGGCTCTCTTCTCTTTCCCTCATAATTCCAGTGTTGACTACAGCGTACAGTGAAACGTTGAGAGATCTAGGCACACTCCAACCTTTAGCCAGCTGGTCACTGGTGTGAATTTTCACCTCCGTCGATGAACATGTGCAGCTGTCTCCTGTGGGCTGGATGAAACACAACCCTGAATTGGCTGGTGGGGTTGGCACAGCGTCCAGCTGCATGGCTCTCAAGGTCAGGGGACACAGCTGAATAACACCAAGGAAGGGGGAGCAGGGAGGGGAGGAGCAGCAAACAGATGAGTTTAGGAAGAAGCCAGAGATTATCAAGGGAGGAAAAAAGTTAAAGTTGCAGTGTTAAAAACAAGGCAGAGCTTTTAGTGGAGGTGTCAAAGGGCCCTAAGTTCTTAACATAGAATGAAACTAACCTGCTCAGGAAGGAAAAGGAAATATATTAATTTTAATTATAAAATAATTAATTGAAATGTTAAATTAATTTAAAATATAAAATTATATAATTTTGCATCAGGACAACAACTGGTTGCATGTTGTGGTTAGAGAGGAATGCCTGTCTTCTGTCTTCCATCAATGCACGATGGATTAAGCACGGATTTTATTTAAGCAAAAAAGAAAAACCTGGTTTGTTGGGATCTTTTTAATGAGTTTGTGTCTTGCTCTGAGACAGCAGGTACTGGCCAAAGTAGGGAGACAGGATGATGTTAGAGGATGAGATGACGAGCAGTCAGTTAAGCCAATGGGACTACTTGTGGGGTAAGGAGATTGTAATCTGACCTTTCTTCTCTAAGGTCCTAGTGCAGAATATTTAAACAGACCTAACTGACTTAAGCACAATGGAGTCACTTATGTTCTTCTAAAACTGTGGTGTCGAACACACTAGCTACATGTGGCTGTATGGCTGGTGGAGTGTGGCTAGCTGGCTCACAAAATTATTAACATTTTCAGAATAATGTGGCTAGTTCGCTATAGTAGTAACCACTGTCGAGGCTTCTGCTTCAGAACTGGTTAGACACCACGGTTCTAAAACATGCACTTAGTGCTTTGCAAGATAGCGTTTTGTGTTCTCACACAGCAATGTGGATGCCAGCGTCAGCCCTAATCAATGATCCACCAGGATCTCCGCCTACATCAGCTCCTCTTTCAGGGATTATATTTAAGCAAAAAAGAAAAACCTGGTTTGTTGGGATCTTTTTAATGTTAGTTCTTCCCCGCAAACCTTTTAATGCAGCACCCACTTTTGCCCTGGTAGCATTATCAAAAAGGATTAAAATGCAATTTAGAAACATAACAGCATTTCCTTTAATTTGAATAACACTATTGCAAAGCCATATATGTTCAGATATGCTCAGTCCAGGTAACAATGGTCATTTAAGCATCCTGCTTTGCTAAGACCCCAGTACAAAAAGCTTATGCCAAGTGAATCTATATAAATACATTAGACAGAGAATGAAAACCATGCTGGGATTAGGCTTCCATCTCTTAACATCTCTATACATGACAGCTGGGATTAGTACATGAATAGAGCACTGAAGTAAGGAGGGCAGATTAATGATGGAAAATAAAAAGGTAGATAATCAGTGGCAGCCTTTCGGAAAGAAGACTTAAGGCGCATGGCACAAATAATTCTGGTTTATTTACGGCATTAAATGAGAGTCGCAGAATATGAAAAATGAAAGAACCGTCTTCCTTTAATCCACTGGGCAGGCTGGGACTGGCTATCACCTATGCAAATACATTATGGGCCATTAATGAATAAAGAGTCCTTCCAGCATATACCCTGCAGCACTAATCTCCTGACAGCCTGGGAAGCTTAGAAGCCCATTCAGCTGCAGCTATAAGGTAGAAATTTTAATCTCCATTCCTATGCAAAAAACAGAAAGAGAGAGAGAGAGAGAGAGAAAAGACAGATAAATCAATCAATCATAGACTCATAGAAGTGTAGGACTTTAGGGGTTCTCGGTAGACCATTTAGTCCAATGAATGAATCTCAAATTCACATGCTGATGTGAGAGAACAAATCTCTATAACAAATCTCTATAGCTATAGTTTAATAATATGATCATAGCTGTTGAAGTTTATTTGCAAGTCAGTGTCAGGGTGAATATGACACACAGGCAGATTATCCTTCTAATGCACAAGTTTGTACCTGGTGGATTTAATTAGAAGTCAGTGGTGTTCCTTTGTGTGCCAATCTACTAAACATGGAAATGCTCTGTTATGACAAGTTGAACTTCTCTAGTCCAGCACTCTCTGGTCTGGCAACATCCGTTTTCTAGCATGATTTTACTTAGGGGGTATGTTCACTTATCAAGGGTGTGGTCAAGTTTTCCATGGTCCCATAAAGTTTGTTTACAGCCATCAGTCTTGGCTCTCAGAGTTCTGTGCTATGATTTAGCTCTAATTTAACCTTAAATGTTTTCTAAGAGCCCAGGAAGCAGTGGAAGTGTTGGTGATGCTGTTAGACAATATTGACTGTCTGTAGTTTGGAAAAGTCTCTGGTTCAGCATCAGTCAGGTCCTGAGGGTTCTAGACTTCAGAGGTTCAACCTGTATGGTGATGGGTTCTAATACACAAACAAACAGATAATCAATACTCTTCATTTACACCTGCAAAAGTGAAAGAAGAATCAGGCCTCTTAATGTGAATGGGGGAAAGGGTAGGTAGACTGGGTGTGGAGACTCTTATTTTAGAGCTGAAGAAATATGTTGTATTGTCACAGCCAAAGCCTTTTGCAGACCCATAGCTGTTTCAATGAAGTTTTCATTGGGAAGATTTTGGCAAGACTCCCACTTTTAGCCCACTTTTAGCCTGGCAATTAGAGAACTGCTAGAAAGCCCAGGTTTATGTTCTTGGTCTACCTCAGGGCTACTCAATTTTGGAAGCCCCGAGGGCCACAATAATACTCACAGCGCATGCAGATAGCCGCAACTTAAGTGTAGTTGCATTGTAACAGGTTCAGTCTTGTCTGTGCGTGCCCCTTAGTAGCTGGGGGTGGGGGAGACCCAGGCCCACCCACTCCTCTGGATCCCAGACCAGGAACCCTATAGGTAGCAGTTACCTGCCTGGTTTCAGAGTCCACAGTTCTGGTCATGTCCCTGGGCCACTTCCCCAGGATGCCGTTTCATCCTAGCCCTTCTCTAGGGCCTAGTTGTAAAGTTCCCCTTGTCCGGCATTCCTCAGAGTTGCTGCCGGCTAGCCTTGTGCCAAAGGGTCTAGCTTGGCTTAGCTGCACAGGCCCAGCTCACAGTCAGAGGTGTCCAAGGTGCTGGTGTCCCGTCAGCCCAGAGGTCTGCCAGGTTGAGCTCCAGGTTGGAACTGCCTACCTGTCACTAGCAGCTCCTTATATAGTATCCTAACATACTCTAATTGGCTACAAAGCAAGCTGCCTCTCGACCCTGCTTGGAGGACTTCTCCACTGCCCTGCTGCTGGCCAGGGTGCTGGAAGGTCTCCCGCATGGAGGATGGGCTCTGTCTGCCCCATCACACGCATATACATGCAAATATATATGCAAATAGCTTCTTTCACACTGATGGGCATGAATACAAAGATTAAGTTAGCAAGACTACACAACACGCAGGCCCCATTTAAGTCAGTTCTGCTGATATTACTAAAATGCAATATTTACCCGATTTCCACCCATATGACGGCACTTTTAGTGAGCAATGGCAGTCCAGGAATTTAACTACTAAAATGCATATCAACAGAAGACCATTATATGGACTACTTTTTTGTTTTGACTCCCACCCATGGGCCACAAACCATAGCTGCAGGATGCATGCGGCCCATGGGCCATGTGTTGAGTAGCTCTGGTCTACCTGATTGATGATGATTATGAATAAAAACTCTGCTCTGAATCAGGCAAGGTGTTTGAAAGGTTATGCATTCATTTCAATCAAGAACCAAACTAGACCTCAAAACCTTGAAAGTAGCCAGGAAAAGCAATTGTCAGCTGGGCAGCTCCCTTGTTTACTTTGATCATATGTGGTTCTTAAATTGAATCTGACTTCTAGAAATACCTGGCATCTAGAAATACACAGAGCTTTTCATTTCTAAGAAACACTCCTTTTTTGTGATAGACAACTGCTTTTGAACCTTCAAAGCTAAACTGACAAGCTGTGAAAGTGTATTAGGATAAGGAATGCCTTCATGCTTCAGGCAAAGTATCCCACAGAGTTGGTTGGAGTTTTTCAAATTTCATGCATTTATGAACTATTGTGGTCAACATTTTGAATTTTGAACAAAAGATGGGAGCAAATGAATTTTACATCCTGTTCTTCAACCTGCTCCTGTATCCAGGACTTTTTTTCATCTGGCCATCAGAGTCCAACGAGAATGAAAAGACCCCCTCTTCCATCACTGCCTCAGTAATTCTGGTCTCATGCGGCTGTTAGCACTAACAGCAGCAACAACATCACTGTAAGACAGGTGTTTTGTTCTATTAAATTAGCTGGGACTAGGAATCCAGTTCTAATTGGCATAGGTGTCAGAAGTAGAGGTACAGGGAGTGCTGCAGCACCCCCAAGTTTTGCATTCTGCTTCCCAGCACCTGGGGCTGGCCCTGCTGCCAGCTTGTCCTACCCCGGGTCCTGGCTTCTGGGCTGCCCACTCAGGGTCCTGCCAACCTCATGCACTTTGTCAGCCCTTCCATAGTTCCGCTGGCCCAGTTGGCTCTTGGGGTTCCATCACCTGACAGCCCCATGAGTTCTGCTGGCCCTCAGGGTCCCACTGCCTGCTGGCCCTGCCATGGGCTCTGCAACCTTCTGGGCCCAGATCAGAAAAAGATCAGTGCTGGCCTGAGATAAGACCAAGGAGGAGAACTATAGCATGAACAACTTTTCTTAGGGCATGACTGCCCAGAAGGGCTAAAATCAAATTAAGCTACGCAACTTCAGCAACATCAATTGCGTGGCTTAAGTTGAAATAGCTCAACTCGGCTTTAGGCGCTCTCCACACTGCTGGAAGTCAAAGGAAGAACACTCTTCCTTTGACTTCCCTTACTCCTCATGAAGGGGTTGGAGTAACAAGTCCTCCAGTTTGACATTATTGCAAAATAAAGGCTTGTAGTGTAGACATGCACTATGTTAGTTTGCAATAACGTTGCTGTGTGCACAAACCCTTAGTGCCGCGTTTCTCAAACTGTGGGCCCCAATCCCCCGGGGGGTCATGAGCAACTTAGAGGAGGATCACGATATCACAAAGTTTGAGAACCTCTGCCTTAGTGTATTAGAATTAGCTGACGTGTCTGTTTATTTTGGTATAATAACTTACTTTAGTCTGTTTTCTCTTGCAATCACTTAAATCTTGCTTTTTATACTTGATAAAAGTACTCTTGTTTCTTATCAAGCCCCGTGTCAATAACTGTTACTGGGGGGGGGAATCACTGTGAATATCTCTATTACATTGATAGAGGGGGTGGATCTTATGAGCTTTCTCCGTGTAAAACTTTTACTCAGGGAAAGATGGATTTGTTTGGGGGTTTGGTCCTTTTTGGGGGTTGTTTTCCTGGGTGCTGTCAATAGCCTTCTAGTTGAGCCCTCCCAGAGTTGAACTGGTTCAGTGTCTGTGTTGCTGTGCATGGGGGCTGTTACCCCAACTCTGTGCTTTGGCCGGGTGAGACCAGAGCTTCTGGCTGAGCAGGACAGGGTGGTGGAGCACCCCAGAAGGCAGGAAGGCAGGCATGTATGGCTTGAACAGCGCAATGGGTTATAATCCCCAGGGGATTTCCGTGATCCACTTGGTCACACTCATTCAAATCAAAAGCACTTTTCCATGCGCCATTACGGCACTGGAAGCACACAGGTATTAGCATGGTTATGATTTCCTTTTTTAGTGTTACCTACAATTTATAAGATACTATTTTTCCCTTAATATACAAACCTGTTAGTCTGAAGGACGTGGTGCATGGGGGCTCCCACTCCAGTTCTTCTCTATAAATCTATAAAATCCCAGGGGACTTTTCAAGCTTTGTGCCCTCTGAACAACACCTCCCTGGAAGGTGAACAGTGTGGTCCTGGTCTCCTGCACTGAACTGACAGGAAAGCAGTTTGCCCCTTGTTAACAGATTAACAGATGTGTGTATGTGTGTACGGAGTGCACTGGGGCGGGGGGCGGTGTTGGTGAATTAGATACAGTTAAGGTGTGAAAAGTAATTATAGTCTGTTAAAATAGTCTGGGAATAAGAGAAGTCTCTGCAAGTGTCTTTTTAAATAGGTAATATTTCTCTTCATTGGAATAAGCACATGGGGCCACTGTACCTTCGTTTTAAATAGCAAGTTATCTGAATCACCAAACACAGCTTGAAGTGGACAATTATTGTGTCTGAATGAAGTTGGATAAACTTTTGTTCTTTTTCACCCTTCACTCTTTCACATCTACACCGCACTGTTATTTCAGAATAACTTAGTCGGCATTTACACTACAAGCAGTTATTTCGACATAATGTCAAAATAATGTCGAGCTGGAGAACTTCCGACTCCTGTAACCCTCATTGTACGCGGAGTAAGGGAAGTCGGAGAAAGAGTGCTCTGCCTCTGACTTCCTGCTGTGCAGACAGCGCCAAAAGCCAAAATAAGCTATTTTGATTTAAGCTATGCAATTGACGTAGCTCAAATTGTGTAGCTTATTTTGGCTTTAGCCCTGCTGCCTAGATGTGCCCTAAGTGAGACAAGTGAAACCATGGTCCAATGTCCAGCAAAATCAGGAAGAAAACAGACATTTGGCTTCAATGGTTCTAAGGGAGAGCTTTTATTTTGAGGAAGAAGAGGAAAGCATGGTCCTTAATTAGGATTTGGTGCGCTCCCAAATTTATGCTCCTATATCCTATGGTTATTTGTCTAATAACAGTAATAACAAATGCCCTCCGAGTACAATATAAATGAAGGAAGGGAAATATTCAGAGTCTCCAAAGATGGTTGCAAAAAGAACAGAGGCCTCTTACTGCACAGCTCAGAAGGAAAACTGTAGGGTAGCTAATAGAACAAAGCTTTTAGCAGTAAGAATAGTCGGGCTGCAGAGAGAATGTTGTAGCACCATGGCTGCAGATTCAGGAACCGGGTAGATAAGATGTTAGCAGGAATGATGCAGGGACCCACTCTGAAATTAAGCAGGAACATCTGAGAAATCCATTCAGACTGGCCCCCAAAGGGCTAACTGGGGAGCAGACTTTGGATCAGACTTGTCTCACCATTACCCCTTGCTCCTCTTGATTTGTTTTTTTTTATTGTTTTTTTGTTTTTGTAAAATTTAGACTGGAATATTCGCTGGAGGCACAAACTGTGTCTTTGTTATTGGTGAAATTCTGGTCTGATTGAGGGAGTATTGACATTGACTTCAATGGATCCAGCATCTCATTGTATGGCTACATTTAGACTGCACTCTAAAACTGAAATAAGATAGGCATTCTGCGTTACACAAATTGCGCATCTTCTTTCAATTTTATTTTGAAATAGGCTGTTTTGAAGATTGGCACCTCTACACGGCACCAAATTTCAAAATACAGCACTATTTCGAGACATCACTTATTCCTCGTGGAACGAGGTTTACAGGGATGCCGAAATACCATGTCTGTTATTTTGAAAATTATTTAGAAATAGCGAACGCATTCCTTGGATGGAGGGTAGCTATTTTGGGATACCTCCGGTATCCCGAAATAGCCTTGCAGTCTAGACGTACCTTCTACGTTTGCCCAGGTCTTAGCACAGTGGATCTCATGCATCTAGGTGCTATGGAATACAAATAAATAGTAACAATATAACATAGTGTGTCCGAGTATCCATTACTCTTCCATTTTATTCACAGAGTCTGCACCTGGGTTCTCTTGCACTGCACTTGGAGGTGGTTCTTTATACCAGTACAATGGGCTTGAGACCATAATCAGAACATAGCATTTTCAACTCCCTTTGAACTCGTATAAATGTCTGCACAAGATTCATGGCAGTGTTAAATCAAGCCCAGTAGGTTTACATTTCCCTACGTCTTCCTTTCACTCTTCAGAAACAAAGCTAAATGGCAGATTCGAAATAAAATAATCAAATAACAAAACCAATGATTTTCAAAAAGAAAAAGAAAAGCTCCCCATCATTTTGGTGACTAGGTAAATGTTTCTACAAGCTAAGTGAAAGAGTTTACAGTGGTAATTTCATCAATCTGAGGTTATGACTTATGCATTTTGTTGAGTAGTTGACTAATGCTTTATGCATGCACAAGAGCTAATTGTATCTGGGCCTGTTGTTCTGGAGGTGTATTGCCATATGTTTGGTATATACTTAATTAACATAGTACAGCTGCACTTCTATCCATCTGTATTATAGATTAGATTTCTATTCCACTTCTAGGCAGGAGTCCCACAATTCATATTTATTAAAATAATTACCCCAAGAACATGATGGCTGGGAGGTACTCAGCCAAGCAGCCCAGCATTACTTTTCACTAGGCATGCTTATTTGGTTATGAAGCGTAAATGAACAGTGTGAATATACAAGTACTTGGCATGCATGCAGTCAGAACGCCAGCCTGCAGATAGGGGTTAATCCAAGGCCTGCTGAGCATTGTTGACAGACACTGGCTCTTGAGGAATGAAATCTGCTGAAGTACAACTTGTCAGTACAGGTTGAACTTCTCTAGTCCGGCACCCTCGGGACCTGGCCGGTGCCAAACCAGAGAATTTGCCGAACCACGGGAGGTCAATATTGTATAGCAGCAATACCAACACTTCCACTGTGTGCTGAGCTCTTAGAAGACATGTAGGGGTAAATTTGAGCTAAATCACAGCACAGAACCCTGAGAGCCAGGACTAGTGGCTGCAATCAGACTTTATGGGACCATGAAAAACTTGGCCACACCCCTGATTAGTGGACATCTGGTTAACTAAAATCATGCCAGATCACAGATGTTGCTGGACCAGAGAATGCCAGACTAGAGAGTTTCAACCTGTACACTCATTTCCAACCCTCCTCCCTTCCAGACTACTCCTTTTTATATTTCCACCCACATCACCATTTTATTCTAAATAGTTAACTGATTTGGATTTAAAATTTGTTTACCAGACCTTAGCTCCATTTTGTTATGGATCAGATATCCCGAAAATACACATGCCTCTGCTTGTTTTTACGCATGCATGGAAACTCAAACACATGTGCAAATTGCATTTGTACATGCAAGTTGGGGAGATTTCTAATCACTCAGTTGTGTTGTACACAAAGGCAGCCTGTACGTACGCAAAACTGTTTTTTTTCTCATGCACAGAAATTCAGTAATGAAAAAAACAAACAGGTGGGCCAAATGTTGCGTGTGTGAACTAGACATAGTCTTGAAACCCAAAGTTTGGACCCAGATTCCAATTCCAATTCCAAGTTTAGAAGTCAGAGGTACTTGAATCTGGAGTTCTGACTTGGACTTTTCTCTGGTGGGAACATGTCATAAGAACATAAGAATGGCCACACTGCATCAGACCAAAGGTCCACCTAGCCCAGTGTCTGTCTGCTGACAATGGCCAATACTAGGTGCCCCCAAAGGGAATGAACAGAACAGGGAATCATCATCAGGTTCCATTCTGTTACCCATTCCCAGTTTTTGACTAACAGAGTCTAGGGCTACGTCTACACTATGACTTTTGTTGCAAGAGCCTAAGTAATTGAAGGCCAGATTAGCATTTTCCTGTGCTTCATTTGCATACTCTCTGTCATTCCATTTCTGCGCTAGGGGGTTTTGTGCAAAAACAGGCAGTATGGACTTTTCCTTTTTGCGCAAAAATCCCCTTTTTGCTCAAGATAAATGAAATGAAAGAGAGTATGCAAATGAAGTGTGGGAAAATGCTAATCCACACTTCATTTGCATATGCTCTTGCAGCAAAAGTCATAGTGTAGACATAGCCTAGGGAAACCATTCCTACCCATCCTGGCTAGTAGCCATTGATGGACCTAGCCTCCATGAATCTATCTAGCTTCATGAATTTATCTAGCTTTATGAATGTATCTACCTCCATGAATTTATCTAGCTTGGATCATATCCGTAAAGATCTTTCTCATGTTCGTTCTCCCCTCTCTGGCTAGGTATTTTAAATTAATCAACATGACTGAAGAAGTAATCTGATGAATTAAACCCCAGATTCACAGAATTATAGGGAGCAGCTGCATGTCTGGGAGTTAATCAATCTTACTTCTTTTGTCGATTCATGAAGTCAACAGTAATTTTACAAACAGAACAACAGACGGTTATGCATTTGTTGTGGGATTACACCACTTCTCAGAGGGGGAATAAGCCTGTCTTTAGCTCCATGTGCCCCAGGAATATATTCTATTACACAGCCACTTCATATATACTCAGTTAGCAATGGGTACTATTTATTACATATGAGACTGAATTAATAACCAATCACCCGTATAGTTGCATGCCAGAAAGGGAAAACCCCGGGGTTCCACGAAACAAAAGTAAGGGTTCCGCGAGAATGTGGTGCTCCTCCACCCCCTCTTAAAGAGACAGAGTCTATTTTGCAGCTTTTTATTTTTTATTTTTTGCTTGACCAGTTCTGGTGGGTCTTTTTTTTTTTTTTTCTTTTTCTTTTTGTTTGACAGATTTTACCCTGGGAACCCTAGGGGTTCCTTGAAATTCTTTCAAGTTGAAAAGGGATCCGTGGCCAAATAAAATTGGGAAACACTGGCTTAGAGCATATAGACAATAGCACCGTCATAATACAGTCTGCTAAGTATCATATTCCACGGTTTCATGTTCCTGATTCCTGGCCAGTTAGTACCAAGTGACCACTAGAAATAGGACTGAGATCACTAGTTATTTCAAGCAGCTAAAACAGAGAGATCTGCTGCCTGGCTAATACTTCGCTTGTTGCCTGATGAGAAAGATGCCGTGGATCAAATTTCCCAAAGGGGTTCCAGTTGGCTTCTAAACCTGCATCTGTACTTTTAGAAGTGCAGATTTATGGTGGGGCCACTGCTCTGCTTATTCAAACCTCAGCTATGTACACAAGTTGCACTGGAGCTTGCAAGTTGAGTAGATTTTGAGCCGCTCTTGTTGTAGGTCCTTTGCACCCAGCGCCCATGCTTGGGGGTAAACTGCCGTTTGACTGCTCATCAATGGCAAGGGGGTGTGGACCTGCTGCTTTCTCCTATCTCTACCTGTGACCCTGCAGCAGTAGTATGCTCAGGCCTTGCCTCAGGCTCTGCAGCCTGGGAGTGACGTTAGATCAGAGTGCCCCTGCCCTTCTCTGTCTCAAGAAGCCTCCAGCTTCCCTGCAGCCAGGTCCCTCCAGCTCCCCAGCTGGAGCAAGAGTGTGTCTGTCTCCACCTCACCAGGAGCCTTTATTTACCCTGCCCTCAACTGGGCCCTAATTGTTTGCACAGCTTCACTGCTCCAGCCCTCTCCCCAGTTTTAATCCTGAAAGGGCCAGTGCGGGGCAGATGCCCTGTCACAGAGCCAAAGCCAGTGGCACCAACGGGAAGGGGAGAATACAAGGCTGACATTTACCTGGCTCCATATTATACTTACCTTGTCTGTGCTATGCTGCCTAATGTCTAGCAGAGGTTCTGAACTATTAGTCAATGTTCCTCATCTATGCAGCTTGGGCATCAGATAATAATGGCTTGTCTCCAGTTTTCATGGGCAGTGACATTCGCTGTCATCACTCTGCAAAACAAAACAAAACAAAACAAACATAAGAAGTTGAGGCTTTCTAAGAGCAGGCCCCCGAAGGAGAAGGAGTTGACATGTCTAGACAGGATTCAAACCAGAGCAACCACATTCAGACCAGCCAGAGCCATACCTGTGCTCCGAATGGCAAAACATAATCCCTTGTGCCTCAAAAAAGGAGGAATACAGGATCTTGCGCAAAAGGGATTTTTTGTGTGCAAAATGGCCCCATCTACACTACTTTTTTTGCGCAAAAACCTTTTCTGCAGAAAGGATCAGAAGATACTATGCAAATGAGAGCGTGAGAAATGCTAATGAGCACTTCATTTACATTGCCTCTGCTGACAAATTCCTGCAGTCTAGATGTAGCCACAGTGTGGCTTGACATTTGCAATGTAGCTGCATCTGGTTGATGAGGAAAGGACCTTCGGAGGAATGGAAATAATATATCCAGGAACCAGGTTGTGGAGGGTTGGCCTGTCAATATTTGCTTTTTCCTCAGGTTTCTGAGTACAGCAACTCTGGGAGGAGGGGAATAAAATGTTACTTCAGCTTCAGATGATATTAAGGGACCAAATTTAATGGTGCTGCAAATCTAAGAGATGGAGGGAGAATTGCTGGGTCACTTTGAATCAGCTGCTTTACTAGCCCTGCTGCCTAGCATATTAACTTAGACATTTCCAACTTCCCAGCTGAAGAATGTTGGCTGTTTTTATGTTTAGATTTGAATTATAATAGAGTCGCTCTGGCTGGAGGGCAAAGATAGGGAGACGTCTGGAAAATATGCACAGATCATTGACTTCTGACTGGTTTTCTTCCAGGGATTTTCAAAAACACAAAGCAAACAAAAAAACCCGCCAAACCCCAATGTCGTTGACTATTAAAAAGAAAATAAACCCAGCAGAGTTTGCTGGAGAGGTAAATGCAGTTTCACTGAGCCATCCCGCAAGCCAGGGCGCAGATGTGGCTTTGTGCATTTGAGCTGTACAAAAATCGCCAAACCCACAGAAGCAGGTTTAGAGGATTTTATCCATGCGTCAAATCCCTCATGTGACGCAACATGCTGCTAGACCTCAGCTGCAGGAAGTTATCCAAAGTGGTGACTGTCACCCTTGGGAAGGGACCTCTCTAAGAATAGCTTTAAAGTCTCTCCCAGACATTTCTTTGTATGTGTTCTTATAGGTAATGAAAATGCCATTCCCTGCTGTGCAAACAATGCTCTGTGAGCAACCTGGCAGGAGGTAAGTACCAAAATGGTGGTGCTATCTTGTTGAGATTCCACAATCTCCCTAGGCAATTTATTCCAGTGTTTAACCACCCTGACAGTTAGGAAGTTTTTTCCCATGTCCGACCTAAACCTCCCTTGCTGCAGTTTAAGCCCATTGCTTCTTGTCCTGTCCTCAGAGGCCAAGGAGAACAATATTTCTCCCTCCTCCTTGTAACACCCTTTTAGGTACTATCATGTCCTAAAGGTACACACTTTTAGCTGCTATCATGTCCCCCCTCAGTCTTCTCTTTTCCAAACTAAACCAACCCAATTCTTTCAGTTCCCTCATAGCTCATGTTTTCTAGACCTTTATTCAATTTGTTCCTTTTCTATGGACCTTCTCCAATTTCTCCACCTTTTTCCTAAACATGGTGCCCAAGACTGGACACAATCCTCCAATTGAGGCCTAATTGGCCCAGACTAGAGCAAAGTATTACTTCTTTCATGATGTTCCACTGTAGAATGACATTCTATTTATTGGCCAAATTCTCAGTTGGTATCTATGTGGGGGTCACTTACCTTGGCACTTTCTTACAAACTCAAAGAGCTTTCAACTGTTCCTTTACCCAGCACAATCCAATCTCCTGGCCTTTGTCTAGAGAGATGAGACCAATAATTGTGACAAACTCAGAACTCAAGCCAGATTCAAGGAGGAAGAATGGTTCAGCAGATAGGGCACTATCTTAGGACTTGGGAAACCCAGGGAACATGTCTCTGCTGTCCCAGGTTTCCCGTGTGGTCTTGGACATGTCATTTATTCTCTCTGAATTTCAGTTCCTTGTCTGAAAAACGGAGATAATAGCACTGCCCTTCTGCGTAGCGGGGTTGTGAGGATAAATATATCAAAGATTATAAGGCACTCAGAGACTAGCATAATGGAGGCTATACAAGTACTTAAGCTAGACAGATAGATAAGATAGAGCTTGAAGTGTATGATTCTTGAGTTCCATTGATCTCTGGCCAAATATGAGCCATTTTTATATGGTTGTTTACTTTTTGCCCAGAATGTCTGAGACCCTTAGGAAAAGGTGTCATCGCATTCAGTAGACAATGATAGCCCCTTTTTTTTCCTACCACACTATGAATTTAATAGAGAAATCTAACCCAATACATGTTTTCCCGCTGGAGGCCTCCATTGGCAATGATATCTCAGAGAGAGTTAACAGACAAAAATAAACTCTCTTGGGCTCAGTTAAGGTCTCTCACAACCAGGTAACTAGAAAATCATTATTTACACTTGGCTCTAATCAGCTTCCCATTTTAATTCACAATATAATGTTTAACCAAAATAGCAATTTTGGCACATTGCACCCAAGGGGCAGGGACAGACCTACAGCTCTTAGAAGAGAGGGATATTTTAGAAATAAATCCAGTCACTTTGGCCTCACTTTTTGTGCTGGCTGCTGGTAACATTTTGATTCTGTAAGTCCTCAACAACCCAAAATCATAATAGAAAGTTTCTCACTGCAGAAAGCAGCTTTCATCAAAAGGAACGAACTAAATAAAATGATGCTGAGCGGGAAAAATACAATTAACAATATTCATTACCTATAAAGAGTATATAACAGGGTTTACTTTTACTTAGGAGAAAATTTTTCCCTTTTTCCTGCCCTTTTGAAGTAGTTCCTACTTTCAGCAGGATTAGAAACGAATATGAGGTTCTTTGTAGAGGAAAGAAATTATGGGAGAGCCTTACTGCACTGACGAAGTGGGTCTTTGCCCATGAAAGCTTATGCTCCTACACTTCAGTTAGTCTATAAGGTGCCACAGGACTCCTCGCCGCTTTCTGCAGATCCTTACTGCACTGTAATCACAAGCTCTCCATATCACGGCACCTTCAGCAAAGGGGCATCAATAAACTTGAAACTAGAGAATTAACATGGCAACATTTTAATTAACAATGGAATCGCCGGCCAAGCAAGGTCAGTTTCCATATGAGGTTGAAGGACAGGGCAGGTATGACACAAATAAGTTCAATGTAAAGGTCACTTGCATCAATTGGATGTTCTGACTAATCATTTGTAGCCCGATCATCTGTGATTAATGTTTAATTAATAACCATAATAAATAATAAGAAGGAACTGTGCAGGTTAGCTTTCAACCAGTGAAATTATTCCATGTTCTGTGCAACCTTTGACACACAAGACCATAAATATGTTCTTTTTTATACCCCCCTCAACATGGGACTTGGAGGTTGTAAGTGACAGGGTGGGGCTTGGGAGAGACAAGTTTAAAGGCAGATCAGTTTTTACTCCTATGGCAAGGTTTGAAACATGCCCTTTGGAAGGAGATCCGGGCTGCCAAAGGAATTCTCCCACAGGCAAGCATAGGTGGGGATTGACGGTTGCGTTTGTCTGATCAAGTGAGCTTAAATAGCTTCCTCACATTCAACTCAAATTGAGAAAATTCAGGGGCTTGAATCAGCAAACAGCCTCTATCTTTGGGAAAATAAGGATCAGTGGGAGGAGGCAGAACTAACACTGGTGATTTGTCTGTAAGGCTAATTAGGAAGATGTCTAGTGTTGGCTTTGCAGAATCTAAAACACGAAGGTCATTAAAATGAAGGCTGGTACAAAGAGACAGAAAATCATATAAGGCTACCACTTCCCAACATCTATATTTGCTGTCTCTGAAATCATAGTAAAACGTGCTACCTGCTCCTTATTTATGATCTCCAAAAGGGTGCATTGAATTTGAACCATTTAATTCATTCCCTATTTGTTAGCACGTCAAGGCCCGGATCCAAAACCTCTGGCAATTAATGGAAAGATGGCCATTGTCTTTCTATGTACTTTCCTCCTGACTCCAAGTTGGCTAAAAAGGAGAAGAACATTGGGGGTGCATCTAGACTTGCCAGCTGTCTACACTGGCCGCTTGAATTTGTGCAAGAGCACTGACGTTCTAATGTAAGAATTCAGTGCTTCTTGCACAAATACTTTGACGCTCCCACTCAGGGATAAGCCCTCTTGCACAAGAGGGCTAGTGTAGACAGGCACCTTATTTTTTTGCGCAAGAAAGCCCGATGGCTAAAATGGCCATCGGAGCTTTCTTGCGCAAAAGCGTGTCTATACTGGGCACGGATGCTTTTGCGCAAAAGCACTTTTTGCACAAAAGCATCTGTGCCAATCTAGATTCTCTTTTGCGGAAATACTTTTAACAGAAAAACTTTTCCGTTAAAAGTATTTCCGCAAAATCATGCCAGTCTAGACGCAGTCTGGGAGAAATACTCAAGGAGTGAAAGCCTTCTAAGTTTTCCTTAGTTCTCAGAGCAATGTTTCAAGGCACCAAAATAAAACAGGAGCCAAACTGCAAACTGACATGTTTAATAAATGAAGGTAAGAACTGCAGCCTGAAGAAAC
The DNA here is from genome assembly GCF_052426305.1 of Pelodiscus sinensis. Lineage (NCBI taxonomy): Eukaryota > Metazoa > Chordata > Testudines > Trionychidae > Pelodiscus > Pelodiscus sinensis. The sequence continues at coordinate 3,305,314 of NC_143078.1, forward strand.
TGTTTAATAACAACATCAAATTATGATCAGCCATGGATCATTTTTATTCACGAACACATGAAGCAAGCATAAATTCCCATCATATGGTGGAAAATATCACCTCCGCCTCCTAAGAGTATCAATTTTTGCATTCAGCAAAATACGGTGCACCAAGGTTACATGGATGATTAGACACCTAGGGTATGTCTACACTTGAAGCTGGGGGTGTGATTCCCAGCTTGCAAAGATGTTCTCATGCTAGCTGTCATCAGCTTAGCACCCTAACAATAGCAGTGGAACGGTGACATCACAGGCAGTAGTGAATGGTGGCAGCAAAATAAGCCTGCTTGGCCAGCATCATGCTTCCACTTGCCCATGCCCTTGCTAACTCAGCTATGTTTCATTGCACCAACTCAATGACAACTTGTGCAAGAATGTCTGCTTGAGCTGGGAATCACATGCCCAGCTCCCAATGCATAGACATAGCTCAAGTTTCAATGGGTTTACTCTGCTCTGATGACCTGGCGCAATGTAAAGAAGATAGGAAAAACTGACCTATTTCCCACTAACAATTTGTCTCTGGTGAGGCAGGTCCAAATGTCTACTACTGTGCTTTGAAATATAGACTGTTGGTGTGTAGGGCTATCCGATGACAAGAAAACTTCCCCATGGTCACAAAATGTGATTTACTGTACTTTCTGTTGAATAATGAAAAGCACTTTGCAGTGACCTTTGGTGCAGGCAGGATGAGTCATGTATTTTTTTATTAGCCCTTGAAAACATAATTTTAATTCTTTCTCCGCAAAACATTAATCCGCCATGTTTGCAAATAGCTAATTAAGTAAAGCAGAGCCAGATTCTGTTCTCAGTCACACAGGTGGTAATCAGCAGAGTTAGTCTAGACTTACACCAATGAAACAGAGACAAGGATTTGGACAAATACTGAGGAAAATATCTAAAAACCTTGAGTTGCGTCCTTTATTATAGTGGTCTGGTAGGCTATTATAAGGTTGCCTGACATTTCTCATTGTAAGACCCTGTGTTCAGTTAGCACAGTCTTAAATAATATGATCACATAATATTCCCCCCACCCCCGCTTCCACAGGACACAGCTTCATTTAATGCACAGGGCAGACCTGTTCTGTGAATGAATCAAGAGTGGGTAGTGAAGGAGATTGTGGGATGTAAGTACCCTATTTCCTTTATTGTAGCTTTTGGAAGGTATGCAGTGAATGAGACAGAAGACTGCAGGAAGAGTAAGGGCAGTTTAATGCTTCCTTGGAGAACCGGGGTATAATCCTGTCTGTGCCACAGTGTTACTGTGTGATGCTGGTCAAGTCACTTAAACCAAAAGCAGTCACTAATTGTGTGTTCCTCACTTTCTGGCCTGACTTGAGACCATGGGATCTGATCTGCAGAAGTCCAACTGAACTCAATGGAAGCCTATGCTTAGACTATATAAAGTGTTAGAGAATGCTGAGTACTTGGGAAGAATTAGCTGCTGGGTGTCTCAAGTTGAACATGCAAATGTAGCATATTTTTTTTATCTTAATCTCTTTGTGCCTCAGTTCCTCATCTACAAAATCAGGGCAATAATATTTGTAACACACTCAGATTTCATAGTGATGAGCACCATAGACAGGGCCATGAGGAAGTTAATCATTCTGTCTTCACAGCAGGATTTGAATAATGAGTAGTAAGTAAGGCCACGGATAAAAAAGAGAAATAAAATATTGATAGACGACTTATTAAATGAGACCTGTCTGTCTGATGGTGGAAAATGGTATATGATCATGTAGTTAAAGATTGTATCATAGAATCATAGCAGCGGAAGGAACCTCCAGAGGTAATCAAGTCCTGTCCCCTGCCCTCACGGCAGGACCAAGTACCATCTAGACCATCCCTGACGGGTGTTTGTCTAATCGACTCTTAAATATCTCCACTGATGTAGAGTCCACAACTTCCCTGGGCAATTTATTCCAGTGTTTCACCACCCTAACAGGTAGGAAGTTTTTCTTAATGTCAAACCTAAACCTCCCTGGCTGCAACATAAGCCCATTGCTTCTTGTACTATCCTCAGAGCTTAAGAAGAACATTTTTTCCTCCCTCCTCCTTGTAACAATCTTTTAGGTACTTGAAATCTACTGTCATGTTTCCTCTCGGGCGTCTCTTTTCCAGGCTTGATAATTTATGCACAGGGAGGCTGAATTCAGGTGTTTACTGACAACTTTAATTCTGGCATTTCTTTCTTTATTTCTGAGTTCTTGACTTTTAACCTTAATAATGTTCTTCTAAGATGTGGGGGGGGGGGGGGCGGAGTGTACATGTGTGCGCGTGTGTGTGTTATTGTATACACCATTCACAACACAGTCTGGACGAAAGATATTTTTTTCACAGCACTGTCAGAAACCAGAAGTAATCATTAGGATTGATTGCCCCATTGTGCTGGTTTTGCATTCTGTGTACGTGCGTGTCTTCGTCAAGTTTCTGAGGGAGTGGGTGATGGGTTTTGCTTTAGCAAATGCTTTTCCGTAAGCTGTTCCATTTTGTGAAGGCAGCAGTAAAGAAGCAAGCAGCAAGGGATGGTGATTTTTCTCTAGTTTGGTTTTCAAGGTCTTTGGTAAACTTGGTCTGTGAATAGACAGATCTATAGTAATTGAAGTTGAGCTTTGAAATAGACACCAAAGTTTGTGAGGACTCCAGGACCACTTTCTGCAAGACACGGAGCAGATTCTCAAATGGTATAACTCCATCTAAGTCAAGACCATTAACCAAGCAGAGAATTTGGATCATGGCACTGCCACATATGCTAGGACAATTACACACCATTGCCGTACCTTGAGTTGTCATCCCAAGAAACACCATTGCTGGTGGATGATGCTTCACCATTTCCTGAGGGAACCGTCTCATATGGAGACTCAGCTGGCATATAAAGCTGTCCCCCCAAATGGATGACAGTAGTGGTGCTGGCTTCTGCTCATACCGCCTCCTGCAGACAAATAAACACTCAAAGCATGGGGTACCGCTTACCCTCCCTGCGCCCATAGTTTGAACAGAGGCCACAAAGTACAGATTTTTTATTCCAAGACCATCTGCATGATGCAAACAAACTCTGACTAGTCACTTGTGGCCTGGTTCTGCGTATAAAATGGTAAATATATAAATGTATTTCAAGTTACGTGTCTTGAGGGCGGGTTTGGTAACCACTCAATGAGGGCTTGTCTGGAATTAGACCTCATGCTGGCACACAAGAGCAAAGTCCATGCAGTCTGCATCTCACCTTGTCCTCGGTTCTTCTCCTTGAGTGAGCCTGATATCCTTTTCCGTGTCTGGAGTTCCTGAAGTATGAATTGTATCTTTCCACTTTCCCTTTCATATCTCTCTGGATCTTTCCTTAAAAGTGCCTCTGGCATTTGTTTAGTGTCATGCGAAATGTTCTGTCTCTCATGACTTGGCTGCCCAAGAACTAGGCCACGGAGCAGTTCACCAGAGGAATACTTGTTCTTTAGCACTCGGGAGTCCTGCGTGACCTACTTTCAAGTTTTTAACACTCACCAAAGCACCAGAAAAGAGGGCAGGAGAGGGAACGGCGTACATTGTGTTGGTTCATACTCATGAAATAACTTGTAGCATTTGGAAAACAGTCTTTAAAATGTATTTTAGATTAGGGTAGTACAATAGGCTGCCTCCTTAAACAGTCGACCTTGCTAACAAGTGTTGATGCCCCTGGGAAAGAGTTGAGTGGCTTCTGCTCACTCAGAGGTGTGACCTTTCCAAGGCTGATCTAAATGAGGTGTTAGCTCTGGAGCTTAATAATAGCAACTGCTATGGTCGGTGGAGGGAGGAGCACAGGTTGCAGGAGGGAAAAGTTTGGAGGAGGCAGCAGGAAGTCTCTGCATCCCATCCCAAGGTGGCAGGTGCATAGTCAATATGGGGATAGTTGAAATCTTCCTGTGATACTGGGTGTTCTGTTTTTGTAGCTTCTCTGATATCCTGGTGCATTTCTCAAGTCACCATACTGGTCAGGGGGTTGGTAGCATATTGCTGCTGCTGTACTTTTATTACTCACACATGGTACTATTGCATGGTGCAATCTGAGCCCTTTAAGATTTTAGCTATCTATAACTCTACGTCTTCTTACATCACCCACTCTGTCTTTCCTGTAAGTTTTGTACCCTGGTATTATCATTCCCTTTGATTATCATTGTTCCACCAACTTTCTATGATGCCTGTTCTATCAATACTCTCCTTTAATATCGGGCATTCAAGTGCACTCAACTTAGTGGTTAAACTTCTCCATTTGTATGCCAGCACTTATAAACTTTGCCAGCATGTAGTTGTCTGCCCTCTTGTGACATGATTCAGTGGGAATCTTGACTGTTTCTCTTCAGTTCCTATGGTTCCTTACCAACTTGTATCCTCTCCTCTTTACTAGAATACAGAGTGTCTCCTTCAATAAATTTACCCCCAAGAGAGGCCTCTGGACAAACCGATTTGATCCCCAGGAATGGATGTGTCAGCACTTTCCCCTGCTGATTAAAGCAAACAGGGAGACTCTGCACAGTCTTCTGTGAGAGACAAATCAGAGAGGAAGGATGGTTTATGGCTAAGACACTGAACAGGAACGCAAGACATCTGGGGCCCATTCTTTCCTCTGCCACAGACTTCCCGTGAGACCTTTAGCAAGTCACTTAATTTCTGTGTAGCTCAGTTCTCTGCTTGTAAAATAGGGCTATGAATGCTTCCTTTCCTCTATCCTTCTCCTGTCTTGACTAATGATTGTAAAATCTTCAGGGCAGGGACTATATCCTGATTTACGCATATACAGTGCACTACAGTAATATACATATATTAATAATAAAATCTTGGCATCGCAATTGGGAAAGTACTCTCACCTAGTTTTTGTATCAGACCAGTGCAGTCCAGTGCCCAGTATATCTTACTACAGAAGACCCTTCAAACTACTTGCTTGTCCCCATGCCCATTTAAGTCAATAGCAAAATTCTCTGAAAATCTAGAAACCCTGAATAGAACCTACCCATCTCTATCACACTGCAGATATTGTGTAGCCATAAAAGGCTATTAGCCAGGGGATAAAATGGTGTCCTTGGCCTCTGTTTGTCAGAGACTGGAGAGGGATGGCAGGAGACAAATCGCTTGATCATTGTCTTCGGTCCACTCTCTCTGGGGCACCTGGTGCTGGCAACTGTCGGCAGACAGGATACTGGGCTAGATGGACCTTTGGTCTGACCCAGTACGGCCGTTCTTATGTTCTTTTGTATTCTGTGCATTGTTGCAGCAGGGTCAAATTATATGAGTTCTTCCATTGTTTTCAAATAGACCTCTTCTTGCTGAACTCAACCCCTAAATCTTTCTCGTGTCTTGAAGCTGCCTGTCTCTTCTTGGTTTTAATGATGTTGCTCTTCAGAGGTGTCATTACCTCTCATTACTGCTCATAGTTTGCCAGATTTATGTTGCTCAGATTGCTCAGAAGGCTGGCTAGGACAATCTGCACTGAGAAGAGTCTCAGGTTGGAAAACTGACAAACAAAATTGAACTTGCATCAACACCCGAAGTCCTGGCTCCAAGCAGAGAGACAAAATTCATTCGCCCAATCCCATGTGGAAACTCAATGATCAGGAAATGAAGCCAGGTAGGGAAAGTCTGCAAAATCTCTGTGATGCTAAACAAGAGACACGATTAATCTTCCTACCTTCAGCTGATCTCTGGTATCTATGCAAATTTAGTGGCTCAAAAAACATATAGCACCTATTGCCTGTTTTAAATGAAGTTAGTGATTCGGAAATAAAAGACAGGCGCTAAAATCAGTAAAGTAAGGAGGTGATGTTCAATGCAATATTATCTCTGCATCCATCCCCTCTTTCCATTTAACCCACAATGCCTGACCATTATGCAGATTAGGAATCAAGGCTTTAAAAACCAGCCTTAGAATAGCAAATATTTGTTGTTGTTAATTCTGGTTTGAAACCAACTGCTTGGTGTTCCTGTTAAAATGTGCCCAAGCCATTAAATGCCTGCATCAATAATAAATGGGGAGGGCATGTACTAAGATTATGGTCCCTGCACCAAGACACAAACAGACCCATGTTTTATTAATAAGAATTTGAAAAGTGCAGGAAGAAAGAAGCTTTCGCTGACAGAGGTTTAAATCTGTAGTCTACTAGTGAGCACATTTCAAAGGTTAGCACGGGTTTTAACTTTATGGAGATGGATTTTGCCAGAACACTTAGCTTTGTGTGTTTAATTTTAATTGTACTGGTCTGACTTTTATTTTAAGTCACACTTTAAGCTGCAATTCCCATTATAAATTGTTTATAAATAATGAATAGATGTTTTAGTAAGTGATTAATCAAATGTTATTAATCAATACAGAGTCCACCAGGTCACTAGGTTACTACCATGCCATCTTTGGCTGGTGGTCTTAAAGACCACTGGGATACATATTACTCATGTCTGCAACAGGTTTCTAAGTGTTATTCAGCCTTTAAAAACCATTGGCTAATGGCCACTTAGTACTAAATGCGATCATCTTTTTGCTTTTCTTTTCACATCAAACTTAATTCTCTTTGATATTCCTTTTCTTTTGGACTTTTTCTTTTCTTTTCTTCTCAGCATGCTCATGGGATGGCTTGGTTATCCTCACCTTATCTTCTATAGAGCAGGAGTGGGTAAATATCAGCCCACAGGCTGGATCCGGTCTGTCCCTTCTTCCTGGCAGGCCTCCACACTGCTGTATTTACCTGTGCCTCTGCAGGTATGCAGGATCATAGCTCCCATTGGCTGCAGATTGTTATTCCCAGCCAATGGGACCTGCGAAGGCAGGTATCTGCAAAGGTGGGCCTCGACTGTGCCTCTCTTTTAGCCTCTCATTTTCCTGAGTTCGATCACTTCTTTGCACCCATTTATTTTTTCCTTGCCTTGTCATTTTGGCTCTCTGGGAGCTGTGTATGCAGCAGTGGAGAGTAACTGAACCAAACTCTTTTGTCAGGGTGGGGAAAAAATCCCTGTGAGAACACCTCTCTGTATGATCACCCACAGAATCCTAGAATCCTAGAACAACTAGAACTGGAAGGGCCCTCGAGTCCAGTCCCCTGCCCTCACGGCAGGACCAAGCACCATCTAGAGCCTCCCTGAGAGATGTTTATCTAAAACTGACTTTTTCTCTATGCTAGGGATGCGAATGGTTAACCAGTAAGCCTCACCCATACTGGTTACAATTAACTGGTGAGGGCTGGATTTGCCCCCAGCCCACTGTGAGCAGGACTGCTCCAGCTCCGCAGGGCCCAACGTGGGTGAGGCGTGCTCCAGTCCAGCTGTGGTGGGCAGCAGGGGAGGGGCGTCTGCCCCCCTTTAATTGGTTAACTGGTTAAACATAAAGTTCAACTGGTTAGCTAGCTACGCAGGATTTTACATCCCTACTCTGTGCCATACACATGTACAGTTAAACGAACCCTTGGCACATAGCTCCTTGTTTCATAGCCCTCTGGGCACACAAAGAAACATATGCTCACTCTGTTGTTCGTGTTAAATAGCACAGTGCTTCTCCCCCCCCCCCCCCCATCCTCCGGACACACACAGAATCAGAGCCTTTGGTTTATGGCATCTCCTACATGCACACTCTTATTGTCATGCTTGTCATACCCTCTGTAGCTCGGGGTCACTTGTGTGCTGTTCTCACAGGAGAAGGTTCATCTTAAACTCTCTGAAGTTTGAAAAAGTCTCCATGAATGTTAGGATCGAGTGTGGAACGTGTCCCTTAACTGGGCACAATAAGTTCACACACCTACATTTTTAAATGAATCAGACTCCATTTCAAATGAGGCTGTCAGCTACCACCTGAAGCGTATAGGTGTCAGGGTGACAAAAGCAAAGTCCTGTATCGGTCACACTTTTCACAAAGCAAATTTCCTACCCATGAGTGCTTTGCCAGAGGAAAATATCGCCTCTCGTTACATGGTGAAGAATGTACAGAAACCAGTGTGGTACAAAATCTTTGATGGACCTATGGTTGGGGAGGAGGGCGGGGGAGAGAGAGAGAAACAGAGAGAGAGAGACAGAGAGGTGCTTTCATCCTTGGGTGTTGTGTGAGAAATGTGGGTCCTAGTGAGAAAGAAAAACAAGATCCATCAGCACTTGGAGTTGCTTTGGGAACTGAGATGCCGTGCTTAGGTTTAATGATGCCTCAGTGAGGATGATTTACAAAAGATGTATTTATTCTGTTAGGCACACACGTCCCTGAGGCCTGCTTATCCCTAGCACTTCATCCATCACAGCACAACGGCCTTCAAAGAACAGGCGGGGCTGACAATGCCTCATTTCAAAATGTTTCAAGGCTTTTTTTTTTTTAAAGATAAAGAATTTGTTTTTATAGATGAGTAATGGGAGCAAATAAACCCCATCTCTTGGCAGAGTTTGAGAACCGAGGGCATATGGGATGGGAAATTAAACTCTGGAGAGGAAGGGATCATACTGGGAAATTTTCTGTGAAATGACTGGAAAGGAGGAACAGATGATATTGTTGATACTGAAATGGAAAAAATCATGGAAGGTACCAGGGTTCCACAGTCTCCCCGTATCACACGTTACATTAAGGAAGAAGTTGACCCATTCCATCTAGGATAAAGAATGCTGTGACTTTATTTGGCATTGCAAAAAAACACCAGCAAGAAGGAAATGTTAGCGAGACCAGCTCCACCAGGTGCACAGTCCAAGCGAAGGGTCTGACAGGTAATGGAAGTCATCGATCTCTTTACAAACTACCTCAAAGGCACATCTCATGGACACACAAATCACGCACGTGCCAGAGCAGAACGTCAGACTGCAGGTCTGGGTGTTGTCCTCTTTCTCTCTCTAATTTAAACACAATCTACGGGGTTGAAATAGCAACTGACTAATAATTCATAAATATAAATAAGCTTCTCAAAATCCCTCACTGAAAACCAGCATTTACTTGTCTGTGGAGGTGTGCGGGGTGTTAAAGCCATGGACAAATCAAACTAGCCCATTTACTTACCCAGAGGGCCTTATAGAAATCTAGGGCTGAAACAGCCGTGGACTGATGCCTTAATCAATATTAATGAACTTTCAAAAGAGCTCTTTCCCCTCTTCACCCCGCAATGTGTAAATTAGACCAGTGAGACGGTCTCTGAAGAAAGGACTTTAGTGACAATTTACCCTGCTAAAAGCTGGTATTTGTTAAATTACAACTATTACTGAAATAGAATGGCTTCTAGGGGCGTTTAATGGTGCAATGACAGCCAGCTATGTCTCATTGCTCCTGGGACTGTGTCATAGAAACAAATTTCTCTGGACAGCTCACTATCCCCCTTTGCATCAATTCAATAATTAAATCCCTCAGCAGCCCAGAGAGGAGGGTAGATATTTGTAAACCCGCTTCATAGAATGAAACAGATGCACAGAAGTTAAAGGAAAGGCCGCCCCTGAAAAAAGGGCTTTAAAAATGCCATTGTCTTGCCAGCCTGGCAAACCTTTGAGTTTCCAGACACATTTAGTGAAGTGATCCGTTTGGTCATTGATCTTCATTGATCACGATAGCAGACATTTGACTCTTGACAGAGGATTAGCGACAGCCCGGCCACACAATGCACAGAGAGCGTGTGCTGTGTCAGACCAGAAATGAACATGAAAGTACAGGCAAAGCCTGAGCTACAAATGTCTGACATACCAACGTCCCGCACAGACAAACGAAAGCTCCCCGGCTGCCTTAGGGGAACTGGCAAGAGGTACAGGTGGTGGCTGGAGGACTCCAGCGGAGCAGGAGGTGGTCATGCAGCAACAGCCGGAGAGAAGCGGCATTTTGAAGGGGAAACCATCGCTTTTCTGCAGCCAGTGGTTGCATGGCCACCCTCTGCTTCTCCGGAGTCCTCTGGCAGCACTCACCACCTCTGGGGATTGAGAGCAACCCATAGAGGGGAGGGTGGTCAGGAGATAGTGCTAGCCACAAAATCTGGTGAACAACCTGTGGAAGGATGGGGGGGGGGGGGCAGCCAGGGGATGCCAAGAAGTTCCCTTCAGAATCTCTACCTATCTCCTCACCCTCCTCTAATTAAACCTGCCTTTCCCCAAGCACCTGCATTCAGGGTTCAATCAAACAACCATTTCTACTGGTTTTCAGCGCAACTATACAATATTTCAGCTTCATTATGGGTTCAGTAGGCTCTTGGGGGCTAGCCTGGGAACCTAACTACCCTCGATAGCATTGTTTCCATGGGAAAATGTGTTCCGAGTTCCAAACCACCGGCTTACCAAAGACCTCTTGGAACCCAACCCGTTGGTAAATTCCTGTCCCTGAGTGGGACCTTGAGACCACTTGAGGGGAACGTGCTAACGAGAGACCCTTATAATATCTCTGTTCAATGGACACATCCGAATGGGCCCTATGTAGCAGTGAGCTGAAGGACGCAGCGACGCAGAGAAGATGTAACTGTCTGTGTGTATCCATGTGCGCACTCCTTTACTGCCTCTAATGTGCACTGTCGTGAAACTGATGTTTTTCTTGCAAATATTCTTTCCCTCCACCCCCTCCCCCAAGGACGTTGTATGAGCTGGCTTTGGGGCTGTGGGCTAAAAGCAGCTACAATCCTAGAGCCGCTTGTTGGAAACACCAGCCTCTCACTCGCATTTGCTCATTAGGATGGGGAAGAACAACCACGTCTAGAAGAGCTGCCAAAAGGCAGGCTCCTGAGCTGCCAAAAAATCCAGGCTGTTCCAAGCGCAGGGCGCAACAGAGCTACTGGAAACATAAGGCAGGATTCAGCCAAGTAGCTCGAAGATATGAGCATGTTCCCCATAGGATATAATTCATGGATCTATTCATGTGTGAATTGCTGGGGTGGTGGAGGGGGGAAGATCCAACAGCTCAAAGGCAGGCAGAGCTATAATAGGATATACATTTAGCTTCCGTGTGCCAATATGACATAGTTTCTCCTACAAAAACTGAGGTGAGAAGCTAGAAATAGGAAAGCGGTCCCCAGACACCGCCGTAATGAGTGTCTGGGCCAGATGCCTGCTGGTGTTAGTCAGTGCTGGCCCAGGGACCGGCATGTGGGAATATGCGACTTCCCCCACACTGCTGATCTGGACCATTCTTCCCCACTGTTTTCTCAAAGAAGGCGCAAGAAGGGGGAGTAGCCCTGCAGGGCTCAAGATGCTCTTTTCAGTGTGCTCTTCAAGCACCCAAGAAGCTAGAAAGAAGAAAGGAGGAGAGGTGGGTGTAACCGAACCCCTTTCATTTGGGCCTCCCGCTGGCCTGGCCTGTCCCATTCTGCCATTGATTCACCAGGTCACAGCAACCGACCAGGTCTCCCCTCCGGGCTCCTGGGTTGTAAAATGGCGGTGATAAAATGTAACTCCCTGTCCTGGTGCATGTGTTGAGGCAGAGCAGGAAAGACGCATGATCATCCAGACACTCTACAGATGTACAAGAGCAAAAACTCACTTGTTTCCTAGGGCTTGTTTTTATTTACAATCCTTCCCTCCCTCAAGTCCCCAAGATCCAACCCTAAGAACTACAGGTTGAACCTCTCTAGTCCGGCACCCTCAGGACCTAGCTGGTGCCAAATCAGAGAATTTGTGGAACCACAGGAGGTCAATATTGTCTAGCAGCATTACCAACACTTCCACTGTATACTGAGTCTTAGAAGACATGTAGGGGTACATTAGAGCTAAAGAACAGCCCAGAACACTGGGAGAAAAGGACTGGTGGCTGCAAACAAACTTTAGGGAACCATGGGAAACTTGGCCACACCCATGATAAATGGACATCTGGCGAACTCAAATCATACTGGACTACGGATGTTGCTGGGCCAGAGAGTGCCGGACTAGAGAGGTTCAACCTGTATTCATTCTCCAACCTCACTTTCCGAAAGGCCAGTCACATCTCTCTTATGGAGCGAGCAAATCTCACCTGTGGCAGTGAGTCATCAGTAAGCTTCCTGAATGATGCGAGTGGGCGAGTCTCTCAGTGGTCCTAAGACTCAGCTGGCATTGCCGAGGCACAAGGAGATAATTAATTTATACGGGAGAGACAAAGTGGAGGTGGAAATGACTTTTATTGGACCAACTTCTGTCAGCAAAAGAGAGAGATGTTCAAGTTTCATGGAGCTCCTTCTTCAGCCCAGATCTGTCTCATTCACCAACAGAAACTGATCCAGTAAAAGATATTACCTCACCCACCTTCTCTTTCTAAGGCTATGTCTACACTACAACGTTAATTCGAACTAAGCTAATTCGAACTAACGCATCCAGACTAAAAAACTAGTTCAAATTAGCGTTTTGCTAATTCGAACTAGCATGTCCACATTAAGTGGACCCTGAACTGGGGTTAAGAATGGCTGGAAGCAGTGCCAGCAGGGCATCAGATGAGGACTTAGAGCGTGGAGATGCTGCCTCAGGCTAGCCGAGGGCTGCGCTTAAAGGGACCCGACCCCCACCCCGGACAGACAGTTCTCAGGGGTGCCCCGCTTGCAAAGCAGTCCTGGCTTGGAGTGCCCTGAGTGCCCACACTGGACACATCACAGCACTCGGCCATCAGCCCGGCTGCACTTGCCGCAGGCTGCCATCTGGGGAGAGGGGGCAATTGGGGGGGCTGCAGGAGAGCTTCCACCCCCAGAAGCCCACAGAGCCAGCCCAGTCCTCCCCATCAGGGGCTCGTACCCCATTCCTGCCTCACCTCCTTCCACTTACCCCTCCCTAGCCCCCCTTCCTGATGTACAAAATAAAGAAAACGTGTGGTCAAAAATAGAATCTCTCTTTATTGAACAAAACTGGGGGAGACTGGGAAAAGGAGGTGGGAGAGGGGAAGAGAGAGGGTGGGAGAGGGTGGGAGAGGGGAGGGCAACTAAAATGATCAGAGGTTTGGAACAGGTCCCATATGAAGAGAGGCTAAAGAGACTGGGACTTCTCAGCTTAGAAAAGAGGAGACTGAGGGGGGATAGGATAGAGGTCTATAAAAGCATGAGTGGGGTGGAGAGGGTGCATAAAGAAAAGTTCTTCATTAGTTCCCATAATAGAAGGACTAGAGGACACCAAAGGAAAGGAATGGGTAGCAGGCTTCAAACTAGTAACAGAAAGTTGTTCTTCACAAAGCAAAGAGTCAACCTGTGGAACTCCTTGCCGCAGGAGGCTGTGAAGGCTACAACTAGAACAGAGTTTAAAGAGAAGTGAGATAAAGTGATGGAGGTTGGGTCCATGGAGTGGTATTACCCAGGGGGTAGGAGTGGTGTCCCTGCCCAAAGTTTGTGGAAGGCTGGAGAGGGATGGAACGAGACAAATGGCTTGGTCACTGTCTTCGGTCCATCCCCTCCAGGGTCCCTAGGGTTGGCCGCTGTCGGCAGACAGGCTACTGGGCTAGATGGACCTTAGGTCTGACCCAGTACGGCCATTGTAAGCTCAGGACTCAGGGTCGGGGGTCTCAGTGGACCACCTTGATTTTCATGCACACCTGCTCCTGGGTGGCCAGGCTGGCAGCTCTCCTGCCCTAGACGGCCACTTACACAGCCCTTAATTCGAACTAGTAAGTTCGAACTAGGCTTAGTCCTCGTAGAATGAGGGGCTTAGTCCTCGTGGAATGAGGTTTACCTAGTTCGAACTAAGCGCTCCGCTAGTTCGAATTAAGTTCGAACTAGCGGAGCGCTAGTGTAGCGCCTATCAAAGTTAATTCGAAGTAATGTTTGTTAGTTCGAATTAACTTTGTAGTGTAGACATATCCTAATATCCTAGAGAGAATCTGGCCACGACAACACTACAAACATTAATCTATATATCATTAAGGATATATAGATCCCTAATGTGGCCAGCTCACAGGGTTTGTACTGGGACATAAAGCTCTTGGCCTCTAGGTTTCCTGCTGCTGCTGAGTCATTTCCACCTGATGGATATGTTTGGTAGCCTATGTTGAAAGACAAGAACATGACATCTGGGAATAGTGTTCCATATCTCAGTGGAAGCAACCTTTGGATGTAGGCCAAGGACTCAGCAAGCCAAGCTTCCATCCCTCCAAGCTGTCTCCTGGGCTAGAGTTAACCCAACCCAGGCAAAAAATTGTTTCCCATAGTTAAAAAGGAATGAATCTTTTCAACGTGGCTGCTCGGGTGAAATGATGGGAAGAGAGGAAAATGAAATCAAATCCCATATTTAATTCAGCGGTTGCCATGGGTATGAATTTGCTGCAGTGAACCTGACATCAGTCCATCACAAAGAGCACAGGAGAGTGGTGTGAGCCAAAGACAGGAATACAGAGCTTCCCTGAGCAGAACAAACACACTGCCCACTCACTGGTTTCCACCTAGTTCTAACCTCATTTCATGCATCATTTGTAGCTTGCTACACTGGTTCCAACCTGGCGCACAAACGTGTCCTTTAGTTACATTAGTGCATGGAATATTTTTACCTGGGGCAAGGAGAAGAGCTTAGAAAGTTATTTGTGAATTGAGAAGCAGATGTAGGAAGGGTACCTGGCCGGGGAATCAGTGAGGTACGTGCCTAGCACAGCAGCACAGTATAATCTATATGGATTGGCTGGGCTAATTAAGTGGAGATTTTGCTATATCACTAGCTTCGCCAGAATTATTTCCAGAAGTCCTCTCTCTATCTCTCTTTCTCTCTCTTTCTCTCACACACACGTGTGATACACTGAGGTTGATTCTTATCTTACACCCATTTCGATATTTGGGGTGCTTAGCTTTCCCTCTCTGACCAGAAATTTCTCCTTTGACCTGAGGAACCCTTTCACTGACAAATTCCCGATCAGCTCTATTCAAAACCATCCACAATAAACACATTTAACTTTTGTACATCTATTTTGCATCCTGGTCAAGCAGATGATTCAGATGAGGTGAGAGGAAATTAGGGTTGGGTGAATCTGCTGGTTAAAATTCAAGTCTGTTTAATTGTGTAGGTTTAAGTTTTACCTATTTCACATTTTTCATCTGTTGAATAGTTATGAGGAAGCTCAACATTTAACGAGGAGGGGAGCATTAAGGAGGGGATTGGGGTTTTTTTTACATTTCCTAATCTGAATTTCTGACCCTGCTATGTCTTTTCCCAGTTGAATGCTTATAGGTGAGGAGGTTACACTATAATTTTTTACCGCTTATGCCACAGGCAAAATTAGGTACATAAATACTGAGGCAAACTGAAAATTTTAAACTCATAAAAAGAGACCTTTCATGCCTCTGCAATTTGAAAGTGCAAACTGTGTAAACCTGATGCAGTGTGTGGGGCTTCAATACCGAACAAAGTGATAATAATAACAACAATAATAATCAGTCTATACTCACATAGCTCCTGACACTTAAGGGCATCCGTTCAACTGAAAAAAAAATAGAGTTCTACCTCAGCAACAACCCTGTGAGGGATAAACTGCAGTGACGTTCAACAACACCTATAGCCCTAAGGAGAGGAGAGTGGCAGAATTAGGACTAGCCTCCTTTCTCCCTCTCTCAGTTCGAGACACACTTCTTAGGCACCGGAACGGATCCACTCCAGTCGGGAATTGCTGAATCACCTCCAGTCATGAAGGACTTACTGCATAACAGCCCTGTGTAGTTAATGGAACATCTTATATAAGGTGTGACACTGAATGATAAAACAAGCCACAGGAGCGGAGTCTTAATGGAATATGGAGCCTTTCACAGCCAGGTGGCTGGTTAAAATCTGGACCACGTAGGTATGACTAAAAGTCACCCGCCTCTGACAGCTAAAGGATGGCTTAAGAGAAAAGTGTTAATGGTCTCAATAGAGTTCTGCATAAGCAATAGAAAGGTCTGAGCAATGATTTATTTGAACACTGTTAAATTTAGGCATATTTTTATATAATGTGGGCCATTCCGGGACATTGGTTTCTAGGCAGAAGTCCTCACTGATTTCCAATGGGAAATTCTTGCTTAAAATCTAATTGGACTGTGTGGCCTTTTGGTTTTATTTGGGTCACTTACTCTTCATCAGGACTTTGAATCCAAGGTGAGTCTAAATATTTATTATTGATATGACATTAAGGCCTAACAGAGCCCAATAGGCTGGCATTGTGCATGCCCAGTCTTTCTGGCTCATTGGCTCTGTAGGCCAGGAACAAGAATGGGAGAAAGAGAGTTCTACCACCCCCAGTGTGCTCATGGGGAGCCAAGGCGCTCATAAATCGGGAAGGCAGGACTGACGAGACACGGTAAGGAAAGAGAAATGTACTGCTCCCGCCCCCCCCCCCAAAAAAATTGTAACTTCTCTATAAATTATGTGAAATGGGAGCAGCCGGGGCCTCAGTGAATGCAATGTAGCAGGGCCCCATATTTCTCTCAGTGGGGCTGGATGAAGGGCCAGATCCTCAATGGTCTTAAGGTGTCTAACTCCCCACGGCTGGCAGTTCAAACGGGCTTGGGGTCCTTTAAATCACCACCAGAGAGCTGGGCGGTGCACTTTGTGCGCTCTAAGGGCTGAGGGGTGGGGGGGTCGGCTACATGCCAGGCGGCACAGAGGGCTGGCTGCCCCCTGCCCCACCCCTTCTAGGGTTGCCAGATGGTTTCAACCAAAATACCGGACACACTTGACATGACATCGCAATCTACATGACATCTGATTTAGAAAATACCGGACATTTCTATTGTCTCATTTCTATTTTTTCAATTTGTTTCCTGAACAGAAAGCTCGAATACAGGACTGTCCGGTTCAAAACCAGACACCTGGCAACCCTAGCTCCTTCTGCACAAGGCCCTGCCCCTTCCAGGACCATGGAGCCGGGCCCCCACCCACTTTGTCCAGGGCGCCTACACCTATCTGTCTTGCCTGAAGTCACATAGGGAGTTTGAACAGAACCCAGATCTCCTGAGTCTCAATCCAACACCTCACAGCTGCAAGACCATCTTTCTCCTCAGCGCTTTCATCTTCCTAAGACCCGCACAGTATAAATCGCTCCAACCTTGCCTACTTTCTCGTCTTGTGTTCTCAACGACGGGCATGTAAATCATCGATTCTCTCCCCTCACTTCCAAATGAGTCCCATGTTATGGTTTTGTGCAACAGGAGATTAAACTAGCGTGGTTGCCTAGGATATTCCTTTTAATGGTAGAAGATATTGTGGTGAGGGGGCAGGGAGGGAGATTTAGCTTATCACTTTGATGGTATAAGTCCCCTAACCATGCTCCTGCTACAGATGGAACAATACAGGACAAAAATGTATCTAAAGCTGTTCTTATCAACAAAATAAACCTTATAATAAAAGGATTTAGGAACACTGCAATGATCCCATTGCTCACTACTAGCACAAGCTGCGCCCATTTTATGTCATATTTACTGTTATGAAAACATAAAGTGGATTAGTGGGGTTTAGGGCCTAAGCAGCCCTCACTACTAGTTAGGTGAGGAACTTAATACAGCCTGACACATGTAATGTGCTTTACCTCAGTTAGAGAAAAAGCCAGGGCCCAGCCTGTAATCTGTTCTTAGCAGAACAATTTGTTTTAAGTAAACAAAACATGTATTGAAATAATGCAACGGTTTGTTAGGATAAATCCAGAGAAGCGTGGAATTTCTGAGCCACAGTACCTGTTGTCCTAATATTGGTGCTTGTACAATCACGGCTCAAATCTCATCAGTACTGGTACAGAGGATGCCATGGGAGGTACAAATAATTAGATACAATGGAGCGATTCAGGTACTTTTCCCAGTGTAAAATCCTGGCCCTGTTGAAGTCAATTGCAAAATTCCCATTAACTTCAGCAGGGCAGGATTTCATCACATTTTCTTCCTTTCTTTAAAAGAAGAAGGTTGATTTCTTAATGTTTATTATTTGCCATTTTTTCTTCCTAATGGTATTACATTTCATGCATAGATATAGTGTACTTAGATTTCCAGAAAACCTTTGAAAAGGTCCCTCACCAAAGGCTCTTACGTAAATTAAGTTGTCATGGGATAAGAGGGAAGATCCTTTCGTGGACTGAGAACTGGTTAAAAGACAGGAAACAAAGGGTATGAATAAATGGTAAATTTTCAGAATGGAGAGGGGTAACTAGTGATGTTCCCCAAGGGTCAGTCCTGGGACCGATCCTATTCAACTTATTCATACATGATCTAGAAAAAGGGGCAAACAGTGAGGTGGCAACGTTTGCAGATGATACTAAACTGCTCAAGGTAGTTCAGACCAAAGCAGACTGTGAAGAACTTTAAAAAGATCTCACCAAACTAAGTGACTGGGCAACAAAATGGCAAATGAAATTTAATGTGGACAAATGTAAAGTAATGCACATTGGAAAAAATAACCCCCACTATACATACAATATGATGGGGGCTAATTTAGCTACAACTAATCAGGAAAGAGATCTTGGAGTCATCGTGGATCGTTCTCTGAAGACGTCCATGCAGTGTGCAGCAGCAGTCAAAAAAGCAAACAGGATGTTAGGAATCATTAAAAAAGGGATAGAAAATAAGACGGAGAATATATAATTGCCCTTATATAAATCCATGGTACGCCCACATCTTGAATACTGTGTACAGATGTGGTCACCATCTCAAAAAAGATATACTGGCATTAGAAAAGGTTCAGAGAAGGGCCAGGATGAGTAAGGAATGGTGTCCCCAGCCTCTGTTTGTTAGAGGGTGGAGATGGATGGCAGGAGAGAGATCGCTTGATCATTACCTGTTCGATTCACTCCCTCTGGGACACCTGGCATTGGCTACTGTTGGCAGACAGGTACTGGGCTGGATGGACCTTTGGTCTGACCCAGTACGGCCGTTCTTATGTTCTTATGCCATGTTGCTGCACTAACTCATGCTTGCCCAAAAGGAATTCAATAAAACAATGTTTATTATACAGAGAATGCGATTTTTGTTCTGTGGTGAAAAGGTTGGCAAAAGTATGCAATGAACAAATGCATCAGACCCCTAATCTTTCCTGCATCCACAGTGACTTGCTTAATAGACATGTGTTACAGTTCAGGGAAACTCCACGTGTATCCCCCTCTCTGTGGTCCAGCAAGGGCCTCTCTCTCCCTCGTGACCATGTATTTCCAGAGCGCATACTTCACGGCCTATACTGTGTATTTCCCAGCATTCCAGGCACTGTTGCAAAAAAAGCAAGCATGATTCTGGGCTGCATGAACAGCAGTGCTGTGAGCAAGACAGGAGAGGTCATTCTTCTGCTCAACTCTGTCCTGAGTAGGCCCCAATTGGAGTCTTGTGTCCAGTTCTGGGCACCACAATTCAAGAAAGATGTGGAGAAATTGGAGAGGGCCCAGAGAAGAGCAACAACAATGCTTAAAGGTCTAGAGAACAGGAGCTGTGAGGGAAGACTAATAGAACTGGGTTTGTTTAGTTTGGAAAAGAGAAGACTGAGCGGGGACATGATAGCAGTTATCAAGTATCTAAAAGGTATTACAAGGAGGAGGGAGAAACATTATTCTCCTTGGCCTCTGATGATAGGACAAGAAGCAAAGGGCTTAAATTGAAGCAAGGGAAAATTAGGCTGGACGCTAGGAAAAACTTCCCAATTGTCAGGCTGGTTCAGCACTCAAATAATTTGCTTAGGGAGGTCGTGGAGTCTCCATCACTGGAGATATTTAAGAGCAGGTTGGACGGACACCTGTCAGGAATGATCTAGACGGTGCTTGGTCCTGCCAGGAGGACAGGGGGCTGGACTCAATGATCTCTTGTGGTCCCTTCCAGTTCTAGGATTCTATGATTCTGTGAATCTAAGCAGGCCTGTTTCAATTTTCTCCTCAGCGACTATCATAGGCTCCTCATTGTTTTTGTAGATACAGACTAACATGGTGACCCCTCTGAGACTAGCTAATAACAGCTATAATAGCTCAGAACAAGCACACCACGAATCTGTGAGTCACTCCTTTATATGGTTAAGGCCTTTGATCTACACAGACGTCGTCAGCCAGACAATGGCCCCATCGTCAGACTGAAGTAGTGAAAGGCTGAATATTTGCATCACCAGAGATATTAATTTGCATTCCTCTGAGCCCAGTTATTTCCTAGTACAGATGCTTAGCTTTCTTTGTCTGGCACATCGTTTAAATTGGTCCTTTGAAGCTCATAGCACTTCCCAAGGTTTCTACTGGCCACATCTCACTGTTAGAGAAGTTGTGTGTGACCCCTCAATGATACATAAATTTTGCCTTTTAATACCAACAATACTTACACTTCATTTGGTAACATTTGTCCAGGATATTGCAGGAAATTGTCATTCCTGTCCCAGATATATGGTGCTCAGTTTTTCACTCACGCCGCGTCGACACAACAGCAGGTTGCATCAGACCCTGTGAGCTGACTGGCGAGAGCTCTTTTATCGGCTAAATAACTCCTGCGTCCATGTGAGGCAGTAGCTGTGTCAGCGAGAGAAGGTCCCCTGCCAACAGAGAGTTGTCTACTGCAGCGCTTCAGTCAGTTTAATTTATGTCACTCAGGCTACATCTAGACTTCAGGCTTCTTTCGGAAGAAGCAGTTCCGGAAGAGATCTTCTGAAAAAACTTCTTCCGAAAGAGAGTGTCCACACTGCCAAAGCGCATCGAAAAAGCAATCTGCTTTTTCGAAAGATAGCGTCCACACTGAATGGACGCTATCTCGCATGTACGCTGTGATTACTATGGAGAGAGCAGCCACCAGGGCACCAGTGCTTTCTCCTCTTTCCTCTTCTTTTGAAAGAACTCCCTCTTCCCCTTCCACACACACCTTTTTGCGAAAGAGCTCTTTCAGAAAAAGGCTTCTTCCTCGTAGAAAGAGCTAGATGGACCTTTGGTCTGACCCAGTATGGCCGTTCTCATGTTCTTATTCAGAGCCTAGTGAAATCAATGAAAAGTTTTTATATTGGGTTCAGTGAGCTTTTGGATCAAGCCCCATATTTATCAGCACCAGAAGGAGTCAAAAGAGGGGCCCATTTCCCATTCACGAAATCTCTTCCAAAAAGCAAACACAGAGCAGAGCTGGGGCATTGCCTTTTCATTCTTCTCCTTCTTATGAAAAAGCGGGGGGGAGGGGAGTTGGAGATTCAGATTTTCTATACAGCAGCATGGCCTGTTGAAAACACTGCCGGGTGCCCTTTGGCTCTAACCCTTTGGTTTGCACTGTGACTGGTAACAAACCCATTGCATCTTTCCTCTGAAGGTTAATAAGGCACCAGTGAGATGCGCAGAAGGGGACAAAACTCCAATCAAGACTTATGGGCTTCAACAAGAGCCCCTTTTGACCAGCTTGATCGAAATGGGGGTCATGGCCATAGGTGGTTGATGCCGGAGGCGGGGTGCAGGGGGGGCTACCCAGAGGAACAGGGACGGGACGTGGGGGCATCCCATTTAGCAATTAAAATTTTGGCAGGGGCACAGTGCACTTCCCAATTTCCTATGGCCATGGCTCATCTCTCCTCAGTACTGGTATAGAGGATGCACATAGAAAAGAGCAAGTTTGGCCTTGCTATGTGAGTTTCTGCATAGCTTCATCATGTATTATGTGGTCATCTAGCAGCAGAGATGACAGGCTCCGAGCAGGGAACTTAATATATACACACAGGATCACCGCCCACTGTGTCATCACCCACTAGAAATAGGAGTCAATGAAGATTTTCTTGCCTTGTTTCTCTGACAGAGCCAGTAACAAAAAAGCATGAAATGACACCAAGTGAAATTAATTCTTCAGACAAGAATTGTTTGCAGCAAGCAAACATAATTCTTTCTTGTACCAATTTTTAAACAGACTATCCTCATCATGTAGTCCTCTCAGGAAACTGTGCTTTTTGCATCTACCTCATTCAGACAGACAGACAGACAGGGTGTTTGTGGGAATAGCTAGATAGCTAGATAGATAGACTGACTTTCCAGAGTTTTATCTGACCTGACTATTTGGCCAAGTTAGTAGGAAGTGTTTGGAACTTGTGTCACTTTGTAAAGATCTTACAGCTGTCTTACTAACCCGTAGGGAAAAGGTGCAGTGCATTCATTGCCAGACACAATACAAGTGCTGACAGAGCCAACTGGCATATTGGAAGGCATTTTTCTCCCCAGAACATACTGCTGTATGAGACATCTGGATTCTAACACGTCTTTGTCATAAGAAAGATGAGGATTAAAATTCATGTTGCAGGTCTGGGTTGGAGGGGCTGATATTTTTGTTTTTTATTTTTATCGGTTTTGTGTGTTTATGTTTTTGTGAGTTGTTGGGTTTTTTCAACAGAGTCCTGACTGCTTTAATTACAAAATTTCGGCTGTTGTTTTCAAAGTGACATTGAGATGTTAGCCTACCATGTATCGCTTCCATGGATAAATTCAAACACTATTACTTATTGTGGCTAGTAACTGGCAAAAGAACTGCTCCCTCTCCATTCCAAAAGAGAAACAAATCCATTATCAAATCTGTCCATGATATCGAGCTCATTGTAGTCACAGCTTCATATCTACATAGAACAATTTTTCTTCTCCAGGTGCAAATGTAGCTGAGAAAAGAACAGGAAAACACAGATAGCATCTTCAGAAATCCTCACTTTCCCCAAGTATCTTTCCCCCACGATAATGACAGAGCAAACTTGAAGGATAGATGGTGGGAAATGAAGATAAATATCTGTGCAAATAATATGAAAAAGGAAAAGGATTATTCTCAGTGATGAGGAGGCATGGAACAAGAAAAGATGGGTGTGGGATTTTTCAAGTTTAGGATGAATGGGGGGTGGGGATCAGACATCTTTGTGACTGGAGGAAAATTAGGAAATGAAACAAGTTAGCAGGGGAGCTGTGGACTTGCAGTCTCTGGAGGTAGTCAAGCCAGGGACCAGAAGAAGAATTTACTGGACAGGGCTGTTGGATGCAGGGTAGTTGTAGGCCTGTCAAGTCCCAAGTGCCTGGGTGGTGGTTAGATACTATAGACTGATGTAGTATCTTTTATTGGACCAACGTCTGTTGAAGAGAGAGGCAGTAATATGTCTGGCCTGTAGTGATACAAGACAATGGACCAAGTGTGCCAAGATGTCTCTTTCTACTGAAATACCTGAGAGCATGCTTCAAAATCTGACGGCTTGAGTTTATAAATAGGACTGCAAAATGTGATTGTTGTTGTTGTTGTTATTTCAGTGGATCATATAGAATGTTTGTCTATTTACATTTTACATCTGTGCAAAATTATGCGATTTTAGGATTTGTATGTATTTAAATTATTACAGTTTGGGGAAATTGAAGGGGTCAGACAATAGCTATTTAAAGACAGTAGATGTTGTGATTCAATGTAAAATCTTTATAACCATTAAAACACAAATTGTCAATATCACATATCAAAATATACAAAGTCAAAATATCCTTAAACAAATCTCTAATAAATTTTCAAGCAGCATTTTTCTTACCTTTCCTGCCTGTAAATTTAAATGTGCATCAATGGAAATCTTTTTTCATCAGTTTGTGTGTGTGGTGGAACTGATGTTTACTGATAAAAATCTAATCCTTCCAAGGCTATGTATAAGGTTCAACAAAAAGAACTTTGAGCTCCGGGATCAAACTGAAAACCTCCTATTGTGTTTGTGGATGCTCTGATTTAAATGATATATTCTGAGCATTTCTGAATCAGGGCTGGCCCAAGGGTATTTGGCGCCCTAGGCGAACTATAACTTTGGCATCAGCCCCCTCCCCATCCAATTTAGTATTTGTTAACATTAGCAGTCAGGTGTTCAAAAAATCAGGGATTTACTATTACTTTCACAGTAAGGGCATGTCCACACTAGTGAGAAGATTGACCCTCCAGAGGTCAATCATCTAGTGTTTGATTTAGCAGGTCTAGTGTAGTCCCGTAAATCAAACTCCAGGGGAAGCCCCTGCTGGGAGAGTAAGGGAAGCTTACAGGAGCATGTGGTCCCATCCTCCGCCTGCTGTGGGGACACTGCCACGGCTTGGCTTTTAAGGTAAGCCAACGCCAACTACACATTTTGCATAGCTGGAGTTGTGTACCTTAAACCAACCTACCTAGTCTAGTAAAGACCAGACCTAAGAATCTACAATAAATACACAATCTTAATCTTACAAGCATTTGTGATTCTCCTTTTACAATCTTGTTAAAACCTCTTACCAATTTTTTCAAGTCCTTAGGAGAAAGACATTTTTTTTCTGGTGATAGTCCTTTTGTGTATTAATTATTTTTATTAGGGAGTTAATTTTTATAGCAAGCCTTCTGCTTTCTCACCTGGGGGAAATACATCTACAAGGCCAAAGTGCCAAGATAAGCTTTATGAGTGTTAGAGAGGTAGCTCGATAAATATGCTGCCCCATTTCTGTTCCATGGATCATCTAATTCACTGAGACAGTTCTCTTTCCCAAGATAATATGATTTAACAGCATGTTGCTAGCAGACACTCCCCCAGTATGTGCATTTTCTCAGCATCAGCTCGCTCGTTTGCTGTGGTGAGTTACCCAGACTACATATCCTGTGCAACTTGTCCTTACTTTCTAATCTGATAAGACATGATGTTCAGAGTAACAGCCTAGCTGGTGCAGGTGACCTTGTGTATTGTACTCAAGGGAATTTTATACCTTGGCAACTGCCTACCCAAGTTCTGGAGGAAGAAAAAGGGAGAAACCAGGTTCTGACTAGTAACATCTAAGGCAACACTATCAATCACAGGAAAATTTGGACAACTCCAGTTAATTTTTGCCGAGAATGATAAAATGCTCCTTCAGCAAAGAAAATAAGAGGAAACTTCATCCCGGGCTCTTCTTGAAAAAGAAATCATGCTTTTGTTAAATCTTCAGAGCGTTTCATCAAACACAAATGAGGGAAATTGTATTTTACGCAAATAACTCTGTTCTTTCAGATAAGCAGGTAGCTAAGCCTACAATATTTGGGCTCAGCCGACAGTAAGTGAGCTAATTTTCTCCAGTTCTCAGCTTCTTCTAATAGAATGAAATTCAGTCCTGTGCAGAGGGACAGCATGAGACATTAGGTGTCTGGAAATGTGCAGATACCTGCTCACCTTCTACACCATTGTAAATCACCCTGAGGGAAGATTCCTGAAGCCTTTACTTGGGCAAACTCCCATTGCTTCCAGAAGGCGTTTTACCCAAATAAGTTCTGGTACAACGCCACAGGATTCAATTGCATGGGAAGAAGAGGAAAAGGAATTTGGCCCATTGGGTCTAAAAGGCTAACTGCTTCTTCCCGATTATTTCTTTTCTGCTTTGCTGCTGAATTATAGCTCTTCAAGTGAGGCTACCCTCTAGTTTCCAGCTTCTGAGCACTGAAACCATAAAGAGACACCCATAGGCTATCAGCATACAGTTATTTTTTTTTTTTATTTGACAGCAAGCAATTGTTCAGAAAGACCTTCTTCTTTGTTGCTTTCACTTCTGGATCTCAATTACAGTCCTATTCACCATAAATATTTTACCTGCTGCTCCTGCTTATTTGTTATTCATGTTCTGTGACTGGCGAGATGCATGGTAGCTGGCAGAGGGGAAAGTGAACAGACAATTCCTTCTTTTGTTAAATCATTCACGGATTTTTTTTCTTCTTCTTTTTATTTACTTAGTTGCAGAAAAGTCTCTATAGGCACGAAGACTGGAAATTAATATGCTCAGCAGAAAACAACATATTGCTCATCCCACTTTGACACATAAATACTGGCTAATACAAGGATAATAAAATTGTTCTTATTATTTCTTTTTATTACAGTAGTGCCTAGAGGCAATAAAAAAGATCAGGGGGCCTCATTGCACTGGCTTCTGAAGATCTTGCCAGAAAATGTATTTTGTTTCTCATAAAAAAATCCAAAGAAAACAAGCAACCACCACCAGTTATTTTCAGCATTTTGGGGAAGGAATTTTTGTTGAAACCTAAAAAGACGCCCACCCACTCCTTTTTTGTGTGTGTTTTGACAACTGAAAAGCCCCTTCCCCAAAGAAATGGGTTTCTTTTTTTTTATAAGAAACTGTAAATTGTCTGGTTTGGGAGATTGGGGATTTTTTTAAAATAAAATGCCTAAAAAAATGTTGCTGGAAAGGGAAATTTCCTTGTGACAATGTTTGTTAAGTCGACAAAGCTTTCATCATTAACAAAAGGTGCAGGCAAAACATTTTCAGCACTTTCACTCCCATATTGTGTATATTTAGAAACCCAAGGATCCTTCGGGTGAACATATTCTCTGACTCAGAGAAATGTCCTGTCAGTTATTAATATTGTTATTTACATAGAAACACCAAAGTATAAAGCATTGGACAATAAAGAAAAGGGTGGAGCCCATGCCCTAGAAGAACATCACATATTGCAGGAGTTAAAATGACAACACAAAGAGGGGTAGGGAAAAGGGTGAATGAGGGAGCAAGATTGTTTATAGCCTCCAGCTGGCTGGTAATTCTGAAGCTTATGGCTACCACACATCATCCTAATAGTTGCTGCATTTCATCACACTACATTTCAATGCGGGGGAAAGTATTCTTTCTAGAAGCTACATCTATACTACAATCCTCTTTCGCAAGAGGATATGCAAATGGAGCGCTCATTTGCATATATTGTGCTCTCATTTGCATTTCTTCTTGCAGAAGAGGATCGTGGTATAGACGTAGCCAGGAGAGAGAGAGAGAGAGAGTGACTTTGTAAAAAACTATGGAATTCAGTGGTCACTATGGCATAGGATTAGTAGCATTAACAAAGTCCCTAGGGGATTTCATGGGTCTTGTTTTATTATTTTTATTTGGGTTTTACTCATTTCCTCTCGTTTTGGTTTGGGATTTCAGGAGAGAAAAGGGGGTAGTGTTGGGGTTTCATGGCAGAAGAGGTGACAGTGTTGGGAGAGGCATTTGTATGGTGGAAAAGCTTCTTCTGGATTTGCATACTCTCTTCTGATAGTCAAGGCCGGCCCACAACATTTTGACACTTGAGGGGGGGAACTCAAATGACGTCCCCATTCCCCTTGCTTGGGCCAAAACTTTGAAAGGTCTCAATTCTCTGGGTCCTAGTGGCACCCCCGCACAGTCTGGCACCTGAGGTGGCTGCCTCAGTTTGCTTCATGGTAAGGCCAGCCCTGCTGATAGTTGTCAGTTACAGTTGCAGCTTGATCCATGAATTGCTTTGAAAACTACACTGTACTTCATATACATTTGTGGGACGTATAGTGTTCAAATGATAGATCCTTTGCCGAGCTATGGTGTCCTTTCTGGTGGCCATTCTCCAAAAAAAAAAAATCAAAAGGAGGGATCATTTAGACTGTTTCATAGCATCAGTCTCCCTTTGAAGAGACAATACAGGAAGAGAGCTAAAGAATCTTGCTCTGATTTGTTAGTGTTTGTGAACTTAATAGAATATTATTCCACTGAAGAGTTCCATTTGAAACTCACCAGCTTAGATTGTCCGAAGCCTTAGATTGACAGAAGATGAAAAGGTGGTTTGAGAAAGAAAAAGCTATTCATTTTCATCTCCTTTTGTGACAACCTTTTACTGTCCTGTTACTAAACAGATGTGTAGAAAGGAGTCCATATCCCAAGGGTTTTTACTACCATAAGAATTTGATATTGTCTGGTCTGTTAATATTATTAATACAGGTTGAATCTCTATTGTCCGGTACTCTCTGGTCTGGCAACATCCGTGGTCTGGCATGATTTTAGTTAGCTGATTGTCCACTTAGCATGGATGTGGCCAAGTTTCCCATGGTCCCATAAAGTCTATTTACAGGCACCAGTCCTGATTCTCAGTGTTCAGTGCTGTGATTTAGCTCTAATTTACCCCTAAATGTCTTCTAAGAGCCCAGCAATCAGTGGAAGTGTTGATGATGCTGCTAGACAATATTGATCTCCCACAATTCAGCAAATTCTCTGGTTCAGCACCAGTCAGGTCCCCAGAGTGCCGGACTAGAGAGGATCAACCTGTAGTTTGCTGCATGCTGATGTCCCATGTGGTCACTCCTATGGTGCACTAAACAGTCTTGTAAATGTGATTTGAAAGCAGCACTTTCTAAGTACTATTGACCAAAGCGCACTCTGGGACTTCAATGTACTTCAGTGTACTTCAATGTACTGTGGCAGTGTACGCACAGTAGCGATATTTTATATTAGTACAGCACCTTCTATCCAGCTCACAATAACTTTAATGGTAGAAACTTCACTTGGAGGTTGCAATGCGCAAAATATGATGCACTGTGGAAAACAAAGGAATGTTAAATAGAGTCTCTTATTATTAAAGCGATACCTAGAACCCCAAATCCAGACAAGGGCTCTGTTGTATTCAGCTTTGTACAAACATCTAGTAAGCGTCAGTCGCTGCTCTGAAGTAAGCGTCCCACATTATGGTGTTATGGCAAGGTACAGCTGATCCCTTCATTTCTTAGGATTCTCTCTGAGTTCTCCCACAACCTCCTCAGCTTTGGGAGCAGCAGCATGGGTAGCTCTGTGAGCTCTCCATGCTGAGGAATGTCAAAGCAGCACAACCAACTCTCTGGCCCTCCCCCTGCAGCAGCCGCCTGCTTGCCACTGTGTTCCTAGCCGGGCAGAACTGGACCATTCCAATGATTTGCTTTTCACATTGTCCCCCAACAGAGTAGCTCACTCTATTGTCAGACACATCTCGGAGCTTTGAAAGGGGAGGTGTGCAGGCCTGCAGGGCAGCAGAGATCACAGAACTCTGAGCAGAGCCACCAGAGCAGGTATTGTGGGATACTGGCAGAAGCCAGTTCTCTGAACAAAACAAACAGCAGAGTCCACACTGGCTCTTTGTCAACAATAAAGGGAGGGGAAAAGAAAAATGTCTCTGGACACTTTTTGTCACCAAAACTCGGTGTTTTTCCTGGAAAAAAGTCACATTGCAGAGAAAACACTTGCATGGTTTTGTCACTGAAACAGTGCCAGTATGGACAAGGCTTAAAAGTAAATAAGACAGACAAATGGTTGGGAGAAGAAACAGACTGGTGAAGTGAGTGGCCAAGATCATATGGCAGACTGGTAGCAGAGCTGAGATGAGCTGGTCAGTGGCTAAGCCACAGGACCACAGTGTCTCTACCTTCTGTTCTTCTCTGTTGTGTCCTTCCCATCACTAGTATAAAACTTCTCAGGGATCATTATGGAATGGGGTAAGGGGAGAGGAGAAGGAATAGTAGTTATGCCTTATTTGGGGGCTTCTTGAAATCAACGTTTATTTGTAGGGAGGAAAACAGAAAAAACAAAGTTACAGAGCAAGGACCATTGAAGGAGCCTGCACTGTACTAAAGTGTAGTGCTAACTAGACACAGGTGTAATGTGCATTCCAAGAGTAGGTGAGAATATGATTGATGGGCTAGGATAATGGTTCTGCAACTGTCTTCCTAGGGTGCAGTTTTGCATCTGTTAGCTAATTAGTCATTAATATTCATTTAAGCAGCAGCACTCCTGAGCCTGGAAAGACCATAAGAAAGGGAGGGGGTAGATTGTTAAGCATAGAAGAGGAGGCAGAATAAGACAAGTTCACACCAAGGAATTGTGTGGGGCATTATAGGAAGAACACACAGACTCTGACTAGTTTAACTGCATGTGTTTTATCATGACAATTACTGGATGTGGATGTGAGGTGCAGCCAATTGTCTCATTATGTTTACTGTATCTGACTGGAGCAGCTATTTCAGCTCCATCATCTCTCAGGAATCATTTCCAGGGTTGTATCTCAGGGCTTGTCTTTACTAGATGGTGGAGAAACGCTGCAGTGATCAATCCACCCACGGTAGATTTATCACATATGCTAAGATGTGATAAATCAACTTCTGAGTGCTCTCCTGTCAACTCCGGTACTCCACAAGGACGGGAAGAATAGCCGGAGCTGATGGGAGAGCAGCCCGCGTCAACCTTACCACACAGAAGACAGCACGGTACGTAAGTCAAGTTCAGCTACGCTATTTATGTAGCTGAAGTGGTGTAGATTAGATCAAGGAGGGGGTATAGTGTAGACCAGGCCGATGTTACAAAGTAGTTCTGCTTCTTTGCCTTGGATGTCTAATGGGATTTTCAATGCCCAACTTGCCTAAGTGCTTTTGAAAATCCCACTAAATGACTATTTGCATCTTTAGGCAGCAAGCAACACAATCTCATCCTATGTCCACATTCCTTTTGCTCACTGCCATCCTAATAAGCAGCATGTTAAAGTCAAGTTTATTGGCACAAGTCCATACACATCTCAGCAGTGATGTGTCTAAGCCCCTTTATGCACACATAACCCACCTACTTCTTCTTTGTTGGGATTAATGAATATTTAAATTACAGTTGTGTCAACCAAGATGGGACCAGTCTGTGCTCAGACATAAAAAAGGAAGTCTGCCCCCAAAAGCTTCCAGTCTAAAAAAGAAAAGATGTAATAGGGGTGTGGGATAAAATCCAACCTGGGTCAGGTCAGAATCTCTTCTAAGAGCCTTTCATAGGAGGAGAGAAGAAAACAATAGCACCATGCCCTCTTCCAACACCCAGCCCACGTGCTGGATTTCCAGAGTGCCACAAGGCCTTCTTGCAAAGAAGATTCTGTTCAACTTGTTCTCGCTGTCTGGTGCTTGTTGCACTTAACAGGCTTAGGGAGTTACAGTTTTCTCCCCAGACATGATCCATGCCAGTCCCAGTATTCATCTCCTGATACTGAGTGGGAAGAGGCAATTAGCAAAGTTTAGGGCCCAGGATCTCTGGATCTCCTCTCATTTACACTGGCTGAGTTCCAGTGGAGTGAAGATGACATGAGGAGAGAATTATGCCCTACGTTTACAGCCTGAAATCCATAGGCCAGTGCTCACCTCCATTCTGAGATACCCTTGCAGACGGCCTATTGATCCCATCACCCTAACCCTTCTTTGCTTGGGTTGTGAAGCTATGGAGCAGACAGCAATGCAATCATACTCTTCGCCTTTTCCCTACCAGCACCTCTACAGCTGTAGGGTTTGTGATCTAGAAACGAGTGTTGTTTTTCACCTCCACTATTCTCTTTTTATGAGGCTTGCAGCGTTGTGTGTGATTAAACTGAAGGGAAACAAGGAACACTGGTGAAACATCTTTTCCATCTCCATAATATCCTGAGCCTGCTAGGGTCATCCTTCAAGACCCCGTTTTGCTCTTGCATTTCCTGTTTGCTTTCCAAGTCGTTATTAGTATTCTCTCTCTCGTTTGTCTTCGGCACATGAATGCACAGCCCTGGAAAACATCTCTGTAGACTTAGGAGTGCGCCCTGCAATGTGCTCACTGTCATTCCTTTGCTGCCTTCTTCGAAGTGGCAGATGGGCAGATCTGGCTAATGATAGGACTGTACAGACATTAATGAATCAGCTTCTCTCATTCAATGCTCATTGAAGTTAGTGGGTGTCTTTCAATTGATATTAATGGGTTTCAAATAAGGCCCATAGGGCTTGTCTACATAGGACTTCACTGTGCAGCAGGCAAAGCTGTGAATCTACACTGCACTACAGATTGAACCGCTCTAGTCCGGCACTCCCTAATCTGGCAACCTCCGTGGTACGGCATGATTTTATTTAGCCTGATGTCCACTTATCATGGGGGAGGCCAGAGTTTCCCTGCAGTCCCTTTGTTTACAGCCACCAGTCCTGGCTCTCAGTGTTCAGTGCTGTGATTTAGCTGTAATTTACCCTTAAATGTCTTCTAAGAGCCCAGCAAGCAGTAGAAATGTTGGGGATGCTTCTGGACAATATTGACCTCCCATGGTTCAGCAAATTCTCTGGTTCAGCACCAGTCAGGTCCCCAGGATGCCCGACTAGAGAGGTTCAACCTGTAGTTCACTGCATGCTGATGTCCCATGTGGCCGCTCTTACGGTGCACTAAAAAGTCCTGTAGTGCACTCTGACGGCGGCTCTTTATGAGTAGTATTGCCAAAGTGCACTCTGGGACTTCAGTGTTCTGTGGCAGTGTGCCCATGGGATGCTAATGTGTAGCAAGCCAGTATGCTGTAGGTTTGCACCCAGATTCACTGCACAGTAACACCCTATGTTACCCCATAAAGCCCTAAGTCTCTTTAAACACCATTATAAGTGAATTTACTGTGATCCACATTTTACAGATAGAGAAACTTAAGAAGTTAAGTGCTGAACACACATGATTCTACTTATATTTAAAATTGCTCCTTCATTTACATGATGTCTCCTACTCAAATACTCACCAAATACTTTGCATACTTTATTACTTGTTCATAATCATTAGATCATAGAATGAGAACTTTACAGCAGGAACTATAACATGCTGAGCGAATCTATAGAACAGTATATTTTAAATTAAAAATGTTTTGATTTATTATTACAAAGAAAGGACCTCTCCAAACAGGCTTAACTGCTTAAACACAAAGAACACATCCAATCCATTCAGATAGATCATAAACATTAAAAACCTTTTAATAAAAACTTCACTCCTCTAGCAAAACAGGCCAAAACCTGTTGTGAGAAGAGTGAACTTTGATTACAGTTGTTTCAACTATATATGTAAAATAGCACAACAGGAAAGTGCAACCAAGAAAACCATGGCAACCGTTTCATAGTACACAGCAGTTCTGAGTAATGTTCAAAGAAGAAGCAGAGAAATATAGCAGAGATTCCAGTGAGGAATGATTTAAGAATTTGGAGCCTGCTTACAAAGGCCACTGGCCTACAGAGATGTACACACATGCTTATCTTTATGCCTGTGGGCAGTTCTCCTCACTCACTGGTGCTCTTTGTAGTTTTAGGACCTACCGTCCAGGACTTGTAAAATGTACCAAGGCAATTTGAGTGCCCGTTTTTTTTTTATCGACTTGTTCACATGATAGAACCTCTGGCAGAATGGCAACCCTTGCTATTGTGTAAGGGGCCTGGGTTCAAGGCATCCTGGTGGGAAAGAATGCCACCTATTGACACCCGGGCCCGGCTTCTGGCAGCTCATGGGCTGGCCCAGCCTGCAGGAAAAGGCAGGGCAATGGTCTCTATTTCCATAGCTTTAGTTTCGTCAGCAAAAAGGGAATTTAACTGAAAAAACCCCCAATCTGTTCATTTCTAAATTTATTTCTAAATAGCATAACAATTTACACAGGAGGGGTCAACATTGCTTTTGTCATAAGTTCCTCGTAGGAAGCAGTGTGGAGCTCTGCTTGTCCAGGAGCAGATCAGGAAGGAGATTGTGATCCAGGCTCCAGGTGGGGGAAGCACCCAATGCTTAATCCTTAATACCCGCTACAAATTACTTCTACTCTGAGTCCCATCTTCGCTATTGGGAAGCTCGACAGTGTGGCGATCAATCTTTTGGAGTTCAATTTAGCAGATCTAGTAAAGACCCACTAAATCAAATGCAGAGAGCAATCCCATCGATACCAGTACTCCTTGATTTGTGAGGAGTAAGGGAAGTCCAGGGGAGCATTTGCTCCCCTCAACCTCCCAATGTGGAGACGGTCAAATTAAAGTACTGTATGTCAGCTTCAGTGACATAGTTAAAGTAGCTGGAGTTGCATAAGTATACTGAAACAAGAGGAAAAGAGAATCTTTACTCTTGTTTTCTGCCCATGATTGCTCACCCACATGCTTGGAAATGGTATAGCAACCACACTCCCTGCTGTTCTACAGTGGATAGCTGGTGCAAGGGCTTAAGGGGCCAATTTATATTCCCTTACTACCTAGGCACAGATTACATATTGTGTAATCTGTGCCTATTGTTTTCTCATCAATACTTATACATAATACCTACAAGGAAACATTCCATTACACAGCACCTCCTTTTCCCCCAACTCACTCCTTTAACTCTTCTGCAGCTTCCTAAACTCAAGATTTCCAAAGTCTGAGGCTTTTAAAAAGTGTTTTTTTTTTTAAATAAATGCTACAGGATGGGAGATAATGTTTTACTCTGTAAATATTTCTAGGATTCATATAATCAGTGTGAGCAGCTCATTAAAATGCACAGTGCATGCAACATTGGGATGGTGGCTTGGCTCAGAATGGAAACCGCAAGCTGATTAAAATAAAACAGAAAGGAAAAAAATATGGGTAAAAGAGCAGCATCTACTATTAACTGACACCATAATTAAGAATTTAAGACCGAGGTCATGGGGCCTTCACCCCGATCTTAGCTGAACAGATTAACTGATAAACGCATCTACTGTCTCCTTCAGCCTTTACATTTTCAGCAGAGATTTCTTCTATATATAGTATCAATGGCTACAAAGAAATGAATTCCACTATCAGCTACTTTGAGAAAGTTTTTTCACTCTGTATTATCTGACAACTCTACCAGAATTAATAGAAGATTGAGTCATCTAAAAGTCCTCTAGCGTGTGCACGCCAGAGATAAATAATCCCTTTCATTTGACACGTTTGTTTCTTTTCTGTTTCTAAATAATATATTGACTCTTTGGAGCAGGACATATTATTCAGTTATTCAGATAGCAAAGTGTCAGGTGCCCTTATTAAAACCTAGATAGACAGCTCAATCGATAGATCAGCTGGTCTGTTTTCTTAAAATAACAATACATTTTCTCAGCTACGGCAATATGCTTCGGGTTCTGAATACTCTGAATGACAAGTATGTCATTCAACTCATCTGATGAAGTAGGTTTTGCCCACGAAATCTCATGGTTCTCTATATTTTTGTTAATCTCTAAGGTGCCACCAAACTGCTCATTTTTAAAGTTACAGACTAACATGGCTACCCCTCCGATACTTTTTAATATGTTGCTGACATGCATCACCTGAAATCAAGAAGAAAGGTATACATAAAAAACTAACACTCACTGAGAAGAAACAATAATGGAGGGAGGAAGGATACTCCCAAAATGGAAGTTCATATTAATTACTCTGATCTCCTAGCTGAAGTAAAATCAGGCTCAGTGAGTTTGCAGACAAATTTAAAAGAATGACATACTGGTAAAATTACAATAACGTTAAATTGTAATGAAATTAGGAAATGCTTGTGAAATGATTTCTTTAAGCATGCTATAATCACAGGCTGTTCAGGAATGCACCTCTGAACATTGTAATTGACATCGCAAACTTCTCCTCGCCAGTCTGTGTGGGAACAGCAGTACCACTAAGGTTAATTGAAATTTAAAAAAAAGATCAAAGCAAGGTGCTGCATTACAACTTAATAAGTATGCAACAGCTGCATGGTTTGAGGACCAAAGAGAACCAGCAGATGACAACTGCCCTGTGCCATGGCAGGGCTGAATTCTTATAAATGGATTTAACTTCTACGACCTGCACTAGAATTTAAATTAAATTAAATATTGACCAAGGAAGAGATTACTGCCAGTTTCAGGGTGAAAAGCTTCAATTAAGAGAAAACAGGAGTCCTTGAAAATAACATGCTGTTACCTCCAGAGGCACAGTAAAAGGCAGCTTTTGGAAAGAAAGAAAGAAAGAAAGAAAGAAAGAAAGAAAGAAAGAAAGAAAGAAAGAAAGAAAGAAAGAAAGAAAGAAAGAAAGAAAGAAAGAAAGAAAGAAAGAACATCATGGGCACAGGCACTAAAATCTGGTCTCCCACTCGCATGTGCCCCTAGTCCTCAGATAACACAGTGCCAAACACACAGATGACAAATTAGAGATTTCTAAGCAGGTACAATGGGGTTATTTTATGGTGGAAAGCATGTTTTATACTAAAGCATATTTATGACTAAATCACTGCTTCCTCCCCTCCCCACCTCCCCATTGCTTACAGTTTGAGAAGCATGGCCTCTTTCCTTTCTTTATTTTAAACATCAAGCCCAAGAGATTTTTTTGTTGTGAAATGTGCATGCAGCCTCGAATGGAAAATGTACCTTCCTAGCAAGGAAAATTGAGGCTTCTGGTTTTCAAAACTGAAAGATAGGAAATATATTCCTCTTCGTAGCTCCTCAAATTCATCACCATCTTGCAACTTGCTGCATGATGCACTTTGTCTTTCAGGTGTCTGATCAATAATGCTGAAGGGGCTGAAAGCAGGGCCAGATGAAATGTACAATGCTTGTCACTTGAAATTCTCTCAGTGCAGAGGCATGTGCAGGGATACAAAACTACCTCATCATATTCTAGTCCTTGATTCCATTGAAGCGCTTCCTTTTTACAATCTCATTCTGCTCGGGAAAAGGACAGTTAATATGACACCTTTGGTGTCCCCTATTCATTTTCCTTAGCGACTTTCAAATCAAAATTGACTCCATTAGGAAACTGGAACAAGATGAACTTTAACCAGAAATGCTGCAAATTCAGCCTGGCCTACAAATCGTCTAACAAAACCCTTTCTGCTTCATCTGTTATCACCAAAACAGATCTTTGGAGATCAATACTGCTGACGACAGTTTGGCTGCTTGGGGCATGAGGTAAAAGAGAACTGAATTTGCTCTCAGAAAAAAAAATGAATATCACATTCAGAATAAGGAGATGCTTGGGAGATTAAGACTGGCATTATCTTGTGAAAAACTCAATTTAACATTTCTTATATTGACAGTACACTGTAATCAAACTTTTTTCTGAATAATTATTAAATCAATAATACTTTTGCTTTTCCCCTTTTTTGAATAACTAGGTAATGCTGCATTAGCTACTATTGAGGGAAAATGTTCCTTAACAAAATGCCTATTTATCTTTACTGAGTTTAGTCCGGGGTGGGCAAATACTGGCCCACTAGCTGCAGCTGGTCTGCCAAGATTAGCTCCCGATGGCTGTCACTGCTTTATTTACCTACACCTCTGCAGGTAGGGATGTTTGCAGATCCTGTTGGCCACGGATCACCATATCCAGACAATGGGAGCCACAGGAAGTGGCTTTCTTTCTTTCTTTCTTTCTTTCTTT
Source organism: Pelodiscus sinensis (assembly GCF_052426305.1). Taxonomy (NCBI): domain Eukaryota; kingdom Metazoa; phylum Chordata; order Testudines; family Trionychidae; genus Pelodiscus; species Pelodiscus sinensis. The sequence goes on from NC_143078.1 coordinate 3,342,013, forward strand.
CTTTCTTTCTTTCTTTCTTTCTTTCTTTCTTTCTTTCTTTCTTTCTTTCTTTCTTTCTTTCTTTCTTTCTTTCTTTCTTTCTTTCTTTCTTTCTTTCTTTCTTTCTTCTGGGAACAGCAATGTGCAGGAAAATATAGAGGCAATGGCCCACCAGGGGCTAACCCTATTGAACCACTGCCATTTTATTGCCCACCTCTGGTTTAATGCAGTATAGCAAACAGTTACTGTCATTAACCTATGAACTGTGCATGACATGAAGCGGTACATGACTAATGGTTTATAAAAAGTGATGGGGGGGTTCAATTTTCTTTTGTTACTTGCTATGGTATTTCTGATATCCTATGGTCCATGCAAAGATTTCTGCACCCAGCATCAAGGGAGAGTTTTCCGATTGTATCTTGAAAAAATACATTAGCTGGCAGAGATGAAATAACAGTTTTTCTACTACCTGTATGGTTTTTGAGACGTTTTGTTTTGTTTTTGTAACTTTAACTTCTTTATATTCGGTTAGATTTGCAAGTGTTAATAGATAGTGTTTATTTTAGCCCCGTTTCAGCAAAACATTTAAGGAAGTATGTCCTTAACTTTGAAATCAACAGGAATTAAGTATGTGATTACGGTTAGAAATGTGCTTAAGTGAATCAGGGCCTTTGTTCCCTGAACCACTTCCCCATTTCCTTTGACACCTGCATGGTGGTAGGAATGGAAGCTCATTTTCCAGTTGGAGATACACTTTTTTTAACAATGTAAAGAGTAAGGAAATAATTGACTGGCGATCTGCAGTGTGGGCCAAGTTACAATTACGAGAGGTGATGAAATTGTAATTTCCTGAGTCAAGGTGGATGGGATAGCAGAAGGGTGGGAAATACAGCTATTAATAAAGTGTGAACAAAGAGGTTCTCCTCTCTGTTCTTTCAATGGAAATAGAATGTGACATAATGTTCATCTGAAGAACCATTTTCCCTCTGTATCCTCATGCTGGCAGCAGGACTACGGGATGAAACACTATATGTGGTAGACCACCCTGTCTGTGCAATGGCTTTGCAAATGGACATTTCTCATTGCAGGGAGAGGGATTTCCTTGAACTCTCATCCTAGTCCCTTTTCTCTAATAATACTTCTGCTGCTCCTTTTAATGAATAGCCATAGAGAACATTGGGATTAGTTTAGGGCCAGGTGCTTTAGCTTCCTGACCTACTTTCCTCACCAATGAAATTATGTTTTTAGTTGCCACTGCAGCTCAAGGCCTGAAAGTTACTCAAACTGAGACCATCTGTCCTTAATAGCCTCTAGGCCAAGAAGCTGAGCTGATCCATGAAAAAGATGCGGAGCCACTGTATGCATACATTAAATATTCCGATGGTACCTCAGTGTATTAAATAACTTACTCTCTTTGCATACACATTTCTCATTTTGTTTCACCAGCTCATGCTGGCATTCTGCATAATAGCAACACTCCATGGTATTCGTTGTTAAGAGAGGCATGAAAGTTAGCCTTTATTTGGGTTTCCATGTGGAAACATAGGGATTGCCCAGTGAAGTCAGTCTTAGGGTCTATCTACTCCACTATCTGGTCTCTGACCAGGATTAGTTCTGGCTGCTTAGTGGAAGATGTAAGAATCCTGCTGTGAGTCATTATGGAATAATCTGTCCATAAAGGAAGTCTCTTCCTAATCCTACCAGCTACAGGTCAGGCCTATACCCAGAAACATGAAGATTTACATCCCTTCCAAAGGATTATCAGTCTTTTACAACAGTCTAATGTAAATATGAATGTTCTCAATATTCATGTAAAGCATGTCCTTTTTAAAAATCCATAATAAGCTCTTCTTCTCAGAGATGCATTGCGACCATGAGTTCCCCAGGCTAATTGCAAATGGGATACAAATATTTCCTTTTTTTGTTTGTTTTAAATGTCCTGTTTCTCAATTTATTGCAGTTCACTCATTATTATGTGTGTTGGCAACTAGTAGCACCTGACTTATCCACCTTTCTTTATGCTACTCATTTTAGCTGGTCTCCTCGTTTTCCTTTCTTCTCCAAACAACACAATCTCAATCTTTTGTGTTACACTAGGGCCGTGTCCAGACTCAGGGGTTTTTTCGAGAAAAGTAGCCTTTTCCCGAAAAAACTTCCCCTGCGTCCAGACTCAAGCCGCGTTCTTTCGAAATAATTTTGAAAGAACGTGGCTTTTCTTTCGATGGCGGTAAACCTCGTTTCACGAGGAAGAACGCCTTCTTTCGAAAGTTCCTCTTTCGAAAGAAGGTGTTCTTCAATGTAAAGAGGCCATCTTCGAAAGAGAGCATCCAGACTCGCTGGGTGCTCTCTTTCGAAAAAGCGGATTTCTCTTTCGAAAGATCCGCCTGCAGTCTAGACGCGATCTTTTGAAAGAGGCTCTTTCGAAAGAAGCCTGCAGTCTAGACATAGCCTAAGGTGATAACAAAGAGGACTGAATGGATCATGAAGATTGTACTATCTTCTTATTCCTATAGTTGTTTCATCTAGGTCATGGACAAGAAGCTGAGGAGATAAAGTTTGAGGAGTTCTGTATTACGCCCACTTTACACCTGTGATGCAAATGAATTCAGTCTCTAGGGTTAGTAATCCAATTCCTTTCACAGTGCAAATTATAAAAATGAATGAAACTTAAATAGCATAATTACCTGGAAAATCACTGTTAATGAATTGCTGACCATACCTTCCCAAAGAATCACATGACCAATTTTCGAGACAGGCATCAAAGTTTATCTGTTGTGCCTGCATTTATGACTTCTCATCCTCCTGTCAGATTGCCTGATATTTCAAAGGAATATCTAATAAGGGGTACAGCCTCCATGCAAATATTTAAAATAAGACATGCCGGGGGAAAACCCCACAACTTCAAAACCAAGCCAAACATTTCCAAAGTTGGCTTCACACTCAAGGAGCTACACAGCTCAGAACAAGGCAGAAAATAAGTATATTTAATGTGAAAAGAATTCTTGCATGAAATGGGCTCTGTACTTCTGCTGCCATGGTTGATTTGCGGTTTAGCTTTGTCACTCGACAGCCTGTTGTTGATTCCTTTGCTTGTAATGCACGCTGGATGTTGAATTGCTGGGGCATTCATTGGCACATCTCATTCTTTTCAGGATCAATATATTTTAAAAGGAGACCCAAACCCCACCCGCATCCAATTACCCCAAATCTGTGTCCTTAGGAATCTGAGGTTTTTGTGCCACTTGAGTCAAGCTGGCCCTGAAAGGCTAGGCATTTGACCTGCAGTGATAATGATAACGAGGAGTCCCATGGCACCTTATAGACTAACAGATGTATTGGAGCATAAGCTTTCGTGGGCAAAGACCCACTTTGTCAGATGCATGTAGTGGAAATTTCCAGAGGCAGGTATAAATATGCAGGCCAGAATCAGGCTGGAGATAACGAGGTTAATTCAGTCAGGGAGGATGAGGCCCACTTCTAGCAGCTGATGTGGAGGTGTGAACACCAAGAGAGGAGAAACTGCTTTAGTAGTTGGCTAGGCACTCACAGTCTTTGTTTAATCCTAAAGTGATGGTGTCAAACTTGCAGATGAACTGTAGCTCAGCAGTTTCTCTTTGAAGTCTGGTCTTGAAGTTTTTTTGCTGCAGGATGGCTACCTTTAAATCTGCTACTGTGTGTCCAGGGAGATTGGAGTGTTCTCCTACAGCATTCGTTCCCAAACTTTTTGGTATCATGACTCCTTTTTGATTTTTGAGAAACCTTCATGCCCCCCTCCCTCCATAGCAACAAAACTGGTTGACCAAAAGAAAAAAAAAGAAAAGGAACTGACCAGGGTTGAAAAACAAAATAGCAGCTAGGGAGGGGATTAATGGGGGACGGGGGGAGCTGGGTTGCCTCGCGCCCCCCCCCGAAATGTCTTCATGCCCCCCCCAGGAGGGCACGCTCCCCAGTTTGGGAACCCATGTCCTACAGGTTTTGTATATTACCATTCCTAATATCTAATTTGTGTCCGTTTATTCTTTTACGTAGGGACTGTCCAGTTTGGCCGATGTGTATAGCCATGGGGCATTGCTGGCATAGGATGGCCTATATTACATTGGTAGATGTGCAGGTGAATGAACCTGTGATGGTGTGGATGATTTGGTTAGGTCTTGTGATGGTGTCGCTGGTGTAGGTATGTGGGCAGAGTTGGCACCGAGGTTTGTTGCAGGGATTGGTTCCGGAGCTAGAGTTACTAATGAGGACAATCCAACCAGGGTGTCTGTGGCCCACTCCCAACAGTGGAGGAGAAGGTGAGAAGACCCAAGGGGGGAGATGACTTTCTGAAGTAAGCCAGTCCCTTCCCATCCCTACTCCGACCCAGAGTGACCGTGTCCAGTTTGCATGTGAATTCCAGCTCTGCCCTTTCACGCGACAGTCTGGTTTTGAGGGCATTTTGCTCAAGTGTGGCAACTTTCAGCTCTGTTATTGAGTGCCTAGAGGGGCTGAACTGCTCTCCTACTGGTTTTTGAATGTGACTGGTCTTGGTGTCCATTTTGCTCTGTATTTATACGATGGTCCTGGGCGTAAGGTAGCCTGGCTGGGAGGCTTTGCCTTCCCAAACCGTCAGGTGTAGTCCCTCCCATAGTGCCTGCTGCAGTTGTGGTGCGGAGTATTGCTGCCCCCAAGGTCTGCCTTCTCTGGTGCTCCGGGGACCGGGGAGGCTGGAACCACGTGGCCTTCTCCCTCCCCGGTACTCAGGCGGCTGGGAAATCTGGGACACACATACTTGCCTCCTCCCTTCTCCTCCCCTCCTGTGGTGGGGGGGGGCATACTGCCCCACTTCATCCCCTCCCTATGGGTGGGGCGGGGCCTCATCAGAGGGGGCAGGGCTGAAGGTGGGGCTGGGGGCCTGCTTCCCCCCGCCCTATCTGCACCGACCGCCCATGATGATGCTTTACAAAGGGATACTCAAAAGTGCACATTTTCAGCCTAACTCTGCTCCCATTGAGTAGTTGTGAAAATCCCATCCGACATTTTTAAAACACCATAAACACTGTTAACCTAATAACCTCCCTACCCCCACCTCAAAACCTCTCCAAGTTGCATAAACATTATGAGGGGCATTTTACGGAAGGTGAAATGGAGTCAGAGACTAAAAATATCTTGTTCCAGGCCACAGAGCCAATCAATAATGGATCCCGGGTTAGAAATCAAGTCTTCCTAATCCCTAACTCTGTGTTCATTCCATTAGAATGCACTGCCTTGATAGCTCCAGAGCCCCCTCTGGCTTCCCAGCTTACGTAACTATGGTCAATGATCAATGGCATATAAACCTTTGTTTCATGCATATAAACTTTTGTTTGTTTCATGCATATAAACCTTTGTTTGCATGAAGATTTGGAATGAGCTTCAGCCATGCAGCTCTCCACTGCCAGCCCCACAGCCCCTCTTGACTGTGTAGCAGGCCGGAGCATGAAAGTGAACAAAGGATAAGTTGGGATGAGCAGTGGCCAGGGAGGAAAAGTGATGTGTAAGCAAGATCTGGCTGTGAACCATGGTCAGACCTTCCCAGCTAGAGGTAGGATCCCCAGGACACAGGCCCTACACTTGTGGAATTAGAGAAACTAGAAATTTGCAAGTAAAGGACCAAACTCTCTGCTTAAGTCAAGAAAGAGAGTTTAGCTTAGAAGGGGGATCTTTAATGAACGTCCTAAACAAAAGACCTGGAAAAAATGTTGTGGCTTTTAATAGCCAGTTCACAGGGGAGGCAACAAGAATGATTTGCCATTGTTTTTGGCCTGAGATTAGAAGTGACATGGACATTATTTCACTGGAGGTTCAAAGAGACATTAACATGATTGCATGGAATTGGCCCTGTTAAATGGAAGGACATTAGCTCCTCAAAGCTGTCATGTTCAATATACATGGGTTGTGCAAATGCAGCTGAATCATTCTGGCTGATTTTTCGAGCTCCTTTTTTCTTCATTCAGGTCAAAACATTGCATGGTCATTGATAACAAAACTTAATATAAAAAAGGACCTTTAGCACTTGGGAAGCTACCTACTAATTCCATACTTTAGCTATTCTGTCTTATTCATGCAAGAAGTTTGCAAAATCATATTCCATTGTATGGTACATTATTCTTCTATCCTTATTGTCTTGAAAGCTGCAATTAAAGGAAGTGGTGGAGATATTCTCTTGATTCTACAATACACAGCAACAGCAATACACAGCAATACACAGCAATGCAGAAACTCTCAGAGAGCTGTTAATGCCAGTCATAGAATCATAGAATATTAGAACTGGAAGGGACATTGAAAGATCATCAAATCCAGTCCTCTGCACTCATGGCAGGACCAAGCACTGTCTAGATCATCCCTGACAGGTGTCTGTCCAACCTGCTTTTAAATATCTCTAGTGATGGAGATTCCACAACCTCCCTTGGCAATTTATTCCAGTGCTTAATGCCAATCTATACCACTCATACTAGTTCATTTGAAGTATCACAGCTTATGTGTTTCAGTCATCCATTGGAAGTGTGAAACCCTTCATATGTTCTGTTTGAAAACCATGAGGTTTTGCATCAGAGGGTAGGAAATGCTTTACCACTTTTTTAATGTACCTGACAGATGCAACATAAAAGCATAGAATCATAGAACACTAGAACTGGAAGGGACCTCAAGAGAGCATCAAGTCCAGTCCCCTGCCCTCATGGCAGGACCAAGCACCGTCTAGATCATCCCTCACAGGTGTCTATCTAACTTGCTCTTAAATATCTCCAGTGATGGAGATTCCACAACCTCCCTTGGCAATTTATTCCAGTGCTTAACCACCCTGACATTAACACGATTAGAAGTTTTTCCTAATGTGCAACCTAAACCAACTTTGCTGCAGTTTAAGCCCATTGCTTATTGTCCTATCACCAGAGGTCAAGGAGAACAATTTTTCTCCCTCCTCCTTGTAACACCCTTTTAGGTACTTGAAAACTCCCCTCTCAGTCTTCTCTTTTCTAAACTAAACAAGCCCACTTCTTTCAGTCTTCCCTCACAGCTCATGTTTTCTAGCCCTTTAATCATGTTTGTTCCTTTTCTCTGGACCCTCTTCAATTTCTCCACATCTTTCCTGAAATGCAGCACCCAGAGCTGGACACAATACTCCAATTGAGGCTTACTGGTTATCTTGAGAGACTAGGAACCAGACATTTCTGAGTTCTAATGTCGCTGTTAACATTGGTTTGCGATGCAACCTTCAGTAAATCCATTAAACTCTCTCTGGGCCACACATCGAGGTGCAGTACTCTCTAAGGAACCCTATTGCCAGCAGCTTTGGAATAAGAGGGTATTTACTCTGAGCAAAGCTGTCGTTCCATATCTGTTCACCCCGTGCCAAATTTATGCACAAGTTAAGCAACTTACATCTTAGGGCTTCAGATTACCTGAGGGCCTCTCACTACAAAAAAATTACTAGTTTTTAGTTGCATCCTCGCCTAAGTACTGGTATATATGCAAATATGAAACTTTAGTATTTTTATTTTCATTGTCCTTTCTGTTAAAATACTACGCATTTTTTAGTAATGCTGTGAGGCCTGTTAAACTTGACATAGCATGTCTTAATCCGACCCTGTGTTCACCAGAGGATCTTATAGTGCCATCAATGGATCCCATAGAATTCCCTTTCTTTGGGTTTTCTGACTCATCCTACAAACCTCAATATCAGAGACGTGGCTTACTGTTAAATGTTGTAGAATGGTCTAATGAAAACACTTTTCTAAGTTATCATTTTTATTCCACTGTGTAGGACTTTTGCTTGACTGTTGTAAGGATTCGGTAGTTAATAATTGTACTGTTCCTGGAAGATATAAAGAGCAGGGTGGTAAGCTCCTTGGGGCAGGGGCTGCTGATTACCATATATTTGTCCAGCATCTAGCACAACCTGATAGAGATCTCTAAGGGCATGTCTACACTAGGAAATTATTTTGAAATAATCTATTTTCCACATTACAGGGAAGCCTTGATATTAATCTGAGGAAGGCTCTCTTAATGTGGATACACTACCTTGACTTAGAGCCCCAGGAAGCACTGGGGAGTAATTACTTCAAATTACTCTGGGAAGTAGGTATTTCGAAATAGCAGCAGTGGTGCGACCACACTGCCGCTATTTTGAAATAACTAATTTTGAAATAAGCATTAAGAACATAAGAACATGAGAGTGGCCATACTGGGTCAGACCAAATGTCCATCTAGCCCAGTATCCTGTCTGCCCACAGTGGCCAATGCCAGATGCCCCAGAGGGAGTGAACACAACAGGTAATCCTCACATGATCCTTCTCCTGTCACCCATTTCCAGACAAACAGAGGCTAGGGACACCATTCCTACCCATTCTGGCTAATAGCCATTGATGTACCTAACCTCCATGAATTTATCTAGTTCTTTTTTGAATCCTATTAAACTCCTAGTCTTCACAACATCCTCTGGCAAGGGGTTCCACAGGTTGACTGTGCGCTGAGTGAAGAAAAACTTCTTTTTTGTTTGTTTTAAACCTGCTGCCTATTACTTTCATTTGGTGAGCCCTAGAGTTATTCTTCATGGAAAGCAGGAGTTATTATTTTGAAACAACCAGCCTGTTATATCCAAATAATGGGCTTGGTGGTGTGGACGCTCCGCTTGCTATTTCGAAATAAAAGGAATTATTTTGAAATAACTCCCTAGTATAGACCAGGGCCTAGTGCTAAGCAACAATAGATTGCCATGCCAACCCTAGGAAAAACCCTTCTATTCATCCCATGCAGAAGGCTGAGCTACTACATACACATACCCATCAAAGCATTCAATTAAAACCAAGCCTATTAGCCTGAGAAAATGCCCACTGTCATTCATTAAAAACTTCCCATTAGTGTCAGTAGACTTTGGAGCAGACTGCCCTTGGATGGAACGCTAGCAAAATGGTTAATGCACTTCTAAATATACGTCCCTAGAGTTAAGGTGATATGCTCGTTGCATCCCACATTAACATGCTCACCCTCGTTTTTTAAATCCATGGTTTCTTAATCATGAACTCTCCAATATTTATACCCAGCTAACAAATAACTGGTCTGTAAACTGTTATGGGCTGCTGCTGGTTAAAAACCTATTTTTAAGTGCAGGGGGAAAACTGAAAGAAAATGGCTTTGTCTTTAATTTTTCTCATGACAGGTGCAGCTATTTCTCTGATGGAATAGCTTCAAACAGCCCAGAGAACATGTGACTTCACCTCTGTGAAAGAGGGTGGATTTTGAGCAGACAATACCTTAATTAGCGTTCAATGTTCCAGGCATGATGGCAAAGGAAGGGCGAAATTCCATTTCTTATTTCTTCTGCACCTGAAGGAAATGAATGAGGATTAATTGTACAATAAGGATAGCTAATGGAGCTTAAACTTAGATTTTAAAGTTTTAATTGTTTCTAAATCCTAACATAAATTCATTAGTTTATGATATTAAAGCTCAATTTCTTGCCTCTTGCCCCCCCCCCCCAAAAAGTAGGTCATCATTTTAAATGTCTACAGTGACTAATCAACTTTTGAAGGTAGTGCTACTGTTGGTAGTCACATCCGTTACGGCTCTGGTGATATTCTTAACTATGGTCCTTCTTTTGATGCCATTAATTGTTCTTAATATTTATGAGTGTCATCAACATAACAATCATTTTCTTTTTTTAAAAGATTTTCTTTCCCACTGAGTCATTACTTTAATTTCACACATTTGGTCCATATGTCACTTTTTGTTTCCTGGATAAGCTAAGCTGGCCATAAGCAAACAAGTTTATGCTACTCTTAGCTCCCTTTAGTTAGGGGTTAGGTTTGTATTGTGGGTGGTTCAATGGCTTATGCTATTTGCTATCTGTCTGATATGTGCCAAAACTTTTAGCAATTTAAAGTTGGGAAGGTAGAATTACAGACTTCCATTGAAACTTAACAGCTGGGAAATCATTTCTAAAACCGAAAACTCCAGGATTAAAAACAGCCGTGTAGAAAAAAAAGTGCCTTTCATTTTGCAAAAGAAAAAAAAATATTCTTCATAACACTCGATTCTTCAATTTAGTCCTTTATGTCAGCTAACCCTAGGCTTCCTCGCTTAGAAGAATGGTTGGCTGTGTTCTTCAGTCTATATAATGTATCTGTCATTTAATTTAGTGCCGCTAAAGAAAAGCATTGTAAGCGATTTAACATATCAGAAGGTTGAAGTAGGACAATGGTATTTGAGAGACTTGAATATAAAGAAACCGGCGGAGACAGCAGGAGGTTGCATTACGTGAATATTTTTTCATTCAGGGTATTCATAGCTAGTAATTGAAGTTAGCTCTTAGAGCCATTTGGTCTTCTAAGAAGGGCTTAAGAAACCAACACACGGTGAAATGAATGGATGGCAAGGCGACCGTTTTTCAAGGAGAAGATCTATGAAGATTCAAGTAGGGTGAAGGGCAGAAACGGGGAGAAAGAGGAGCAAAATTATACCCCATTGCTGAGGGGTGGGAAGATGATGAGACAGATCCTGTTGTGACAGATCTCCATATGATATCAACTGAGCCTGGTTCCACCGATACCAAATGAGTTTTACATCAGCTGAGAATATGTCCTGTGACAGAAAACGGCAAGCAAGTAGAATGGAAAAGAGCAACCTCATCAAAATCTTCTCATTGCCTTTGTAGAGGCTTCATTACTGGTGCACCTGCTAATGTCTCTACTCTGTAGTTAAGGGTCTTCAGCTTTTTGATTACAATCCTCTATTTTTAGAGTCTGTGCGTGTTGTGCAGAGAGAGATGATCATCAGAGGACGCTGCTGGGAGAGCTATTTTTAGACTGAGTCATTTGATGAGCTGTTCAGCACCTTATTTATTGCTACCTCCAGCTGCAGGAGTTCAAGGGGTATCCAGACAGCTTCACCATTGAAACCAAAACTCCACGGCAGTGACCTCTATCTGGTAACAATGTCTTAGTGAAAGGGGGGTAAAACAACAGCATATCAAAACAGCCACGCTTGATAGTTGCTAAGAAGGATGAATGGCATACAACCCCTGTTATCACTTACAGCAGCATTATTTCTTCTACACAGCAGCATTATTTCGGAATAACATTCGTTATTCCGAAATAACGATGCGAGCATCCACACAGCTAGCCTGTTATTTCAAAATAACCTATTTCAGAGTATTTCTTCTGGAATAGCTTATCCCGAAATAATCGTGCAGTATAGACGTAGCCAAAGAATGAAGCTGTGATGGATAATAATTGTTCTGGGATCTGAGCCCCTCCAGGTCTGGGTCTCCTGCTTCTGTTGCAAACTGAAAGCAGGTAAAGACACGTATCTCTTTTGTGGCTCTTCAGTATATGAGACATTTGCTTTTCTGACTGGTGGATTGTTTTTGCACCTTTTAAAATTACTAACAGCTCTGATGTGTGTGCTGCTTTCTTTGGAGTTTTGGGTGTTCTGCGTACACACTCTAACTTGCGAGGAGTCATTTTCTTGTCGTGTGAGTGGAGGATGAAGAGGAGTGGAAGGGACTAGCTGTGATTGGTCTTTAAGATATCAAAATCAGGCCCAAAGGGACAGAAAGGACCTGCTTGCAGGTGCATCTTCCTAGAAAGTGTAGAATTGCTCCGTACACTCTATGATCCATTGCTTTGTCCAGTCCATTCCTCTAAGATTACATTCCTGACATCCTAGAACTCTGAAGTCTTCAAGCAACTTGGTCTAGAAGAGAGACACGCCCATGACTGATGGGACAGGAATTAGACTTGTTCACCTCCTACTCTGCTACTGTGGGACGCAGCTACCTCTCCTGTTAAATCAGTGTTCAAGTGAATATAAAGAAGAGAGCTCAGGTATTAAGCAGCAAATAGCTGGTGAGATGGGGTCATGTCTATACAGACTTGAGACCACTGTGAGTAACAGAATGCCACAGGCTCAACTGCCCATAGTGTGACAATGACACACAATCACATACCTCATTCTCAATGGATGAGTGTTCCCTGTAAGCTGAGCTCTTAGGCAGCAACCCAGGAGTGATTCAAATGCCCCCCTGATGATTCGAGTGCACGCAGTGCCAACAGCCAGTAGCAGGAGTTCCTGCTGGGGGTGCACATCCTGCACATGCCTGGGCACACAGAAAAAAAATTATTCCACACATGGATGGAAAAAATTTGAGGGAACATTGGATGTAATCACCCATACCACTACTGGATGCCTGCAAGAGCATCTGGCTCCAGAAGAACCCAGGCAAGACTGAATTGATGCAAGTCAGAAAAGGGAAACGCTTTGACATCCTCACAGAGATGTCTTTACCTCTGGCACAGCTCCCAGTCATCAGAGTGGTGGGACATCTTGGAGTCATATGTGGTTCCTCACGCATTATAGCAGAGCAGGTAGCATCAGTCTCCCAAACTGCTTTGCTTTCTCCTCCAGCTGGCCAGGAAACTTCACCAGGATGAGGCCCTGGACCAAGGGATCCCTGACTTCTTGGCTGCCAGCCTGTGCTAATGTAACTCACTGTGTCTGAAGTGGATCGATTCACAGGTTCCAGAAATGGCAGGATGCAGCTGCCCATCTCCTCTTCGGCCTAGGCCATCACAAGCACATCTGGCACATGCTCAAGAACCTTCTCCTGGCTCCTGGTCAGTTTCCAGCATCAGTTTCAGGATTTAGTTCTAATTTTCTCAGCAATTAGTGGCTCACGCCCTGCTACACTGAAGATCAGATTTCAGTCTGTGAGCCAGCACAACAGCTGCACTCCCCTGGGAGCTGTGCAGCCCCAAGCCCTGGACACAGCATCTGAGAGCCAGAGACAGTGCCTTCTTTGTTGAGGGGATCTGGCAGTGGAAAAAAAAAACTTTCAGAGGTGACCAGGTAACTCCAGATTCTGACCATCTTTAGCAACCACTGCTAAACCTTCCTCTTTGGAAGAGCTTTACCATCCTAAGAATCATGCTCACAATACTCCCTTTTGCCCAATAAACATCCAAGCAAACACAAATGAGGGTGTTAATAAAATTTTAAAAAATCCCCCACCTATTGCCGAACAGAAAACATCCCCAAAAGGGAGAAACACCAGAAGTTCCATAGAACCTACTAAGGACTTTGTTATTTCTATTGGTTTTACATGGAGGGCACCTGAATACTATGGAGATGGATAGCAGCACTGCTAAAGTAAACTGAGGCCATGTCTTCACTCCAGGGAAGATTGACCCTGCCATGACTGATCTAGTAAAGACCCGCTAAATCAAACTCAGACGGCACCACCATCAGCACCAGTACTCATGCTCCTGCAAGGAGTAAGGGAAGCGGATGGAAGCATCTCCTCCCATTGGCCTCCCACTGTGGGGATGATGAGGAAACTCAAATCAAGATACATCAACTCCAGCTACATAACTAACATCGTTGGAGTTGCGTATTTTGATTTGATCGTTGCCTTTAGTGTAGACCTGGCCTGAGCAACATCGCAGAGTAAAGAATTCTGTAGTAAAGAGCAGCTTTCGATACCTGCCAACTTAGCCAAAAAAATAGCTTTCATATTTTCAACCTTAGCTGATTTACTGTGGAATCAATTTTCAGTTACTTATGCCAATGCTAGATGTTTCAGCAAAGCACTAATCCATCAAAAGCAACCCAAACACCCATGTTAGCTACAACAGGGAAGGCCTCAGTAACATTTTCTTTAGACCCCATCAAGGAGAAAGGCAAGACTCTATTTGCACCCTACTGAGTAATCCAGCAGGTCTATATATCCCCACATACACAAATACAGGCCATTTTTTGGCCTACATCAGAGGTGCCTAATGTAATGAAGTGAGTAAGTGGAACAGCATGAATTCTAGCAAGTGTAACCATCGAAAACAGTCTAGCCATTAAACAGTACATATGTTTAGACATGCTTTACATCTAATGCAGCCAATTTGCAGCTCAGCTCTCTGGATATGCCTGGAGCCATTTGCAGGGCTGTATTAACTACAGACTTCTGTCCCACTGTCATTATTATTTGCTTCACAAAAGCACCTTGAAGCCCCATGATACTGAGTGCTGGGTTGGCACATAATCAGAGACACTCACTTCTCTAAAGACCTTCTCATCGAAAAGCACCAAGCAGACAAAGGGGGTTATTCATTGCTATTTCAGAGGCAGAGAACTGAGGCACAGAGAGATTACACTATTTACCCAAGGTCACAGAAAGAAGTCTACAACAGATCCAAAAATGTAACAGAGGTATTTTGAGCTAGAGTCCAGGGCCTTAAATCTAAGGGCAGCCTTCCTCTCTGTGACAGGAGTGCTTTATATGGCCAAGGTGAATCCACAGACTGGTGTTGCTCTGTATGTTCCAAGTTCTTCTTAAGGCCCTCTGGCCATTCATCATAACCTCTTTTATCATCTTGCTATCCTGGTGAGGTTATTGAAGAATTACCTAAAATGTACTTTCTGCAGAAGTCTTTTCCCCTTCTTAGCAAACAAATTAATGGGGTTGGCTGAGGTTCTCTGAATCTCGTCAGAAAAAAAGGGAAGGTTTGGGTTTAAAATGCCCAATTAATGCTCATTGGAAAACAATATTTTTTGATTATTTGGCATCTCAATTATAAATATGCCACAAGGCCATTAGCACTTCATGGGGAAGAAAGCAAGTTGTCACTGTAGCAATTAATATTGCACTAGACTCACATGCTGGAAATGGAGTAGCAGCAACTGTAGTCTTAAGCAATGTTCCCACTAATCTTTTCCATCCCTGTACAGATTGTTATCATCCATGTGCGGAATAATTTTTATGTGCACTGAGGGATGTGCAAATGTACACCACCAGTAGAAACACATCTGAGCTGTGAGTGCTGTGCTAATCATCTGGGCAGTATCTGAATCTCTTCTCAGAGGCTGCACAAGTGCTCAGCTTACAGGGAGTGCTGGTCTTAAGGATCTGCTCCAAAGCCCATCACCTACCTCTCGAACCTGCATACCAAAGAAAAGTGTTGTATCTGAGTGCCCTGAGAATCTGCATCCTAGGTTTTCTCCTCAGCTGCTCAATTTATGCTTGGAGCTGTGCCCAAAGTCAGGACATATTCCCTAGTTCCCCCATGGTTTTGCACCCCTTGTTCAAGGCACAGCTTTGCAGTTAAGCACGGAAAGAGACCAGTGGAGCTGACAGCATGGGTAGGCAGCCAGGCAAAGGGAAGAGGGTCTTGCTTCATGCCCACAGAAGGGCAGGGCCTCAGGCAGAAGGGGTGGGGCTGAGGCAAGGCAGCCCTCGGTGCTGCCTGGCGCACACCTCACAGTGCTCCAGCCGCATTTTATAGCACCTGGGGCTATGGCAGTAGAAGCTGGGGTGGCCAAGTGCTCCGTGCCATTTTGCATCGCTAGGCCCCAGGACAGTTGCCGCCTGTACTCCCCTGTCAGCAGGCCTGAAAGACACATGCAAAAATGCTCTGGCACCAGGTTCGCATTCCTGACAGACTGACTAGCATGCCAGAAAAGGTACTGAAATCAAAACTTGGAACCTTTCCATTCTGCTGGGACTTCGGTAAAACCCAAAACAGCCACGGAGGGCTAGTGAGCCGTGAGATTGCACGGCTGCCTTAAAGAAAGACAAGGCCAGCATGCTTTTCAAGTTACAGCCCAACATCTTAACAGTCAAGGCCAGATAGGCCACTAGAGGGGACATGACAACAGCTTTCAAGTACCCAAAAGGTTGTTACACAGAGAGAGAAAAATTATTCTCTTAGCCTCTGAGGATAGTACAAGAAGCAATGGGTTTAAACTGTAGCAAGGGAGGTTTAGGTTGGACATTAGGAAAAACTTCCTACCTGTCAGGGTGGTTAATCACTGAAACAAACTTCCTATAGAGGTTGCGGAATCTCCATCAATGTTTAAGAGCAGGTCAGACAGACACCTGTCAGGGATGATAGATGGTGCTTGGTCCAACCATGAGGGCAGGGGACTGGACTCGATGACCTCTCGAGGTCCCTTCCAGTTCTATAATTCTATGAAAGAATTATCACAGGAGACCCCATCTCACTTCCCTGGTTTCCCAAGAAGCAACAAGACAATCATCTATTGCGATATCTTTTGCTGCTCCCTTGATAACCCACAAATTAACCCACGTCACCTGCCATCTAGAAATAAGCATGTGGCTTTGCAATTCAGAATGGGACTGAAGAGTATTTATTCATTGTTCTCTACCCTGAAGAATAAGGAAGAAGCAGTGAATGTTCTGCATTTGAAAATGATACATTTATGGCCCTCTGATAATGCCCAATAAACAAACAACTGCATTGTTGATAGTAAATTGATTGTGACGTGTGAGAAAATAAGAGGGTTTAGGGATTTTTGTGTGATTTTTTTTTCTTTTTTGGTAGCTGCAGCTGCTTTAACAGAATGCCAGCTCTCAAAAACATGAGGTCATCTGCATTGCAAATCCGGCTGGGAAATGAAGGTTTATAAATCACTGGCATAACCTGAAACAAGTTTTCTTCTCTGTATTCTGGACTGAACCATACACAATCAAAAGACAATCATACTGAAGTTCATACAGTTACAAGCTGAACCACTCTAGTCCGGCACTCTCTGGTCCAGCAACATCTGTGCTTCCACATGATTTGAGTTAGGGGGAGGTTCACAGATCATGGGTGTGTCCAGGTTTTCCACAGTCCTATAAAGTTTGTTTGCAGCCACCAGTCCTGGCTCTCCAAGTTCTGTGCTATAATTTAGCTCTAAGCTACACCAAAATGTCTTCTAAGAGCCCAACATGCGGTGGAGGTGTTGGTAATGCTGCTAGACAATATTGACCTCCCGGGGTTCAGCAGATACTCTGATTTGGCACTGGTCAGGTCCCGAGGATGCCGGACTAGAGAGACTCAACCTGTACTTGTTTCCTGAAGAGTTAGTGGAGACAAGGGCAGTATCCATGGCCTGGGTACCAAACCCACATTTTTATCTCAGCAGTGCCTCAGTTAGCATGCACTCCCTCAGGGTATGTCTACACTACAAAGTTAGTTCGAACTAACAGACGTTAGTTCGAACTAACTTTCATAGGCGCTACACTAGCGCTCCGTTAGTTCGAATTTAATTCGAACTAACGGAGTGCTTAGTTCGAACTAGGTAATCCTCATTCCACGAGGATTAAGCCTAGTTCGAATTTACTAGCTCGAATTAAGGGGTGTGTAGCCCCTTAATTCGAACTAGTGGGAGGCTAGCCCTCCCCAGGTTTCCCTGGTGGCCACTCTGGGCACCACCAGGGAAACTCGTCTGCCCCCCTCCCGGCCCCGGAGCCCTTAAAGGGGCACGGGCTGGCTACAGTGCCCATGCCAGGTGCAAGCCTGCCAGCACCCAGCCAGCAGACCCTGCACCTGGCACGGATCGAGCCACACACCCGATGTCCCCCAGCCCTCCCCCTCTTCCTGGGATCAGGCTGGCGGCTCCCGGGAGCTTGCCCGGGACCTCAAGAGGCAGGCACCCGCCTGGGCTAGTGCAGACATCATGGACCTCGTCCACGATCTCCGCACTAGGCACAGGAAAGTGTCCGTCTAGGGCAGGAGAGCTGCCAGCCTGGACACCCAGGAGCAGGTGTGCAAGAGAATCAAGGGAGTCAAGTGAGACCCCCGACCCTGAGCCCTGAGCTTACAATGGCCGTACTGGATCAGACCAAAGGTCCATCTAGCCCAGTAGCCTGTCTGCCGACAGCGGCCAACCCTAGGGACCCTGGAGGGGATGGACCGAAGACAGTGACCAAGCCATTTGTCTCGTGCCATCCCTCTCCAGCCTTTCCACAAACCTTGGGCAGGGACACCACTCCTACCCCCTGGCTAATAGCACTCCATGGACCCAACCTCCATGACTTGATCTCACTTCCCTTTAAACTCTGTTCTAGTTCTAGCCTTCACAGCCTCCTGCAGCAAGGAGTTCCACAGGTTGACTCTTTGCTTTGTGAAGAACAACTTTCTGTTACTAGTCTGAAGCCTGCTACCCATTCCTTTCCTTTGGTGTCCTCTAGTCCTTCTTTATGGGAACTAATGAAGAACTTTTCTGTATGCACCCTCTCCACCCAACTCCTGCTTTTAGAGACCTCTATCCTGTCCCCCCTCTGTCTCCTCTTTTCTAAGCTGAAAAGTCCCAGTCTCTTTAGCCTCTCTTCATATGGAACCTGTTCCCAACCCCTGATCATTTTAGTTGCCCTCCCCTTTCCCACCCTCTCTCTTCCCCTCTCCTACCTCCTTTTCCCAGTCTCCCCCAGTTTTGTTCAATAAAGACAGATTCCATTTTTGAACACAATTGTCCTTTATTTTGTACATCAAGAAGAGGGGCTAGGGAAAGGTAAGTGGAAGGAGGTGAGGGAGGAATGGGGTATGCGCCCCCGATGGGGAGGACTGGGCTGGCTCTGCGGGCTTCTGGGGGTGGAAGCTTTCCTGCAGCCCCCCAATTGCCCCCTCTCCCCAGATGGTAGCTTGCGGCAAGTGCAGCCGGGCTGATGGCCGAGTGCTGTGATGTGCCCAGTGTGGGTACTCCGGGCAATCCAAGCCAGGACTGCTTTGCAAGTGGGGCACCCCTGAGAACTGTCTGTCCGGGGTGGGGGTCGGGTCCCTTTAAGCACAGCCCTCGGCTAGCCTGAGACAGCATCTCCACGCTCTAAGTCCTCATCTGATGCCCTGCCGGCACTGCTTCCGGCCATCCTTAAGCCTGGTTCAGGGTCCACTTAATGTGGACATGCTAGTTCGAATTAGCAAAACACTAATTCGAACTAGTTTTTTAGTCTGGATCTGTTAGTTCGAATTAGCTTAGTTCGAATTAACTAATTCGAACTAAGTTAGTTCGAATTCACGTTGTAGTGTAGACGTACCCTCAGTGATTCAAATCCACACTTGCTTCCTTACAGCAGTCTGCAATTTTGTGATATGCAAAGCACCTGCTGCAGCATAACCTAATGTGTAGACACTGGTTCACCAATGTCTTTCCTTTGGGAGAGGGTAATCATTTCATAACTGCAAACCAAGTCCTTCTTTTCCACTTCCCCAGAGACGCAGAAATTATACCAGATGCATAATGTCTTGCCTTGCTTTAGACTTGCCTGTAGACATTACAAGTGCTCTGTCATTAAAATATGCTTTGAAACCCTGCCCCGACCAGGAATGTTTGATAGAAGCTCCATATGTGAGCTCAGAGATGCATGATTTGTTCCAAATGATGCTGCTTAAATTCACTTTGGAGGGGTTGGCACAGCAAGAGGAAAAACAATCCAAACGGAAAACTTCTCCCTTGGTTGCAGTGGGAGGATGTTGTATAATGAAACACCCACTTGGCTAGTGTGAATGCATGCTAAACTTTTACTAAACACAGGAAGGGGGGTCCTTTAAATCATAGAGCTACTCCACCAGTTTCCAGGAAGAGTTTCTCCTTGCAACATCACAGTACTGCTCTGCCTCCAGAATTAATGAATGAATGAAGTGCAGGTACAGGTTTGAACATTGTTGCAACAACACATGACCTTGTCTGGGTTCTCAGAGACATGCATGTAGTCAATAGGAACACAGCAGTCATAGTCCCTGAGAAAAAAGTTACCTTGGAGTTGCTACATTTACTCATTCTGCAGAGCACATATCCAGCAGGTCACAGAGACCATGTTAAGCATTACAGTGATATGAGAATGGATGGATATACAGGCCTTTTAATGAATGGCTAAATTTTTCTTTAACAATCAGCAGCATAGAAATGTTCAAGTTCTTTTTGCTGCTTTGTTGGCTCTTACTTCAATGCAGAGTTAGCAAATAAAATCCCAGCTTCTCCTTTTTCTTTCTCTTTGTCTTTTAAACTGATACTTTACTGAAAATATCCTCCAAAATAAATGAAGAATGAGGAGAGAGGGAGTTAGAAGAGCAGAAAGGTAAAGGAATGGGATGGGAGAGGAAGGAAAAGAGCAACATCTTGAGTTACCTGAGACTTTTTCAGTTATCAGCATCCCTTTATATTGAAAGACACCAAATCCCAGTAACTTCTCTGCCTTTGCGTGGAAAGTGCCATGCAAATGCAGAGGGCTGAATTCACCAACATTCTGTGCCCAGACAATTCAGCTGGGTAGATGCATACAGGAGTCAGCATTGAAGAAAACCTATTAAGTCTCATTCCAATCCAGCCTGCTGCAGCTGGTGCAAGATTGCTCCTTGCAGGATATTTCTAGTGTTTGTCCAAGTGAAGGTAAACCTATCTTAAGCTAGCACCCTCTCCACACATGATGCTGGTCTGACCCTTTGATAGCATTTCCTTTGAAGCCTTGAGTAACAGAGCAGATTGTAATCGGGGCATACGAACATACTAAACCGAATTCACCAAGCATGCGTCAGAGAGTTCTCATCTTTTCTGCAGAGGTACAGAAGGGCTGTTTCTATCCAGCAGGTCATATTTGAGGCATATGATTAATTTGCAATTCTACTGTGTCGGGGGGCAGCAGGGGAAAAAGAAAAAAAAAGCATCTTGACAGCCTCAAATGAGGCAGAAGGGGTCATTGCTTAACAAGAGCCTTTAAACTATCTTTATATAAGGCAGTGTCTAAAAAGTTAATAGACAAAGAATGATTTATTGATTAAAGCCATCACATGGGGCTTTAGCACACTGACGGCAGGTGAATCCAGAAAAAGGCTTCTGTGCGGTTCAATTAAACTTCCGCCAGCCGTACAAGGCAATTACAGAAAATTCAGAAAACTGGAAATACTACAGAGAGGTGGGAGGCTGCTGTCCCTTGGCCTGCCTGGCCTGAAATAGAGCCATTTGCTGAAGACAAAGGAGGGCAGTAGCCCAGAGAAGAACCTGTCATGATCTTTTATGTCAGATATTGGGCCAAATGGCCTATTCACCTTTCAGCCAGGAAAGAAAGCTCACGAAGGTCCCTCAAGCACTAGTGTGGCTAGACTGAGTGTAATGGACTGGAATAGCAAGTCACAGCTGCGTCCCACCAAGCACGCCCCCTTCTATCCCATGACCCCCGGCTGTCAGATTTGCAGATGGACTGGCACATACCTCAGGAGAGGTAATAAGCAAAGCCCAAGAGTTTCTGATTTCATTTGGGGTTTAAATCCATCGGCCATTTCTGAATCTAGTCACCGGAGTTTTTAGATAAATATATAAATCTACCCAGGTTTACTTCAGGTTCCCTTGTCAACCCTTAGGGAATCCATCAATAAACATAAACTCAGGGTTGAGTTTCTAAGGTAGGCCCAGCAGCAATCCTAACTTGGGGTTTCAGTCACTCTGAAGAACTCAAAATCCTAGATTTTCCGTCATTTGTTAGGGTAAAAAGGCCTGATTCTCTTCTGCCCTACCAGGGGGTAAATTAGGGGTAACTCCACAGACACCAGTAGCATGACACCCATGTACAAAAGATGGTAAATCAGGTCCCTCTGTTGTATGTGATTTGCTACACAGATTCAGTTCCTGGTCATCCTGTCCAGCATCCTACCTCCAGCTCTGGCCAACACCTGTACTTCAGACAATCATAGGAACAGCAAATGCAAACCATAATGCAGCTGGCCGATAGCATAATGCTGCATATCGTAGGGAAACTCCTTCCTGATCTTTGCGAATGATCATCTCATGCATAAGCCATGACATAGCACTGCCATTCTCTTTAGCTGTGGACCTAATAGGAACCAGTCCTTCTGAAAACTGCAGTTACAGTGTCTGACTATATATTCATTGAGACCAAGAGGCAGCTATTCTAAATGTTTGGTAAGGCTCCTCTTCCAGGCCTGAGGCTGGCTGTTATCAAGACCCTCTCTTTGAATATCCAGCCATACTTTTCCTGTGGTGGTACTAGTAGGATTGTGTGGGGTGAAATGCACCAAGAGACCAGAGGTTGCTATTGTTGGTTATTAGACTTTACTCTCCCGCTTGACCTTTATCTGCATGCTCAGTGAAATTACACAGGCTCTTGGCAGCGCTGGCTTTGTCTAAAGGAGAGGGCCCTCTTTTTGTCTTCTTTCCCTCTAGTTATGGCGACATGGTGCCCAAGACGATTGCTGGGAAGATATTTGGCTCCATTTGCTCGCTGAGCGGGGTGCTGGTCATTGCTCTGCCTGTCCCAGTTATAGTTTCCAACTTCAGCCGAATTTATCATCAAAATCAGAGAGCTGACAAGCGAAGAGCACAAAAGGTAAGTCTCAGTTATACCCAACAGCACCTTCCACTGACAGACTGCACAGTTTACAGCAGGAGTGGGCAATAAAATGATGGCGGTTTGCCCAGGTTAGCCCCTGGCAGGCCAATGCCGCTCTATTTATCTGCACCTCTTCAGGAATGGAAGATTGCAGCTCCCATTGGCTGCGGATCACCATTCCCAGCCAATGGGAGCTGCAGGAAGTGGCACAGACTGAGATACCACTTCCTGCAGCTCCCATTGGCCAGGAACAGTGATCCACAGCCAATGGGAGTGCAATTACCCAGACCTGCAGAGGTAAATATAGCGGTGGCAGTGAACTGGAGCCAGCTGGTGGCCCAATATTTGCCCATCAATGGTTTATAGCCATACTGCGTTCATGGTAAAACTGCTTTTCTGTTAGTATCACTAGTGACGCAGATGCAACATGATATAGGAGTGCCTAGCATTAAGGGAAGAATAAAAGACACACAAAAAACACAGGACTAGATCACCTAGATCATTCTCCCCCGGGGAAGGATTGTTCCCTATGACATTGTAACAAATCCATGGTCTTTAACTGTTGTTCCTGTGTCTCTGGCATGGCCATTAGGAACTTTATGGGGAAAAAAGGGAGAGAAATCACAGCTTTCTGCTCCACAAAGCCCAACTTTGCTGCCCTTTGTTACACACCAGAGTGGTTCCACTATGACAAAAAAAAACCCATTCTTCTTGTTTATCTTTATCAGGGGTTGTTCACCCTTTTGGCCACGTGGTCCCTTTGCAGTCTTACCATGTCTACGTTTTTAAAAACATAAACAATACTAAAACACTAAAAAGCTATGGTGAGTAATATAGAATGGAATATAGAATGACAGGCTGCCCATAACAAGCAGCTGCTGGAAATTTCTGAGGTTTACTAGTGATACAGTGATACATTCAGTACGAAAATGACAAACACTTATTGCATTCTGCAATAAGACCTGCCAACTTCTACCAGAGCCAGGGCTGCAGAATCAGCTTCTTATAGCTCCTAGAGATTAAAGCTCAGTCTACACTTAAAATTTAGGTCGAACTAAATTCACACCTGAGAGGTGGGCCCAGGGCTCTAGGTGCAGATACAGTCTATTGGTTTCTTCTGCGACATGCTGTCTGCCAGGAACCCATGATTTGGGGACTCAGTGGAGGGCAGGAGAAGAAAGCTTTGTTACTCTGCCCCAGGAAAGTATCTGGGGCATGTATCCATCTTGCATCTCAGAGGGTGGAGAGAGGACCAGCAAACTCACAAATGTCGGCATTCTGGACCTATGGGATAGCAATATGTAGCTGCTATGCAGAAATTAAATGCATCTGCCATATGTTAACTGTGGGCATTGCGTCTATATTTAAAATGGATTTGACAGTGTATATATATGATTTAAAATCTTACACAAATTCTCTATTTACCTGCTATTTGAATAACACAAGGGGGACATCTACATATTATATAGATGAAAAACATAATATGCTCTAGGTTTTTTGCCGCCCAAGCAAAAAAAATGTTGGCTGCCCCCCCACTCCCTTTTTGTTGGCAGTGACCCTGACCCAGACCCAGAGCAGGGGCAGCTCTGGCCATGGCTTAGGCCCCCAGTGCGGAGGAAGGGGGTGTTCTGCTCAGCGCGCTTGGCCCTAGCTGCAGGATCTGGCCCAGCACAGCCCGCCACGGGGATAAGAGCTCGGCCTGAGACCAGGACCGGCTCTGAATGGAGCCCAGATGCCTGGGTTCTGTCCCTGGCCCTGCCGTCGGCTGGCCTGGAGCAAGTCGCTTCCCTGCTGCCTCAGTTTCCCCTTTGGAAGCCGGGGAGATGCTGCTGCCCTGCACGGCCAAGCACGGTGACCGGTTGGGGAGAAGCAGAGGGGCTGGGGCTCCCTGGCCACCTCCTCTAAGTGAACGCCCATGCACCATGACCCCCTGCAGGGCTTTGTGCCCCTCCCCCTCCTATTTGCCCCACAGGGCCCTGCCAGGTCTGTGATGTGGCTCTGGCTGGTCAATCAGAACGTGCAGTGAGGCACACGCAACTCCTGGCCCCACAGGAAAGAGACTCAGGCAGTGCCGCCCGTGGAGCTGCAGGGCTATAGGGCACCTGCCTGGGCACTGGGACCTCCCCGCATGGGGGGGGCGCGTGGAAAGGGCAGGTGCTGGCAGGTGACT
Organism: Pelodiscus sinensis; assembly: GCF_052426305.1. Lineage (NCBI taxonomy): Eukaryota > Metazoa > Chordata > Testudines > Trionychidae > Pelodiscus > Pelodiscus sinensis. Next base: position 3,366,291 of record NC_143078.1, read on the forward strand.
TTGGATGGGGGGCAGAACAGGGGAGGCACAGTACACACAAGTATGGCTGGAATGCCACCCCTGGAAATGTGCCACCCCAAGCACATGCTTGCCTTGCTGGTGCCTAGAGCCAGCCCTGATAATGTAAGCATGAAATATATATAAATATGCATACACACATCCATGCCCATCTGATAACCATCATGTGGTTGGTAGGAGTCTCTAGAGTAATTCATGTGGGACCCAGTCTTGCAGTGTGATCTAACTTTGGAACGGGTCCCATATGAAGAGAGGTTAAAGCGACTGGGACTTTTCAGTTTAGAAAAGAGGAGACTGAGGGGGGATATGATAGAGGTCTATAAAATCATGAGTGGTGGGGAGAGGGCGAATAAAGAAAAGTTATTTTTTAGTTCCCATAATAGAAGAACTAGAGGACACCAAATGAAGTTAATGGATAGCAGGTTTAAAACTAATAAAAGAAAGTTCTTCTTCACACAGTGTGTAGTCAACCTGTGGAACTCCTTGCCAGAGGAGGCTATGAAGGCTAGGACTATAACAGAGTTTAAAGAGAAGCTAGATAATTTCATGGAGGTTAGGTCCATAAAAGGCTATTAGCCAGGGGATAGAAATGGTGTCCCTGGCCTCTGTTTGGCAGAGGCTGGAGAAGGATGGCAGGACACAAATCGCTTGATCATTATCTTCGGTCCACCCTCTCTTGTGCACCTGGTACTGGCCACTGTCGGCAGACAGGCTACTGGGCTAGATGGACCTTTGGTCTGACTCAGTACGGCCGTTCTTATGTTCTTATGTAACTTCTGTGGGACTGCATGTGGCTATAAGGACTCACAGAAGCAGATCTCTTTGGGTTTAAATTTTAATGCTAAGTAGTTTATACAGCGGAGCCTCACTGTATTTCTATACATTTTCCATGTTGTAAGCTGTGTGGGTCCCAGGATATTTGAAAGACAAGGTGAATGAGATAATATCTTTTATTGAACCATCTTCTGTTGGTGAAAGAGACAAACTTTCAAGCTTACGTAGACCTGAAGAACAGCTCAGTGAAAACTCAAAAGCTCATCTCTTTCACTAAAAGTTGGTCAATAAAACTTATTACCTCCCCCCACTCTCTGTATATCTATACTGCTGCTTTATAAATGCCACAATGGATACATGGGTAGATTAGCTCAGATCTGAAACACTTTGGAGTGCAGCAGTTTGGTGAATATTTACATGTATTCCCATCCTCCAAGCACATCCATGGTTTGGTGATGTAGGCTCTGATCCAGCATCTCTGAAATCAGGGTACCACTGAGAATCTGATCTGGATTTTGATCAGTGGCAGCAGTATCAGGTCCAGACTTGAGAAGGCTTGGGGTAAACTGAGCTTTGGTTTTATGTTGTGGTGCAACCTGGAAGATAGCATCAAGTATCTACAGACTGGAAATAGAGCTATTCAGAATTCCACTGCAGCCACCAAGTTGGACACAAGGTTATAGCTCAAGACAGTAAAAGCCTAACCCCATGGTGTCCAACACACTAACCACTAGTGGCTATTTGGCTGGTCGAGTGTGGCTAGTTCACTATGGCAGTAGCAGTTATAGCCACCATGGGGCTAGCCTTTGCTGGTTCATCTTTGCAACTTCTAAATTGCTATGTATGGCATTTATTATAGGGAGAGTTATTATGGCATTTATGATACAGAAGGTTGAAGCAAATAAGATATATATAGGTTGTATAAATTCTCATTTACCACGCCACTCTACTACCTTGTGCTTCCACTCCTGTTACCACGTGGAGAAGCAAGTGTCTGCCCATTCGCGAACTCATCACCTATCTACCTGCCGCTTGTCAATCAATTAAGTTGACTATGGGCCAATCTTGATATTCATACAAGGTCCTTGGAGAGGAATGAGGCCATTAATCTGAAAGTGGATGTCATCTTTGTTCTCTGTGGCTGAGATCACTTCACTGTTCCAGTGCTGCTTCCTTATATCCCCCCTGCTAAAATCTCTGTTACACTTAATCATATGTACAATCAGGCTGCTGTCCCTAAGAACTAATGAAAAGACCCGAGTGCTGTAGGTAGCAGAGGCGTATGAGCCCCTTGGGATGAATGAATGTTGTTATGGATACAGAACCAGGCGCACACAAAACAAGTGGGATAATTTTACTATCAAACCACCTGTGGTGAATTCTCAAATGAAATACAAATAGCTCAGCAAAGAGGCACCTGGACAAGCTTCAAACCCCAGAGGTTGCCACACAGTGCCCAGGTGGGCTGTAATATAGCAGAGGGGATGCAATCGTGTCTCTGTACTGGAGCTGAGCATCACAGGAACAGTTTGGGAAGCAATCTAACCGAGGTGGGAGAAGAGCCCAGGACATCTGTCTCCCTGATGCACACACTGCATTCCAGCAGGCATAATGGTTAGGGCACGGGTTCTCAAACCCTTTCCATGTGTGGACCTCATTTTACCATAGAAACTCGGCCTGCATCTTCATTTGCTTTCGCTGGTGTATATCAGGAATATCTCTCCTGAAATCAGTGGAGTAATGCTGGTGTAGAACTGGCAGGAGCGAGTGAATAATCACACCTTTTGTCCCCTGGGCACTTCTTCAGCCATTTGTAATCGCGTATCTTTACTCGTCACAATGAGTGTCAAGTGCTACCATTCTGAGAAGAAGTGTTTTATACCCCACTTTGACCTTACTTCACACTAGGAGCCAGGCAGGGGTCACCTACACCTGGTAGGATGTGAGGATAGTGCAACTAAGGCAGAATATTTACATTCAGAAGTTTCACAGGGGTAGCCAAGTTAGTCTGTAACAGGAAAAACTTAAAAAACAACCAGTGGTCTGGTAGCACTTTATAGACTAACAAAACATATTGATGGTATCATGAGCTTTCGTGGGCACAGCCCACTTCTTCAGATGACCGGAGTATTGGATGTCCAAATCCAGGAATAAATAAGGGAAAGGGGGGAGGGAGGGGAAAAAAATGAAGAGGAGTGGAGAAAAAGAGAAAATGAGTAGATCAGCAAGGTCAGTGTGTTGTACATCGGTGTGTTGGAAATATTCCTTTAGGCAGAGGTGGCAAAAATAGGCTTCCAGATCTCCACAGAACTGAATGATATTTGTAGGGGTGGTGGGGAAGAAGGAGAGTCCTCAAGATGGGACAGATTCCATTTACAGATTTACATTCAGTCAGGGCCGCCAATGAGGGGACAAATAGGGTTGCCAGGTATCGGGTTTTGGACCGGACAGTCCAGTAGTTGAGCTTTCTGTTTGGGAAACAAATTGAGACAATAGAAATGAGACAATAGAAATGTCCGGTATTTTCTAAATCAGATGTCATGTAGATTGTGAGGTCATGTCAAGTGTGTCTGGTATTTTTGTTGAAACCATCTGGTAACTCTAGGGATAAAGCAAGCGGTTGCTCTGGGGCCTAGTGATTTAAAAGGACCCAGGGCTCTGAGCCACAACTTCTACTATCATGGCAACAGCAGTGGCTGGAGCCCTGGGCCTTTTAATCGCGGCCAGAGGCCTGGGCGTGGCAGAGGGCTGGTTGGGGGAGGATAGCCCCCTAGCCCTGCCCCTTCTCCCTGAGACTCTACCCTTTCTGAGGCTCTGCCCCCAGGGTGTAGCGTTGTAGGGTCAACAGAGGTTTTTCCATCACTGTAGTAAACCCGCCTTTCTGAGAGACGGTCGCTGAGTCAATGGAAGAATTCTGCTGCTGCTGTAGCTGTGCTTCCAATGGGGTTTGGTCAGCCTAGTGACATCACATGGGCTTTGCCCTTTTTCATGCCCCAGAACAGCCTAACGAGGTTGACCCAGGCCTCAGACTCAAGTAACTGACTCGGCAGAGGTCCGGCTGAATCTTGTGGTGCAGTGGGAATGTTAAATTGTGCTCTCGGCAGCGAATGGGAAAATAAAAAGGGTCTGACTGGCATTTTTTAATGCTCCAGAGACAACATTTCAGTAATCAACTTTAGTTTAACTAGCTTTCGTGGCACCTAGGCAGCTCCTTGTCTTTTACAGGAGAGAATGAAGCAACGCTATTAAGCACTGAAGTGTCTGTTGATAAGTCCAAGTGACAGCCATTGCACCAAGAGCTGTAATGAGTTGAATTTCCCCAGCAATAATGAACAAAGCGCAATATATTATTAATCACAAGTTTTATAAACACATAAAGGAAACATAAATGGAAATGAATAAAATCCAGACTGAGCTGTTGGAGAAATTTTAAAAACATGCCTAGGCGCCAGTATCTCACTTGCCATCGGAAATAATTGCAGAAAATAATTTGATTTTGAATAGAGTTTGTGATGCACAAAGAAGCCCAAAGCAATTAAGAAAGCATCGATGCCAGTAAGAATGGGATGAAGGACTACGTCTGGGCTTTTCAAAGCCTCCTAAAGGATTTGGGTGCCCAACTCCCATGGGATTCGAGAATTAGATGCCTAAATCCCTTACATTTATGTGAAAATTGCTGACGAAATTCCTATCCTGCGCTCTGGATGAGCACTGAAGCATACTGTGGGGTCGTAGATGGAAAACTCCCGTTGTGAGGTTCTCCTACACTACCGGGGACAGACTTACACTGTCCATCTACCCTATCTCACAAGCAAAGAAGTGTGTATTGTGAGCATGCAATCCTGCCTTCTGGATTCTTCTCCATGCTGGTAGGATTTCTGTCTCTAGCACTGTCATTCCCCCACTTTTTTCCAGAGCTAATATCCCCTTATAAAATGCTCCACAAAATTCCCTCTGTTGAACGATTCCACCCCAATAGTCCTCTCCTTCAGAATCCCAAGTCAGAAGGGTGCATTTCAATGGGTAATGAACAGGACCATATAAAAAGCACTACTATATCAGACCATATAAAAAGCACTACTACAGAATATCTTGCGTCTCCACTGCTATGTGCAAATGGAAAATTTAAACTTTGGTTCACTGGAGGACAGATCCCCTGTCCATCTCGTCTGCCTGTGGAGACTTCAGCTTCAGACACAACATAAAGGAAAACAAAAAAAGATATCCAACTAATTTCTCAGCACTGTGAATTTACAGGTCATTGGAATACCTTTTAAGCAAATAAAAATGCAATCCAGCTCATCCCTAAATAGCAACATCTATTACAGATTCGAATTTCCAATTTGAAAAAGAAAACATCCCCCATTGCCTTCATTTACAATATCACTTGTGACTAAAAACATCTTTCAAGAGAAATATGCCTTTGCAAATGTTGTTTTGGACAAGTACTGCACAATACTATGTTATTATAGCAGCCTCCCTGGGCTCACTTATTTTTACTGAAACTAACACAACAGGCCTTAACTGAGACAAGGGCCATTGTGCTAGGCACTGTACATTCCATGAGAGACAGCTACAACCCTAAAGAACTTACTATGAAAACAAATGACTCACCCTTGGTCACCCAAGACAACCCTAGCAGGAGTTAAATGCAGATCTCCTAGGTTCTAGGTCCATGCCGTAACCATAACCCATGTTGTCATGGTAATTTTTCCATGCCCTCAGTATTCATGTTGAAGATTTCTGCATAGATTCTTTTTTTTTAAATGTTTCCTCCCTTTTTTTGTTCTCTGGTGCTCTGTTCTGTAAAGAGGCTGCTAACCTTCATGCTCACATGATTGATTGATGCTCTTATAGGTTTGCTGTATTGACACACACGCTGTATAATTTTTCCCCCATAGATCTGCATTTCTAATTCCCCTTGGCATTGGATGAAATGCTGGGTTTGTAAAGTTCTCAAGTCACAAGCATGAGTAATTCTCACATGCTGATTACTGTAGGAATAATAAACAGAAGGCACCCATAAATCCAGCAGTACGCTAATGCGTCTCACTGAGGATGTGTATTGGGCATCAGGCCCACCCACAGGGGCAAAGGCAAAGAGGGCACTTGTCCCAGGGCCCAGTGATTCAATGGGACCCAGGGCTCCTGCTGCTGCTGCTGTTATCTGATGAGCCTTGCAAGGAGGGGCAGAATAAAGCTCCATGCACACTAGCTAGCCCTGTGCATGCACATAAGAGCTGTCATATTTGTTTGCATGAAACACCATAAATGCATCTCCTAGATTCCTGCTGTGCTAAGTAAGCACTGGGTTCTCTCTCGTTCCTCCATCTGTCACCAGCATAGTAAATATTTTGAGTGTGTCAGTTATTATAGATTCTTTAAAAGAACTTCAATCTATTGCAGGAAGCACAAGTGTTATGGTACATAAATACATTTTAGAACCTGGATCCTGAGGTGTTTCCCTCCTGGTTTAATGAACTCTTTAAAAAGGGGTAGGCACGACTGAAATGCTACTGCAGTCTGGCTAGTCTCAGGTCAGTGGTAGGAGCTGAAGCATTTTAGAGCAGCCCTGAGGCTGTTCTAAACTATAGCAAGGTTGGGACAATTGTAAAGCTTGCCTGAGAATTAGGACACACCCCGCTCTGCCGCATCCAGTGAAGATAAGCCACAGCAAAACATCTGACTCATTAAACAGAAAATCTCTGTCAGCAGCCAGATATTCCTCCCCCTCCCCGCCCTTTTCCCAAATTAATATTCAGAGCATGGAGTTAAATTCTCTTCCAAATTTCCCAAGCCTTTGCAGTATGGCTGAAAAGAATTTCAATTTGCAGGCTCCTAAAACCAGAGATAAATGCAGCTGAATGCGTGACTTAGACTTGGGTCATCTAATGAGCAGTAATAAAGGCAGAAATAATGTGAGCATGTCAGATCAGGCTGAATGTGACATTCAAATAGATGTACAGTTAGGAGGGTAAAAGTGAGATTAAACTTGAGTTCTCCGGCTTAATCTGAGTTTTAGGTGAAGCTGCATTATTTCAGAAAGTTGAGAAATGGGGAGGCATTCAACAGCTTCTATGCACCCTTCCTTTTATCATATGCTAATTCCCAGCTGTTGTTGCTGCGCCGAAGGTATTGGCCTAACAGAGGGAAGCGTTCAAATGGCAAGAGCAAATATTTGCAGACGCTTATTAAAATCCACACACGTGTCCTTGAAAAAACAAACCGAGACAAAATTTTCCCTTAACGAGGAGACAAAAAAAATACCCATCATCAGTTTAAACACCTCAGAGAGAAACTGCTCTTCCCCCAAACTCTATTACAAGCGAATTAATTACCAGGAGATCTGGCAATCTTAATGCATTGTGCAGTGTCGTCAAATTCTCTCCTTTGGCATGAAGCAAAGACTGGGTCAGCCTCAGTGGGAGATGAATTGATCATTTCTGACAAGGTTCATTTGGTAAATTCGAGGGGGTGGCAGGGAATGTTTATTTCTGAGTGATGTTTTCAGCACAGAAGTTCTTCCTGACATTGACAGAACGCTGCTCTTGAGTGAATGTCACACACGCCTTTGAGTCTGAGAACTGGAATATGTAAAAGATTTGACACAAGAGTGGCTCTCCTGCTCAGATCAGGATTAGCATCTCTCTCATTTAGGAGTTCAGCCTGCAGTCATGCTAGCATAGGCGCGGTGCTAAGAATAGGGCAGGTACACATATCTGATGCGGTCTCTCCCAGGCAGAAGATTGAGGATTCCAATGTTTTAAAGCACCCTCCAGGGCAAATCACTTGTAAGTCCTCTGAAGGCCAGTTAGTGTGAGTAGAAGCAACACCAAAGAATCACCCAATGGGATTTGTACGCAGTAGGCTTAAGACCAATAAAAGGAAATACAAACATTTTACCCTGCCTGGTCACTCAGTCATGGATTTAAAAGTAACCATAATTGCAACATGATATTGGCAATTAATTGACCTTTCACTATCGGTGGTAAATAGGCCAATGGTGGGAAGATAGGAATTACTATAGAGAACTTTTTTCTGGGTGTCTGGCTGGTGAGTTTTGCCCACATGCTCAGGGTTCAGCTGATTGCCATATTTGGGATCAGGAAGGAATTTTCTCCAGGGTAGATTGGCAGAGGCCCTGGAGGTTTTTTGCCTTCCTCTGTAGCATGGGGCACGGGTCACTTGCGGGAAGATTCTCTGCATCTTGGGGTCTTTAAACCATCGTTTGAGGACTTCAGTATCTAAGATATAGGTGAGTAGTAGGTGGGTGAGATTCTGTCACCTGCATTGTGCAGGGGGTCAGAATACATGATCATAGTGGTCCCTTCTGACCTTAAAGTCTATGAGTCTACGAGTCTATTCTATAAAGGCGATAACAGTGTCTTCTATAATAGCGTGACACTGTTGCAAAAAAAGCAAACATGATTCTGGAATGCATTAACAGGAATGTTGTGAACAAGATATGAGAAGTCATTTTTCTGCTCCACTCTGTGCTGATTAGGCCTCAGTTGGAGTACTGTGTTCAGCGCTGGGCACCACATCTCAAATTGGAGAGGGTCCAGAGAAGAGCAAGAAAAATGATTAAAGGTCTAGAAAACATGAGCTATGAAAGAAGACTGAAAGAGTTGGGCTTGTTTAGTTAGGAAAAGAGAAGACTGAGAGGGGACATGATAGGGGTTTTCAAGTACCTAAAAGGGTGTTACAAGGAGGAGGGAGAAAAATTGTTCTCCTGGGCCTCTGAGGACAGGACAAGAAGCAATGGGCTTAAACTGAAGCAAGGGAAGTTTAGGTTGGACATTAGGAAAAACTTCCTACCTGTCAGGGTGGTTAAACACTGGAATAAATTGCCTAGGTAGGTTGTGGAATCTCCATCCCTGAAGATATTTAAGAGCAAGTTAGATAGACACCTGTGAGGGATGATCAGATGGTGCTTGGTCCTGCCCTGAGGGCAGGGGACTGGACTCGATAACCTCTTGAGGTCCCTTCCAGTTCTAGGATTCTATGAATTTCACTAGCCAATTACAGAGAGTCTGCAGAACTGGAATTTACCTTCAAATCTGACACCGTTTCCCTGGGCCTAAACAAAGATGTTAACTGGTTGATGCATTATAAAGCCAATTTCTCCTGCCATAAACATCTGCATTTCCACAAAGCTATGCATGGGACACATCCGGACCACTAAATTAGCCACATTAGCCCATGTCCTACAATGTACAGGCACTTCTACTGTTACATATCTCCATGAAAGCTCATGGTTCTATATAGTTTGGTTTGTCTAAGGTGCCACAGGACCACTTATTGTTTTTTAAGTTACACACAAACACAACTGGCTCTCTGAGATTTCTTCACACCACGAAGTCAACCCATAGCACTTGTTTCCAGGGGTGCTGTGAAGGCCAAAACTACAACTGGGTTCAAAAAAGAGCTAGGTAAGTTCATGGAGAATAGGTCCAACAATGGCTATTAGCCAAGATGGGCAAGGATACCATCCCATGAGCTGAATGCTCCCTAGGTTCTATTTGCCAGAAGCTGGCAGTAGAAGACAGGAGATGAGTCCATCACTAATTGCCTTGTTCTGTTCATTCCCTCTGAAGCATCTGACACTAGCCACTGTCAGAAGATAAGACACTGGGCTGGAAGCTCTGACCTGGTATGGCCATTCTTATGTGCTTATATTTTTTATATGAGCTCCTGAAAAATCCTGAAACCCCAAACAGTTCCCCTTTGGCGAGAGGAAGAGAGAAAGAACAAACTCGATGTGGCAGGTGTTAGTCACATAATGCAACAGATAGTCCAGTCCAGTGATGTGTAAGAACCTGAGGAGAACAGAGAAGATTTTTTGCGGGTGGGTTCAAGTCCGTTAAGCTTCCCAAAGTTTGGATGTCTTTGCAAAGCACACATGAATGATCTAGACATGCTGAACCTATAAGGCTAATTGAGAATCTGGAGAGAACGATTTTTCTTGACAGATTTCTGCCTGCCTTGGTGACAGGGAGATTTCGCCTGATGGCTTTGAGGGGAAATGCAGCGGAGACCTCATTAGCAGCAAAGCTTCTGTCTTCACATAAATGCCACAAGTGGTAAGAACAAATAGGAAGGAAGGCAACAAAACTCCACCAACAATATTAGATGAGTCGACTGAGCTGCTTCTCACCAAAATGTTTTTCAAAGTGTTGCGGGAGGCCTGGCTGCTTCTTAATCTCTTGGGGACATGGACACTTGTCCTTTGTGTCACTTAAATTGTCCTGCTTTAAAAATAACCAGCCTGGATGCCTCATTGAGCCGGAAAAATGCTATCAAGCAGAGCAAACGAAGTTAGTTGGTTCTCCTGGTCTTTTTTTATTTACTGGGAGCAGGCTTCCAAAATAACAATGGTAGTAGATCCTCTTTCGTGTGGCAAAGCTGATGGAGGAGGCTGGGCTAAGCTGTTTGTACCAAGCCTGATGCTGCCTGCATACTCAGCGAACCTAAGACAGTCCATTGTTCATTAATTGGATAGGCACTGTGTTGAGGAAATAGAAGAGGTAGCTGTTACTGTAGGGCAGTAGTTTTCAAACTAAGGGTGTGACCCAGTACCGAGTCTCGCTGCCGCAGAGGGATCAGGTGCACAGTGGGGGGCTAAGGCAGCTCCCTGCCTGTCCCACACTGCAGACTGCGCTGTGCCCAGAAGCAGTTGCAGCAGGCCCGGCTCCTAAGTGTGTACGTGAGAGAGCTCACAGGGCTCCGTGCACTGCCCCTGCCCTGAGCTCTAGCTCCGATCTCCCATGGGCTGGGAACCTGCTGTTGGCTGCTTCTGGGGGCAGCCTGGTCTGCGGGGCCAGGAGAGGCAGGAAGCTGCTTAGCCCTCTCTCTCCCCCGCTGCACAACTGACTGGGAACTGCTCCAGGCAAGCCCCTCCTGTCCCAGTCCTGCCTCCACCCCCCAAATCTGGAGCCTCCTCCTACTCTCCAAATCTCTCCTCCTCAGCCCCACTCTCATCAGGTTCTGTTGGGTCTTGGGCATCAACAATTTTCTTCAACTGAATCATGAGAAAAAAGTTTGAAAACCCCAGCTGTGAGGTGACGGCACTGGAAGCTGTCACTGCCAATGAAAAGGAATAGTTTAATGCATTAAAGGGTTTTGAAAGGGGCTGTTTAATTATGCAAAGTCCTCTCCTCTCTTCTGAGACCAGAGCTCTCCCCAAGGTGCAGTCCAACTAATTACAGCAGTACCAAGCCCCCTGGCTCCAGCAAGGTAACCCAGGGAGAAGGAATTGCTGGCAATAAACCGCAGCAGGAACCGGGGTTTCTCTAGACTTGTCTGGGTATGAGCATGGGGCCTGAGATGGAGAGTGCTATGCACCTGCAAATCCCATTGAAAACAGCCCTGCTGCAGACCAGAGCCAGGTACGAGAATTCTGCAGGCTGTCATGCACTGGGTGGTCCCTGTGATGGATTCTGAAGCCCGTATATCCCAATGGGATAAAACTAGGGAGAAAAGGCTTAGAGGTGGAACCCTCAATGTGTACATTTAGGGCAGAGATTGGGAACGTAAGACCCTGGCTTGCCTGGAGCCAGCCCCTGAGGCTTGGGGATCCCCCCAGCATTGGGGAGCCCACCCAACCCCCCCCCCTCCCCCCGCCATCATCCCGTGGGGCTGGAGCACACAAAATCTACTAGCCTAGGCCTCCGTAGGCTCTGGTATGCAAGAGGAATGTGGGGAGGGTCTTTCTTCTTCTCAGACGGGGCCCACATCGGTGAGGGGTTTTTTGCTATTGGGTTTTTTTGTTTGTTTTTGCTTCTTATTTGTGTGTGGCCCCTGACTGATTTTTCTGTGGTCAGCGGCCCCCAACCCACCAAAGGTTCCTCACCCCTTGTGAAGGGCCATTTCTTCTAATTTCCCCATCCCATTTATTACTGACTGACCTTCCGCTTTCTGAGGGTTTGTGGACACTTGCCATATCTGCTCGCGGTGAGCCCTTCCGAAGGCTAAGTGCATTCAGCCTCATCGCCTCAGGGCTCGCGTGCTGCTTCTGAACCGTAGACCTCACGTGTCTTGCTTTCAATAGCAAAGAAGTGTTGTCACGGTCACACAGTGCCAGTGCCCTCATGTCTGCAACACAGGGAGTCATGTGGCTTGCACTCAGGGTGTCGTCTTCTTCACATTCAGTGCAGCCAGCCACGACTGTGGGTTTGTTTGTTGTTCCCTGGCACTTTGAGCACTTGCCTAGTTGACTTGCAGCTGTCACAGAGCTTCCACAAACCTTCAGCAGAATCCAGGCCTTCCGTAAGTATGCTTTGGAGTATTCCAATTTAGTGAGTTCTGAACGTTTCATTTATTAGCCAGTGGCCTTTGCTTACAGCACTTCGACCCCACAAACTCAGGAAATGTGTTGCAGAAGCTTTGAAAGCTATCTTGTTCCATTACTAACATCCGGGAAAGGGCCAAATGCCCAAATGTAGTTAAGGGAAAGTACTATGCAGGAGGAATTCATTTTCTAAAGCAGTTCCCACACAAAACTATATTCCAAGATGTGTTACAGGGTTGAACAATATATGCAATCCAAGAGTATATAGGATAAATTAGGAAAAGCAGGGGAAAGAGCACTTTGGCAAGAAAAGACAGAAATAAACATCCTTGTGACTATTTTGTTTTTGCTGTTTTCTTCTGGAGAGGTTTGTTAGAAACAGCTTGTTCCCTGAATTACAGCCTTCATCTCCGTAGGCATGGAAAATGTGATGGCAGACAGAAGAGAAGACAAAGAGAGAAAATGGTGAAGAGAATATTTAACACTTGTTGTATGGCATCATCTTACCCCTGAGAAAGATGTCTGACAAGTCTGTCAAGAGAGATACCATTAGCATGTGTGATTTGCTGCCAAGTGGGTTTGAAATTTTCAAGAGGGTTGTCTGGTTTTTCAGCTGATTCGGGGCAGGCTGTCCTGAGAAGGTAGTCATCTTGCTGAGCATGAAAGGGAGGAAAATACAAGAGGCTAGCATTGAGACATGGCTACGCTCTGCTCCCATCCATCATGCTACAGGACAAGGAATGGTGATTGAAGAGGTAGATTTCAGGAGTGGAAGAAATACAGTAAAAGCTAGTGCTGGCTCACTTCTTTTCAACACAAAATTGCTTTCCAGCAGAAATGAAAGTGTTTTCTTGAAATTTTTTGTTTTGGTCGATGTTTTTCAGGGGTTTTGTTTTTAACACAACAATTAATCCACATTTTGAGTATTTTAAATGTTTCCCCATCCCCCTTCTTGCTTTCCATTTCCTCAGTGGAGGGAAGGGAGAGCAAGGGAGGAGGAACACTGAAAGTTATTGGAGGGTTTTAAAATATAAGGCATTTTTCTGACTGTCAAAAAAAAAAAAGACAACTGATTCATTGCTTTTGAATTTTTCTGAAACTAAGTAGCATTTTCCAGCCTTCTCTAGTTCAAACTCCTGCTCTCCGTTCCACAAACTGCATAGGACAGATGTCCCTAACCTCTCATTCCTGGGGAGGATTCAAACTGGTGAACCAGGGCTGAAAACTCATGTGCACATATTTGAACACTGACCCTATTCCCACTGCACATCTGCCCTAGCCCCAGGCAAACACCCCATTTTGCTACCAGCACTCATTAGTGGGTGGCGGTGCGGTGAGAAGTGAGCACCCTTACAAAACTCCCCCATCCTTTGGTGGTTCCTTAGTCACCCGTGTGAAAGGGTCTCCTCTCTGCTCCTGGCAGGGATGCAGCGCTGCACTTCCCAGATGGCTGATTCTGTATCGCCATTAGTAGGATTTGTAATGGTCGATGATGTCTGCTTCATCTCATAGAATCACAGAACACTGGAACTGGAGGGACCTTGAGAGATCATCAAGTCCAGTCCCCTGCACTCACGGCAGGACCAAGCACCATTTAGATCAGGGGTTCCCAACCTTTTTTGGTCCCCATACTCCCTTGGCTTTTAGTAAACCTTCCCATACCCCCTTTTCAATATGAGAGGAAATAAATTCTAGACTCTAGAATCCACAACTTTTTTCACTACCACTACTACTTTTGGAATATTTCAATTGGGATAATCTAGTTATTTACCAAATATTCCCCGTACCCCCTTGACAAGCTTCTCGTATCCCCTGGGGGTTCGCCTACCCCAGACAACTTTGAAGTAGGAATAAGAGCCTCCGGAAAAGGGCACTTTTTCCGGAGGATCGGGGCCAGTCTAGACGCTCTTTTCCGGCTTTTTTAAAAGCCGGAAAAAAGCGGCGGACATTTTTATTTAAATGCCGCGGGGGATATTTAAATCCCCCGCGGATTTCTCTACGACGACTAGTGAAATTTACATGCCCCTTCCAGAAAAGGGGCCAGTGTAGACGTAGCCCTAGTGTTTAACCACCCTGACAGGTAGGAAGTTTTTCCTAATGTCCAACCTAAATCTCCCTTGCTGTAGTTTAAGCCCATTGCTGCTTGTCCTATTCTTAGAGTTCAAGGAGAACAATTTCTCCTCCTCCTCCTTGTAACATTCTTTTAGGTACTTGAAAACAGCTATCATGTCCCCTCTCAGTCTTCTCTTTTCCAAACTAAACACGCCCAATTCCTTTAGCCTTCCCTCATAGGTCATGTTTTCTAGGCCTTTAATCTAGTTTTTGTTGCTCTTCTCTGGACTTTATCCAATTTCTCCACATCTTTCCTGAAATATGGTGGCCAGAACTGGACACAATACTTCAATTGAGGCCTAATCAGTGCAGAGTAGAGTGGAAGAATGACTTCTCGTGTCTTCTTACAGCACTCCTGTTCATGCATCCCAGAATCATGTCTGCTTTTTTTGCAGCAGTGAGTCAGGTGCCTGAAACTGTCTAAGCCTTGCCAAGACAAGCCACAGTTAACATGCTCAGCATAAAGTACCAAGGAACCTGGTATGAGCTCTTGTGATGCAGCAGGGGCTGTCTTTTTGTTCTATTTGGATAGCAGCTAGTACGGCGCCTCTCCTCTATGCTATAGCTGTGACACCTATGTGCCACAGTAATACAAATAATACATAATCATCATCATTTGGGGATATTGCAGTCAGCTCAAACAGAAGAAGCTAAATTCACTGGAGGAATTGCTCCTCAGGAAATATTTACCCAGCTTTCCGCTTACCCGTGGTAAAGCAAATCTCTTCTGTTTACTATGCAGACTCTTGCATGATGATAATTTGAGCCACCTGTTCTTCATCTAAGTGTAGGTGCTGAGACCGGACTCAGCATCACCTCTCAACGAAAGCAAGAATCAAGAGGCAGCTTTCCCCATTGTCCACTGGCTCCATCATCCGGCAGGCAGCAAGTTCATTTTCGTCCACATTAGAAGCATAAACTTCGTTAGCTATTGAGTCAGGACAATTAGGAGCCATTCTTGTCAGAACGTGTAACAATGCTGGAATGCAAAAAACAAGGGTCGCCATGACAACCTTAGAGCTTTCTGCTGACAAATTGGAGGCCCACACAGAATGTGAGGCGGGTTTCTCCCTGGGTGTTCAACGATGCACGGCGAAGTGGGGGGCAGTTTTTTGTTGCTATTCTGATAAGAACATGGGATGTGCTAGTTGCTCCCAGGACAGAAGGGTCCATCTTTTGGGACCCGTTTCCTCCTCTCATTGAGTGTGACCCCAGGGCCAGCATTGCAACTATTTCCCCTTTGGAAGGCGAAGGGAGGAGACACGGAAAGAAGAGAGGCAGAAACTAGAGCTGCTATGTGCGGTGAATAACAGCTGCTCTGACAGACCGGGCGACTCTGGAGCAAGTCTTATCCACCTGTAACTGGTGCTCTTTCAGTGAACTGCCCACACCTGTACCGCTCTCTCTCTTTTATGTAGCTCTTCCAGAAGAGTCAGTGTGACCAGCAATGCACACAAAATGTGCGCCCTCAATAGGGATCCGCCAGCGCAGGATTCTCCGCTAAATAAGAAATGCCCTGTAGCGTTGCGCAGCCCAAGGGTCAGTCATTCCATGTCTGCTTCTTCCGGGAAGGGTTTGACCTGGCAGAGGAAAGCTCCAGTCCCTAGAGCAGACTGTGTCAGACCCTCTCCACCACACGCTCATCTTAGAGTCCCCTCTGCCGTTCCACAGCTTTTTTCAGCCAGGTCCAGTCACAGTAGCTGTACTGGGGCAGGCAACTGTCATGTTAGCATGGGATGAGATGAATAGATCCCAGGACACGGCTATACTGGGAGGAACAGGGGTGTACGAGAGCTTGCCACCAAAGAAATGAGAGAACCCCTCCCCCGCATTTCTAAGACAACATGTTGTCATGGTGGGCAGCAAAAGGCAGCTGAGGGTTTGCATTTGGTTCCTTCAGCGAGAGGGTCGGATGTCCAGATAACTTTGCGCACAGACACTTGAAATCTGTTGGCGTCATTGCCAGGCTGGGGGACGAAGTAATTTTCTGGAATTCAGTTCTCATGAGGCCTCCCCGCCTCCCTTCTTAGCTTTTCTTAGTCTTTTCTTAGCTTTGTCACCTCCCCCATCTCAGCAAGGAGGGCCAGAAAGAGAAAAGACAAAGAATGCTGGCCTGGCAGAGACACTCGCTCTCCATGGCTGGGTCAGACCCGTTGAGCACAGTCCACATTGGGGGAACACTGGGGGATTGGAATTCATTACAGTGAACAGAAGTAAGAAGGCACATAGCTCCCCTTCCTCTTCCTGGCTCAGGCAAGCCGCAAGCCCCGTAGCGGCCGCAATAAGAATCCTCCCTCCCCTGCCCCGCACTGTTTCAGTCCACTTGCAATCAATGGCTACCCTGAGGGATTGTGGTATGCTCACCTACACTCTGTCGATCTGTGGGCAGGGCTGGGATTCATGTGAAAGACGCTCTGGAAGCAAGATTCAGAAAGCTGCAGAAAGAGATGACTGACACACACATAGTCATCGCCCTGTGCTTGTCAGAGTCAGGCAGAAACTTCAGTTGTCCTAATGGGAAAACAAATGCAGTAGCTGCACTATTCATAATGCAGTAAAGTATGCAGCTGCTTTCGAGAAGACAGTTAAGTGAAAAGTGTCACTGGTTTGGGGACAGATCCTGGCAACCTGATTCATGCAGAATAGTACAGGTTGAACCTCTCTAGCCTGGCACTTTCTGGTCTGGCAACATCCATGGTCCGGCGTGATTTTAGTGAGCTGGATGTCCACTTATCATGGGTGGACACACTGATCATGGGTGTGGTCAAATTTCCTGCCGCCCCCCTAAAGTTTCTTTACAGCCACCGGTCCTGGCTCTCAATGTTTTGTGCTGTTACTTAGCTCTAATTTGCCTCTAAATGTCTTCTAACAGCCCAGCAAGCAGTGGAAGTGTTGGTGATGCTGCTAGACAATACTGACCTCCTGTGGTTCAGAAAATTCTCTAGTTCGGCATCAGTCAGGTCCCAAAGGTGCCAGACTTGTGAGGTTCAACCTGTATCTTACTTCTTGAACAATCCCATTGATATCAATATTCAAGGAGCCAGGCACTATGCAGTGTAAATACGTAAGGCAGAATCCAGCCCTGATTTATTACAGTTCTTGTGTAGCCTGGAAGGAAACAAGAAATATCATATAATTGCTGAGGACTGTTTAAAGTTCCATATGTTAAATGCACTCAAATCTTTCTCTCTAATCAGTCACTCTGTGCTTAGTGGAAAAGCTGAGGCCCACTTAATTCCATAGTCTGTGTATTGTTCTATAAATAGATTGCAAGTCGTGTCCTTCTGCGTTGGAAAAGATTAAACGATACTCTGCATTTGATACGATGCTCTGTTGCTTTAATAGAGCCAAGGGTAAGATAAGATTAAAAGAATCACAAAGGAGTGGAGGGGAATCTTTCATCTGTGGAAGGCAATGAAGAGATGGAAAATAAGATAAAGGTCTGACTCTAAGTGGCTCTATCAAATTATATAGGAGTATAATGAGCTCGACACAATTTAATTTCCATATGCAGCTCTACTGCAGCTCACCCAAAGCAGTAAAGAGTGAATGTTTAAACCTGTCTCAAAAACTGGTTCAATGTAAAGATTTGAAGTGTTCACAGGAAAATTCCATTTTTTTCCCTAAGACAAAAAGTCAGAATAACAAAGAGATGAGTTGTGTAGGCAATACACTTGTTCCCCTCCGTCACTTCATTATAACCGTGCTGTCTGGCTGTTGCAACATTAAGATGGTTCCAGGACTGGCATGATAATAACTGGCTATTATGATAGGGGACATTTGCTTTCTAAACAGTTATTGTTCCTCTCAACACATGTAACAGTAGCAATTCATAACTTCGCCCTCCAGCCTGTTTTCCAGCTTCATTTAAGGTGTCATATCAGCTTCTCAGCATCCTAAGTAGAACAGATAATCGGTGTGTGCACTCCACGCCACATGCGATAGCTTCCTTGAATTTCTTGGCTTTTTTCCTTTTTATTTTTGCACAGTCCTCTAGTCTCCAGCTGCAACAGGGAAATGACAGCAGTAGGTCAGAGCCTCAGCTGAAGTTATCGGAGCTTTGCTGGCTTACACTATGGCTACGTCTAGACTACGAGCCTCTTCCGCAAGAGGAAATGCAAATGGAGCACTCATTTGCATATGTTGTGCTCTCATTTGCATTTCCGCTTCCTTTTCATTTTGCGCAAGAGGTTTTTGCACAAAAAAGTGCTGTGTAGACAGCACCTTTTGTGCAAAACCCCCTTTTGGTAAGAGCCGTTATTCCTCTACACAGCGTTTTTTTGTGCAAAAACCTCTTGAGCAAAAGGGAAAGGAAGAGGAAATGCAAATGAGATGCACGGTATGCAAATGAGCACTCCATTTGCATTTTCTCTTGTGGAAGAGGCTTGTAGTTTAGACTTAGCCTATTGATCTGACCCTTTATTTTTCCAGAGAGCCATGTGAACTCTGGTCTCCAGCTAAGGAGAAAGGAAGTCTTCGACACATTTCTTTCTGTTTCAATATTAATCATAGAATCAACGAATTCTAGAACTGGAAGGGACGACAAGAAGTCATCAAGTCCAGTTCTTTCCCTCACGGCAGGACCAAGCATCACTTAGATCATCCCTGACAGGTGTTTATCTAACCAGCTCTTAAGAATCTCCAGTGACGGAGTTTGAACAACCTCCCTAGGCAATTTATTCCAGTGTTTAACCACCCTGACAGTTAGGAATATTTACCTAATGTTGAACCTAACCCTCTCTTGCTGCAACATAAGCCCATTGTTTCTTGTGCTATCCTTAGAGGTCAAGGAGACTATTTTTCCCCCTCCTCCTTGTAACAACCTTTTAGTTTCTTGAAATCTGCTCTGATGTCCCCTCTCAGTCTTCTCTTTTCTGGACTAAACAAATGGAACTCTTTCAAGTCTTCCCTCATTGCTGATGTTTTCTAGACCTTTAATCACTGTTGTTGCTCTTCTCTGATCTATATCCGATTTCTCCACATCTTTATTGAAATGTGGTGCCCAGAACTGGACACACTACTCCAACTGAGGCCTAATAAGTGCAGAGTTGAGCAGAATGACTTCTTGTGTCTTGCTCACAACACTCCTGTTCATGCATCCCACAGTAATGAAAGACCTGAATGTTGTTGCAGACTAAGGTCATTTTAAGAAAGGCTTAATATAATGAAAGCAATACAAAAAAGCCTGTACTTTCCATCTCCTGTATACTCGGATACCCTAGCTAGGGTGGCAGAAGCTGTTGCTTTCTCAATCCCCAATCTTGTTTGGTACATTTTTTTCTATATGCAAAGAGCAAACCTAGAATTTCTATCTAGAATACAGATGCAAGCCTCAATTCTGATCCAGAGAGCTGCAGAACAGAACTACAGACCCTTAAAGCACACAGAAGGGAATCTGGCCCTTACTGGCTTTCATACTATGTTGTGGTGCTAGAAAACCACATCTTAAAAGCCTTCATTGGGTTATCTTTGATGATGACTTTCTTTTAGATCCAAAAAAAGAATTTAACAAAAATTATTGTGCGAGTAGCTCAATGCAGCGCTCATGAGTGTAGACACCAAGAGTGCTATAGATATTCAAACCATTAATTATTTAGAGGGGGAAATGTGTGAGCAGCTGTTAATTAGCCAGTGTAGTTCTATTTTCTGCCAAGAACATTCTTGGTGTGGTGTTAGCTGATAAAATTAGATGGGATGGATAATGCTAATAACAGCTCCCAGCCCAGTGGGAAGGGAGTAGGACTGGCAGTAGGACTCCAACACACAAGACTTGACATCCTCTGCATGTTTGGGATGGTTACAAAAGACGCAACTGTTGGTGCCAATGTTATAAAGAGCTTTCTTTTAGACCTCAGGGTATTGTGCTTCAAGCCATACTGTAAGAAGGAGTGTATCTTCCCAATCAAGGGCACAGAAAATCTGGAAGACCACAGGTATCTGTCAAGTAAGATTTATGTCGGAGAATAAAATCATTCTCTCCTAGAATATATGGAAATCAACAAGAACAATGAATAGGTACTTTCCAAACATGCAATCCAGTAAGAGTGTTTTCTTATCATAGAATCACAGAATCATAGACTATTAGGGCTGGAAGAGACCTCAAGAGGTCATCATAGAATCCCAGGGCTGGCAGAGCCCTCAGGAATCATCCAGTCCAACCCGCTGCCCAAAGCAGGACCAACCCCAATTCAATCATCCCCGCCAAGGTTTTATCAAGCCTCACCTTAAAAACTTCTAGGGATGGAGATTCCACCATCTCTGTAGACAACCCATTCCAGTGCTTCCCCACCTTCCTAGTGTGTGTCTATATAGCAGTGTTATTTCGGAATAACTGACTTTATTCTGAAATTATGAAGAGTGTATCTACACAGCAAGCCATTATTTTGAAATAATGGGGAGCCGGAGGACTTTATTCCAACTCCTGTAGCCCTCATTTCACGAGGAGTAAGGGAAGTTGAAGGAAGAGTGCTCTTCCTTCGACTTCCTGCTGGGTAGACAGCTCCAAAAGCCGAATTAAGCTATTTTGACTTGAGCTTCGCAATTGACGTAGCTGAAGTTGCATCGCTTAATTTGACTTTTGTCTTGCTGTGTAGATGTGCCCCTGGTGAAATAGTTTTCCCTAAAACTTCCTAATAGTCAGGGTGGTTCCATACTGGAATAAATTGCCTAAGGAGGTTGTGTAGTCTCCATCATTAGAGATTTTTAAGAGAAGATTAGACAAACTCCTGTCCTGCCGTGAGGGCAGGGGACTGGACTTGATGGCCTCTTGAGGTCCCTTCCAGTCCTATGCATCTATAGAAGATGAGATATTATTCCTTCGGATAGGCTGTGCTCCTGATTTTCTTCCGACTCCATTATTGACCTCTGTGGACAGCGTAGGAAGGTGACTGCCAGAGAACTGCCATCATGCAAGGCTTGTCTATGTAGATATATCTCCCCCCTCACCATAACATCCAAGCAGACCCACACAATGTTTTAGAAAAGCCATAGTATTCTCCCTGTGCTGTTCATTTTTGCCACATTGCCTCTTAACACTCCAAGGCCTAGGGAAAGAATCCACACCTTCGCTGACACCTGCCTTTCCGTCTGATCCCTGAGACAAATGCAGGCAGAGAGAAGCCAAATTAATTCTCTTAATGTGCAAATTGCTGTCCTATTATTGTTATTATTTCAAATGAATTATCTTCCAGATTTGGTAATATGCATGTTGAGCTCCTGTGGTTTCCTAGCAACTCTTGCTACCACCTCCACACTCACACACACGCCAGGGGGGCTGCTTTTTTCTTTTCTTCTCCGCTATAACTGTGCCCAGACAATTGCGATCCCAGGCCTTGCCTGACTGCCCTTTGAGAGTCATTAGGGCAGGCGAGATTAGGAAGGAAGGCACCTTCCCTAAAGGCATTAGCAGCAAATCAACCCAAATACATGGTCTTCCACTTGTCCAGGCCTGCTAGAGCCCTCCCTTACCTGCATGCGTGGGTCGGGGATGACACAATCAAGCCCACCAGTTTTTAAAATAGTATATGACAAAAGCTGCATTTAAATGCAAACCTAAATGCCTAGGGCTCCAATACTGAAGTCACTGAGGTTTTGTATGGATGCAAGAGATGCACACCATTCCTACCCACCCTGGCTAATAAGTATTGATGGACCTATCCTCCATGAATTTATCTAGCTCTTTTTTCAACCCAGTTAAAATCCTGGTCTTCACAACATCCCCTGTCAAGGAGTTCCACAGGTTGACTGTGCACTGAGTGAAGAAAAACTTCCTTTGGTTTGTTTTAAACCTGCTGCCTATTCATTTCATTTGGTGACCCCCACTGTTCTCAGCGGAAAGTCATTGCCTCTGGAATTCACTTCCCCACTTGGTCTGACCCAGCCCAAATCTGTCGGCCTTTGGAGCAGACAACACTATCTGCCATTGACTCAGGGCTGCCTATGGAGTGGGCAGCCTGGAGAGGATGAGGGTGGGGTCGGAGAGATCTGTTCACTGCATTTTGTGTGTATTGCACACATTTAAATCATGGCCCATGCACCGTCAGTCACTGGGGACAAGGCTGCCCTGGAGGGCACATGCTGGGTGCCAGGCTGGAACTCACTGTCCTCCAGCAACACCCGTAGCTAGTGCAGTGACTTCCTATCTTGCATGAACTAGAGCAGCCATGAGGCTGCTCACATTTGCCCCTACCTCTGGGTCCAACACGGAGCACAGCTCAGCTGGATGCCGGAGTCAGGGCATTTCCTGCCTGGAGAGGTGTGCCCAGGAACAAGCCTGGGCTTTGTTTTAAATTTCAGGCAGGAGGAGGCAGCCTGGACAACGCCCAGTGGTGGAGGGTACCCAGACCTGTGTGGAGACTGGAAATAGTTCACACGAGCATTTTAGGAGCATGCTCATAGGAATTGTGCCCTCTCCGGACTTTACTTTGAGTGTCAGGGTTGGCCAGAACCAACAGATCAATGTAAAATTCACCTATAACGGCCCGTTGCATCTAACTGCATGTGACAACACCGAGCATATCCTGTTTTCTATCCTGGAGCATGATTTACAGTCGGTGCTCACTCCCACTCCGGTGAAAGGAACACAGCTGACTAGGGGCAGTGGGGTTCCACAGGGCAGCACTTGGCCACAACAGGGTGAAATTCACTCTGATGCACAGGGTCTGTATTGTGCCTTTGCCAAGCCCTTCGTCGTGCCCCATCATGCTTACACACCCATGTCCTGCTGACCTGTAAGAACCATGGGGCTGACATGGGACATACATGATGACTAAGCCCTTTGCCTCAGCACAGAGGTGAATTTCACCCATAGACAAGATCGCAAGCACATCAGCCTTCGTAACTGTCCTTCATGGTCTACTCTTGGGCACGACTTCCTTCTCTCACTCTCCACTTTTTCCCAGCAATGGTTACTTGATGCCCCTCTGAAGATCTTTTAAATAACATCTACTCCCAACTCTGAAATCCAGGAGGCTTAATTATTTAGTGAGCTGGTGGCCCTGTTTCAAGGAGGAAGAGCAAACAGAGTCTCCGAGACGGACCATCCGCAGTCAGT
Organism: Pelodiscus sinensis; assembly: GCF_052426305.1. NCBI lineage: Eukaryota > Metazoa > Chordata > Testudines > Trionychidae > Pelodiscus > Pelodiscus sinensis. The sequence continues at coordinate 3,389,537 of NC_143078.1, forward strand.
GTAGCGTACAGCTATTAATATTTGATCTCCTGCTAGCCTGGAGGCAAAGGGAATAATGTTCATCGCAGGAGCCCAAGACTGAATCCACTTTGACAAATAACTGAACTGATAATGATAGCGGCAGAAGATGCGGATGGAACCTTTTGTGGTGCATCTGAGAAGGAACCATTGGGGATCCTTGCTGCAGCAAAGGAACTGACATTTTGTCCGGAGCGCAGAGGAAATACATCCTCTGTCATCACTGTCAATGGAAAGACAGAGATCACTGGGCCAAAGTTACTCCTACTGCAACTCAGGGGAGGGATGCCCCACACCCTTTGCGAAAGTCAAGGAAAATGTACAAAGAGGCTTGAGTGTATATGAAGTAACTTGTGTTTGAGGGCTTATCCATTCATCCTCCCTGGTCTTTCTCACGTGAACAGAGAACAGCAATACCCCAAGTCCATACAATTCGATGTTTATGGGGGTTAGCTTCCAGCAATCATGATCCTCATTTCCTTTCCTTTCTTCCCCTCTTCCCTTGTGTTTTCCCTCCCACCCCCACTCCCTCTTACTTCCTCTGTGTCCCTAATATATATAGCAATATTTTCAGGTATACTTAAACCAATCATTCCACTGAAATTTAACTAACCAACCCTAAGACATTGGCACATGATTTATCTAGCCAATTATATCCCTCCACCTTCATTGGTTTACACCAAACAAAATTAATTATACAGGAGACAGATAGAATCAAAGAACCAGACAGCACCAGACAGATAAACAATGGCTGGGGATTGGGTCCCTGCCAGACAGACGTCTATCAACCTAAGTTTCTAGGCTCTTCCCTTTATCTGTTGGCCATAGATCTCAGCCCCAAATTGTTGGAATGCGCCTTCCTTCAATAGGAATGTTTTGGACTAGTTTGGAATGTGCCAAAAGCCTTAGCTTACGAATAAGGTCTCAGACCCTTTCACAGGCAGGCCTGAATATCGACATCCTAACAACCTGGTGGAAAGCAGGTGCAATGCTTGTAGTGCAAAGCGATGATCCAGCAATTGCAGTGGCCCCTTGAACATGCCTGCCGCATTTTTAGGAAGAGAGGTTTATTGGGCTCCCAAATTGTGTGGAATTGTGGATCCCAGTCATGCTCACTCCCACGTCCAATTCAGATTTGTCCCAGGGCAGCATACTTCTTGATGGTAGCATCGCCAAGAAGTACATCTCATCAGTGTTTGAGGGTCAGTTTTCCTGGCTTCTCTCTTCTTCCCAAGTCAGACAATTCCTGCCAAGACTTCTATAACGCTCAGTGCCGTGCGGCTGTCATGGTTACTGTCATTAAAATGCTTAACAGGACAGGAAAAGGATGTGAGGAAGGAGAAACCCAGGAAAGAGAGGCCATCTTCGACTCACGGACTTTAAGGTCAAAAGGGACCATCATGATTATCTAGTCTGACTTCCTGCACATTGCAGGCCAGAGTCATGCATAAATCCTCTCATGGTGTCAGATCGCACGTTGTGAACTAATCTGCTGCCGGCTTGTGGTACAAGAACACTGGGTGATAGCTTAGATGGATGGTGACTAACGGCAGTTCTACCATTGGTTTCAGGGGATCCAGGATTTCACCAATCAATGTTGAGCTTTAATGTTAAAAGTGTGTGTGGGGGGGAGGAGGCGGATCCTTGGAAATGTGGCCAGGATTTAGAAATGTGATTCTTGGATACTTTTGGATACTTCCATTTTTGGATGCTCAAATGGGCTCATGGGGAACATCCACCCACTGAAAAAAGGTGCATCAACCTGGACGCTCAAAATTACTAATCCCTTGTGAATCTCATGGTCTGTGTCTTTGCACTGAATAGCACCGGGCACATGTGTTTGCTCGGGAAATGGTTTGTGTGCACAAATGAAAGTTCATTAGGTTAAGCAAACCTTTCAAACACAGAGCGTTTGAGTCTCTCATGCATATACAGTAATACACTTTCTAGAATCATTATGCACTGTGGATCCATCACAGGTATTTATCGCTTGGCTTTACTCTTGCTACAGTGTATGTCCATTAACCACCACTAATTAGAAAGGAAAGCCTAGTGATCTCTGTATTTAAAAGATCATGCAGTATTTTAAGACCCGACTAAAAAGTAATTTGAATAGTGTTGATTATTTCATGTCTTTACCTTTATTGGAACTTGAGCAATAAATACTGGATTAACAACTTTTTTAAAAAAAATAAAAGCAAATCCCTTCACAGAGACAGCATTTGAATAGACAAATGAGAAAGAGTTAAAAGCTGTTTGATCACCTAATGATAGAATCTCATTGAGGCTTTAAATGTTTACATTAACTCTGTGCTACTTTTCAATAATGTAGTTCAGTCCTCTAACTAGAAATGATAGGGTCTGTAGATAAAAATGGGCCAAGCAGGGGTAACTTATTACAAGAAAGAAAACATTCGATAAATAGATCTTTTCTTCCTTTTTGAATAACTTATTTGTTGCTGCAAAGAGATTTCTATCTATCTATGAGGGCATATATTTTTCTGGAGAAAATTATTCTTTTATTACCATATATCCAAGTTAAAAATCATGCACTGCTGCCAGATGAGAGAAGGAACAAAGTGTTTTTTACAGTTTCAAAGGAGAGGCTAGATAGATAACATAAGAACAAGCGGTCACCAAATAAAATGAATAGGTGTCAGGTTTAAAACAAACAAAAGGAAGTTTTTCTTCATGCAACACATAGTCAACTTGTGGAACTCCTTGCCAGAGGATGTTATGAAGACCAGGACTTTAACAGGGTTCAGAAAAGAACTTGATAAATTTATGACTGGGTAGGAATGGTGTCCCTAGCCTCTGTTTGTCAGAGACTGGAAATGGATGAGAGGAGAGGGATCACTTGATGATTTCCTGTTCTGTTCACTCCCTCTGGGGCATCTGGCATTGGCCACTGTGGGCAGACAGGACACTGGGCTAGATGGACCTTTGGTCAGACCTAGTATGGCCCTTCTGATGTTCTTATGTTTATGTTAGAGAGAGAGAGAGAATTATTGATCTATGACCATCAGCTCATAGATGGAGTATATTAATAATCTGCCCTGTTATATGTACTTCTTTTTTCAGTCTCCTATTAACGGTTGGATCTCCCTGGTTCCGCACCCTCAGGACATGAGCAGTCCCAAACCAGGGAATTTATCAGACCAGGAAAGGTCAATGCTCCCCTGCCAGCTGCCAGCCTACATCTGGGTTTCTTTTCTGGCTGCCAGGATCTGGCTCTCCCTCCTGCTGCAGACCCAGATGGGGCTCTTGCTGTTGGCCACTGAGTTCAGGTTCCCCAGGCCGGGGTCCTCCATCCGCCAGAGGCCCCACTGTTGCCTGGGCTTCCCAGCTGCCACCATTGTGGGAATCCTGGCTGGCTCCTATTTCCGGCCTCTAGGGCTCTCGTGGTTCCATAAGTTGGGGTGCACTGCTCAGCTCTGGCAATGTTCCCAGGGAGCTGTGGTGGTGGGGCTGCCCCCCTCCAGCACTGTGGCCAAAGGCTAAGGGGAGAAGTTTGGGATGGGGAAGGGCAACTCTCTTCCTGGTGCGACTGCCCCCTTGTGGTCACTCTGCATTATAACTGTCCCCCTGCACTCGGTACCCCCAGTGATCATTGTGGAGTATCACTGTCCCATCCCTCCCCTTCTGTGTTATGGAAACCAATCCCATTCCAGGTACTTCCCATTGTCCTTGCACAACCAAACCCAGACCTTGACTTTGCTTTCAGTTAACATAAGAGGAAGCTGCTGTACCAAAGTTGGTGCTCCTAGCACTTAGCACTTTTGAGTAGGTAGCAACTGACTCTTTAAGGGAAGCTATCACTCGGTTGTGAGCAGTCGGCTCTGGTAATGTCTTGAGTCCTCCGATTTCCTTATGTCCATCATTTGAGTTTTACAAACTGGGTTGCAGGAAGGAAGTGCAAAGGTTCTGTTGGGCGTTGATCTTCTCCCAGCCATAAATTCCTTGTTGTTTCATCTCTCTGACTATTCAGGTTCCATGAAAACTTTCTTTTCAGTTTTCCCCTATTTTAGCAAAGCAGGGACAGCTGGCTTGGTGTGTGAAAGTAAAAATATGTTCATAAATCTTGTTTCTCTTCACAGAAAGCCCGGCTTGCAAGGATACGAGTGGCCAAAACTGGCAGTTCCAGTGCTTATCTTCACAGCAAGCGCAATGGCCTGCTGAACGAAGCTTTGGAGTTGACGGTACGTGCCGAGAAAATAATCCCTTTCACGCTGGAGTTTGAAAAGTTCTCCATCCCAATCAAACCCTGTTTGGGTTGTTCCCCCCTCCACAAAGACATACCTAATTGCTTGTTATTCAGTGTGACAGCTTCACATGTTGAGTTGTGCTACACTATAATTACACAACAATCTACTGTATAGGCTATATATGTAGAGGCAGCTGGAATTCAGCTGCAAAGTTGGAGAGGGAGGGAGGGATTTTCTGGGGCTCTTTCTTGAGCTAGGAAAGAATCCATCCTGCTAACAATGGCAGAATGACAGCATTAGTGTGTGTTGAAGCCACTGGAGCTGTCCCCATTTATCTGCGGTAAGATTCCAGCTCTCCAGGACACTTTTGTTATCTTTAATAAGGAGTCGCCTGTTTAAAAACACCTATCTACATTCATAAGTGTGCCACACCATATTAACAAGTGCCATGCTGTGCACAAGTAGCTCGGTAAGATCTTGCTAATTGTTACATTACTAATCCATAGGCTGGATGATACACAACCCGACACCTTTGCCAGAGCATGAGTGCGCACACACTCGCACCAGTGTGCACACACACACACAAAACAGGCTCACTCTCACCCTATTTCTCAGTGAAGAGACAGCACTATATGGCTGCATACTGCAAGCCAGCAGCTCCAATAGTTTAACACACTATGTTGTGGAGCACTCACTAGCATGCTCGGACATACCACACGCCATTCAGACCCACCACTGCCAAAACAAGATTTCTGGTAATGCACCGTTCTTAAATATCCTTCTTAAAAATCATATTTGTTTCCCCGGGGGCTTGACCTGGCAAGGGGCCAGCAGCTGTCAGTGCTGTTTGTCCTTGACTTGAGTTGAGGGTGCTTAACCCTTCAGCTCAGCCCAGAACTACCAGTGGCTTGAAAGCCACATCATGCCAGGAGTTGTCCTGGGAGGCTGTGGGATTCAGAGATCCCTGTTTGGGGCACAGGGGAGCCAACAGCCTTGCTGGACCCCTGGGCAAGGTGGGGCGGCTGACTCCGCTCTCCAGGAAGAGGCGGGGCCCAGCACTCGGTACTACCCACACCGTGACGCCTTCCCCCCCCTCATCCCTTAGCGCTGCCTGGAGTGGGCCTCGTGCTGCCTTCCTCCCCGCCCCCCAGGCAGCCCTAAGAGCCACCCGGAATGCACCACATGGTGCTCCAGAGGCAATTTAAAGGGCCTGGTGCTCCGGGCGCTGCTGCTGCTGCTGCAGAAGCAGTGACAATGACTGGGAGCCCCGGGCCCTTTCGAATTGCTGGGCCCCGAGACAGTTACCCCCTTTGCCCTCCTGTGGGCAGGCCTGCGGGGACATGACTCCTTCATACTCGCTTCTCATTCTGGCAGCGGGGCTAGTGATTTGCTGCTTAGTGGGAGACGGAACCAACCCCCACCCACCTGCTCTTGGGCAGTGGGCATTGAGGAAGCCAGCTGCATCTGCTGTCCTCTGCCCCTTTGCCCCCAAGCTTGATGCAGACCAAGTCCCAGTCTTGTCTTGGTTCCGTCCTTTGCTCTCCCACTAATGGTTCTCTTGGCCAGGGTGTGCCACCGAGGATCTGCCATCTCTGGGAAACCCCCCGTCATATGTATGCTAGGCTCATAACCTGCTGCATACTCTGCACTGCCACACACACACACATTATTTCACACCCCTCACAGTGGTCGACTCTCGTGATTTTACTGCTCATCTTCCCGCTCAGTGCATTTGTCCAATCCCCAGCCCCTGGAGTCAGGTGAATATATCGCAAGTGTCTCTTAACAAAACACCCTTCTAGCCCCTCCTGCTTGCAAAGACGAGCCAGGGAAGGTGAACCCTAAAGACTCAAGAGCTAGTAAGCAAATAAAACAGAAACTGACATTTATTCTTATCAAAAAAATGTTGTGATGTTGAGCCCATCTCACGATTTTGGAACAGCTGAGTTGGGCAGTGCTGCTCTTCTGCAGCTACAGAGGAGCATGGGAGGAGAAAAAGCCAGCACCTTGCAGAGTGGGTGAGTCACTGACATGATACGAAGGGACTGAGGAGGTATTCCTGACAGCATTAGCCCTGAAATGATCACAAGCTCGCAATTACTGGATTGCGAGAAAGAAGACCCGAGGGCTGTCCAGCAGGAGAGGAAACTATCACAGCTCTTGTTCTTTTCAGCACGGCGGTTTTATTTTTAATAGCAAGGTATCTGGAGGCTAATATTAGCTATTCATGAGAAAGGAAAGTTTTAAGTGCGTCAGATTGCTCGGCACAATCAGTGGAAATGAGAGAAGGGTGCTACATGAAAGCCAACTCAAAACCCGAGCAGGAATTAACACATTGTGTGGGTTTAATTTTAAATAAATCAGGCCGGGGCACACATAGGAAATAGAAACTGCAAAACTGAGCCTGGAGAGCCACCTAACGCTGTGTTCTTGCATCTGTACGCTGGACCTCATCCTGCAAACCCTTGCTGCTTTGCTTGGGGCTGCCCAATGGGAGCGTTCAAGGCAGCGAGGGCTTGCAGGGATAAACCCTTTGCTTGTACTTAGTTCTGGCCAAGTCTGAGAGAACAATTGCCACCATGAAAGTGGAGAGACGGGCTTTAGGATTTGGAATACAGTATCCCTGTGTTGTTGCCTGAGCCAACAGTTATCTGAATTCAGTGGGGGCTGGATCAGGGACATAGGAATCACTGTGCCCATTAGACGGTGCATGGGCTGTGCTGCCCCGTGATTCTACAGGCAGCCCCGTTGTTCAGGGAGGCTACTTACAGAGTAAGGATGTGGCTGGATGGGAGTAAAGGCTGAAGAATCCGGCCATGAGCTGCCGTGATGTCTTTTCAAGGTGATTCCCAGGCAGTGTACTGCATCAGACACTAGACCGGGGTGCCCAAGAGCTGGCTTCTGTCACTGACTTGCTGTGTCACTCCATTTCCCCACCTCTACAAGAGGGACAATGGCGTGTAGCACCCTTTGCAGACAGCACTGTGAGCTCCAGAGGAAAATGGCTCTAGAAGCACTAAGCCGGGGTGGGGAACGTAAGGCCCGGGGGCTGGATGTGGCCCCCGGCTTGCCTGGATCTGGCCCCAGAGGCTCAGGGCTTCCCCTGCCCCCAGTATTGGGAAGCCAGTGCTGGAGCTCCAGCCCCTCCACTGCCCCATTGCGGGCCTGAAGCTCACAAAATCTACTAGCCTGGGCCCCCTAGACTCTGTGTGTGAAGGGTGGTTTGAGGAATGTCTTTCTCCCTCTCAGTCAGGGGCCATGCCAGTGAGGGTTTGGGGGGCGGGGGCATTTCTTCTCACTCGTGTGCAGCCCGACTGATTTTTCTGTGGGTCAGCGGCCTCCAACACAAAAAGGTTCCCCGCCCTAGCACTAAGCAAATCTGAGAGCTAAGTTCTCATGTTTGTCAAAACCCAACCCAACCACCGGGGGCATTTTGCCACCTCAGCGGAGCGACTATCCATGTCAGAATCCAATTCCCTGCTCACAAGCCTTCCTTGCTCCCCCAGGCCGTTTCTCTCCCGCTCTGCAAAGGTCCCCAGCCCCTAATGACAGTGACGCCTTCTGAAAATGAGCATTAAATCTGCTCCACGGGTTGCACATTTTTTTTAAGCATGGGCTGTAAACAGAGCTTGTCAATCAAACTGTGAAAATCTTTGAAGGAGGCGCCATGTGGTCACGACTTGGGCCAGGACTCTGAGAGCCAGCTCAGATGAGTTAATAAGATTCTGTTATTTCATCAGGAGGCAACATGCGCTGAAAATGTAAATCAAGCCCTGGGCTTTCTTGGTCTTTTAATTGTACTGCTTAAAAATGCCACGGCAACTCGGTGCAGATGTGCAGCTCTCACTTGGTTTTCCAGCCTGTCTCCCCAATACAAATCCCATCCCTTCTTTCTGCCAGACCACTCACAGAATGGCTGCGGGGACACAGATGCAAAAGTCGAGAACCCAGTCGCCTGAGAGCAATATTTGGCTGCTAGGTTCTTTTTCTGGCTTTTGCCCAAAGTGAGTTGGAAAAGGCGCCTTTGTTTTTTTCTCTCCTTTTGGCTTTGTGGCTACTGCAGATGTTGGGAAGATGAAAAAAACATTTCTGAAGTGGTTCTGGGGAGTGTGTGTTCCCATTCATCAAGACTTTAATGATTATTTTTATTTATGTATATGATGGCAGTGCAGCGGGCAGAGGTGGGCAGTAAAACGGCAGAAGCTGTAATTGCCCGTACCTGCTAAGGCGCAGGCAAATATAGCACAGCAGCTGGCCAGAGGCTAATCCTGGGGAACCAGATCCAGCCCATGGGCCAGTATTTGCAAACTCCTGGTCTCTGTGCAAGCTATGGGCCCAGTTGTACATATACATACTAAAAATATGCCCCTGCCCTGCCCATCTAAATAGCCAAAAGCAAGAGAGGGTCGGAAAACGGAAGGATGGCCATCCTGTGGGGCACTGAAGCATAGAGAGATTAAGTGATTTGTCCCCGTCTGTAGTAATGCCAGACACGTCTCTTAAATCCCAAGTCATGGCAGGTGCCCCTCTCTTGGATAAGGATATTATCCAATGCACAATGCAACAGTCAGGAAGTTCCCCTGGACCTAACCCTATGAGGCCAGAGTCTCCTTTTCTTAGCCCTGGTCTATAGAAGGTGTTTATTTTGAAATGACCCCCCCCCCCCTTATTTAGAAATAATAAGAGGAGTGTCCACACTGCCCAGCCTGTTATTTCAAAATAATGGGCTGGTCATTTCAAAATCTGTGCTCCTGCTTTCCTTGGGGAATAACACGTATTTCAAAATAGTGATTTCAAAACAGCAGTCATGTGGACACTCCATTGCAGCTATTTCAAAATAGCTGCTCCCCAGAGTCACTCGAAGGAATTACTCCCCAGTGCTTTCAGGGGCTCTACGTCGAGATAGCGCGTCCACATTAAGGGAGCCGGCCTCGGATTAATTTCAAGGCTCTCTGTCAGGGGGTACGCCCCCGTCAAGGGGCTCGGCCCCCTCCAACCAGGCCTGTACAGCACCCCAACGTCTCACTGCAAAAGTCCCAGCCCTTCTATCAGGGCATATACGGTATCAAAGTCTCACTGCAAAAGTCCCGGCCCTTCTATCAGGACATATACGGTATCAAAGTCTCACTGCAAAAGTCCCGGCCCTTCTATCAGGGCATATACGGTATCAAAGTCTCACTGCAAAGTCCCGGCCCTTCTATCAGGGCATATACGGTATCAAAGTCTCACTGCAAAGTCCCGGCCCTTCTATCAGGGCATATACGGTATCAAAGTCTCACTGCAAAGTCCCGGCCCTTCTATCAGGGCATATACGGTAGGCGAGGCCTAGCCGCTCTGAGAAGCCTCCCCTGGCCCGGGGTTCACTTGCCCAGGGAAGGGAAAACGGGTGGTAGGGGGACCCGGGCCCTCCCTCTCCACCGGGGCCCAGCCCGGGGCCCTTTAGGCAGGGTCTGTGGCTCCTGCCGGCTCGGTGGGGGATCCGGCCGAGCCAAACTTTGTCTCCCCTGCCCTGGGCTGCTCCCTGCCGCGCCCCGGCCCCCCCGGTCCCTTCGCCCCCGGGGCAGTACCTGGCGGGGCTGCGGGCGCGCTCCTGCCGCCCTGGGTCGGCGGCTGCTTCCTCCGTGTCAGGGTCCAGCGCGGGCGCGACTCTGGACCCGGCGGCTGCAGGAACACCGGCCTGGGCTCCTCCTTCGCCCTGGGGCCTCCCCGACTGCCGGGCTCCTTCTGCCCTTATACCTGGCCGCTGTTGGGAGCATGCCCAGTAGGGTCGGAGGGGCGGGGCCTTCTCTGCCAGCTGGGCCTGGGCTATCTCCTGCTCATCAGTGCGGGGCCTGTCCGCCCCGTCACACTCTCCCATAGTGGGGACGTGCTACTTCGATGTGGTTATTTCAGGAGTTATTTCAAATTTAGTTCTTCCAAAATAATTTCCCAGTGTAGACACGCCCTTACATTGCGATACATGAGGCCAGCCTGTGAGTTGGATGCTAACTGTGAGGGATGTGGCAGAATCTGACCAGTGATTTGCCAATCTCCGCTTGTTTTTAAATGTTACAAAGGAATGTGTCCTTTGTAACTGTCAAGTGGGGTAATATTTTGGTTCCTAGCTCTGGGACTGAACCTCCTGAACTGTAATTACATGGTAGCAACACTTGGTTATGTTTCCTACCCTTGAAGCAGGGCCAGAACTTGCGTCAACATTAACTCCACTGGTTAATGTTAATGGGATTTTCATGTATCTCTCCAGTGACAAGACTGCCTTAGGGTTAGCAATAATTCCAAGTGTAATTACCATGTGGTCCTTATTAGCAATTAGCCTGGAATTTCCATTGTTTACTATTATGTAATCAATACATAATCGTTTTATAAATGCCCAGTAGTAACAGTGTGAGATGAGCCAGAAGAGAAGCACTAGGACTGATGGATCCCAAAGTACATTATCTGGAGTTATCCAAGGAAATAATTACCATAGATAACACTCCGGTTGAACACTCAGCATGCATGGGGCTTTTGGGCATGTAGGGACCCAGGTCTAATTCTCCTCACCCACCAGTGGAGTTACTCCTGATTTACACCTGCTTATGTGCAAGGAGAATCAAGCCGTGTCTCTTCAGGAAGGGCCTAGCAGTGTATTGGGCACATGAAGAGCAGAGGAGATGGTGAGAGGAGAGCAGTGTGAGAGAGGATGTTCATTCCCTACACTCAGCACCCACTTTCCTTTCCGTGAAATGTGGGCGTGGAGCATTTTACATTTGCCATGCAGGCCCGGCATAGACAGGTTTTGTGCCCTTTCATATAAGCACGGCTGTACTGGGTCAGATCAAAGGTCCATCTAGCCCATTATCCTGTCTGCTGACAGTGGCCAATGCCAGGTGCCCCAGAGGGAATAAACAGAACAGGAATCATCAAGTGATCCTTCCCCGGTCACTCATTCACAGCTTCCAACAGAGGCTAGGGACACTATTCCTGCCCATCCTGGCTAATAGGCATTGATGAACCTATCCTCCATGAATTTACCTAGCTCTTTTTTGAACCATGTTATTGTCTTGGCCTTCACAACATCCTCTGGCAAGGAGTTCCACAGGTTGACTGTGTGCTGTGTGAAGAAATACTTCCTTTTGTTTGTTTTAAACCGGCTACCTATTAATTTCATTTGGTGACCTCTAGTTCTTGTCAAGGTTCCCTCCAAACTACGTGGCAGCAAAGACCTGCAGCTGCTTAATAAGCCCCACCTAGCCAAGGGCTCAGGACTTGTGCACAGAGCTGCCTGGCTAGGGAAGGGGCACTTCTCCCTCAGCACCAGCAGCAACTGCCTGCTGAAGACAGAGCAGTGAGCGTCTTCCAGCCAGCAGGGAGGGGACACAAAGTCATGTGTTTCACTACCCATTTGTGACTTTTTCTCATGTTGCTGTTCCAAATGGCTTTTTAACACAAATGTCCTGACTGTCTAACCTTCCCTGCTTTCTGCAAAAAAAACCATGCAAATCTCTCTGTTTCTAGTTTCCTGCTACAAAGCACCTCTGGTACTCAGAGAGATTAGGGTTACCTAAAGCCACTGGTTCCATTACTGTGTTCCTTTCTTCTTTTAAGTGAGATTTAGCTTGATACGGCTGCACTTGCTTTATCACAGAAGGTGTGCTCCACAGGAGATATTCAGATGCAAAGCCCTTTTCAGCTTTGATTCCTTTCCTCCATCTCAGCGAGAAGAGGTTTAGCTAGTGAACTCTGCAGGCTTTGGCCAGGACCTCTTTGATGTGTTAGTTCACTTGTGTTACTATTAGTAAGAAAACCCTAAACCGTTATGGGTTTTTTTTAGCCTAATTCTGAATGGATCTTCTGGATATGAAGCACAGCAATTTTCAAAGCAATAACGGGAAATTGCCTCCTACCTAAAATAAATGTCTCCATAACAGTCTATAAACTTTGTTTAGTCAGTCATCCATAATTATATATGGGGGTGCTTTTCATTTAGCAACAGGCAATTTGCCTGATTTTCAGAGATACCAAGTCAATTCTTGATGTGACTTCAGGTACATTCAAAGATGCAGGTTTGTTTGTTTGTTTGTTTGTTTTACATTGAGGGTAACAGAAGAGTCACTTAGGTGTGCTAGAATAGTGATAGAAATTTAGCCGTGTTAGTTGGGTGTAGCTGAAACAAAAAACAGGACTATGTAGCACTTTAAAGACTAACAAGATGGTTTATCAGGTGATGAGCTTTCGTGGGCCAGACCCACTTCCTCAGATCAAATAGTGAAAGAAAATTGGCATGACCATATATATCAAAGGATACAATAAAAAAAATGAACACATATGAAAAGGACAAATCAAATTTCAGAACAGAAGAGAGATGAGGGAGGGAGGTAAATGTCTGTGAGCTAATGATATTAGAGGTGATAATTGGGGAAGCTATCTTTGTAATGGGTAAGGTAATTAATGTCTTTGTTCAGACCTAGGTGTAAAGTGTCAAATTTAAGCATGAATGGCAGTTCAGAGGATTCTCTTTCAAGTCTGGTGTTAAAATGTCTTTGAAGCAGGATGCAGGTAATCAAGTTGCTGAGACAATGCCCTTTCTGGTTGAAATGGCAAGAAACTGTTTTTTCTTTGTGATCCTGTCTAATATCTGTTTTGTGGGCATTGATTCTTTGGCGAAGCGTCTGAGACATTTGTCCAATGTACATAGCAAACAGACACTTTCGGCACATGATTGCATAAATTATATTTCTGGATGAGCAGGAATATGTGTTCTTGATCTTATAACTGAATTGGTTAGGTCCAATAATGGTATCAGCAGAGTGAATATGTGGACAAAGCTGGCAATGGGGTTTGTTGCAAGGGAAGGTTCCAGAGTTGGTATTAGTGTGGTATGTCCTGTGCTCTAATCCCACTGACAGAGACCAGAAACTTCAGGATCTCTACCAAGCATTTATAAACCTCAACTACCCACCTGGAGAAATAAAAAAACAAATTGAAAGAGCCAGACGAATACCTAGAAACCATCTACTACAAGACAGACCCAAGAAAACCAACAATAGAACACCACTCGTCATCACCTACAACCCCCAACTTAAACCTGTCCAACACATTATCAATAAACTACAACCTATACTGGAACAGGATACTAAACTCCGAGAGGCTCTGGGAGACAGACCCACAGTTTCTTTGTGTGGGTGCAAACAGAACTCCGTGCCAGCTGCTCCTGGCTGGGACAATCACCTAATCTCAAGATGATTCTTACCTACAGCCACAGGACATACCACACTAATACCAACCCTGGAACCTTCCCTTGCAACAAACCTCGTTACCAGCTTTGTCCACATATTCACTCTGCTGATACCATTATTGGACCTAACCAATTCAGTTATAAGATCAAGAATACATATTCCTGCTCATCCAGAAATATAATTTATGCTATCATGTGCCAAAAGCATCCGTCTGCTATGTACATTGGACAAATGTCTCAGACGCTTTGCCAAAGAATCAATGCCCACAAAACAGATATTAGACAGGATCACAAAGAAAAAACAGTTTCTTGCCATTTCAACCAGAAAGGGCATTGTCTCAGCAACTTGATTACCTGCATCCTGCTTCAAAGACATTTTAACACCAGACTTGAAAGAGAATCCTCTGAACTGTCATTCATGCTTAAATTTGACACTTTACACCTAGGTCTGAACAAAGACATTAATTACCTTACCCATTACAAAGATAGCTTCCCCAATTATCACCTCTAATATCATTAGCTCACAGACATTTACCTCCCCGCCCCCATCTCCCTTCTGTTCTGAAATTTGATTTGTCCTTTTTATACGTGTTCATTTTTTTTATTGTATCCTTTGGTATATATGGTCATGCCAATTTTCTTCCACTATTTGATCTGAGAAAGTGGGTCTGGCCCACGAAAGCTCATCACCTGATAAACCATCTTGTTAGTCTTTAAAGTGCTACATAGTCCTATTTTTTTGTTTTGGGTGTGCTAGAAATCCATGGAATTAATCATAACTGATTTGATTCCTTTAACACCCCTAGAAGAAGTCAGATGGTAGATGCCTATGTTAAGATATCCTGCTTTTATCCCATTCCACCATTTGTTTTTTTAAACGTTTGGATATTGCTGCTAGGTGCCAGAAACAGATATTCAAGGCATGTGTCAACTTTTATCTTGCAGATTCCAGCCTCACAGAGTAGCTAGGCACCTCCTGCTGAGACATCTATGGAGCTTAAGGGGGCCACTTGTAAACAATTAATTGCCATTTTAATGTGTCTAATTGTCTTTGAAAGTTTTAGCCACTAAAGATTAATGAGGATGATCACTGAAAACATGCTGTGAAATTGGGGTGGATTTCAGGGTCAATGAATTTAAAGAAAAAAATGCTCAGCAAAATAGTTCTTAAAACTGCAACTATGGAATGGAAAAATTGACATAATCCTTGTTTTGGAACTGCAGAGAGATTTGCCAGTTAGGCCCTTCTTAGCTCCTCTCTTTCCATTTCTGGAGCCATTTGAAAATCAGATCTGAAGAGTGCGTGATACACGCAATCTTTTAAGAAACAAGCATTTGTATACGACCACAGAGATAGCAGATTCACTGGCTTGCATGCTGTAATACACAAACTTTGACTGCGGTGCTCTGAAATGTGCTTATTGGAACTCCTCTGTTGTGTGTGTGTGTGTTAATCTCTGCCCATTTGCATGGGACTCCAGAGCACTGGTAAAGCAGATTTTCTTCATGATATTTACCATGTTGAGCAAGTACTTTCTGACATCTTCCTTCTTTACCTGCCAATAATCTCATGCAAATAGTGAAGTTAAGTAATTGCTGGTTTTATATAGTTACTTTGATCTAATATCTTTGCACTGAAGGATTGAATTGGGTATAAGAACAATAAAAGATTAGATTGTGAGCTCTTTGGGTTTGGCTGATGGGTTATATGGTGCCTATCACAATCCAAACCAACTCTAGAGTCCTTACAACATGACAAACACTGCTAAAAACAGCGTAGTCTAACTATCAACACACAGAGGTAGGAGAAAGGAGCATCAGAGTCCTGATCCCCGCTCTGAAGTTGGCTACCACTAACCCATGGGGCAAGGCACTGTACATTTATATCATCGGTTGACCCATGGAGATAATAATACTGATCTCTCTCAGAAGGGTGGCATCTGGGTTAGTCAATACAGACAAGAAGCTTCATCAAAATGTTATTATGCATACACTGTACTGTGGTTCCTTCGGATTTATTTGAAGAAGATAAAGTCCTTCTCATTACAAAGGCAGGCTTTAACCTTTCCCTTACACCTGCTCCCTGTGCCTCTCCCCAAAAACCATTCATCAGCAGCATGAAACCCTCATCCAGCTTGGGGTTTAGCGAAGAAACTGATGACAGAGCAATTTGCAGATAGCATTCCTGCTGCTGCCTGAGCGTGATTTTGGAGACCAGGCTGTCAGCTGTTGGGACAAAACTTCTCAGGAGACCCAGTTAAGTCAAACTCCTCCTGCAGGGTCCCTCTTTCATTGCAAAGGTTTCTAGTGAAGTCAAAAGGGCACATGCACACACACCCCAACAACAACCACATCATCATCTCAGGTCAGTTTTCTTTTCTGTGGCCTGAATCCTTAACACTTGCTTGCCCCCCAAATTCAGCCCAGTGAGAAACCTGTCTGACCCCACCTATCCTACTTTCTACAGACCTTTTAGTCAGGTCTGACAGCGGCCAATCCTCTTTTAAAGGCTCTGAGCCTAACGCAGCTCATCTGTGCATGATTCTGGCCCAGCTGGGAGTGCCTGCCTCTAAAGACTCGCCCAGGGAAATCAGGCCTGCTTCTGCCTTAGACTGTGAGCTCTTTGGGGCAGCGTTTGTACAGCACCTAGCCCCATGGGGCCCTGAGCCATGACTGGGACTCGCAGGTAGTATCGCAACACAAATAACCATCGGTAATTCAGTTGCCATTATTAACAGACACAACCCCACAGGAATCCTTCAGAAAATGGAGCTTTTTCTCCCAAGGGACTGCTGCTAATTCCCTCTGCTCTAACCTCTTGTGCCAATGCTACACGTTCCCCCAGACAATCTACTTCCCTTCTCCTAACGGGGACAATTGATTCATAATAATAAATTGCACCTCTCCAGTGTCTTTTATCCAAGCTGCTTGTCAAGTAAAGGCCTTGCTCCTGTGAGGTTCCCCACACCAGCAGCGAGGTTCTAGCGCTAGGACTAGATTTCAGGACTCCTGGCCCTTACTGACTGTATCGTCATTAACGCCCCACAGAGCCAGTTTATCCTGCTGCTTGTCCTCACTGCTTCACATCAGTTCTCTGTGGGTTTTGTACCATTCCCACGCCAAGAGGCAGGATCAGAAAGCCCCGTACCACCTGACCCCCTCAATTACACCCCGGCCACACCCCCACTAGCACAACCTCTTCTGTCCTTTTGTACCCGAGTACGACTGTGTCCCTTTGATTATCCTTACTCCACCAAGTTTCTGTGATGTCCGTTGAATCGATAGCCTCATTTAATGCTCTAGTTCACCCATCATATTCTTTAGACTTCTCACGTTTGTATGCACACCCTTTAAAAACGTGTCACTTTGTAGCTGTCTGATGTAACGTGACTCAGTTGAAGGCAGCTTTTTTTCATTTGACTGTTTCTCATCAGACCCTACCCATATTTTATCATCTTCCATCCTCTCCTCTTTATTAGGACATAGAGAATCTCTATTAATAGACCCTCCCCTAAGGGATGTCTCTGTCTGAACCACATGCTCTACCCCACCTGTCAGCTTTCCCCCATCCTTTATTTTTAAAATTGTTCTATGAGTTTTGTATGAGCGGATTCCTCTCTTTCTCCCCATGATTTCATGCCTGGTTCTTCTTTCTCTGACTGTTTAGGGATCTACTGACGATGAGCAGCATGTCAGCAAACCCACCTCGCTGATCGAAAGCCAACATCACCACCTGCTGCACTGCTTGGAAAAAACAACTGTAAGTAGCAATAGGCCTCGAAATCTGACTCCATTCTTTGCTCCTGGATCCCAGCTTCCTTTGGAGAGGACTAGGGTACAGTATGGCTTTGCTCCTGTGACCCAGTGCATGCACTCACAAACACTCCCCCCTCCCCCAGAGGGGATACAAATAAGTCACTCACATCTGAGATTCAGCACAGTGATGGGTGCTGAATCTCAGAAGTTTCCTGGACTATACCACCCAGGGAAAGATTCACTTGCTTTTTGTGAATTGCTTGACAAATCAGCATTGTGCAAAATGCTAAATCTGTGTAAAAGGGCAAAGGGCTGGATTGCTCTGTACACCACTGCACAGTGAGTGCAAACCACTGTCCTTTTGATCGGGTACCACTGCCTCCTTGCACTCACTTTGCAACTGGCGCAAATGACAATCCAGAATGCCGGGCACCAGGGACTCAAGCTAGTTTATATACGTTTATGCAAGCAGCCACTGCGGAGCAGAGAAGTGGCCTGTAATGACTCAAGACACGGACTTGCGGGAGTAGGTTTTAACCAGGGTTTCTGAATCCATTGCTCTCACCCACCGCCAGTGATGGAACAGGTTGCTGGCAGGAAGAGGAAGCTGATCACAGCAAATTCCAAGCCACGTGTATTCCCAGCCACAAATAGGCTGGCGAAAACAACCACTGAACCATTTAAAGGGAGCAGCCGAGCCTTTTTAGTATGGTTTGGTGATGCCACTCATGTCTTTCCTTCCTGACAAGCCTCATTTAAAGGACCAGTCCCTTCATCAGGGGGACCAGTCAAGTGGATTCCACTGGAGCCACGTTTCACTTATGCAATGCATGGTGCTGGCATGAGACCCTTGGTAGTGCTATTTTTTAAATTATCAAATGTTTCTGTAAGCAGAAGTCCCTGGAAAAATTGCAAACAGATCTTTAACTCGTATCCATTTCCAGCTCTATATTCAAAAGTGATCTGTGGTAAAGGGACATGTTATTTATATTGTATATATCATGGCCCTGCCTAGAAAGACACCAGTGGGTTGAAACCTGAATAGGAAAGGGATACATCTTATCTGCAACTACCATCAGCCATGCCTTTGCTTTCTGACCTACACGCATAACCTTAGTTTTTTCACAATGTGGTTCCTACCAGAATAACACCCTGTAGGTTCCAAAGACGCTTTGGAAGAAGCGCATTGGTTAAATACCTATAGCAACTAAATCCCGCAGGTTCTGAAACTCATCCTGATGAATTACGAAGCGAATCATTACGGTGATGATATCAGTGGCTGTTGATTTAATTGTATAGTATAAGTATGAGCTTGCCTGTGTTTCTGATAACACTGTATGTTTCATTGCAAGCAGCTATTTCACAGCCTGACTCTTCAGTTGTTTAGAATTCTGTATGTACCCTCAAGCTTCAAATGATTTCAAATATGCTTATATCATGTGATTATTGCTACTATTTGCCAAGTGCCATAAAGTTGCCTAGTATTTTAAACAGGTAAGATCCCCGTTCCAAAGTATCTACCATCTAATGTCCAGATCCTGCAAAGTCTTAGACACATGCTTAACTTTACACACCGTGGGTATTTCCACTGCCTGTCAGTGAGTAAAGTTCAGCAAATCTAAAACTCATTGCAGAGCTGGGGCTTACATTAGACAAACTTTAGGCCAGATGACGATATTCTGTCTTCGGAGTCGCACTTTTTTGCACACTGATTCCAGTGAGACACCTTGTGGTGTAAGTTGCTATTAGCTGTTTGGCCCAAAATGAATGATAACAACAGCCAATGGGGTCAAAGGGGCAGCAGCAGAGAGAGGAGAATGCAGGGCAGAATTGTTTCTTGAGTTTTTCTATATTGACCCCCAATTTATTTTGTTCGAGATGGCTGTGCAGGGTGGGGAACAGAAATATAGAGGAGCTACTGCATTGACTAGAATCCAGAAAAAAAGCCACAAAACCTGTAAGGTGAACTGTCCTGCCATTGCATTCAGATATTTGCATCAGCTGTTAAAAATTTTCTGAATTTTGATTTTTGGGTCCAAAAATGTCATGCCAATTTAGATGAACATTGGAGGGGAAAAAAATCCACAAAATATTTGCTGCATTTTTGCCCCATTTTTCAGCTTGCCGCAACCCTGATTAGATTGTCTGCAATGTGATCGCATGTCTGGGTATCATGCTTAGAGCTGATCAGATCAGGGAAAATAACTATTTGAAAATAATGTGCTTGATGAATGACAGCAAAAAACAAATTCTGTCTTCAAAAAATGCATAGCTCTGTTTGATTAATGAAAACTGTTAATTTTGAATACATTATTTGTTGGGTAATGGGGAACCAGAGGAGATAATTAACAACTTGAATAATTTACCAAGTGACATACCGGATTCTTCATTACCGGCAATATTTAAATGAAGATTGGATTTTTTAAAAAGATATTCTCTAGTTCAAAAGGAATTATTCTGGGGAAGTTCTAGGGCTTGTGTTGGGGAGGGAAAGGAGAGCGAGGCTAAATTATCATAATTGTCTCATCTGCATATGGAACCTCTGACTCTCTGAATTGATGAACAAACTCTGTCACAACAGCCATATGATCCTCTAGAATCATGATACAAACACCAGCAGGATTTTATTTAAGGTGGGTTTATTTTTATTTTTTTTATTTTTTAACTTGTTTGGGATTTTTTAGGTTTTTTTCCCTCTCTCTCTCTCTCTAGCTCTGTTCAGTATTAAGTGGCTGTTCAATTCTTGAAGTGTGAGCACTGCTAACCTGGAGTACCAAAGTTTTCAAAAAAGAGGCTGTCATTCAAGGAGTCAGTTGCAGCATGTTTAGATTGTGGTTCTCGATGCGCTAGTCAAAACAGCTCAATCAATTTTTGTGTTGAAATTCCTGTACTTTCTTGGCATTCTTAATCTATTAAGACATTATGCAAAACCATCAAATTGCAGAAACTGCAGCCTATGAATTCGAAACACTGAAGAGTCATTTTGAAATGTTTCAGAGTTTCAGGAGGAATGGAATGAGGAATGATCCATGTGTCATGGTTACCAACGTGTTTCAAAGGGCAATTCACCTTTCCTTAAACTAAAAAAGGGGAGCTTAAAAGGACATTCATTATTTTCACAGTATCTGCATTTGTCACTAAAATAAAGTCCTACAATGTAACAGCTATGAATGGCCCACACATCTGGCTTGTTACAAGACAAAGTGACCTTGAGATGCTTCCGACAAGCATGACAAAAAAATTCTTTGTTGTGTTAACACAAGATTTGTCAGCTCTATTCCCTATCCCTAATGTGAGCACTGACATTCATATCCTATACTTACTCTGGCTGCTTGCCTTCGTTGAGCCATGTCCTTCAGCCAGAACTTTCCTTCTGCATTTCCACAAAGGAAAACCAAAACACAGTCCCATTGTGTAATCCCTGAGCCACTCACAATGCAATCGCCAAGCTCCATTTCAGGGCCCGAAAATTTGTTTTATCTGCTGCTTCTGTATCTCAATAAATAAATAAAAGGAAATAATGAATAGCTGTCATGTGCCTTGGACGTCCACTCTCTTTTAGAAAGAGAACACAAAATTAAAATGCAATCTTCCAAAGAAAGAAAGAAACTGATATAGCAAATCAGTTTAGTAAAGGGAAAGGCTCAGTTGCCCATTGAAACCTGGGGTGCCAGATGGAATGCTGAGATTGAATGGATGGAATGTGGAGACTAAACATTGGAATGCAGGAATGGAAAATCAATCGTGTTTTTATCTTTTGTTGGCATGTTGTCCTGTAGGGATTGTCCTATCTTGTGGATGATCCCCTGTTATCTGTACGAACTTCCACCATCAAGGTATTTCCTTTTTTTAAATCAATCTGTTTTCTACGCTCTCTGTGACGCGTCCAGAATGTTTGCTTCCTTTCTTGTTCTTGTCCTGTTCTCTGGAGTTTGTGCATGGGGTTCATTTTTGCCTTTGTTTGATGTCAGACTTGGTATCTGTTCCAATGAAAATAGATGGTTGCCTTATCTCTAGCCCCCCTCCTCTCCTTCCTTTCCAGTTCTGAGAAGTAAAAAGTTACATTTGTATATTGGGCATCTGGGAATGTTTATGTACATGTATATTCTTTGGCTCTTCCCTACCCTGTTCTCTACTCATTGGTGCAAGAGGCACTGAAGTTTTCCGTGCAACTCTGAAGCTCTAGGCTACCCAAATTTGCAGTTCTAGGTGACCCTTTATCACCATTTCCCTCCCCTTTCTGCCTCCCCCTTAACACCTTTACTTCTGCCACAAATAACCCAGCTGCCAGCCCAGAACCGGATGGGTGCCATACCTTGAAGAATCATCTAAACCAGCACACTCCACCTAACTTTCCAGCTGAATGATGGGCTGGTCCCACTGACACAAAGAGTACAAGCCACGGCCTTATTCCCAAACCCAGAGCCAGTGAGCCAGGGTTTCCTTTCCACACCACTTTATAGCAGTGAGACTCCACCGGCTTCCCACGGGTCCCTTCAGGGACGCGGGTGTGTAAGTGAAAAATCAGGCCCAAACTAGGTCTGGTTCTGAAACGTGGTCCTGACAAGCCTCTCAGGCATCTGTTGCAGCTTCTCTGATCCCTGAGTTGTGGCGTGGTGGTGGGGGGGTTAGGGTTAGGGGAGCAAATGAGCTCTCTCAGTTGCACTAAGTAATGGGATGATGTTATCTCTCTCCCTGTTGTTGTTGTTGTTGTTGTTGTTTGCACTTTTTAAAAATCTGAGCCATGTCCAGTGCAAGCTATTTCAGACCCACGGGCAGTGAGTGTCTCACCCCTGTGAGGGGCTGACCTGTCCCTCGTGCCTCGCCCAAGGTGGTCTTGGCCACATGGGTCGTGACCAGCCAGAGTGACACTGCTGTTTTTTCCCCCTGCCAGAACCACGAGTTCATAGATGAGCAGCTGTTTGAGCAGAACTGCATGGACAGCTCCATGCAGAATTACCCCTCCACACACAGCCCCTCGCTCTCAAGCCAGCATGGCGTCTCCACCTCCTGTTGTTCTCGCCGCAACAAGAAGACGACGCACCTTCCCAACTCCAACGTGCCGGCCACTCGCCTGCGGAGCATGCAGGAGCTAAGCACGATACACATCCAGTGCAGCGAACAGCCATCCCTTACAACAAGGTACAGTGGGGCTGACTGCAGTGTGCAAACCCGCTAGGGGTGAGGTCTGAGCTGAGTTTGGGGCAGTTTCTATGCCCTTGGCCAAGGAGAAGTGGGTCCCACCTGGGCCTATTGCAGTTCCCATTCTTCCAATAGGGTCCCTGGAGAGGTGACTCCTGGCTGCCTTCTGCAACTACTCTGGACTCAGCCTAGAGGGAGCTGACCCAAACTCTAGCTCAGCTCTTCTCCATCCAGTTTGGATCCCAGTTGAGGCCAACTCAGGAGCTGTACTCGTGGAATGAGGAGTACAGCTAGTTCGAATTAGGAAGCCTAATCTGAACTAGCTACTCCGTGCCGCGCGGCATGGGGTTCGAACTGCCGGCATTTAAAAATGGCGCCGGCCGGCTTTATGCAAATGAAGCCCGGGAAATTCAAATCCCGGGCTTCATTTGCAATTGCGGTATGCCTACATTACCCTCCTATTTCGAATTAGGAGGGTAGTGTAGACATACCCAGGGTGGGTAAGCACTGGAATAAATTGCCCAGGGAGGCTGTGGAATCTCCACCTCTGGAGATATTTAAGAGCAGGTTAGACAGACACCTGTCAGGAATGATCTAGACAATGCTTGGCCCTGTCCTGAGGGCAGAGGGCTGGACTTGATGACCTCTCTTCCAGTTGTAGTGTTCTAGGATTCTATGATTTCCTAAAGTGTGGGGGTGCCCCCTTAGTGGAAAAACAGGTTTCGACTGGAGAAAGGGAGAGGCCTCTCCGTCATTTCCTACAATCTTCCATTTAAAAATAAAAGCAAGTTGCTAGCTCTTATGGTTTTAAAGAAAACCTTGAGCAAACTGCCCATGTGTCATCAGCACCTGCCCGAATCTGTAGCAAGCCTGAAACAATAGCTCCGAAGAGTATGGATTGCTGTTTGTTTCAGTGGCTGCTAAAACCAATTTCAACAAGGTTATCTTAAATAATGTTAACTACGTCCCTACTTATCTGGTGTTATGTAGATCTGCATCCCTCTGTTGTGAACTGCTGGTCATGGGGGGAGGGGGGAGCACATGGAGAGGTTGTAATGAGAAGGAGGGACTGGGGATTCTTTTAATTGTCCTTAAATGGGGTGTAGATTTCTAAGGTTTTGGAAATCCCACCTTAGCCTCTTCAGCTGAGTCTTCAGCTACTCCTCCCCCGTTTTCCCCTATAACTGCAGAGGCATTATAATGGGCCACTCTACCTCGAAGGGTCTCTTACAATACCTGCTAAGGACTGACACTAAACAATCTGTTCCATCTTGAATAGTGATAGAGATGTAGCCGTGTTAGTCTGGTGTAGCTGAAACAAAATACAGGACTATGTAGCACTTTAAAGACTAACAAGATGGTTTATTAGGTGATGAGCTTTCGTGGGCCAGACCCACTTCCTGGGAGCACCTTTCCCTGGGGCTGCAGCAAAGCTCAGTGTGGCTCGGAAGCACGTCCCTCTCACCCACAGAAGTTGTCCAAGTAAAATCCATTGCCTCACCCACCTTCTTACATGAAGGCCAGGACTTTAACAGGGTTCAAGAAAGAGCTAGATAAATTCATGGAGATTCAATCCGTCAATGGCTATTAGCCAGGATGGGCAGGGAGCGTATCCCTGGCCTCTGTTTGTCAGAGGCTGGGAATGGGTGATGAGAGAGATCGCTTGATGATTTCCTGCTCTGTTCACTCCCTCTGGGGCACCTGGCATCACTGTGGCAGACAGGACACTGGACTAGGTGGACCTTTGGTCTGACTCAGTCTGGCTGTTCTTATGTTGTCCCACAGAAGTGCCCTGAGACCTCTCGGTGAGTCAATAACAGTGGTGACTTTCCAACGGGGAGCCCTTTATATTATATTTCAAGAAAACCTGTTCGGCTGGTAGCAGCAGACTCCTGCAGCTATGCAGATGCAGGGAAAACAGACCTATCATTTTCCTTTGGTAATTAATTATAGGCCGCAACTGATGCTGATCTAATAGGAATATTCCAAGCTGCCAGAGCCTTAGCAGTAGTGCAGGGGAAACAAGTAGAAAAGACAAAGGGCTGGAAGCTCTGAAAGGAAAAATAAAACTGAGCTGGAGTTTGAGCCTGTGGTCCTAAGGCTTTAGACTCTCACATGCACCAGGTTTACACCATCTAGCCTGTTGGGTCCAGTGAATGACAGCTGATTTCAACCACTACCGAGAACAGAATCAGGTGCAATAGCTGCTGAAGAAAACAAACTAAAGTCACAGGATACGAGGCCAAATTCTCATCTGGTATCAAGGGACATGGCCCTGTTGTAATCAGCAGACTTGTACAGATTTACAGCAACTAAGGATCCGGCACCGTGACTCTGTGCAGGATTTATCTTCTTTCCTAGGGCAGGGCTTTGAACGGGGGGGAACTGCTTAACTGGGAGCAGCCCCCTGCCTGCAGCCTGCCATGCTGGGCCCCCCCACGGGGCCACCAGCCCATCCCATCCTGCTTAGTCAGTTAACCGGTTAAAGGTTCGGTTAAACTAACGTTTAATCGTTTAGCTGATCGGTCAGGGTTTTACATCGCTGTCCTAGGGTCTGAGGTAGCAGAAGGCTTCCAGCAGTAGTGGAAGGAGAGCTCTGTCTTGTGCCAGATCCACCCTTGAGCTGCCCCAAACTTTCATTCGTTTTAGGAAGGGCGGCTTCTGAAAGCAGAGTTGGCCACCCCCAGTAGCTGCATTCACAAACCCGTCACCTCCCCACTGTTGGGGGGGGGAGGCTTTTATTGTACAGGCAGGCTCCCACCCCGCACCTGTGTGTATCACACTTGACGCACCAGTGACCTCTGCTGCAGCCTGCCCCTCAAGTGGCTTTGATTGGTCCGCTTTATTTTGTATTTCGGGATGAGACACGCTCCAGGGAGAGCTTATCGCATTTCTCAGAGTGCCCTGCCCCTACACTGAGATGGGAGAGACACAAACACACGGCCTAAATCATTTGAAACACGAGCATTGCGCAGCACATTAGACCTTGCACACCCCATAGCAGGCATTACAAAGCCTACAGCTAACACAAGGCCACCTGGAAGGATGTTTATCTTACTGAACCCCTTACCTGCTCATTGCGGTGAAACAGCGACACACAGCACCCAACTCTTTGCTGGAAGGTTCATGGAGGTCCATGTACCCAGCGCTGAGAGCCGCTGAAAAACACCCCCAAGTTCTTCAAGGGAGAAGCCACTACGATTTGACTGACCAGAGGGATGATTAAGTAGGCCTGGCGTTAACAGAAATCCAGGACCTGGCATTCTGAACCTACTCAGGAGTAATAGCTAGCCCATATCTCATCTTCACCAGTGCCCTGGCCTAGAGGAAGGTGCAAGAAACCCTGAGGAGTCTGAAAGAAGAAAGAAGCTGTCCCCAGGCAACGCTGCAAACCAACCAGGAGGCACTGACTATATCCAGACTGCATCCCTCTGTCAACAGAGGGATGCAAATCAAGCACGTTGAAATTGCTAATGAAGCAGGAATTTAAATATCCTGCACTTCATTAGCATAAACATGGCTGCCCCTTTTTTTCGAAATGGAGCTTTTTTGGAAAAAAACGGCAGTCTAGACACGGATCTGTCGAAAATAAAGCCTTTTTCGACAGGTCCTGTATTCCTCAAAAAATGAAGGAATAATTAGCGTATTTGTCTGCTAATTATTGTCCAAGAAAACATATTTGCAAGGGCTGGAGGGGGGAAAGTCAGGCTTTGGTAGAAGTGCTAGTTTTCAGTGTCCTTCCTTCAGAGGCATGCAACACTGTGGAAGAGCAGGGGCCTTTGTTACTGACTCTTGTTAAAAAAAAAATCCCTTTTGTTTTCTAGTCGTTCCAGTCTCAATATGAAATCCGACGACGGGCTGCGACCGAACTGCAAACCCTCCCAGCTCACAACAGCCATCATCAGTATCCCGACCCCCCCGGCACTGACGCCAGAAGGAGAGAGCCGGCCCCCACCGAGCAGCCCCCCCCACCACGCGACGAACATTGCCACCACCAACGTGGTCAAGGTCTCTGCCTTGTAAGAAGGTGTCGCGTGAAGGAAGCAGCTGGAATGCCGGCGTCCCTCCCCCTCCACGCCTCCATGTTCCTTTCTTGCTGCAGATTGTGCCTGGATGGACCAACCTGACATTTCGTCATAGAATTAGCAATGGAGACCTAACGAGGCAGCTTTCTTCAAACTCGCATTCATGCCATGGCCGGAGAATGAATGAGGA
Organism: Pelodiscus sinensis; assembly: GCF_052426305.1. NCBI lineage: Eukaryota > Metazoa > Chordata > Testudines > Trionychidae > Pelodiscus > Pelodiscus sinensis. Next base: position 3,416,090 of record NC_143078.1, read on the forward strand.
GAGGGAGGAAGAGGTGGGTTGGAGAAAGGGGGGGTGTGCCCGCGCCCGAGAGAGTCTTGTTCCAGGCTAAGAAGCATAGAAAGGTTTCTAGAGGCTAGAGAAAAAGAACCATCATGGCAACAAGAAGGTCAATAAAGAAACAGAAATATAACACTGTGTATCTCGGCACCTTTTTAAAGGTTTTTAATGGATAATATTTATTCATGAGGAAATGACTGAAAAAGGTGAAACAAAAACAATGGATTTTATGATTTTTTTTCCTTCATGGAGCAGAATCTTTAACCAACCAAAATTATACATCTTTTTTTTTCTTTTATAGAGAAAGATTTAGACAAAGAAGACAGCTGTCACAGAAATCTATTTCCGTTTCTCTGTGTGTGTATGTGTGTGTGTGTGTGTTTGTGTGAGAGAGAACCACACAAAGGTCTCAGCACATTTTCTTGATTTGGTGCACAGTAGCAAACTGATTGCACAAACACAGGGGCACACATGCGCACGCACAACCCCAAACACAAATAAATCTTTCACCTTGGATGGCAGTCTTTATTTAGATGATTTTGTAACCACCTTTTAAGTCCATACAGTGCCACTGCAAACAGTGTGTTTGTCTGCTAATTATTGTCTGTGAAAACATATTTGTGGAAAAAAAAAGACAGGCTTTGGTAGAGTGTTAGTCCCACATGGATTTCTGCTTTCTATTTTTGTTATCACTTACTTGTAAAGAATGTGACTAGATGACCAGTTCTGTATTTTTAAAAGGAAATAAAATGAAATAAATGTAGGAAAACTTTTTTTAAAAACAATCTCCACACAAATGGCAAAGAACGTGAAAGCACTAAACTCAGCTGATCATCAGACATAGCACAGTGTCCCCTGTAATCTATGCCCTCGCTTTTTAAACTTTATATATCTGCTAATATTTGGCAGGCAACCCATTATAAATGGTAGCCACGTAATGTCTGGGCCTATCCTGGATACAATTACACCAAGAGCCAACCCTTCAACATGGCCTGAGAAGGTGTTTGGCTTTTGAACACAGTCCTGTAGCTCCTACCGGCTTACTGATCACATCTGGGTTGCACTGATGTGGTAGATAAACTCATTCAGAGAGATTAGTGCTTCCCCTCCCCGCACAGGAGCTCACCGTGTGTGTGTGCAGTTGAGCAAGGGGAGGGATACGAGGGATTGGAATACACTGGATACAGTGTGGTACAGACCACACTTTACTTTGAAACTCTGTTCTCCATCCGGGGAAAGTCACAAACTTTTACTCAGCCGAAAAAATGTAATTCTGTGTGGTATGGCCAAACTGCATGCGTCTAATTAGTTCTTTCATGACTACTGACTGCTGTCCCTGTCTGAGGTCTTTCTAGTCGCAATATTGTCTTGAAACACATGCACCTGACAGAGTTTCATTTATCTACGACCTTTTTCCATTTGGAAAAATAAGTGGGAAATAATTGCTTATTCTCCTGCTGCACATTCCTCAGACCATCTTTTCATTATTTGTGCAACTCATTAGCAGCAGCACATATTGATCCAATTGTTCTCCTTGGCCTCTGAGGATAGGACAAGAAGCAAAGGGCTTAAATTGCAGCCAGGGAAGTTTAGGTTGGACGTTAGGAAAAACTTCCTGTCAGGGTGGTTAAATATTGGAATAATTGCCTAGGGAGGTTGTGGAATCTCCCTCCCTGGAGATATTCAAGAACAGGTTAGACAGACACCTGTCAGGGATGATCTAGATGGTGCTTGATGGTGCCATGAGGGCAGGAGGCGAAACTTGATGATCTTTGGAGGTCCCTTCCAGTTCTAGTGTTCTATCACTCTACACTACACGCCATCCGCAGATACATGCAATATAACGTATTACTCATTGTTATCATGCTCAAATGCCTCCCTGATGCTCAGAGCCATGTTGAGCAAGGGACTGAACAGACTCATACATGGGCATAAGCCCTGCCCTAAAGAGCTTCCAGTCTAACAGACAGCTTAGGAATCATCCCCCCCTTCTTCCACCAGTAAAGAGTAACTTTACTAACACAGCCCTCTCCGCAGCACCACTCAAAGCAGAGCCCTGGCTGATACAAAGAAAAGATGGGTCTTTGGGCCTCGCTCAGAATGCAGGCTGATGTTATGTGACTTTAAAGTATGCACCATTGACCCACTTGTCAACAGTCCTAACTTATTACTCAGTATCCTGTGGACTCAGATAATCACTGTGATATCCCAGTTATCCACATATCCCATTCTAGGAATGATAAAGCGACAGCCAAGCATTCAGTGACGTTATAAACGGATGGGCCTTTGCTCCAGGGCTGCAGAGCTCCCTGGAGGACGTTCTCCAGCACTTTGTCTCGTCCTGTCTTAAATCACTCAGGTGCTGTGTGTCTTTACTGCTTCCCTTGGGAGGTTATTCTATCACTGAACTGATTTTACCAATAGCACGTTTCTTGATGCTCAATTTAATCTTTCCTTGGCTTCATTTCAGAGATGGGGCCTACGCATGGCCCACAAGACTTTTTGGTTACTGTTGCCCCTGTACCAGGATTGCCAGATTCTGCTGGTTTTTCTTACCAGTGTTACTAGAGTGACACTCACATAAAGCCAGGGCACACGAAGGGAGGTGCAGGCTGATTGCGCACAGCATGGATGGGGAGAGCCATGCGCTCCCTCTGCAGCCAATCACAGTGCAGTCAGCACCTCCCACACATTGTAGGTACCCCTGCCCGGGAGACAATCTTGGTTATGAGAATCTTGCCGCTCACTAAGATGAAAGAGAGCCACTCATGTGGCCCACTCACGAGCCTCGGTTGGCTACCACTTCTTCATTTAATCCCATTCCACCCCATCAGACCCGTGGCTCATTGAATATCTTCAAAGTCTGATTCTCTGTTGCCTTGCACCTTATGCCCCCATTTACATCTGTGCAAAGGCTAAAAACACTGCCACGCTGGCCGGGAATGTAGCACTTCCATTGTGCGCTCAGTTTGCACAGGTTTCAATGGCCAGCCCCTTGCCTTGTATTCTCAGCTCTACCCTTCTCTTCCCTGACTTGCTATGGAGTCTTAAAGAAGTCACTTCACTTCTCTATCCCTCGGTTTCCACATCTATTCGATGGGGGAGATAATTACATCCACCTGTAGAAAGTACCTTGTGTGCAGTGTATTGTTGTTAATCCAAGTCTTTCTCGGACATTCACAGTTTTCATTAGGGCCATAAAACCAGGAAAAATAGCGCGTCGTGTTCCGCTCTTTAGCTGTCTGGGCTCAGGCTGCCAGGGTAGCCATCAGTGTTCCCTGGAAGCTGAGCACCTGGGCGGCCACTGAGAAATTCAAATGTTGCCCTGCTAATGAGTAGAGCACGTGTTTCTTCTGGTGGTGCACATCCGCTCATGCCTTGGTGCACATAACATTTATCCCACACCTGGTTGGAAAAAAATTAAATGGGAACGTTAGGAAACATACATTCTGCAGAGGAGAAATTATTTTCCTGCATCAAAAGCACGTAGTGTTACCATTTCTAGCATTACATTGGCCGGGGCTGCCGCTGGCTTGGCAAAGCTCCTGGTGAAGATAAAGAAGGGAGGGAAAATCAAACAAGGGGTGAGAATAGTAGCTTAAGACAAAAACAGCATTCATAATGGAGGCATTAGGCTATTGTACTGCTCATTTGAACAGGACGGGGGTAAATCTGTCCACCTGTAACTAGGTACAGAACTTCCTGAATTACACAGTGCAATGATGCCTTTGCAGTGATTACAGGCATTGAAATAGCACGGACTGCCCAGAATCTCTCTCTCTCTCACACACACACGTACATACAGTAGCTTTACTGATAAACAGAGCTGCAGAAGCTAAGGAGAAAGAGGTGTGGAGAGCAGAGAGGATGGTCTCTCTGCAGGAGGCAGGGAAAGTATCTGTTTTGATAAGCACAGGAATTGCTTGGCACTCCCTGGCTAATGAGAAGGAAGAGACTTGATTAGCTCGTGTGAACTTACAAAACACTATTGGAGATAAGACCAAACCAAGCCCCAGATTTTGATCATTCAAGATGTAGGTTCATTGTGATCTGAGCATGGGATCCAAACTCCGCACCTTGCGCCCTTCTTGCAGGTATTACTCAGTTGTTCTGTCTTCCAACCTCGCTTTTTCCTTCCCCATCTCTCCATACACAGAGAAGTTATAGCTACAGAAACCCGAAATTGCCTGCCCCTGCATCCCACTTACCTGAGGCACATGGAATGTGGTTTCTTCGGGAGAGAGGAAATTGAGAACGGTAGAGATTGTACCCCTAAAGAGATTTGAAGGAGTGCTAGAACAGAGCAATCTGATGAGTAGATCCATTCAAAAATTCCAATTTATCCCCATGATTTTCCCCCTAATTTTTCCAACATTTCTTGGGATTTTTTTCCTCCATGAAAAAACAAAAAGAAAATGTGATCATTTATAAAGAAAAAAACTGTTTTCGTGAATTTCCATGAAACATTTTTTCTTTTTTTTTTCCTCAGCAACTGCCAAAGGACATAATTTTCTTTCAAAGGAAACAACAATATTCAAAGGCCACTTTTGGTAGAAAGGTGTTGCAACAAATTTTCACCCAGCTTTACTGGGCAGTCTCTTCCCTTCTCATTGTGGGTTGCTGCTTATAGCAGGTCGGTATACATTCTAGGAGCAAACAAACCCATTGCAAAGGACTGGACCATTCTCCTGACCCAAACCTGCAATTCAAGACACTGTCTTTGAAATTTTTATTGCCTCTGTTCCCCTAGGAACTTCCAAGTCACTGTGGTTATGTCTAGACTGCAGGCTTCTTTCAGAAGAAGCTTTTCCGGAAGAGATCTTCCAAAAAAACTTCTTCCGAAAGAGAGTGTCCACACCGCCAAAGCACATAGAAAAAGTGATCTGCTTTTTCGAAAGATAGCATCCAGACTGAATGGACACTATCTTTGCATGTAAGCTGTGATTGCTATGGACAGAATGGCCACCGGGGCAACTGTGTTTTTTCCTCTTCTTTCCAAAGAACTCTCTCTTCCCTGTACACACACGCCTTTTTCCTTTTGGAAAAAATGCTTATTCCTCATAGAAAGAGGTTTACCAATGTTGGAAAAACCCCTCCATTCTTTCAATTTTTATTCGAAAGAATGTGATTGCAGTGTGGACATAATTGAAGTTTTTTTCGGAAAAACGGCCGTTTTTCCAAAAAAAAACCTCTGTAGCATAGACATACCCCCAGAGAAATGGACACAAAACCTAAATCACTGTACATAGAAATTCAAGATGAGAGAAACCATTTAGTCTCACTCTTGCCAGCATAGCATTCTTCCCCATGAAATATTTCCCATTGCTTTTTCTAGACTGCATATAAATCTCCCCACGGACAGGGTTTCCACAGCTTCACTTAAGAAATTATTCCAGCCTAATAGCTCTCAATGTCAAGCAGTTTTCTTCTGATGCTCAGCCATAATTTTCCCTCCCCTATTTTTCATGGCTTTACTCCTGATCATTTCCTCCTGCACTTGCTAAATAGTCCCCTGCCCTCACCAAATATTAGCTGTGTACAAACATCTGAAGAATATAAAGTCTTGTCTTAGGACAGCAAATTCTTATGCAGGAGGCTGATTTTGCATTGCCAAAGGACGCACATTTTCAAGGTAAATTGGAAGAACAAATTGGCAAAATAAATGTTTGCAACTCTGAATTCTTAAGAGAAGCAGCTTACCCACTGAAAAACTGCATTTATTATTTCAATGTTGGGAAATCATTTTCTTTCTTACAGGATTCAGTGCTGCCAAACCCTAATTTTAAAATTGCAGGTTTTAAAATAGCTGAAATAGCTGATGCGGGATGAGGAGGTGCTTTTTAAAGTATTTTAGATGCAAGTCCATTTGTAATCATGTTGTCTATGACAGTGTTTCTCAACCAGTGGTACAAGTCTCCTCAAGAGTACTTGAGAGAAGTCTGGGGGTTACGTCAACACAACTGAAATTTGGAGAAAACTGAATTTTTGTTTTAAGAAATGGTGTCCCAGGCCTCTGTTTGTTAGAGGCTAGAGACGGATGGCAAGAGACAAATTGCTTGATCATTGTCTTTGGTCCACCTGGCACTGGCCACTGGTGGCAGACAGGTTACTGGGCTAGATGGACCTCTGGTCTGACCCTGTATGGCCATTCTTATGTTCTATGTAAGTTTTACAGTGCTTTATTATTTTTCTACTATTTACCCCCAAAAATTTCATCGCCTGCTCAGCTACAATTAAGTTATTTAAACAAATGTGTTGCAACGGTAGAAAAAAATTGTCTGAAAACTGTAGGCACTGGGGGTACTTATTTTTTTTTAAGGGATACTTTATAAAAAAAAAGGTTGAGAAACACTGGTGTATGACATGTTCTAATGCTGGCTGAGGATCTTAAAAATCATGTTCAACTGAGGATTTGCAATGCTCTGTGTAAAAAAAGATTAAAGCAGGTAGAGTTACAAGTCATTGTGCAATGGCAGAATGGCAGCAGTGGGTTTGAATAAAAGGCCTTGCATGATAGGTTTAAAGCTGGGTTGAATATTATTTCCAACTCTTTTTCCCCCACAACAATCAAATTTTGTAGCTAATTAGTCATTCTTCCACACTGGAAAGCACTGTAGCGGATTAACTACTTTTAATTGTTTTCAAATTTATTTGTAATTGTTTTCTATGAAACTTTTGAATCAAATGCAGTGAATGGTGTGACTTCATCGCTGAAGTTACAGGCTTACCGATTAATGATGCCATTAAATGGTTCAACTTCCTTCCTCATTAGGATTGCCTTCTAGATCCTTCCGATTGATGAAATGCAATATGATTTAATTATTAAAATTGGGACTTAGGATGAGGATGCCAGGCTCCCTGTCTGAATTAGTTACCTCAGACAAGTCGCTTTGCCCCTCTATGCTCAGTTAACTCATCTGTGAAATAGGTATACTACTTCCCTGTCTCACAGAGATTTTGTAAAGTTTAATAAATGTTTGCAAAGTACTTTAGAGGTCCTGTAATGACAGGGACTAGAGAAGTGAAAAGATTTTTCATATTTGGGATACAAGACTGGGCTAGAAAGATTTCAGGTAGCTCAGTCAACCACTCCCCACAAAGATAAGTGAAAAATTCCTGCGATAGTCTTTTCAGTCAATAGTCTTATTTTTGTATGTATGTTATGTGTGTGTGTTTCTCTTTAAGTTTTGAACTGGCACTAGTTCTAGCAGGTTGTATAGCTGTTTGGGTGAGAGGTAAATAAGCATACCACGCTCTTCCCAGTTGTCTGTTGCAACCGTAACTGGAGTTCTAGCTGACATTTTGGACCAATGAAACATTTTACAAAACACGTGTGATGGTATATTTTTGATAATCAGTGAGACATTCCAATGCAATGGTGTTTTCTTTAGCAATTTTATGTTACGAGAAACGCTTCTGATTGTTTTCTATTTTCACACAATAACTGGGCTTTGCTGACACATCACAAATGACCGACACAAAACATACTGTACAAAACTGCAGGTAGATTCATTTGAGAACACCCTTCTAAAGAACTCTCAGTTTCTGTTGTCTTTCTTTTTGAATTGTAGTGCATATGTTGAAACTTGTATATCATTTACAGTATTGAGTCTTGTGCCACTGCTGTACCTGATGTATCCAATCTGGATTAAACAGAGTATATGCCACAAACACTAAGATCATGCGGTAGATTTCTTTTAGAACAAGCTTTAAGGCATGTATTCCCCCCCCCCCCCCCCATTACTACCACTGTAATGCATAAAAACGTCATTTTAAACACAGGTCCCTTTTTTCCATTACCAATGTTCAGACCCTCAGTTTAATAGAAATAGCTTTTGAATTTTGTTTTTTTAATAAAAAATTAGAAGTGTGAAGTGCTCTTCCCTGGCCCAGTTAGCATTCTTTTCTCTTTCTGGGGCAGCGTTCCTTGCAGGCCATCCATGGCTCCGTGTGTTACAAAGGGGGTTCTCAATCCTTTTGTGTGTCCTCCCCAGAAAACAGGCTATCTAGCCCACCTGGGTCTCAACTGTTTCTCTGTTAGGGATGTAAAATCCTGTTTAACCAGTAAAACATTATGTTTAACTGGTTAACTGATTAAACAGGGACGGCTGGGCTAAAGTGCCTGGTACCAGGCTCCACAGGACTGAAGCAGCCCCCTACCTATGGCGGGAGGAGGGCTGCTCCTGCCCCTGCTACTTAACTATAACCAGTAGCATCACCCAGGTAAGGGTGATGCTTACCGGTTAACTATTCACATCCCTATTAAAAGCCAGGAGCAAGGCAATTGCCCAGGACCTCATGCCAAGGGGACCTCATGAAGCTGTGGCTTTATCTTCAGACCCAGGTGACATGGTTTGGGCTTGGGCTTTCTGCTCTCCGCCTCTGTGAGTATAACGCCAGCCCGTCTGGTTTATTTCAAACCCTCTGAAGCCTGCTTACCACCTCCCTCTGGTCTGTAGTTGGGAGCTGCTGCTTTACTATAAATGGATAGCAATGAATCCAGTACAGGGAACAAGATGCTTTGGAGCCCTTCCCCCAACATGCTTTTTTTTGGGAGGGGGGGGGGGGTGCTAAGGCCAATACAGAATTTCCTTGGACTGTGTGAAAAGAAATGCAGCCTGTCAGCATATCTTCTGTCCCACCTTCTGCACAGTGACTTCTTTGTAAACAGTCAAGCTTTTGGCTTTTCTCTGCCACTGAAAGACAAGATTTTAGGCTTTGCTAAATACCACGGCTAATTTTTCTATCTACAACATCTTTGCTATGCAGTTCTGAGAATGGCCCCTTTATCATAAGGCTACCATGTGATGCAGTATCTTGACTCGTTCTTACCAATGCTCAAGCATGTTGTATTGTATTTCCCCAATTATGGTATTGTAAGCACAACTGCTAAGGGCATGAGATGCTACCATGAATGTATTCCTCCCTTTAGTTGGTATGAAGGATCAAGTTCTCACATCCACTACATCGCAGCAGCTTCTCACAGTTGGTTCTGTTTCAGTCCATATACAGCCAGCTAGTAATTTCTAGAGTCCTGTGCAGATACACATTTTGTATCTGCATCCACATATGTATCCGCACAAATGAACTGTAGATATCTGCATCCACACCCCTGGATGCGGATACCTATGGATATCCACAGATTTGTGGAGGTCTGTAAATATTTGTCTAACCTATTGTAAATGTAGTTGACATGTTGCAAGCACTGTACAGTAGAACCTCAGTCACAAACTGACTAATCAACCACACCCCTCATTTGGAATCAGAAGTACAGAGTCTGACAGCAATAGATTTTTTTTTTTTTTACTGTGCCCAAAGAACAAAGAGAAGGTTAGCTATTTCTGTGCTTGTTTCATTTAAAACAAGATGGTTAAAAGCTTAATTTTTCTTTGCTATACAAAAATTTCAAACCTATATAAAGTCATTGTTCAGTTGAAAACTTTTCAAAAGAACCACTAATGTTTTACTCTGAGACAAATATTTGAGTTATGAACAACTCCCACTCCCAAGGAGTACATAACTGAGGTTCTACTGTTGTTCTTGGAAACAAAACCCAGACAAGATTCCTGCTCTCTCATGCTAGACAACTTCTCCATCCCACAGCTCTTCAGGAAACTTCTCCCCCTTATTTAGAACCTGACCTGGCAACTGGGGTCAACCAATTGGAACTAGCCCTTAAAACCCACCAATCTGTGGGTGCACACAGAGTGTGTTTCTTCTACCTTTTCACTCAAAGTTTCAGGTCAGAGGAATACAGCCTCACAACAATGCAATATAATTCTCTTCCCACCCTCATCAGAGCTGCAGGTCTTGCATAGTAGGTAATTTTTAAAACGACAACCAGTATTTTCAGTTTATGAGAAGGGCTTGCTTGCAACTTTAACTTGCAATGTAAATGAGAGGCAGCATCTACAGTCTAGGAAAAAGACAAATTCCTTCAACTGTAACAATTTAATTATTCAAGGACTAGAAGGAAACTATGTATTGTGCACACAAAATTTTGAAATCTTACCGTCTAAGCAAAACCTGTAAGTACTGGTTCCAATGGAGAAATTTATTTCACCATGGGTGTGTACACAACACCTGAAACTCAAGATAAGATACACAATTTGCACTACACAAATTGCATAGCTTATTTCTAGTCTATTTCGAAATCGCTTATTTCATCATTCGGCCTGTCTACACAGTGCCAAATTCCAAAATAAAGTGCTATTTTGAGCCAACCCTTACTCCTCGTAGAATGAGGTTTGCAGAGATGGCGAAATAGCAAATAGTGGACGCGTTCAAAAGACACGGGGTCGCTATTTCGGGATACCTCTGGTATCTTGAAGTAACTTTGCTGTGTAGACATACTCCATAGATGGGATCCATAGTCTGCCTTCTTACAACACACAAACCCACAACGTAAGACATCACAGAAAACAACAGTAAAAAATCCCCAGAACCCAAGGAAGCAAAAACAAAAACAAAGCCCCAAAAGCTTAAACGTGCCATTCGGCTGCTGAAGCTGGAACAGTGTGGAAAAGCAGGGTGCACAAGAACAAATCCAGCGATTGCTGCATTGCTTACTTCAAGAAAATATGTTTGGTTGTCAGCTACATGACTGAGCAGAGTGCAGGAAGAGTTAAGAACAAAAAAAAAAAAATACTGATTACAAAATGGCTCCTATTGTAGAAAAAAACGGGTTAAAGTGATTTACAAGTATCCTGAAAACAGCTCCTGTCTCACTAGCATTGTGGGATTCTGTTGCAACTCTTTCCCACTGATTTAAGAGCTAAAATGACAAGTCAAAGAATTTTCCACTACTGAAATGCCACACCAGTTTGAAACTTCATCATGCCTTATGCTACTGACAGCATTACCTATAATAAAAATTTATAACTAGATGTTGGACATCACTAGGCAAAACAGTTTGCTTTCTCAGCTATGCCAAGGGTCATAGTTCAAACATGTTTAGCGGTAAAGACACAAGGGAATAGCTATACTGCTTATGAAGTTGTTTTAAAATCATGTTTACGGTTCAGGAATATGATTACCCTTTTAGTGCTGACTGCTTTCCACAAAATGGAGAGACCTACTGAGGCAGCCTTTGCAAGGAAACCGTAATGCAGACAGTCAAGATGCAGCCCAACTCTGTATCCTCCTTTCAAGCTCATTAGAAGTGGAGCAATAGAGTATATTTGTTTTTAGAAACAAAAATCACATTATAGTCTTTTCAACTAATTGCAAAAGCACTTTGAATTGCATTCTTCCTGTCGTGTTCATTTATCCTGACGCTAGAGGAAGAAACACCTCTCTAGCTTGACTATTTTTTCTGCATTTTAACTAGTATCGTTCAATCAGAAATTCTGTTGCACACGTTTCATTGAATTGCTAAGAGGAAGACTGCCCCTTGTGCATTGCTTTAGAAATGGCAGTTCTCATGCTGCAAGTTCTTCATCTGCAGGTTTCCCAAGTTCTACATACGAACTATGGGCTTACTCTGGAATGCATTTAAGATGCAAAACAGTCACAGCTGATTTTACGTCTTACCCGTTAGCAACAAAATCTCACCCCCAAAAACTTCCAAGAGTTACAAGGAGCCCGGTGGCACCTTATAGATTAGAACATAACATAACAATGGCCGTACTGGGTCAGACCAAAGGTCCATCTAGCCCAGTATCCTGTCTGCCGACAGTGGCCAGCACCAGGTGCCCCAGAGAGGGTGGACCAAAGACAACGATCAAGCGATTTGCCTCCTGCCATCCCTCTCCAGCCTCTGACAGAGGCCAAGGACACCATTTCTATCCCCTGGCTAATAGCCTTTTATGGACCTAACCTCCATAAAATTATCTAGCTTCTCTTTAAACTCTATTATAGTCCTAGTCTTCACAGCCTCCTCTGGCAAGGATGACTAACAGATGTATTGGAGCATAAGTTTTTGTGGGCAAAGACCCACTTCGTCAGATGCATGTACTTCCAAGAGTTAACAGCAAAAACCCATGTCAAAAGTCTCTCTTCCCTCTCCCCAACAGTCTAATTAAAAGCTACTAATTACACAATTCCCCTGTAAACACTGAGCAATGGAGCAACCCTTAAGGCTAAATATTTAACTTGTTCCTTTTTCAATTTGCTGTGAACTCCAACTCACACTAGGTGCCGCTGTTTTTTCTGCTCACAAAGGAGTGAAAGCATAAAGCCGTAATTGACCAGCAGATGGGAAAGGAGGTGTCACTTTCATGTGCTAATTTTATCAATTTTGTACATTTACTGCAGGCTGAAAAGGAAAGGAAGCTTGTACAACAACACTTATATCCTGCAAGTAGATAGAGATATTTGGAATAGCAAATAGTCAAAGCTGAGAAAAGCATATTCATTTACTTAAATATGGCATGCTCATGAGTTTTGGTTTGGAAAAGTACTATATGGAAATAGCCGCAACCAACACGCCCGCCTCTCTGTAAGTCACTTTATCAAAGATCCCTATGCCTTTATTTAAAGAGCTTCCCATGAAAGACCTCTCTGAAGCCTTTTAAGGATTGTTTAAGTAGTAAGGAGTGGAGTTTTGCTCTAGAGTAAGGGTTTGAACACTGGCATTTGCACGTAGATTTTGAGATTTCTTCACATTAATGGGAGCTATGCAGTAACTTGTGAATGTGTCCTCATACATTTCCAACATGATTTTGGCATGGAAGTGACAGCCACACACACCACAGGACTTCCATGCAGTTGCCTACAGGGTCTGCTATCAAATATCAACAACGCTATTTTGAAAGTAGCAACGGATTGATATTGAGTTACAGTGGATGAAGACAAATTCACAATTTCTCAAAATGAATTGCAAGCTGGTGAAACTGAACCCTCTTCCATCTGAAGTCTTCTAACCAGGTGTGGTGCATGTAGAAACAGCAAGCTTCCACCCAGAACTGTATTTTTACTCTTATAGGGAGGAAGCAACCCTCCCACTCAAGAACTGCAGGCTATGTCCTGGCATCTCCCAGGACTGGCAAGAACAGGATCAACGGTGGATGGCTGAGAAATCAACACTTGTGCACTAGGAACCGGCCTGACACCCAGATCGCTGCACAGAGAACGCAGAGCAATGTTTCAGGTGGTAACTTTCAAGCATTCTACTGAGGCTAGATTGGAATTCAGAAGCTAGAGTGGAAAGATTCTATATCCATTACCACTATCCTAAGTCACCCAATTGCCCATTTTTTCCAAGTTTAAAACAGGCACAAATCAGCAGCAAGATCTAAACAAAGAATCCCCAATTAGTTTCAGGGCTAATAGGTAATTTTGTTTCTAATTAAAGTTTTCCCTTAAGCATGGCAAGTCTGATACTGCAGCACCCAGGAGGACAGGCCAATTATGATAGCTGCATTTTTTGGTATATAATTAAAACCGTTTCTATCACACAGTCTACCATACCTAGCTGTGGAAGTGTTATTTATACAGTTTTAATTAAATCAATTTAAATTAGCAATACACGTATTAATGGAGATAAGCAGTTTCAATCTACCACTATTAAACAGCAGAAGCAATTTTGGCTCTGCTTAAGGCGGCGCTATGACAACTAGGATGATAGCCGCCCATGAATAGTAATTTCTGTAGGTTTTTTAACGACAAATGCAACCTCACTCATGGAGTACCACAAAAACAGTGTACAGCTCTGAAAATCAGACAGTATACTTTGCCGAGTTTTTCAAATGGGGCTTCTTACTAAGGACATTAAAAAGCAGGTAACTGGGTAACTGTATAACCACTGAAAATCACGGCTACATGCTGGAGAGTCTGCACTATAAGCTTAATATTGCAGAGTCTGTAGTGCAGGATGGCAACCTGCTCCAGCATGTACCGGCTCTCACCTGTCAGCCCCGCTCCCACGGAGCCAGCTGCCATCCTACACTGCTGCCTCTGGCTCCCACCACCTTCCCAGTTAGCCAGCAGTGCAGCGTGGCAGCCGGCTCCCTGGGAGTGGGGTGGGAGACTGCATGTAACTCTTCACGTAACTGAAAAACCCAGGCACATGGGATAACCGTTGAAAGGGTTACCCTATTACATCCCTACTTCTTAAATCTAAATTGTCCTTAATCTGATTCTGCATTTTTGTTCACTTAGAAGACAGAAATCCAACATCCAGATGTACAAGACAAATCATTTCTATTTATTGACAAACATTTGGTGCAGGACCAATGCCAACTCACTGGAATGTATACAAATCCTTTGCCCACAGTTTACTTCCAAAAAGAAAAATTAATTCAGCCTAAAAACAGACATCTGTTTATTTCTGTAAGCCAATTCCTGTGTGCAAATGATAGCTCTTGATAAAGCGCAGTCCTTTTGCAGTGAAGCTTGCTCTCCCATCACTAATCACTCTTCAACAGTTCTTGAAGATAGACAGAGTTGGTTTGATAAGCAGTCATCCAGTTAAAAGGCCAATGACATCTCCTGTTGTAAGAGTGAGAAGCATAATAGCCCTGCCACATTTGGTAATAGGACTTCCAGTATTCTTCATAAGCCTGAGTCTCATAGGGAAAGGCAGGAACACTCCCCACCGGAGGGCTGTGTGAATAGTCTGCCTGGGCTTCTCTCTTTGGAGGCCTGGCGGAACGTTGGTGGCGGCTTTTCTTACACCGTTTGGAAGTTTGTTTCACCACCTTCTTTTCCACCTGACTGTGCTTTTGGGTTTGTGGTATTTGTTGGTGCTCCATTGGACTCAGAGAGCTGCTTATGCTTTGAGAATAATTCTGAGCAGCCTGATCCATATTGAGTTCATCACTTCCTCTCTCTTGAGTATCTGAAGAGGCTTCACAGTAGGACTTGTTTTCCCTACAAGGTGAGGAAGCTCCGGAACGGTATGAGTTACTATCACTATCAGTGTCCTCAAATGAGAGACTGTCTGCTACTGACTGCATGGTCTCCTCCATCCCTTTCTTTTGAAAAGTCCCATTTTTAGGGTGCTGGTACTGTTCTCCAGGGCCTGTGTAGCTTCTTATGATTTCAACCCTTTTCTCCAACCCTTCTTTAATGAAGTATTCATAATCGTCAACAAACTCTGTAAAGCTCCAGGGAAGGGCAGGCTGCTGGTTCTTAAATGACGATAGGCAAGGGATTTTGGGGAGTGTATTTTTTAAGGTTTCCTTATCCACATGCTGATCAATATGCTGTTCAGTGGTTTTGCAGGTCGTTGCCATTTGGTGTGTCTGCTGTGTGCTGAGGTTGAATGTCTTTGGACTCTTGCTAATTTTTTCTGCATTTGCATGATCTCGGTAGCCTTTTAGGAGCTGCTTGTGCTTGGAAACCCTTCTTGGCTTGGATGTGGAGGACTTTTCCCCTGCAGGATCACACGGAGGTATCTGAGCACACCTATTTATGCTTGTGTGCTGCTCTGACTCCTCTGGACTTTTATGGGTCAAAGTAGGAGTGTCCACGGAAGCATCTGCATGGGCAACAGCTGTGACCTCCACATCCCAATCTGCAAAGTGCTTCATCAATCCAGCGGGTACAGGTTCTGCACATGAGAATAAAGCAGCCATGTAGTCAAAAGCAGCACAAGATTTCTTTCTGATCCCATGTAGGTTTTGCATGCTAGTGAACAAAATCCCAAAACAGTTGTCAAATTTGCTCTAAATATCCCCAGTAGTACTGGTAGATGTTTTGGTTTTCTTTTCAAAAAAGCAGGGCACAGAAAGGAAAAGCACTGCTAACAGGTAAATTGTGTTGGTGGGAAAAGTGATGATGGTGAAGGCATTCAGAATGCCCAGTTCCTTCCTGGGCAAGACCTACTGCTGAGGTCTTATGGGCTTTGAGTGCAGTACAATGGTGGAGGGGAAAAGGAAGGAACTGGGCAATCTGAATGCCTTCACTATCATTACTTTGCATTGATTTAAAATAAAGGTAGAGGCCACATAGTTAAGAGCTATTTATGTATGTTAATACCAACACTCTGATTTACAAGACATATATGCAACTATTAAATCCTACACTGTATCTAAACCACAGTTCACCAAAACTGCCTGTGAACTGAGCTGTCAGATTAAAGCAAACACATATAAACAAAAACCATCCAAGAGAATATAATGCAGACAAATTCAGGAGTCAGGTTGTACCTGGCAAAGGAAGAAGCTGAAGGTTACATTTCTGTGCAATTTTCATCATCATATTCTCTTCCTCCCCACGGCAACAGTAAGTCACAGCTAGGCCTAAGGTTCCTACAACATGGAGTGAGGGAAGAATTAGCTAGCCAGTTCCACAGATGCACCACTTCCAGCTACACAATCCCACACCAGTGTTTTACCAAAGCGGCCAGCTCTGCCAATCCTATGCATGTACGTTTCCCAGTCCAAAGGCACATCTAGGTTGATGACAAGATTCACCTTCTCAGCATCAATTCCACGAGAAGTCTTTAGGAGGGAATAAAAATAAAAGAATGGTGACTAGCAATACAAGAGAAGCAGCTTACCTGATCAATTCAGGAGTCCCCCCTTCTGTAAATGTTATGTATTTCAATACACTGTATGAAGATCATTTGTATTATCACGGAGGAAGAAAAGATGATGTCAGGTTACCAAGGGAGTACACATGTTCGCAGCTTAGAAACAACACACAGCACAGTTGTATTTTTAGTCGGGATGTAAGTGACTAGTCAGCTACCTGATAAGCCTGTATCAGAGGCAGCAAGGGGGAGGGAGCAAGAGCCGGTGCTGGGAGGGGATCCAGCTTAAAAGCCGTTTCCCCAGCACCGTCTCCACGGGGGTCAGGAGAGGCAGAGGTGCAGCAGCGGAAACAGCACGAGCCAGGACTCAGCTGTCCTAGCTTACACTGGGTCCCACATGCTGCACCTCTACTTTTAAAATGTGGTAAGAGCCATCGGTCTCTTACTACGTTTACAGAGCCGCAGTGAACCCCCTTTATCAACTAATCGAGTAGTCTATGGAAATTCAATCGCCTATTCAATTAGCTTCCTAACCACTATTTAACATCCCTAATTTTTAGGTGACAACTTCAAGCATTCAACTGAAGACAGCAGGAACTGTGCCCTGTCTTTTCATTTTTTTAAATGTACCAGAAAATATATATGGCCAAATTTAACATACCACAGAAAAATATATAGCTACTGCTCTTCTTAAAATGTGTTGTGTTGGTTTCATATGAAGGTGTAAGTAACTTCTGATTCCCCCAACACCACCAAAAGGTAGAGACTTACTTCTTTGAAATTAATATAGCCTCCTAGAACCTAACAACAGAAAAGTAACTAACGAGAAATAAATATTAGAACTTTATATTTTAAAAAAGGACTTTGAAAATTGGTTCTCTTTTCTGAAGGTGAAACAAGCACAGCAACAGCAGTATGTATGCTACCCAGATAAAAGCTGTTATTTTCAGATAACTGTTCTATAAATACACTAAGTCAGATCTATATCCAAGTCAGCTTTACAGTATGTGAATTTATATTCTAAAGGACTTTTTCTGCTTCACAGAAAAGAAAACTCACCAAGTCTGTGGAAATCAGGACTCTACAATGGAACTGTTTCAATTTAGCCATTGCATCAAGACGCTGGTTCTGATTCATACTTCCTGAAGAAACAAAAAAGTATATTTAAAATGAGAAAAAAGTATTTAGGTTATTAGCCTAGTGCTGCTCAAACCCAGGGAAACTGGACTCAGTAAATTGTATTACAGAAAGCTAGTGAAGTGGCATCCAGTTTTCAGGAACTAATTCTAAGGCATGTTGTACTTACATGGGGGTAAACTAGGTAACATGCAATGCAAATAAGTTTACATACTAACTACTATAAAAATGCAAATATTCTTACACAAAGGGGAGACTACAAAAAAGAATTAGTATTACAAGGATGGTTTTAACATAATTGTGTTAAGCTCTCTTTTATTGGCTTCTAATTGAGACAGATTCTGAGTAAGCACCCAAATACATCAATTTACTTCCAGATACCCATTTCTGAAAGCTTCAAGCACACGAGGCCTTTCCTTTCAAAATACACCAAATCTGTTACAGTACAGGTGGAACCTGTCTAGTCCGGTGCCATCCGTTGTATGGCATGATTTTAGTTAGATGGATGTCTATTCGTCATGGGTGTGGCCAAGTTTCCCATGGTCCCATCAAATTTGTTTACAGCCACCAGTCCTGGCTCTCAGTGTTCTGTGCTGTTCTTTAGCTGTAATTTAATCCCAAATGTCTTCTAAGAGCCCAATAAGCAGTGAAAGTGTTGGTAATGCTGCCAGACAATATTGACCTCCCATGGTTCAGCAAATTCTCTGGTTTGGCACCAGTCAGGTCCCAAGGATGCTGGATTAGAGAGGTTCAACCTGTACTCCAAAGTCGGACTATCAAGTGATTAAAAAAAAATCAGTTGTGATTAATGGCACAAACAACAGAATACCATTTAAGTATTTTGTTTGTTTTCTACCTTATTTGTGTTGTAACTGAAAACACAGAAAAACACCCAAAATACGCAATACAATTCAAATGATATTGTATTTAGCTGTGCGATTAAAACTGATTAATCGTGGGGGGGGAGGGTTGTTAATGTGGTGAGTTAAGTGAGATTAATTGCCAACCCCACTCTAAAGCATAAGTGGGATTCCCTAGTACAAACTGAAAAGCATGAAGAAATAACAACTATCTAACCAATAGGTAAAAAATAAAGTTAAGTATTTAAAGATTCTCAATGAACCTGCAAGTAATATCAACAGTCAAACATTACCTATAAACCATTCATGTAAATGCTCCCAAATCCCCACTTATATCCTGAATACTCCAATGGCTACATTTCTACATAACTTGAGGTCAGTTTTGCACCCAATTCCAATTAATAGAAGCAGTAAGTTCCAAATGGACTTGCCTGAAATGCACTCAGCAGGAAAACCTTTTGATGTCAGTACTTCAGCCAAGTGTTGAGCCCTAATACAACATACACATAAAGGTTTACAAATAAAATTATATACTTCCAGAATCTCTTCAAGATGACGAACTGAAGATGACTTAACAGCCTGAGCCCCAGATCTGAACTCTTACTCCTTTACAGTCAAAGATTAAATCAGCCATTCATCTTCACAAGTTAGATACAAGGACAGTTTGCAATTTTGCAACTGGTGGATCTTTCAGCCGAGACTTCAAAAATCAAGTGTGCACAGACACTAGTTCCCACAGCACTACGTGATGTGAACATTCCCCTTACCCCTTGACACACTTAGTAGAAAGTGTGAGTTGTTGAAGCTGCAGCCCTCTATTCCAGAAATGCTAGCATTTCAGACAGAAATCTGCATGCAGTCTGTGTAGTAATTTGGGAACTTTGTGAAAGTGCTATAAAAATTTAATATATTATGGCCACTGTTCACCAATATCTACAAACACCATATTCTTAGTTTAAGAAATTCTTGTTACCTGCTATGCAGATTTGAGAAGACCAAGGCCTGATTAAATGGAATCTTGCTAAAAAGCTCCTGCAAATGCTGCGCCTTCTCTTCAAAAGTCTTATGGGGAAGTGAATGAGAATTCACAATTTTGTAATACTGCTTCAGCCCTGTACAAGAAATAAAAGCATGGCAAGGTTAACAGTACTGAAAAGTCACACAAAACAAACAATGAATTGGTATTAAAAAATACTGACTCAAATACATAGTTGTTCCTAGAATAAGGACTGGAAACAGGGAAATATTAGTTAACTGAAATTAGTTAGTCACATGACAAGTGGGAATTCGACAAGCTACTCTTATTTAAAGTTTAAAATCTTTTCTTCAAGCTATGGAAAAAGGATACTCCTCAACAGGGAGAAAAACAGCCTAAGAATCTAGGATGAGAGAATGGTTAAGAGAAGTTTGGGTATAAGCACTTTTAGGGCAACCAATACTATAAGTAAAAAGTGAAATATTTTGAAACTGTTACTGTTTTTAACCAATTATACTCATAGCTGAACAGTAAATAAATTCAGATTTGCATTAAGCCGTTCAAATTATGGATGTGCAACTTATACATACCAATGAGACTTGGATCTGTAGGGTTCAGCCTCACAAAGGTAGGGTCTCTCATGTACCTGGTTAAAGCCTTAGCCAGTGATTCAGGGTAGGTAGCAGAAACAGCCAGCATCTGTTTGTTGGCTGGCAAAGAAGAATAAATCCAGCTAAGAGAGAGTAAGATATTGAAAGTGAATGTATCCCACATAATGCATATTTAATAGCTGAAAGATTTTGCACGTTCAACAGCTGCTAGATGTATGAGAGAAATACTAGCATTGTTCTTACTTGACTTGTTCCTGGAAGCTGCCTTCTTCCAAAAGCTTGTCAGCTTCATCAAGAATGAAAAGGCGGATACTGGCTGTATTCAGACAGTCCAATTCTATGAGTTGCTTTATGCGACCTACATGATGAGAGAGAAACTTGAGCTCCAAAAATATTCATGAAAATAATCTAGTTGAGTCAGGACACTCATTGCAAATCAAAGAGTCCTTACCTAACCCACTTATTTAATAAATCTTTTTTAAATAGAACATTCAGAGTAATCACTCACTAAAAATACTTCTCTGGTCATATTTTCTATAGCTTCAGACTTTGAAACTGTTCCGTAACAATGGAACAAAAAAAATCAAGAATTCAAGAGTACATCTATGTACCAATTATTTGACTGTTGAAAAGTGTCTCACTGAATTGTGACTAAAGTAGAATCAATCAAATGTGCTCTTACCTGGAGAGCCTACAGCTATGTGACACTTCTTTAGTCTCATTTTGTCTTGGTTCAAAGGAGTCCCTCCAATGAAGACATGACATTCCAAGCCCTCCATTTTGATTCCAATAGTTGTGATAACTGCATGAATCTGCACTGCAATTTCTCTTGTTGGAGCTAAGACCAGGATCTGAAATAATAAAGAATTTGGCTTTGAAGGGACAGTGATGGCTCACTGGATTAGAGACAGATCTTTTACCTCTACATCACCTTTTTAACTATAATGTAGGCTGCCAGTGACAAAGTTTTTACCCCTGTTGTTTCATGCCTTGAATAACACCTGCTGGGAGTCAAGTCCAGTTTTTACTGAACAGGTTCTCTCCTTCATCCCCTAAATCAATAACTTGAGACTCAATTCCCTCAACCCTGTACAGCAGACCTGAAGCACACGGATTCAATTATATACACGGAACTCTATCACACAGGTTGTCAAGCCAACAAGGTGCCTTTTTGTGCTTGTAAACCTAAAAATGACCAACCAAAAAAGCATGTATGTTTCCCTTATGGCCCCACCCCATATTAATTTCATTATAACCTATCAAGCTATCTACTACGAACATCAATTACAAAATAAGTCAAGAGCTCCATAGCACTGCATTCTCAGTAGGAACTTCTGGCACCAACGCACTGAGATTTGACAGTGAATCACATGCTGAACTTCATTCAAGATGTGGACAGCCACATAGCCCAGACTAAATTGACCAATATCCTGTCCTGCACATGGCGTTCAGTGTAAAACTTGAGGTCCAGGTGATCATCTCTATGGTTATTGAAACAGCTTGGACAAGGACCTGCAGACATTCCCAGGCCACACCACATCTTGAGGGAGGCTCACCTGGGTTGCTGGGTTTTCCAGGATGAGGGAATCGAGGGCAATGGTCGAGAACACACAGGTTTTGCCAGTGCCGGATTTTGCCTGCACAATAAGATCTGAAAGGGTTTGAAAGGCTCGAGTCAGGCAGCAGCCTCGCCCAGGTGATGCACTTTTATTAGGGGCTTTACTCTGGGTTTGGGACGCCTCCCGGTACCCTGGACAGAGGCACAAGTCTCCACCAGCCTCCCCTCCCCTGCAGGAGCAAACCGCCAGCCCTTGCTCCCCCCTCCTCTTTCCACCCATCACGAGACCCCTCCCCTTGGCAAACCCTGCTCCCCCCCTCCCCCCGAAACTTCAACTCCCCCTTCTCCTTCTGATTCCCGTTGCCCCCCCCCCGAGCCCCCTCCGCCTCTTCCCCCCCCCCCGCTGGGGGCGACTCCCCCCCCCCCCCCGCCAGGGATGATTCCCGGTCCCCTCTCCCCCAAATCCCCCCCTTCTTTTTCCCCTCCCCTCGCCGGGGGCGACTCTCGTCCCCCCCCCTCACCCAGGCCGCAGCGCCCCAGCGGGATGGCCTTGAGCTGCACCGGCGAAGGCCGGAGGAACCCGGCGGCCTCCAGCCCCGCCAGCACCGGGGCCGACAGCAGCAGCGACCCGAAGTCGGCCGGGCCGCCGGGGATCAGCACGTCCCGCGTGCAGAGCCGGGGCTCGGCCGCCGCGTTAGCCGCCATCTTGGGAAGCGGCTGGGACAGGGGAGGGGCGGGTTTGAGATCTCGCGAGAAGCCGCAACGCGTCGCCGGGCGCGAGGCGGTCCCCCTGGCAACAAACGTTATCAGCAGCCCCGCCGCGCGAACACGGCCGGGGGGGAAGGAACCATTGTGCGGGCAGGGGAATGGGAGTGCGGAAGGAACCATTGTGCGGGCAGGGGAAGGGGAGTGCGGAAGGAACCATTGTGCGGGCAGGGGAAGGGGAGTGCGGAAGGAACCATTGTGCGGGCAGGGGAATGGGAGTGCGGAAGGAACCATTGTGGGCTGGTTGACAGAGTCCTATGCACTGAAAGGAGGCGGGGGCACAGGGGGGCTCCTAGGAGGGGGCACAAAGGGGCGCAGAAGACTATGGGGGAAATATGACTCAGATGGGGCATTTCCCCCCTCAGGAGCCCCCACTTGTTCCCCTACCCCACAGAGTACCCCCTTCCCCCCACTTCACAGGGGCTCCCCATGGGCCCCCCACTTGCCCCCCTCTCAAGATCCCCCACTTGTCCCCCCCCAGAACCCCCCACTAGTTCCCCCCAACAGGGCATCTCCCAGTTATCTCCCCACAGAGCATCCCCCATTTGTCGTCCGCCCCCCCCACAGGTTCCCTCACTTGTTCCCCCCCCCTCAGGACCCCCCACTTGTCCCCCTTCACAGAGCCTCCCCCCTTGTCCCCTTCCCCCCAGGGCTCCCCACTTGTCCCCCCCCCCCACAAGGCATCCCCAGTTGTCTCCCCACAGAACCTCCCCCACTTGTTCCCCCCACCCCACAGGGCACTCCCCACTTGTCCACAGAGATGCTTCCCTTCATGAGTACTCTCCCAGATCTTGGCACCCAACCCATGCTATATCACAGTAATCAGACAAAGTGGGTTTATTCATGACAGCTCATACCCAAATAAATCTGCAAGTCTTTAAGGTGCCACAGGACTCCTTGTTTTCTTTGCAGATACAGACTAACACAGCTACCCCTGGGAGGCATTCATCAGAGTTAATGTACAGTCCCCGCAAGATCCTGTGTAGGATCAATGGCCATGCCCATCCAGCTGGGCCTTGTATTCTGCTTTTGTATGGGGAAACACATGACAGTCACTTGTTATTTTCTACCTCTGGTTACTATGATCTTAGTCTAGAGAGTCAAAGGCAACAGGATAGCTTAAAAGCTTCTCTCTCACCAGCAGAAGTTGGTCTCCTTGAAGACATAACCTCACCCACCTGCTTGCTCTAATATCCTGGGACTGACATGGCTACTACAACACTGAATACAACGTGCAGGACAATGTAGCACTTTAAAGACTAACAAGATGGTTTATTAGATGATGAGCTTTCGTGGCCCAGACCCACTTCCTCAGATCAAATAGTGGAAGAAAATAGTCACAACCATATATACCAAAGGATACACTTAAAAAAAATGAACACATATGAAAAGGACAAATCACATGTTAGTCTTTAAAGTGCTACATTGTCCTGCATTTTGCTTCAGCTACCCCAGACTAACACGGCTACATTTCTATCACTGAATACAACGTTATTCCTATTTGCCCTGCAAAGGAGCAGATTGGGCTAGCTGCATACAGTGTAGACAGTTTCTTGTCAGCAGAGGGTGCTGCCATTGCACATATTGTGTTTCCTTTATTAATTCTGACACACATGCGTGGCTTAAAAAGGTCTCTGTGTGTGACAGGATGACAGAGTGCATGTAGGATTTCCCAGAGGAGATGTGGGGAAAATTTGCTCTCCCTGATGAAAGGGACAGAGAGACAGAATGTGTATTTGGCTTTTTGTTTCATGCCTGAGTTTAGTAAAAACATACAGTGCAGTAGCTTCAGAAACCAAAATCTTTGATTTAGTTGGAGGATAAATACAAACTGAGGAGCAGCAATGCACTTTTTTCCCAGTCACTTCGGACTGCCTCTCTACTGAGATGGATGGATCGCTAATTCAGTCTATGGCCAATTCACACCTTGGGCTATTGCATCATCCCCAGAATTACGCAAGAATTAGCACACTCTAAAGTTCCAAGCAGTTGAGCTTGTTCCTTCCTTGTATTAGTTAGGGGAGAAAGAAAGAAATTCCTACTCAGAAAGGAGACCCGTGCCTCTTGTGGAGTACACATATAGTTATCCCAACTTTTTAACTGAGAAAATTGTGACACACAGTGTGTAAGTCACACAGCCACTGATAGCCCTGGAAATAGCTGTGATGTTTTCAGGCATACAGTCCCCTGCCATAGCCATAATCATGCAGCTGCATCTCTTGAAAACCCTGCTGCCATTATCTAGCAAGCATTCCAACTCCTGAGCGGCAGCATATGCCAAGACTCTGCCAGTGTAGGCCTGGCCTCAGAAATAAATTGTAAACAGCTCTAAAGCCACGTGGCAATATGGACAGGTTCATGAAGATTCTTAACCAACTTGCACATTGCATTTTCTCCTTCCTGGCACTAAACTGGTGCACTTTATTCATTCCGCTGCTAGGCAGAGGTGCCTGAAGAAGCAAGAAAGACTTTTGCAATCACTACACTTGGTTGTTATTAGAGATAGGTTTTTCCATTGAATTTGTGCTGTAGCCATTAAAGTTTACTCCTTACACCTAGAGTAATGTTTGAGGCATGTTTAATACGAGCATTGGAAATTTAGATATAGATACTGCACTTAGTTATAAGTCCTATATGGATCAGATAGAAGAGGGAATTCTAATGGGTGCCAATAGGAATGGAGAAAAGCACCCAGCCAGCTCTTGCTGTTCAGTTATCCATCATTGATGATTTAATCCACACGTGGCGTTTCTTAACTTTTTAAAAAATAATAGTCAGCCACCTTCAAATACATGCTCTCAAAACTTCCTGCCAGCTCTCTCCATTTTTATTTGCACAAAGTTTCAAAGGATAGGGTCACGTTCCAAGTGGCTGATCACGTTCATTTCAACAACAGGGAGGGGAAATGAAGTTGTCTCGCAAATTGCAATCCTTTGTACTTACTTGTCTGGAAACTTTATGGCTCATTGGGGGTAGGGGAAGAGGGTCACTATTATAGATCTACAGACTTGGTTTGGGGGTAATTTATATTAAATTTGTGCAAGTGGAATTTCCTAAATGGGCACCTACAAATACAAATAAAATAATATCTAATACTGTAACCTAGTGAGATTCATCTTAAGAAAATCTCTGCATTTGAACTTGAAGTAACAAAACACCAGACATTTCACTTGCCAGTATAGTATTTCAGGGCATCCCCGCTATAAGTCACCCAGGAATACATTGGTTCTGCACTAGCATCGTTTACACTTTTGAGAACTATTCCGTTTTAAGTCCTCCCATTCCCCGTTCTTCTGTCGCACTAAAAAAAAAGATAAATACATGCAAACAGAAGTCAGCCACGGGGGGGGGGGGGGGGGGGGAGAAATCCCTGCTTTACGTTCTTTCATTCTTCATCCACATTTTTTTGAACATATCTTGTACATATAGGGAGGATGCCCTGTACTCTTAATTTGTATTACAATACACTGAGGCCATCCCAAGTTGGATTGTGCTAGGAAGCACAAATACATCACCTAATAGGCAGACCCTGTCCCAAAGAGCTTGCAGTTGAATTAGACATGATGGAAAATATTATCCTCATTATAAAGATGAAGAACTGAGACACAGATTAAGTGATTTGTCTGTCATCCAAAAAGTTCATGATAAAGTTACATACTGAACCCAGCTTTCCCAGTCTGATACCTTAATCACAAGACCACTTTTTTACACAGTAAATGCCTCAACTCTTATTTTTCTAGAAAGTCCAGGAAATTTGAATTCACTGCTAACAGGCCTTTCTTTATTTATTCATTTATGTTTGTTAGTTTTTAGCCTGTAGCTCTGTGATACAATTTACTAGCAGCCTCTGCATGGAGCAGGTTAGAGCACTCAAACAGAATCCGATTACATTTTGTTCCATATGATAAAAAGACTCCCTTCAGTAAACCAAACAGTCACGCAATTTATCTCACATTTGCTGCTCAGAAATTGTTGCTGCGTAGGTTTGAGCATAAAAAAAGCCCTCTATAACTGAAATTCCACAAACTGAAAAAACCTCTCTGTGTGGCTGCGCAACTGACATGATTAATTACACAATTTAATAATGTGCCACGATCTTTTGAGAGTCAGGGCTGGGTTTGTTTTGCTCTTTATAAAATCTGGCTCTATACATTATTGTCCACAGCAGGGTCATAAATAACTTGCCTGGTTTGGCATATGGTTTATCGTAGCTCTGATACGTAGATCAACGGGAACTTCGACTGTGTGATTTATTAGGTGGGGAAGCACGCAGTAGCTTTAAAGGCAAGTAGATGGAATTTCATTGATCGTGATTGTCTGTGGCAATGTGCCACGTCCAATCTTGTCAGCTTTTGCCACAATTCTCATTGTTCTCCGTTGGCAGATATGTCAGGCTGGACATCCAGCAGTTCTTTTTGGTATTTTAAATGATTTAGAGTTTTCAGTATCTATATAAATGTGCAGGTGAAGTCCGCACTCCACTGAAATCAATGGGGAAAAAAATCACATTGACTTCAGTGAAGCCAGGACTTGACCCAGAGAATAAGCACGCGGGCAGGAGATAAGGGGAATGTGCTGGCGGTATATCTCTGTGTGTGATAAGCAGTCTTGTCCTCTGAGATTGCTTTTGCCTCTTGGGTCTTTGAAGCGACTTTTCGCATCCCCATCCCCAACCCCATCCAGTATTTTAATCTCATAAGTGAGACAAGATTCCTAACCCTAGCTAAATTTGAAGGTGTAGTACATCTGACAACTGTCACTTCTTCCTCTTTCTCCTCTCAGAGTCTTCATGTTCCATCAATCTTTTCTTTCGGGAACACATTTTCTTTCTCTTCCCTGAGTACCTCAGTATCAGATTCTGCCCCATAGGGCTTTTTTAAAAATAAGACAAAAATCATAATCTTGCTTTATCATGTGGCTTGTGATAACTTTAGACCTTCCTGCCTGCTCTGAATTTTAGAGTTTTCTTTACAAAGAAACTCTGAGCTCCTTCATGTGTACAATGATTTCTACCAACTTTCTCCACTCCTCTTAAATTCCAGATGTAAGCAGGCTCTGTGTAGACATACCTCACCCAATTCATAAACCACAAAATACCTGTTAGGTTTTCTAGTCTTTCATAGCATTTAAGTACTATGGTGATTGCCACTCTGCAAATACCACAGAGTTTTTTCTCTATGAGCTCTGTAGTTCTTCCATAATTAGCAATCTTAGACAAGTATCAATGAGTACTATCTAGGTGATCACTGTGTGCTTGTAAAATTGTTTCTAACTATTAGGAATTAGGACAAAAGACAGATTATCCCACATCTGCCCCCCACTGTTCCCTGTAAACTGGGCACTTGTGCGGCCACTCAGAGGAGATTCAGATGGCTGATTAGCAGAGTGAGCACAGCTCAGTGTTTTAATTTTACTGGTGGTGCCATATACACATGCTGTGTGGCAAGTAACAATTTTTTTCATACATGGATGGGAAAAATCCGCACATGGATGGAAAAGTTTAGAGGGAATGCTGCTGCCCACTGCAGGTTTTCTTGCCCTTTCTTCTGAAGCTTGGGATGTTGGTCACTGTCAGAGACAGAAACTGGTCTGATCCTATCTGGCAAGTCCTAGGTTCCTATGCTTGTACTTTAAATGGACAGCATAATAAATTAATATCTATATTTGGCATGGAAGAAAAGGAGATAGTTAGACCATGTCGCCACTTATGGAGGATCGATGCTAGCGATCGATATTCTGGGGTTCCATTTATCAGGTCTAGTAAAGACCCGCTAAATCGCTGAGAGCGACCCCATCAACTGCAGTACTCCTTGTGACAACGAGCAGTAAAGGAAGTCAACAGGAGAGTTTATCCCATCGACCTCCCATTGTGAGGCTGCCCCAGAAAGTCGATGCAAGGTACAATTCATGTACCTGGAGTTGCGTATCTTGCATCAGTTTTCTCCACCAGTGTAGACCTGGCCTCAAAATGGAAGTTAGGAACCCCACCAATCTAGTGCCTGAAGGTTTAGAGCTCTTGGTGGAATCGCTGTCGCTGAGGAAAGCTGTCCCAATATAGAGGTCTCTATGAAAATTTGTCTCTGCACCCAGCTGCACTAGAAATAACCACACACAGGTAGAAACTGGCCATGGGAACCGAAGAGAACAGCACCATCACGGCTGACATGAGCTACCATAGCTTGTTAGCTGTGATACCAAGGTGTTGTTGGAACCAGCCTGGCACTGTTGCTCTAGCCAGGATGTTAAAGGAACTGATTTATTTTTGTACATGGGATCCCAAGAGGAAACTAGCTGTATCTCAGCGTGAACTGCAGCACCAGCTAATTTCTTTAGAGCGCCTGGCAATTCTGTCCTTCCAGCTGAAGTGATCATGTTGCAATAGCAGCTGTGGTCATTTCCACTATAGCTCCTTTCCTACTGTGCGTGACATACGCACGTCCCCAGATAAAAGCATCTGTGAGAAAGTGATCCTCAATGTGCAGCCAGTTATCCCTCGGAATCCATGTGACCATTCGCCTGCAATTGGTGTTTGCTTTAGGGATAGCTCCTTCACTAGACACAAAGATTTGCAAGGCGCTCTGCACTGCAGGGGAGAATTTTAAACCCAAGCAGATGCGGAGATCACCAGCACAGAGAGATTGCAGGACAGCAGTGGGCTGGGAAGACAGCGAGGACACTTGGCTAACGGGAGGCTTTGCTGAGTGCAGGGGCAGTGTGAAAGAAGAGAACAGGCTGGGAGTGGGAGGAAGACTCAAAAGGAGCAGTCAGCTCAGGAAAGAGGAATGAGAAGAGTGTTGAGGGCAAAAGGGAGAGGACGAAATGAGAGCAGAGGTATCTGCGGGAAGGAAGAGGGGACTGAATCATGTGGAACCTTCAAGTGAGGATGGGCACTTTGAACCTGATCATGTTTCCAAAGTAGTGTCAACAGCTTTCTCCCTAATAGATGCTCTTAAACTAGACCACCAATAAGTGTGTTAGTTGGGAAAGAGAACGGACACCACTCATCTCACTGCTGCCAGGAATCAGAGCCTAACTTTAGCGTCTTGGATAGGTTTTACAGAACCACATCCCATAGGTTGTGGAATCTCCATCACTGGGGATATTTAAGAGCAGGTTAGATAAACAGCTGTCAGGGATGATCTAGATGGTGCTTGGTCCTGCTGTGAGGGCAGGAGACTGGACTCGATGACCTCTCAAGGTCCCTTCCAGTTCTAGTGTTCTAGAATTCTATGACAGCCCAGCTGATACAAACAGGCCTTGCAGCCACTCAGAGGCCTGGCTAGGATAATCGTGGAGAAGGGACCCAGAGGTGAACGAGAGAGAAAAGCTTGAAAGAGAGCATTCACAACAATAAAGGTCAAATCCTGGACCGTTGGAGTGAATAAATTCAACTGGTTTCCGGGGTGAGCAGGATGGTCTGGTACCAAGATGGCTATCACACTGCACCCATAAATTAGTTCCAGGTTTTATTTTTCAGGTGAGACTTGGTTAGGTGTTTGTACTGATTTAAAAAAAATACATTCCCTAGTCCGTTTTGATTCAGCAGGGCTTTCATATTGTTATTCCAGGTTGGCTTCTCAAGGGACATAAATGTCTAACCAGGAGATCATTATCACTGTATAATCTGGGTCCTGAAAGAGACAAGGCGCCTTTTAGAAATAGGGGACATGGCAAATGGTTTGATTAACTAAAATCCCCTGTAAACCTTTTCAATTAAATGGATGTGATCTAAGCAGACAATGAAGGACAGCGGGCAGCATTTGCTCTCTGGGGGAGGAGCAGGACTGAGGTGATAAAACAGCAGTCGATTAGATTTCTTTCCTCTGTATGTTCTAAGCAATATTTTTCTCACCCTTAGTAGAAAGCATCTTGTAAGGCATCTTAGGTAATTTACATATTAAGAATAATTTCCTTTTCTGGCATATTGTTACTAGAGTATTCCAGCATGGTATCATCGTTCAGAAAGGCACTGAGATTTGTATGTTTCTGACTCTATTGGGCTCTGGGGTGGAGGAAGGGTTACTAGAACCAGCCCAATACCTGTGTGCTGAGTAACTATGTGACATAACTGGCAGCTTTGTTGTTCCAATGATTCTTCCAAAATTTAGGGCCCACTCCTCTTGCAGGTGCAGGCAGTGAAAGGAGCAAAGCACATGAGTTCAAGCTCTTTATAATCCCAATATTTGTAGTTTTTAAATCTCATATTTTAAAGCTAATGTTCTGACCTTTGGGGCCTCATGACTTTGGAATGCTTTGAGTTGGCAATATTGGACAAGTGGAATTTTCCACCCTTTGTTCCTGAGCCTCGGCTGGGATCTGATTCCTTTGTCAATGTGGAGATCCGTTAATGTCCCAACACAGGACCGGGGCCTCGCAGTCCACAGACTGCAGTCTGCAGAGTTGCCTTTTGATGGTGTTTTACCTACAGGAACACGGCATAATTGGTTCAGCATCCCACGCAGTTGTAGAAACACTCCTGGGCCAGAGGAGATTACTTTACCATTCGTCAAACTAGCACATGCCTTCTGCAGCCAGTCACCTACAGCACAGACAACTCTGGAAATTAGCATTTAAATCAGGGGTGGGGCCCAATACAGTCCCTGTCTTGTCTGGATCTGGCCCGTAGGGCTCAGAGTGACTCCCCCCTCCCCACATTGGGGAGCCTGTGCTGGTACTCTAGCCCCCAAGATCCCCCACCAAATGATTTTTCTGTGGGTCAGCGGCCCCCAAGCCAAAAAAGGTTCCCCGCCCCAGATTTAGATAATGTACAAATGCACCTCACTACATGTTACAAGATGAGCAGGGCTACTGCTTCCATTTCAGCTGCATCCAATTGCTTTACACACGTTGCTAGCTTTAAAAGGACACCGTCAAGGCTCTCCCATCTGCAGAACGGTTTGAAACAGAGATCATTGCTTTCTAGGAAATAGAATATGTCTGTCACCCTGCTTTATTTTCTTAAATTGCACCTTTGCCAGGAAATATAGCCACTGGCCTCGTAGGGATCTTATACTAGGACAGACCTTCTGCAAGAAAGAGACACTCATCTGAAAGGAAACGTATCTCCATTGTACCTAACCCATTATGCTCCTTCCTTCCTTCCTTCCTTCTGCTACATCCATCTCTCTCGGGGGCTGATGAGCATGTCTCTTTATTTGTTTTTTAATCTGGACATTTCAAAACCATATTTTTCCCATCCCCAAATCTCCTGGACTTTTTACCATTTCTCCCTCTAAAATTAAAAACTGAATCTGGTGAAGTGACGGGTAAAAGCTGTGTGGTTTCTGGATTGTGTGCCACTCCCATTCTCAGAGCTCCTGAGTGCCATAAGGCTGCGGCAATGTGCAAGAGGGATTTCTCAAAGCGGGGGAGGGGGGGTATAATCATGGGAATAAAAGTCCATGAGTTACTTTGAGTGTCTCGACACAACTGTGCAAAAGGCTGCGCGGAAGCTTATTGTTCACCTTTTACTGGCTAGGGCCCCGGGCCTGCAAGCTGCTCCAAGTTTGTAGGTTTATACCAGCAGGCCGTTCAAGTGAATAGGGCTCTCCGTAGGCACAAGGTACTGCCTGCATGGAGCATCTTTCAGGATCTCTGCTCCTAGCAAGGGCGTGATGGTCTTATGCAGCAATAGAAATAGAGCCACATTCTAGACACCAGGAGTTTGATTTGGTACAAGCTGGAAAACCCATGGTGGGGAACGTTTTCTCTCTCAATCTTCTTTTCCCCTAAAACTAGCAAAAACGGTGCTCTATGGGTTCCCGCATGACGGAATCCTAATAGTTGGGGGTAGGGGGAGGAGAGACCCACGGCTTTGGGCACACACAGTTAGGGTACATCCACAGTGCATGCTTATTTTGGAATAAGCTATTCCGGAAGAAACGGCCTTTTTCAAAATAGCACTTCTAAAACTACAGGGAAGCTTCAAAAAGAGTCCGAGGAAGGCTTCCCTAATGTGGACGTGCGATCTCGATGTAGAGCCCCAGGAGGCACTGGGGAGGAGCGATTTTGAAATAGCAGCGGTGGAGCCTCGACATGGAATGAGGTTTACAGAAGTCGGAATAAGCCGTCTGTTATTTCGGAATGGCGGTGTAGACGCTCGCATTGTGATTTCAGAATAACAGCCCTTATGCCCAAATAACGCTGCTGTGTAGACGCGCCCTTACATCCATACACAGCTCTCCCTGCATGGGTTATCCATGCACCTCGCAGGAGGACGGGCGGGCACTGCCTGGCTGAACGGGCACAGAGTAATGCTGCAGTTTGGAAGCGTATATGTACACCTGTGCTAGAGATACAGGCGCAGAGAAGAAGAGTTTGGGCCATGGTTTGGAGCCCCAGAGTCCACTGAGCCCCAGTTACATGTGTGAACATACTCTCTCTCTCTTTTTTTGCCCCCTCCTATATTAAAACAAGTCAGGACCTTACTAGGAAGGTTAAAAAGCAGGTAATTAGGTAACTGGGTAACCACTGAAAATCTCAGCCCTGGGAAAACTGATGGGATTTCCTCTGCTAAAATGATATTTTGCTCTTTATATATGTACATAGGCTCCCTCTGGCTGGGTTCTCTCTTGTCCTCCCCTCCCTTAGCCTTGTAAAATAGCAAACAAGAATGTTAATCTAAAAAGGGAGACTCTATCACAAGCTGCTTTGTGTACAGAGGGTTTGAGCTCTAAGGGTACGCCTAGACTGCAAGGCTCTTTCGGGATACCAGAGATATCCTGAAATAGCTATTCCGCGTCCGCAGAACGCATCTGCTATTTCGAAATACTGTTTGAATGAATGGGCATGCTATTGCAGCATCGCTGTAAACCTTGTTCCACCAGGAATAAGGGATGTCTCAAAACAGTGCTGTATTTCGAAATTTGGTGCCGTGTAGATGCACCACATTTTTATCTTATTTTGAAATAAAATTGAAATAAGATACGCAATTTGCTCATATTCCTGGTGGTGCTGCAAATAAACACCTGCTATAAAACTCCAAAAGTAAGGCGAGTTTTTCTCTGACTTTTCTTTGAGGGGGAGCAGCCTCATTTGGGCTTTCCCCTAAATCCACAAGACTTTCTTTGCACAACCATTAATGATGGAGCCAGATTGCCTAGGGCCAGTGGTGCGGTCAGTGCTCTCTTGTATGCCTCCTAACCCTACTTTAGCCTCTATGCGGTGCTGAGACCCAAACCTTGATTTCCCATTACCCCATCCAGAACCATAGCCATAAGCCTGTTCTTCCTCCTCTCGCTATGTATTGTGTATTTCATTAGCGACACCTGAAGAAAGTTTGTGGTCCCTTTGAAATAATGGGATACGCCACTCCCAGTAAAATTGCACAGGTTTCAAGAATCTGGATTTGTGGGTTCAATTTTTTTTATTTAAAAGTTGTTAAAATTAAACCTACCTCTGCTGCTTAGTTGCCATTTCTTGTTCCTTTACCTGTTACCACACTGGAATGTTTATCTTGGAAGGATTTGCCTTCAGTATCTGGGAGGACACAGAATTATACAGAAAAAAATCTTGGTTTCTTTGATATAGTTTTAAAGTGAGATAATCTTCTCTCCTGGCCCCAGATGTGCTAGTAGAAAGACCCTGAGACTTCTCAGCCCTCTTCAGCCTGTCTGACTCACTCTCAGGGTTGTGGTGTTTACTCATGTTTATATTGCCATGGAGATTATTCTTGTTCTCTATAAACCAAAGCACTTTAAAATGAAAAGCGCCATTGATATTGGCACACACTGACTTCATATCTATGATCGAACTAAGAGACTCTAAGCATCCTGTGCATTCATCTTCTGTATGGGAAAACACAGAGCAATTTACCAGCATGGAACATATCTTTGTGGCTTCAGTCACGTCTCAATTGCTTTATAGAACTGGCAAAGTCTTGCCTTTTTCCCCTCATAAAACTAATGTATGGAGCTGCTATAAATATCATAAATCATGTCTTACACTCATTGAAGAATGAGGAGTCACCAAATGAAATTAATAGGTAGCAAGTTTAAAACAAACAAAAGGCAGTATTTCTTCATGAAGTGCACAGTCAACCTGTGGAACTCCTTGCCAGTGAATGTTGTGAAGGCCAAGACTATAACAGGGTTCAAGAAAGAACTAGATAAATTCATGGAGGCCAGGTTCATCAATGGTTATTAGTTAGGATGGGTAGAAACGATGCCCCTAGACTCTGTTTGTCAGAGGCTGGGAATGGGTGACAGGAGAGGGATCACTTGATGATTCCCTGTTCTGTTCATTCCCTGTGGGGCACCTGGTGCTGGCCACTGTCAGCAGACAGGATACTGGGCTAGATGGTTCTTTGGTCTGAGCCAGTCTGGCTGTTCTCATGAAGGCTCAAACCAATGCCTCCCTGCTGCTAACGCACTGGGTTCACAGCTGGGCTTTTCCTCCTGAAGGATCTCAGAGAGTTTTACGAGTTTCAGCTGCAGTATAAACAATGCCTAGGGGTCACTTTGGACACCACTGAAAGGTAGCCACCTCGGGGTAAAATGGATATACTGCTTAAAAGCTCATGGAAGTAGAGATGCAGGAGGGCTGCAAAACAATGGCTAAAAAGTAACCGTGTAACCGTTAAAAATCCTAGTGGTTATACGTGCTGTGAGCTCTGCAGTGTAAGCTTTATCCTGAAGGACAAGCAGCCGGGAGCTGGCGCTTGCCAGCAAAGAGGGTACAGTAGAGAAGTAAGCGTATAACCATAATGAAAACCGTGAAGTTTAAACGGTTTCACTCTCACATCCCTAGTATACAGCAACATGGGACGGAACGCAAAGAACACGGAACAGCCAGAGGAATGTTAGGAAGGCAACATTGGATGAGAATTAACACTCTGAACTCTTTTGAAAACTGCCATCGGCTCTCCAAGGGGACTAGAAAAGTGCATGTTATTACTGCTGTGCCCCTAGGTTTCTTCTCACATCCCAGCCTCACTCTGTGGTCGCTACCTTCATTATATCACACGTGAAATTAAATTGTAGGCTATTGCAGGTCAGGGACCACGCACTATTTACCTTTATGGCTTGCTGCCCAACACGCTTCTGGATACCAGGTGAAAATAGAAATATCAACACCACACAGATAATGAATGTAGAGCTGCACGTACAACCCCCTGTTAGTGGCTCAGTGTTTATTTAAAAGGAAAATTCACCCAGAAAAGCCAGTTTTAGGGTGAATAAGCCACTTCTTTGATATCAGCCAAAACTGGAAATGAAATAAGGGATGTTAAACCTTCTCTAGTTTTAAATCAAAGTTTAAACTTTTACTTTATTTTTAGTAAAAAAAAAAGGTAGAAAGTGCATTGTAAGTTAACTAATAAAAGATTTCAGGGACATAAAAGTTGGACAATGACCTACTTGACAAGTGACATGGGAGGGAGAGACACTGAGATATCAACCTCATGAGATCTGATGTTAACCCAATTAACACATGACTCTTTTGCCATAAAATCGACCAGTTATATAGCCTCGCATAACATGGATACTGGTGATACGTTGTTCCTCATGGCTAACTTAATATAATCTCTTACAATTCTACAGAAACTTTTATATTGAAGTCTCCCCAGCTGCTCTTTGGCCTGCATGTACAGGATCACATAACGAAATCCCAGCTGTCTCTGAAATGGAACAGCACACAACGTTAAAAAAAATGGGGAAATGAATGAAAAAAATCATATCCCATTGCAGCTACAGAGGGCTGGAAGACTGAGAGAGGTAAAATGGAATTACTTGAGTTTGATTTTTCACCATAGGATCCTTATGAGCATAAAGTGCACATGATTAATAGCCTAATTGACTAATTGGTCAGATTTTGAGGGAGAGTTTAATTCCTTATGCACAAATATAAGCGTAGAATTATTAAAGTTATATTCTTACATTTCTCCTGGCTGGCTGTTCTTGCTTCAGCTGATTTACACAAAGCTGGGTGCATTTCAGGTCATGCTGCAACCCTGATTGATAAAACATTTTGAAAGGTTTAGCTTAATGCAGGAAAGGCTAGAAAATGAGTAAAGATTCAGAGATAACCCCTGATGGTAGTTCAGCAAAGAATAGCCACACAAAAGCACTGAGAAATCAGGATCAATCAACTGGAAGATAACACATGCAGGTAAAGAAACCTTTAGCTGGAGCGAGAGGGATTTTTTCAGACAGGGAAGGATTGAGGAATTTTTGATGAGAAACAAATGCCCCACATAGAAGGCATGTTGTATTTATTTTTTGCCCTAAAGATTTTGAATGTTTCATTGTAAAATAAATTTTAAGAAGCGCATTTTGCTTCTTAAAGTTCCGCTCCCCTGATGTGTTTTTTTTATCTTGAGACTACGAGCCTTATTTTCCATTGTGCTGCCTATTGTACTAGTGCAAAGTGGAGATGTGCCAGATTTGATGTAAGGCCCAAGTCAGTGGAGAACCTGGGCTAAAGTGATGAGGTGGCTTTGTTACAGAGTATAACAGATGCATGCACAGAAGAGAAAATCTCTGGAGAAAGAGTCTCAGACCCTTCCTTCTTGAATGAGTTCCCTGCGCATGGATATTAAGGGCCAGATGCTGAAGTGACCCCTTTCAATACTCCTGTGGAAATTTAACTCCCTGATCAGTGTCACTGGGAATGAGCAAGGACTGTGTGGGGGCCAGAGCAGATTCTGGCTCTAAACAGGAGGTTAAAATCTTTGACTCAAACTAGATGCAACAAACAGAATCAAAACAAAGGTTAAGTGTTTTTCACTGGGCATGCACTGTCGCACGATTGCTGTGCTCACATTTCTTATGAGCTCTTCAGAACACTGCTCTTGCCTAAACGGCATGCAAATGTGAAGTCATCCCTGCGTATGGTTCATACTGGACAATTTATAATCCAGATTTTAGTACTTTGGTAAGGTCCCTTTTTCCAGGTGTGAAACTCACAGCCCAGGGGAGAGGAGCAGAGTGCAGGAGACCCTTGTGATTCGTGGAATTGCTATTCACGGTTCCACATATTTGTGGGGGTCTCCTGTCCCGGCTTGGGAGGAAAGGACAATGGACGCCTGGAGCCTCAGGGAGTTGCCCCTGTCTTCCAATCCCTGTGGTCAGCAGGAGCTGCCAGGAACTCACTGCAGGCTCCAGGAGCCAGAGCTCCCGGTATTTGTAAATTTCCCCATTCACAGTGAACTAAGTCCAGGAATTCATGGACAGAGAATGGCGACTGTAGCAGGGTCAGGATGCAGTTTTCTTCTGCATGTACTTGTGATCAGATGATGAGAGCCCCCCACGTACTCACGCGATGGTCCAGAATGGAACAGTTTAACATGGGCTGAAAGTGTGAAAGCAAATTTGAACCATCCAAAAGTTGTGAGTTCCACCCTAGGTTCTGAGGGGGTGGGCTGTGCTCCTTGTTCTGTGCTCTCAGGGGCTGGTCTCAGGGCCAGGGCCATCCTAAACACAAAACCACACACACTATTTATCAGTGCTCATCTGAAGAAGTGGGCTTTGCCCAGGAAAGCTCAAGATCCTATATATATTTTCTTTAGTCTCTCCAGTGCCACAGGACTCCTCCTTGTTTTTAAAGTTACAGACTAACAGGGCTCCCCCTCTGAGACCAATGTATTCTGTTTCCCCTCTCCTGGGTTTGGACAGGTCCTTTCTGGTGGGAGCAGGGCAGCCGGGGCTGGCAATCTGGCCGAAAAGGGGGTCCCCTCTCCATGCGTTTGGACTTTGGAAACTTCCCACGTTGTTTGCACGCAGCCAGGTGCCCAGTGGGAACACGCGTGGGGATCTGCCAATGCCACCAGCACCCCGAGGGGCTCCTACACCAAGCTCCAGAGGTCCCGGGGGTGCCACCAACTCGCGGTGCTTGGCTGCCCGGCAGGAGCGGGTCCCGCTGATGCAAAGCGCCCCCCACCCCCTCCACTCTGGAGCGGAGCCCAGCCCCTGCTAAGACCGCCCCCGCCAGCGGATTTGCTGCCCCCTGTGCCCGCAGCAGCCGGCGCGCCGGGGAGGAAGAGCCCGGCTCGGAGAGGCTGCCTGTAAGCCAGGGGCTCGCCGGGGGGAGAGGCTGCCTGGCGAGCCTGGGCTCGCCGCCGTGCGCTGAGCGGCCGGGCGAGGAGGCGCCTTCCCCGGGAGCTTGGTGCCTTTGCAAGCGGCCCTCGGGCGGGCGCTGGAGGAAGGAGCCCGGGCGGGCAGAGGGAGAAACTTTCCGCCGGAGCGCGGGGCGCAGGATGGGGAGCCCGGGGCGCGCCCGGGCGCGCTGAGGGGCCGCGGGCTGCGAGGGGAGCTGGGGAGGATGGAGAAGAAGGACATGGACCATTACCTGCGCCGCCTGAAGCAGGAGCTGGTAAGGGGGCCCTGGGGACGGGACAGGGCTGGAGTTGTGTGGGGAGAAGCCTGGCCCCTGCAGCGCGTGGACAGAGAGCGCCCAGCACAACACTTGGCCGAGTCTCCCCCACGGGCCGCCTTCCCTGCGTGGACACTCGTTTTGACATAAACGCCAAGTGGGGGGCCCCTTCCAGCCCGCACAATGGGCCCCGTGAGCTCTGGTCCTACAATTGGCAAGCCCCCCCCCCCCCCCGTTATCCATTCTGGGTGTCTGTTGTCTCTCTCCAGCCCCTCTGAAGAAGTGGGGTTTGCCCAGGAAAGCCTGTCGCTATATTGGGTTAGCCTCTGGGGTGCTGCAGGACTCCTTGTGGTTTTTAAAGTTACCGACTAACACAGCTGCCCCTCCAGGGGAAAACATCCTGGCCGGTTAGTCATTGAGAGTGGTGAATCATCGCTCATGTGCTGCAAGAGACACATGGAAGAGCCCCCGTGTGAGCCTCATTGCCACAGTGTGTCTTATGTGGGCTGCCTCCCTGTGTGTCACCTTCTCCCCACGGCGGAGTGAAAGGGGTCGGTCCTGTAATGCCATCCACTGGACATGTACCTGCCCTCCTCCACTCTCAGGGCAGGTGTCACAGCCAGCCCCAGCGGCCCAGAGTCCCTTAGTGCCTTTGGCAGGCAAGCAGCGAGAAATCCAAACCACATCAATGTGATTTTCTGAGAGTTTTTTTTTTTAATTTGCTGGGGAGAGAAGGTTTGAAATGGAAAGACTGAAATGCCCCCAATTAAAGATTAATATTTCTCTGCAGCCGGGTATGCCTTGTCATATTGGCACCACTTGTCCTGTTTTAAGGAGTTTTGCAGGCTTTTTCAGATGTGACCTCTGAAGCACTGCTGAACTTTCTCACCACAGTGGCTGCAGCTTAGGTGGGTTCATACCTTTTAAATGGAAACCCTCACCATCTCACACCCCAATCGGTTCGATCCATCCACAGATCTGTGGGCAGATAATGTTTCCATGCTGGGTAAGATCTGTCCTTTACCCTGCTCTCACCCTCCCCATCCTTTCCAACCACGAATTACTGGACAGGGGGGTTTTAAACACATCCTCCCACAAGCCCAGCATTTTTTCACTGACTGTCCCCGATCAACATCGTCTTTAGAGCATATAATACCAGGCATTCTGCTTCCCAGCCACTCCTTTGACCCTAGTGAAATTACTCCAGTTTAGCATGGCTGTAGATCAAAGAGCCGAGTTTAGCCTCTCATTGATCAGATGTGGTTAAACCAGCTGCCTCTGAAAAGTAGAACTCAAGGCAAAATTAGAGTCCTAGTGATTGTGTGGTTTTGCACTGAGAAATACACACAAGCCGCTGTTGGAAAGCGAAATAGGAAGTCCCAATAGAAAGAGGTTTAGAGGAATGCAATGTATACCATTATCGGACTCGAGTATCAGAGGTGTAGCCGTGTTAGTCTGAATCTGCAAAAGTGGCGAGGAGTCCTGTGGCACCTTATAGACTAACCGAAGTGTTGGAGCATAAGCTTTTGTGGGCAAAGACCCACTTCACATGCATCTGATGAAGTGGATCTTTGCCCACGAAAGCTTATGCTCCAACACTTCAATTAGTCTATAAGGTGCCACAGGACTCCTCGCCGTTATTGGACTGGGAGTCTAGTATGTGCCATTGCAATTTCTAAACCGGTGTGGTTTTGACAATGGAAAAGATCTGTTCTTTGGGGTGGAATCTCTGGGCATGTTTAGCACAGTGTTGCAGTCCCTCGCCCTGCCTCGCAGATTCTTTCCAGAGGGCTGTGTTGCTTACACAAACTTGCTTGGGCTTGTCCACAAGCAGGGAGATGTGAATACCCTGGTTTTTGTTCCTGAGGGAGTCAGAGAAAGAATTGAATGTTTTTTAATTAATGAGTTTGGAAGTTCAATCAGAACCAGAGGGTACAGGTAAATAGGAAATGCATGTCATACAAATACATAATAGTAAGAACAAAAGAAAGCAAAGCAAAAATGATAGGTGGGAAGTTGACATATAGGGTAACTACTTGTGCAACATAATCTTCAGCTGGGGACTGGTACAAACTGGTGTTTATAACAGGCACCCATGTGTAAGACTACACAACTGCACATACTAAAACACATGCACAATGTTACCTATATAAGCAATCCCATTGAAGGCAATGGAACTACTCACTAGTTACTTACATATTCCCGGCGTTGCAGGATCAGGGCCTTTTGCAGTTATGATACCAGATTCTGTTTTCCCGCCTTCTATTGAAGTAGCAGAATTCTGCCACCCTGAGTTACATAGAGTAGCTCTGTGAGAGGCCCAGTTCATTTCAGTGAGGATGATCTGCATGGGTAAGGATGACAGAACCCGTCCCTCGGGGTTTTGTAATAAGAGGGTTTTGTCAAACCCATTTCCTTGTGCTTTGTAATACAAAGATGAGTAAATGCTTTTTTCTGGGATTTTTTTCCTGCCACAGACCCTTTGGAGTTTATGCTGGGCAACATGGGAATTCAACTAAAAGTGAAAGGGACCAGTTCATGGATCCTATACTCCCTAAATGAAATGCAGAAGGTACATTCCACATTTAGAATTCTTTTAGCTATGATGAAAGGGAGGTTTAGGTTGGACATTAGGAAAAACTTCCTAACTGTCAGGGTGGTTAAACACTGGAATAAATTGCCTAGGGAGATTGTGGAATCTCCAACACTGGAGATATTTAATGGACAGACACCTGTCAGGTATGATCTAGATGGTACTTGGCTCTGCCATGAGGGCAGGGGACTGGACTTGATGATCTCTCAAGGTCCCTTCTAGTTCTAGGACTCCATGAACTCTAAGGTGTTAGCCTGAACATGGGGCAGGAATTTTTTTAAAAAACATCAGTCAATATATAGTTAAGTTTCTCAGTTAAGCATCTGAGTACAAGTCAGGACTTCTGCCTCCTTTTGAGCAAAGTAATGCTACAGGGCATGAGATGCTGGTCAGTTCTCTATGTAGGGAACTGATTACATGGAGAGCTTCATAGATTGAGGGCCAGAAAACCCCCATTGTTGTCTCATCTGACATTCTGTATATCACAAGCCTAAAAACTCTCCCAAAATAATTCTTAGGGCAGATCTTTAAACAACAACGACACTCCCAATCTTGATTTAAAAGTTCTCAGTGATGGAAAATCCACCCTGTCCCATGGTAAGTTGTTGCAATGATCAGTTACTGTCACTTAAAATGTACATGTGATTTCCTCTCTGAAGATGGTCTATGGCAATACGGCCAACCTTCTGTCATTATTAATTTCGTAAACAGCCTTGCAGAACTTCTGGGAAGTACATTTACTAAGGCAGAATTGTATTAATTAAACCCACAATAATTGCCCCCCCCCCCACAACAATACGATATTTTAAAATCAATACTCTTCTTTATAGGCTGGGATTAAAATAGGTATGCTTTCCCTAAAAGCAGGCAAGCCATTTAACAGACAGCTGCGACTGTCTGGGCTTAATGGTGGATGGGAATTGAATCTCTTGACCCTGACTTCTTCACCACTTTCTTCATTACCAGGCAGGTCATGGCTCCAGATATTAATGCACCAGAACCAAACACCATGTGGGGATAAGGTGTGGGGGGAGGAAAGATCCCTTTATCCCACCAAATAAGGACAATGAGAACTCTATCTGAGGTTAACTAGGAATCCAGTTTTATGGCACTAGTTTGAATGTGGTAACATGCTGATTTGCATTATACACAGCACACTGTTCTTTTCCATGTTAGCCAGTGTGGAAAGGGAAAGAAGTAACATTAGAGAGGTCCTGTCAAGAAGGCCCATTTAAAGAACCAAATCTTGTTACGTCTGGTTCTTATAGCGAGGGGAAAGCTTGCGACAGTTTGATCTGCTGAAGCTTAATATGTCTTTGTATAAACTATTTCAGCCTTTGACTGGTTTTGAGAGAAGTTAAAAAAAAAAATTGGCAGAGCTCCCAGTTTCATGGAGGGGAGGTTAACTAAAAATGAAACCCTATCCCGATGCCAGCTTGTCTGTCCCTCTGATTCATGGATTCGTTCTTTTTTCTCTTTGCACGTAAAAAAAAAAAAAGAAAGAAAATGGATTGCAATGAATGGGTGTTTGGTTTGGGTTGCAAGTGCTCCACAGTGTTTCCACTACTAGCCATGCATCAGAACTCACACTGTAAAGGTGCCTTTCATATGCTGTAGCAGTGCCAAGGCCAGGCAGGGATCAGCCACTTAGATCTGGGCACACCTAAACTCTGTTTTCACGCTAACCTCCGAGAATGCACGTTCAAAGCTGTGGTGTGACTGGGACTCCCAAAGAGAAATCCAACCTGCTTCAGTCCATGAGAAACTTCTTTCAGACACCGGTTGTGTACTTAAAGCTAAGAGTCACTGGCATGCTTCAAATTGGATTTCCTTTCAGATAATTTGAGTATTCCACACACATGTTTCAAAGTCAGGGGAGTTTCAGCTGATACTTTCACTCATTACAAAGCAGGCAGTGTTGAGCCAGGGTGACAGGACTTGACTAGTGCTCAAGAGAGCTGGGTTCTCATCCCAGCCCTGCTGCTATCCCGCTAGGCAACA
Organism: Pelodiscus sinensis; assembly: GCF_052426305.1. Classification (NCBI taxonomy): domain Eukaryota; kingdom Metazoa; phylum Chordata; order Testudines; family Trionychidae; genus Pelodiscus; species Pelodiscus sinensis. Next base: position 3,459,334 of record NC_143078.1, read on the forward strand.
ACAAGCAAGTTGTTTCATCCCTCTGTGCCTCAATGTCTCCACCTTTAAAATATGGAGAATGGTACCTGCCTCTTTTGACAGTGCTTTGATGTTTTAGAACAGAAGAACAGCCAGACTGGGTCAGACCCATGGTCCATCTAGCCCAGTATCCTGTCTGCCAACAGTTACCAGTGCTAGATGTTTTAGGGGGTATGAACATAACAGGAGAGCTTTAGAGAAAGACACTCCTTTCTTGTTGTCTTAGCTTCTAGCATGCACAAGCATGGGGTTACATCACTGACCATCTTGACTAATATCCATGGATGGAGCTAGCCTCAGTCGCCGTGTTTAGTTCGTTTTTGAACCCAGTAACACTTTTAACCATACTCTGGCAATGAGTTCCACAGTTTAATTTTGTGAAAAAGTATTTCCTTTCATTTGCCTTAAAGCGACTGTCTATTGATTTAAGCAGGTGTCCCCTGGTTTTTAATACTGTGGGAAAGGGTAAATACTTTCCCTATACTATTTATGATTTTATAAACCTCTATCAGATCCCCCATTAATCTTTGTTTTCTGGAAGCAGAACTGTCCTGGTCTTTTTAGTCTCTCCTTACATGGAAGTTATTCCATATCTTTCATCGTCTTTGTTGCCTTTCTCTGAACCTTTTACAGCTCCACTGTAGCTTTTCTCAGACAGGATGACAAAAAACAGCACATAAGAGCCCGGTATTATTGTTATTATTTGTCTCAGAAAGGTAGCCGTGTTAGGCTGTAACTTTAAAAACAACGACTAGTCCTATTATAAATTCTGGGTTTCTGTTGTCCCTCTTCAGCTCATCTTAGGAAGTTGATTTTGCTCACGAAAGCCCATGATCCTATATATATATATATATATATATATTAGTTGCTACGGGGGTGCCTGCACTGAACCCTTACCATGAAATAAGCTATGCAAATTGTGCAGCTTATTTTGAGGTGATTTTGAAATCGCTTATTTTGAAATCTAGCACTGTCTACACAGTGCCAGATTTCAAAATAACCCGCTATTCCGAAACGTCCCTTAACCCTCATGGAACAAGGTTGACAGGGACATCAGAATAGAGAACCCGTTATATTTCAAAATAATGGGCTCACTCAAAATACGTGGAATAGCTATTTCAGGATACTTCCAATATCTCAAAATAGCTCCGCAGTGTAAACGTAGCCTAAGGGGCCCCAGGACTACTCATTGTTATTATTTGAAAATGCTGATTTCAGATGCATTGGCTGTACATCACTCTGTGGAGCCCCTCATGAGAGGATCTCAAAGCATATTACAGGCCCACTCCACATTCTGTTGATGTAGACTGCAAAAGTACAGACTCCAGTGGGACCCGAAGATCTGGCGCTGGCCCTGTGCCTTTCATCTGGCTTTCCTGAGGTCACATACGCAGCCAGCTAGGAACCTGGAAAACAGGACTTCTGATTCCAGCCTCCTGCTCTGAGCACTGCACATCACAGACTCATTTGTTCTGTGTTCGTACAACGCCTAGCACAAAGGTTTGGGGCTCCTACGTTCTAGTTCTTTTGGGTGGGAATTGTTTCCTCATTACAAGGTTGCAGAAATGTCTGGCACAACGGACCTGGGGTCATTAGACCCCACGGCCATAAAAATAAGTCACTCCCCAACGAGGAAGCTGTAAGGTGTCTGGGGAATTCTACCATTAGACTGCAGCTGGGGTTCCATATTGTCCTCAGTCAGTACAGCTGAATAGTAAAACCAAACAAAACCCTCTTGGGCTAATTTCCTGCTCATAAGTTCAGCTGTGATATTGAAAACCGTGGGAAAAAATGCTATTCATGTTATGGGAAAAAAAGAAAACAAACTAGGATCTTTCCAATTTCCTGCCCATGAATTCAGTAGCAATGCCAAGGAACTGCAGCAAGATGGGGCCATGAAAATAGGGACAGAGAAGAATTCATATGTGGAGGTTTTGTACATGACTTGGGGAAGTGCAGCTTGTGTAGCTATTTATTCCTGCAGGTTTTGATGCAGGGTGTGAATGTTGGGGAAATCGCCAGTATCTTCGGACGTGTTTCAGTCCTAGCCAAAAAAAATCTGCAAACTCTAGAAAAGTTACACTCACCTAGTTGTGAATATCAGCCAAAAAGATGTGGAAACCATGCAATGGAAAGAGCTGATACATTCCACATATACCCACAGTTTTTATCCTATAAAAGGGGGAGCCTTTTACCATTGTAAATCATCCTTCTCAGCATCCCCATCCTTTTGGACCTTGGCCCTAGAAACGAGCCAGGTAAAGAAGATGCGTAGCTAATACAGAGCCTGATGCTCCACTGTTTTCACCTGGCCAAGTTGTTTTACACTTGTGCAAAATGGGTGAAATGTGCTGCCAAATCAGAGTTCTCCACACTCAGCAGGGATTTTCCACTTTGCACGGGTGTAAATGGTGATACAAGGTGTAAGACAGTGAACAGGCCGAAGGCTGATCTTAATGAACTGCTAGTCAAGTGTAACTTCATTGCAATCAAGCATTCCCATGGTGAAAACAAGGTCCGGGTCATGGTGTGTAGCCTGAAAACTCTAGAAGCACTTGTAATCTAATGTTGTGTGTTTTAATTATTCTTGGGTAAAGCAGGCTGTTTCTAAATATTTTGTGGAAAAGAATGTGTATTTTTTAATCTATTGTTAATCAGCAAATATCATCGGCTAGTGGTTAATGGCTGCTCCCACCTCTGGACATAACATCAAACTTTAGAATTGGGTGCGGTGTTTGGGTTCCTATTACACAGCAGTTTCATGTTTCTTGTGTGAGTGTCTCACAAGAGCAGAACTCACAATGGAAGTGACAAAGTGCAGCCCTTCTATTTTTACATCCTGTCTCAGGCTGAGTCCTGTTGTGGTAACCATGTGTCATGTGTGCAAAATGCCCCGCTGTGACATACACCCAGGCCTGTTCTCGTCAATGAACATGTGAATTCTTCTTTCAGTTAGCAGTGTTTGTTATCCATCTAGAGGTGCCCTCTCCAGACATTGTGTCTCAGAAGAAAATGCAATGCTAGCACCAAAACGTGTACAGCTACTGGTGGGCCCACGCTAATGTGGGAGCGCTGATGGTAAATGAGGAGAAGAAATAAGTTCTTGCTAGTCTCCAGAACCCTGTCCTACAGAGAGCGCTAGAGAGGAAGGAAGGACGATCCATTGCTTAGGGCAGTCATCTGTGAAGACCCATGATCATTTCCCTGTTCCCTGCACGAGCTTCGTGGGTGACTTTGGGCAAGTCATTTAGTTGCTCAGTGCCTCAGTTTCCCCTCTAAAATAATAGCCCAGCCTCACCTCTCAGGCATGTTGTGAGCAAAAATACATTCCGGATTGTGAGGGGCTCTGATACTGTGGTGATGGGGGGGGGGGCCACTGAAGATTCTGAGATAGACAGAGAAGGTCTCAGACCTCATTGTTATGCACATGAAAAAATGAGGACGAATGGCTCTTGCACAAGAGAAGGTTTTTGCGCAAAAAGGAGCCATCTACATAGCTCCTTTTTGTGCAAAAGCCTATTGTGCAAAAACGGCCCCTAAATAATTATGCAAATGAAGCAAATCAATATGCTAATCCATGCTTCATTTGCACAGGCTTTTGCACAAGAAGGAAGCAATATAGACATAGCCCAGGAGTCCCAGTCATAGATGAGGATCCCACTGTGTTAGGCACTGGAGCGGACATACTTTTGGGGGGAAATGTTGGGGGGGAGGGAATTTCAAAGAGACAACAAACTTTATTTTTGTTTTCCCCCCACTTTCATCACCTCTTCAGTAATATTGAGGCTGGGGAGGAATTAGAAAGGGCCACCTTTAATTGGAGGTAAGAATACACCTGATTTTGCAGTGAAGACACCCCATGCACCTATGACCCTGTCTCCAATCTTTTCTTTGACATTCACCCTTCCCTCCACTCAGTAGCCGAAGCGAATGTACCTGCTCTGTGGCAGTGTCGGCTATATGCTAATGTTTTGCAAGAGGAACCAGAAGTAGCCCCTTGTGGAATTTTTTTACTTGAGAGGTAAAGGAGGAAAGTCCTGTCACCCAGCAATGCGACTTTCCAAAGGCAGGAGGAGCCCAGCTAAGCTCTATATGTCCCAATGTGTCTTGCTACGAGAGCAGGGTCAATAATTGTGACATGCTGAGAGCCAAGAGGCCTGCTCATTTGAACACAAAAGACCTGCATAGGGGTAAATTGAGACACGGGCAGAAAGCTGAGTCAGCCAGTCCATTGGCGCCATTCGCTGTAGGTCACAGAAAGGTGGCGTGTAGCTGAGCCATCTGATGTCAGCCTTTAAATTCCTGTGACTCAGGGAAGAACCTTGGTGGATCGTCTTAGGCGGAGGTGAGATTAGACCCCTTTGGCCAAATTCATTGCCGTGTTGTAGTCTCCAGAGAATTCCCTGACAGACCTAGATTTGACACGGCGGGCTGTGTATTCTCCACGATAGAGTTGTGTCTGGGAGGGATGTTCCCATACTCCAGCTGTTCCCAGCTTCTGCAGTAGCTCACAAGGTGCGTTTTAGCCTGGGCACAATTTATGCCACCCTCAACAGCTCAAGCAGCCCCTTGCAGGTTCAACATAGGAAACATTTGTCCTACTTTGCTCCTCTACCTCACTTTGAGGCTGTGCTCTGCTCAGAAGCACAGATGATTTGGCTCTTTTGAGACTCAGACGTCCTTGCTATAGTTAAAAGTCCATGTAGCCATCTGTGGTGTGTCCAGGAACCTTTTTCTTCAGTGTTGCACCTGGCTCAGGCAGCAGGAAGGAATCCTGCGGCAGGAAAGGAGGCAGAGTAGAGGGGCAAATCCTGCTGATCTCCAAAGGAATTAAAAATTAACCTTGTGCCCTTGCTCTCTTCTTTATAATGAATACCAAAGACCTGAAAATTAGTTCTTTTTTATCTGTTTCTTGACTGTTAACGTTTGATTTATTTTTTTGACTAGAAGTTTAGATCTTGTCTGCCCTGAAAAGGTCAGTGGGAATTGGGGAACAAGAAAATACGATGATTTCTCAAGAGCCAAGAGAGAGAAAGTGAAGCAACCGAAAGAGACATTTTAGTCAAACTATTGACAGCTGGTTGGTTGGTTGTTGTTAATGCTTATTTAATGAGTTGCTAACTTTTTGAATAAAGAGCACCTTAGTTAAAGAATCATCCCCTCTCCTCCACTTCCTTCAAATTAGCTGTTATCTTACAGTTAGCATCCTCAAGGGCTCTTAGAGTTTCTCCTGTCAAACCAAGGGCCAAAAGATTTGAAATGCTCAATATTTGCAGGATAAACACAAGCAGAAACAGAAAGACCTTTCCATGCTTTCTGTGTCCATCACAAGGCAACAAAACAAGACATAACCCCAACATAAAAAAAAAATCCTCCTCAAACCACCCTTAAAATAAACTCCCTCTGATGAGCTGAGGTAAAAGAATCCAGGCTCGTGAAAGATTAAGTTCATTAGCGTTCTAAATTTCATTAGCGATCAGCTCAGCAGTTCTAAAGTCATTTTCATCTCTTATTTCATTCTGTTTCAACACCAAATGGTGTTTGTTGCTGGCTTTGTTGCCTATCAACCTAATTATTAAGAGCTGCCACTTCACTTCCTCCTTTCCTCTTCCTGCAACAACTTCCTCTCACAACACCTCTTCTACCTAAGCGCTGGACATCTGTCATCCTCCTCATTATCCCAAACACACCCCGAGCTCTTCTCTTCATGTCTCTCCAGTCAGCTGCAGTCTGTAATGTGTTATCTGTTCTTTTTTTATTCTTTCCCTCCCGGTCATCATCAAAATATTGTCGTAGTCCTGGGCAACCCGGATGTGGAGATGAGCTAGAAATACAAACAGCTCTGGCTCAAGGGACTTAGCTGGATTTGAGTTCCAGAGCTATCTTGTGAATTCAGGCACTAGTCAAGATATGTTAGCTCCCAAAATGTTGAACAGATATTTTTGTAAGTGAGAAATGACAGATGAAGTTCCCATTTTTCATGCTTTTCTGGCCCAGTCCATTAAAAGGCAAGTACAGGAACACTCGGGGATTAGGGCATTCCAGTTATCTAAAAATTCCTGTTATCTGAGGGTCCCATCAACCTAGGAAAAATCAATGGACAATAATAGCAAAATTCAAGTTTTTAATATTGGTAGTTTTGTAGTGTGAGGCAGTTGATCTAACATTTCTATTTGAGTTAAAGATGATTAGTACTTCTTAAATAAAAAATTGGTAAGCCAATCATGGTCAACCAAGCCAGGCCTGTGCGCCTGAAGATGTGACAGAATTGTGTCTGGGGGCAATGCTGGTTAACAAAGTTTCCTGGTTAAAAGAGTGTCGGATGACAAAGGTTTCACTGTATCCTGTCTACCCTTTGCACAGAGGTATTTGACTTTGTGATACATAAAATACTGGAGGAATAGGAGCTGTACATAAGCCAATCGGTGTGTTGCTTTTCTAACAACACACTGATCCACCAAAGGATTATATTTCTGTTTATACGGTGCATTGGCCCCAGGGCCTGTGTGTACCAACATCTTACACTGACTTAGTGCTTTTTGACCAAAATACTTTATGCACTTATCTGGATGTAAACTATACACTGGCATCCTTTCCCCCACCACTGACATGCAGCTGTCCCAGGGTGGAACCCAGCAACTGCTACACACGGTGCAATGTTTAGGGAACACACGTAGTGAATGTGCTAACAGACACGATTTGTTCGGCACACTTGAGTTAACCTGACTCTTGGGTCTGAGGGGTGAAAGTAAAGCAATCTACCTGTATTTGAGAGAGTTTGTCTATGAGCAAGTCTGTCCGTCTGTCCGTTTGTTTGGCCAAGAACTCCTCCTAAACGGTAAGAGCTAAGGCCACCAAATTTGGTATCCAGCTTCCACGTCTCTTAACTTAAAGCCAGGTCTGGGTTTGGTTGAGGACGGGGAGGGTGGACTGAAGCTCCCTCCCCCCCATGCATATGGGAACCCATAGAACTATACAGGAAAGAGACAGAATCACCAGGCAGGAGATAGTGGCAGGCGGGGGGCATGCTCCCGCCCTCTGTCTCCCACTTCTCAGGTACTGTTTAGGGAGAGGGGGCGGGGCTGCAGCAAGCCCCTTCCCCCCAGTCATATGGGAACATTGCCGGCTGTTCCCCTTCACCAGGGAGTGAGGGGAAAGTGCCCAGTTTGCTCCATTCCACACACTGTCTGGGGAGCGCAGGGGGCAGATGAACCTGGACCTGCCCCAGCTGGGGGACACGCCCCCCTGACCCAGCTGTGACCACGGGAGCTGCAGCGTCCATAGAAAGGTGCTTCTCACCTGGCCCCAAGCTGCTGTGGTGAGAGAGGGCTGCATCCTGAACCCCTCCTCCCAGCCCCACCTCTGAGCAATGATTCAAATGAAAGAAACAAAAATGAATCGAGTTAAGGACCCGAGCAACCCCAGATAACTCTTCTGCAATTAAAATAAAGGTGTAGCCCAGTGTCTGAGCAGAGGGACAGGGCTAGAGCTGGAACCCTGGACATGCACTTTGGCTTTACTGGTACTCACTATTTTCCTGCCAAGGGAAGAATACTGTAATGACCCTGGGCCAACCCCTTGGATTGACCAGGCAAGTAGTCCTTGCAGCTTCAATGGGGCTGACACCTGGGAGTGATACATACAAAGTATGACTCCGTACAGACAGACTGAGGCAGAGTTTACTTCTGGAGGGCTTGAGGCACTTGTGCTCCTGTGTCTACATTGGCGGGATTCTTGTTTTGGTGAGGTGAGTCCATTTGGACCTCAAAGAGTCTGCGGATTATCCCCACCTGCTAGTGCAGAACACTCCAAGAGCTTGGAAAGGGATGTAAGGAAATTCTCCAATAAATGTTGCTCTATGTACAGGTTGATTCTCTTGAGTCCGGCACCAAGAGAATTTGCCAGACCACGGGAGGTCAATATTGTCTAGCAGCATCACCAACACTTCCATTGCTTATTGGGCTCTTAGAAGACATGGAGGGGTACATTAGGGCTAAAGAACAGCACAGAACACTGGGAGCCAGGGCTGGTGGGCAGCTGTAAACAGACTTTATGAGACTGAGGAAAACTTGGCCACATCCATGAAAAGTAGATATGCAACTAACTAAAATTATGCTGGACCAAGGATGTTGCCAGACCAGAGAGTGCCACGCTAGAGAGGTTCAACCTGTACCATGGTGTAGCACTGGATCAAACCAGAGGGCTGCTTTGTTTATGCAACACACTTTATGTAACAATCGTTGCATTGGTTTATGGAACACTCAAAAGCTAAAAGCACTGCCTGCTTGAAATCATTTATTTATGGGGTTTGCAACTAAATTTGCTACTGCAGGTGCATTTGTGGAAGCATTACAGAGCGTGGCTGCCAGCTAGAACATGGTCCAGCAGCCTGGGACGTGCATTCCCATGAAACTCTGTTAGATATATCATCTCTTGGATTTAGGTGTGTGGCAAATGCAATGGAAAACTTTTCTGGACTAGAGAGATTACCCTTCGCAAACTGAATTACTGCTATTGCAGGTTGCACCCCCTGATCCGGCACCCTCGTGACTGGACCAGTCCTGGATGAGGGAATTTTCTGGACCAGGGGAGGTCATTTTTGGCCCCACTACCACCACCACCACTCCTCAGCCCTGGCTTGGCCACACTGCCAGCCCCACTGTCCTGCCAGCCTCACTGGGCTTCCCAGTCCTGCAGAGCAGCCCCACTGCCACACAATGGACGCATGGTACTGCCGGGCAGCCCTGCTGTCATGCACCGGGTGCCTGGCTACTCACTTAGAGGGAGATCACAGAATCATAGAATTCCAGGGTTGGCAGAGCCCTCAGGAGTCATCAAGTCCAGCCCCCTGCCCAAAACAGGACCAACCCCAACTAAATCAACCCAGCCAGGGCTTTGTCAAGCTGGGACTTTAAAAACCTCTAGGGATGGAGATTCCATCCCCTCCCTAGGGAACCCATCCCATGCTTCACCACCCTCCTAGGGAAATAGTTCGGACTAGGCTTCCTATTCTGAACTACCGTTACTCCTTGTTTCACGGAATAGGAAGCCTAGTCCGAACTACCTAGTCTGTGCCGCGTGTAGCCACGCGGCACAGAGTCCGCACTAGCGGACATTTAAAAATGGCGGCGCCGGGTGAGATGCAAATGAAGCCCGGGAAATTCAAATCCCAGGCTTCATTTGCAACTCCGGTTGCCTACATTACTACCCTAGTTCGAACTAGGGTGGTAGTGTAGACATACCCTACCTCTCCCCCTAGCTTAGTGTCATCCACAAACTTGTGGAGGGTGCAATCCATCCCCTCATCCAGATTACTCCCTTGCATTCTCAGGTAATATATGTACACTGCTCCCTGGTCATCTGTCCAAGTTTCCACTTCTTGTTAGCTTCCTTTCTTTGTGTTAGCTCGCCATGGATTTCATTGCTAAACCAAGCTGGTTGCCTACCATATTTGCTTTTCTTACTGCATGCCTGGAACATATATTGTGGGGATTTCCACTTTTAGGTGCCCTACTTATGGACCAGTACTCCACTGTGCTAGGTGCTGTACAAACAGAACAAAAGCTCCTGTTGCAGGGGAACGGATGGGGCAGCTTGATGTGCCTAGCTCTTTGCTTCTGGGAGATGGGGGTACAGATCCTGCTTTGCTGGGCGTTCCCAAATGCATCTGTCTTGGTGTCTAGTCCTCAAACACAGAACCACATCACGTGGCTATCAGAAGTACATACTGGCCCTGCTGCTATAGCAGTGGAACAGCCATCCTCACTGCAACACCCTTGGGCAGTAGGGCAGGGTGTTATCCTCATGGTACCGAGGGAAAACTGAGGCACTGCATGACTATGCCTCTCCTAAGTGGAATAATCCAGAATTCCAGAACGTGTCTCCGTAACTAATGATAGCCTAAACATCCAACAGGGTAACCTCTGTCTCTACTGGTCTCCTGCCTCAAGCCTTTTCAATCACGTGCTGAGCATGTTGCTCAGAAGGTAAAGCAGGGTTAATTGTGGAACATTTACACGTAGACACACCATTGGACCACTATCTTCAGCCTGAAGGAAATCTTTTTCTCACCTTTTGGTGATCAGCCCGAAGACCTTAAGACCATAGTGTTCAATATCCGTACATCACTCTTCACATATTAGCCCTACATCCGTTGTGCAGGCTCACACACAATCCCGTACCTAACATGGACACGGAACATAACATTCTTTAGTGAACTAATGTATAGATACCAGACTCAACAGGTCCCTGTAACCCATAGGCATACCTCTTGCCCTCTATCCATCAAGAGATCCTTGGGGGTATGCTCTTTCCTAGTATAACTCTACCTTCACTGGAGAGATACCATCAACATGCCAAAGATAGACAAGCAGTAACCGTGGCCGTATACTTTTCTCATAGAGCTGGAAGGGACCTTGAGAGGTCATCAAGTCCAGTCCCCTGCCTCATGGCAGGACCAAGTACCATCCCTGATAGATTTGACACAGATACTTAAATGGGCCCCTCAAGGACTGAGCTCACAATCCTGAGTTTAGCAGGCCAATGCTCAAACCACTGAGCTATTCCTCCCCTTCTTTCTTGCTGTAAAATGGGACCACTACGTACCTACCTCAAAGGTGGGTGAAACTGTTTCTTTAGGGGCATCTCTTCTGTTGGTCTAAACGGCCCAGTTGAAGTCAGAGGAGTTCTGACCATTTACCCACCATGGTGGAGATGCATTTTGTGTTTATCCTACGAGAGTGGCTCATGAAAATGTCCATGAAAAATGTTTTACAGAAACAAACAACTGTAGGAAAGTTTCTGTGAAAACTTGTTGTCCCTTTTCAAAAGGCTCTGAATGCTAGGTGCTCGTAGGAGAAGGGGTCCATTGGTGACAGGAACCCGGCGATGGTACATGCTGCCTCTGAAATATTAATGCATACTAGGTCCCTGTCGGAGGAGGCATGCCTTGTAATGATACCACCCATCATGGGACAGTTAATTGAATCAATGAAGTGAACAGCCCAGCCGCCCAGCATATGTTGTCTTTTTGACCCGTCTAGTCATTACTGCCGGATCCTTGTCACTCATCACTGCTTGATTACACTGCTTTGCCTAGGAGGGGATTTGATGCAAAGTGTCCAATGAGGGTCCAAGCTGGCTCCAAATCCAGCTTTGCAAAGCCCCAGATAAAAAAGACTTCCATTAATAAGACAAGAAAGGTTAGGACGAGAAGCATTACAGCAAATCTGGAGAGGTAAGGTGATAGTTTCGTCTGAAGCTTATGGAACAGATGGTCCCAGGTTTTGTATTGGTAATGCAAGAGCTCTTCTATTGTAGAAGTGTGGGCATTGCTTGTATGTAAGTACCAATGTGGCTTTATTTTGTGGATACTAGTAACTTCTCTTGTAACATTGACTTGTAAATGTAATCAGAGGTTTGAACAGAGCTTTTCTGTAACTTCACATCCAGATATCCTTGCTGGCAGGCAAGCATGAAGCTCCAGAAATAGGGGTCGTACTTCTGCTAACTCTGAGAGTCTGATTTTTGAAATGCATGGACATGCATGGCTGGAACATGGGTTATGGAGATTTCCACTTTTGCAGCATGGCTAGTACAGCCATGTTTTAACAGCCTTTCTTACTCGCAGGTAAGAACCTGCAGTTTCCTGCTTTCAAACAAACAGCAAGCCACAAATAACTGAACCAAGATTGCAAAAATGACACTCCCCCCCAAAAAAAAATTGCTTGGTAATGTACAGCCATTTATGTGTACAGCTGTAAAAGGCATGCAGCACAGTAAGGGAACTTTTGTCATGCAAAGATTGTGATCAGCTTTTTAAACTGTATACTCATGATCATTTAGATTTCAGCTTTTCTGAGATATTTATATTATCCCTTCTGCCAACCTCTCTGCATCAGCGTGAGACATATCTTTGCCTCCAGCCTGGCAAACTGCCGCCCCCTCCCCCTCAAAAAAGTGGTAGCAGCTGTTGGAAAGTATAGTCCATTTGTTTTATGATGCTGCTTTGGGAATATGATCCAGATCCCACATAAGAGAGAAAGAGAAGAACAGAAGGAAAGGGGACAGGGGGCACTTTAGAGGTTCTGGAAAATAACGAGCATATTTTAAGGTTAACATAGAGAGTTAAACCTTTCTATGAAAGTAGAAAGATCAAACATATGAATGTTGGATCTAGTTTGGGAGCCAAAATAACTGACTTTTCAGGAGATAAACTTGTGATTACTTAATTGGTTTTTAATGAAGCTATTCAGATTTATAGGACTTCATTCCATGATCCGACTTATGTTTTTCAACATATAATTAGGGTATTATAACAAAGCATTGAGACATAATTACAGAGTGACCGTGTATGATTTTTATTTTATTTTAGCATGTTACAGAAACTAGTCTGTCCAAGGCTAGCTCATTTATAAATTCACAGCACTCACTTTTCGTCTCAGTTGTTTTGCAGTGCAAGAAAGAGAAAATAGCTGTGGAATAAGACTAAAAATGGATGCAGCGAATTGTCATGCTCAGTTACACGAAGGGAGGGTCTGCTGAGCGATTAACTGAAATGCAGATAAACATTATTTTGGCTGTCCATCCGTTGCTTATTTCAGTTCTTGCTAATGGGTGAGAACTTGGAATTTTTTTACAAAGTTGTATTTTAATGTCTTCAGAATCTAAACAAATTTCTGTTTATGATCCCGTGAACCGGCTGGAATACCAGGGAAAAGGGAAGTAAATTGAAATCCTAAGAATTCAGTATTAGGGCATGGTTTTGGGGGGCCTTGCTGTTTGCAGTTGACTAGCTTACGAAATAAAAAGGGAATGTGGCTTTAACTTTTACTTCCCTTTGTGTCACAGGGGTAACATCCTACTTGTTTTGTCTTGGCTTTTCCAAACACTGGCTCACTGCCCTGTCTTCCTCCCCAGGTATCCATGAAGGAGGTTGGAGACGGGCTGCATGAACAGATGAACTGCATGATGGGCGCCCTGCAAGAGTTGAAACTCCTCCAGGTCCAGACAGCTTTGGAGCAGCTGGAGATTTCAGAGCCTCGAAACAAGGTTCCAGGCATTGGCCAGCACCACTGCTGTCGAAATGGCCGAGAGACGCCCAGAGCCAGCAGGCAGAATGAGAGGTTGCTGGGAAGGAGATCTTTGGAAGATCGCGGCCCTACGGCATTTGCATGCTCCACCCCGGTGCCACAATCTGCCGGCCTGTTTGGCCCTGTTACTTTAGCAGAGAGCAGCCACTGTAGACATGTGGCTTATAGCAGAGACTATTATCCATCTTCTTCAGCCCTGACCACAGCAGAGTTCTGCCCGCTAGGGAAATTCGAGTCAGCTAGTTTGGGCACAGCTGGGAACCAGCTTCATAGAGACACGACCAGCACCCCTCAGACTTTGGCTGAGAGTAGATCGGGATGCAAAGGATGCCAGGGTTCTGATGAGGCCAACGACTGGACTTCCTCGCTAATGTCTCAGAGTCGGAACCGGCAGCCTCTGGTCTTAGGGGACAACATCTTTGCAGATTTGGTTGGGAACTGGCTGGATCTGCCGGAGCTGGATAAAAAGGGGGAGAAGAGTGAGACGTCCCTGTCCATCAGCCGGTCTCAGGAGTTCTACAGGAAGTTTTCCCTCACGGCCAACATCTTCAAAAAGTTCTTGAGGAGCGTCCGGCCGGACCGAGATAGACTCCTCAAGGAAAAACCAGGCTGGCTCCCAGCGGAAGACAGAGGGACTGAGATTTCAAAGAGATCCAAAAAGGTCAGCAAACAGAAGGGGACGTTTTACTTCCCCCTCCATGGGAACCTGCAGAATGCTCACAGCAAAATGGAGAGGTGCCCAAAGGCAGAAGCTAGTAGTGACAAATCCAAGCATTGTGCCAAGAAGTTCCATAGCACCGCAGACCACACCCCGTCCGGCTTCGACATTAACACAGCTGTATGGGTCTAAGTTCTTATAATCCTGTCCTCTGCCCAATGGTTCTGCTTCACACCGAATACAAGCTGGAGCGCATATATGCCTGTACCGTATATACCCTAAAGGCCTGCCCTGCACTGGGGCATGAGAAACAGTGTATTCTGTAGTAGAGCAAGCTGGGCGCATCCTCCCCTCAAGCCTCTAAGAAACCTACATCGTCTGGGGCAGCAGCTGAATCAGGCCTGTTTGCGGAAGCTTTCCAGACCCAGCGCTTAGGAGAATGACCAGATTTCTCCACTGCTTTCAGGGCTTGTTGTACCTTGGCTATCCAGCCCCTTCACTGTGGGAACCTCTCTGGTCACAGGGACTTCATGTTTGCCAAAGCCATTCAGCTCATCTCTGGTTATGACCGCTGCAGTATAACACGTTCAATGTGTGTGTGTTCTGTATATATTTTTAAGTCTGCTCTCCCTTGTGTGCACTTAATACTGGCTTATAAACCAGGCAACTTGAACGTTGATCTCAAAGCACGTGATATTTAAATTGAAAAAAATAAGGCATGAATTTATATGAGAACCATTGCTGAATGCAGATATTGTGTCCTCACCATCCCATTGCGTTTCAGCTTTCCTTTTTCGGAAGTGGTATCTTCAGCGTGTTCTTTGCCTGTCCTTTCCAGCCTGTTTAACTTCTAGGCTAAGTCACAGGCCCATCCATGGAATTTTGCAATGTCCCAAAATTCTTCACAAGTTTAGTGTTACCCGTTATGGCCTTAAACCCAGATGCCACACTGACGTGTGAAGTTGCAGCTAACTTTGTGTTGGATTGTTCGGGGGGGAGGGGGTTGTGTATTTGTTATTATGTACAGATTTAGTTTTGAAAAGGAGAGTTCTTCAGTGTTCCACTCTCCAAGAGTTACTAATAAAGCGATGTCACAGTCTTCCAAAGGGCAGTGAAATAGTTTACACAACATGTGGTATCTCTGTACTGGCCCTTCTGTGTCCGGCTTGCACACCAGTCTATGGGGAAAGCAAATGATATGGGAGTGACAGCCACAATTTAAAAAACAAGAAAAGGGCTACATTCTCAATTGGTGTAAACTGATGTAGCTCATTTGAAGCCAGTGAGTTACTCCGGCTTGTACCAGCTGAGTTGGGGTGTGGGTTCTGTGGCGTGGATTACTCAATTGGGAAAATGGGACTGAAGAGCAGACAAAACCATTTGCCACTAAAGAAGTTGTAAGTCATCTGGACCAGAAGGGGACGCTGGGTGGGGATTTGCTTACGACAGCCCCACGCCCCTTGGAATTTGCTCTCATTTTGGTCTGAAAGAGCCCAGATCTGATAATCCTCAACCACATTGCTAAGACAGTCGTTTTTCTTTGGCATTTGAAAATTGGAGGGGATGGGGGATTGTTCAGGTGAGAAAATGTTCACAAGGGAAGGGCCTTGGAATTCTTTGGTTTCTGGGTTGACTGAACATAATAAGAACAAAAGAACAGACATACTGAGTCAGACCAAAGGTCCATCTAGCCCAGGATCCTGTCCTCCGACAGCGGCCAATGCCAGGTGCCCCAGAGGGAATGAACAGAACAGAGAATCATCAAGTGATCCCCTGTCACCCATTCCCAGCTTCTAACAAACAGAAGCTAGAGACACCATTCCTACCCATCCTGGGTAATAGCCATTGATGGACCTAACCTCCATGAATTTATCTATTTTTTTAACCCTGTTAAAGTCCTGGTCTTCACCACATCCTCTGGCAAGGAGTTCCACAGGTTGACTGTGCACTGAGTGAAGAAATACTTCCTTTTGCTTGTTTAAAACCTGCTGCCCATTAATTTCATTTGGTGACCCCTAGTTCTTATATTATGGGAGTAAATAAATAACTTTTCCTTACTCACTTTCTCCATACCTGTCATGACTTCATAGACTTTTATCCTATCTCCCCTTAGTCTCCTCTTTTCTAAACTGAAAAGTCCCCGTCTTTTTAATCTCTCTTCATATGGGACCCGTTCCAAACCCCTCATCATTTTTGTTGCCCTTTTCTGAAACTTTTCCAGTGCCAAGGTATCTTTTTGGAGATGAGGTGATCATCTGCATGCAGTATTCAAGATGTGGGCGTACCATGGATTTAAACAGAGGCAATAAGATATTCTCCATCTTATTCTCTATTCCTTTTTTGTAATGATTCCTAACATTCTGTTGTGACTTGGCGTGGGTTATATCGAACCACCACTGTATGTAGCGTACATTGTTAAATTCTGCCAAGGGCGCCTGCTTGCCTTTTGTAGGATTCCTGTAAAGCAAAATAGAGAAACGAGTCCAGTGAATCTGGCTCGCAAACAAATGTTGTGCAGTCAAGCTGCCAGGCTGCTCAGTCTGTACTGTGTGATATGGAACGTGCCAGATTTACAGCCCTGGAGAGTGAAACTCACTCACTCCACATGAGCAGGGGCCATGTAAAGCCCTCCCACGCTCCAGCTCCTTCTCACTCCTCTCCTGCAGAGGCCTGGCAGACAGTAGAGTTTCTATTTACTTTGGCTTCTGTGCCATGCTCCCCTCTGCCCCTAGCTTTCTGAAGAGTTCAAGATGCTCAGGATTGGGCCTCCTTTCCCTGCTTCTCGCTGAGTGTCTTCTGCAGGGTTTGCTGCAGTGTGAACTGAGCACCTGGTTCATTTGTTAATATTGGGGAGGGATGGGGAAGACTTCCACTGTGTATTGCTGCCTCTGCATTTGTACGGCCTGTGGCTTTCACCACGCAATTCTTGTGACTGGTGCAAGGTTATCCTAGAATCATAAAACAATAGAACTGGAAGGGACCTTGGGAGGTCATCAGGTCCAGTCCCTTGCCCTCGCAGCAGGACCAAGCACCGTTTAGACCATCCCTGACAGATGGTTATATAACCTAATCAACCTGTGGAACTCCTTGCCAGAGCATACGGTGAAGGCTAGAACTTTAACAGGGTTCAAAAAGAGCTAGATAGATTCATGGAGGTTAGGTCCATCAATGGCTATTAGCCAGGATGGGTAGGAATGGTGTCACTAGCCTCTGTTGTCTGGAAGTGGGAGACAGGGGAGGGATCACGTAAAGATTACCTGTTGTGTCCCCTCTCTCTGGACCCAGACCCAGTCTGGCCGTTCTTATGTTCTTAACGTGCTCTTAAATATCTCCAGGGATGGAGATTCCACAACCTCCCCAGGCAACTTATTCCAGTGACAGGAAGTTTTTCCTTATGTCCAACTTGAACCTCTCTTGCTGCAATTTAAGCCCATTGCTTCTTGTCTTGCTAAATCGTATGCAGCTCTCACCCGGTTTGGGAATGGGAGAGGAGACTGTTAATGTCACTGTTTTATTCTCACAGTCCTGTTCCTGCTCTAACTCTCGAAGGCAAAGAGGCTGGTGGGCAGAGGCATGAAGAGAGAGAGAGAGAACACCTTTTTTTTTTTTTTTTTTTTTTTTTTTTGCAAAGGAATTAAATATAGGCGCAAGACAAGCATTGCTTTTGCCCATACAAGGAACGAAGAATTGGTCAGCATCTGGAATTTACACTGGGCACCTTTTCAGGAGCTTCAGTAACAGGCAGGCAGTAAGTTCCCGTCCTCCCAAGATCGGGGGTGGGTTGCCTTTTCTCCCTCTCATGTCTTTGAATGTTAAGAGGCTGCTTTTTTAACTTATGTTGCTATAGAACGCCAGTCCACGTGTGCTGCCCTGATGCCTCCCTGGAGGCGGGGGAGAGAAGGGGGGTTGAAAATGAAATCACCATAAACAGTGTCATATCAGACACCCATCCTGCCTACCAGCTGCCTCCTCTGCACAGGCTGCTACAGTCCCTGCCTTTGCTGGCTAATATGCTGTTCACTGGTGCCCTGAGTGGATACAAAATTTGTATCCACATCCATAGCCGCAAAAATGAGCCATGGATCTCTGCATCCGCAGATATAAAGTGGCTATCCGCACATTTGCAAGGCTCTAGATACAACACCTGTACCCGCCTCTGCCAAAGTGAGCCACAGGTATCTCCATCCACATATGCGGCTGCACAGACGATACGTGCGGATTTGTGGGGCTCTGCTTTTCCCCTCACCCTGCTCCCTACCCCAGAACCACCCCCCTGCAGAAAGCCAAGGGCTCGACTCTTCCTCCCATTGGTGCTGTGCAAAGCTGACCCGAACTGCCTTCAATGGCCTGACCCCTGTTTCCCAGCATGCCTCTCTGCCAGAGCAGGGTCTCCTGAGCATTAACCACAGTGCCACAGGCCCAGCAGCTGCCCTCTCCTGCACTCGGCTCTGTTGGTTCCACGTTGCTGCAGGGGAGCCCAGCCGCACGCCTGGGAAAAGAGGAGTGTAGCCAGGGCTGGCCTAAGGGAAAATGACGCCATGGGCCAACTTGTGTTTGGGTGCCTCTGACCCCTGTAGGCACCGCACCACCCATTTCTCCTGGCACCCATGGGATCCCCAGCTCGTACGCCCCCATCCTGTGCCCCCTTTGCCACTAACCCCTGAACTGTGCCCGCTTTGCCCCAACCTCTGCACAGCGCCCCCCCGTATCCCAGCCCCTGTACTTTCCTCCCACCAGTGCCCCCAGCACTGCACTGCCAGCGTGCCCTGCCACACTGCCCCCCTTCCTAGTACTCGCCACCCTCCTGGCCTAGCAAGACCCAAGCCCAGCTGCCCCTCACCCTCTGGCTACGGCGCCCTGGGCACGGGCCCAGTTTGCCCAGCCCTCAGGCTGGCCTGGAGTGCAGCCCTACCATGCAGGGAGAAGTACATCAGAGAAGGGTCCTTTGCAGCGCCTTTGCCACCATGCCCTGCCAAGATATTCTTATTGGATGGTGTGGATTAGAATAACCCACCGCTGCGATTTAAAGGGCCATGCGGTGGACGCTGGCCCCAGCCTGAGACCCACACGCCGTCTCCCGTGGATCACCCGCCAGGCGGAAGATATCACCGCCGTGGGTGGGAGAGGCACTTTGCCAGCTCCTTGTCCCAAAATGGTTGGTTTCTCAATAGGCCCCTCCATGGGAACGATTCTGATCTCAGTGCCTGGAGGTTTAAGACGGGCACTGCCTTCTGGCACCCAACGGGAGCCCGGCACAGAAATCCCCTCTCAGCCGAGGCCAAGGCAGCTGTCTCCCGACTGGCTGATGAGAGACGGGGCCCAAATTCAAACCTCTCACTCAAGGTGCTGCTTCCCTGGCCAAGCGCATCATTCGGGCAGCCTAAGGCTCCGTGGGTGAGAGGGATGGGACAGCGGAAAAGGGCGAAAGCCGGCGTGCAGAATAAACACGTGGGCAATAGAAATGGAGATGTTTTCTGGGCTCTGCTTCTGAATCCCCCTCCCTCTGCTCCGTGGAAAGTTCCTGGCTCAGCCGGCATGTTCGCACGTGACCCAGGGACACAGGGTAGGCGCTGCAGATGCTCCACAACTGGGATTTGTCAATAAGGTCATAGGAATGGACTTTGCCGTGACACACAGTCCCTCGCAAGTGCTTAAGCCCCCAGAACGACAGCTGTCGGCAGCGCTGCTTCTCTCCCAGCTGACGGGCTCTCTGACAAAGCAGCCAACTGGAACGCCTCTTGGGAACAGGGCCTTTGGCCTGGCCCGCGCTTCCCTGACAGCTGCACTAAATGCATCACTCCAGTGCTTCTTTCACGTGAGGAGGGGAAGCGAAAAATTGCGGGCGCGCCACGTTCGCTGGCCTCAGGCGCTGTTCACAGCCACGAAGCACCCGCCCATGTGCGTCTCCCCACTCCACGAATGGGGCATGTGGGGAAGGGACAGTCCTTGTACCTCCTGCAGGTCATGTCTCTTGCCCATGCTGGGACTTCCCCTGTCTGACTGCTCTCTCTGAGGCCAAAGGGTGTTTGTTGCTGACTTCAGCGGGAGCAAATTCAGGCCCGTAGTTCTGCCATCAGGCTCAGGGTACTTCTGGTGCCTCCATTTCCACAGCTCCTCTGCCCACATCTGCACCTGTGGGAGATGGGAACACAGTGCTGGAGGGGGACTGGCTGTGCCGATCAGAGAGAAGAACTGGGTTATGTGCAGCTTAAGCCGCACTGGCTGGCCACAGAGGAAACCCCAAGGATCCGGCTGGTGTGAGCAGTAAGGATAGGACGGAGCACTTGTCTTGAGTGGGGCCATATAGGATGTTACCGACTAACAGCATCTGGCTGATTACGTCATGTTAGGGCAGAGTGGGCCGAAGAGAGCCTAGAAGGAGCAGAAGAGACAGATTTGGGCTGCTGTCTGAGATGTACATATCGGAGAGAGACACTCAACAGAAGGGTCCCAGTCAGACACATGGGTGGTCGGAGGGGTGGGCATCTGTGCATGCAACGAGTAAACAGATCGGTCTTTGGGGCAAAGTGTTTCCTTTACAAAGCCTACAACCCAACATCTGTTGAAAGCAATGGGAATCCGTCCATTGACTACACCGGACGGCTGGGTCCTATGCATAATGCTAAGCAACTATCATAAAGGGGTCCTCTGGATATCTTCAGATCACTAGGCATTGCCATAGTACAGATTAATAATTCTGCACAGATTCAAGGCCAGGGCCTTTTCTGTAAAGGACCTAGGATGGATCTATACAAATATGAACTAATGGCTAATAAAAATGATCATTATAGAATTCACAGGGACTTTTTATAGCCACTATCATCTCACCCTCTAACATAACACTCTGTGATATGCAAATTACTGATACCACTGGAATAAATTGCCTGGGGGGGATGGGAGCATTGTGGAACCTCCATCACTGGAGATATTTAAGAGCAGGTTAGACAGACACCTGCCAGGGATGGTCTGCATGGTGCTGGGTCCTGCCGTGAACTGGACTTGACCTCTCGAGGTGCCTTCCAGTTCTATGATGTGACTCCTGTTTATTATTGATAATGTTTTCTTGGGTCAGTTCACCCTTTAAAGCACTCTAATAAATACAGTGAGAATTATAGCATTCCATAAAGGTAATTATGATTAATTAGTAAAGCATAAAGAAAAAGGGTACAGATCAGCGCTGCTGAATGAATTAAACGGAGCCCTTTATGGTTTTTTTAAGGATGGGATGCATAGACAGGCAATTCATACATATGTCTCAATAAATATGCAATACAGTTTCAAAGGGATGAAAACTCTCTCTGCCCCTTAACTGTATCTCGAAGAAGCCTGTCAGAGTTGTTGATTCAAGCCCCACGACTTGAACTCGAGTCTGACTTAAGTCGCCTTGGTGACTCAACTTGAAACTCGACTTGGGTTCATTGTTTGTGACTTGAAACTTGACTTGGGACTTGCTAATTTTGTTAAATCGACTTGGTGAAAAAATTCTCTGAAAATGCCTATCACTTTGGGATTGTCCAAGAGCCTAAGAAAGTCAGTTGGTCTTGGGCAACTAATGTTCCTTTGACAACTGCAGTCCAAGTGTAGACAGGACTCAGCAGACCTTGAAGATGGGACTCATGGTACCTATTTTCTAATCAACAGGAAAACAATAGAAAACCTTCTTTAAGCCAGGTTCCCCTCATCAAATGCCACCCAAGCGAGAGAAAGTCTTGTTGATAGATTTGAGTTGAGGGGTTGTTTTGTTTGTTTGGGTTTTTTGGCTTTATTTAATTTTTTGTAGCTTTGCAAATTACCTTTCTCAATTCCTCTGTGCCTTTCCCTGAAAAAAAATAATGATTGGTTTCTTGCCTTGATGATATTGCTATACAATGACTCCCCATCACTAGGTCTGGCACCGGCCTAATTAGCCCAATGACAGTATTTAATGAGGCCGTGGGTGAGTTCGGCAAGCTTGGTGAGAACGGTCAATACCAAATACAAACACTACACGGTCATGCCATTCCCCTCTCCACCGTGCATTAATTATAGGACATTCTCCCCCCGATTCAATTGCACTTTTTTAAAGGAGCCATGACTCATTC
Source organism: Pelodiscus sinensis (assembly GCF_052426305.1). Lineage (NCBI taxonomy): Eukaryota > Metazoa > Chordata > Testudines > Trionychidae > Pelodiscus > Pelodiscus sinensis. Next base: position 3,481,182 of record NC_143078.1, read on the forward strand.
AGATCTATTAGTAACTGCTATTCTCAGAGCGCGTAAAGCCCACAAAGGACCGCGTGATTGAAAAGGCCCTGGAGTTAATGTGACACTGATGACATCCTTTCATATGCCAGGGATTAATAAACTGGGAAGGCAGGAAAGTTTCTGTTCACAGTGCACCTGTTATTTTCAATTAACTCCAGAGGGATGCTGCTAGATTCCAGTCTTATCTCGGGCAAAGTACCTAAGAAGTGCTGAGCAGGTACCTCACCAAGACGAGGACCCTTGGGGACTGGTGGACTTGAGGCATCACAAGACCTTAGGGTGGGATTTTTGTACAGCATCTATGCAAGTTAGCTGGGTTGCATTGGGAGCGAGGCATCAAACTCACTGCTTTGGAAACCCTGACCTCACTGATCAACATGGAGAAAACACTGTGTTGTTCCAAGTAACGAGGGACTCATTTGTGCCCTGGTCCAATGCCTAGTTAGCAATTTCTTTGGAGGCGGCAAATTTTGATCCTCACCTCTCCCCCGAGCAGCAAACCCCGGCATTCAGTCTCCACTTCTCCTCTCTCTCTTCTATACCATGCATGTACCAGTGTTCCCAGGTATCGTGTTCTCCCCTGGGCCCTGCTGTCCAGGTCTGTCTGGCCAGGTCAGACTTCAGCAGCTTGGCAACCACGTAGCCAGAGCAAAGTGCTGGACCGCTCCAAGAGCAACTGAACTAATCCATTGCAGTGCCGTCACTTAAAAGTGGCCGTCTCTCCCGCACCCAGATCCATGCGACTTGGAACAAGTGCAAAATACATGGTGGAGGAGGCATGGTTCATCCATCCTCTCAATACCTCCCCCCCTCCAATTGGCGCCACTTGTATTTAAGTCAACAGGAGTCATTTCATTGTCTTCAGTGCCTCAGGTTTGTGCCGGTAATTGGCTGGATGCAGGTTTCAAAGGGAGCTGAATTAGGCCCCATGTTGATACATGAAATCTCCTGCTGGATGTCTTTATACATCATGGCATTTGCCTTCAATAGTAATTCTCATGCCTGCGTTCAGTGCACTGAAACGGCCTGTACCCATGGATTGCTCATCCTTGGATAAGGATTACGATACAGCCAGCCCGTACGGGCCCCTTCCACAGGCCAGGTGGTGCAATGCTGTCCAATCCCCTTCCTTTCTTTTGGACGTTAACCATTTGCACATTGACCTATGTCCCACAGGTAACATCTCACAGCGCTTGGATCCTGTGTCTGTAAACATGTCAAAAGCTATCGTTCCTTCCATTAATAATTCATCCCACCCTTGTATGCTGTTAGCTCACCATCGTTGGCTGGGCTTCAGATCCCACCCTGAGCCAGCTGCTCTGCTGCTTGAGCTTAATTGGTCAATTCGTCTTGGGAGAATGGTATTATGGTGTGCTACAATGGGGGCAGCGAGGGTGCCAGTGTGTTGCCCTGTCCCACACCTGTCTCCGTTGCCAACGATGACAAGGTAAGTCAATGGAGTTGACACCAGTTGAGGATTTGGTGAGGACACCTCAAGGAATGGTTGTGGATGCTGGAGCATTTCACAGAGAAGGTGATGCGTGTGCGATGACAACTGTCAGAAGTCTATCACCGTGTTCACATTTCTGAATTGGAAGGGGAAAAATAATGAAAATACGACTTCACTGGAAAATCCTTGAAATGTGTTTACTTTGCATAAGAAAAGGCCTTTTAGAGGTGAACCGGGATTCCAGTCTCCGTTTGCATTATGTCCTGAACTGTTCTGCTAGCCCTGACCACAGACGGTACCAGTTCGAGTTGGCCATCGGGAGCACTATTAGGAAGTAGAGGGAGATGGTTGACTGGGGTCACATGTTACATGACTATGGGAACAAGAGTTGGGTACTTTGACCTGGGGCATGTTTAAACTGGTTCCCTGATGGTGCAATGCTCCATCATCCACAACCATTCCTTGAGTGATTCAGTGTCCTCACCAAATCCTCAACTGATGCCAACTCCATCGACTTAGCTATGCTGATTCACACTGGCTGGAAAATCTGTCCAGGAGCTTTCAAGACTGTATGCTCCACATCTGGGAGTAAACTGCTGAATCTAGGAAGATTTTCAGGGCAATAATACGAGTCTGGCTAAGTCCTGAAATACACAGCCAGCTCTGAAATTACAGGGACTACACATGACTACCGCTGCCCTTTTTCTCTCCCGCTTTACTTCTTCATCCACAGCAGAGTCTGGGCACTGACGACTGTTTTGGAGGCATCTTTCAAATGGTCACTGACCTTGTTTTAATGACTCAGTGCTGCATCTGAGTAGCTCTGACAGGGCTCTCTCATAAAACAAGCTTCAGCGAGCAGCATTGTCATGCATGGACTAGCAGGAATAACGACAACTTTGCTAGGGTGAACTGGAAACCTCATCCTGACAGCTCCCCCAGACACACACAGGGCTCTGAAACAGAGACTCCTAGAAGATTTGCCCAATGCTGCACGGGTCCTTAACTCAATTAATTTGTGTTTTTCTTCATTTCAATCATTGGTCTGGGGTGGGGGTGGGGAGGAGGGGTTCAGGATGCAGGCTGCCCTGGGGGAGAGAGGACAACCCAGCCCTCTCACCGCTGCAGCTTGAGGCCAGGTGAGAAGCACCTCTCCATGGCCGCTGCAGCTCCAGTGGGCACAGCCTGGGGAGGGGTGCATGTCCCCTGGCTGGGGCAGGTCCAGGTTCATCTGCCCCCTGTGCTCCCCAGCCAGAGTGAGGAATGCAGCAAACTGTGCACTTTCCCCTCACTCTTTGATGAAGGGGAACAGCTGGCAACGTTCTTTTACGAATGGGGGGGAGGTTGGAGACGCTGTCGCCCTCCCCTCTCTAAAAGAGAGTAGGAGGCTTAAAGCTGGGGCAATCCCAGATTGGAGGGTGGAGGGGGGACTTCCCCAGCCAACCCCTTTCACATGCCTGTGAGCAAGTGAATGTGTCTAGCTCTCAAATACACAGCTGATAAAAATGGAAACAAGCTTAAGGAACCTCAGAGCGGCAGGTTTTCTAGGTGCCAATGCCACTAACTCTACTGCTTCATAGACACAGTTTAGCATAGCGAGGTGCCCTGGATGTATTGTGCACATCAGTCTGAGTGCCTCTGCCACAATCTGTCTTCCTGCACAGGAGACAGACTTCCGCACAGTGAGGCAACTAGCCAGCCATGAAAACACTCCCTACATCAATTCGGCTGTCCCCCTGGAGCTGTTCCGTCAAGATCGCTTAGTAGCAGTATCATGCCGGGAAAAGGTTTGATCCTACAATGGCAGTTTTATAACAGTGGTAAAAAAAATCCCTTTTCCCCAACTCAAACTATTCTGGTCCATTTGATACCCAAGAAGTGTTGGCAACAGCCTCATGACCTCAGTACAATCAATTAGAGAAAGTTTGCTCTGATCATATATTATTTGCTAACTGATATTTGGTAGGGAGTATTATGATTAGTTATTACCTAGTGTTCCCTGTATGCGGAGTTCTTGGGCAGCCACCCAAAGAGATTCAGCTGCTGCTCAGAGCTGATTAGCAGAGCACCCAAAGGCAGCAGAATATGTTTCTAATAGTGGTGCACATCTGCACATGCTGCTGCGCACATAACAAAATGTATTCTGCCCATGGATGGAAAAAAAAGCTAGAGGGAATACTGATCATAATGTTCAAGGATTCTAGATGAGACCAAGGTGCAAGGTAGGGAAACAGACATCTCAATGTACTCCTTTCTCTCTCCTTCTAGTGCAGCCCCCATGATACAGCCAATAATAATAGAGTGAAATAAAGAAAGTGAAGAGGAGAAAACGTCTGACAGTGATATCTATTTGGGGAAGAGTCTCTCTTGGAAAGTGGCAGAAACTCCAGCGTGTGGGGCCTTTGCAATGTGATTGGACAAGAGGCTAGGAAATGTGCTATCGATGGCAACCCTGCACTGCCAGTGAGACAGTCTGCATGATCTAGAAACTCCTCTCCTTTTCCTTTTCCACATCTGTGAGAGTTGAGGGCTCTGTCTCGTGTGATTGGCATAACAGGGTGGGACCCGCCTCTCCCCACTGCCCTCACACAAGTGTGTGCATGCCTGCAGATTTTTTTCCTCCACTTCCAGTGCTCCCTCTCAGCCACTACACTTGTCCTATGGGTCTTCGGGACTTAGCCCCCCAGCCAGGTCTCACGTGGTCCACACACAAAACAAACAACCCCCTTCCAGGATATACAGTCCAAATGGACTACAGCCCTGCCTGGGCTCAGCGGTCACAGCGCAACGGGGCCCAGCATGGTACCCTCACTTGGTCGGGGAAAGCTCCCACTTTAGAGCTGAGCAGCACCCCAAAAACTTCTTCCCTGGCAGACTCTTTACTTCTTGAGTCCTCAGTGACCCCAGCCTTCCTGCTGAGTCACCCCTCTTGGGCTCAGTTTGCTGGCCCCAGCTTCTCACAGAGTCAGACCCAGTAGTGTAGCCCCCTTCCCTGGGGGCCACATGTCTAATTCCCTTCGCTTCCCTCACTCTCACTAATCCAGGTCCCAGCCCAGGGACCCTTTGGCTGTGTCTAGACTGCATCCCTTTTTCATAAAAGGGATGCAAATTAGACACATCGCAATTGCAAATGAAGCAGGGATTTAAATCCCCCCCGCTTCATTTGCATAAACATGTCTGCCGCTTTTTTCTGGCTTGGGGCTGTGCCGGAAAAAAGCGCCCGTCTAGATGGGGATCTTTCAGAAAATAAAGCCTTTTCCACAAGATCCCTTATTCCTTTTTTTTAAGAGAAATAAGGGATCTTCCGGAAAAGGCTTTATTTTCCAAAAGATCCCCGTCTAGACTGGCGCTTTTTTCCAGTGAAGCCCCGAGCCGGAAAAAAAGCAGCAGCCATGTTTATGCAAATGAAGTGGGGGGGATTTAAATCCCTGCTTCATTTGCAATTGCAATGCGTCTAATTTGCATCCCTTTTACAAAAAAGGGATGCAGTCTAGACACAGCCTTGAATTATAGCAGCCTCCTGCTATGTCCCTTTACTAACTGCTGCTCTGTCTTTCCCTGAGACACTTCACTTCAGCCCATCTTAACTGAATTTCGACAGCCAGACAAAAGCTTCTCTCTCGCGCCTCCAGTCACTATCTGCAGCTATTCTCAGACACCCCTGATCCCTGCCAGCAACTGATCTAGCCAGCCCTTTCAGCAAGCCAGGAATACCTGGCCCTGGCACAGTCTCTGCCAACAGACTAAACTCATGCCAGTACTGCATCTCATTTTATACTAGCCTGTTAGGCTCTGACTGGTTGCTCCCTGTCCCCTCTTTCCTGATTGGTTGCATCCCATGCAGCCCTCTCTAGGCAGCTTGGAGGACCTCTCCACTTACCTGTTCCAGGGCAGGGCTGCAAGATCTCCAGCAGGGGGCCTACTCTGCCTTGGTCAATGATCTCAATGGGAGCTAGGTCAGACCCTTAAATGTTTATTAATATAGAGAGGGAGCTCAGCTCCAAAAGTTAATTAAATGATTTTTCTGAGACTGCTCTCAATTCTGCATCCCGGGGCTCCCCTACACTACCAGAGCCAGTGAATATTGCACATCTTTTCCAGCTCCCAATGCAACTGTAAATAAAATACCTGTATTTGCAAATCCATTTCACACTTGTTCTTTTTGACTGTGTGAGGGGCTTGCGGAAAGGGAAAGTCAGGCCGCCCATTTCATTTCTCCGTGTATTTGACACACCGTATCTTATGCATTGGAATCCAGTGTCTTCTCCTTGAAATCAATATAGAAGCCTGCCTCGAAGCATGGTTAGTTTTTCCTTGCTAATATAGGAATGATATTTTCAGCCATGCCAGAGCTGCAATGCAGATTCTCTTGCACTTACCTAAACCTACAGATGTCCTTTGACAACACTCTCCTTCGCTTTGGGTCCCTAGCAGGCTGTAGGCAGGAGCTGCTCAAGTGATGGGCAAAGGAGGCAGTTGCCTAGGGCCAAACATAAGCAGCCCTGTGAGCTGGCATGCCAGGTCATAACCACCCACCGGTGTTCCTTGTAAGCTGAGTGATTGGGTGCCTGCCCAAGAGAGATTCAAATGCTACCCAGCGGATTAGCAGAGTGCCCACAGCTACCAGCATGTGTTTTCTACTGGTAGTGCACATCCGCTCATGTCTTGGTGCCCGTAATAAAATTTATTCCGCACACCGAGGCAAAAAAAAATAGAGGGAACACTGCCACTCACTCCAGTTTGGCTGGGCTGCCCCTCCATCATGACAGAGGGCTTGACCTCCTCTCCTTCTCTGCCACTTATACCATAACCACCAAAACTCAGAGGGCTAGCCATGCCCTCACCAAATGTCTGACATTGCCCCCCTCCCTCCCTTCCCCGCAGTTGAAAAGCTCTGCCCTGGGCCATAGGAGGCAGGGTGGTGCGCTGAAGTTCTGACATAAGGACCTTTCCCTGAAAGACTGATCCCACCAAGAGAAGCAATAGCAGGCAGCCGCAGCCGGGAAACTGCATTACACACACCGAACAGTGGTTCACAGAAATATTAAACCCCATCACGTAGAAATACACAAAACTCTGAATTAAAAGCACCACTCTATCTGGCTCCTTCTCTTCTCCTCCCCGTCCCCTTCCATAGCCAGGGCCCCCTGCCAGTCAAGCGACTTGCATTGCTCATCTCCGGTCTCCCCTCTGCTGCCGCTGCTCCCTAAAATGACCCAGAAGGACTATTTGTCCAGCAGCAGGCAGCAGCATCTGATCCGCTTCCTCCGGCAGCCTCCCTAATGCCACTGGGATGCTGAAGGGTTTCATTCAGCCCCCCCGGCTGTGCAGGAAGAAGAGGCTCTTTCCCTTCCCCTTTGTTCCGGCTCAGGCCCGGGTGTTCTCAGATGCCCTTTCTCATCCATAAATCCCACCCCATCCTCGCTGGCAGGCCAGGCACCGTGTGGTTTTGTTTTTCTTTCCCTCTTCCTCAGCAATTCTGCATTAAGCAGAGACCTGGCTCTTGGGCTACAGCAGAGAAAGCAGCTTCTGTTAGTCTGCCTGGCGCCAGAGCCGTAGCAAGGGTGGGGCCAGCAGGGCACATGCCCCAGCCGCAGTACATTTAGGAGCACGAAATTAAAAATTGCGTTCATTAATTAAGCCTGCATTTTATTATTGCATTTATATATTTACTAGCATTGCTTGCAATTTCAATATATGTGCAATTAACAACATGTGCGATGGATAAAATTAACACAAAACATTACAAATTTTATCATTGCGGGGGGGCGCAGTTCAGTAGCTTGCCCCAGGTGCAGAAAACTTTCATTGTGGCTCTGCCTGGCACACTCACTGGCAGCTAAAAAAACGGGGCCTTTAGCCGAGTTGCGGCAACTTTCCTGGTGTCGACGGTGCCTTCGTCCTTTCGGGACCCTCCTTGGCCTCGTGCGGGGATTCGCAAAGTGTCGGGGCGTTTCCTGTCACGAGTCTCCAGAGCCAAGCCTTGTAATTGGCTCCGCTTTTGCGGCACAGGAAAGGGGGCAGGGAGAAAATCAATATTGCTGAAAGACAAGGGGCCTCATTCTCCACACCCCTGTACCGTGTCTGTGTAGTCATGGGTGGCAGGTGAAGGCCCAGCTGGGAAGGCAAGCCTCACCCCTGCCCTTTCTGCCTGAGGCCCTGTCCCTTCTACAACCTCCCCTCCCTGTGGAGTCTAGCCCACCCCAGGTTACTGCCCCCAGCTCTCTCGGTGACCCCCACCATAGTGGCTGGTGTGGCCCCACCCTTCCCAGGCAGCCAGAGCATCCGGGGCAGCCATGCAGCAGTCTAATACTTCCTGGCCAGCCAGAGAGCTGGCCAGTGGCACCGTGGCCCCAGCAGGTGGCTGCATGGAGTGTGGGCAGTTTTGGGAAGGCAACTCCTTCCCTTGCCTGCATCACCTGTCACCCCTGCGTATAGTCACTGAGGCACCAACCCAGGAATGCACTTTTGAGCAAGCTTAATTTTAAGCATGCATTTTCCACGCATCAGTGAGATGTCAGCAGGTGCTTAACACTACACACACGCTAAGGGGTTTGAATCAGGATCTCAATCGGCGGGCGTGAAAGCCACCACCACGCTGATTTAGTCGCGTATTAGACAGAGGAGAGCCCCCACTGTTCACCTTCGCACTCCAAACTGTCCATCCCAGGGCGTTTTAATCACTGCTCCAGGAATAAGACTGAGCACCTGCTCCACATGCAAATAAGCCATGCTCAAGTTTAACCACACCCCTTGCAGACACCCCTTGGCGACCACAGAGATACATCAAAAATGTTACTGGCATTTCTGCAAAAGCGTAGTGGTCCCTGAAGAACTAAACCTACCGACTGGAGATGGCCCAGTTCTCTTCATCCAAATTCATCTGTTCTGGAGTTTCCCCTCCAGATATCTGTTCTTTGCACAACTTTCCATCCTTTCTGCACAAGTGTTAGGGAAGGGGAAAAACAGCCTGATATCAGTGACGCATGGTTCCTTCTCTGTTCAGCTGAGACTTCTCTGTTATCACCTCCTGGCTTCCGTGTGCTTCATGTCACTCGTGGGCTATGGTATTGTACTCAGATTGAGAGCTCTTCAGGCAGGGATTGTGTCTTTTGTATGTGTCTGGCTGACTCTGTCATGTTCCCTTTCAACTCTCAAGCTGCAGGAATGGCCACATTAGTGCCCAGGACAATGGTTTCCTGGCCTCCAGGCAGCACCGTAATAAATTATTAAATAACTATTGAATAAACCATATTAAATATTAACACTCCAGCGGACATTCAGCCATCAAAGTGTTTTGTCTCACATTCCCCAGAAAAATGTTACTGTGTCTGAAAATTGTATTTCACTAAAGTGAAAGGAACTGGATGCTAGAAATTCAGGAACGAGCTTCTGAGTCACATGGGGACAGTGTGAATCTTCCATTGACCAGGCGTGAGTTTGCTTGTTTCCTTCTTCTTGCTTTTGCAACTTGGGATTCCCCATGCGAAGCCAAAGAAGTGGGATGTGACTCGACAACTGAGGTGATTGTACCTCAGATGATGTAAGGTATGGCCCCAGGGGAACAAGTGGGCTTGTACTTGGGGGTGGGGCTAGTCTGAGCCCCGCCTCCTGTGGTACCACAATCAGGCTGTTACTAAAGCCATGTCTCCACTTACTGGAGAATCGATGTTTTGGTGATCGATCTTCCGGGGTCTAGTAAAGACCCTCTAAATTGAACACTGAGGGTGCCCCTGTTGACCACGGTACTGCTTGTAGTCACAAAGAGTAAGGGAACTCAACAGGATAGTGTCTCCCATTGACCTCCTGCTGTGGGGCCACCCCCAAAAAAGTGATACAACATACGTCAACTCCAGCTACACAATTCACGTAGCTGGAGTTGCATATCTTGCATCGATTTTCTCCGCCAGTGTAAATCCGGCCTTAGACAATTTAGGGGGATACACTTCTACTCATGTACCATCCACAAAACCAGTGGGCAGTTCAGGCTGGACTGCCCCAGGGCCTTTGCTAGGTCCATAACATCAGGCTGACATGAAGGATGAGACATTTGGAGCTGAGTGGTAACGAACATAACATTCCGTCGAGTTTAATTAGTCCCTTTGCTTTGGCCTGGTTCCTGACATGCTGCGTATCCATTGCCAGTGGCAATCTCTGCAGGACGGCGGGGGGAGGGGTAAACCCACCTCATGACATTTTGGAATAAAGGAATGTCACCTCAGGTGATGGCCCTAAGGAAATTAATACAGGGGAGAAAAGAGAACAGACCTGGCAGGGCAGAGATAAGCAGCTGCCTAATTAGACTCTTTACTGTTAAAATCATTATGCTAATTGTAGCTTCTCTGGCTAGTGAGGCCAATTAAGGGACTTTTCCAGGCACTTTTGCAGGTTGTTTTGCACTCTCCATAGTTTGCAACACTCACCTGGAGACTGAGACTATTATTTTCAGGGCACTGGGTGTCTCAGGAAACCAAGGGTGGCCCGGGCTGCCTTTCACCTCTTTGGCCAGACGGTGGGTGACTGCAGACAGCGCAGAAAGGCCCTGCAGGAAACCTCGGAGAGAGGAGTTTCCCATCCCCATTTGGGTTGGGGCCCAGTCTCATCAGCACGCAAAGCAGAGCCCCAGCCGCGTGCTGGAGCCAGAATGCTACAGTGAGTGTAACATTCATGCCAGCTGCTCCGCTTGCGTTAATGAGTGTTAAGGCTGGGTCAGAAAACGACTCCACAAGGGAAAGGTGTCATCTGAAAAGCGTTAGACTGGGAGGAAGACCCCAGCACCTAGGCATCGCAGCTGGTGCTCAGCTAACAAGCTCATACTCTGCTGGAGGATGCACGCGTAGGATGGTTAACACATTCCTCTCGCTAGTGCTGCAAATCACTGAACTTACTGGCGGGGACCGGTTAGTCTGCTAAGGGGCTCCATGTGTCATACTCATCCCCACCCACCATCCAAGCTCTGAACAGCTCCTTTCCCCCTCACCTCTTTCATGTTTTCCTTCCCCGCGCCTGCTGCCTGCATGTCTCCCCTTCTTCATATTCCCCTCCCCAATTCTCATCTTTGCACTTCGTTCACGTCCTTTCAATACAAATTACTCTGACCGTGAATCATGCAAATCAAACCATTGCAGCTGCAAATGCAGCGAGCTAGTCATTTATCCACCGCCCCGCCATGGCATTGCTTTGTCTAATTTTGGTCTGTTTGGTTTTGCACTGAGCCTCCCCAGCAAGCTAGCCCTGGAGAGGAAGAGGTTTTATTAGAATCCATTTGAGTTACAATCATACAAGGGAAAATGCTTTTACTCTTGGTTAGTAGCTTTTTGCTCTGTCTCCCATCCCTTAGGAACTTGGGCTTTCCAGCCGTTACATAAATGATTCCCTCTTTCAAGGGAGTGCCTAATGTGATTGTGAACAACCAACCAACATGCAGCTGTAAAGTGGGTTTTACTGAATGGCTTCAAAACTAAATGTATTCCCTGGAATGGCTACGCAAAAGAGTTCCCCCAGAGGGACTGGATGGGGCCACTACATCTTTCTGAAGATGTCTGAAACACCGTTGAGTGCTGCCAGTAAAATAGCAAAACCCTGCAATTTTCATAAAAACCAACTATTCCTTCTGCCTAGGAAGGTTGTGGGATCTCCATCACTGGAGATATTTAAGAGCAGTTTAGACAGACACCTGCCAGGGATGATCTAGACAATACTGGGTCCTGCCATGAGGGCAGGGGGCTGGACTCGATGACCTCTCGAGGTCCCTTCCAGTCCTAGTATTCTATGATTCTATGTTGCAATGAAATGCACTTCCACAACATGCAAAACCAACAAGGAGTCCTGTGGCACTTTATAGACTAATGGATTTATTTTGCCATAGGCTTTGTGGGCAAAATCTCACTTTGTCAGGTACAGTATAATATGGCTATGCCTCTAAAAATTTCCACAATATGCCTGCACTTGTTTATTTGGGGGGTTTGCTCCCATTTGTGGGTTGGTTTCCTGGGTTCTGTGCCCTTCTAGCTGAGCCCTCTTGGAGCTGAACTGGTTCAGTGTCTTTGTTGTTCTGCAGGGGGGTGGTCACCCCATCTCGGTGCCTCGGTTTGGGGAGACCGGAGCTTCTGGCCCAGCAGGACAGGGTAGTGGGAAGCCCTAGAAGGCAGAAAAGTGGGTGTCAGTGGCATGATTAGCACACCGGAGGATAACCCCAAGGGGGCTTCTGTCATTTCAACCCATCACAGATACCCAGAATTCATGGCCCCTTGTGAGAACTTGGCTACTGTTTTACCTCATGTTTAGCAATGAGGGTGGGACACTGAAAGGATTCATAATGTGCATACAAATGAATGTGTATTTCCACCCTATGGTGCCCCTCTCTTAAAACCCAGTTGTTAGAGGAGACAGCATCGCATGAGGAATATTTTCCTCCCCCTCCATTTGCTACTGTCTTTAATTGAAATGTATGGTCAATTAGCGTTTCATAATTAATCCTCTTACTTCATGCTAACGTATTAATTCCTCTCCAGCTTGGGAAGGGAAAGAAATGTTCACCTTTGTTTTAATCTGGGAAGGGCTCAGAAGAAAATAAGTCAGCCCCGGTGCTGAAAGGGTGAATTCTATACCGTGTTAGCTCTGCACCGCTGAAGCAGGGGTAAAGAAAAAACAACACCTAAACGTTGTTGTGGATTCATACTAGCACCACTGGGGATATGTAAATCAGATGTAACTGATATTCCTTTAAATAAGAATTATGCCACAGGCGTGGCACACATCTATGCAACACCACATTTCCAGGGAAACTGAGGCGAGAGCATGAGTCTCAGCCAGCCGCAACTGTGACGGGATGCAGAGCTCACAGCGTAGGCTTCTCACTCAATCCTTGTAAGGGAAAGAAGAAACGGTCGGGGCCAGGAGAAGCCTGACACATCCGTGTGCGATTGCCAAGCTATTTTACAGAGCAGCACAAAGCTCCTGGTACTGCTCACGCCTGTCTGTGGCACCTGATTACGAAGGGCAGGTTTGATATGGGTGGGTGGAGGCAGAGCAGAGACTGGGATTGCTCGAGTCATTTACTGTGCTGGGTTCAAGCCAGCAGGGTGCTGCGGACGTGTGTCATGCGCCCACATGCTGCAGCGAGGGGGGTAGGAAATGAATCGAAACAGGCACTTCTGATGCAGGTGAAGGTTTTGATGTGCACAGAAAGTAAAAGCCAGTGGGATCCTTCAGGCTACGTCCACACTGCACGCTTTTTGCGGAAGAAATCTTCCACCGACACCAACCAAAGAACGCATCCACACCCTTTTGCACAAGAGAGCGTCCAGACTGCATGGACACTCTCTTGAAAGAAAGCCCTGATTGCTATTCACAGAATAGCCACCAGGGCACCTGTGCTTTTTTCGATTGGCTCTGTTTGCACAAAAACCCCCTGTTGCCCGTCTACAAGCACCTTTGTGCACAAGAACTCTTGCGCACAAAGGAGTTATTCCTCCTAGAAAGAGGATTGTCTACACCACAAAAGCCCCTCTGTTCTTTTGATTTACTGTACATTTACTTGCACAAAAACTTGTTTGAGGTGTGGATGTACTGTGGGTTTTTGCGCAAAAACCCTGTAGAGTAGACATAGCCTCACTGATTAAAGGACTCACTCGTGTCAATAAGGGACTTCAGGATCAGGACAGTTTTCTTACTGTCAGGAGACAGGATACCGGGCTCGATGGACCTTTAGTCTGACCCAGTATGGCCGTTCTTACACCCAGACCTTGTGCCAATACCATAGGCCAGGGGTGGCCAACCCATTAAACAAAGAGAGCTGAAAAAGTGGCAGAAAAAATGCGAAGAGCCACACCAGAATTGTTGAGAAAAAAAAAAACACTGCCCCTTTAAAAACCTTGGGTTAGGCTTTTTGGCTACATCAAGCTCCCGCCAACCAATGCCATCTTTCCGACACCATTTTACCAAGCCAAACAGCTGCCCTGCACCCGGTGAACACAGGGATCACGTGCCGTTTGTAGGGGCGCGTGGGGCGGCTTCATGAGCTGTGGGGGAGGCTTCGCGAGCCGCACTTTCAGGGGTGAAGAGCTGCCTGCGGCTCGTGAGCTGTGGGTTGGCCACCCCACCATAGGCTATAACTAGACCCAGAAATCCTCTGGGGCCCAGTCCTGCTTCCGTGGAATCAAAGAGACTTTTACCATGGAGTAGGATTCTGTAGCAAGATACAACACAACAAACAAAATTCACTTGATGAGCCAAACCAGTACCAGGGCTCTGTGAACCAGACCTGGGAGGCTTACTTCTCCCCAGGACTCACCAGGTTTGCTACGGCTTTGTTGGCCCCTTGTTTGCTTGCACCTTTCTTTTTCTTCTTCTTTTTTTAATTCTTCCTTGTCTCCAAAATTCGTCAGCTCTTCATCAGAAAAGTTCAAGTGAGCCCGGCTGCCCTTTGAACAAAGTGCCTATTCTTGCCAGCTGCGTTTTTTGAATGGTCTCCTCTTTCTTTTTGTGGCAGAGAGGGGGAAATCTTTATATTCCGAAAGAAAAGCCCCCTAAGCCGGCCCAAGGAATGCTGATGGAAGTAGGTAGCAATGACTTTGGCGATCCTGGGGAAAATTCTGTGTTCGATAGCACAAACATTGCTGTAATTATCTTGGGCCCTGATACCATGAGAAATCCCTTCTGCACACTCGGCAGGAAGATGCAACAAGAGAAAGAGTTAAAAGCTCACTTTTGGCAGAAGAACACAATGCTTTTGGCTCCCTATGCTCATCTAATTATGCGCGGCACCCTCTCATTGAGTTTAATTACTTGCCTCATTTGGGAAGTAATTCACAGAGCATCCCTGTAGGGTGCCTGTCCTGACTGTGCCGATCTTATTTGAGATCAATGATTCCAAGGCTCCCATGATACATGAGAGAGAGAGAGAGTTGGGGAAAGATGTGGTTTCTCCACTATCACAGGCAGAGTGTTTATAGACGGGAGACCAGTCAGGATTGGACTACTTGCATTAGGTGTCTCATCCATCTCCCCATAGACTAATGGAAGCATTCTCATTGACTTACGTGGGGGTTGTGTTGGGCCATAAGGGCATGTCTACACTAAGAAACTATTTAATAAGAACATAAGAGCGGCCATTCGGGGTCAGACCAAAGGTCCATCTAGCCCAGTATCCTGTCTGCTGACAGTGGCCAGTGCCAGGTGCCCCAGAGGGAGGGAACACAACAGGGAATCCTCATGTGATCCCTCCCATCACCCATTCCCAGACAGCCAGGCTAGGGACACCATTCCTACCCATCCTGACTAACAGCCATTGCTGGACCTAACCTCCATCAATCTATCTAGCTCTTGTTTGAACCCTGTTAAAGTTAACGTTTAATAACTCCCAAAATAACATAATTGAAATAGCGTGTCCTCACTACAGGGAAGCACCAAAATGAGTCCGGGGCAGGCTCCTTTAAAGTGGATGCGCTACTTCAACTGAGAGCCCCAGGAAGCACTGGGGAGTAATTAGCTGACTCTGGGTAGGAGCTATTTTGAAATAGCAGCACCGGAATGTCCACACAACTGCTATTTTGAAATCACTATTTCAGAATTAGTGTTATTCCTCAAGGAAAGCAGGTTTCTAAATTAGCAGCCTGTTATTTTGAAATAATGGGCTTGGATGCACCGCTTATTAATTTGACCCAAGGGGGGTTATTTTGAAATAAAGCCCTAGTGTAGCCCAGGGCTCGGAGAGTAAATTATTTCATGTATATTTTTTGTAACATCTTTCCTCCAGTTTTACTGTATTCACATCCCCATCTTTCATCACTTTTTCTTTCATCCCAAGTGCTTGGGGGCCTGTGCAGCAGCTTTGAACATGTGTATTGAAATTTGTTAGGCTTCACCTTAATAGTGTCACTTTTAACTGCCCATTCTGACCTTTGCCCCATCCTGAAGCATTTAGTAAAGTAGCCTTTCTTGGTGTTTTCAGAACCATTTATGTCTCCAAATCGAGCGCCCTGGCATTGAATGTTTAAACTGCTCGGGAGACGCATCCCCTGTGCTTAGTGTTCTGTGTGTAAATATTTTAGCAATGGGTCACAGCTCCGGCGAGAAGTCAATAAGCAGAAGTTGGCAGGCAGACCTCTGAAAGGCAGAAGCACCAAATGCATTTCAGAAACACCCCTTCTCTTGGAGATTCTGGCCAGAATCCAGCTCAAAGGGAACTTTTAAGGGAGAGAACAAACCTTTGCAACATGCCAGACCCTGATAGCCTTGTTTCATTGGAATACACATTGACTTCATTATTCACAAGAGGAAAAGGAAGATGTCCCCAGGGCAGGTGGAATGATGGGAAGGGGAAGAGGAAAAGATGCAGAAAAATATAAGTCAGAAAACTTCAGTGGGTTGCCCTCCAGTTTTGTGCTCAGATCAATGTAAATGTGGAATAAGTCCACTGAAGTCAAGGGAGTTATGCCTGCGTAAGTAACGTCAGAATCTGTCTCTTGGTCTTTGAAATCAGCCACAGATAAATCCCTTCCTGGGGAATTATTATCAACCCTTAATTTCTTATATATGATTCTATACTCTGGTGAGTATTACATAGAAAGAGAGAGAGAGAGAGAGAGAGAGATGGTTGCTCATACTTGCCTAGAGACTGCATGGTGGTTGAACTCCTCAGTAACAGGTTGTTCCACCTTTGCCCCTATTCATGGGTGGTGTGGAGAAAGTGAATAAGGAAAAGTTATTTACTTGTTCCCATAACACAAGAACTAGGGGTCACCAAATGATATTAATGGACAGCAGGTTCAAAACAAATAAAAGGAAGTTCTTCTTCACATAGTGCACAGTCAACCTGTGGAACTCCTTGCCTGAGGAGGCTGTGAAAGCTAGGACTATAGCAGGGTTTAAAAAAGAGCTAGATAAATTCATGGAGGTTAAGTCCATTAAGGGCTATTAGCCAGGATGAGTAAGGAATGGTGTCCCCAGCCTCTGTTTGTCAGAGGGTGGAGATGGATGGCAGGAGAGAGATTGCTGGATCATTACTTGTTCGATTCACTCCCTCTGGAGCATCTGGTATTGGCCACTGTGGGCAGACAGGACACCGGGCTGGATGGACCTTTGGTCTGACCCAGTCTGGCCGTTCTTATGTTCTTATTCTGCAGTTGGGTGCATGGTGACTTTTTCGCACCCTGGCTAATGAGGCAGGCCTATCCGCCCTGGCCCAGGAAAACATGTCCTCTCACTGCGATGCCCGAAGGCGAGGTGCTGCTCCCTGACTCGCACAGCAGGGTGAAATAGACTCGCCTCCCAGCTGCTCTGGCCTGCCTGTCATTTAGTGTATGAATATATTTCAGGAAGCTCCTTGTCTCTCTGTGTCCCACTTTCCACCCCCCACTCCCACCCCCTTCCATAGCAGCTGCAGATTAATTGGCCCTTTGATATCATCAGTGGTTCTTTGCCAAAGACTGTTGTCTAGCTGAAGGGCGGGGGAGGGGGAGGCGGAAACCAGCTTCTCTCTTTTAAGAAGGCCCAAACGGCTCATTTTGTTTCCCGTGTCTACTTTAAATGCCCTCAGAGCTAGCAGCTCCCAGAGGATAGCTAATCAGACAGCCCTGGCCGCTGTAGGCTGCAAACATCCTTTTATTTACAATTCTTCTTTGACTTCTTTAAAGCTATCTTGGGCAGCATTTGCCAGGCTGGGATTCCATCCCCACTCACCCACCCACACGTGTTTGGTTTCCTTCAAAAGCCTTTGTGAGCTGCGGATTTAATTAGGATGCAAACGATCCCAGAGGAATGTTTAATGAATATTGTAAAGGGACGAGGGGCATGATGAAGCTAGTCTGGGCGGCTGCTATTTATACAGCAGCGCATGCTGGGGCTGTTCGAAGCCAGAGTATCAAGGCACAATGACCCCACAGCATTCTCTGGGCAACGTTATTTCTCATTCTAATTGTCCGTCTCTGTCCTTTCCTCCCCATTCAGGTTCACTCAAGCAGAGCAAAAGAAACAGGGGTTTAGCTCACCGGCTCTTGTTCCACTTAATTACATAGCAAAAGCTTTCAAAGGAGGAGTCCTCCGCTCCCACCCTGACCAACGAGCATCTAGATAAACAACCAAACAGGCCTCGTGCGGAGAACCGTGCCTTGGAGCTGATGAATGAGAGGCCTTCCCGAAAGTCCCTTCAGGCAGAGAAATAACCTAGAGAAAGAAGTCTGCGAGCTGCTTTCAGATGGAGATGTCATAGTGGAGGAATACCAGCTAAGGGCCATATGACTGCTTTTCCTGCGCAAGCATGAGACCTCTGCCCTCTAGCAGAGAAGGAACGTGTCTTAGCTGGGGCACTGCTTTTATGTAACTGTCTTTTCATCCAGGGTAGCTCTATTTATATCCCACCGACTCAGCTTGGCCATCTTTGCTCCAGTCCTTAGTAAACGTGAACAGTAAAGCGCCTGGCAAATCTATACGGGCCTGCTGTCTTTGACATGCATGTGAAACCTCACCCGCGAAGCCACGTGGCTCTAAAAATGAGGAGAGTCCAGCCTCTAAGGATGCATCTACATGGAAGGCCTTAACTCGAAATAAGCAGCGCAAATTGAGCTACGGCAACTGCGTAGCTTATTTCGAAATTGGGGCGTCTACACAGCACTTATTTTGAAACAGAGCACTTTTCCTCCCACTTCCCTTCCTTCTCATCCAATCCGGGTTACAGGAGTCGGAGTAAGAAATCCACCAGCTTGACAGTATTTTGACACTATTTCGAAGTAGCTGCCAGCTGTGTAGAGGCAGACGAAGTTATTTCAGAATAGCGCTAGTTCTTTCGAAAGAGTGTAGCTGTATAGACATACCCTAAGGGCCTGGCCCTGTGGGAATTAAGCATGTGCGGTGAGATGCAGAACACCCTCTTCTGTCACTGAAAGCTGCTGTTCTCTCTTGCTCTCATCTCTGGCCCCAGCCCGTCCACTGCCTCCCTGCGAGAAAAGGAACAGGGTTTCCAGGGGCAGTGTGCCTCACCCAAAGCTGGAGGAGTTGCAGCTGTCGTGGCTGGCTCTGCTATGACCCCTGCTGTGTGGCACTTCCTTTGTTCCTGCCACTAATTCCATGGGTGCTTCAGGGCAGGGAAAGCTGAGAGGGTCCTAGTGTCAATGGTCCAGCCCCAGCAAATGCTTTTCCAGCACCGTGGTTTTCCCACTCACTGCATTGCCTCATACTACCCAGCCCAGCATCCACAGGCTAGAGGCCTAGAATCACAGAGTGCTGCAATTGGAAGAAAGTCTCAGAGGGGGAGCTGTGTTAGTCTGTAACGTTAGCAATGCCCCTCTGCCCTGGATATTGGCCAAACTGGACTGTCCCTATGACAGAGGACAAATGGACACATCAGACATCAGGAATGGTAACACACATAGACCTGTAGGGGAGCATTTTAACCTCCCTGCCCATTCTATAATGGATTTAAAACTAGCCATTCTTCTACAAAAGAATTGTATCACCCAGTTAGAGAGGGAGACATCTGAACTGGAGCTCATTTACAAGTTCAACACTATCAATTTAGGCTTGAATAAAGACCTTAAGTGGTTAACGCACTGCAAAGGCCATTTCCCCTGCCTTTGATAGTCCCATTTCCACATCAACTGCTATGCATGGACACATCCAGCCTGACTTAATTAGCTTAATTAACACTAGTCCTACAATTGACAGGTAACTTCTTTTGCTGTTATATATACCCCAGATTCTGTAATTTCCACTCCAGTTCATCTGATGAAGTGAGTTTTACCCACAAATGCTCATGATCTAATACACTGGTTGGTTTCTAAAGTGCCACAGGACTGCTAGTTGTTTTTACGGTTGTAAGATTTCAGAGCTGTTGTGTCACCGCCTGGTTAGAGCTCTGAACTGGGACTCGGGTGTCTTGGATTTTACTCCTGGCTCCACAGGGTGATGCTGGGCAAGTCACTTTCCTCTCCATGCCTCAGTTTCTCCATCAGTAAAATGGGACCAATGATACTGACTTCATTTGTAAAAGCACTTTGAGATCCACCGATGGAAGGTCCTGGGAATTATTGTTCTATTGTTGTTGGCTCAGGGGTGTCAGGAAGGTGACGTGCAGAGTGAGTTTTGGCTACTCGGAGGCTCTGGGATGTAACACAGAAGTGCTCAGTATCAGTGGGAGGGCTCATTGGCTGAAGCTGTCCCCTTTGCACCTGGGAGACCCAGCCAGTCCTCGGTCAGCTCAGCCCAACTTTCACTCCTCCCGGCAGGGCTGACGGATGCAAACCCTCCCCAAATTCGCAGCACAGCCTTTGCAAGATGGGAGAGAGGTTGAGTGCAGAGTGCTTCCACCATGCCTGTTGCACGGAGCAGAAACAAAGCAGGAATAGCACAGTAAGGAGACACCAATTCAGCTCCCGGGGTTGTCAGTGTCTATTTGGGAAAACTGATGTGATAGGCAGCTCCGGGAGACAACAGCTGGTTGATGCTTGTGCAGTTCTGTCTGACAGCCTGCATGTCACACTGAGCCATGAGCATCAAACCCTTGAACCAGAAATCTGCTCTCGGCCCTTCCTTCCCGCTTGGTTCCTTCTATCTATTTGCTTTTCTGCCTTCCTCGTTTTCCTGTGCTCATTCCTTCGAGCGGTGCGGCTGGGTGCAAATCTCCTGGAGGCTGTTGTCATGGTCTGGGGTGCAATCCAGACCAGTCAGGGGCTGTGTCATAACCAGCCCCACAACTGTGGGTACCCCACAACACTGTGCAAACAGCCTGCCGGTCCCCCTGGAGTGTCTGTGCATAGCCACAGCTCTGGCCAAGCAGCCTGTCAGCCACACATTGGCCCTGCTCTGGCTTCCAGCAGCCTTGGGTAGTACCTCCAGCGTGACCCTAACACATTCCCAATTCTGAATTTTGCCCCAAAACATGTGTTCTGCACTGTCCAACCCTCTCCTGGACAATTCAGAGAAAAAAGGATCCGTTGCCCTTGTAAAGGGACAATATTTGTCAACAGTGTGCTGTTTTAACGGGAGTTACCAAAACACCCCAGTATAACCAGCAGTGGACTTGTTTAGATTAAAAATAGAACAAGTGTATTTAACAAGCAAGAGAGAGATTTAAAGTGAGTACAAGGTATAAAGTCAGAAATGGTTACTAGAAAAAGTAAAGATAAAACACCTCCTAGCAGCTGAAAATTAAGCTAGACAAGGTTGAAGCCAAAGGTATAAATCCTTACCACAGGTTCCCAGCAAAATAGCTGTCCAAATTCTTAGGTCAACATCTCGCCCCAAAGTCAATGGGCTGGTTCCTTTGTCTTCATTGGTGAAAGAGTAACCTGGATGGTTTTGTCCTTCACTCTTAATCCAATCCCCGTTTGAAATGCATTTGCTGAAGGGTTACCCCTAGATACAGTCCATTTGAAGACTGAAACATGGAGCCTCATGAAAGAGATTCCTGGTTGTTGGATAAAATGCAGATCAGTCTGTTCCCCTTCCTTACCAAAAAATGGCCACTTGACTGGGTGATTGCCAATTAACTTTGATGACACCATCTGCTTGTCCTTTGTCTTTGAGAAAATAGTTTATCCACTCCCCAGATTTGTCTGGTAAACACATTGTTGTCACAATTTCAGTTGATGTTCATAACTATTAATACTTGTTCCGTACACACTGTTTATAGTTTTAAATGTGCTAATGAGCCTAATGGCCGGGTGAGCAGCTTAATGACTTGCAAAAGGCCTTGTTTATGCTCCAAGTCCTGAAAGGTGGTTGGGCTGGAGAGACATGTGACCATACCACCTGGTACTAGGATCCATCTTGAACCTGGTATATTTCCACGGAAGAGGGGAGGTTCCTGTCCTGGAGTGTAACCAGTTCAGCCAAGATGCAAACTGAGCTGTCGATTGCAGTCCTCACACTGGAGCTTTAGCTACAGATAAGACATCAAGGATATTGACAGGACAATAGTGTACTTCTCCCTTATGACTTATCTGCCACAGCCTCCGCACTCCACCTCAGGACAAAACCCCAGGATCTGGCAACCCAAGCAGCCTTCCAATCACCAGAACACTTGGGCCACGTCTTCATTCCACAGATTGATTTTCCAGAGTTTGATTTAGCGGGTCTAGTTAAGACTCGCTAAATCAATCTCAGAGGGCACCCCCATCAGAGGCCAGTACTCCTGCTTGTGCAAGGAGTAAGGGAAGCTGATGAGAGAATTTGCTCCCATCTCCCTCCCACTATGGGGATGGTGGGGAAATGCAAAACAAGGTGAGTCAATTCCAGCCATGTAATTAATGTAACTGGAATTGCATATCTTGCTTTGGTGTCCCCTTTTAGCGTAGACCTGGCCTTGGTAGAATTTTTTTACTCCAGAGGAAAAATCCTGCAGGACGAAGACCTGTAAATAAGCAGGATGAAGCTATCATGCAGAATCACAAGTTGGCACATTTATTCTTGCTGTACATTAGCTCTTGCGTCAGAGCTGAATCAATATATTCAGGCTGGGAATTTGTCATCCTTTACTCCATTAGGGCTCGCGGTATAGAAGGGACAAATAAATATCCCCCAGCATTAGAGCCGCACAGGAAATTAGCGCCTCCTGTCTGGTTTTGCCGCCCCAAGTTATATTCAAAAGGTTTGTGGGTTATCAATGGTTCCCAGGGTGGCTGGGCTTCAAGAGGACATCGGTTTATGTAGGTGTAGCACTGGCTGTGCAGAAAGTAGAGCATGGTAAGTATATTTAGCCTTGCTCAGTCCTTCCTTTGCTGTGTGAACAGGAAATGGTCGTGGACACTGTTGTTATAGCGACACGGAGTTACTGAGCATCTCTCAAGATCCGCGCCAGCGATTAGCCGCTGCTTTGTCAAAGCCCAGCCTTTCTCCCGTCCTCTGTGCATGCCTGATTACATCTTGCCTTGTGTAGCAATTCCCAGTTATTAGCTGTCACACGGATCAACGTCTAGTAAAGGGATCGCCTTTGTGGTACATACATTTTATTGCAAAAAAATATGCCACTCGGGAACCGGCCCTGTCCTATTTAATAGTGTGTATTCATTAAAATAAATGTTTTCCCTTCAACCCAAGCTACATTAACACAGCATCTTGCTATTGCCTGCTTCAAGGATGAAGCTAATGAGAATAGCCTACCTCGCAGTAGCACTGGACCTCTAAGTCCCTCCGAGTTTTACACACCGTGATTGAACCCCTATAAACCCCATTGGAAACACGTCTACCTGTAGGCGGCAAATACCATGGAGAGCTTGTAAATACAGACATTAATTATCCCCATCGTACAGAAAGGAAAACTGAGCCACATGCCTGAGCTCACCCATTGACTCAGGAATAAAAAGCTGGGAATAGAACCCAGAACTCCTGTCGTCTCATCCCTAACATCTCTTTATTAACCTAGTGCACGAAAAAAGAAAATCATGGTTTGGGGTAGGACCTTCTTTCTTTGAGTTCGAATCCTGTCTCCCAGCTAACAGAGTCAGAAGGAGAGAGGGGAGAGTGAAGGTGGTTCCTAGTTGAGCATTCCGATAGGGAAATATCATGACCCTCTTTAGTAAGTCTCCCTCTGCCCAGACACCGGGAGGAGTTTAATTTAGCCATCTACATTCTGGATCCAATGAACCTCCCTGAGCCATTTTACCTGAAAGTCTTAACTCCCTGTTGAGTTCATGACCCCACCCTTCTGCGTC
Organism: Pelodiscus sinensis; assembly: GCF_052426305.1. Taxonomy (NCBI): domain Eukaryota; kingdom Metazoa; phylum Chordata; order Testudines; family Trionychidae; genus Pelodiscus; species Pelodiscus sinensis. Next base: position 3,504,303 of record NC_143078.1, read on the forward strand.
ATTTGTTCCTTGTTCCAAGCAATGTTCCCGCTAATTTGTTCCACCCGTGTGCAGAATAAATGTTATGTTATGCACTAAGGCATGTATAGATGTGCACCACCCAGAGAAACACAAACCTTGCAGTGGGTGCTCTGCTAATCAGCAGGGTGGGTTTGGATTCCTGGGTGGCCACCCAAGCTCTCAGCTTGCAGAGGACACTGGTTCTAAGTGAACAGGCAGAAAATACATTTGTGGCAAGTTGCTGGTTCTCAGGGCTGCCTTGTGGCTTGGTTCTCCATGGGAAAATGTGCATAAGGCCAATGCAACCTGCTCCCAGCTCACTGACCGTCAAGCATGTGTGTAACCCATCTCAGTTCCTCTTTCCCAGAGACACTACTGCTCCCTCAGTATTTCAACTATTAATCCCATTCATGTGATAAAGTCTAATTCCATTTAATTTCTAGTCATTTTTCCCAGGGAAAAGCGGCTCCAGGAAACAGCAGTACCATTATTATTCCTGAGATGCCCAGTGTGGAGGGACTGATTCTTAGCCACGGATGAATTGAAAGATATACTTTGGAAGAGTTGAGAATTAGCTTGGAAGATCTCTGTTTATCCCCAGCAGCCCATGCAGTGCCCCCAGATCTGATCCAGTGGGGACAAGAGACAGGTCTCGTTCTCCAGGTCAGTCCTTGGCCTCTCCAGTAAGGCCGCGGACTAGGATGGCAAGTTAGGATCCGTTCTGGGAGGTGGTCAGCTCAGCAGTTCCTCAAGGTCGTTCACAGTGCAATACAGGCCAGTGAGAAGTTGTGTCACCATTTGCACTTCAGCCCTATGCTTTGCTGCTGCAGCTCCCAACCCCAGGCTGTTCACAAACACCCTGCACGCCTCACCCTGCGTGTCGGTGTATAGCTACAGCCCTTCTCCACCAACCACTCCAGCAGTCTGACCGCAACACACCAGCCACACTCTGGTATGTAGTAGCCTTGTTACTACCTGCAGGGTGACCCCCGCACACTCCCCGCCCTCAATCTGCCCCCAAAATGTTCTGCACTGCCCAGCCCTCTCTCAGAGACCTCAGATTAGCTGCAGGAAAGGGTCAAGAGTTTGCTACTTTAACTGGAAGGACCAAACATTTCAGTTTAAAAATAGAAGCAGTATTAGTGTTTAGTCTAAACAAATCACATTATTTGTATCTCTGCAAAGGGAGCGGAAGTGAGTACAAGTATAATTAAAGTCAGGAATGGCTGCAAGAGAAAAACAGAAACTGCTTTCAAGTAGCTAAAACTTAAACTGGACTTAGTTTCAGGGAAAATCCTCACTGCGTGTTCCCAGCCACAGGGCTGACAACATTCTCAGGTCAGAACCCCTCCCAAAGTCCCAAAGAGCTGTCAGCTGGGCTCTTCTTGCGGCCGGGTGCACTGCCACAGTTCTCAGAGCCTCCCTTGTGGGGTGCACAATGGCTGGCGCCCAGCCACAAGCAGAAGGATGGGGGAGCAGCTGTCCCCCCCATTTCCTCTCCTTTCCGCCGGTAGCACAACGGGGTCATTTTCAGCATCGGAGTCCCTGTGCTACTCAGGCGAGAGAAATGACTTTTGGCCGGCGCCGTTGGAACGACTGAAAGAAGCTGCTGCCAATAGCTTCCGCTCGCGCCTTGGCAGCCGGTTGAATGGGAACCCGGAGGGCACAGGTTGCCGTTAAAGAGAATCAAACTTGTGCCGTGGTATAAAATGACAGCAGATTTGTGGGGAGGTGACACTCACCCAGGATGTGCTAGAGAAGCCAGCGTGGGGCAGCGCAGCCTGAGACAGGTCTCTTCACCTCTGTACGCCCTGCCAGGCTGGACTATTTTGTTGGAAGGGACAATCTCTCTTTACAAGTCTACACAGCACTTAGCACGACCAACAGGGCTGCTGAGCAGGCTGCAGAGAGGGCAGATGCCCAGCGACTGTGGGCCCTTTAAATTGCCGCCGGAGCCCTGGGCGGCACTGAGGGCTGGCCGCACTTTGGCCCCGCCCCTTCCGCCCGAGTTCCCCTCCCTTCGAGGCGGTCCAGTGCTGAACTCCCCCCCCCCCCGCTGCCCACACACACCCACACACACACACACATTGCCCAGGGACTGGCAAAGTCTGTCACCAGCCCTGACAATGAGACTTTGCTCACAGCTGGGTCTGCCAGCTCCTCCTGCGATACAAACAAGGCAATCGCCATTGCTTTCAGCTTGGTGTCTCCTGCTGGGTATTAAGTAAGGCGGGACTAAATTCACTCCTAGGATAACTGCCACCAGCGAGTGACGTACTTCTCCATAGGGCCTGATCCCAGAGGAGTCCCGCACGCTTTATCGGAGGCCTCACTTCACCCGCTAGTGTCATGCAGGCCCTTCCGGCAGGGGACGTGAGCCGGGTCGGGCCCTGCTCCCTCCTCTGCTGGGTTACATACTGCAGAAGTGCGAGCTGCAGGCCTGCCAGGGACTCGCTCTTGTCGGTTCTGACGTACGTTTGTGGGTTTGGAGCTGCTCTTCCCAGCAAGGGCAGCCCCGTGCGGCGATGTACCCTGGTCAGCAGCCAGCCCACACCATGCCTTAGTGCACCAGCTGTGGAGGCCTGAGCCAGGCAGGGGGCCAGAGGAAAAGATCATTCCCTTTCTCGGAGGGAATGTCAATAGGAGAACCTTCTAGGACAGACTAGCCAGAGCAGGATGAAGTGGCTTTGTCCCATCCCTGGGAAAATCCATCCCAGCTTTGCTCCTGAGCCTGGTGCCAGTAGGAACAGGGCGTGGGTTATTTACTAGTTGATGTATGCAGGCTCATGCTGGACGGGCACCAGCCACAAAGACTGTAGGCTCAGAGCTAAGGTTAAATGGGCACCCAGCTCCCCCGGCATACAGCCCCGCTTAGTTACATGAGTCCCAGCCCAGCAAAGGGCTCCCCAGGCGACTGACGCACCAAGCTGCCCTCGCACACCCTGCTCACTTCCCATTTTGACCACCGAGTTTCTTTACTGATCAATAATTCAGGCGAACCGCGCGTGGCAGGAACGGGCACTGAACTCGGCAGCCTGGTGAGTTCATTTTCTGCGCAAGCCAAGTGCTGGGGACGCAGATAGAAGACGATGTTGCGCTGTTCTTCTACATTTGTCTTCATCCCCTGCTCTCCCACTACAAGCTTCCTTGTGGCGTGGGACGAGCCTCCGGCAGGAGCAGGAACAGACAGGCCCCTGGTCGGATCCAGCCTGGCCACTGCTGTGTTCTGCTGCATGGTTCTGCACCGGGGAAGACAGACACCAGCTGCAGCACTGGAGAGGATACCGGCCGGGAGGCAGGGATGAGTCCCATCCTGCCGGGATCCATCCTCCACAATGTGGCCCCGGTGGCCCTTCGCGGGGGCTGCGAGAGGGAGCAGCCGCCATTCTGCCCTCCCTGCATCTCTGAGAAGCTGTTAGCCAGCGAGCACGAGGCACGTGCCCACAGAGACGTGCAAGCAGTGCGCCTGTCCCGGCTGTCTGTTCAAGGCTTTTTCCATGAATAATGCAGCCGTGGATGCTATTAGAGCCGACTCCTGAGGCTCCCAGTGGGGGATAAAGAGAGGATAAAAAGATAAAGCCATTTCCACCCGCCTTCCCCGGCCTAGTTAAAACAGGAAGGTTCCCCGGGCCCATTAAGGAGCCCTGGAGCAAGGCGCTACCTTGGAGGGAGGCAGGATGGCCGGGGAGGCTCCACGCTTCACTAATAGCCTTCCCGATTAACTCCAGGGAACGCTCCAGTGAGCAAAAAGAGCACTTAGCTGCTCTGCTGAAGCGCACGCTCTCCTTTGCTCCCCCAGCCAACACGAGCCTCCTCAGCCTCCGCTCGGCAACCCACACGTGCAGCCCGCCCTCCCGCCGCCCCTGTGGGCTGGCACGACGCGGTCCAGCGGGGGAGGCCTTCCCGGGGTGCTGGGCTGCGCCCCTTTCTGCACACACACCAAGCCCCACCAGGGGATGAGGGAACAGGGGGCTGAAGCTGTGCTGGAGACGGGCCGGCCTGCTCTGCTGTGCTGGAGACAGCTCTCTGCACTCCTGCCAAGCCCTACAAGCCCCCACCGGCCTGTGCGCACCGAGGCAAGGAGAGGAGGCACAGCTCTCTACACCCACACGAGGGATTCCAGCTCAGACAGATGGCGGCTGAGCGCAGCTCTCCCCTTCGGGTCTCTGCCGTGGAGGAGGGGCGGGGGCGAAGGCAGGGGCGTGGGATGCCAGGTGGATTCTCTGCCCCCCTCCAACTCCTTCCACAGTGGCTAAAATCCACTGCCTCCTGCCCTACACACATCTCGCCTCCAGACTGGAGCCTGGCTTCGGCGAGCAGCAGGAGTTTAATGAAACAGAACACACCTTCCGCCGGCTTGCCCCCATGTCCAGGCCCCTGCAGGGCGCCCTCTGTTCGTCTAGGTGAACAAGGCCCTGCCTGGCCACTGACTGACACATTCCCAAGGCTTGGCAGACGGGAGACCAGCCTGTGTGCTGTGAAGGGGAACAGCTGAGCGAGCCTGGCTGGGCAGAGGGCTCCTGTCAGGGGGAAGGATCCCAGATCATGCCAGGGACAGAAGCGCTGACACCAAGATGGCCCGTGAGGGGTTCAATAGCCGGGGCAAAGCTGTGGGCCATTATTGCAACCAGATGGTGAGGGGGGAGGGCACTATTATGTGTATTGCACTAACACTGAGAAGCAGCAGCTAAACGTAGAGCATGCACGCACGGGCACGGGCACGGACACACGGGGCTGGCTGGGAGGAAGGGGGACCTGGAGGAAGGGGGGGCAGGAAGCAGAGCTGATGGGGCAGGTGTGCAGCGGCACTGGCTGGGGGAGATCAGGAAGAGGAACCAGCCGGCGGGAAGCAGAGCTGATGGGGTGGGGGTGCAGCGGCACTGGCTGGGGGAGATCAGGAGAGGATGTGGGGGAGAACCAACTGGCTGGCCGGGAAGAGGGGGTTTGAGCAAATTGGCTGGCGTGGAGTGGGACCGATCGGGGCACTTGCAGAATGCGCAGCGCTGCCTGTCCCGCGCAGGCTCCCGGCAACGCACGAGCGAAGAGGAGGCTTCCCCTTCTCCTCACACTCAACCGACTGAGGGCTCCTGGCAGCAATCGCGACCCCGCCTCCCAGCTGGGACTCCCAGCCGCGTCCCCCGCCCACGCCAGGCTTCCGTCCAGTGCGCAGCCGGAAAAATCAGAAAATACCAGACATTGCACGTGTCCGGTATTGTCTGAATTTTTTTTACCAGACAGAGCGCGCAAATACCGGACTGTCCAGTACAATACCAGACACCTGGCAACTCTACTGCTGTCAGGGGGAGGGCAGTGCGGTCCGAGCAATACTGACGTCTGGGGGTAGGGGGAGCGGGGGAAGGTCTGGGCAGTGCTAAGGGCTCTGCCTCCAGCTCTGCCCCTTCCAGAAGTTCGGAGCTGTCTCCCCTCCACTTTGTCCAGGACTGGGCAATTCTGTGGGGCCCCCTGCCTGCAAACAATAGCACATTTGTCCTGGCTGCACCCCCCCCCCTCCTCCTCTGAGCTGCCAGGCCCGTGGGTACCAACCCAGCCACTCAGAGCCAAAACATGATAGTTCTTCTCACAACCGAGTGTCACCTTGTTACTCGCTTCCCTCCAGTGTGAAGGATCGTGGCTTGTGGGAGCTGGATGTCCACTCCCTTCAGCCACTCTCGCCCTCTCCTCAGGGCTCTGCTAGCCTTTACGTTGGCCTAATACCAGGCACTGCCCAAACTCTCAGGCAGCATCCCTTGGTCATGTCCAGCCCCTGCCAGTCGACGTGCTCCATGTTACCAGTACACCGAGCCCAAAGGAACACTGCACGCACTGATTTGTTCAATTCAATGAGGATTCACGCTTTGCTTAATACCCCGACACAAAGAGGTATTCATAATAAAAAATAAGTTTAATAACAAAGAACAAGGAGAGTCAATTAAGCAGCGAGTAAGACCATTAGAGGCAGAATTAGTTGCAAACATAAAACAAAACATAAAATGCAATCCCATAAAATGCAATATGTTATAAAAGGATTGGGATTTTCTTTTCTTCTCCCTTTTCAGCAGCAAAATGGGGGTGGAGAGGAAGGGAGGAAAGCCAAAAAACATGGTTTTTTTCACGTTTCAGTTTTTTTTCTTCAAAATGTCAACTTTTAAAGAAAAATGTTGACAAAACATACTTAACATTTTTTGACTGGCTCGGATTACATGGAAAGTCTTTCATAGGAATTGCCTGGCTGCTCATGGGCCAGCTAATTCAATATCCTGTATGTGCTAGTGCCCAACAGCAAATACTTTAGAGGGAAAAGAAAAAAGAAAGTCTATAGCAGGAAGATATAGGATAAAGTGCTCTCTGGAGACATTTCCTCTTGACTGCCTATGCTAGAGGTTTATGCCCTGAAAGCTAGAGAATTTATATTGCTTCCAAAGCTCATGTTATAGTCATATTTACTATAACTGTATGGGTATCAATATAAATGCTCAGTCCTTTTTTGAACCCTTGAGCATATCCTGTGGTAATGAGTTCCACAGGTTAATTATGCAATTTGGGAAAGTATTTTCTCTGGTATTGGCCAAATATCACTCTTCTCACTAACTTCTCTCATTTGGAATTCTGTTGCCACAACCTTCCCACCTATATTTGGTTTATTTGGTGAATAATTAGAAAGTCCCTTTTCCTCCATATCAAAAGGAGGGCTGTGTCTGCTTGGGCTTGTTCTATTCATCTCTGTGTACACATCCTCAGTGCCTACCTTCTCATTAAATCTGGGTTTCAGGATTTCAGTCCTGGGGAGTGCCCATTAATAGCTCAATCACAGAATAAAATAGTCACTTAAAACCATTTAGCTTTGGCTGAAATTAGCATAACAATGCTTCTGTTGACAGGGGGCAACAGGGAAGCTGTCTGCCCTTGTCTGCCCTTGCAACAGGGACTGGAATTACGATCCCAGTGGGAAAACTGGCGCACACCCAACCCGAGGGGTTTAAATGCAGCATTCATCAGCAGCCTTGTAAAAATTAAATATTATGGGCTCAATGATTTAGAGCGTGCTATAAAACACAGCCATAGGGATATACTCTCTGTGTTATTTAAACTGTAAGGATTTTATTGCTCACCAGAAAGAGCTTGAGTCTTAATAAACCCATTTGGGCAGTGAAGGAGAATGAGTCTCTGGTCTATAGAAACCATCCAGCACAATAGGAGGCTGCATTTCTTTCTTTCTTTTTTTTTTAAAGGGAGCTTCCTTCCTGCTACTGCTTCACTCTGCTCTTCCGCATAATTCTTCTATGGTAACCAGCAATTGTTGTGTACCATAAATAATTTATTAAAGGGAGAAAAATGAATGGGATGCTGCTATCTTAAAAATTAATTTTCTCCAGGCCCGGTAGCCTTCTACAAGATCCCAGAAGCATCTGAGATGGTTACAATGGGGACAATTTTTAACAACCCACCTTGCTCTATTTAGATTGTGAACTTTTTTGCATTTCACTGGGGCTACGTCTAGACTGCAGGCTTCTTGCGCAAGAAGCTTTTATCGGAAAAGATCTTCCACAAAAACTTCTAGCACAAGAGCGTGTCCACACTGCAAAAGTGCGTTGAAAAAGCGATGTGCTTTTGCGAAAGAGAGCATCCAGACTGCATGTATGCTCTCTCAAAAGTAAGCATTGATTAGACGCAAAAAACCCCTCTTTCCCATCCACGCACACCTTTTGGTGAAAGAGCTCTTCTGCAAAAAGGCGTTCTTCCTCGTAGAATGAGAAATATCTATGCTGAAAAACCCCCTCTGTTCTTTTGTGCAAAAACATAGCCATAGACATAGCCTTAGGCTGTGTCTACATTGGCAAGATTTAGCGCAAAAGCAGGCACTTTTGCACAAAATCTTGTCGCCTGTCTACACTGGCCACGAGTATTTGCGCAAGGACAATGACGTTCTAATGTAAGAAATCAGTGATTCTTGAGCAAATACTCTGATGCTCCCACTCAGGGATAAGTCCTTTTGCACAAGTGTTCTTGTGCAAGAGGCCAGTGTAGACAGGTAACATCAATTTCTTGCGCAAGAAAGCCCGACAGCTAAAATGGTCACCAGAGCTTTCTTGAGCAAGAGAGCGTCTACACTGGCATGGATGCTCTTGCGCAAAAGCAAATCTTTTGCGCAAAGGCACATGCAAGTATAGACGCTCTCTTACTCAAATATGCTAATGCAAAAACTCTGGCGTTTAGAGTATTTGTGCTAAATCTTGCCAGTCTAGACGTAGCATTAGTGTCAGGCCTTTTTAACAGGACAAAGAATTTGCTACTATAGATGTAGTGGAAGAGCTACGTCAACAATCTTCCCCTTAGCCGGGAGAGAACTCACCCTGGCAAAAGAGAGTAGCTTAAACCAGTTCCCGGAGTGAAACCAGGACTCTGTGGCCTCTTACGTGCTATAGCAGCCCAACGGCAGCACTTCAATGCAGACCACTATTGCAGTGACGGGAAGTGACCTCCCCTCGCTACGGAAGTCATCTACCTCCCCATGCGGCAGTAATGAAGGGTACCTCTGTGCGGCTCACCCAGCAGCGTGGGGACATGGGCAGGGCAGTCATGCTTCAGCGCTGGGGGAGAGCTCTCCTGGGGATGACAAACATGACCCCCAAAGAGGGGCAGTAGCTGTAACGCTGTCTACATTGGCCCTTTTCAGCATTAAAGTTATCACTGAGGGAGGGTGTTTTTTCACACCCCTGAATGACTAAACTTTTAGTGCTAAAAGTGAAGGAATAGACTAGGAATTACCAGTGGGGCTGGAACACTCCCTACCTGCCACGGACAGGGGGCTGTTCCAGTCGGGAGGGGGAGACACAGGGAGGGCACAGCAAGAGGCCTGCAGCAGGGGGGGCCGAGGGGGCAGCAGCTGCTCTAGCTAGGCTGGATCAGTCATGATTGTGGTGGTAGGTTTCCAGCCCCCAGGTTAGCCAAAGAAATGGCATTTTACGTCTCTAGGGTAGACATAGCCTCAATCAGCAAGAGAATTCTCCCATCAACCTGCCACTGCCGACAATGGAGATTAGGACAACTTAACTATCTCTCTTTTGGGGAGAGTGGATTGTTCTAGACAGTCATGATTTTGCCAGAAGCGCTGTGTTGGTCACGGGTACCATTATTTTCACACTCAGACACAACTATGCTAGCAAAACATTCTAGCGTAAACTAAGCCTTTGCCACGGAAAGGCAACCTCAGTTTCTGCATCTCTGTGGTGCGTGGGTTGTGGTGTAGAGTTCACCACTGAATTCTTTTTGTTTAGATAAAAAAATATATCATGGACCTAGATAGGCCTTGTCTACACTTGAACGTTTCCCTGGGAGGAGTATGTATTTGCCCCTTCCCTGGCCAATGTAATTATACCAGAAAAAGCCCTAACGTACACAGAGTTATGCTGGAAAAAAAGTTCTTTTGGCAGTACAGTACTCCGTTCAGAGACCCAGAAACCTTTATCCAGATACACACACTCTTACTGCTTCGATAAGCTGTGTTTACACAAGAAGGGTTTTCTGGATAGCAAACTCTTTTAGTGTAAGCGAGGCCTTGAGTTTGGCAAGATTTGTTATATAACCAATCTAATGAGCTGCCCCAATTGGTGCTGCAACTGTACAACAGTTGTCGCACACCAAATGCTCTTCTAGCCTTAACAAAACACCTGTCCTTTGCCTTCCCTAGGGGACAATGGGCTGTAAGCTAGCGTTTCAGCTTTGCTTTAGAAACATTTTCCAGTTAAAATAGAGAGTTTTAGGGTAATGCTGGATAAAAGAAAACAAAACAGCAAGGGACATGTTGGATAGATCTTTATATACATTGGAGAGAGTTGGTGCATCTGAGAGTGCATCCATCCAGAAGTCCATTTGTGCAAGAACTCCTAAACACAAAGAGCTAGGACCACCAAATTTGGTAGGCAGCTTCCTTTTCTAACTTAAAGCAAGGTCAGGATGTGGTTTTACCAGGACAATGGGATGTGCCTGGAATTTGATTGCATTCCATAACACGGAAGGGGAAAGGTGTGATAGAAGGGACAGTTATGCTCTGCAATGACCACAGGAGGCAGCGAGCGTGGGGGACAGTTATACTGTAGAGTAACCATGGGGAGGGAGGACACACCAAGAAAAGAGTGGCCCACTGGGAGCAGGGTTCTCCATATTGTTAGCCATTGGCCCAGATAAGCAGCCCCCCACCTCCTGACCAGCCCTCAGCCACAGCGTCAACCAGGGAGGAACCGGCTCTGCCACCCACTGCCAGGAGCCACCAGCCAAGGGAGCGCCATCCCTGCCGCAACAGGTGGTAAGCCTCCCCTGATCTGCCAGTCCCTTTCCCTGACTCCTGTATCACCACCTACTGCCTTGACCCACCCCTGTCCCCCGCCCACCTCCTGTCCTGACTCCTGCACCCCTCACCCTGAAGGACCTAAGAAATGCTAGTATTTGTATATCCTTACCCAGAATGCCTGTGAAGCTTGCAATTCATGGGTTAGGCCCCAGGTTGAGTTTGGCTTTAGCAAGACAGAATCACGTAATAATTTTCTTTCAGCCACAAGCCTATTGGCACATGTGGGTTAAAAATCAAGTCACAATCAAGTGGGTTAAAAATCAAGTAACAACCGCAGTAACAGCTGACTTGGTTTTCAGTAAGCCAGGAGTTACAGTCATAGATATTAGTTGACCAAACTCATGTAAATCCTAAGAGGATATTGTCTGCAGCCACATAAAAGATAAATGTGAGCTAATTAATTTTAGTTTGGAGAACAATGTTTGTGCAGATGTTGGTAGAGCACATAAAGTGTAACCCAACTGTAGCCAATGGTATTACACCCAGGATGACTTGAGGGGCTCTGTAAATCAAGTGAAATTTTGAAATGTGCCCCCTCCCTGCTTGCTGAATCCTACTTTGTGTCCTTGGATGTTAGGAACAGGAATACTTCTGATCAGAGAAGAGTATTACTTTAACATCTAGAACATTTTAAAGTGAACTCTTACTGAAACCAATGAAACATTAAATCATTTGCTTCAGGACACATCTAGCCTGCAAATAAGAACATGCAGCTGCCACTGAAGTCAAGAGCAGAAGTGTCTCTCAAGGCAGAATGTGGGCTTTTGTGATTCAAGTCCATTAGTTATAGTCTTTTTAAAAGTTATCCAATGAGAGCACTAGATCAGAGAGTAAGCCAGTGCATCAAGGCATTTTGTGTTTTATAAGAGCTCTAGCTCATCATCTAATAAACCATCTTGTTAGTCCTGTATTTTGCTATAAGAGCTCTGAGTGAGTACACAAACATCCGCACCAAAGTTCCAGGGTCTTTTGGCTTTCAGGATGTGTTCAGATGTCAGGTGCTACCTCATCCCAAACAGGAACTAATTTTTTCCACATTTTAAACAGAGGATGCTTGTTTTTCTTAAATTAGAGAAGTAAATTAAAACACCCATTTTAAAATCCGGATTTCTCACAGTATGCATCATGCAAAGCTCTTTTCAAATAGTGCCACCCAGTGGGAAAAAGTGAGAAACATGAAGAGATTCAACGAAGTAACTCGCTTTTCCATCATATTAAGAGCATGCTGTAAATCTTTCAACCTAACGCACATCATGAGTGAAACAGTCAGCCTTTATCTTCCCAGGGGCGGGATCCTTAATAGAAAAATTGCTAAGACATGCATCTTACACCACTTTAAGATGACCTCCAGCAATAAGTTACCTTTGAGAACTAGGCAAGGCTCCATGGGTTTTGTGTGTATCCATAAGCTGCACTGTGCTTTATTTCCACCTTTCCTCCGCCTGCGTTTCAGTGCTACCTCCATTGGCTACTACAACACAGGGAGGTTGAACTAGCATTTCACACATTGTGTGGCTTCGGCAGAGTGTGCATTACATCGATAGGGGTTCCCTGCATACCCGTCACACCACGCACCAGTGCGCCCAGGTCTGGAATTCTGTATGCATTACATTTTCCACTCCAGATCCACCCTCCCAAGCCCATTCCTGATCCTCTACACATCCCTGGCTCCCCTTCTCTCCCATCTCTCTGGTCCCTCCTGCTTTACCCTCAGCCACGCTCCTTCTAAACTGTCCAGGGTGGGCAGAGGACGCTAGTAAGTTTAGGAAAAAAGATTTCCCTATTTAATGAAAGGTTCAGAGCACGGTAGCGGTATTACTACAGCCCCATCTAGTGGCTCAGTGGATTAGACAGTTAAGGTTAGATTTTTATTTGTATACAACAGACATCTGTAACCATGATCAGCTGTTACATTAAAATTGCTTTATTGCTAAAATCATTATTAAAAATAATTTTACATTTAGTAAAGATATTGACTAATCTCCCGGGACCATGCCTCTGGTCCTGAGAGACAGAAATGCATCCTGGAGTCAGTGGAGGGACACAGCTAAGCAACTCAATTTTTTGCCTAGTAACTGAGGAGCGTAGAGACATGTGCCACATCACCTTCATCCAGATCCTTTCATTCAGTCCCCTCAGGGCTGCATAGGGTCTCTGCATAATTCAGCTGCTCCACCAGCACCTCACCTTTTTGAAAACATGCTGAAGGAAGCGTCTCGTTTCCAGTAAAACTGCAAACCGATGCCTGAACAATCTTTGAGCTACAGTTCAGTTTGGGATTTCCTGTCTTGTGCCTTTGGACAAAAAGGGCTGCAGGATTGCTTGAATTTGCTCCACTGTCACAACAGCGGAGACTTAGACCTTGTTCTCTTCTCACCTACTTGGGGCCTACAATGGGAATAAGTCATCAACGTGGATCTGAACTGGGGAAACCAGGCCCAAGATCAGTAACAGAAAGCTGTTATTTTTTTGATAGTACACAAAGAATGAGTTTGACAAACGCATATAGGACCTCTCCACACTGCACATGCTGAATATTGTGAAACTGGGAGCAAGTAAATAAAACACATTCGGCTCGCTGTACTCATCAGTCCAAGCTTGCCAACCTCTTCAATACTAATAGTTACTTTTTTTAGGGAGAACTTGCAGTAACAGCTGGTGGTAGCTTCCATGCAATTATATTTACTCCAAATCATGTCCCCAGTCCACAGCTTCACTTGTGATGTTGCACGTAACTTCTTTCTTGGGCTGCTGCCGTGAAAATCAACAATAACCAAACAAAGATTCCCTCAGTGAAATACAAGATCATGTCACACTGAAGATCACAGACCTTGACTGAGTATTAAACTAATTTTTTACATACAAAAATAATTATACAGAGGGATACTTTCAGCAGAATACAATCTTTAAATATCCAAAGGCATATACACAGCATTTAAAAATTGCCTGCTGTACTTTACTGTGTTGTTTGATTTAAATACATCAATGAAGACAGTTCCTTGGTATACCCATCATGTGCTTGGGACTTATTGCAACAGAAGACTAACTACTGCAGTGGCAGGAAGAAATTCACAAAATATTTCTTTACGAAAACCAGAACATGAAAACTAACAAAACACACAAACAAAATTAAAATGTACTAAAATTTAATCATTCATAAAAGCTGTAATTTAATCTGTGACAGTAAAACACAAAAGCAATATTAGAGTTGGTTTAGTATATTATATATTTTTGCTTTGAAAGCCATAGAAATCAGTTATCCCAGGTTTTTTTTCCTATAAAAGACCCATTTTTCCAAAGCATTATGCACAAATATTTTTAATTAGAATATAATGGCAGAAAATAATATTCCGTAACTTTTAAATATAAAATAAAGTCAATGACTCAAAAAGTTATTTGTTGCAGTGAGTTCAAAGGGAAATTTCTGATAACACATGGGAAATTTTGTATAGTACATATCTATGTAGTTATAGATATAAAGTATAATGGTTCAACATTTTTAGTGCCTGATGGGGAAGAATTATGATAAAAAAGGTCAATATGAAATAATTTTAATTATAGTAGCAATATCTAACATTTGAAATGCACCCATGCTCTTTTGTATAATTATACACTAGAGTCAATTATATTTATTTTCACATCTGTTAACCGCTATTGCAAAGGAGAAATACTAATGTTTTAATTTCCAAGAGATATACACAGAGCAATTTCTTTTTTCCAGGGATCTTGTGCAAACCATTATAAGATCTAAATTCTTCACATAATATATAAAAACAGGAGAAGCCTCTTCAGATATGTTGTTGTCATTTTTTGAAATCTGGAATGCTGGCACTTTCCAATCAGGCAACAGTTCTTCATTCCTGCAATCTAGGATGTGATAAGGAAAAAAAAAATTAGAAGCTTTCTTAAATCCTCACAGATATGAAACATCTTAAACAAGATGGAGCCGGCCTGCAAACACTTCCAAAGTTCATTGAAATGGCACCCCCTGCAAAAATGATTGCCTATCCCCGAAACAGAGGAAGAAAAACACATTGATACTTTAGAAACCACTTGTCAACTCTTTGGGACATTCCTGACTTGAACAGTTGGGTGCTACTGTCATAGCAACATGGCCTACATTTCATCTGAGACGGCAGCACAGCAACTCCTCTGCTTGATACCCGGTCACTCATTTTGGAAGTCAGGAATGCAAAAAACAGGAGTCGCTGTGGTTTAATTTCATTAACAAAATGACTATTTAACTAGAAACATCCCTTATGATTTTCTTCTAACGGATAATGAGTTAGCAACTTCATTAAAGCCTCTCTTGAAAGCCGGGATTGTAACAAATAGATTAAACAAATTAAGACGAGGCTAGCAATGGCAAGCACAGCAGACAATCTGATATTGTGAATATTCGAGTCAGACAAACATTTCTACTAATACAAAATTACCAGCGAGTCCTTTACCAACAAAGCTGCATATTCACATTTTTACCCGTAATTTACAGTCAGAGCAGCACGTAGCCTGAGTGTGTCCTCACTTTGCTACTCAAGGGGTGAGGAAAACAACGCAACGTATCACAGCATTCCATTTGGTCCAATGAAAGTGGTACCAGCTGCAAAGCTGTTGCAGTGAAGGGCCAGCAGCAAATGGCTTAACGTATAATAGGGACAGACCAGCAGATGGCACCTCTGCTCAACATCACGATGTAGTAGACGGAGTTAAGAATGGAGTTGGCTTGGCTGACGACACACTGACTAAATTCAAATCCATTGCCTGAGGTGTAGGAATCATAGAATCATAGGACTGGAAGGGACCACGAGAGGTCATTGAGTCCAGCCCCTCGCCCTCAAGGCAGGACCAAGCTCCGTCTACACCATCCCTGACAGATGTCTATCTAACCTGTTCTTAAATATCTCCAGAGAGGGAGATTCCACCACCTCCCTTGGCAATTTATTCCAATATTTGACCACCCTGACAGTTAGGAATTTTTTCCTGATGTCCAATCTAAACCTCCCCTGCTGCACTTTAAGCCCATTACTCCTTGTCCTGTCCTCAGAAACCAAGAGGAACAAATTTTCTCCTTCCTCCTTGTGACACCCTTTTAGATATTTGAAAACCGCTATCATGTCCCCCCTTAATCTTCTTTTTTCCAAACTAAACAAGCCCAGTTCATGAAGCCTGGCTTCATAGGTCATGTTCTCTAGACCTTTAATTATCCTTGTTGCTCTTCTCTGTACCCTTTCCAATTTCTCCACATCTTTCTTGAAATGTGGCGCCCAGAACTGGACACAATACTCCAGCTGAGGCCTAACTAGTGCAGAGTAGAGCGGCAGAATGACTTCACGAGTTTTGCTTACAACACACCTGTTGATACAACCTAGAATCATATTTGCTTTTTTTGCAACAGCGTCACACTGTTGACTCATATTCAACTTGTGGTCCACTATGACCCCTAGATCTCTTTCCGCCATGCTCCTTCCTAGACAGTCGCTTCCCATCTTGTATGTATGGAACTGATTGTTCCTTCCTAAGTGGAGCACTTTGCATTTCTCTTTATTAAAGTTCATCCTGTTTACCTCTGACCATTTCTCTAACTTGCTAAGGTCATTTTGAATTATGTGCCTATCCTCCAAAGAAGTTGCAACCCCACCCAGTTTGGTATCATCTGCAAACTTAATAAGCGTACTCTCTATCCCAATATCTACATCATTGATGAAGATATTAAACAGTACGGGTCCCAAAACAGACCCTTGAGGAACTCCACTTGTTATCCCTTTCCAGCAGGATTTAGCACCGTTAACAACAACTCTCTGACTACGGTTATCCAGCCAATTATGCGCCCACCTTATCGTGGCCCTATCTAAGGAAACGGGAGATGTATCTGGAATGGATTTTTATAAACCGTATTTCTTTCCTGTCTTTAATTGTAAATATTCGGGTTTGGCATGCAAATCATGAGGAAAGGCTAGAGGTAAACTACATAAAGCCCCAGCCTACTAGAAACCACCACAGGCCTGCGTGTGGGGACGGCGAAGGGTGCAAAAGCACCCCTGCATGCTCCAGCCAGTCAGGGGAAGGCAGGAGTGGCGCACTGCCCCAGCCTCCCTCCTCCATGCTCTGACCAGCCGGGGGAAGGCTGGGGCTGATTTCCCCGCTTACTTGGGGGATCATCGGGGATGCAGTCACACCCTTGTGGTCCACATTTACAAAAAAGCACTCGCCCCAGAAATTCCTGCATATGGGCCTGCACCAAGGTAGTCAGCTGACTGCTCCAACCCTGACCAATCTGCAAGCTTTTTAAAGACAGGACATGTTAACATTTTATGAACTAAGATACATGACAGTCATAGAGATTAGAGAGACCTAGGACACAACCGCTAGGCAGAGGACCAGTGATTCATGCAATCTTCAGAAACGAAGCAATTCATTTTAGAAATATTTGGGGGGTTAGTTTTTCCCCAAAGATACACCGTTGCTGCAGAATAAACAGAGTGTTTCTCCAGATATATTCTACTGGTACAACCTTAGCAGAACTGCGAAACATGCACCTATTGATAGATTTGGGGGGGAGAAGGAAGAGACATTCATTGTTCGGGAAGTGTAAGACAACTTAAAGAAACTGAAAGACCAGTGTAGTAGCTGCTTATGTCCAAGCAATGCTGCCTCTTATTCTTTTGAATCTAGCTTGAATCAACTGCATCATCTGAAGATGTCTCTCCTGTCTAATTAAGTAGTTTTTGGAATGGATGGGAGACTTATAAAGTAACATATGCATAGCCAGCACAATACCCATAAGGGTACCGGGCATGGAAGATGTGTAACAACTCTGTAGGAGCACAGGCATGATTCTGACCAAAACATGAAGCTTAAGAAAAGGATGGTCTCTTTTCAGGAGTAGTTTGTAACAGTGACTGGAGCACAGAGCATCTTGCCAAGATACACAGGAAGATTATGTCCAACCTCTTTTTTTGCGGGGGGGGGGGGGGGGGCAGCTTTTCATTTTTTTGCCATTGAAACTCCTGCCCCTCCCACATTTGTGATTGTCCTTAGCTAAGACCATGAGTCACAGGAAGGCCACAAGATTTCAGTAGGAGGTAAAAGGGCAAAGAGAGAGCTCTGTGTCTCAGGCAGTCAGTTCCTTGCCTCTTACCTGGCTCAGAGCTGCTACATGATCTGGGTCTAAAGCAGCAGACATGACTTCTTTTTAGGCTTCTTCTTTTCCACTGGTGTTTTTCTATTTATCTGTCTGACCAGGTCATAAAAGATCTGAAAGAGAAAGGTGTATTTAGCAAACCATGAGCCACGGAAATATCATTTGGGGCTAACTTGTCTGGCTGGCAAATGGGTACTTTTCCTAAGTGGCTGCAAATGTAAGATATGGAATTACTTGTTTCATTAAAAGAAAACATTAAAGAGTAGTAATTTATAGCAGGTGGTAAACAGCGAAAAGGACCTGAAGATCAACTTAGCGCAGGGGTATCCCAACTATCGTACAAGAGCTGAGTGGGAAGCAGAAAGAGGCCCAACAATGCTTGGTTGTGATAAAGAGGAGCTACTCTCCTTGGGCTGATTAATATGGCGTCAGGGCAACATTACACCAACAGCCCAACAGAAAGTCATTTTACCATATTGGAGCTTCAGGTCCTCAAGTTCCTGGCTCTTCTCTTAAAACCTTCCTTCGATATGCTCTGTGGCAGACGGGCGTTTTTCAAGTTCTACTTTTGCAGGACGTGTTGGGGCTCTCTGGTGGCTTATCTCATCCCCCTTGTCTTTCCCAAAATTGTGGGGAAGCCCAGACTTAGCTAATAAAATTATTATCATGGAAGAGCAACAGACATCTGTCCTGCACAGTCTCCTTACTCCCCCAGAAGAGCATTTCTTGGGAACGCCTTTGCTACTGTTTTCCCCATCTTCAATGATACTTAGCAGCTTACTCATGGCAGAGCTAGCTTTGCAGGGACATGTGGCGCTGCCTCACAGCATCAAAAAGGATTCTTTACCCCCTCAGAAGCCCCTACCCGACACATTGTTTACTTTCTCCCTTCCTGATGTGACTTATGGCTCACAAACGCCTGCTGATTCCAAACAGCTTTAAAGAGAAGAAAAAAAATAGCTGTATATATGAACAGTAACATCTGGAAATGTGACATTTTCCTGATACTATCTCCTGCAAAGCACTGAAACATAGCCCACTGGTTTGAAATTAAACGATAAAGCCAGCATCCCGTGAGAGCTTTGCAAATAAAACGTTAGCAGCATTTAAGTTTCGCACTCTCCTTCCCCCTCGGATTCTCTCCCACCGTTTTATATTGTCAGCCCGAGGCAAAACCAGCAGCTTTTATTCCATAAGGTCAAACTAGATTGTCCCTAACAGCTGAACACGCTTTGGACATAAAAGAACAATTCGGGTGAGAGGTGAGGAAGGCCGTTTCTGTAGGGAAAGGAACTGGCCTTGCCCCTGCTGGGGATGAGTTGCTTACAGTATTTTGTCTTTACAAGCCAGGGGACAAGATTTTTTTGTCCTCATGGCTTAGCCAGGCTCACCAGAGCCCTGGCCTCTGTCCCTGCTGCAGGCCCCTGCCCAGCCCATCCCTCCTGCCCTGCAATATGACCGCTGGCCCTTGCCCCCTCCCTGCCCCAGGTTGGCGACCCCACCCTCCCTTGGCCCCAGAGCTCTGCAGACCCAGCGGGCAGCACAGCCGCAGTCTCTCCCAGCCCTGGAGTGTGGCTGCAGCCTGCCCAAGGCTGGGGCTGTACTACTCGCACCCCTGACCATTAAGGCCCCCCCTGCAACTGAGTAGCCAGCCCCAGGGCTGGACAGCCAGAGTAGCTGCCTCTGGTTTCACAACAGCAGGCTGGGGGAGTGGCTCTGTGGAGCATGGGTGGGGTCAGGTGAAGCAATTTAGGAAAGCAGTGCCTTTCCCTTCCTATGATACCATGTAAAAAAGCCTGAATTTTTCAAAGTGCTGAGCATGCTTACTCTGGGGGGAAAAAGCGCCTCTCAATCTAAGTAGGCAGGCAAAAATGGAGGTGCACAACTATCACCAGTCACTTTGGAAAATCTATGGTCACTCTGTTAGGTGTTTTTAGTGGACATGCGAGATTCCTGCTACAGGTCTACATAGAAGACTGTGGCACAGTTGTATAAGCCACCAGAAAGATAACGTCTGAAGAGCTACTAGAGTATGCAAAGAAACTCCTTAGACGCTTCCTGTGTATGTGAAGTGTTTAAGACTGCCTTTTCAGCTAATGGCCAAAAAATTTAATTCCCCTCCCCTCCATATTTTAATATATTTAAAGAGCATAAAACCCCATATTAGCCAGAAAAAATAAGATTAAGACCAACACTTCTGCCATTCAACCACTGCAGCCAAAACAAACATGCTGCATAATAGTTTGCCTCAGAAAAGGAGTCTTCCTTCTCTTTGCTTTTCCCAGCTTTTATTTGTCACAACCAGATGATGAAATGCTCTTTTTTGGTATGGTCTCCAATTTAAAAAATGAGAGAGGCTTGTGGCGGGGTATCGCATCAGGCTGAAATGCCCTGGCAATAGGTGCCCTGGAAACCAGCACATCTGGCACAAAGACAAATTTCACATAACTGATTAAGCTGCCACTTGGGTGTCAAAGGCATCTTAGACACCACAACATGGTCCCTGTATACGTGCACATGTAAGGAAGCAAACTGGGGATTCAGATACTTGCCTGGACTATCTAAAGCCAGTGTCCAACCAGCCAACTATAGTGGCTACTGCTAAAGTGAACTAGCTACACTTCAACCAGCTAAATAGCCACACATACGTGGTTAGTGTGTTGGACACCATGAATCTAAAGATTCAGCCTCCTAATTTATTGCCCCGTTTAACAGAGCTCCATGCAGAGATTAATGTCCATGGTAATCATCTTTTCTATGGCGTGCTAGTGGAGTGAATACATGTTTGAGAGGGACTGGAAATATCATGGTTCACTCGTTAGGGATGCTTTTATCTGTCCTGTGACTGCACTGGACATAGTCACTCATGAGTTTAACAGATTCATTGCATGCAAGTGACTCTTTCCCCTTCCTGCACAGTTCACTGGCGTGTCCCTCTGGCCACAGAGCCCCTCAATCACTACTAAGCAATGACATAGCTAGTATTACCTCATTAACGTTGATTTTAGACTTCGCAGACGATTCTAGAAAGGCACAGTTACACCACTGTCTTGCTAAGTTCTGACCCTGTTCTTTGCCGACTACGCGTTCATCTTCCAGGTCACATTTATTGCCAACCAGAATCATTGGAACCTGTGTGGAGAGCACAATGAGAAGCATGTGAGCAAACACTGTTCCAACAAATGCATACATATCATCAGACTGGCCTATCAAAGCCATCAGTAGCAAGTGTTATTTCTCCCAAAATCACTGTCTCTGTTTGGCAGGGCTATTTTTCAGAAGCACGATATATGAATATAAACAAACAGGAGGGATGGTAGCCAACATTTATTTTTGTAAATGTGTAACCACTGGATTTTTCAAGCCCACTCCCCGCAAGCACCTTTAGGATTAACCGATGAGCCCAGGTTTATCAGTTAATCGTGTAAATGACTACATGCTAACATCCCTAACAAACAGCAGGATCAACTTAAAAACAACAAATGGTCTGGTATCATTTTATAGACTAACAAAACATATAGATGGTGTCCTGAGCTTTCGCGGGCACAGCCCACTTCTTCAGATGACTGGTGTATATCCAGTATATCCAGATATAATCCACAGAGCCACAGCTACACTGAACTATCAGACTAGATTACATTTCAGGTAAGCCTGCTCGACAGGGGCGAAGGGAAAATTGTGACATGCGGCCACTCGGACCAAGTTTCACTGACAATTCACCACAGGGTCTAAAAAAATGGAAATACTGCAGTTTAAGAAGGCTACATTCTACAAAGTCTATTGTGAGGTGGTCTGAGATGCTTCCAAGCGACAAGTGGTTGAAGTGCCTGCCGTCTTAACTTGTTTCAGACAACAGGACATACTGCGTATTTCCTGAGATATCTGCTGAATGCAGTCAGCCTGAGTGACCCCGGAAGTCTGTCGTCAAACCATAGAGAATAAATGGACAGTCTTGATTTTCAAGGAAAGGGACTAGTTGCATGCACCTAGGAAGAAGAAAACTAAAGGATTTCCATGGCCCTCCACATGCACTCTCCCTTTCCTCGTTTGGACCCTGCTTCATTAACAGTTCTCTGCACACACAAAGTGGAAAGACTTGTGCAATAATAAACCTTCTGGGCAATGTTGGGATTCCTGTTTACTGATACTAGTGTAATTAAGCAAAAACGGCAACTAATTGTTTTGCAACACACTCAGAAGAGTTGATGAGGTGGACTAGGTGAGACGCCTTTTCTTCATGGAATCACTAATCTTGTTTTAACATGAAAAGACTTGTTAGTCTTCAGCTGCGGCCTAGGCCCACAGTAGTTCACCTCTGCTCAGGAGGTTCCGAGACTGGAAACAGCTGTACAGCTGGTACAAAATGAGGGCAAACCATCTGTTTAACAACTGGATATATACCACCTGCTCTCTGAGCTGCTGTCTGTCTGAGGAACCACCCGCCCCATCCCTCAGGCGGGAAGAGGTGCCTAAGGGAGCCCGCAGCCCCTGCTACATTTCCTGGGAGTGTTCCAGAAACTGGAGAGCCTCAGGAAAGTGACCTTGGCTATAACAAGAACTTGTTTATTTGCATTAGGCAGGAACAGAAAGGAATCGTCTCTTCACACATTCAAAGAGCTGAGTTTTCAAGAAACAGAAAAGCAAATGATGGGTGGAAACGAAGGGCTCTTTTGCACACCGGGAGATGACTGATTAAATTCTTTTCTACAGTAAGCAGTTCAGCGCAGCAACTGTGTTTATCTCATGTACAGTACAAACCAAGCATGTTGTCAACAGTCAATAAATCAAACACTGCCCTGCCTAAGAATATAGTCCCCAAAGCTTCCGTGGCAAACAAGATGCTACAATTCCACAGCTTGTGACAATCTGATCACTATTAAAAACACCCAGAATTAATTCTGCCAACAAATGCGGACTTTTTTCTAGCAAGCTTTGGCAATTGGACACCTTTGAGGTGGTACAGATGCATGAATTTTAAAAGACTTTTTCTTGTTTCTCTGCAGTCTTGTAGTCTGGCAGCTATCACTGCACACTACCAGGGAGGAAAGCCAACAGAGTTGGTATGATTTCATATTTAAGATGTTATAAGAATGCTAAAGGAAAGAACTCACAACTCTACAATGTCTATAGATATCTAATCCGTTTTAGGTCTGCTGTAAATTACCTCTTTAAACCAACTACTATTATAGAATCATAGAACTAGAAGGGACCTCGAGAGATCAAGTCCAGTCCCCTGCCCTCATGGCAGGACCAATATAGTCCTGTACTATACGGTACAGAAAAAGTCATGGGTTGCAGACTATGCTTTAAATCCTGCTGTTAAAATTTGCATTTTCTGAAAATCCCAGTTCCTGTAATACTGAAAAAGAATTAAAACAAGAACTCTCCAGCTCCTTGTGCACGTTTAAGCACGCAGGTAACTGTAAGATCTGCACTCCATTCCACTGCAGCATTTTACTTAAACAATGAATGCACCACGGTTTCCTCACAGCACTGTTAGAGACAAAATTACAGAGCTGCTGACAATGGGAGTGCTTGCCGTTCCACTGCACACAAAACTGAGCCGCAAAACCTACACTTTCCAGATGGAAAACAAGTTACTATACATTTCCTTTAGTAACTTAATTAAATACTGTGAAATTGACATTTACTAGTAATATTTAATACTTAATTTTGCACAGAACTGTTAAGCAGAGTCTTGGTCAACTACATTCAAGACTCATTTAATCTGCAAAACAATATGGTTTCAAAAGAGATCTCAAAACATTTTATTTTTGGGAACTAGAGTTTGCTTACTACAGCAAAACCTGAAATCATGAAACAGAAGCTGCAGTTTGTTTCAGATCAAATCTTTCTACCTACGCCAAACAAATATTCACAGATAAACATGCTTCCTTATAATCTCTCTCATTTTGTATGAGACCAAAAGAAATGATGCTTTATCCTAGACATGGACACAGTACAAATGTGAACATCTGAACACATTTAAAAATTAATTAAAGAAGGTTAAAGAGTGGTACAGCAGAAAAAATGCAATATGTAAATGAGGTATACATTTGTCTAGATATGGGGAGATACAAAACACATGGTTGTTTTAAATGGCAAGAGTTATCCATGCCGAAGAGATTTCAATCTTATCACAATAAACTGAATTTAATGAAGTTTGGTTTTGACTATTTTGAAATTGAAACACAAGGCAACAATTTCTGCTTTTCTTGCACATAAAACATTTAACAGTTAAAATGCTGCAATTGTAACAGACTCATTCTGCTAGCACTAAACACAAGGTGACCTGTATTCTCTCCCTCATGAATACTAGGCTTACAGGAAAAAATGTATTTGGAAATTTGAATCCAACAACTAACACCCAACTAGTTAAAACAAATAAGTAAGATTTAATTCTCAACAAGAATTACAGAAACTGTCTCCATGGTTTGATTACGTTAACCAACCTATGGTACAAATATCAGTGCAAAGCAGTGTCACTGGTCCAACAGCTCAGCACACCAATCTGAATGCTAATAAACGAATCATATTACCAGTGAGCATAAACCCCACGTAATGAAGATTAGTATTGCTTAAATAAAAAGTTTACCTAGTTAAACCAGAGAGGGCATCACACTCATTAAAAAGCAAGGTAGCAAGGTTCAGGAACAATGAATATTTAAAAAGGAGTACAAACGTTAAGAAACCACCCTCAGTTTCAAAACACATTTAACACCACTATATGGTCATTCTTCAGAGCATTGTTAAAGAGCTTTTTACTGTAATGGCTATATGAATACAATGCCTATGGCTTACTTACTAGGTGGCCTAAACGTGTGCTCTATTTATTGATCCTCAGCACTACTCAACTGGATGAGTTTAAGAAGATAAGGTAACAACATGTGAATGAAAAGTTGCCTCTAGCATCTCAGCTCATCTATAAGGACCATATAAATGAGTGAAGCAATCCAACTTCAAAGAAAGCCAAAAATCACAAAAAGTCTGGTGGCACCCTAAAGACTAACAAATTGTATTATGGCATAAGCCTTCCTGAGTTGCAACTCACTTGTCAGATGCACGAAGTGAAAGGGGGGGGGACCCAAATAGGAGGGATACAGAGAGGGGAGTGCCACATCAGAGCTAATTCAATCAGGGTGGACTGAAGAAGGTGGTGAGAATACCTAAAGTGGAAAACTTATTGTAATGAGTGAGCCATTCCCAGCCCCTTTTCAAACCCATTCTGATGGTGTCAAATTTGTATATGAATTCCAGCTCAGCAGTTTCATTCTGCGGTCTGTTTTGGAAGTTTTTTTGATTGAAGATGGCAACTTTCAAGTCTGTAACTGTGTGTCCAGGGAGGTTAAAATGTTCTCCCACTGGTTTTGGCATGTTACCATTCTTTGTCTGATTTGTGTCCATTTATTCTCTTACGCAGACACAGTCCGGTTTGTCTGATGTACATGGCAGAGGGGCATTGCTGGCACATATCACATTAGCAGATGCGCAGGAGAACACACCTTTTCTGGTCTAGCTGATGTGGTCAGGTCCTGTGACCGCGTCACTCGGGTAGATGTGTGGACAGAGTTGTCAAGAGGGTGTGTTGCAGAGATCAATTCCTAGGTTAGTGTTTCTGTCGTGCGGCATGCAGTTAGTGTGAGTATGTGTTTCAGGTTGGGGAGCTCTTTGTAAATGAGGATTGGCCTGCCTCCCCAGGTCTCAGAGACAAAGCCTTCTAGGCTAGGCTGTAGATCCCTAATGATGAACTGGGAGAGGTTTTAGCTGGGGACTGTAGGTAGTGGCTAGTAGTATCCTATAGCTTTCTTTATTGAGTCCATCCTGTAGTAGGTGACTTCTGAGTATCTGCCTGTCTCTGTCAATCTGTTTCTTCACTTATCCAGGTGTGTACTGTAGTTTTAAGAATGTTTTTAGAGATCCTATAGCTGTCTGTCTCTGTCTGAGGGATTGGAGCAAATGTGGCCAAAGATAAGTTACTTTTAAGGTGTTGGTGGGGAGGTTAAACTCTCACATCTCTCAAGCTAAATCCTTGAAAACATTACTAACAACTGTATTAGTCAGAGTTTAATTTCCGTTTTCTGTCAACTAAGTATAAAATGAAGAAGGTCAGACAACTGTACTGTTCACCCCAACTCTGTCCTGTAAAACTTCTGCTACTTCAACTCCACCACGCGTTTTGGAAATATAGATTTAAGGTGAAACAAAATTCACCATGTAACATAGAAAGCCCCATGCAATAGAACTAAAGACTCCAAAGACAGTGAAAATGACATCTCAGGGCTGTATGCGGCGGGGGTGTGCACGAAAGGTGTGAAAGCACCCCGCCATGGTCCCCTAAGTAAGCGTGCTTCAGATGGCCAGGGGAAGGCAGGAGTGGCACGCTGGCCAAGACTCCCTCCCCCATGCTCTGGCCGGCCGGGGGAAGGCTGGGGCTGATTTCCCCATTTTCTTGAGGGACCATGAGGGGTGCATTCACTCTTTTGGTCCACATTTCCAAATAAAAAGCAGCCCCCCAGAGAAATTTCTGCGTACGGCCTGATTTACAGCTGTGGTGTCCAACAGGCTATTTGTGGCTATATATGTGGCTATTTGGCCGGTTCAGTGTGGCTAGTTTGCTACAGAACTGGTTGGACACCATGGCAGGGTTCAGAAGCATGGCATTTCTGCATATAATCTCCTCCCATGATCTACAGATTGATCAATACTTTGCCAGCTAGGGGATTCTCCTTATGTTCTATTTTTTTAAGAATACTTCTTCACTTTTTTCAAGCGTTCTAAAATTAACCAAGCAATAATTATTTTCTATCATTAGCTGAGAATTTTTTAAAAACTAACATTACTTATTCCACAGTAGTTAGACAGTCTCAGGAAATAGAGGGAGGGACAAAGAAAATTGTCCTGTGTTTACAAGTCTCAGGAGTTTTAAGAGCAATATTAAAAGAAACCCATTGACACACACACTGTAATTCAGGGATAATATGCATGTTCAGAGTTTGACTAAAATTACCTCATCTGGGTGCCTAAAGTTAGGATCATAAACCCAACTATCTAAATACAAGTCGCACAACTTTCATTAGTGATGATGAGTAACCACATACCCCTACTGCAATCAACAGGAGCTGCAGGCTCTCAGCATCTCTGAAGTCACACCACATCCCTAGACAGGTGCCTAAATATGAACTTAGACCAAAATTTTAGCCACCATTAGTATCAAAGTTTTTACTCCCTCCTCCCAGGGCTACCATATACATTTTCAAACTTGCGATCTAAAACCACTGCTACTAAAAACAGTATCCCACTCAGGAAACAGCCCAAGACGTATTGCTCTCTTCAGCCTCAGCAACAAGCTTTAAAGATAAGCCAGCAGGACAAATATATAATTGAAAAACAGCTATTGATAAACTGCCACTCAGGTTTTCGTGGTTCGCTGTTCCAGGAATCCTCAACCGCTTATGGCCTTCATGCTCAAAACCAACATTGACAACACAGCAGTTTTGGTTGTGTTCATTTTAGATAAGGAGCAATGGATAATGAACAGAAGCAACCTAACCTCGCTGAGGCCTATGGAGGATTTATGGAAGTCTTCTCCTTCACAACAGATAGAAATACAGGATTCTCCACAGAGCTGACACTAGAATACACATTTTTGCAACTCTGCATTACCAACTTGCCCGTAAAGCAGTGATTTAAAGCAGTTAGCCAATTTCCAGCTGTTTGGTTGCCAATGTGAAAATGAATTCTTGGTGGATGGGTATACACATCATAAACACAACAAACTCCTTCTGGCAGTCCCAACAGACCGTAGGCCAAAAGGACCTGGAAGCAGAATTACCACCCTTAAATGCATGCAGATCGCATGCCTTGGACATTCATTTCGACAAGCTAAAGATCGCAACTTTAAAATCACACACAGAGTCAGTATGGCCAGCTTGTCACCAACTCCCACATAACATTGTTGCTTAGAAGGTTACCGTAGGTGCATGACAATCTACCATCTTCACTCACCCTAAATCACTTAGTTGCTATGAACGCCGAGTATTTTCGAGCACCAATGAGGACTGGGTGAATTAGCTTGCAGAGAGAAAACTGATTTTGATCCAGCTGATCAAGGCAGGAAATTGAACAGATTTTCAAAACGAAGTCTGAATTCAAAAAGGGCATTAGGAATGTTTATTAAAAAACTAGTAACTAGCTCAAATGAGTCTGTAAGCAAATTGGGAAAAGCGCTTTATCTGCATTCTATCCTGTTGTAGCTAAAAAAAACCATCCAAGTGAAACAAGTGAGACCTCAGCCTTGCTCATGTCCCAGGCAAACTCAGGGGGACAGGGAGGGGACAGAATGGTATACACTAAAGTAACAGGTCATACAAAATAAATCTCTCCTTCGTGCAGTATGGTGGACAGCTACATAACTAACCAGACTGCTCAATGCTGCCCCTATTACTTGTACAACTGGTAACAAGAGGACTTCCCTACTCAAAGCCTTATTTCAGTGTTGAAGGCCTTATCTGTAGGCCATACACAATATCTGTAGAGTTAAAAGAAAGATTGGCAACATGCAAGCTTCTGCCTCACCCTATGGTAAAGCTAGAGGAAAAGAAACTAAAATTCAGTAACTAACATCTGTTTAATTTTTTAAAAACAGCATTATTCCAATATAGCCCATCTAGAAAACAGAACATTCACATACTGGGAAAGGAAAACCAAAGTTGAAAATTAACTAAGGACAGATTTTCAAAACCCTTCAGCAATCAGTGCTTCCTATTTTATTCTCACCAGCGACGCCTGGATGTTGAGCACGTCTAAAAATCTGGCCAATTCATTTATGCCCCCAATGGGAGAAGAGATCTTTTGCGAAATCTAACCCTAATTTTGGATGCTGAGCTCTTGAAAAGCTGCTCAATACAGTCAACGTTAAAAATAAAAATATTTTTTCTAAAATATCTAATACAATCTTATTATATAGCTAAAAAAAAAAATTCCAGGGCATTAGTATTCTTCCATTCATCAACTTGCTCAAAAAACAGAGGCCTGCTTGTTTACTTGTGGAAGGATTTTAATGGCTCACAAAACAAAGTCCTTTACTTACGTCTTCAGTGTCCTTAACCCGTAAAATCTGTTCCCTCAAGTCCTGTAAGTCATTAAACGTGGACTGTGCTGTAATAGAATATACTAGTGCAAACCCTTGACCATTCTTCATGTAGAGATCCCTCATTGCTGTAAATTGCTCCTGTAATCAAATATTTTAAAAGATAATTAATAAGCTATTTAATACATATAACAAACATTTCAAAAGGAATCCTTTTATTCCAATAGAAATAAGAATGTAGTAGCTAATGTGACATTTACATTTTTACCCCTTACAGAAATCCAGTGAAGCACATGAATTTAATAAAAACATTAACTCAATTCCTTCCCTCCTCCTTCATCCCCCCTCAGGCAGAAGAAAAAATCCTATTAGAGGAGCAGACAAAAATAGCAGGAAAAAAAGGCAGGAGATGCAATAGAATTAAATCTGGAAAATATTTTTCAGTGATAAATATGGACTAATGTAGATCTAAAACATACTGCTAATATTTGATTAACATATTTGCAGTGGTCTTTCAAATGCTATATTCTCTCTGTCCAGTGGCAGGCAGCGATTAGATTTCACTGCTGGAGAAGTGAGTCTGCAAATATGATCCCTGCTCTCATATTGTACAGAGACTGGCTGGGTGCCACACACTGGTGTTTTTTTGTGAACACGAGTGTGTGGGAGAAAGCGTGAGCTCACATCTAAGCACCTGTAATTGTACAGCAGTCATTTGCTGCATGTGAATGGACTGAAGATTCAATGTGATGAAACATACAGCTGTGGAAAAACAGGACTGGGGGAAGTCCAGGTCAGATGCATGAGATAGCAAGTCAGGGAAAGAACCTTCACTAGAAATTCTTCCCATACTGTGATTTCCATCTGCCTGGGCTACTTTCAACATCATGGTATCCAAGTGCTTCCCAAAATAAACAACAATTGTGTTTTAAAACTTTTCTAAGCAGCAGATCTTCCTCCGAACAATTCAAGTCTGTTTGTTTGGTGACCCCTCCCACAGGGTGATAAAGGGGCTTGGCCAGTGAGCTTTTACAAAGCTCTTACCAACTGGGCAGCACAGAGAAGTAGCATGAGAGGCAGCT
This sequence comes from Pelodiscus sinensis, assembly GCF_052426305.1. Lineage (NCBI taxonomy): Eukaryota > Metazoa > Chordata > Testudines > Trionychidae > Pelodiscus > Pelodiscus sinensis. Next base: position 3,533,963 of record NC_143078.1, read on the forward strand.
GACCTAGGCAGGAAGGGATCCCTCCAGGAGGCACAAGGCCCTTCCTTATCTGCTCCAACTGCCAGTCCAGCCACATGAGGGGTGGGGGAACTGAAAGGACATCCCCAGCTGCTGCAAAGGAGACTGGAGCCCGGGAGAGGCTGCTGGTTCACCCTGCCCTCCCTAACGTGGGAAGCAGCTAAAGGAGAAGAATATCCTTTCCACCACAGTCTGGAGAAGAGACATGGCATGGGAGGGCCTGCTCTAAGAAAGGAGGCGGCAGGTGCAAGAGCAGTGGCTTGGCAGAGCATTTGTTTGGACACAAGCCAGAGTTTGGGTCATTTAAGCATGCCCATCGTTAGCTTACGGAATGGTGAGGTTTCATGATGAGGGTCACCCACCACCCACTGTGTCCTACTGCTTGGTACCGTCCCTCGGGCCTCTGACTTCAAGCTCTGCATACGGGGAGATTTCGTCAAATCCAGTAATGTGCCTGAACCACTATTGCATACTGCTTAAACTTTAGCAACCAAGCTAACTAGACAGCATGACCAAGCCAGGGAGGGGGAAGAAGGGCGAGTTTGGGTGCCACAGAGAGGGCAGCTTGACCCTGCGTCCTTCCTGAGGCCCAAATCTCTAGTGAAATCGCTGAGCTATACATTAAGAAAAACAGGAAGTTTGTCTAAATGCCCTAAGACATATATCTATCAGGTTCCCGAGCATGAAATCTCTGAAAAAGAAAAAAACGCTTCTGGTGAAAGCAATGATCAGAAGAAAAGCTCTTGCCTAAGCTTTAAAAAGTGCTTGCCTAACAAGTTTGTGTGTGACATTTTATTGTAATACTACTAGATAAACAGGGGAGGAAAGTTTGAGTTGGGGGGACAATTTTGGTTACACTTGGAGGGACGCCTCAAGGATTCCTTGAGGACTCTTCAATTCTGGACGCATCTTTGTCCCCACCAGCAGACGGAAGACTGGCCATCGGAAGCCTGCTCGGTGTCACTCGAGAGCCACACTCAACTTTGCTAATTATCAAGGGTTAAGAGTGTTTTACCAAATGGTTGCGGATGTGTGTAAGTGCTTGAGACAAAGTTTAGCTTTAAGTGAAAGCACTCTTGTATTGTCCTGTTTGTACCATCCATCTATCGATCAGACAACCGTGTCTCCCCTGAATTATTTCCTGACCCCACCTTGCAGAAAGTAAAAGTTACCAAGAGGTTTGGGTTGAAAGAACCCCGGGTAGCATCTGTACAGTGCTGAGCTCTGGGCACCACCACAAGAAAATACATTTGAAATTCTCATCCTCAAATTCCAGCATCGTGTTATAAAGACACCAATTTATTACACTGAGGAGCTGATAGGATGTTCAGAATTTGGAGCAGCGCTAACCCACAGCTGGGTAACCTCTACAAATCACTAACAAGAGGCAGGGGAGGGGAGGGAATATCTTTAACTGGACCAATTGGAAACAACCTTCTGCTCTGGGAAAGGCACTAAGAGTGCCAAAACTATGTAACAGATCAAACAGAGAGCCCACCTGGTAAAGGACCATTCAAGGTAAGGTGGCCCGTTACCACCCCTGTATTCATAGGGCCAAAAAAAGGGGTGGAGGGTTTAGTGGGTTACAGATTGTACTAAGCCATAAATCCAGTGTCTTTATTAAGACCAGAGGTGAAAGCTCCCTGCTGTGCTGCACTCTAGGAGTCAACATGGGCACTCAGCTACTGGAGGAGGGGCAGCTGGGATCCTGGGGATCTCCTATAGGCTGTCACACAAAACAGCAGGCAGGTGAAAGGGGCTGGCTTGGACTGTACCCCACACAGATCTGGACTGCCTGTTCCCCTGCCCTACGCAGCACCCTTTATGGAGGGAATGGGGGGCTGAAGCCTCCCCCTCATTCCTACTACCGCTGCCAGCACCCAACATCCTTGCATTCCTCTCCTTCTTGGCTGGTCCAGGCAGGGGCCAGAGTGAGTGAGTGACCCATGCTGTGAGCTTTCCTCTTGCTCCCGAACAGCAAGGGAACAGAAAGCAACAAGCAGCACTGGAGGGAGGGGGCCTTAGCACCCTCCTGCCCTCCCTAAAGGGCACTCTTCCCCACCCCCGCAATCCTGCCTCACCCCCTAAATCCCTGCCCTGACTCTCTCCCCACCACTTTGGGGAGGGGGATACAACAGTACCTGCAGAAATATAAGCTACTTTCACGCTTGATTAGCAAAGCTACGAATTTCAGCTGCCAGGCTTGTCTTGTGAAATTGTTGTGCGGGTTTCCTTTGAGGCTAAGGGCTGAGGGGTTAGACAGAGCGATAGGGTGTTTGTGTCTTATTTTCCTACATGAGTTCATTCGAGAGCATAGTGAGTGTAGGCAGTCTTCCTGGGTTTGGCCGTGTTCCGGTGGCAGGTTCACCACATTGGCTTTTGGGTTATTTAACAAAGCAGAGCAGTGTAATACAGCAGCAGTCAATCTAAAAATTTCTTTTTGACAAGCTGAGGCTATTTCATTGACAAATCCTACTTTTAAAATCCAATCTCCTTTTTAACATTAACAATTCTGTATTTTAGATTTTTCTTACTGTCCCTGCTGTATCGAGGATTTCAAGCATACACTGTTGGCAGTCTACTTCCACTTGCTGGAAAAAAAGAAAGAAACAATAAACTGTAAGGAAAAACATTTTCATATGCTCATAAGTGTGCTAGTGAGAGACACACACAGAATTAGAAACTGAAGAGCCCTTTAGCTTAGGCTCTCCTTCATTCCGCCTCAAACCCTCCAAAAACCCTCTAACTACAGCTATATTTTTCAAGCATTCCACATACTAAAAATCATTTCAGATTAAAGAGAGTAATTCCAGAAAAACCAACTTGACTACAAAGGTTTTAACATTTTTTTTCACTTAATTGTCACACACACAAAATCACCACTTCCTTTCCCTTTTTTGGGTTTGGGGGCCTTTAATTATGACAACCATGATTCTTATCTCTAAAACAATGGGGTTCTTTACATCAATGTGAGTGGAGAATGCAGCTTTAGGGATAGAATTACATCAAGCCACGGTGCCAAGGATTCAAACAAGGGCTTCTGCTTTGTAACTGAAAGCTTGTTTCCAAAAAAGCAGTGAACAACTTCATATGCCTGAAAACCAAGCAACACTCATTGGAGCTCAACAGTAATGGGCTTGTTTTATTTTTCAACCACAATTACTATACTGCAGTACTTAAATTGGTGATATTTGTGTTCTCTCTTTTACTTACAGTAGTAAACGTTGCAAGTGGTCTGGCATGAAATTCTTATTCGCTTATCTTTAAATGGCAATCAATGTTATGTCAGCTAACCATGAACTTCAGACTTTATACCACTGAGGGTATGTCTACATTATGATAAAAAAAAAAAAAATCAGATGGTGCTACCTCTTAGAGCCCAGAATGCAGGGCTAAAAACTGCAGTCTAGACATTCAGATTTGGACTGTAAACCCAGATACCCCTTTCTTCTCAAGGTCTCAAGAGATGGACTCTTCCAGTCCAAGCCTGAATATCAGTGCAGTGTTTTTTTATAGGCCTGAAATCTAAGCTTTTCAAGCCAGAGAGTCAGCTGATTTGGGACAGTCGTAGCCATACCATAGGTCTTTTATTGCATACACCCTCAGGTACTGATCCTGCACAGTGCGCCGTATTGGCACAGGGAACTAGCTGCACAGATCAACTCGCAGGACTGGAGCCTAACGAGCCAGTATGACTGCACTAATACAGATTCAAACTCACACCTCTTACTCAGACAAAATCCTTGCAACAGAGAAATTTTGCCTGAATTAAAAGGGGGGGGGGGGGGAGGGAGAGCAGGATCAGATCAGATCCCAAAAACGTGGATAAAACACAGCATAATTTTATACTCTACCTTTCTATATGAGTCTTCTATTGTGGGGTCATATTTTTCAACAAAAATTCCCTGAACAAACTGTACGGTCTGAAAAACAAAAGGGGGAAACCAGTTAAAGAATAAAACTCAAACAAAACAGTGTAAACTCTGCATCACATCAGTACTGCCAACTCAACCATTCAAAGTCATGAGGCAGGACCAAAACACATTTTTTTTTTTAAGTACTAAAAAGTGGAGTAGGTTGGGTTTTTTTGTTTTGTTTTTTTAAATTTGTGAGGTTTCAGGGTGCACGGTCATATTTTCAAGAATTTCTCTAAAAACATGATGGGTAGAAGTTAGGAATGTTAAATGGTTAACCGATAAGCATGCTGGTGGACATTAGGCTTATGAGTATGCTCAGGGCTCGACAATTAGTGTAATCTACTCGCCTGTGGCAAGTAGATTATAAGCCAGCACAGCCACACAGTGCAGTAAGTGCATGTGCAGCATGCCCAAGCGCGCGGCTGGCGAGCAGGGCTCGCCGCCGTTTGGCAAGCCCTGGGTATGCTTACTAGTTAACCAACCGTTGCCAGTTAACTCCGACAGTGACCAGCCATCCCAGGCCAGAACAGCTCAGCTATGGTGGGGCTCCACAGCCATAGCAGGATCTCATGGCTACAGTGGGGCCTAGATTAAAACGGTTAACCAGGTAAGCACTATCATTTAACCAGATAACTGTTTTAACACCCCTAGTAGAAACCCTTTTTTTTTTTTAAAGTGACAGACTCACAGAATCTCACAAAGCAACTGGAAAACCACCAATACTGTGAGACTCCCAATAAAATCCAGAAAGATAGCAACACAGTCAAGTAGATCCATGAAAGCCCCTATATTTCACTTAGAGCTCTCAGTCTTATTAAAACATAGTAGCTGAGACTATAAGCTTCTCAGGACAGTAGGCGGGGGTGGGAGGATGGGGTAGGGAGGTTGGTTCTGCGTGCAGCACCTAACACCACGGGACCTAGCCTATGATTTGGACATCATGGTGCTAAGATAATACCAATCAATGACACATTAATACTGACCAACTGATACGGCAAAGACTTCAGGATGACATTTAAAAAACTGTAAATCATTCACCTTCCAGTCATTCTAATTATATATATATATATAAGAATACAAACTGAATAGAACCTTGCACCAAGCATTCAACAATCCCAGCTGACATTCAAAGAGAAGGAAGAAGATACCCCTTGTTTCAGAGCTGAAGTTCTTTCCTCCCTTATTCAGAGGAAAACTAGGATGGGAAGCTTTCAACGTGGCTGGTGGCTGGATAGCCAATATTTACCCTAAATCTGTAGAGGACTCTATACCTTTTGTCTGTTCTCTAAGGGCTTTTGGATGGACACTTACACTGGTCTGCCAACCCAGCTATGGTTTTCTCTACTTTTGCCTTATGAGATAGATGGCTTTCACCTATTCCATGCCTTGCAAATGTCTTCCATAGCATGGATCATATCTGAATGGAAAGCCATGTGCTTCCCATATTCCCTCTCACATTTGTGATGGCAGAGAATCCCTATAACAATCACAGCATTTGCTTACATAAAAGAGCGCTTTTTTAGCTTCTTTAATGTCATTTAATAGTGGGCAATAAGGAAAACATAGCTCCAAATGCAACTAGACAGACTGCTGCAGATCACAGCTTGGGAGGAGATAAGATACTGCTATATAATCTACTACAGAAACTTGGATCTGTGAACCAGGAACTACTAAATTCTAATGCTAACCTGTCCCTGACTTGCTACGTAAATATAGGTAGTAGCAACCTCTGTGCCTCATTTTCTATTAAACAGGGATTCAATAGGCCCGGGGAGCTTGAGATAATATTCCTAAACAAAATTGGAAATATAAAGCCAGGGATAAATGCCACAAATCTAGCAGTTTATAGACTGAAAGTAAATACAGTAAACTTCCAATAATTTGGCACCTTTAGGACCCTGGGTTGCTGGATTATCAAATATGCTGGACTATCGGAAGGGGGCGCTATGAGGGCTCTGGGTGGGGGAGATGGAGGGCGGCGCTGCGGGACCAACCCGGCAGTACCCCAGCTGCTCTGCCCCGGGCTTCCTCAAGTTTGCCGCTGCTGAAACTGACCAGCGGCTTTACTGTAAATCAACCTGGCTTTTACAGTAGCCATACTTTATTTGCGTAGAAAGTGTGTGTGTGTGTGTGTGTGTGTGTGTGTGTGTGTGTGTGTGTGTGTGTGTGTGTGTGTGTGTGTGTGTGTGTGTGTACACGCATGAGGACTCACACATGCTATTGATCTTTAAGAATGGTTTCAGGTTTTGAAAGGGGAGCATCATTGTATTCCAGAGAGCACAGAACACACTCTGGTTTCTTTTAAACTCAGAAGAAAATTATTTTCTCACTTTCATGTTAGAGAAGATTTGCTACAGATGGGAGGCACATGCCCTCTCTCCCCTGTTCAAAAATCGTTCTGCTTCACAAACTAAACCCATTCTGTTTTCTAGAACAGGGGCTTTCCAGCTGTGCTCTGTGCACCCGTGAGAGTCTGCAACTCTGTTTAATGTTTTGAAAAGGGTATATACCTCCATTCAAAGTTTTCAGAGGTCCACAAATGAAAAAAGGTTGGAAGCCAGCGGTCTAGAAACACTGTCTTTTCTTTTCTGCCATTTCCCTACCACACTGTATGACGCAGTCTCAAAAGGCAGATGATCCCAGAAATACCACTATAAACAAGATCATAAGTAATTCGATGAGAGGAGGTGTTACACAAGGCACCAGGACAATCACAATAACAAGAACTCCTTATAATCACCACAATCTAATCGGGAGATTTCTTAATGGTGGTACCAAAAAGGGTACAGAGACTTGGGTTTTGGTTAAGAGGCTAATAATGGAAAATGTGCTTCAGTCATGACTCAAAGAACCAACCATAGCTCATTTGTATACTGTTAATAGTTTTCCCTCATCTGCAGGTTAGTTTTCAACACTCAGGTGCTACAACGTTGCAGACCACTTTGAACATCTTCTCTAACTAATATAACATCCCAACACAACTCATATAGTAATCAAACATATAATGCATCTGTTAATTGAATCCGCAAGGCCTGATTTTCAGAAAATACAGTAATTCCTCATTTACCACTATAGATAGGTTTCAGAAAATGATCGTGTTAAGTGAAAATGTGTAATGCGGGGTCAATTTTCCCACTGAAAATAATGGAAAAGGTGGGGGTTGCGTTTCAAGTGGTGGTGTCTGTTGAGACTGGGACATAAGGCTGGGGGAGAAAGGGGACTGGGTTACAGCAGGGAGGGGAGGTGTTTGGCTCAGGGGCAGGGAAGGGGAGAAGAAGGGAGGGGGACTGGGTTGGGAGTATGCCCCTGTAACAGGTCTGCTGGGACCCACACTGCGCCCAGCAAAGGGGGAAGGGGGTCTCCGGGGAACGGCGCAGCGAGCGGCAAACACTCCACTGCTTTGCAGGGAGGCAAGGGAAGCCCCACACAGCCACAGGCAATGGGCTGGCTGGGGAAATCATGTTATTCTGGGGATGGTCATGTAATTCAAAAAACGTGCCCTAAAAAAAATCGTGCTATCGCGAAAATGTATTAAGCGGGCACATGTTAAGTGAGGAGTTACTATTCAACCACTGCTTCAAACACCATAGAACATGGCTGGACAAGATTCGACCCATCTCTCGCTTTGATCCAGCCTGCGGACAGTATCTGGTCGCTTTCTATTTATATCCTGCTGCCTGAGCCACTGAATTTCCAGGCACTGGCTCAGGCAGCAGGATCCTTTTCAAATGGCTCACGGCTCCCGGTGGCACCACCCCGGCAGGGGCTGGAATCATGAGCCCTTTCAATAACTGCAGCAGCCCCGAGCGACTGCGGGGCTACATGGTAGTGGCAGGGCTGGGAGCCGCAAGCCTTTTGCTGTGTTTTTAATTCAAAGCCTCTGGCCCCAGACCACTCAGGGGACAGGATAGTCCCCAGTCCCGACCCTTCCACCTCAAGCCCTGCCCCTTCCGGGGTAGAGCTGACCCATGACCTCGGATTAAAATTCATTAAGTGGCCCCCCTGCAAAAAATTATTGCCCACCCTTGTGAATGAAGCGTCGAGGAGGGGCGGGGAACCTTTTGTGGCCCTGACCCACAGGAGCCGCACACAAGTGAACAGTTAAAACAACCCACAACCAAAGTCCTCCCTGACGAGACCCCCATCTGAGAAGGAGAAAGGCACTCCCCACATTCCCCTCCTGCACCACAGCCTTAGGGGGCCCACGCGTGTGGATTGTGAGCTCCAGCCCCGTGGGAGGGCAGGGGGCTGGAGTGCCAGCACAGGCTCCCCAATGTTGGGCGAGCCCCCCTGGGGCCCAGATCCAGGCAAGCCAGGAGCTGCATCTGGCCCCCGGGCTTGAGGTTCCCCACCTCTGCTTCAGGGGATCAGCACTTCAGAAAATAAAGTCCCTTGTTTTCACCTGGTCTAAGACTGCCCATTACATACAAACATCACTGTATGTACATTAAACTACACTGTGGCTCGCCTGTGACTCTACCTAGTGTTTATTCTTCACCTTCCAAGCACTTCACAGCATTTGCTGGTCTCCACAACACTCCTGCGGAGTAGGTAAATAGCACTCTTACTTTATAGGTAAGGTAATGGAGGCAGACAGGAAGAGACAATTCAGGAGTTCCTAGCTCCCAGCTACACTTTGCCCCTTTACTTACATTACTCTCCTTTAGCCCAGATCTTACACCTTTGCTCAGTTGGTGTTTTTTCAATTAGATATACGACCGTTTGCAGCCAAATGCTGGTAACTTTACTGCCTTGCAGATTGGCCAAAGGACGTGCTTCCCATTAGAAAGGAGCAGAACAAATCACTTGTAAAAGAAAGCTTTAAAACAACAGTGCATTAGTTATTACTAAGGACTTTCTGTTGTCCAACCATTCGCACCAGAAGGCAGGGCGATAAGAAATGCTACACAATCAGCACGATCTTGGGCAATAAGAGTCAAACAAGGGAGGAGGCTTTGCGATGAAACACCATCACATTGTATTCTAAACACCCACTCAAATGCAACACTGAATACCAATACCAGCCTCCTTATAAGTCATCTTAGTTTAAGTCACTGGGCAGGAGGAGGGAAGAGAAATTTTAGAATTATTATTGACACCAAAATTCCATAGTTAGATTCTCTTCCGCTATTTTAAAACCCATCTCAGAACATCTCTTCTGATGGCTGCATGCAAATAATTTTGTATTTGATCACCTCTCAACGCCATCAGCTCTTGACTGGTTTACTGTTAAATTTTTGATCCCCATTAGAGGTGTGTTGGATCAATTATTTCCGTGAGCAATGAAATGTAAAGTTACATAGTGCCAGCAACGGCACTGGGCTTACCAAATGGGTATTTACCACTGGGCGTGCACAATGACATTCAATACACTGGAAATTATCATTCATTCATTCATTCATTCATTCATTCATTCATTCCAGTTTTATCACTTGCACAAACTTGCTGACTTTAACAGAGCTGCCCTCTTCCCCCCATAATTTACAGTGCTACAGATGAGATGAGAATCAGGCCATCATACATATTGCTTATAACAAACAAAAACAAGTTTTCTGCCCACAGAAAAGATCTTGAGAATTAATGAGTCTGAAATTAAAAAAAAAAAAAATCTAACTCCTACCTAAAGGCTACATATTTGGAAAAATAAAATATTATTTTCAATAAAAAAAAAAGCTGTGGGTCTGAACTGATTAGACTTCACATCACAAGGGAGGAAACTTCCTCTAAGTTTGATATTTGTCTGACATTTTGGTGATGTCTACAGTAGGTTAGACAGAATCTCATCGCAGGACTCCAAAATAAAAAATATTGTATTCCTAATGGGAAAAAACAAAAACCAGACAAGCCTAGGGGACTATAGTGGGAGGAGAAGCGTCTCATCTTTAATTGCTGAAGTTACCACACAAGAGAAGGGTTCTACACAAACACATTTTTAAAGAATAAAGATTTATGTCTGAATGGTACCATAGATTATTATGGGGAATCAATTAAGTAGCTCATCAAACCATTTGCATTGTTTAATAACTTGCTATGCTTTACACCCTCATGTATCTTCTCCCTCACATGCTCTTTGGATTCTGCAGGTAACTCACCAGGTACATCACCTTTTCACCTCCTTGTGTAAGTGAAAGGATGCAAGAGAAAACAGCCTTATTATCCTTAACATTGTATTTTTACCTGCATTAAAAATAATTGGACAGTAATGTTCCCTCTAATCTTTTCCATCCATTGGTGGATTTTTTCAATCCACATGCAGAATAATTTTTGTGTGCATCAAGGCATGTGTGAATGTGCACCACCAGTAGAAACAGAAAACCTCACAGCTCTGCTAGCTGGGCAGCATTTAAATTGCTCTTGAGTGATCGCACAAGTGCACAGCTTACAGGGAACACTGTTGGATAGCTAATTCCATCCCGAAGTGATAGGTGGCAAGGTGAACTGGCTTGTTTTAAAAAGTTCCCAGCAGTCCCTCCCTGCCCGCTCTCTACAACAGTGAGCAGGTTGACTTAGGTATATGACAGACAGCTGACTGCTAGAACAAATTACTTGAATCTCTATTACAAGGCACTGGCTCTGCTGTCACCACTGCAACACAAACCAGTGAGAAACAACTAGAGATGTAAACTCCAGTTTAACTGGATAACTGATTAAAAGGAGCCTGGGAAGGGTGTGTGTGGGGTAGTGGAGTGGCCCTCCCATCTGTAGAGGTGCCTGCGGGGTGCCCAGGCCCACCCCAGACAGAAGCTGCTCCACACGACTGGAGCAGCCCCCTTCATGGCAGGCCTCCTGTGGGGCTGGAGCAGCCCCCTGCCCGCGGCAGGAGGGAAGCTGCTGCAGTCCCCACCGGTTAACTGGAACCAAGCAGCAGCACCATTAAGGGTGAAGCTCACTGGTTAACCTTTCACATCCCTAGAAGCAGCCCTCTGTCTTCAGGAGTGAACAGGGTTATCAGTCCACTGCTATCTTTCTACAGTACCAGTGGACTATTCCCTGCCACACTGATGTTGCTTTAGTTCCCTTTGCAGTGGAAAACACACATCCTTCATGGCAAGCCAGCTCCCTGCACCTTAGGCATCAGCAATTCACTAGCATTTAGCCAATAATTTGTGCTTCATTTTGTTCTAGATTAGACACTTGCCATTTACAAAATGTATATTTATATGCTAGGTTATGTGCATGGAATAAGTCTTTCCACTGATAATAATCTCAGTGCTGCTTCTTAAAATATTTGAAAATGTTAATATATTTCCAACCAGCTGAGCAACCCAGTAGCAGTTATCCAATCATCTGTTGTGCATGTAGAAAGTATCAAAAATGTCACAATAGAGTAAAATAATATTATTTGAAAACAGACATAGGTGGGATTTTTCAGACTGCCCTTTACTGAGTAATTTGAGTCGGACATTGAACGCTCACTCACCAAAGCAGACTTTCCCACGCCTCCTGAACCCAGGACCACTAGCTTGTACTCACGCATGATGTGGTCTGTTCAAATACAGGCAATCTGAAAAACAGGGGGAAAGCATGGAATTAGGAGCCATGTTTGCAAGCAGCGCCTCGAAAACAGTGTGTTTTCCCAAAGAACTGCTGTCAAAGCAATTTTACTTGCAGGGTAGACTGTTCTGTATAGCTAAGTACAAAAATCTCTTCAGCAGCAGCAAAAAGATTTTTATTTTAAATCTGGGTACTCAAGCAAATGTGTACTTCAATGGTACAATGATAATTTACTGTACTCGGTGGATCAACCTTCAAATTCAAAACCATAATTGAAAACCCCATCATGTTCTTTTCACCAGGATGCTAGTAGATGTACAAAGTCTTTCTATTGTTTCTTTCAACAGAGTAATATTACTATAAGTGTTGGGATTTACCTTTATTTGTGTAACAGACTTTCAGTTATTCACCTATTTCAGGGAACCTGAGGAGTCTGACTCTGGAATTTCTTCCTTCCCTTAGGACATTGCTTTCTTTGCTCAGGACACCAAAAGTTAAGGCCTGTTAACCTTCTGGGAATATTACAAAGTTAACCTTTTTTTGGGTGTTTTGGAACAGTCAAATGTGGAGTTATTATAGTGGCATGTTTTGTTGCCCTGATAAAAGGGCATCTTGACATCTATCTGTCCATTAAAGAGAAACAATCTCTCTCTAAAATCTAGCTGCACACCTTTTCTTCCTTCTTCCAATATAATTGCCTAAAACAAGCAATTAAACAAGAACATGGAACCAGCAAAATACAAGCACAAGAGTTTACTTCCCCCACCCATCCCCAACAGAGATGATTTAGGAGGTCAATTATTTTCTTTCTGGAAAAGGTCAGGCTTAACTTATTGCTGCCAAGTCAGAAACCTCTCTGCTCTTCCAAGCAACGCCTGTGCCTTTTTATGGAAATCTCTCAACTCCCTGAACTCTATGCAGCACAAGAAAATTTCTCCTTCTCATCAAGATGCCCTGACAAATAAGGAGAATGACAAAGCTGGTGATAAACATTTTACACTATGTTTACATTATAAGCCAAGCTTGGCTGCCTCATTTACAGTGCCCAAGCAAACAATGACCTCACCAGCTAATTATCTGTTCATTCTTCCCCTAGTAAGATAGCTCTTTCTTCCCAAGTAAGGATTCAGAAATATGAATGCTATGAAACTGGTCCAGTTTCGTTTCACAAAGGGTTTCGAACTATCTTTGCCACATGGTTTATGGGTCTTTCTAGGTATAATCTTATGATTTGATTTAAAAATAAAAATTTATTCCCCGTAATATGATAGTCAATTAAACCAATTTGCATGTACAGAGGGCATGTACTGTATTTCCCAGCTCTGCCACGCAGTCACTCTGTGGCCAGAAGCAAGTCATTTGTAATCTCTCTGTGCCTCAGTTTATACAGCCATAAAATTAGGATGAAATTTGTAAAACACAAACTCTTGAAAAGAAAGCTACTCTCTGAATGCCAAATACTCTTAATGAGAAATTGACTGTAAATTCCAAAGGTACCCTGCATCTAAGGTACTTGGAACTTATGTTCTTGAACAAGAAAAAAAATCCTAAGTACATCTCCATTTGTTTTAAGGTCAAAACTGACATAGGGCCCCAAAGCAGGAGACCACCTTGGATCAATTAGGAAATCTTACATGATCTAAAAATCAAAAGGTGTTGTATAAAAAAAGTAGAAACTAGGGATGTTAAATTTTGATTAATCAGGTACAGTAATTCTTCATTTAAAACTATAGATATGTTTCAGAAAATGATCATGTTAAGTGAAAACGTGTTATGTGGGGTCAATTTTCCTATTGAAAATAATGGGAAAGGTAGGAGTTGCGTTTCAAGCGGTGGTGTCTGTTGGGACCAGGACATAAGGTTGGGGGAGAAAGGGGACTGGATTACAGCAGGGAGGGGAGGTGTTTGGCTCTGGGGAAGAGAAGAGGAGGAGAAGGGAGGGGGATTGGGTTGGGAGTATGCCCCTGTGACGGGTCTGCCGGGACCAGCACAGTGTCCGGCGAGGGAGGGTTGCCGGGGAACAGCGTGGCAAGCGGTGAACCCGCCACCACTTTGCAGGGAGGCGGGGGAAGCCCTGCGCAGCCGCCGGCAACAGGCTGGCTGGGGAAATCATGTTATTCCAGGGACAGTCATGTAATTAAAAAAACGTTCCCTAAAAAAAAAAGTGCTATCGCGAAAACGTGTTAAGCGGGCACATGTTAAATGAGGAATTACCTTAATCGAGTAGGCAACAGAATTTCCATTGACTACTCAATCAGTCGATAAAGAGGGGTGGGGGCGCTCATTGTCTCACCACACTCTCCCTTTGAAATGTACAAGAGCCATCCATGGTTCCTTCTGCCTCTCTCCCTTTGAAATGCTCCCAGCCCCCTGTGGAGACAGCGGTGGGGGGGGGGGGTCGTGCTCCCCCCGGTGCTGTCTCTCTCTGATTGAGGCAAAGTCGGGGGAAAGAGACCTTGAGCAAGGTGGGAGGGGACGCGACTAGTCAAGTTCCTACTTGACTACCCAATGAACATTTGCTTATCAGGTATCCGATTAGTCATTTACATCCCTAGTGGAAACTTGGTCAAATTATAAAAGATGAATATAAGCAAACACCACTGGTATGCAGGGGCAAGATTAGAAAGGCAAAGGCACAAAGCAAGGTAAATCTAGCTAGAGACATGGGGTAACAAGATGACATTCTACAAATATATTAGAAGCTAGAAGACGACCAAGGACAGGGTAGGTCCATTGCTCCGTGAAGAGGGAGAAACAGTACATGCCTTCTTTACATGATTTGATTTAAAAATAAAGATTTATTCCCCATTTCTAACTAACTTTGCCACATGGTTTATGGGTCTTTCTAGGTATAATCTTATGATTTGATTTGGAGAAACTGGAGAAATGGTCTGAGGTAAATTGAATGAAATTTAATAAGGAAGTACTCCACTTATGCAGGAACGATCAATTTCACTCCTACAGAATGGGAAGCGACTGTCTAGGAAGAAGTACTACAGAAAAGGATCTAGGTGTCATAGTGGACCACAACCTAAATATGAGTCAACCATGTGACACTGTTGCAAAAAAAGCAAACGTGATTCTGGGATGCATTAACAGGACTGTTGTGAGCAAGACACAAGAAGTCATTCTTTTGGTCTACTCTGTGCTGATTAGGCCTCAATTGGAGTAGTGTGTCCAGTTCTGGGCATATTTCAAGAAAGATGTGCAGAAATTGGAGAAGGTCTGGAGAAGAGCAACAAAAACAATTAAAGAAAACATGAGCTATGAGGGAAGGCTGAAAGAATTGGGCTTGTTTGGTTCAGAAGAGAGAAGACTGAGAGCGGACATGATAGCGGTTTTCAAGTATCTAAAACGGTGTTATGAGTAAGGAGAAAAATTGTTCTCCTTGGCCTCTGAGGATAGAACAAGAAGCAATGGGCTTAAATTGCAGCAAGGGAGGTTTAGGTTGGACATCAGGAAAAACTTTCCAACTGTCAGGGTGGTTAAGCACTGGAATAAGCTGCCTAGGGAGGTTGTGGAATCTCCATCACTGGAGATATTGAAGAGCAGGTTAGACAGACACCTGTCAGGGATGATCTAGATAATCAGTCCTGCTCAGTCAGAGGCTCAGAGCTCTCTGCATGGAGCTGACTGACTAGGTGGGGCTGATTAATCACCTGTGACGCTGCACTGCCATGGAGCTTAGTGGAAATACTGATCCCTTCCTGTGCCAGTATTCTATGATTCTAGGATAAGACACAGACAAATCTATAGGCATCTAGAATTACCAGGACAAATAATACACAAGCAACAGGTCTGAGATGTTTCTATTAGAGGAGCAAATAATCCCTCACAATAAAAACACTACCAGCAGAATTGATGGACACATGCAAGATTTTGTAAATGTACGTGAAAAATTGTACATGTGCTTTTGAACATATCAAGCTTGCTCAAACTCTGCATGTGCAAGAGAGCAGCTTCACGCACAATGGTGTAAGCAGATTATATAGCAGCTGCATTTTTTGAAAACTTAGACCCCTCTATTTACTGGCTCTGAACTGCAGGGATGGCCTTTAGGATAAGCATTTGTTTTCAAATGTTACATTTATAAATTTTTGCCCTGCAATAACCGGGTGGTAGGATTCTGACAGAGAAGTCAATCAGACCCTTATGTATGGCCCAGAGATCTAGCTTCCTCCTCCTGTGCAATATGCTCGCATACCTTGTAAAATTTACAAGGGTTCTATCTTCCTCCCAAATTTAGGCCTTGCCTGCACTGCCATTTACTTCACTGTAACTTTCTCACTCAGGGGTGTGAAAAAATATACCCCCCCCCCAAAGCGCAGTAAGTTACAGCGCTGTGAAGTGCCAGTGTAAACGCCCTCCTAGCACTGTTAGCTATTCCCTTCACGTAGGTGGTTTACTTAAAGCGCTGGAGAGCTCTCTCCCAGCACCCATGCCCTGACCACACTAATGTTGCCTTGGCAGTGCTGGTGGGTGTGGATGTGTTGACGGAGATGTTTACTCAACCAGGGCTTTAATGCTCAGTGTTTTAACAGCTGAAACAGTACTGTAGCCAGCTCTTCACTGAGGGGAATATTCCTACAAAGCTATATTCATTTAACAAAAGGTATCCTCAGAAATTAATACAGCGCTTCCACAAATTCACTTACACTTGTAGAAAGAAATAAAAGCAATTTGAGCAGTGCGGTACTAAAAGGGGTTCTGTTTCTACTTTCATTTATTCTTTAATTTGCAACATTTGGTTATCTGCAATGGGGCTCCCAGCCAATGTTAGCCAGAAAATTCTACCACACAATGTCAGTGGAGAAACTGATGCTCCATGATTTACTGCAAATATCATCTCTAAAGTTCTGTCTTCTGAGACCAAAAGACCAGAAAGGAATGTGCCACTAACATTTTTAGGTCAGCGTGATTTATATAAAAGGCTACATTTATGGCCAGTAATGTATCAATGCCCTTTATAGCTAAAATAGTACTAAAATCTCGGCCACTACATTTAAGGAGCCAACGCTGTAACAACCGACAAAAATTCTTTGCAGAAGAAAGATTATTTGAAAAATTAGCATTATGAATGAGACCTAGACACCCTGATCGGTACTCACTGTGGGATCTGCATGACTCTCAAAACAACACTGAATTTCTCTTCACCCCGGGTTTGTGAAACAGAGACCCATTAGCCCCATTTTACAGATGTGGATGTTTAAGCTAAGAGAGATTATGTGACTTGCCCAAGGTAACACACAGGTCTACGGCAGAGCTGGTTACTACTGTACCCAGTTTGTCCAAGGTCCAGACCAATGTCTTAACCGCAGGCCTTCCATCCATGTTTATGAGCGGATGGATGCACAATATAACACAGAAATCAATGAGACAAGACCTGATAAGTCAATCTTTTCTACTCCTCTGGTCACTTCCTTTTAATTAAACAAAGGCACATAATTCACGAATGCTGGACACAAATCAGAATCTCTAGCAGTCACACAAGTTCCAGCATGTGCTTCGTGGGGCTGATGTGCAGCTGTAGCTACACGGAGGAAAATATTTTGCAAATCACTCTGCTCATAGGACCCTACAGAAAAAGCCCTCAAGCGTCTGCAGGGTTATCCCAACAGCTCTTCTTGAACCAAGAATTGCAATGGATCCTCTTGAAGAAGAGACTCTCTCGGTCACTGTGGGTCAGTGGTGCACAGGACAAGCAGTCGGTATTCCAGGGTTCTCCTCCCAGCTCCACTACTGAGTCACTGTGACACCCCAGCCAAGTCACTCCCCTTCTACATGCCTAAGTCTGCTCTGTAAGGTGAGGCTAATGACGCCTCTTTTGGAAAACACTGGAGATGTGTGAAGGAAAGCATCATGTGCTATTTGTTAGTAATAGTAGAAGCCTCTCTCTATGTTGTGCAGCTTGACACTCTATCTCTGAATTCACACGGGACCCTGCTAAACCAAGGCCAAACTAAATCCACCTCTCAAGGCTGCAGGTGGGACTCCACCTCCAGCTCTGGACTGGAACGCAGTCCCAATGCAAGTTGCTCATATCAAACAGAATGGTCATCTACTCATCTTTCTAAGTATCCTTAGGTCCTCTTTGATGTGGCATCAGAACACCTGAATTTTTCTCTTAAAAAAACCCTCCATGTTTAAAGCAGGATTATTACTCTGTGCCTCTGATCTTGAATTGAGTAATCCTCCTAAGTCTGTATATAATTGCATAACCATATCTAAACAGGAAATACTAGCATGCTGGAAACAGGGTCAGAGGAATCGGTAACATGGAGGGTGGGCAGGGAAAGGAAAGCAAATAGGGTTGCCAGATGGTTTCAACAAAAATACTGGACACACTTGACATTGTATCACAATCTACATTACATCTTATTTAGAAAATACATTGACATTGATATTTTCTCAATTATATTTTCTCAACTTATTTCCCGGACAGAAAGCTCAAATACTGAACTGTTCGGTTCAAAACCGGACACCTGGCAACCCTAAAAGCAAAGTGAACCGGAACAAAGTCTGGTCTCGACTACTAGATCCTACAAAAACAAGTCTTTTTTTTGGCGGTGGTGGGGAAGAGTTAGGGAGGAAGGCAGGTTGAGTTCTATGGCATAAAAATTACAGGAACATCTTACTAAAGGAAAACATTACTAAGGAACATCTTATCTGGTTATTAATAAACCAGACCACAGCACCAATGCACAGAACACAACAAGTAGAGAGAAAAATGGCTGACAGCAAATTTCCGTAGGGAAAGGAGTACACCCTCACTAGGCTGGCCACTTAAAGTCTGTGCAAACGAGAGACTGAAAAAATACCTGACATTGTCCTCTCTACCTTGTTACACAACAAGTCATTCGGGAGGTCCTCTTACATCCAAGTTCAGTGCTTTATCCAGTGGACCACGGGACCTCTGGCTGTGACTTGAACTTGACACAGACAGAGGCATTTGATTTTAAATCAGTCTGTCATTTTTTAGGGTAAAGATGCATCCACGTTTTCATTGCAAATTCAGCTACATGATTTTGCACCTACCACCATTTCGATCGTGTCTCATTTTCCAAAGCTACAAAATGCAAACAATACTAAAGCCAGGTCTACTCTACAGATCTATTTTGGTATAAAACTGATACCCCAGAGCAAGGCACTAATGCTAACCTAACCCCCGTGCAGTCAGTGTTATGTCAACCAAAGAGCTTTTCCCAGCTAACAGAACTACTGCCTCTCAGGGAGGTGCTGTACTGCACATGAAGACAAGCCCTTTTTCATATGTGGGGGCTGGGATATAAGAGTCCCGTAACTCAGAACTTGCCTATGTTCAGTATTCCTGTCCTCCCTGCCACCCAGACCTAAGTCAGAGAGGTTAAGATCAAAACTGCCTTTGAGTGCCCATCCTTATCCAACTGGAGGGTATTTCTCCAGTAAGTGATGAGCAGCTACCACTTCCTCCAACTTCCACTTTGATTTTAGTTTCATGGTTTTTACAATCTGTACAAGATTCTCCCACTATGTCAAGTTTCAATGTCTAAAACCAGATGAACAATATTTATACTCTGCAGCTAACTGGCAATGTGTTTTTGGTTCAAGTTTTGACAACTGTTTATTTATGTAACTTCTTCCACTTGAAAACTTCCCTAAGTAGCAATATTTGCTTCCTTTTTCAAAACCATCATTTTGGAATGAAAGAAGAAGGGGGAATTTCTTTTAATTAACTGTGGGTAATATTGAGAGCTGGATCTATTGTTAGGATTTAAAAGGGAATGGTTTTTAAGGGAAGTATAAAAGCCACTTGTTTTATACAGTCTACCCCTTTCCATAACACCAGATTCTGCTTCCTCCCATTCAAAAGCACAGTAATCAAGTTAAGGCTTAGATTTAGTCATGAACTCTCTCACTTTTTTACTTATGGTCAAAAACATATGTAGGGAAGTATCAGATAGGGGTATTGCAATAATTACTTCTCACTTTTCTACAGTATTTGTCAATTATTTCTTTTGGATGCAACGGGAAACCAAGACTGGCCACCTGTGATTAGTCTAAGTACTTATAGGGTCCATTACCATAATATCTGAATGCCTTAATTATTCATGGCATGTTTGCAAGATATTCGTATCTGTTTAAACAGCAGTAACAGAGAGCCAGGGGCTTTGCATAGAGGCAATTCTATGCAATATCCGGACCAATTTTTCATTTGGATAATTATATTATGCCTATCTAAATTCTCCTTGGGCTTCAATTAAACACAGTATTATTCACTTCCATCCACAATTTGTGTGGTGGTAGGTGCTATGCGCTGTTAAGCAGTGACTATACTTCAGTGGTGTACACGTTTATTTCTTTGGCTGAAAAGTACTTGTTCCAGCTAGGAACGGGGGATCACCTGTGCTGAGCAGTTTAAGAAAACTTGTATTGCTGCTGTCTATGATGTGGGTAATAGAAGTTTTCAGTTCCCAGGGTTTTCCATCATGCACCCATTACAAGCCAAGGAAGCCACTAGGTATTCACAAGAAGCACTCTTAACTGACAAGACATATGTAGTGCACAGTGTTTTGACCAGCACATCTGGTATTGTATATGGGCTTGTCTTCACTATGTGGAAGATTGACACTGCAGTGATCGATCTTCCGGAGTTTGATTTAGCAGGTCTAGTAAAGACCTGCTAAATTGAACTCAAAAGGCATCCCCCCAATCAGTGCAGATACTCCTGCTCCTCACAAGGAGAAAAGGAAGCCAACTGGAGCATTTGCTCCCATAGACCTCCCGCTGTGGAGACCATGCGAAAACTTGAATTACAGTACGTTGACTCCAGCTACATAATTAACGTAGCTGGAGTTGTGTATCTTAATTCGACCATCCCCTGTCTTGTAGATCTGGCTTTAGTCAAATGGACCAAGATACAAATAACTGAATTAGAACCACCCTGCACACATGCACAAAAAGCTACCTATTTAAAACAGATACCCAATGGGGCAAAGGGCTGATTTCTGATTTATTAGTCAGCTCTTGAAAACCCAAAATTACAGAATCTCGCCAAAGAGCTGTTATGAATCCACTAGGTCTGGACTTTATCTGTAGCAATGGAAAAACCTCATGGTCACACCACTGACAATATGGCATCTCAAGATTAATTTCACCCCAAGCATGTTGCAGGGTTTGTGTGTATTCATGCCTAATGTCTTGACCCAATAATCAAAATAATTACTGGGAAATTGATGATGTAGGCTAGTCCCCATATGGTGCGGCATAAATAATGCCTTTGCAGACATACGAGAAGGGGTCCTCCCTGCCCTCTGGTGGTCACAGTCTAAAGACAAATGGACAAATTAGGAGAAGGGGAACAACAGTGTTATTTTAACATGAGTTAATTAATGCACTAGAGAGAGCCTGGCACTAGCATTAACCTCGGGTGTGACAAGGTCCACACCACAAATAACTCATCAAGAAACAAAAAAAACCCACAGTAGCCAGTCTCAGAGCCTGAGGGACTGACTCGCGAGGCTCATGCTGTGGAGCTTTAAGTAGCAGTGAAGATATTCCCCCTCACTCTGTAATCTAGGCTCGGAGACCCATCCTGTCACTGGGTGTCACAGTCTGGCCTCCAGGTCAAGCCGGAAAATCTGCATGGTGGTTCCTGGTCCCATAGCAGAAGCCTGAGTCAGAGGACTTGCTACTGTGGGAGGTTTTTCTGCTCTGGGGCCCGATCCTAAGAGACACACAAAGCTCCAGTTTAGCAGTGCACTGGAGCGGATGCTTTAATCCCAATACTTTAGCAGGGGCTTAAGAGCTTTGCCAGATGAGGGCCTACATAAGCCAAGTCTTAGGTGTCCTGCATAAGGCGCTGGGAAAGTCAGGCACATGGCCATGCTGGGAGAAGATACAAGGTACGTCTCCACATGCCTTAAATACCCACAGCTGGCCTGCATTAGCTGGCTGGAGCTTGCAAGGCTGTAAAGCAGCTGGGCAGATGTCTGGGCTAAAACACTAGCCAAAACCCAAATGCCTATGCAACAAATTTTTAGCTCCGCAGCGTGAACACAAGTCAGTGTCCCAGCCAACCAAAGCCCCACCGTGGATCTTTTATCACAGCACACCCATTTCCAAAGAGTGCCGCCGGACCAAAATGCAGACTAAGGGTTGAGGAAACGTGATTCTATTGAAGAAAAAGGACAGGACTCCTTCTGACCTCAAGGGGACCAGGATCAGGCCTGTACATGTTGCCAGCTGTTCACTCAGCATTAAAGCAGAATGAAAACAGTTTGTCATATTTCTTGGGACCCCAAATGATACCATTTTCCAGCAAGACAGCAGATGCCAGAAGTAGCTCAGAATGCGTTTTAATGACACAATCTCTTCCCACAACTCACACGCGGTGAAAGATAGGGCTCTATCAGAAGACGATTTTATTTATTGCTCCAGTGGCATTCCAGGGTTAAGAATTATGTCATTTATCAAGATACGGATTTCATATACGTGTTGCAAGTATAGAAACAGACATGCATTTTTTAACTGAAAGTGTTGGTCAAAGGGAGGAACATACTGTTAAAAGTTCAATCCTATACCGGGTGGGTGACCAGGAGCAGAGAGAGCACAAAGCACTCAAATAGCTCTTGATATCCTCAGAACACTCTAAGTGCTAATTAATCCTTGTCTCAGCCCAGCAAAATGAAGTAATACTCATTAAACACTGCACAAAAACTGAGGCACAAAGAAGTAACTTGCGCACGGCCACAGAGGAAGAACCAAGACTGTAAATTGAGCAATATAGACTGGGAGCCAGGAAATCCAATCCATTACAGCATGTTCCTTCAGACAGGAAATACTGCATGAAAGGGCTCACACGCACTTGCACACACATCTGTGCTACACGCAGCCAGCCACTATGCTTGTGCACAGATACCAAGGCAGATGTGACACAAGACTTGAGTAAACACACGAAGTAAAGCACTGTATAAGCATAACCAAAAAAATAAATCAATAAAACTGTCCATCAACCTCTATTTTCAAAAGGATTTAGGCTACTGCCATTGAGGGGATTTAAATAATTTTGACTAGATGATAAATACGAGCATTGTCTTTAGGAAGCCCACCTGGAAATCCCAGGCAATCCACTCTCCTTTTTTACTCCCCCCAAAGCCCTAGCCATTCACCAGGAAATTCCTAGCCTGTTCCTGGAGGAAAAAATAAGCAAAAACACCACTGAACAGATGTCAAGTGTAAGAATTTCACACTAACCTGAAATGTGACACAAGCTCTTTCAAACAGAACTGCTGGAGCAGAGTTTTATAGGGTTGAAGACGGTTTGCATTTAGTTGGCTCCCCCTTCCTCCAGCAACTGCTGGCAGAGCCACAAATAATTAGGGATGTGTGTGTTGCTGGGCGTGTGGAGGCCAGGGTCGAAGTGTGGTTTGATGGTTTTGCCTATCCTGATGAAATGTGCAGAGTGACTGAAGACACAGCTCCCCGCCTCCCCCCATTTAAGCAAGACAGTGACAAAGGACTTTATAAAAGCAGAGTAAGTGTCACATTGCTGATTGCATCAAAGAATACAGAGCTGCCTTCACAAGTACATGACTCGCATTGCTGTGAATGGAGAAAAAACGAAGTAAAATACACCAACTTTTTGTAACTGCAGGAAACAGGGTTTTTTTTGTTTGTTTGTTTTTTTATAAGCACACTTGTGTTATACAATTAGTAATGCGTAAACCTTCTCCTCTTGCTTCTCCAACCCCCACATTTTCATAACTGGCAATTTCATTTGAATATATGCTGAGAACATGAAAAACTCGTACCTTGGCATACAAGATCTCTCATCAGTGTTAACAGCTTTACTGGAGGTTTTGTCCAAGCTCCCTATAAGAGGATTTGAAAGGTTAAAAAATGCAATTTAAAATATTTCAAAACACTTCTTAAAAAGTACACTGTACCATACAGTTTATAGAGTAGTCATGGTTTCCATTTGGCTTTCAAGCCATTAATTATTTTGTTCCTTTAAATGAACTTAGAACAACTTTAGGCTACTGGACTCAAACTATCCCAAACACACAAACTTCAAGGTACATCACCTCTGGAATGATGCAAGTTTGACTGTTTTAGCACGTTTACCAAAAAAAAAAAAAAAAAAAAAGATTCAGAGATTTCAAGGTCAAAAGGGAAAACTGTGATTATCTAAGCCAGAGGTGGGCAAATACTGGTCCACACTGCAGTGCCCATGGCAAGGAACAGCAATCCGCGGCCAACAGGCACTAAATCACCCGCACCTGTGGAGATGCAGGTACATATAGTGGCTGCAGCCCGTCAGGGGCTAATTGGCGGACCACCGCCGTTTTATTGCCCACCCTGATCTAAGCTGACTTCTTATGTACCACAGGCCACAGAACTTCCCCTAAATAATTCCTAGAGCAGATCTTTTAGAAAAAAATCCAACCTTGATTTAAAACCAGCCAGTCTCCACCACGACACTTAGTAAATTGTTCTACGGTTGATTACCCTAATTACTTTGGACATCAGACATCTTACTTAGTCTAAATTAGGCCATGTCGTACCTTTCTCTGTGAGACTGAACAGCCCTTTACCAAATGTTTGTTCCCCAGGTAGGTATTTGTGTATTAATCAAGTGGCTGCTTAACTTTCTCTTTTCCAAGCTAAACAGACGTAGCTCCATGAGTCTAATTATGAGTCATGGTTTTCTAATCCTTTAATTATCCTTGTGGCTCTTTGCTGAGTCCCTTCCAATTTATTAACATCCTTCTTCTATGGTGAGCATGAGACATGGCCGCAGTATTTCAGAAGCAGGCGTCCCACTGCCAAATTTACAGGTTAAATAATGATGGGTTTATCTTCAACCTCCCACAAGCACCTCCAAGTCCTTAATTTTTTCTCTCCTCTTTCCCCTCCCAAGGATAGACAATACTAGCCTTGCCACGCTCCATACAGCAGATCTGGGAACAAAGATCCAAGGAAGAGCTTTGAACCTATACCCTTCTCTTTGCCCTTTCTAAACCAATCCATTACTGCTAAGGATGTCCACCAAAGGCCAAGGTCAATTTGAAAACCAGAAAGTGAATATAATGGACCAATTCCCTGCATCTACGATCTTAGAATCATAGAATCATAGAATACTAGGACTGGAAGGGACCTCGAGAGGTCATCGAGTCCAGCCCCCCGCCCTCAAGTCAGGATCAAGCTCCGTCTACACCATCCCCGACAGATGTCTATCTAACCTGTTCTTAAATATCTCCAGAGATATCTTCTCAAATCGGCCACAGAAAACACTTTTGAAATTGGAGACAATGTAGATTGGATCTAGGGACAGCCAGTGAGCCTAGGCGAGCTAGGCAGCTGCCTAGGGCGCAGTTAGCCCCTGCGCCCTGTGACGACATCATGACCATTGACGGCTGTTCAGGTGGGGCGCCGATTGTGCCGCCCCGCCTAGGGTGCCAGCTGCTGCAGCAAGCCTCGGGCCGCTCCTGATTGGATCAACAAGATTTAGAAAAGAGAAATAATGGAAAATAGTGTCATGATATGACTTGCAAGCGCAGCCATAAAACCCTTTATACAATTATTGCAATACATAGAATTAAGGAGCTGGATCATTATCATGATCATTAAGCTCCTCTCTAAAGAAAAAACTAAAGTACAATGCTCCTAGACATGGGTTTCCAGAAGCTCAGAGAGCAACACACTTCCCCAAATGGCAATGAAACATACTTTTATAGCAAGCCTAAATTATCCGATGCCGTTCTCACCAGCCTACTTCCTCCCACTCTTTAGTCTTGCATCACATTATACAAAATGCTGAATAAGCAGACAGATGAAGTGGGGGTTTTACCCACGCAAGCTTATGCCCTCGTAAATCTGTTAGTCTTTTAGGTGTCACAGGACTCCTCTTTGTTTTTGCAGATTCAGACTAACACAGCTTCCCCTCTGAGCCTGTACAGAAAGTATTATGTTGTACTAAAACAGTGCTGCAACATAAGGAAGGCTTTTACAGGGTATTTCTATTAATCGCTTTATACTTCCATCCAATATTTACTTTCTAAAAAACTTCAAAGTTTTTTAACTTAAAAACTAACCCCACAGTGTCAGGCAAAGGCCACGAAACATTCAGCTGCTCCATAACAAGATATGAGTCAGGCTTTCTAGCAAAAACCAATGAAAAACACTGGCCAACCAACAAAGACA
The DNA here is from genome assembly GCF_052426305.1 of Pelodiscus sinensis. Lineage (NCBI taxonomy): Eukaryota > Metazoa > Chordata > Testudines > Trionychidae > Pelodiscus > Pelodiscus sinensis. Next base: position 3,559,573 of record NC_143078.1, read on the forward strand.
TTTAACAATGAATTGAAGGAGTAGCAATAATATACCACACTCTCCAACAGCTGTTTTACGGATACAGCCGGGCTCTCCAATCCCAGTGGAGCTGGGCTAGGCCTTCAGAAGATTTCTAACCCACAGAACTGGGGCGGGCAAAACTGGATCTTAGCTTTAGAAGCGAGCAGGGCACATTGAGAACTACATGATGCTCATGTGTCAAAGCAAGTATTGTTAACTTCCAAGAATGACTTGTTTTTCTCCTTTCCTAATAAGCACGCACAATTCACATGACGCTGCCAGTGTTTGACACACTCGGGATATTGTGTTTTCTTATTGCTTCTGCTCATGGAATCTGAATATCCAATAATATCTTATCTTTTTTTACCCCAAAGTATCTTCCTGTAACCAAGCGTAAGCAAAGGACTCCTCTAAAACCAAACCACAACTAAAGCCCCCAGTATACGTTGAAATTTCATGCTATTCTGAGACTTAACTCAATGTCTGTACACTGCGAGTTGACAACACACTGTTTAACTCCATTATTGGCTGAACCCACAGCGACTCTGTATGCAACAATCTTGTGGATGTGAAATTAACACAGGTGAATTTCAGAATACCACAAATCGCCTATAGCTTTATATTTACTGTAGCTTGCAACATGACCCCCTCACAAACAAGACTTACAAGCCAAAGGGCACACTTAAGGAAAAACAGATTGGTGGGTATGCGGGGACAGTAGCTCTCAATTTTTCTTATTATAGTGCTTCCCTCTATCAATTCAGAGGTTACCTACATCCAACTAGCCTTGTTCAGTGTTCCTCAACCTTTTTTTTTTTATATAAAGTACCCCTTTAAAAAAAATTATAAGTACCCGCAGTACCTACAGTTTTCAGTCACACAATTTTTTTTCTACCATTACAACACATTTGTTTAAACAACTTAATCGTAGCCAGGCAGGCGATGAAATTTTTGGGTGTAAAAAGTACAAAAATAATAAAATGCTGTAAAACTTAAAACAAAAATTCAGTTTTCTCCACATTTCAGTTGTGTTGACGTACCCCCCCAGACTTCTCTCGAGTCCCCGTAAGGGGACTCGTACCACTGGTTGAGAAACACTGGACTAGTTCAAACAAGGCAACTCTCCTGTAGCACATGGTTACTGAAACAGTATTCAATCAATATCAGGACAACACTGGGGTAAAACATTCACTTGATGTAATACCTAGGTGGTTGCTGTTTCATTATATTCCCAGTATCTTAGATCTGTGCTGTTCATTTCCTCTCTGAAGCTAGGACTTTAGACTTAATGCTGAATTTCTCCCTTCCCTCCACCCCCCATTGCTTGCATCCAATGTTCAGATTGTTGGCTTTCTTTAAAGGTTTGTGGCATTTAATTTTGGGAGTCTGTAAACTGACTTGTACTTGCCTCTTCACCAAGAAACACTGAAACAACCCAAACAGCTGGGTAGGGAGCAGAAAGACTTCCTCAGATGAGAAGGGTGGAGAAAAACGGAGGGACCCTCACCATTTATAACAGGAAAAAAAGGTGGGATGTACCTGTCAATTGTAGTGCTGGTGCTAAGGAGGCTAATTGAGTGGGCAGGAAGTGTCTCATACTTCACTTTGGTTTTTTGAGTTTTTTGGATCTCAACAGCTCTTGGAAATAAATTCTTAGGGCAAACTGATCCAGGCTGATTTGCAGAATCCTCAATTATTCTCTACTTAACAGAAAGCTGCCTGAAGACTGAAAAATGCTTTGCCATTGGCATAGCTGCAGTCCTATATACCATCTACATACAAGTGATTCCATGAACCACAGGCTTAGCCCCACAATGTAAACTCGGATCTATTGATAAAAATTTGGCCCAGGCCTTCAGCTGGTGCAAGACAGAATTATTCAGAACTGTTCAGCGCCAAGGAGTTCTGTGGCTCATCACCAGCTGAGAATCTGGCCAGTTTTAAGAAAAAAAGTGACAAATCATTTTTGTTTTACACTTTCCCTGTCATCAGTAATTGCAGCATTAGGATAATGGACCAGAAAGTGAAACTGAACATTTCCTGGAGCCAATGGCAAAGAGTAAACAAGCAGTATAAACGGTGCAAAATGAAGTAGGCATGTCGCGTTTTAATGAAGTGCTGTTACTAGCCATTTAAAATGTTAATCGCATAGCACTTCTTTATAAGCAGCCCTTTTAGAAACAGAAGTGTATTGAACATACAAGCTTTCACATCCTTCCCCATACTCGGCAACCCCTCCCCATGCAGGGACAGCACTACAGCCATCAGGTCCCTAGGGTGCCGGACCAGGGAGGTCTGGCCTGTATACCTGAAAGTACCACTCTACGAATCAACGGTGTCTAGCACTGCTTAAGCACTCTCATGCTAATTGGTTTGTTTGTTTGTTACGTAGATGTGAGATCCAGTTCTAGAAACCATTCCTAGAACAACTGGGATGCCATTTTAACATATAACACTAACTTCCCTCCTACCGGACAACATGCCAGACAACTGTACACTGACCCATTTAGAATTGTAGTGTTGATGGGGCATTATACCCAGGCCAGAAGAGAAAGGAAGAAATACTTCTCCATATCTCGAGCCATGGTGGCCATCAGCATATTCAAACACTGGCCGATGCTAGCAAATACACTTACTAAACTTCACCTGCAATTAAATGACAGTATGAAAAGACACACAATTATTATTATTATTAATGGTGATGCCTATTTCCTATGTAGCGCTTTTCATCAGTAGATCGAAAAGTGCTGCACAATCTGTCCACGTCCTGCTCTTCACAACACTGCTCCGAAGTAGAGAAGCATTATTAATCCTGTTTTGTAGATCGGGAATTTGGGCACAGATAAGCTAAATGACTTGTCTTCGGTCACACCGGAGGGTCTACGCTGGAGTAGGGAAATAAACCTGTCTCTCCTATGGGCTAGGCCAGTGGTGTATCCACTGGATGATTCTTACTCCCAATTTGGAGCCTCTCTCTGAAAAAAAAAATTCAAGGTAGTCAACTATAAGGCATACAAGTCATTTGTATTTAATACAGTAACACACTGAAGTCTGCCCCTGAACTTCACCTGACAGAACTGTATCGTTTCTCACAGCCAGCCAACCACCCAGCGAACTGAGGAGCCCTATCACTGACGATCAGCTTAATTATGATCTACCAGCCTAGTGCTTTTGAGAGAATAAGAGAATCCTCCGGCAATTCTCACCTTGTTTTGGATAACATGTACCAGCTACAAGCCTAAAACCAGACTCTGTTTTCTCTCTCGTTACCAAGCATCTTGTAAAATGCCCTTGGTATGCACATCAAAAAGGCAGCGGCAGCTCAGAAACGCATTCCAAGCCTGTCTTCATTATGTCATGTTAACCAGAGAAGAAGCTCCATGACCACAAACTCCCTCAGGGCAGCTTTTCATGTGCTAGTCCTACTGCCTGTTTCTTTACACATTTCAGTGATTAGTACAAGATAGTTAACATATGTGTAATATTTGGTTTTATACAGAAATCCCAAAGCAATAGTTCTCTTTTAATGGTCTCTGATACCGACTTATTTTCAACCACCAGAAAAAGATTGAAAACACGGCTTGAAACATTTTTTGCAAGTTCTGTGGCCGATAGTGACATTCTTTCTTCCCACAAATCATTGTAAAATCAATGTTTAAATAGTCTGCCCGTTGGTTCTCTTGCACTGAGCTTTACTAGCCAAAGATGTATGGTACATTGTTGCGTTTGTCTAGAGTTCTTTGCACCAACCTTTCACTGACAGGTTTATTCTCAAATGCAGATGCACTTCCAAAGCCCTGTTCTTTTCCTTTCCCTTCTGCAGTGCCTCTCACTCTTCAGTACCATCAATGTATTCCTAATGGAGGCATTCTCCTCTCTTCTGTCTCTTGATTCTAAGTATTCACTTTAAGCGTTACTTTTTACACGATAAGGCAGGAGTTCTCAAACTTTGTGATACTGCGACCCCCCTCTAAGTTGCTCGCGACCCCTCGGGGGGGTCGGAACCCCCAGTTTGAGAAACACGGTGATAAGATATTTCCTTCAAGTCCCAATGGTTAGCTGAATGGTTCACCTCTTACTGAAAAAATCATTACATAAGAACAGCCACACTGGGTAAGACCAAAGGTCCATTTAGCCCAGTATCCTGTCTTCTGACAGTGGCCAGCACCAGGTGCCCCAGAGGGAGTGAACAGTACAGGTAATCATCACATTATCCCTCTCCTGTCATCCATTTCAGGCTCCTGAAAAACAGAGGCTGGGGACACCATTCCTACCCATTCTGGCTAATAATTATTGATGGACCTAACCTCCATGAATGTATTTATTTCCTTTTTGAACCTTGTTAAAAGTCTTGGCCTTCTCAACATCCTCTGGCAAGGAGTTCCACAGGCTGACTTGTGCACTGCATTAAGAAAAACTTCTTTTTGTTGTAAACTTGCTACCTATCAATTTTATTTGGTAACCCCTAGTTTTTGTGTTATGGGAACAAGTAAATAACTTTTCCTTAGTCACTTTCTCTACACCAGTCATGATTTTATAGACCTCTATCATATCCTCCCCTTGTCTTCTCTTTTCAAAGCTGAAAGTCCCAGTCTTTTCAATCTCTCTTCATATGGGACATGTTCCAAACCTCTAATCATTTTTTGCCCTTTTCTGAACCTTTTCCAATGCCAATATATCTTTTTTGAGATGAGGCGACCACACCTGGAAGCACTATTCAAGATGTGGTTATACCATGGATTTTTATAGAGGTAACAAGAGATATTCTCGGTCTTATTCTCTATCCCTTTAGTGATTCCTAACATTGTTTGCTTTTTTGACTTCCGCTGCACACTGAGTGGATATTTTCAGAGAACTATGCACAATAATTCCAAGATCGCTTTAGTCAGTGGTTATAGTTAAATGAGTCCCCATCATTTTGCATGTATAGCTGGGATTATTTTTTCCAATGTACATTACTTTAAATTTATCAACATTAAAATTCATTTGCCAATTTGTTGCCCAATCACCTAGTTGTGTGAGATCCTTTTGAAGCTCTTCACAGTTTGCTTTTTTCTTAATTATCTTGTGCAGTTGAGTATCATCTGCAAATTTTGCCACCTCACCGTTTACCGCATTGTCCGGATCATTTATAAATAGGTTATATAAGATTGGTCCTAGTGCGAACTCTTGGGGACACCACTGGTTACCTCTCTCCATTCTGAAAACTGACCATTTATTCCTACCCTTTGTTCCCTGTCTTTTAACAAGTTTTCAATCCACCTCCCAAACTGTTTTTGAAAATATTCCTCAACGTACCCATGTCTTTCCCATTTACTACTGAATTTGTTTTCACAAATATCAAATTTGCACTTTGGGAAAATGTTAACCATTCAATTTAACAGTTGGGGTGCTTTTCATAATTTCTGGCCTGCAGTTTAGAGGGCTCAGTTTGTATAATTTATGTCTACCAACAAGAACTAGTTGGTGTTTTGTCTGCAGATGTGCATTTACAGACCATGTGTTTCCTAGTTTATGTTGGCTTCAAATATTTTCTGTAGATTGAAATTTGCAATGTAGGTTAACAATTTTTCAGAGGAAATTCAAAAAAGTAAAGAGCTTGCATTTCTAGCCATCCCAAACTACGCTCTACAATAAGTCTTAAAGCACTTAGTTATTGAGGTATCTGCTTAAATGCAGTATGATCTAGTAACCATTTAAATACAGTACATTCTAATAGTAGGGCTTAAGAAAAACTTGAGAATTTGTGGGTCTCTAACATTTCCCAGCTCAAAAACTCCAAATAATTTACAAGAATTAATTAACCTTTTAAAAAAAAACCTTCCCAGTGCAGTAGGTAAGTACCATTATACAGATGAAGCAGAAGTTCAGAGGTGAAGCAACTTGCCATCAGCCATGGCAAGAGACTTAAGGCTTTGTCTACACTGGCAATTACACTCTGTGTACACAAATTTGAAAAGGGACAACAGGGGTGAGGTTGGTTAATTTCTCACCTCTATATATTATTTATTTACTTAAAAACATTTTGCAGTTAACAAGATTATTATCTCTGGAGACACAAATGCACATATAGAGAACTGCAAAACTAAGCACCTCTGACGGTATCTTCCAGACTGAGCACTGAATCCTATTGGGTAAATAGAAAGATTAACCTAAATAATCTATACAGAAGCCTTTGGGACCCCTTAAGACTGGGTCCCTAATCCATGAACTATGGGAACTCACAAAACTTTTCTTAAACATTACATGAATATATTGTCTCATACTACAGAATTAAAAATGTATAACCCTATTCTATGATGAAATATCTTTGAGCTATAATGTCTCTTAGTTAAAATGCTTTAGAGAGGTTTTTTCCTCAAAAAGCATTTTATCAAAAAGAAATCCAATTTAAACAAAATATCTGATTTTTTATTTTTTAAATTTAATTTATTTATTTTTTTAAATAATTTATGTTTATACCCTGGCAAATACTAATCTAAATAGTGCTCATGAGAATGAGTTTGAAAACTACCTCTGGCTTTTCCACCGGGTACACAAATCATGGCTGCAAGAATTATCTTTGGTCTCAAATACAAAGGCTGAGAGGGAAAAACATCTTTACAGTTTAAATACTAAATACTACTAGTCACTACTGAATAACAACTCGCAATAAAGAAAAATACATTAGTTCAGCATTTTAACAGTCATCAATACAAATGCAAGTAACAGAAGTGTAGCTCAATAAAGGTAAACCATCTTAGTGCTCAACATTAGTTTAAGAGAAATTCTGAATGAGTTTGAGTGAATGCTTACATCTTGAAAATCAAAGCAGATCATATTTGCACCTCTGCAGTGCTTCTGCTGGAATTGCTCAGGGATTAACTTAATAGGTCCAAGTCCAAGAAGGAAAGTTCTCAGGTATACCCTGTCTTCATACAACTGGAGACAAATCTCGTGTCAAAATAAAACCTCCTCCAATAAAGACTTATTCCAGAGAGAAGCCAGTTTTAAAAGATCTACAGATTCAGTTTACATCATAATGACTGAGTTTCTGAGTAACGGCAGAATCCTCTACTTGCAATGGTTCATTGCATCTCTCAGCTCATGCAATGTTATGAATAGCAAATAGGATTTTCAGATATACTGTGTATATTACAAGGCAATTCCCAATGAAGATAGCTCAGCACCTCTGAGAGCCAGCCACACTGTCCTCCCAACATCAATCTCAGATGCATTTGCTTCTCAGTTCTGAATAGCGCCAACATGTGAAACCGACTAGAAATTGCATGAAACAGCTACCTGGGAAAAAAAATCACAAAAAGGACCAGGGTTTTGCTTATGCAGCGACCCAGTTTCAGTGCAACCAAAACCAGAACCGTTTTCCCATTTTTGTTGGGATTTTGCAAGTTATTAGTTTGAATGTTTAAAGTTGTTAGGTCAAATTTGAATCTCTTGCAATATCACACCCATCTACCCATGCACACACTGGGGAACTTGGCTGGCAGCCAGAGCAGTTTGCATGCTGAACTGTATCAGATTTCCTCTCCAACATATATAAGCCATGAATATCTACAGCTCTAATTTCAGGTGCAACAGCAAACTGCTGGCAAGTGTCTGGACACATTTGGATTTCCTCTTGTGATGAGTCACTGATGTTAGTCCATTTTCTCTAGAGGGCATGTTACAGGTAGGGATGTTCATGAATTCTTATCGGTTACTTCATTATTCTGTATTCGCTGGGGGTGGGGCCGGAAGCCAGTGTGCTCCGCGCCCACTCCAAAGGAGCCCGCTGCCACTAATACCAATTATGCTCTCACCTTGAAGTCGGCCCTTCAAGAGCAAATAATTCCCTGTTTCTTTCCAGAAAGGATGGACTGAGATTGCAGCTAATTCTGCTAATATGTCTATGAAAACAGCTAAGCAACTCCGGAGGCCCAAGCTCACTCCAAAGCCCTCTGCACTATTCCAGCCGCATGTAGACCTCAGCTGGAGATTTGAAATGGAGTTAAGGTGCCACAAGAGGAACCCTCTGTACTAGCGTGAGTTTCACCAGAGAAAAATTGCCCATTAAGGGGAAAAAATCTCTGAAGAATGAGTTGCAGCTTCCAGATGAGCAAGGGTGGGTTTTTTTAAGTCACTAATAAATGAGTCATATGCAAATAACTTGGCTTTAAAAGAAGTAGGGGAGAAGGGGCAGGAATGTGGAAGAAGCGACTCATATTTAAACTCCGACTTGCTGAAGCAAACCTTAAATATGCTGTAGCTGGATCAGACAGCCAAAAGAGAGCAGGAAATGATACTGAGGGTGGTGACTAATGCTTCTACTGAATGTCAAGTATACATCAAATGGGGAGTTTTACACAGATGTGGCCACATCTGTACCGATCAGAAAACTGAACCATTTCTGTCAGTTGGAATGATTCAAACAGTACTCAGGCTGATGGAAACTTTTTATTCTAAAATCCTGAGCGCTTATGTCGAATGGACAAAGCTAAATATTTACTCCTCTCCCATGGTTATTTTGTTCTCCCCTGAGCACAGAGGTGTTTCTTTCTTCAGGAAAGATGGGTGCTGCTTACAATCAAATAGCCTTCTTCCCACTGGACTTCTTCACCCTCTTGCAGTGCACCCAGAAGCAAACTTATCTTGAAAGGGTCAGGACTACCAACTTGGATATGGTATCATGAGCTTTCGTGGGCAGAACCCATTTCTGGGTAATACCCACAAAAGCTCATGATACCATCTACATGTTTTGTTAGTCTCTAATGTGCTGCAAGACTATTAGTCTGTAACTGGAAAAACGTAAACGACAAACTCGGCTACTCCTCTGAAGAATTTGAACATAGCTATTCAGAAGGAGATAGGCAAGCTATTATTTGTACTACTTTTAGATTTCATTTTGAACAAGCTTTGCACTCAAGCCTTTGAAAGTTTATTTCGTACATTCTAAAAGCTTTGCATAAATCTGGACACTCTTGTAGTCCAAAAAGGAAATCTCTAGTCCACAGGATTAGAAGCTTTACTCCTATGATCTGAAGGGACATTAGAAACTGACCCTAGGGAAACATTAACTTTTGAGTTCAGGGATTACTGTTTGTAACTTTATGAGAAATGTTACAATTGAGCAGTTTGTTATAATCAGATTTAACATAGGTACATAGGGACTTCTATTTAAAGTTACCATGGGTCACTAGGTTGCATGTTTTGTTTTTAAAATATGTAAGCACACCCAAATGGTGTGGATGGCTGAAGTCTAAGTCATACTTAAGCCACCATTTGGGTTACTAACCTAATTCTAGATTATTTTATTGTGTCCAGTGCATTTTGAGATTAGGCACACCTTTTACATTACTACATGGAGCTCATAAAACTAGCTGAATGGGGGCAAGATATTTTAACTTGAAGGCTCAACTGTCTGATTCATCTTAATGTGCAGATAGAGACTGTAGCAAAGCCACATGGTAGATCAAAGTTGCCAAGTCACAAACTAACGTATGCTGTGCCATCTGCAAATTATCTTATCAAAACTATTTTATGTAGCCTTCCAAGAGACTCTAAAAAGAACACGTTCTCAGCTCTACAAAAGAAATATGCAACTTCTATATGAATGAACAGCGTCTTAACAGACCAATGTATTTGTGTATCGCTGAGTGGGCATCTCTGCCACTGACCTGTCATGTAACCTAGGGCAAGTTATTTTATTTCTCTACTTCATTTTGTTCAAATATAAAACAGACAGTGCTCCTTGCTCACCATTGCCCAGTGCTCCACAGAGGACAAGCAGTACATATGAGATATGTGTTTATTATTAATAAAGCCATGACATGAGCAGCATTCACTAGGGAGTACTAGTTCAGCCAATGGGATTTCATGAAATTGGGGATCTATTGACAGATCTTTCTTTTGAAATCACATTTGACTTTGTTAAAAAACAGGAATTTGTTTCTTGTTAGCTGGCTCTCTGACTGATGCTGGACAAGTCGCTTCAGCTGTCTGCACCTCAGCTCCTCATGCCCGTTGAAACTGAGAACTCTTTGAGGTGGGAACCATCACTCACTGAACACCCCCAAAATAAGGAGCCCCTCTCTCACTCAAGGAGGCCCCTCATGCAAACACCACAAGGCAGGGACTCTCAATGGTCTGCCACTTCCTTATCCAAAAGTGGAGCATGCTAGGAACTGAACCTTGCCCTCGGAGTCCTGAGCGGATGTAGCCTGAGTGAGTATGAAGAGACAGACCCAGCTATGGCTATTTTCACAGCTGAGACAGCATTTCTGTACATAACCACCCATTCACGTTTCCAAGACCTCTCCTAAAAGAAGCTTCTCCCCAGTGTGGGCAAATTATGCTCCCTCCCTCCTCCTTCCTGCATTGACACAGCACAAGTTCCCCACCCAGTGTGCATCTTTATCTAGCAGCTGTAGCCCTTTGAGATTGCTTCATCCAAAGCCATAGGCTGATAACAGGAGTTAACAAGCTTGGCCTAAAGGATGTCAAGGGTGCACACCCCTCTACATTACAGCAATTTCCATTTCTGCTTAGCAGGGGTGGGATCCTTTTTTGGGTCAGGGGCAGTGCTCCCTCTATGATTTTCCAGCCGTGAGCGGAGTGAGTATTGTCCTGGGCACCAATATTGAGGTCATGTGCACTTGTTTGGATGGGTACCACGGTGGCATCAACCAGTTACTAACAAAATTTTAAGAAAAAATACTAAGAAACGGATAATTAACAAGGTGCATGACCCTGTGCCCACCCACCCTGAAAACCACCCAGCCTGCTGGCACCTACCCCCAACACACACTGTATCTGCCCCGCTGCCTGTGCCCCAATCACAACCACACACAGCTAGCTGGTACCTGTAAAGGCCTGGCTAACTGCCTACCTCCCCCCCCACCCACTCTCTCACACACCCTGTAGTTGTGTCCAGCCTTGCAATCTGCCCTTCCGCCCCACATGCCACTAGTATATACGCCAGGGCTATGCTGTCTGCCCCCCAAAAACAAACAGCCTGTACCTGGGCCTAGGGCCCACAGTCTAGCACCACAGCCCCAGAGACCTGTGCCCAGCCCCAAATCTCGCCTGTTCCCCCCCTGCACATCGCACAGAGACCTGTGTCCAACCCAGCATCTTGCCCTCTGCCCCCTGGAATTTACCTGCACCTGGTATCTCCCGCCACCACAAACAGCTGGTGCCTTTGTCCCCCACCCAGCCAGATTCTGTGCCTGGCCCCCGCTGTCCTTGGCCACACTGCCTGCCCCTCTGGTACAGGCTCCGGTACCTGCCCTGCCGCTCTCCTGCCTGGGCTCCCATGCAGGGGCTCTGGACACCCACCGAGCCAGCCACCTGTCACCCATCACATGGCTCCTCCGGCCCTGGCCACCATGTGGTTCACAGCTCCTCTGGCTCCAGCCGCCACAGCAGCTGCTTGCCATGTGGCTGTTCAGCTCTGCATAGGAGGTGGGCGTGGTGGAATTTTTTTTTTTTTTTGCGTGCCTGTGCAAGTGCGCAACTTAGAGGGAACTCTGGTTGGGGGCCACTGACCCACAGAAAAATCAGTCGTGGGCCAGACAGCCTGGGCTCCCCAATACTAAGGGGGGAGGCCCTGAGCCTCGGAGGCCAGATCCTGGCAAGCCGAGGTCTGATTCGGCCCCTGGGCCTTGGGTTCCCCACCCCTGGCTTAAGCTAAAGACAGCTCTCCTTTGCCTGTGGAATACCCTGGTGCAACCAAGGTTTCTTCTCCTCCCCACTAAAACCAACGCAGGCAGAAAACACATCTCTTCCTCACACAACTAGAAACAAGGTAAGGCAAAGTTTAGTGCGACTGACTCCTTCCTTCACAGACAGAGAGCGCGAGCGCTCTTAACTACTCACTGTCCTGCTCCCAACCCCCATCACAGCACTCTAACCTTTGTGGCCCCATTGACAACTATGGACCAAGTCAAGCAGACGATCCCTGACTAAGGCAGGAGTCTTCCCTAGGGTACACTGATCCTCCTTCATGCCACTTCCTGTGCCACCAGGACCCACCCCTCTCGTTTAAAAATCACTCTTCTTAATATGCTTTCATGGCTCTTCCTTTGTGGCCCCTCACAGACTATCTATTCCAGGCCTGTGTCTTCCGTACAAAGACTCATCCGAATTAGGAATATAAGGGTCCCCGATTTATGAGGAAATTACCTTGGGCTTCTGAAAAGCCCTTTGTATACTTTCAGCATTCTACCAAGGTTAAATATTAGCCTTTCAAATGATTTGAAGGGCATTAACATGTACGCAGGTCCTCTCACTTACAAATGACAGGTAGCCAAACACTCACTTAATCTCACTGGTTAAGTTCAAAGGATTCATTAAAAACATGACACTTGTTGATTTGGGGATTTATTTTGCTTGCAATGGGTAACACATAGGGGTGTCCAAAAGACACCATTTTACTCTCTGTGTTGTTTAGCTTATTTCTGTGCGTGCATCTAACAGCATTATGAGTCCACTTGACACCCCTGTCATCCGTGCAGGGCCCCGATCCCACAAACAACAGTGCACCAGCCGAGTGCTGCATCTCTGAGGTACCCAGTAGAGTCAATGGGGTTCCCCATAAGGGTGAAGCAGCTGCCTGCATGCTCAGCTATAGGCCTGGGATCCCATTTTGTTTCCCTGGCATGAGTCTGCAGGCGAGAAATATCAACCTTCTGCCAAGCAGACTGTCTCTCTTCTGACCTTATCGACCCCCGGTCCTTACCCTTACTCGGGGGATCGGCATCCTTGCAGACTGGGGCCTGTGACGTTTTCTTCCAATTTTTCACACGTTCTGCTGCCAGGCAGTGACAGGAATGAGAGTATTAAGCAGCCAGGCGTCAGTTGGCAGCTGCCATTCTAAATACGATTGTGGTACAATCCTACACCTTATGGGCCAGGTGGAGCACTGTTTACATGAGGGAACATATTTGATGCTCCGCGGGGTGAGAAAACAGAAAAAAATGTTCGTGTCACTGCAGCCTTAACGCTCTTTCCATTATTCCTTATTGGAAGTGTTGACTACCACAGTCCTTCCAAATGCCAGAAGTATGTGCACACCATCAAAATAAAAACACACTACTGTCAATTAAGCAGCATTCCAGTGACAGTGGTGAATCATTCCACTCAACTACACATTTGCCAAACATGGCCTAAAAGGAACCTGCACTCAGGCCAGAACCGAGTATACACCTGAAAACAGGAAGCTAGAATCAATGTCCTGACCCAGGCTCAATCATTGGCTTGTATGCAGTGATGCTATAATTACACATTGTGGATGGCATTTTCCCTGAAGCACTGCAACCTGTACAGAAATTAGGCCTACGACCCTACAAAAACAATGAGCAAGAACATCAACAACAAACAGCCACCAAAGTGTTTGGCTTCTAGTGCATATTTTTGCACGACAATCCATGAGTATTATTCAGCATTTCAATCCTCTTCTGTTTACTTGAAAGGGTTATATTGTGGCACTACAGAGATACACATCAGCTGAAGGGAGGAAAGGAAGAGGAAGGAGGACAAGCACCATCATTTATCAAATGAACAGGAAGACTATAGACACTACCTCCCTTTTGTACTCTGCCTTTCACATCACTTGTAACACCCTCTTATTATTGGAACGACATTTCCCTTTGAAAATTAAAATATTTTGGTTACAGCACAGAAGTAAGTTGCCAGTCTCTTAGAGTTTGGGAATAGAGAGACATTTAAATGAATGCCTGCAGATTAATCTGCCATCAGTTCCTTCAAGCTGTCTGCACTACAGAAACAAAAGCCACTTGCTCCATTTTCCCTGCAGAGATGGGCAGACACTTGGAACATTGCAGCCACATGTTCTGGTTATTTTTACCGTGGAGTTTAAAAGTGATTCACTGCAACTATTACTATAAACAAGCCTGTTTAATTTTAAACACACAAACATATTACATGCCAATTTCAACGTTGCTATAAACCAAGTCGTGAAAAATTCCCTGATGATTTCCACCAAAAATGAGTCTCTACACACACTCTCTCTTCTCAGCACTGTACAGCTTCAAGCCCACGATTTTTAAGAGTTTCATTCTGAAATGTACAGAAGATGGTCATGTGTGTACAGCACAGGACTGGAAAGGGGAGACCTGAGTTCTACCTGCCACCTTGCCAAAGACCTGAAGTTCCCAAACTGAAATCTGTGGACTATTACCTATCAGTGGTTCACTGAAAGTTAATGGGAATATGTGCTAGCTTCTCATTTTCAGATGATGAACTGCATTAAGAAAAGCTAAAATCTATTTAAAAAACAAACCTTTCCTAATATGAATTCTTCAAGTCAGCAACTGTGCAGTTGCCACAGCATGTTATACAACCGAGGGGGGGAGCGGTCTGGGTAACCACACACAGAGGACAGGTATCCAGCAGAAACGCATTACAGAGGTGAAGTTCATTGGAAAAAAGTTTTCTGAGTCCAAATAGCAGAGATCTATGTGGCACCTCTAGACAGAGACAAATTTTCATCTCTTCAATGTGCTTATTACCTCCTCCACTCTGTGTGAGGTTTCTATGAATATATTTTTGTGAGGCGAAGTGCACCACAAAGGTCACTAGAAATAAACCGATCAAGTCAATTTTCGCTACTATTTTCAAATTGAAATCATCTCATTAACACTGTCTTCATTATAAGTAGGGATGTTAAAATACATTTAGGTAAACATGTAACTGCTGAAAATTTCAGTGGTTACACATTTACACGTGGGGGGGAGGGGAGCGGTAAAAGCCGGCTCCACACACACACTGGCTCCTGCCTGTCCTGCCCCGCCCCCCATGCTACTGCCTCTGATACAGGGACAGCAGCGGGGGAAGTGGAAAGAGAGCGTAACCATGAAGGTTAACTGATTCACCCAGGCTCATTGGTTAACCGTGTACACATTTATACTTCCACATCCCTAATTATAGCAGTCCAATTGCTGGAGCAGTTGACACCTTGATACAATTATCTTGTGTAGTTACAGCAGTGGTAAGATTCAATTGCATAAAGACTGAAAAATAACAGAAATATCAATTATTACCTCGGATATTTTCTACAGTGTCATAGCAAACAAGGAATGAAGTATAATGCAGAAACTATATAATTAACGGCCACAGACCTATTAAGAGTTGTTAAACGAGTTACTCCTCAATGCAGACTACATACACTGTACTACAGATATAATCTTGTCAGTTTGTAGGGTATTTTTCCTTTTTAATTGCAATCCTGGTAATGGCCTATATTATTTATTTACAAACAAGGAAGCCGTGTAGATGCACAAACTCCAAACAGAACAAATTAGGATTTTTGGACAGCTGTACATTAAACATCAGGCAAGCATCTTTTTGGACATTCATATACAAATTTGTTCCTGGGTAGTGCAGACACTTTGTATGCCAAAATGTTTAACTAGAACTGAATCTTCACAGGTGAACTTCAACACCCCTACACCAAGCAACTTTCAGGCAAGATTAATTTGGTTATGGCAACATTCTAGTTTCACTACTTGCTCAAAATGTTTGGTAACCACAACAGATCAGTTTAAAATAATTCTTAAACAGGTCAATTAATCTCTGTTTCTGAGTATCAGATACCACAGAAAGTTCCATGGACACATTTACCCTCTTGGTAATGCTAATGACTAGCCAAGAAAACTACCAGCGACTTGAAGATTGCGTTTGTTCTCCGTGTATGTCATCAGATATGTAGTTTTACAATAAAAACATGAAATGCTCAGAGTGTAGTATGTTGTGGACATCTCAGGCTACATGCTAATGCTACTGCTTCTGTGAGGGTAACTCCCACCTGAGACTTTTGTATCTTAGTGCCCAATTCTGCAAAGCATGTGAGCAGGTCCAGTCACGTGCAGTGTGACTACAGGACTCTCTCAATTAAAACTGAAAGCCTTGCTGCTCTGAAGCCTGTAGTTCATTCAAGATAAATCACAGAGTAACACCTAAAAGTAGGGATGTAAAATCTCATTTAATTGGTGAACAGATTAAATGTGATGTTTAACCAGTTAATTGAATCAAAGGTGCATGTGAGGGGTGGGGACGCGCACAGGAAGGGGGTGCTCCAGCCTGCCCAGAGAAGCCCCTGCCTGCGGGGCTCCCAAGATCTCTGTGAACAGAGGCTGATCCGAATAACCGGAGCAGCTCCTGCCCACAGCGGGCACCCCGTGGGGTTGGAGCGGACCCCCAGCCTACGTTAAGCTTTCATATCCCTATTTAAGAGAGGCAATTAATTTAGTCTTTGAAAAAGTGATACCTGCCTCTGCATTTTATTGAAATTATTAAATACAACTTTTAATCTGTAAGCATTAAAATATGCACTTCTAAAAGTGACTGCTTACTTCCTGGCTGTGCATTTTAAAATGCTTCTCACCAGCACTTTAGCCAAAGAACAAATACTCTGTGCATCTACAGCTTGAAGTGCTCAAATGGCTAGATTGATTTTTTTGTCCTGTTGGTCTACATTTACAGAAAGTTGCTAGGGACATGTGCCAAACAGACAAAGACAGTGGAGGGGAAGCCAGAGGCAAAACTCAGAGACCAATGCATACTGCATCCTCAAGTTAGACCAAAACACTGTCCCTGGCTGTAATTGGCAGGCTCCCCTCTACTTGGGCTGCAGTACCACTGCAGATTAAATACTAATGAGCACTACTCTCAACAGAAGAAAAGGAGCCTACCTAAACTGTGTACATTTGGGGGGGGAAGCTGGACTTTTATCACTTACATCTACAGAAAGACTGTAGAAGTGTTTCCACAGGAAGTGCTGGTTTCACTATTGAAACAGCCTCGCAGTTGAAATGTACCGAACCACACTAGAATAAAAGATCTTCTTGCAGAGAAACTCTAACACCTAGCTGTATTTGGGCATCTCTCTGCTTTTTGACCTCGTGCTACAACAAGTTTTCAACATAGGATTTTTTACCATGTGGGAAATTCCTTGACAGCTTTTCCTGTTCTAGAAGGAAAAATCTTACTTCTTCCTTTCTCCTTCCACCAGCATCAAAACAAGTACATATTACAGGATGCAAATACTAGAGAAACTGATATTGTGAACGGTCACCTTCTGTCTATTGTCGGCTGGATCATACTGTCTGTCATGAATTTCAAATCCTATAATTTTCACACTTCATAAGGTTGCTGTGTAAGTATTTTGAGATATTTGGTAAAAGATTCAAAGTGGAGCAGAAGTGAGGTTGCCTGGCAGAAATAAATGCTATTCTGACCAAATAATCTGTTAAACGTTGATGCTGAGTTTTACTATTCATTTGAAAACCAATAACACCGTCAAAGAGTTTGTCAGAACAAAATGAAAGTTAAAGATGTTTTTCAGGGCAGTATTCTAACACTGCTATAAAGCTCACCTTGTCTAAACCACTGTTGCTGTCTTCCTCCTCCTGTCTCTCTCGCTTAAATCTCTCTCAGCTTCCCCCTACTGTGTATTTCTCTTTATCATCTTATCCCACCCCTGGGGTTTTCAAGCTATCCTCAGAAGCAACCTGCCAAGCCACAGGGAAGACACTTTGGAAACGAACACCGACATGATCATGCATTTAAAATTCCTTTTCTTCTTCTTGCATTCAGATGACCGTGGCTTGCAAGAAAAACTGGGGCTCTCTCTTAAGAGCTTTCTGCTTAAACATAAGTCTTGAGGGTAAAGAACAAAGTCATGTACTTTTGATGGAAACAGAATTTTTTTTTAAGGTAGCAAATCTTTCTCATTTGCTCTTCCACCAGTTTTGTATGCAAAACCCAGCAATTACCAGCAGGGTTGACAGCCTCCAGCCAAGATAGCTAGATGTCCAGCGCTACAGCTGCACCAAGGCAACACTCTATGCTGATAAGCATAAAGAAAACCGCACCCCCTGAAAGTGGCAGGAGCTACTCTCCTGCTGAGTAGTGCGGTGCCCCCACACGCCTATGGCAGTGCAATGTGTGTCAGCTAGGGTGGAATATTCACACCTCCAGTGACATACGTTTTGCTGACACAGGCAACGGCACAGACATTGCCTAAGTGAGTTCTCGCCTCCGCAAACTCTTACGACAAGACTAAATACGCTACAGCACATGGACTAGTTTACTAGACCTGAGTAAAGTAAGGCAATTCTATTTCGCAGAGAATCTGTTTAATTACAAGACTCGGTGTCATTCCAAATCAGAATGAAACACTCAGTCTAACTGAAGACAAGGGGCTCACCAGACGTGTGGGTGACATTTTTATGGCTGTCATATGCAGGAGCTCAGACAAATGCTATATGGTGCCTTCTGACCTTACACTCAATTAATGCCACACTAAAAGAAAAACAGTCCTGGTTCCAGAGCAGTCCACCTGGGGAGCTGCCCCAGACCTAGGGAGGCTGGTGAGGAGCTGAGAGGCAGGACACCCAGAGCTTCCAGGTTGCTATCTGCTCACCAGGCAAGCTGCCAAGCAGCCGTGAGCCTGTAAGGGTGGGCTGCCACAGAACAGAGTGGATGAGCTAGCAGAGACCCTGCCGACATTCCACTGAAACTGTCCAAAATAAACTGTCTCCACAAAACGTTTCAATTTTGATGAATGGGCTAATTCAGATTTTAAAAAGCGGTCAGATTTTTTCCAACAGGCTGTTCGGCGTTAATGAAAAAAACAGTTTCTAGCACAAGCAGGTGACAACCATATTCTCAATTCAAGTGCGGTGTAACATTGACACTCGCAAATTGGGGGCCTCCAATCCCCATTTGCAAAACACGAGCATTTCCCTCCCTCTTCAGGATGCTGTGAGGATAAATACACTAACGACTGCAAAGCAAACAGATATTACGGTAACAGGGTCTGTAATAGGGATGTAAGCCACTAGCTGAGTCACTACTTGACTACTCGCTCCCCGCCCCTTTGCTGTCTCTGCAAAAGCCGCTGCCCCCCAGCACCATCTCCACAGTGCGAGGCGGGGGGGATGCAGAGGCGCAGCAGCTCCTACTATATTTAAACTGCAGAGGCACAACAAGGGTAGCTCCTGGATCTAGCACAAGCCAGGACTGAACACCAGTTCATACAAACTATATTGACTATACACTATTAGTCAATGATCCACCTCTTAGCATCCTTAGTCTGCAAGTACCTCAGGCTGAGAGAAGAGAAAGAGAGATGACAAGCAGACAAGACAAGGCAAGGAGGGTAGCACCCTTTGTACACCACAGAGCTGCTAGGTCTGTGGTGCCCAATGCACTAACCGCTAGCCACATGTGGCTATTTGGCTGGTTGAGTGTGGCCAGTTCACTTTGGAACTGGTTGGACACCACAGGACTCGATATTCCTGCACCCAACATGCCGGTGTGATAACGCTGTTAAGATTCCACAGCCACTTCCCACTCCGAAAGGGTGTAAGAGCTCCAGGGTTGGCCCCAACTGCTTTTCAATAACAAATCCTTTAGCTGTGCTGGCAGAGGAATAACCACCCTAAGAAGATTTTTTTTAAACTTTTTTAAAAAGTCGCACAGATTTTAAGTCAGTTACAAATAGTAACAGATCTATAAGTACAAGGAGTCCCGTAGTACCTTCGAGAGTAACAGATTTATTTGGGCATAAGATCCCACATTGTCAGATCTTCGCCCACAAAAGTTTATGCCCAATCTTTAAGTTGCTAAACGACTCCTCGTTTTTGCACACAGAGTAATATGACGACCTCTCTGACAGATCTAGAACTAAACCGCAAGACACATTAAACATGTAAAATGTGCTTTCCGTAAGAGGGAGGAGGGAAACATTCAGCCCTGAACTCTGTAGTCTCACAGACACGGTACTAAAGTAAATTCCCAAAAATGCTGAGATTCTTTGAATAGCTGACGTTGTAATAATTAAGTTGTATATACACATTTGATTTAGCTATGCAGCTTGCTCTAAGGATGATGTTTGCATACGGAGCCCAGGCCCTTTAAATTGCTGGTGGAGCACCATGTGGCATGCTCCGGGTGGCTCTAGGGGGGTGCACCATGCTCTGGGCAGCACTGCGGGCTGTGGGGGAGCCAACGCTTGATGCCTCAGCCCCACCCCTTCCATGAGCGCAGAGCCAGCACCTGCTCCAACCCTGCCGTCAGCTCCCCTGTTTGCATATGTAAGTCTAGGGAGTCTCATGGTCTTTAAAAAACACCCCCCAGTAATGCAGAAGCAATAGAATTTTCCCTACCTACTATGCACCCAGGCTAATAAAATGTCTGTTCCAACAATCATTACTGAATGAAAATATCCCCTTTCTCTATGGTTATTAATTAACAATTTTACACATTATCAGTTTATATTTCAACCCCTTGGCTGAGAAGCATCCATTTCAGGGGGAAAAAAACCCTTACAAAAACAAAATGCGGTGCTAAAATTAATCTACTCCTCCTCAAATGCACTTCTTCAGTTGCTTCCACTCAATAGCAAGTGCAACTATGAGGCTTCACACGAGTCTGACTTGCAGTCAGTTAATTACACCACAGAAAATATAGCCGTTTTAATAACGTCATCTGGTTACATGTGGAAAGTATCTAGTATGCCTGCTAAATCATTTGTTATTCCTCTCTCATATTTAGCACTATTCTCCAGAGACCAGGGCACTGGTGGGCAACCTGCAACCCACTGGGGTTCTATTTGTGTACCAGACATTTTATTTTTGCTTGTAACCTAAACTTCACACATCTCTCCATACAGTAGCATGAATCTGAACATTTAATTTGAGTTTATATTCTGTGCCAGGCATGTGGCCATGGTTTCTCAGGGGCCTGGCTTTATTTGGCACACCCAGTTTAGCCTGGACTCAGTCACATGTGAAATGTTCATAAACCTACGTGAAGTAAATGTCTCTAAATTGCCTACCTCCCCACAAGCAACACCGGTAACACCCTCAAGCAAAATATTTGCCACTGCAAAGCTCCAGGATTAGTTTAACCCCTAAATTAGCTAACATCTGCTTTTATATAAGGAAAAGACAGAGCAGATGGTTCCACACTTGATGACAGTATGACAGTACTTATGCAGCACTTTTGCAGAGATCTGATTAAGAGAGGATATACATATGGGGAAACTAAGGAATTGACAGGTTAAGTGACTGTCTCAAGATCACACAGGAAGTCAGTGGTAGTGGGGAATACCCAAGACTGTTCTGCCCTTTAAAACATGCTGCCTCACTGCAGTACCAGGCAAATGACCTAGGTTCTATTTTTAGGCTGATCTCTTGCTTCCTCGGGCCAAGCCCTGCTATCTTTATTCACGGAAGACTCCCAATGACTTCAAGGAGAATTTTGCCTTAATAAGGACTGCAAATAGACCACTGCTGGGAAAAGATGACTAGGTCACAGGGAGGAAAGGGGTGCTAAGCCTCCCGTCTGGCCAGTCTTGGAACCACATTCTAGAGCTGGCCAGACAACTCAACTGTTGATTTGATTTTTTTTCTTTTTTGGTGACAGAAGTGAATCTCCCGTCCCCCTACTCCCGAGAATTTTAACTGAAAGAATAGTCAAGTTTTTGACAATTCTATCAACAATTCTGAGGACAATCATATTCAGTTCGTCTCAGGCAGCAGAAGGTCCTACAACACAGGCCTTGAATGTTCTACAACCAGGGTACCATTACCTTCACACTGAGTTTTAGACCTCTTGCCAGATTCTCTTAGAGACTAAAATCTTTCTGAAACTGACAGGCTTAAGGGGACAAAACAACTTTGGCAGTCCAGCCCTAAAACTTCTTAGGGAAATTAATTTGGCAGCCATCTTCAAAAAGGAAAAAGCTTCCTGCAGCTTAACACAGTTTTGTCGAGTCAGTTTTATCCTCTAAAAAGATCAAGACTCATTTCAACAGATACAGCAGTCCATTATCCAGCTGTTCAAAAATACCTTGCAAGCAATCTGGTTTCAAAAGATGACACGGAGTTTAACACACAGGAAAATGGAAAAGGTGTCAATAATCATAAACTATCTAATCAATGAAGAGGGTAAGCAGCAATGGCACTGATTCCAGAAATGCTACCCTGCTCATCAACTCTCGTAGACTGAATTGAAAACATCTCCAGTAATGACACTTGCAGAAGTGATTTCAAGAAAAGTTAAATGACTGAAACAGACAACAGCCAAAAAAAAATCTCTTGAAATGACAAACTACAGCCAGCTAGAAAAAGGAGATTCTCACCAGATTTAGTACTGGAGATTCTTACTGCATTTTTTTTAAAGCTCACAGCTTAAAATGCTTGCTCAACATATGCCCCAAAGATCCTCAGAGCTATACATCTATCAGTCTCTTAGAACATATAAGCTTTTGTGTTAGCTATCAGTATTGCCAGTATTCTTAATTTGTACTGATATTAGGAGACCTTATCTTCCCCATTAAACATTCAAAATTAAAACCTCCATTAAATCTTACTTTCATAAATCATTATACAAATCCAAAATTGTCATGCGAGACACTGTGTACCGTAGTTGTTCTGAAAAACAATGTTTCAACCCCCAATCCATACAGAAACAGTTCACACAACAACTAGCTGGAAATCAAAAGGATAGCATCAACCACAATAAAACAAAGTTACTGCCTTCAAACTCTATGTACATTACTTATTTTTACTGAGGTAGCGCCCAGGGGTTCTAACATCCACTGGCAGTCATGCTCAGCTCTTCTACAAAATTACATAGCTCAGCTAATTTTAGTATTCAGTTGACTTGTGCTTCATTTAAGCAACACAGTAGACGCAATACAAAGCAGAGAAGTTGCAGGACAAAGAAAGCTATACGCTATTGGCTTCTGCACCATTGTGACACAGAACCTTAGATTAGCGCACAAATGCAGGCCTTTAGAGAGATTTACGTGAGCTGGTGTATTTTACTACTGTAATAACTCAACTGAAGAGGTCTTACAAATTTAGGAGCCTGGTTATTTGCATAAATGTTCCATACGAGCATGCAGTCTGGGCCAGCTAGCACCTGCAAAGTATAGCTTTAATCTAACCTATACTGTTTTTCAATTATTTCCTTTTACAATCATCAACATCAAAACAAAGCTACAAACCAAAACATCCAACAGCATGTTATTATTTATTTATATGCATCTACACATACCTTCAGGCTTAGTAACCAAGAAGACTATTAGACACATAACATTAATGGACCAAGCTCCATGATAACCCTTTTAAAGTGTCCCTGACAGTCAGGGCTTGAAA
This sequence comes from Pelodiscus sinensis, assembly GCF_052426305.1. Lineage (NCBI taxonomy): Eukaryota > Metazoa > Chordata > Testudines > Trionychidae > Pelodiscus > Pelodiscus sinensis. Next base: position 3,582,744 of record NC_143078.1, read on the forward strand.
AAAAAGCTAAATTGCAGTACATATAATCTTACACCCATGAGCTGTTTAACCTTTAAACTATTGTATGCACTTACACTTCATAGTAGGTAGTGTATATAAAAAGGCTATTATCTTGAATATCCGTTGTTTACAATCAAAGGGTTTTTCTGACTAGCCTCTCCCTAAAACTCCAAATGTAGTCACGCAAGAGAAATGAATGCAATAAAAAAGGGCACAAGGAGGAGGACCCATCTGACCGCCTACTCAACTCAATTCAATAAATCTACCTCAGCTCCTCGCCCCGCACATGCCTTTCCAATTTAGTCGACGTTCTCCCGCAAGCGCTATTTTCAAATAATTCATCACCAAAGGTACGTGATACTCTCCAGGTCAACAATAGGAAACAGCAGAGCTCATGGTAGCCCAATTTCCTCAAGTGCTGAGTACAACTTCAAATGAAGTGAATGAAAGCTGTGGGTGTTTCTGAAAAATCAGGCTATGGCTCACAGCATATGTGCAACAGTGCAATGTGAGTGACAAATGTACACGTTCTAATACCGGAAACATTTCATACAGGTGGTATCCTTGGCTCCAACAAATACTTTAACCAAAAAAACAAACATTCCAGCAAGCCTCTCATCTGTGATCAGAGTCACTCAAAAAATTGAATGCAACTGGTCTGTTCTCCACTTCTGTAAGAGCTCCGACAAGCTGCAGTTATGCAATGTGGCTCATTGACAAACATAGTAACTGCTGCTAGGGGTGTAACAAACTTCCAGAATGTAATCTCCTCCAACAGCATTTGACCAAACAGACTCATGCCAGTCCCCCAACACATGGATTAAACATTGAAGCTGCTTACACTTTCAACAGTCTCACTTACCAGGTTGTCATTAAACTAATTTGTTTCAGTCATATTATATCTGTCACTATTACCCTTTCAGCGCCATGCCCCTTTTTGCATCACAAAATGCAGGTAATTAGAATGACTTGGTTACTGAGGGACCACATTTGCCAGGTGTTAACATCCATAGTACATATTGCAGCAGAAGCTAAATTGCGGGCAACCAGCTAATCAACGGAATTTCCATCGACTACTCAGTCGGTAACGGGGTGAAATGGAAGATCTGCAATGGGGTTACTGCCAGCACTGTGTCTCTGCCTTTTAAATGTATTAATACATTTAAAAAGAAGATGCGTAGTTCCTGGGATCGGGCATGAACTGAGAATCAGCTGGCTCTTCCCAGCACCAGCTCCTGCTCCCCTCCATTGCTGCCTCTTTCTGATAGATGCAGCAAAGGAAAGAGGGGGAAGGGAGGAATAGCGACTAGTTAAGTCAGTATTCGACTACCCAATAAGCATAAGCTTATTGAGTAGTCAACTAGTCGCTTACATTCCTAATGTGTACATGGCAAAGTGACAGAGTTCTCACTGTGAGTATGGCATTTGTTGCCCTCAAATGCATCCAAAAACATATGAGGCTTTTTTAAGTGATAATAATTACCCTAACACACAGGGCATTAACTACAAGGCAACAAAGCTGAAATTCCCATGAAGTAATATAAGCTCTGCTTATTGGAAAAAAAAACCCACACAAATGACCATGCCCAAAAATAACATGTAAGCAAAATGCTCACCTATGAGGATAAGTACAATATCAACACAGACTCCAGGAGGGTAATTCAATTCACATCCCATCAAAGGGCTGAGTCGTGCAAGAACCGATCTCAAAAACTTTCTTCTTTTTGTAGTCAGTGTCCTTTTGTCAAAGTAAGAAAAGCCATTATTGTTCTCAGCAGTGCTCGGAAGCATCTGTACACAGAAATATTTCACTGTAGTCTAGGAAAAGGCATAATAAAGGTCTAATAAGAATAATAGTTTATTTGTGCCACCTTAAATCCAAGCACCTCAAAGCATTTTATGCACACTGAGTTAAGCCCTGAATCAAGTGGGGAGGCAGAAAAACATGGAGATCACAGTTCACCTAATGTAAAGCGCCACTGGAGGCCTTACTGAATCATGTTGAGCAGATTGTATTCAGGTGCAAAAATGATTTAGCAAAGTTTCATTTTAACTTATTAAAAATTGTATATTACATGCATCTGAAGAAGAAATAAGTGTATTTAACCTCCTCTTTGGGTAATGGAGTAATTCTTTGCAGGGCAGGTTTTATTTAACTCTTAAGGATTCAAAACGTCATTTAAAAACGACACACACAAACAGATCAGGCTCGCACACCAATCTGGAGTCACTCCACTGACTTCAGGTAAGAACTGAACTTGACCTCAGTTGAAAACTGACTTCAGTGGGGGCACCCTGGATTTACACAGCAACACAGAACAGAATCTGGCTTTAGATTTTAAAAGGACCTAGAAGTAGGTCACTCAAATGCATGTTTAAATAGCAACAGTCAAAGGCAATTACTTGTATGTACAAATGATCCAGCTATCATCCTATATGAAGAGTCAATATTTGAAATCTGACCATGGCACCCGCGTAACGCAGTGATGAGCACAGTTTAAACCACCAGAAAACTTGCACAATCTAGGAATACTAGAGAGAACATTAACACAAAGGCTAGGGAGGCCCCATAAATAAGCGGACTACTCGCTGGTGTTACTGGAGCATAAAAGGGACAAGTTTCTTTGCAAGTTTTAGAAGCTGACAAGAAATGTATATCCCATCCCCCACCTTAAATACTTTAGTCTGTTCACTCTGTGCATTTGACAGCATTGTGTGTAGTTATTTTTTACTGTTCCCACAGTCCATTCTGTTTCTCCCTAGTTGAAAAGACCATTAAACCCAAACCAAAACAAAATGATTACGCACCATCAATAAGCCACCTCTCCACTTCAGCCCTTAACCCACCCACACAATTTCACAACAAGTCTTGCACAGAGACCTAAAGGTAAACAAATTGTTTTTGTCGGACCAGTGCAGGTTACAAATCTCATAGTCAAGGACTCCTCCCTGAAAATCCTACCTCCCCAAAGCCTCCTCATGTTAAATGCATTAGTGTTTCTGACAGCCTGAACTACTGTCTCATGGTATCATGTGGAGAAAAGCGGTCTCTAAGAAATCAAGGTCTGGCCCATTTAAAGATGGGATAGTTTCAAATCAATCATTTTATACTGTACCTGGAACACAGGTATTCTGTGCTTTAGCAAGAAGCATCAGTTACAAGCAGCTGGTCGGTCAGCTATACCTAGAACCGATGAAGTTTCACCACCGCCTTCTATTCAATCTCCTCCCATCCCACCAAAAAAGAGAGTTTAGAGAATCGGCAATAATTAACCAGCTGAGGCATTCCTCCAATAACGGGCCTGTTATCCCTCCACAAGGTTTGTAACGAACAATCAGAGCCATGGATACAGCTCAAAGGTAGTCGGTTGGGGTGCCAGCGCCACACCACTACATTAATATCAACTGAAAGCCAAGCTATAAAGCCCCTGCTCTCCAAAGTAGATAACAGCTCAGTCTGATCTAACTGATCCTCAAGGGACAATGAAAGTTCCTCATGATAAGCAATGTTCTGTTGAACAGTGGTTTCATAAGTCTGTGATACAGGAAAAATAAAATAAGTTACCTGCCTACCGGAGGTGCAGTGGCTTGTCTAGCTAGGGCTAGGGATATTAAATATCGGTTACTGAATAGTCAATTAACCTCATAAATTCTTATCAGTTACTCAACTATTCTATAGTTCCTGGGGAGGGTGGAGAACCAGCAGCCAGTGCACTCCAGACCCACTCCCAAGGAGCTCCCTGCCACTCTGTGCTGCTGCCTCTGTTTCAGAGGCAGCAGCGTTGGGTGCCGTTCAGGAGCTAGTCCATGAGGGGAGCCAGTTTAAAACCAGCTCCCCCCTCAGACCAGCTGCCTGTCACCCCATGCTGCTGCCTCTGATACAGAGGCAACAGTGCAAGGTGGCAGGAGCCTCTGTCCAGGGGAAGTCTCAACTACTGGACCCAGCGATGCTGCCTGCCTGCCTCCTAATACACTTTAAATGCAGAGTTGTTGCGGGGTAGGTCCTGGACCCATCACAAGCTGGGACTGAGCTGGGCTGCTGGCCAGTCCGCTAAAAAATTTACTGGTGGAGGGAAGGGAGGAAATGTGGGTAGTCTATAGCATTAACCTATAAGCTTTTGCTTGTCGGTTAATCGACTACACTATTATATCGCTATCTAGGACACTGGTGCACAACCTACCCAATGCATGCAGCCCATTAGGGTTATTCGCTTGGGGGCCACAAGACAGTTCATGTTGAGCATCTGCAGGTATAACTCCTTGCAGCTCCCAGCGGTCACGGTTCACCATTCCTGGCCAATGGGAGCTGCAGGAAGTGGCAGGGCACCAGGACGTGCTGGCCGCCACTTCCCACAACTCCCATTGGCTGGGAATGGCAAACCACAGCCACTGTGGCTGCTCAAAGTCAGCAAAACATCTCGTGGCCCGCCAGTGGATTGCCGTGATGGGCCACGGGCAACCTGCGCGTTGCCCACCACTCATCAAGGGTGAAGGCTTGGCCTTCTATTCCTTCCATCTCCATAAAACTGGACTCCTCAGCTAGATGGATCTGCAACTGTTCAAGTCCTATGGTTGTCATGGCAGCCGCAGCAACTTATTAATAAAGTTTACTATTCTTGAATTAATTGAAAATTTAAGATTTATGTTCTACATTTTCAAATGAATGGTTTTTGAGTGCCCAACTTTAAGCACCTCGAAGGAGCCGAGTTTAAAGCGGGCAGGTGCTGAGCATTTTCTGTAAAATCAGGCCACTGGAAAATGTCTCACTTTGGGCACAAAAAAATCACTGGTCACTTTTGAAAATACGGGTCTATGCAACTGAGTTTTTGTTTAACTGGACTGGGGAGAGCTAGAGAGGAAAGCAATCTGTCAAGCATCCACAACTGCCTCAAGATTTTGAATAAGATGCTTTTAGGAATCTACCTTGATCATCTACGTATAAACTCGTATAATGATGTGTCAAATATGCTCAGTTTCCAATATTCTATGACAAACTGGTCATTAGCTATCTGCTTTATCTATCAAATCAGGCTTCATATGAAAGATCATTTTTAGCACATCAGGCAAAGTACACAGAAACCAAGTTGCCAGCTAGCCCTCCTCCCTCCGAATCATTATTCTGTAACAAATCTCATCTGACCTTTGAGGATTCTCTGTTGTGGCCTGCTTAGACATTTACTAGGAAAAGCATGATCAAATCAGTTCAGAACATATTCATCTGAGGCCTTACAGCTTAGATTAAGGCCATTTAATCTTGTAGGGTTCCCCCTCTCCCCGCCCAAAACGCTGGTAAATTCGCTATGAAACAAAATTGACACAACATGATCTATATACTATAACCAGGTTTTATCCTGAAAGCCTTACATTATTACAACCGATACTATTTGGATTAACACACGCAACATTTAATAAAATATCTGCGGAAACAATATATTATAGGGCCTTTTATAAGAATCACAATTTTTTTAAAAACTTCAAGTGGTCAGACAGACACAACCTACGATATGTTGCTGGAGGAAAGGCAGGTTAGCAAATAGCCTTTATTGAATAGATAAATTAAGATCAAACTATAGAAAGAGTTCCCTTAACTCATACAGGATGAGCTAAGCAAATCAAATTAGGAAGTCCATGAACGTGTCCAGTTCTGTTCATCTTTGTAGTTTTTGCCAAGCATGATGGTTTCCACAGCACCATTGAAGTGGGGCACTGGGTCTATATTACTGAGTAAATTTCAATGGAACTACATCAGGAATACATTTGGTTTGTCTCTCGAGTTTTGTGGTCCAAGTACAGAGATATTGTAGAAAGTCTCCAATCCACCAATATTCAGGATTTTCCATGGGAACCCGCGTTAATATTTCAAGGAGGGGAGAAAGAAAAACAAATAAAGGCCCCAAACTGAAGGAGTAGGGGGATCTTTAGGACCAGATCTGGGCAGAAGGCCAAATTCAGATCGTGAGAACATCCACTTAAGCTGTAAGAAAGGGGTCACCAGAAGAACAAACTTCAACTGAGTATTTTATATGTTCTCTAATTAAAATAATTTGATGCTCAAAGCATGTACCATTAAACAACATCCAAATGAATGACCATTTCAGTAGTAACTTGCTTTATATGTCCAAGGATACTGATTCAGAGGCAGGAGAGGGGGAGTTGTGTGTAGTCGACAGGATTAACCGATAACTACATGATTAACCAATAATTATTGTCTGCCCCTTGAAATCCCTTGTATCTAACTGCATAGATGTAAAAAAATCAACCATGCTTGAAAATACTTTATCCACCACATTAAGTCCTTTCTACTGGACTGACCTGGTCAGAATCATATGGATATATCATTAATATGTGTCATCATAAGTACATGGCTGAAAAATTCAGCTTGCACAATGTTTTACACTATCATTTGAAACACAGTGAACTTTGTTATATTTGCAGCTAGCAGCTGAAAGCATAATACATTTTCAGTCAAAACCAATGTCAGCAAAAAGCTGATAACACTACATCCCCACTCCATGGTGTGTGTATCTTTGTCTGTACTGAACTCACTATTAGAGGCAATAGTACAAACTCACTTAAAATGTGGGGTTTTTAGGACATTAATTGGCACTCTAGAGCCAACGTGGCAGTTTAGCAAATTAATGAAATATTTTCAAAACTCTGTTGCCACCTACAATGGGCTATGCCAGTAAATACACACTAATAAAAAAACCTAACCACTGTGTGTGGCATCTGAATATACAAAGATTGGATCAAACAAGGTAGCCAGTTAAGAACCAATTGTCTTTTTAGCTTGTATTGTAACTTAAGCTGCCTTACGTTGCCATAACTCAGTAAGAATCTACACTTAAATGTCATTCCCACAGATGTATCTTGCCCACAATGCCAGCTTAACTCCACCTCCTCGAGAGGCACAGCACTTAGGTTGAAACAGTTAGGGCAACGCAGTGTCAGTGTAAAGACTGCATGGCTTACATTGCCTGCTGCTGCCTTTCAAAAGCTGTCCCACAATGCCCCATTGGGGACAGTTCAACTGGGGCCAGTCTGGTGGCTATGTGCACTACTGACAGGAGAAGCATAGTGTGGACATTCAAAAGCAATTTCATTACTGCTGTGGCCGTAGGTCAACTTCACCTAGGTCAACTTACGTAGTTTGCCCAAGGAGTCCTGGACACAGGATCAGCTTCACAATTCATCTACACAGCCAGCAAATGAAACCAAACGTTGATAAAGGCACAAGGTTCGCTGAGCACTCTTCTACAGAAACGGTTTCACTAGAGTTGTGTGTTTTTATTACCCTTCTGTTAAATAACGATAAGCATTTCAATTAAGTGAAACCATATGGACATAAATGTCATGAGTTTATTCTGCAGCTAACCAAATGCATTCTTAATAAGATGCCTATCTTTCCTGCCACATCAAATCCACACTAAAAACGTAACCATTGGTCACCAAGAACACACACAACTACTGTACAAATGCATGTGAACACAGGCTACTAGACAAGCTGTCATTAACAAAACAAACAAACAAACAAAAACTTTAATCAGAGTGGGAAAAAAAACCACCATTATCTACCACTCAGCTTATAAGAGACTTAAAAGAAATGAAATATCATGAAGGGGGAAAAGAAACAATTAACTTCCCTTTATAAACGCAAGTAAGCCTACAATGAAAACCCCCCACCTCTTCAGATACAATCCTGGGACTGGCTAAATCAACTTACTTGTTTCCAAAGTCCACTTCTAGTAGAATTAAGTATACGAGTCACCAAAAGTACTTTAGGAAAACTGAAGTTCGCACTACCTCACATTAGAAGGTGCAAGGACATGCTTAAATGCAGAAACTCTCTATATTATTAACAATAATCTAAATCCACTATATTTGTTCACTTAAGTCTCAGTCCTGCAATCAGAGCCACGAATGGACCCTTGCAGAGGGCCAATGACTTGTCTTCAGCAAGGGTACACATGATGCTGCCTACAGCAATCTAATTGCAGGACAGAGGAACAATTCTGAGTTCTAAGTAGGCACCTTAGCAAGCAATATCCCAAACTTATGGAGTAAACATTTAAACTTGAAATATATTCAAAAGATTCACTTCCTGTGTCATTCAAGAATATGCATATATTCCTTAAAACCAATAATTAATTAAATGAGTGGCTGATTACTGACTGTTGTATAAAACTACAGAGACGTAATCTGGAAAAGACTACAGATCCATTTAAAAATATATATAAAATTGCAAAGAATGAATTTATTCACCAGATAACACACTATCCATGTGGACATAGTACAGGATAGAAATATTACTATGATTTATCAGTACATATTAAATTTTAAGTTTCATTATGTATGAAGACTGTATTTCGATGTACAGTTAAAACATAAATGCAGAGTTAACACAAATACAGTTAAAACATAAATGCTCCAATACATCTGTTAGTCTAAGGTGCCCCAGGACTCCTTGTCACTTTTGCAGATCCAGACTAACACTGCTACCCCTCTGATAGTTAAAACATGGACATTATAGTATGCTCATATTATATTGTCATCTAACTTTCAGTTCTTTAGTCATACTTGCAATGCCCTCTTTATTTTACATGAAAGTGCGTCTCATATCACAAGCGTCTCCATACATCTGTATATTTGAAGCTTTTGGTTTCAATTCTAAACTATACTGACATATTGTGCAAACATCAGTCTCCAAATGAAAACATTAACATGTCACTAGAACTACACTGTGCTAGTAAATTACGTCATGTCGTTCAGCACGTATTCCTCTCTAAAAACTCACCAAAAGTTCTCTGATCTAAATACCATCAAACCGAAGACAAAAAACATGATTAAATATTGTGTGTTTGGTTTAACTTGAGCCCTCAAATTCAAGATAACCTTTGTTCTTCAAATACCAAGTGGGTCTACTAAATTCTGTCAAAGTTTTTGCATTTTATGTAGCTGCTACGTTAGGAGCTTTTAGATTCAGCTATGCCAAATGTATAAACACCATAAGAAATAGCTATGAAAACAAAAAGATAACTCACTTCACTGTTGATTTTAGTTTGATGGAACACCAATATTCCCCTTGTCCCAGTGCGTCCCGCTTTGATGAAAATACTGCATACAAAAATAGATTATTTTTAGGCTCAGTATGTGAAAGCACAGTACTTCCTGCCTCAGCTCCACCTTAAAAACTATACATACATTCTCTTTTTGATTTCTACAGCTAGTGTTTCATAACCCCTGCTATCAAACGCAATGGAGGGGGACGTCAAAAGGACAAGCTGTTAGAAACTAGGGAACTGGCATTTCAAGTTTGTAACTCAGCACAAGAAAAGTTTTGTTAAAATACACCATCACTCTTGGCAATCATGTCATATTAAAATGATGGTGTTTCTATCTGTCACAGCTATGAATAGCCTCAAATATTTTTATTTATAACCCTGATCTTTTCCATAGCAACAGGATGGGAACACGGCATTCCCAGTGTAATTAAGTCACTATAGCAACACGATAATGATGTCAGAATAATCAGAAAGTATTTCATATTTGGGAGATGGTGCACCCCACTAGCTGTGTATAAATTTCAAAAGTTACAGATACTGCAGAATCCAAAGAGTTCTGCTTTAAATTCCTCTTTCACTTAAACTCACAGAAACAACATTAAGGTCCAGAGTGTTTGATTATTAATATCTGTTTCTTAGTGACTTCAGTCCTTACTGTCTCTTAAGGAGTCTGACATGACAAACTGGATAAAGAATCAAGTGCTAGCCCACTAACAAAGGAGAAGAAATGTTTCAAAATATTTCAGATGAACATAGGGCAATTCACAATTCAACCCTGGCCTCCTTCAAGGAACACAATGAGTTAGATTATTTGATGCTGCTAAAGGTCAAACACATTGGGTGCCACATTTTAGACTGCAAACAATACACAAAGCCAAAATTACAACCTCCCACTATAGTTAAAAACAATGTAATTAACAAAAAACACAAACAAGAAGTTTTGGTACCACATTTGCATTTTGAAAATAAAAATTTGGATTTTTTTACTTCTGGCTTCATTACCTGTGGTGTTTGTTTACTGTTTGCACTTAATTCCAATTTAGGACTAGACCAATGAAAACAGATGTCAGTTTTGTATCTAGTCAGTTTCAATTTCTGGTTCTCAGACACTAACACAAGATTGCAATGCTTGGTTAAAAACACTGCAAAGAAAGATTTAAAAATAAAACAGTTTACTATAGCCATTGGTTCTGTCAAATTTCCTAAACACAAAAATATCCACTAAATTTGGAGCTAAACAGTGTGCCTTTCAACATGAATAATTTTTGTGGTTCTGTGGAGAGAGGAAAAGTAAATTTGATGGTATCTGGAGGCATATAATCATTTTTCTACTGGATACTTCAGGAAAGACTATCCTATTGGTAATTCTTGTGGTAGTCAACTCCCTATTTTACAAGTTTTCGAGTGATGAAGATTATGTAACACACCCCATGCTTAATAAATCAAGTGAAGGTTAAAAGTTTCAGTACTGAGCAGAAGTATATACTAAAATATTCCATGTACATGCCAAACGTAGCCAAGAAAAAAAAATCCTGAAAGCTAAATTCTGACTTGTAGGAATCTATCAGTGGCCCTTGAAATACATCCTTTGATGTCATATGCTACCCAGACTTGATGGGATAGAACTTACAAATTAGAAAGAAACTTGTTCAGCCTCAGTTTTTAAATAGAAAACTGGCAGAAAGCGGAGAAAGAATATTCCCCCTATGGTGACACCTCCAGAAATGTGACAATGTAATAAAATGTTTGAGTATGCGAAGCACTATAAAGAATTGACTATGCAAATGAACGAAGATGCTTCCTCACCCCCCTTCACCCACTGCCTAAAATAGCAATCTAAAACTAGCTTGTTGCTTTGAATGCCTTGATCATTCAGGTAACAGTTGTTAGGTTGGATGTTTTTCTTTTAGAGCTATACAAAACTTTAAACCTCTCAGTGTCTCTTCCCAAACTTCCTCTTCAAATTCAGGGCAGTGGGAACAGGAAAATAAACTCTCGGAATATAACACCGACACCCAAATCCAAGTGTCGTCCACCTGAAATAGATCTTTTCCACACAGACCCCCCCCCCCCAAGCCTTGTCTCACATGCGTTATTTTTTTATACTAATCTCAAGTTATCTTCAAGGACAAGGGATGAGAACCACAACAGCCCATTTATGTCCCCTTACAATAGCTTCGGCAGCGGCGATGCCCTTCAATTTGCATTCCCTAGCTCCTTCAGTTCTGGGTCCAGGACCGAGAAACACCCTGGACCCCCGGACCGCATGAAGCAGTAAGAGAACTGGAGAGAGGTTCGCTCAGGCCTAACTACACAATCTGGGGAGTTTCTTCTAGGTCAACACTGAGCGCACCAGGTGGAGGTGCCAGGCTGCCAGGCTCCCTTCCCCCTGCTCCCCCGAAGAGAGAAGTGCAGCAGCATCCCTGGCGCCTGGCGGTCCCCCCCTCTGGAGCTCTGAGGCAGGCGGGGGAATTCCTGGTCTCACTTCCCCATTTCCAGGGCTCGCATGCAGGAGCCGGGGCTAGGAGAGCGGCGGGTGGCAGCCCCCCCAGGGCTGGCTGCCGGGGCGCTGCCCGCCGTGGGGCAGGCCTGGCGCCCCCCCCCCCGTTCGGGGCCGACCAGCCCGTGCCCGGTGCCCGCCCCAGGAACCCACCAGAGCCCCGTGGGCGCGGGGGGGAGGGGGAGGGGCGCGCCGATGCCCCTGGGGGGGGGCAGGGCACAGCCCCTCATCCCCTGCCCCCCACGCGCCCCTGCCCCGCTTCCTGGGGCAGCACCTGCCCCCGCCCTGGGGGAGGGAGGCTCCGCCCCTGCGCTACCCGGGTACCCACCGCCCCCCAGCGGGGAGGGGCAAATCCGAGCCCCCCCCGCTCAGGGCCCCCCGCCAGGGGGTGTCGGGGTCACCCCACGAGGGGCCGCGCTGCTCCCGCCGGGGGGGCCCGGCCCCGCAGCTCGCCCCCCCGGCCGCGGGCCCCGCTCACCCGCCGGGCCGCCTCCTTCCGCCCGCTCGGCTCCCTGCCTGCGCTCCGGGCTCGGCGGCTCTGCGCGGCGGCGCGTCCGTCCCGCCCTCCCGGCCGGCGCCCGGCAGCGGCGGGGCGGAGCCAGGGGGCGGGGGCGGGCCGGGGGGGCGGGGGATGGGGGTGATGTGGGGGGGCGGGCTGTGGGGGCGGGGGGATGGGGGAGATGTGGGGGGGGGGCAGGGGGGTGTGGGGGGCGCTGTGGGGGCAGGGGGATGGGGGAGATGGGGGGGCGCGGGCCCTGTGGGGGCAGGAGGATGTGGGGGGGTGGGGGGTGGGGGGATGGGGGGGGCTGTGGGGGGGTGGGGGGGGGTGGGGGGGGGTAGGGGCTGGGGGTGCGGGGGGGGGGGCCCTGTGGGGGCAGGGGGATGTGGGGGTGGGGGGAAGGGGGGGCGCTGTGGGGCAGGGGGATGGGGGGGATGTGGGGGGCACGGGCCCTGTGGGGGCAGGGGATGGGGGGGTGGGGGCAGGGGGGTGGGGGGATGGGGGGGGGGGCCCTGTGGGGGCAGGGGGATGGGGGGGTGGGCCCTGTGGGGGTGGGGAGATGGGGTAGGGTGCTGGGGGGATGGGCCCTTTTGGGGGCAGGAGGATCTGGGAGGGGGGCAGGGGGATCTAGAAGGGACCGGGCCCTTTCGTGGGGAGTGAGGGGGCTGTGGAGGGATCTGGAGGGAACTTTTGGAGGGGGATCTTGGAGGGATCTGGAAGGGACCAGGTCCTCTGGGGGAGAGCGAGTTGGATCTGGAGGGGATATGGGGGAATCTGGAAGGGTCTGGGGCCCTTTGTAGGGATGAATGGGATCTAGAAGAGACCTGGCCCTTTGGGAGATGGGGCCATCTGAAGGGCACTAGGTCCCTAGGAGATCAGAGATATGGGGCTGTTGGAGGGGTCTGGGGATGGGGGTGAAATGAGGGGGTGTTTGGAGGAGGATGTGGAGAGGGGCTCAGGCTGGGGCTTTTCTATCAGTAATTCCCGTTACAAAATTTATCAGGTGCCTGCTGGTCTCAGTAATTGACCAGATTCCAGGCAGAGGGAAAGGGGCTGCTGGGTTTTCGTTTTCGTTTTACTGTCAATTTAAGTCACTTTTTTTTCTTCTCTTTTTTTTAATGCAGGGCCCTTTGTGTACCTCATGCTTTACAGACAAACAAAATAAAAGTTTCCTGCCTCGAAGAGCGTATAGTCTGTCCTCAGTTCTGCTGTCAGTAGTTCTATGTGGGTGGAAAACTCCCTCTACTCCTCTCCCCCATCTCCAGACTCAATAGACCACCCAGGGCCCCTTCACCATAAAGGGGCGCTAAGCAGGTCCAGCCACCCTCCTCCTGTTGAGGCCTAAATTAAAACAGGGAAAACCAAATATCCAGGGAGGCAGGGCTAGGAGAAGACAGCAGTGACTACACATCAATGTTTCCTCTAATTTTTTCCATCTATGTGCGGAATAAATTTTGTTATGTGCACTGGGCGTGTGTAGATGTGCCCCACCAATAGAAGTACATGTTGCCAGCAGCAGGCACCCTACTAATCAGCTGGGCAGCTGCCCAAGCGCTCAGCTTTGAGGAAACATCTACACACCAGGATATGCTTTTTGGGGGGCTTTTATGTTGTTTTTTTGCTAGTGGGATTATTCCTATGCGTTAGTTCTTTGCTGGGTTAAGCTCATGTGCACAGCCCCGTGCAGGATAAAACCCCACCTCGAAATGGTCTGGGAAGAGCAGAATGTATCTATTGAGCACTGAGCTAATTTTTGGCTAGTGTGAAATAGACTCCCATGTGTCCTGCCAGCCCAAAGTCAGTGCACCATCCAGGAGCGTATTTGAGTCATGTGTAGGGTTTGTATTTCCCCCTGCTGAGAGGTGAATTTCATCCATGATTTGGCAGAAGACAAGTAGGAGTTTTTCAGCAGAGAGAGTGCAACCATAACAATATTTTCTTCTGTTGTCTCCTGGGGCCTTCAGCCCAATTATTCTGCAAGCACAAAGTAGCATCATTTTTATTTCAGCCTCATTCAAACCTAGAAACTCTTCTCAGCTTCAAGCATGGATTTTTTATATATAATATAAGGTGTTCATTGTGTGCACATGACTGTTAAATGGAAAAACTGTAATTTCATTTGCTTTTCATATAAATTTGCTGGTGCCGTCTTCCAAAGTTCTTTCAACTTATGATGACTTTGTAATGAGTTTTGTCACACGATCAGGAATTGATCTGACAAGCCAAGCATAGCTGCTGGACTGGGATAAATTTACAGACAGAAAAAATTATATCAATTTCTTTTGGACCATGGAGTGCAAGCCATTTAATTCTAATGCCACAACTCAGGTTCAATAAATATCTCAGGAAAGTATGATGGTGCGCATAGTTCATGAGTATTATACGGAACATTGAGGTAGCCCAGGCAGTTGATATAATTGCTCCTAAGTGCCTTCTTTGGGCTAGTCAAGCCAAGTTTGCTCCCTGGTTTTCTGGGGAGTTGATGGCGGCAAAACGGTCTGTGTGACGGTTAGAACGCCACTGGAGGAGAACTAGAGCTGAGTCTGATCAATTTCAGGTTCGAGCTGAATTGCGAGCTTACTCTGTGGCTGTGCTGGCAGCGAAGAAAAGCTACTTTTCCTCCTGTATCGCATCCACACAATGCCGCCCTATGTAACTGTTTCGAGGGGTGCGAGGCCTGTTATTGTCTGTTACTCATGATGAAATGGAGGAACTCTTGGCTCCCCTCTGTGATCTGTTTGCGAAGCGCTTTGCGGATAAGGTGGCTCACATTCGGTCTGATTTGGACTCTGCTGTGGAAGTGGGGCACAGAATGAGTTGAGAGAACTGCCCTCTCATTTTTCTTTGGAATAGTTTCAGCTGTTGCAGACCGAGGATGTGGACAAGATGCTTGGAGGAGTGCGATCCACCCCATACTCACTCGACCCCTGCCCTTCATGTCTTATTATATCTAGCCATGAAGGGATGACTGGCTGGGTCCAGGGGACTGTTAATGTGTCTTTTAGATCTGGCATGGTTCCTGCCTCCTTGAACAAGGCAGTGATAAAACCTCTACTTAAGAAGTCTTCCCTGGACCCACATGAGTTGAATAACTATCGTCAGTTGCTAATATTCCCTTCTTGGGCAAGGTACTCAAGCGAGCGGTGGCGTTGCAACACCAACGTTTCTTGGAAGAAACGGATTATTTAGATCCATTTCAGTCTGGCTTTAGGCCGGGTTTTGGAACTGAAACCACCTGAGTCACCCTGGTAGATGACCTACGTCGGGAGATAGATCGGGGAGTGTGTCCCTGTTGATTCTCTTGGACCTCTCAGCGGCTTTTGGTACCATCGACCATGGTATCCTTCTGGAATGCCTGGTGGAGTTGGGTATCGGAGGTGCTGTTCTGCAGTGGTTCTGGTATTACCTGTCGGGGCGCCTTCAGATGGTGGAGCTAGAGGGCTGCTATTCGACCCCGTGGCGATTGTGCTACGGGGTCCTGCAAGGTTCCATCTTGTCCCTTATGCCAGCATTTCCCAAAGTGTGGTCTGTGGCCCAGTACCAGTCCTTAAAAAAAAAATACCGGTCCTCAGAAAAATTTTCACGCACGATTCTTGGGAGAGAGCCCACCACCGTGGCGTCTCTGCCGGGCATGCTCCCGGGCAGCAGGGCTAGATCCAACGGGCACTAGGGTCCAGAGAGAAGGCCAGTCGCTGTGCACACCGACACAGAATGCCCGGCTCCAGATGCAACCGGGGGAGCTGGCGCCAGCCGATAAAGTAGCCAGGATTGGGACCAGGATGGGGGGGTGGAACAACCCGCCGGACAGGTAGGGCCAGCAACATGCCCTGGGGCAGAGTGCTGCCCGCGTTTTCACCCACGAATGCAGATGTAACGGGGAGAGGACACAGGTCTACTCACCCAACCTCCAGGGCCCATATGAGCTCAGTCACCGGTAGGCCTGAGAGGGACCTTCTAACCTTATCACTCCCAGACAGGTGTGAAGTAGATATCTTGGGGTTGGAGTCAGGAAACTGCCCAGGGCAGTTGACTGGGCCTGCTCCTGTTGGCACTGGGCACTTTGGGAGGACCAGAAACAATTTATTTGCATAGTCAGCATTTGCTTAATGAATATGCAAATATGCAAAAAATGTTACCAGTCCTCCAAAATCTTGTGAATGGGTTTACTGGTCCCCAGTATCAAAAATATTGGGAACCACTGCCCTATACTGTTTACCATCTACATCACAGCTACTCAACTTTGGAAGCCCCGCAGGCCACAATGATACTCACAGCACACGCCAAGGGCCGCAACTTTAGTGTGGCTGCATGTACAGGCAAAAATATATGCAAATAGCTTCTTTCACACTGACAGGTATGAATACAAAGATTAAGGCAAGACTATACAACAATCAGGCCCCGATCAATTCTGCTGGTATTAATAACATGCAATATTTACCCCATTTCCACCCATATGACAGCACTTTTAATGAGCAGTGACAGTCCAGGAATCTAACTACTAAAATGCATATCAACAGAAGACCATTATATTGACTCACCACTATGGATCATATTCCCAGTGGAGGCCATATTCAAAGGATCTCACAGGCGGGCCACGTGTTGAGCCCCATGTAAACCCAAACCGCACCGCGAGCTACAAACAGGCTGTGGGCTGCATGCGGTCCATGGGCCGCATGTTGAGTAGCCCTGATCTACATGAAGCCACTAGGAGAGATTATAAGGAGGTTTGCAGGATGGTGCCATCAATATGCAGATGACACCCATCTCTATTTCCCTGTGACACCAGAACTAGGTGTGGCAGCGACTGATCTAAACCGGTGTCTGGAGGTGGTGATGGACTGGATGAAGTCAAACAAGCTGAAGTTGAATCCAGATAAGACTGAGCTCCTGTGGATCAGGAGGCCATCTGTTCAGGAATGTGGCGTGGTATCTGTTCTAGACAGGGTTACGCTCCCCCTGAAAGAACAGGTACGCAGCTTAGGAGTCCTCCTGGGCCCTTTTGTAACATTTGAGAACCGGATTTCTTCAGTGGCCAGGAGAGACTTTGGGCACCTTCAGCTGATCCACCTGCTGCGACCCTTCCTGAACAAGCAGAACTTGGCCACAGTGATCCAAGCTCTTGTTACATCCCAGCTGGATTACTGTAATGTGCTTTATGTGGGGCTGATTCTGAAGAGCCTTCAGAAACTTCAACTGGTCCAGAATGCAGCTGCTTGAATTTTGACTCATACTCGTTATAAAGAGCACATTATGCCAGTGCTCCAGCAGCTGTACTGGCTTCTGGTATGTTTCCGGGCACAATTTAAGGTCTTGGTTATGACCTATAAAGCCCTATGCAAGTTGGGTCCGGGGTACCTGAAGGACCATCTCCTCCCCTATGAACCTGCCCAGGGATTAAGGTCAGCTAGGGAGGCTCTGTTTAGTGTTTCCCCACTTGTGGAGATAAGACTAACATCTGCGCAGAGCAGGGCCTTCTTAGCTTTTGCTCCCAGGCTGTGGAATTTTCTCCCTTGGGATATTCACCTGGTGCCAATGTTAGCATTGTTTCAGCATCAGGCTAAAGCCACCCTTTTTACTCGTGCTTTTATTGGTGTTTGATATATATGTGTGTGTGTCCCTCCTCTCGAGATGTCTTAGCAGGTTTCATGTCTCATATTTTAATTTTTATATATATTTATATTGCATTTAAAAAATGTTGTAAGCCACCTCAAATATTTTAAATAGAGAGGCAGGGTAAAAATATGTTAAATAAATAAATTAATAATAATTTTGGAACTACTGTAGCATCAAGTATAATATGGTGTACTTTCATAACATATTGCATTATAAACAACACTTTACACTGACAGATTGTCAGGCTTCAAAACAATGTAAATATTTATGTGGCATTTACTAAACTTCCAGTTTAGTTCAACTAGTTCTCTTAGTATATGAAACTCGCAGTTGATTAGATTGTTTTAGCTGTGCTGCCTGGTTCTATTTACTGTTTTTTTCTTCTCCAGCACCCAAAAAGGCCTCACTTTTTACAATAGAAGATCATGTGGTTCCTAACTCAGGCTGTGGAAAGGTTTGGTGACGAAAGTGCTGTCAACATGCAAAAGTTGTCAAAACTGAAAACTCACCAAACCTGGTTTTCTGCCATCCATTGTCGACATATCATGGCCACATTGTTAGTTCCTCTGTTGACAGACAGAGCAAAGCAATGTGGATAAGCACCCCATAGTGCCTGGTGTCATCTTTAGTTACTAAGCACTGTGGGACTGTGCAATGTAGTGCTAGGCATTCTGGGAAAGTGAAAAACGTCCTGTCAGCCACCTCTTTGCTTCCCATCCTGCCCTGGGCTTCTGGGTTATTTCTGAGCCACTTGAATGACACTCCTTGCTGTGAACTCCTGCATCTTCTGTGAGAAATCCTCGATCCTAGTCATCTCTCCCATGTTGTGTTCAATGTGCTTAGGACATCGTGCATTGCAGCAGAGTTACTTCTGCACTTAATTGCAGAGGATGTAGGCTCGGATGCGGACAACAATGCGAGGAACAGGGACAGCAGCAAAGTGGCGTTGTGTTGGATGTCACAGAGTCACATACCAGTGCAGACAAGGCCTTAGAAGGCTTACACTCTTTCCACTTGGGATATAGCTGGGAACAAGCAATTGGTGGGGGGTACTGCTGGCAAAGAAACAGCTCGCAATCTAAGATGACTTTATTTGTTTTTCAGCAAAGCAAGGCCATGTGGCTCAGCCTGGTTATACACATAATATGTCTCACAAACATCTCAGGGTGAAACTCGCCCTCTGCAGAGTGTCAATTTCAGGCCTTTTTAAGGTTGAAATCTTAAGTAGGACTTGATAGGAAACAGGCCTTTTGCAAGGTAAAATAAAGCAATCATGTGGTTAATCCACTTCATGTGGCTGTCTTGACAGAAGTGGATCTTAAGGAGGAGTGAGTAATGGCACTTGGTCTTGCTTTGGTTTTCCTTTTAGACCTGTCTACTTCCAGGTCTCATGTTGTTACCACACACACATTCAGCTGCACTGGATTCATCCAAAGTCCAACACTTGCCTTCCCCATACACCAGCAGATAAGAAAATATTTAAATAACAAAATGAAATATGAAATGAACACGACATTTGCTACAATCCCGTTTGGTTTGTACATTCTAGCCCTCTGACCTACACATTGTCTGTCTTGTCTCTTCAGAGCAGCAGCAGCCACTAGGCAGACCCTGGGCCACATCTGGACTGCCAGATGCTTTTGAATGGCGCCCCAAATCATTTTATGTGCTTGGTTTTTTATTATTAATATTTTCTCTGGAGTCTGGATCTTCTCTGTCTCTTGACCACTGTTCCCTGTAAGCTGAGCGCGTGGGCAGCCACCCCAGAGAGAGGCAGATACTGCCCCACTGATTAGCAAAGTGCCCACAGTGCCTGCAGTCAGCAGCATGTGTTTCCACTAGTGGTGCACATCTATGCATGTCTCCGTGCACATAACAAAATGTGTTGCGCACACGTGAAAAAAAATTAGAACAAATGTTAATTTTGGCCAAGAAATCTGGCCCTTGATCAAAAATAATTCACCATTCCTGCTTTAGTCTGTAAGTCCATAGGGGCAGGCGCTGTCTTTTATCCTATGCTGTACTGTGCTTAGTGGCGTAGGGTACCATTCTTGACTGGACTCTACACACTACCATAATGAACATGATAAATAATAATAAGTGAATTTGGACCAGGGTTTTCTAGGGGTGAACCCAGGAAAGCTCAGGGATCAGACAAAGTAGCTGAGTGAGGACAACCCAGTCAACATGAGAAGACACAGATAAGGAAAGAAAGACACTCACTTATCATACCCAACAATGTGTTGACAGTTAGAAGTGCAGGGTGGGGTGTGGAACGACAGCAGGGGTCAGGGGATACTGGGAAAATTGAAGTATATTGGGAGAACTGGAGACATGACAACCTTTTGAAAATCAAGAGTGTATCATAGCATTAACATTGAAGAGTGGAAATACATATTATTTCTTTCATCTCTCCTCACTTTGTTTTGATGTTGATTTCCAGTTAGACTGTAAGTTCTTAGGGGACATGGGGTCTTCCCTTACATGCAGAGAATCTAATTCAATGCCCCCAAAGTCAACGTAGTGATTCTCACTCTCTGAGGGTTGTTAGACTTGTTTCCCCAAGTTCAGTGTCATTTACAGTTCATCTCAAAGACATGGGCTTGGATGTTGCTCAAGACAAGCTCAGATCCATAGAATCATAGAATCCCAGGACTGGCAGAGACCTCAGAAGGTCATTGAGTTCAGCCCCCTGCCCAAAGCAGGACCGGTCCCAACTAAATCAACCCAGCCCGGGTTTTGTCAAAAATACAACAGTTTCACAAGTTGCACAGCATGCCTGTTTTTGCCACTTTAAAGCCGTAAATGTCCCCTACAGTAAAGCAGTTCAGTCTGTCTGAATTTGAATGTTTAGCTCTCCCTGAGTGTGACGTACACAGCATACAGGTATTTCATTTGTTTGCAAGCACTTATTTTTCTAATTACATAACCAGTTGTCAAGGGACATAACCAGAACCGCAGTCACTGTCTCTGGAAATATTCCACGTTATGCTACACGAGGGACTCTTAGGCTGCTGTGAGAGGTGAGGGTAAACAGCCCTGCAGCAGCTGCAAGCTGATAGAACTAGATGACGCATGGTCCTTCATATGCCCCACATTTGTCTATTCTTCTCTTGTTTTGCGTGTGAAATTCAGTGGAGGGCTGATTATAAAGAGTAGTGCTTTGCATGTGTATTGCCTTTCATCCAAAATGCTCCCAACAGAGATAGGTATTATTAGTTAAATTTTAGAGGTACAGAAAATGAGACAAGGAGAGGTTAAGTGATTTGCCTGTAGTTATACCACCTGTTGATGGCAGGGAGAAGCATAGACTCCTGACTCCTTAACTGTTAGATAATCCTGCTTTCTCTCAGTCTCTCTGCAATTGATATCTATAGTGCAGAAAAATTTTGCTGCTAGGTGCACTTCCTGGGGTTTGATACTAATCTATAAAGCTCTATTATTAAGGGCTTGAGTCCAAGCTACCTGCAACTCATCTCTCTCTACCTCCTTGCATTATCCAGATGAATCACGGGTGTTCACCGTTTCTTCATTTGTATGGCTCAAGACAGGCTGTCCACAGCAGAGGGCCCTCTGAATTCATTCCATCCTCCTGTAGAGTGCGGACTTGCTAACCTTGAGGGCACTATTCAAAGTCTCTCTTTTCACTTAGGCTTTTCTCCGGGTGGGGGGCGCTTCCTGTGGAAGGAGCTGATGTCCTTAAGGACAGCTCTGATTACAGGTTGGGGATGTTTGCCTGCGAGTTTATATATATTACTGTGGACTCCATAAATGCAGGGAGTGTTCTTCTGACAGAAAATTACTAGCTGCATCTAGTCAAAAATATGGGGCCAAATTCCAAAGCCCGCTCCTTACTCAGGCAAGCAGTTAGTGGGAGCTGTGACTTTAACTCCTATAAAATCCAGAAAGGTTGAAATTTAGCCCTGTGCAGAGAGCCAGCACAAGGGCTCGGCACAACTTAAAATTCCCCTCGTTATCTCCGTGAGGCTTAATGGAACTGAAACACTACATGAGCTTCATGCTAGGCCTTGGCACAGGGGGTGAATTTCACCTGAGGCATCTCTCCCAATATAGAACGAACTCTGTCCCTGCTATCTATTCATCTGTATCCTTTCTGTCTCCGCATTACTGACTCGCTTCATTGCATCCAGGGAGTCTTTCAGCGTTGCCGACCTCCTAGCCAGTGTTTGGGATCATATTCTCTGTTTCCAAACAAAAAGGAGGGTTGAGAGACTCAGAACCTGATTCAGCAGAGGGACCTGCTTAGCGTGTGTTGCTGAGAAGGTGGATTTGTCCTGGGTTGCTGCTGGTTTACATGGACCCTGGCCAGTTCGATTGCTGAATAAGACCTTGCAAATGTAGGACATCGGCTCTGATAGAATAGGGACTTGGTGTCAAAGTAACACACCCTTTTAAAGAGAGAGTGTGTGTGTAAGGGCAGCTTTAATGTTTAGTGCAGTTAATGGGAGTTTCCTATTGAGATCTATGGATGCTAGAGTTGCCAGATGGTTTCAACAAAAATACCAGACACACTTGACATGACATCACACTCTACATGACATTTGATTTAGAAAATACTGGGCACTTATATTTTCTCATTTCTATTTTCTTAATTTGTTTCCCAAACAGAAAGCTCAAATACAGGACTGTCCGGTTCAAAACAGGACACCTGGCAACCCTAGGGGCACTAGACTGGGGCCTTAGGTCTGTTGCTGGGGTAGCAGACAGCCATGCCAAGCCACTGGGCAAGGTGCAGAGCGGGTGCTTCTACACTCTCAGAAGGGGTGGGGCCTCAGGTGGAAGGGGCAAGGCCAAGGGCAGCCTACCCAAACCGAAGTTCCCCACAGCGCTGCCTGGAGCTCACCATGTGGTGCTCCTCCCTCCTCAGGCAGCCCTAAGAACCGCTGGAGCGTGGTGATTTAAAGAGCTCAGGGCTCCAGGCCCCTTTGAATCACCAGGCCCCAGGGCAGCTGCCCTCTTTGCTCCCATCAACCGTCCTTTCTGTTGCTATGCATCATCCTGAATCCCTGAAAACTGGTTCTCTCCTTTTATCCACAGAGCAAGTGTGGCCACAGCAGCACAAGCCTCCATCCATGGGGCCGGATTCACCCCAGTACGACTCCGCTACCCCTTCTTGTGCACTGGAGACTTGTTCACAGTGAGTAGACAGCGCGTATTGACTCAGGGTGGTCAGTACTGTCGGCACATCCGGCATCTTTTTGAGATTGCCTCATTCTCGAAATGAACAAACTCATTGCACAGACACACACCAGGGAGCCCTCCTCCCCGGTACCAGCTTACAGGCCTCGTATCTGGGGCTGGATTTGAACCAGCAACCTTGGCACAAACAGCTGATTTGCTGCCGCTGCTTTACAGTTTGAATCTCTACTTATGCCTGCGAGAGGAAGGGAACGCCTCAAGATGAGCCTCGTGGAGTTTCGGCTCTGCCTACTACCTCCCCTTGGCAGGTGCAAGCTCACAGAAACTCTCCTTTCGAGCCTGTAGTGCACGGTGTAAAAGGTGTACAAATATGAGAGGTTGATGTTTACTTACATTTGGCAGCATAGCTGCTGGGGGGTACTGCCTTGTGCCCTGACTTGAAGTGGATTCCATCAGTTACAGGGTTTGGAGTTCAGTTCGGCACCTCCACTATACAATTGATCCAACCCCCTTGCTTTGCAGCATATGGGACAGTAAGTGCTTCAGGGCACAGAAAATGAACCCTTTTACATCCTCTTATCCCAACCCTGAACTTTCCAGTCCCTCAAGTGATGCTGAACTTAAGAGTTTCATAAAGTATTGGAAACTATCTTGAATCACACATCTACCAAAACCCAAGTTGCTGCACAACATTTTGTTTCCAGCCAAATCCATCCCTTCTGTAAATCTGCTGATGTCAATGAGGTTACATTGGGGATCGTTTGGCCCTGTGTGTTTTCAAAAGTAGCAGGAGTGAAAGACGAAATGCAAAGCATATTCATTCTGAGCACCTGCCCCAGGCTTGACACGCGCTGCCTGCAAAAGCAGCCACAGGTCTGTGGTTTCTTCTGACATTCGCACAGAGAGAGGAAAATGAATCATAATCCCCGGGGATTTTTTTAATAATTACAATTGCCCACTTGGATACATTATCACAACTTCAGCTGATGCAAATATCTAGTTAATACCCATTTGCCAACTTAATGAAATCCAGAAACAATTTGCAATCTCATAATTAGCCTGGATTCCTAGCTGATAGAATCATAGGACTAGAGAGGAGAGGTCAGCTCAGCCAAACAGATCAATGGTACATTTGAATGAAAATACAGTCAGCACTTCTAAGGCTCCTAATATGTTATTGTTATTATGATCATTATGTTAAGACTTCATTATGACTATGTAAGCTTTGCAAACTGTGCAAAAACAGGGTTGTTGGGCTTTTTTTACCCCTTCCAAGTTTCACGTTTGATTTTTAAAAACATAATCAAGAAAGAAGCATATGAAATACTTGCAGCAAACAGAAACAAAACTCATCAGGAGTCTTTGAACTCCAAACTCATTGTTTCCTTAATGTGTTTAGGGTAATGCATCACTAGAAATGAGGATTATATTTTAGCAATGCATAATACTAACTAACATTTGATTGGCGCTTGTGCAGAGATCAGAAACCTGGCAAGTGTATTTTGCCTCATGTCACCATGCTATGCACTGTGATGCAATGCACCAAAAACATTCCTGCTGGAGGTTAGATGATAAAGATAATTTAAAATGCACCAGCAGCCTGCAAACTGTCTTGAGGCAGGTGAACTGCTAATGTACCAGGGCTGTCACACGAGTAGGCAGATGGGATCAGATGGGCTCCTCCACTGTATACATCCAACATCGTCAGATTGTGGAGAGGCTAACATACACACTGGCCTGTGATCCACAGTGAAGGCTTTGTCTAGCCTGGCACATTTTGTTGTCAAAACCTGTCTTTGTTGACAACACAGTGAGAGCGTTTACACTGCAATGCAATTTTTTGTCAGGGGAGGGGGAGAATACCTACCATCCCTCCCCCTCCCCTTGAGAGACATTTGTCTTTTCCCCTCTCTGTATTGTTGACAAAGAAACTTTGCTGTTTGTTTTGTCTCAAAAACTGGCTTCTGCCAGTACCACACAATGCCTGCCCTGATGGCTCTGCTCAGTGTTCTGTGATCTCTGCTGCACTGCAGGCATGCACTCCCCTCCCTTTTCAAATCTCCCTGAAGTGTCTGCTGAGTGAGCTGCTCCCTTTGGGGAACAAACAAAGAACAAATCATTGGACTGCTCCTGTTCTGCCCTGCTAGGAACACAGCAGCAGGCAGACAGGTGCAGCAGACAGACAGCTGCAGCAGACGGGGTGGGATGGGGGGTGAAGGAGGTCTGGAGAGACTGCTGTACTGCTTTGATGTTCCTCAGCACAGAGAGCTCACCGAGCTATGAGGGAACCTTAAGAAGCACAGAGATCAGCTCTGCCTTTCCACAATCCTGCACTGTGGGATGCTCACCCACATTACTCTCCTCTTATCTGTCAACAGGGTGCTAGCAATGTGGCCAGGAAATGTCGACCATGGGAGGCAGAAAATCAGGTATGACCAGTTTTCGCTTTTGGCGACTTTTGCCTGGTGCCCTCATTTTCATCGACAAACCTTCCCCGTGTGGACATAGCCATCATCTGTATGAACTGAGCTGGCTAACTGTCCCATCCCCCAACTTCTGAGGGTCACTCCAGGTGGATGTGGTGGTTGAGGAGAGAGTGTTGATTCCAATGGTACTCGACAGAAGCGCTTCTACCAGTACTCAGTGTGGCTGCTAGGAGCAGGTGGCGACCAAGGGGAGAGGTTTTTGCTCTCTGTGCCTTTCTCCATCCATGTCAGCAAATATCCTTACAGATGCTTGACGATGCCTTCGGGCTGGATCCCAGTGGGAGGCGTTGGCTCCAGTGGGAGTTATAAATGCTTAATATTTCCCAGAACTGAGTCCTACCTGTTACACTGGGCTTACACCTGCCCACATGGGGCAGCTGCCTGGAGGAAGAGGGACAGACCCTTCACAAGACCCGAGCTCTTTTCATCCTGGAAAACATCCCTCAGGGTAGAGTCTGTGACCTTCACTGATCTGTGACCTCAGGGAATAGACAGGAAGGGAACTCCTCAAGATGAGACTTGTAGATTTTCCTACTCTGCCTACCAGCTCCCCTTGGCAGATGCAATCTGGCGCAAATGCTCCTTTCAAGTGGGCCAGCGTGAGACACTGAGCAAAGCATTGTCTCATGCTTCTTTCTTGGTGCATTTGCCCAGGGAGGGACGCCTCTCCTCAGAGCCTGAGTCTTGCATATAAAACTCCCAAAGGGCCGTGAATTTGCTAGTGAGGGCAGCAGAGATCAGGTGGTGGTTTGACTCTAACAAGACACTGCTCTTAAGCACAGACGGCATTTCCCATTTGGGGGGCTTAATGGGATCTTAATGGGGTGGTTTTATGATGTGTCTTTCTCAAGCAAGTCTTTCCTGGTGTGAGACTCTGTGGGCAAATGTTTGTGTTTGCTGCCAGGATCAGCTTTTGGCCATGGGACTACCCCAGTGAGCAAAGGATCTGGACTAATTGTGTCGCTCCCTTGCTTTCTAATCACAGGCATTGATTTCATAGCTATATTTAAAATAGTTTTCCAAGCACTCTGTCATCCAGCCCTTCCCCATCTCACCCTGGCGAGTCTATTCAGGGAGGAGAGACGTGCTTTCCGAGGAGAGCTCGGGATGTTTATTTTTGGCCAGGAGAAGCAATTTTGCACAGCATGGACATCCGTCACACCCTGGGAGAGGGGATAGGCCCGATTCCCCCCTGCCTGCTACTTCCTGCAGTCACTCCTGTAGAATGGGCGTAGGCTGTTACCACCACTGGGAAGGCATGGAGAATCCTAAGTGGGGGGCAATTTACACCTGCATGACACAGATTTCAGTGGCTAAGCAAAGCTCAGCAATGCAGCTATGGGCAGCAGGGAGAAGAGGTAGGGAAGGCACTACTGCCAAGCGTGGCCCTGCCCACACTCCACCCCCCGCTTCAGCATGGCTCCCAGGCTGCCCCTTGTTTCTGCCATGCTGAGTTTGGAGCCATGTGCTACCCAAGGAGGCTCGGGGAAGATGGGGGGCTGGAGACCTGCCCCAGCAGTGGGGGGTGGAGCCTTGCATGGAAGAGGCGGGGCCTCGTGTGGAAGAGGTGGGGCCCCATGTAGAAGAGGCAGGAGCTCGCATGGAAACCTACAAATGCAGCAGAGAAGGGGCCCTGTGATCCAGGACTCCTACGTTCTATTCCAGCACAGGGATGGCGCAGTACTGAGCAAGTAACAGGAAAGGACGGGGTGTTGAAACACCTCTTCCATGAAGGTTCAGTCTGGTCTTGGACAGCGCCCTGTGCCCCCTTCCTGTCCAATGGGCTGGCATGAGGTTTATTCGCTCATGCTGGTGACATGGTTTGGACTTCTCCCCTCTTGCTGGAGCAGAGCAGGACAAAAGAACGAGGAGTGCAGCTGGTGGGAGACCAGACTGGCTGGTGGGAGATCAGGCTGGCGGAGACGCATAAGGATCTTGCAGAAAAAAGGGTTTTTTGCACAAAAAAAGCCCCATCCACACTACTTTTTTTTGCACAAAAGGCTTGCATAAATTATGCAGATGAAGCATAGCAATATACTAATCCATGCTTCATTTGTATACTCACTGTGCCAGCAGTGTAGACGAAGCCTATCTGACAGCACATGGATTCTAATCTTTATGCAAACTCTCCTTCACAGCTGTAGGTGTCACCCCCCACACCCACACCCCTGCTGAGACCACTTATAGAGAGAGTGAGTTTGCACTACAGCCTTTGCTGAGCGCCAGCTGGCTTGTAGCTCAAGCTGTAGAGCAGGGGCGGGGAACCTTTTACGGGTCAGGGGCCGCTGACACACAGAAAAATCAGTCGGGGGCTGCACACAATTGAGAATAAAGCCCCCCTTGCTGACATGGCCCCCTGCCTGAGAAGGAGAAGGACACCCCCTGCATTCCCCTCACACACCAGAACCTAGCGGGGCCCAGACTAGTAGATTTTGAGTGTTCTGCTCCATGAGGAAATGGCGGGGGGGGGGGGGGGGGGACGGGACCTGGAGCGCCAGCACAGGGTCCCCAATGCTGGGGAGGAGCTCTGAGCCTCGGGGGCCGCATCCGGCTTCTGGGCCTGAGATTCTGCACCCCTGCTATAAAGACTCATGCATTGAGCTCAGAGGTCCCAGGTCGGGTTCCCCTTCCGGCGTTACATAAGCACAATTCCAGCTCCCTGTTTCCTTCGCTACCACATATCCTGGGGCCTGGCTGTGCTCCAACCTGCACTGGTGTAACCTGGAATAACACCGCCGCAGCCAATGGAACTGCCCAGCGCGAATCAGGAGAGAAAGGAGAAGCAAGCCCCTAAATCTGCAGAGCAATTGTGACACCAGTGAAGGGTTTGGGGAGAAATTCTCTCATGAACGCAAGGCCTGTTATGCCTAGTTCAAAACAGCATGAGGAGAAAAATTAGTCTTTCAGTTGACAACAAGCTGCGTTTGCTGATTCAGTGATCAAAGGCAATTGCAGGCATACAGTTTCTGCGCTCACATAACTTCCTGTTGCACACTAGTTCGGATCTTAACAGTCACTCGCTCAACTTCGCTCACTGCTCCCAAGAAGCAGCCTCTAATCTTGCCCCCTGGGATCACCTTACAAATTCTTCTTGTTGGAAGTTCACAGACAAAGTGAGATACAAATCATGACATGTGAGCCAACAAGGTCGCTTTCTCTCTGGAAAGCATTTCAGCCTTCATGTCGCCTATCGCCACTGAAACCAGGAAGCGTGGAGGCGTGTGACCATGGGAAGGAGGAATGGTGGAGAAAGAGAAGGTTAAGTGAGATTTTGTGAACTTTGGAAAAAGTTTTGGTGAGGGGACGCACACTTGTCCCCTCACACACCACCTTCTCTCCCTTTCCAAGGAGGTAGGGTAACACATTGCTAGCCAGTGTTCCCTGTAAGCTGTGGACTTGGACAACCACTCAGGAGAAATTCAAGTGCCAGCTGATTAGCAGAGCAGAGCAACACAGCACCCACAGCTGCCCACAGCATGTGTCCACTTGTGGTGCACATCTGCACATGCCGTGGTGCACATAACATTTATTCTGCACAGAGGTGGAAAAAATTAGAGGGAATATTGTTGCTATCCCCCCTTTATTATGGGAACCCTGAAGCACAGAGAGCCCATTCTCTTCTCCCACCTGCCTAGCATAGCAATAATTCCGCAGAAGACACTGAGGCTGACATGAGCTGAAAACAGACTCTGGCCCAGAGAATTGCCTAACCTTTCTGAAGGTCACACAGCAAGATAACAGCAGCATGAGGAATAGTACCCCAGGGCTGGAGTCCCCGTTGCTGTGCTCTGGGGCTAGTCTCTTATACCTGGCAGGCCAATGTTAAATGCTACCCGTTAAATGATTAACAGTTCACTCTCACTTTGCACTGGTGGAAGGCCCTGATTCAGCAAAGCACTTGAGAACGTATTTCACTGTCACAGGACTTAAGCACGTGCTTGGGTGCTTTGCCCAATCAGGATCGGAGAGGCTCCACAATGGTCAAGCCAATGTAAACCCAGCGCACTTGGATCAGGCACTCATGTGTGTAAATCTGAGGAGTGGGTCAGTCATTCTTCGGCGCCCAAGCTGGTGCTTACCAGTGGCAGCACCTACAGATTACAAAGAAGGAAACGGTGAGTCAACAGCCACTTAGCTTTCCGCCGCCTCTCCTGACAGCCATCCTGGGTAAACCGAGTCAGGCCGGAGACCTACTGCTCTGGGGTTGGATTGGGCAGCCATCCCCGAGGCCTGGTGGCTGTGTTGATGAGGACAGCTGTGCGTTAATAATGCAGCCCCTGGTAACTGGATAAGAGAAGCAGTTTTCATGGAACGTGGCCGGAGGAATTATTCATCCCACAGCCATAGTGGCCATCTGGCATGCCACGGCAAAGCTTCCCCACCTGAGCTCTTTCAGGTGCCGTTTGCTGCCACACATCCGGACGCAGCTGTTTCCGAAGAGCTCATTTCACAGCTCTTGCTATTAACGATGCCACTGTCGTTATCATTTGAATGGTAATCACATCGTGCTCCTCATGCTCTACGAGCAATTTGCGGCTGGGCCAGTAATAAATACTTGTGCTCTTTTCCTCCCCCCGACAGAAGACAAACAGATATGTTCATTCGGGGAAGAGCCTGATTTTAGGCTACAAGAAGAAAACAGGAAAGAGGAAAAGGAAAGCCTGCATGAGAGAAAGAGAGAGAGCATAGCAGGTGTGTGTCTCCTCTCATGCTCTGCATGGAATTGGCAAACAAAAAATGTCTGCTGAACTCTGCACTCACGGGGAGAGAGCTTAACAATGTAACTAGGTAGATTCCCTACCGTTGCTAACAGTGGGTTACCTACAAAATTAGCACCTCCTGAAAAAAGAGATGGTCTTGTGGCCAGGGCACATGGCTAGGCAGCAGCAACTTTGCCCCAAAATTTCTCTTTACAGTTGGGTACGTTGCTTAAGAACGTAAGACTGGCTAGATTGGGTCAGACCAAAGGTTCATCTAGCCAGTATCCTGTCTTACAACCCTGGCAAATGCAGGTGCCCCATTCATGGACTTAACCCCCATTAATTTATCTAGTTTTTTTTTTGACTGTGCGCTGTGCAAAGAAAAACTTCTTTTGGTTTGTTTTAAACCTGCTACCTATTAATTCCATTTGGTGACCCCTAGTTCTTGTGTTATGGGAGCAAGTAAATAACTTTTCCTTATTCACTTTCTCCACTCCAGTCATGATTTTATAGACCTCTATCCTATCTCCCCTGTGTCTCCTCTTTTCTAAGCTGCAAAGTCCCAATCTTTTTTATCTGTGTTAGGGGCTGCCCACACTGCTAGGAATCACTCCACCCAGCTGTAGTGCAGATACATTCTCACTCCGCCTCAGTTCCCCATCGGAAAAGGGGGAACAGCATTTCCCTGCCTCCCAGGGATGTTGTGCACGTTCCTATTGGAAGGTGTTCATCTCCTAGGGAAATGGGGGCCATATAGTGTAGAACGGGTCTGGCGGGACACTGGTATCACCGAACTGTCTGGAGCTGCTCTGAGCAGGATTTCTCATGCCAACAACAGGGCCAACTCCCAGCTTGGCTGGACATACATCCACTAGCTCTGCTTGAGCTCGCCCACTGAATACAGCAGGGTGGTGTTGACAGCATATCGGTGATGGTGAAAATATGGGGCTGATGGCCATGGAGATCCCCCAGTCCTGGCGCAGCACTAGCTGCAAGTACGGATACAGCCTTAGTAACCCACATTGGGGTTACTGAGGCTCACATGCCTCGCCCACATGAAAGGATGCAGGCCAGTCGGCTTAACTCTCAAAGAACTATTCTGTGCGGCAGGCAGTGGCATTGTGAGCAAGCCACCATTCTTGCCACAGTATCATTGCAAGGGAGGTTGAGGTTGGACATTAGGAAAACTTCCTACCTGTCGGGGTGGTTAAACACTGGAATAAATTGCCCAGGGAGGTTGTGGAATCTCCATCTGTGGAGATATTTAAGAGTAGGTTAGATAGACACCTATCAGGGATGGTCTAGAAAATCTAGATGATGCTTGGTTCTGCCGCGAGGGCAAGGGATGGGACCTGGTGACCTCTCGAGGTCCCTTCCAGTTCTATCGTTGTAAGGCACGTGACTGAACTGTGCTCATAAGACCATCCCCCCAAGGAACAAATATGCTGCAGACGAAAGGACTTGCTTTCCAGGGACTTCCAGAATTGTTCATATCGACAAGCTGTGAAATCGCTCAGGAGGCCTCATCCCCTCAAAGACACCAACTTTCGGGGATGCCAGTCGCCCACCAACTCATAAGCTGGCAGGTAGCTCCAGCTTCAGTTCCTCTCCCTTCTGAAGGCTTTACTTGCATTTGCAACGCTAAAGCACCAAGATGTAGCAGGCTGTATAATCTTACTGATTTATTGGCTGCGTTTTATTATGCATTAAGGGATGGGACCTGACTGACTGGTTCTTATTGCAACGGCTTTTATCACTATGAATTTAATACAGCCCAGGAAAAAATGCATTTCAAACAGAGGCTCTCAGGAGCCCCTTGTACTAAGGGAGCATCCTCTTTGTTGATTCACTCTACAGCCTGGGGTAAGTGATTTCCCTCCCATGCAGCATATCTGCTTAACTCTCTGCCACTCTGAATCCATCTCATTGACATTTTAGCTACGACAGTGACCTGCCCTTCTATGGGCAAACAGAAGTGCTTCCCACCACCCAAGCTGCTACCTAGCAGACACACCTACGCAGCTGAATAAGCTCCAATCAGATGTCAATATTCTCTGACTCATACCAGACTGGGACATTGGATCTCGCTCCCTTGATAGTTCAGGATGTTTTTCGTAATCATCTAACAGATGTTTGGAAACTTACAATGTTTTTCCATTGAGGTTTCATGATCAAAGAAAGGCTGATCTCACCACCCAATGTTCCCTCTAATTTTTTCCATGCGTACATTTTTTCCATCCATGTGTGGAATAATTTTTAATGTGCACCCAAGCATGTGTGAATGTGCACCACCCATAGAAACACAAAACCTAGCTGTGGGTGCTCTGCTAATCAGCTGGGCGGCACTGGAATGACTCCTTAGGGGCCACGCAAGGTGCTGTGAAAACTTCCCCTCCTCCACGGCTCTGACAGTCCACCTGCATTTTGATCTCTTATTGTTCCATTCCAAATTTGCAAGGAGCATGATACTCGGGGTGAGGGTGGGGCGTGGCCTTGTAATTTGCATCCATGTCTTTCATGCCCTAGAGTGAGACTATCACATTCACATTTGGGACACAGTGCACTCAGTGCAGAAGCCCCGATGCTCTATCCCTCAGCACCTCTGATGATTTTGTGTGTCAGCCACAGCACCATCTACCAACTAGTGCATGAGCTGTATCATGAGCTAAGAGCAAGCAAATCCACTGTGTTCTCTATTCAGCAACCCTCCATGCCGTCCACCCACCAGCACCCTACCACATTTGCTCAACTGTTCATCACAAAGATCCCCTTTCTAACTGCCCTGTTTTCCTCTAATGACAGTGATGACATCAGCTATACCACCAAATGAAATTAGTAGGTAGCAGATTTAAAACAAACAAGAGAAAGTTTTTCTTCACCCAGCTCACAATCAACCTGTGGAACTCCTTGCCAGAGGATGTGGTAAAGGCTAGAACTTCATCAGGGTTAAAAAAAAAGCTAGATATATTCATGGAGGTTAGGTCCATCAATGGCTATTAGCCAGGATGGGTAGGAATGGTGTCCCCAGCCTCTGTTTCTCTGGAGGTGGGTGACAGGGAAGGGATCACGTGAGGATTTCCTGTTGTGTTCTCTCCCTCTGGGGCATCTGGTATTGGCCACTGTTGACAGACAGAATACTGGGCTGGATGGACCTTTGGTCTGACCCAGTCTGGCCGTTCTTACGTTCTTATGCATGTTCTTGTAGCAAACAATTAGGCTGTCTACACACTGGCATGAATTTCCGGAAATGCTTAAAACGGAATACTATTCCGTTTTCATTTTTTCCGGAAAAGGAGCGTCTACATTGGCAGGCTGCTTTTCCGGAAAAGCCCTTTTTCCGGAAAAGCGTCTGTGGCCAATGTAGACGTGCTTTTCCGGAAAAGAGCCCCGATCGCCATTTTCGCGATCGGGGCTTTTTTCCAGAAAAGACTACTGGGCTGTCTACACTGGCCCTTTTCCGGAACAGTGTTCCGGAATAAGGACTTATGCCCCAGCGGGAGCAGAATAGTTTTTCCAGAATAGCGGCTGATTTTGTATGGTAGAGCATCGTTGCTTTTCCGGAAATTCAAGGGCCAGTGTAGACAGCTCGCAGCTTATTCCGGAAAAGCGGCTGATTTTCCGGAATAAGTGGCCCAGTGTAGACACAGCCTTAGAGTGAGTATTAAGGCCTTAGACTAAAATTGCCTCAAAATGTGCCCTCCCCCGCAAGTAAGCATAATGGACCTAGTGCTGGGTTTGCCGTGTATAATGTTACAAAAAGGGGAATGCTACTGAGAGCGAGCTGGTGGGATCACTCGCCAAGAATCCAAGTGAGCCGGATTCACATCCCTGCTCTGCTGCAGCCTTCATACAGGACCTTAGACAAATCACTTGGTTGTGCCATTCCTCGGTTTCCCCACTATTCACAACACCACTTCCCTCCCCCATGGCGGTGTTGTGAGGCTAGGGGGATGGGGCCTGGAGAAGGACCTTAAAAAGAGCTGGGACTTGAAGTCTTGACTCCCAGCACTGGCCGCTGGAGTTCAGAAGTGCGCTCCACCCCACAGCCAGTCACAAGAAGGCACTGCCTTTCTGCTCGGGGCCAGTCACAAATGAATTCCTGGCTCTGTGTATGGCCAGTGTGACTTGCGTCGGCCACGCAATAGGCAGGAAATGGACCTGGGCCAGTTTCCAAGAAAGCAAAGAGCAGAGGGGCTGGGCTACACTTGGCACTGCTGGCACATATCCGCCATGCTGGATGGCCAGGATGTTGTTCTTGGGCCAGGGGTGGATGGGGTGTGGGGGTTAGCCTTGCCAGCAGGAAGCCAACAGCCCTCAGGCGACTGACTGGCCACCCCCTCTGACAGACTTTTCCCTTCCATTTTGCACAGGGAGAAATAGTTGCTTCAGGATTTTCCTTGTAGGGGGAACAACAGGATCTGACTGAAGTGCATCCTCGCTGGCCTGCCTTGTGGTGCTGGGCACAGACAACTGTGTGGGTGTGGAGGAACCTCTGACCTTCCCAGCCCCGGCAGGCCCTGGGGCGAGCTGGGCTCCATCTGTCATTGACAATGGAACCATCTTCCCGTTTCCTGCTAGCAAATCAATAAAGGCTCTTCCAGCAACTGTCTCGCCAGAGCAAGGCTATTTAGCTCCTCTCCAGCACTCGCCCGGGGTGGGCCCGCTTTCCAAGCATTGAATGCAGTCACATTCCCCAGTGGGCGGATGCAGCAGCTTCTCCAAAGCAGCCCTGCACGCTGGCCTGCACGTGGCAGAAAGGCCGACCCATGTCCGGATCGCTGCGAGTGGAACTGAGAGGGCACCCTGTCAGGCTCTGCTCCTTGGCACGGAGCGGGTGGAGCCCGCCAGGATGCAGGGTGCTCAACTGATGGTTAAAAAAAAAGTGTGTGTGGGGAGGGGGATGAGGAAGTGAGTTAGTACAGGCAGAAGGCACTGAGATTTTAGTCCTAAAGAAGGAAACGTGTTGGCTGCAGAGCAGGTACAGTAAAGGCAAAGGTTCTTCCCCAAAGCCTGTCCCGGCGAGAGCAAGTCATGGGATAGGCAGGTCATTCAGAGTTTAACCTACTGTCTGTAACACGGACATTTGTACTGCTGTGGTGTTGCTCCAGGAGAGATGTACTCTGGAATGCCTTTATCAGAACCTCTCTCTTCCCCACAGACAGACCCTAAGAAAGGGAGACTTAGACCAGGTCTATACTAGGGGAGAACATCGACCCAAGATACGCATCTCCCACTATGAGAATAGAGTAGTTGGAGTCGACGTAACTTAGGTCAAATTTATGTGGCATCCCCCCACTGCAGGAAGTCGATGGCAGAAACTCTCCAATTGACTTCCTTTACTCCTCGCAAGCTGGTGGAGTTCAGGGGTGATGGGGGCAACATCAGTGATTGATTTAGCAGGTCCTTACTAGACCCACTAAATCTAACCCCGGGAGATCGATCTCTGGACCATCAATCTTGAGGTAAGTGGAGACAAGCCCATAGGTTGAACATCTGGGAAAAGTCACTAACAGGCAACTCTGCTGGGGAGGGGGTCGAATGTTCTTTTTAGGGAAGCGTGGAAAGCTCCATGACTTGGCTCCTTTATTATTGCACAAAACAAAGCATTAGCTAACAGGGCTAGTGCCAAGATATTGCACCGGGATGAATGCATAACATGAAACGTGCCTGATCCATCGCTCCTTTGCTGCAGTGTTACGCTCCAGTGATTCCCTGGGCTTGGCACAGAGGTATCCCTGAATTGCACCAACATAAGAGGAAAATGAGGCCCATACATTTCAAATCAGAGCATGACCAGAGTCTTATTATCTGTATTGATGTTGGTTGTTGCTTATGAGAGGTAGATTTCTGCTTGATCCCAGATACTTGTTAGCTAGCAGTGTAGCCTCTGGAGAGGCCAAATAATAGGTATTCTACTCCTCATCTGTCATGTAGTCAATATCACCCACACTATATAAACAGGAACAGCCTTGAGGAGTCCTGGGCCAAAAGAACCTTTTTATTTTGATAGAAACAGTAAAAAAACACCCTTGAAAGCCAGGTGACATTTACTCAGCATCATGCCAAACAAGTTTCTGGGTATCGTGTGAAATGAAGCTGCCGCTTTATATTCCAGGCATGTTTGAGCTGAGCTCTGCGTAACCAGTGCTTAAATAGCCCCCAATTAATCTGCAACCCGTTTTTTTTTTTTTTTTTTGCCTCGTAAAATGCATGTTCAAGTCAAAGGAGCTCGAAGTTAAACAGTGCATATTTGCTGTCAGAGAAAAGGAAATTATTTACTAAGCCTGAACCAATATTTGGAGAAGGAATATGGAAAATGTAGCGCAAGTCAGAGGGGGAGCATGTAAAAATAAATTGTGTAGGGTAGCATAGGCCAGTGGTTAGAGAAATTGGGTGGGGCACAAGACCCTTGGCTGAAAAGCTCACAGGAGCAAACTTGTGGGTGTGATTTTGATTTCCAGTGGGCCAGTGTTACACGGAGGTCTCTTTCCTTGGAGTATTTAAATCCCCCTGTGGATCCAGTGGAGAGATACGCTGCTCTGCGTGTATACAATTTTCACAAGTGCCATGCGCTCATTAACCCTTGCAGCAATGGGAAGGGGATGAGCACTATTAACCTTCTTTTCCAGGTGGGGAAACTGAAGCACAGAGGACCTGATTTACAGCGATGCTGAGGGCTTGTCACTCCCTTTCACTGGAGCGGGAGGTTTGGGCGCTCATGGCTCCATTGTCTAGGGTCACACTTCCAGTCAAGCACAAAGAGAAATGAAAGGCCCTTTCTGAAAGAAAGAAAGAAAGAAAGAAAGAAAGAAAGAAAGAAAGAAAGAAAGAAAGAAAGAAAGAGATGGGAGTGTGACATCAGTGCTAATTAAATTAGAATGGATGTGGCTCCTCTCCAATAGCGGTAACACATTTTAGAGGGCGGGTTAGTCTGTAACTTTAAAAACAAAAAGTAGTCCTGTGGCACCTTAGGCTATGTCTAGACTACACAGAAAAGTTGGGAAAAGATACAAACCGCAATTTGCATATCTTTTTCCACTTTTCTTTCAAAAGAGGCTTTTCCGAAATTTGGCATGTCTAAACGGTGCCAAATTTTGGAAAAACCTGCTTTTTCAAGCCATCCCTTCTTCCTTGTAAAACGAGGTTTGCAGGGATGGCAAAAGAACGTGTCTGCTTTTCTGAAATTTTGTTCGGAAAAGCGGATGCATTCCATGGACATGGCATTGCTTTTCTGGGATACCAAAGGTATCCCGGAAAAGCACTTCAGTCTAGACATAGCCCTAGAGCAGTGTTTCCCAATTTTATTTGGCCACGGAACCCTTTTAAACTCGAAAGAATTTCAAGGAGCCCCTAATTACAGTCTTATATATGGAGCTGAAAAAGTAGACCACAAATCAGTAAGGTTAATAATAAAAAAATGCTAAACAAGGTCATGAGCAGAGCCAGCCCACTGGGTGAGGCGGGCTACCGCCCGGGGCACCCCATTGTAGGGAGCACCGCACTGGGCTTCTGGGCTGGGCAGGGGCCGCACCGAGCATGCTCCGCATGCCCGGGGCAGGGCCACCCATATGTCGCACTCCCTGGGGCGTCGCCGCGCTCCCGGGGCCTGGGGCATGCGAAAGGCTCGGGCTGGCCCTGGTCATGAAATCAACATTGAGTTTAATTGCACATATTTAAAACCAAAAATCACATTTTTCACTGCTGCTAGGTCCCTTAAAATAGCAGAGTGGCAGTGGGGGAGGTGTGGGGGGAGGACACTTGGGCTGAATTAGAGAAGCGGGACCAGCATCTGCCACTGCTGCTAGGCCCCTTTAGAAATGCAGAGTGGCAGCGGGGGGAGGGGAGGGGAGGTGTCTGAAAGCTGGCGAGGGAACCAGAGAAGGAGCTGGTGGGCATGTCGGCTCCTGGCAGAACACTTACTTTCACTGGGGAGCACCATTTGGGAAACACTGCCCTAGAGACTAACAAATATATCTATAGATTGGGTAAGAATACCTGAATGGGAAATTAACAATATGCAAGAACCTCTCCATGTGTGTGTTTAGACCTTGGTTCCGGGTGTCAGACTGGCATATGAATTCCAGCTCAGCCGTTTCTCTCTGCAGTCTGGGTTTGAAGTTGTTCGGTCTGAGAATGGCAGAGAAGGTTAAGAGATGATCTGATCACGGTCGACAAGGGCGGGGAAAGAACATTTCTGATCATAAATACCTCACCTCTCTAATCTAGCAGACAGAGGCATAAGAAGGTCTCAAAGGATGCAATTTTTTTTAAGAATCAAGGTGATTAACCTTTGGAGTAGATTACCAGGTTTATGGTGGATTCTCAATTGTTTGACTGGTTCTTTCTAGACATAAAATCTATGAATCAAGCACCCAAGGGTTTGAATGAAGGGCCCTAAATGAGGCTGTTAAACTGCCCTCTGTGCATTGCCATCAGAGACAGTATTTTCAGGGCGTAATTTAAGGTAACTACAATTCAGCCATTTGCCAGAGTGACCCCGCTATTTTGGGAGCTGATTAAAATGTTTGCCTTTGGCACCATAGTAACCTATGATTGATTCACCTCCAGCATTCGCTTCCGTGGGCCTTGGTTTGCATGCTTGCCAGTCGTATGGTAACGTCGCTGCCACGGATAGACTTCCTCCCTTAATGACGCTGGGCCGGCAGATGCTGGGCAGGCAGCAGGAGATGGGATTTCCTCAGCAAATTAAACCTCCAGAAGATAAGGAAATCAAACATTTGCTGACGCCCGGCAAAGAGCATAATAAAAGGCTCAGGGCTGCTAAATGCCACGGAGACCTTTTGTTCCAGGATGGACGGCTCCCACTGTGGAAAAGACAGGACTCGGATGTGAATTGCAGGGCCAGATTCTGCACTGGAGCCAGTGCAGGGCTGGCCCACAACATTTTGGCACCCGAGGCAGGGAGCTCAAATAACGCCCCCTCGCTTCAGCCCAAACTTTGAACGGTCTCAATTCTGCCTTCTTCCTGTTCTACTCCTCTCATGGGACTGCTCTGCTCCCTACTTATGCACCAGCAGCAGACACAATTTTCTACACTCTGGGTCCTCGTGGCGCTCCCCCCCCCCCCCCCCACAGTCTGGCACATGAGGCGGCTGCCTCAGTTTGCCTCATGGTGAGGCCAGCCCTGAGTCAGTGGGCTAGTGTGCCTGCGAGCCAAATGGGTCTATAAGGTCCGAGTATGCGACCATCTGGCCTGCATCTAGAGCAGTGGTCCTCGCACTTTCTGGCCCTCAGCTCACCCTGCTCAAGACAAACCTTTCCATGGACCACCAGCCTGCCACTCCTGATAACAAAATGGGTGCGGGGGGGGTGTGTGTGTGCAAGGTCTGGGCAAGAGGGAGGGTGCAGGAGCAGGTGGGGGATCTGGGAGGTTGGGTGCAGGAGCAGGTGGGGGATCTGGGAGGGAGGGTGCAGGAGAAGTGGGGGGGGTCTGGGTGGGAGGAGTGTGCATGAAGGGATGGAAGGAAGGGTCTGGGCTTGAAGGGCATGGGGGTCGTTTACCTGGCTCCACACCCCCTGCTGCTCCCACTGGCCAGGATTCCAGCCAATGGGAGCAGCAACATGCTGAGTGGCTTCCTGCCCCCGCAAGCTGGATCCGGCCCACGAGGTTCGGGCTCCCCAGCAGCAGGAAGTCAGCACTGGTGCTCCAACCATGCCGGGGGGGGGGGAAGGATTGGGGCTCCCCACTGTGGGGGAGGGGGATGAGCCCCGAGCCTGTGGCCCACTGCAGGTCAGTGGCGGAGCCCACTTGGAGAACCACTGCTCTAGGGAATTATGCACGTGCGGAGTGCCACTGAAGCGAACTCCACGACGGTGCCGCCGCAGCCCATGCATCTGTTGGCCACCCCTGGGACTGTCCTAACACAGAGAGCTGCCACGTCAGGCTCAGCCAGGAAGAGATTTTCATTCTGCCTGTTCCGCAGCCTGGCACATATAGTCCTGCCCTTTGGGGGGGGTGCCTACGGCCCGGCAGCCTCATGCCCCATTTTCAGCCAGCTACAGACTTCAGTCCTTCCCAGCCCTTATTTCCTGGGCCTCTGAGCTAACTTTGTCATTGGGCTGGTAGGGGAGCCCCGCTCCCCCTGCCTCTGCTTTCCAGACCAGGGTCCCAGCAATAAACAGCTCGCATCTGCCTGTTTAGACTCACTGCTTCCTCCTGCACAGAAACCACAGCCTGTCTCCCGGCCTTTCCGCCAGGGCTCCTCATCCTCTCCTGCCGATGTCACAGAGAAGCTTAGCACCTAGCCAGGCTGGCCCTGGTGGGACTGTGGCCCAGCCCCTGACTTGCATGGTTCAAGCAGGTCACCTACCACTCAACATTCGTGGCCTGCCTTTCCGCCCTGAAAAGGAATCAAGCAGGTTCCCCTCCCCCCATGAACTTTCAGCCGCAAAAGAGGAAGGAGCCAAGAGCATGGAAATAATGAGGTCTTATCTTGCCACGCTCCAGGACACACATTCCCCATATTTCTTCTTCAGCAAAACCATCTCCCATCCTACATGCAGCCGTCCCATCATCTTGCAGGCTCCTTCTTGGGCTCAGATGTGCTGTAAAACGGTGCAACATGGGCACTCAATCCCCTTCACAGGCCCCTAACAAAAAAGTTGTATTATTATTTAGCAGGCAACCCACTGGGTTTTAACTCCCTTCCACTTCTTAGCACGGGTGTGTTGCAATTTCTCTAAGGCCACTTTCACCTACAAGCAAGCGTTTGATGCCATTTTTATGAGACGCAGAGAGTTATCAATGAGAAAACTGATCGCAAATAAGCTATTTCCCTAACAAGGGCTGCTGAAGTCTTGGCAGAGAGTGAGACTAGGGAAACTTGAGTTTTGTTCTCTGCTAAAGTGTGTGTGTGTGTGTGTCTGCAAAGAGATTTTTTTTTTTTAAACTTCACTCTGTTTTAGAGGAACAGAAGCCGTTGTCAAGATGCTTGGAGATGAAAGAAAATTGACCAAGCCCCAATTTCTGTCATCCATAACGGAAAGGACTGGATAACCGCCCGTCCCCCCCCCCGCCCCGAAATTAAAAATAAAATGATATAAACAGTGCTTCCTGCCAAGAGAGCTTCCCAGGAAAAGTCAGAACACTAACAAATGCTCAGAGACCATGGTGACTCCAGCTTATCTTCCTGTTTGCACAGGGCCCAGTCCTGAAGCTCTGCTGAGCTCTCTTTGAAATCCATGGGAGTTCCACACACTTCAGCTCTTGTCAGGGGCAGAGCTTTGGAAAGCAATTTGCTTTCATAAATGCCTCTGGGACAACCCCTCCCTCCCTGCTTCACTCCTCACCCTCCTCCTATAGGATGTCTATTTTCTTCCCAGTGGAAGTTCTTACTGGTGTCAGTGGGTACGTCTATCCTACTGGACAAAGTCGAGTTAAGCTACGCAACTTCAGCGATGTTAAAGTCGAAGTAGCTTAACTCGGCTTTCGGCGCCGTCTACGCAGCAGGAAGTCGAAGGAAGGACACTCGTCTTTCCACTTCCCTTACTCTTCATGAAATGAAGGTTACTTGCACCAACAGGAGCACCCCTCTGAGTTCAAATTAGCTATCTTAAGTCGACTGCTAATTCAAACCCTGGAAGATTGACAGCAGCAGCTTTGATCTTCTGTAGTGTAGACGTACCCTATGTGTGTAGATATTGGACCCACTCATCCCATTGCATTTAGAGTCAGGTTTAACATATTACAAAGTATTTATTTCCCCCAATATCCGCAGGAACGAACTGACTGTGAAACGAATGTTTCTGTTGCAAGGGACACCACCTTTGGATAGACTTATCCAGCTAGGGTTAGGTTGTCAAAAGTGCCTAAATGACCTAGGAGCACAAATTCCCATGAGATTTAGAGATCCTACCACTCGGTTCTTATCTAGCACCTGGTATCTGCAGGACAGGAGTTAGAACTCCTGGGTACTATATTTGTTTCTCCCAAAGACTGCCTATGTGCTGTCATGGCATAAGTCATCAGACCATTAGGTACTCCAGTTGTAAAACGGGGGTAAGTTTAAGGCTTTCCTACCATGCTGAGGAACTGTGGGTTTTATTTACCTTTGTAAATCGCTCAGAGAGGTAGCCGTGTTCGTCTGTAACTTTAAAAACAAGGAGCAGTCCTGTGGCACCTTAGGGGACGTCTACACAGCCGCGTTATTCTGGAATAGCTGATGTTATTTCGAATGCTAAATAAGCATTTCACTCAGCGTGTTCTTTGGGGCTGGAGGGAAAGCTTTTAAAGATATACAGAAGAAACCTGAGGCACTCAGACATTTTGCTGCTAAGCACAGTAGAAAAAACTATGCAGAATAAGATAGAATCGTTACAATTCATGGATAATTACTATTGCGAATAATAATATCTAGCTCTGCTATAATGCGTTTCATCAGTCGAATTCAAATACTTTACAAAGGAGGTCAGTATCATTATCTTCATTTTAGAGAGGGGAAACTGAGGCACAGAGGCAGCGAAGTAACTTGCCCAAGGTGACCCAGCAGGTCAGTGGCAGAGCTGGAAACAGGACATCAGTCTCCTGAGGCTCTGTCTAGTACTTGGCTGATGTGCCTCCCTTGCAGCCTCACTGCACAGATAAAAACACAGACATGCCTTCTCCCATAGGCCACAGAAGCTAAGAAGGAGGCAAAACATGACCAGTGACTACACAGAGAAAAGGAGGGGTAGGAAAATATCCAGCCAAACCCTGCAGTGTGTATTCACTCCGGACACAGGCTAAAACCCCACTGATGTTAAGGGGGGAGTCTCAAAAGGTCTCAGAGTGGAGCAAGTTCTGACCACACTTTCCCAGGAGGCGAAATGAGCTGAGAAGTGTATAGCAAAGGGGTGGGATAAATTGGAGGAGGTCCGTGTGGTCTGGATAAAATAAGAACAGCAGAGCTGGTTCTTGAATCCAGACGCTTATCAGAACTATTTTGAGGTTTAAAACACTTCAGATCGCTTGTTCCCTTTTATTGTTCATTTCCAGGCGCCTCTGTACTTCCTGCTTATGACCAGGTCCAGAAGCAGAAATGCCAAAATCCGTAGGAGAAGTTTGCTCTTGCAAAATGTCCGGCCACATTTTGCATTCTCATGGGACCTGGATAGGTCAGAAAAGTACTGGAAAGCATCTGAATTTCTGGCTGCTTCTCTGACACAAACCTACCAGTCTCCGTCTATCATTAACTCAGCCCTCCAGTGTTTATTAAAGTATTCATTTTTTATTTAGCATTTAAATTGCCCAGAGAGGCCCCCCTCAGGATCTGCTCCCAGTTGTGCTAGATGTGGAAGTATTTAAGTTTTCTCTCCTGCTATGTAGGGTGCATCTACACAGCACCCTAAACTCGAAATAAGATTGCAAATTGCGTATCTAATTTTGATTTTATTTCAAAATAGGCTATTCAAAATTTGGCGTGTCTACACGGCGACACATTTTGAAATAAAGCACTATGTCTGGCCATGCCTTAACCCTCGTGTAACGAGGTTTACAGGGATGGCGAAATAGTGCATCCGTTATTTCGAAATTTGGGATGTGGCTGTTTTGGCATACCGGAAGGCCAGGAATGACTGGTGGGAGGCTGAGAGCTCTGACTGAAACAAGTCAAGACAGCAGCAGAATGTGAGTCGTCACCAAAGAAAGGTGGGGAGGAAGCAAAGTGCAGTGAAGAACATGTCAGAGCCGGGGAAAGGAGCTGAGCAAAGAAAAGGGGATGGGACCAATGGAATCAAGGAGTTAGCGAGAGCAGAGGAAGTGGGAGAGGAAGAAAAACAGGTGGAGAAAGGCCACCTGAGAAGGGGAGTCCCTGGTGACTGTCTTTCAGTGTTCTGACTGGGTGTGAGGGGCTTGCATTGCTGCTGGACTTGCCCTTGGGGTTACATCAAGATCTGCAGCTCAGGAAAGCTTACGCCAGAATAAAATGATTAGTCTTTGCGGTGCCACTGGACTCCTTGTTCATGCCGAAACAGACCAACAGGGCTGCCTGTGATAAGGGGTACCTAAGCCACAGAGCGGGGGAGAGTCCAGAATGTGGCATCAAGTGTTGTAAAGGCGAACCCTGTGATGGGCGTTTGCTTCTCTCCGCAGGAAACCGAGCAGCGGGTGTCTCCAGGTGTGAGCAGGGATCATGGAAAAGCTTGGATGTGTATTAACAGTTTCTCTTGCGAGAGGAGAGGTGTTTTCACTGGCTTTTCTGCAGTGTATCTAGGCTTCTCCAGCAACTTCCGCCAGCTTTTGATGAGGCCTC
The DNA here is from genome assembly GCF_052426305.1 of Pelodiscus sinensis. Taxonomy (NCBI): domain Eukaryota; kingdom Metazoa; phylum Chordata; order Testudines; family Trionychidae; genus Pelodiscus; species Pelodiscus sinensis. The sequence goes on from NC_143078.1 coordinate 3,627,013, forward strand.
GTCTCATGCTGAAAGGAATTTGATCCGCTGGGTTCATAAATCCCTTTGTTACCTGGGGGGTTTCTGAAGACTTTTTTTTGGTGTGACTTCCCCGGCAGCAGGGAAAGGGGGGAGAAGGGTTTACTGGGGATTTGGCTGCCCCCAACTGCAAAATGAAGCAGAATTGTTGCCATTTTCTTTTCTGCGGCAGCAATTCAACACTGAGGCCGGGACACAGGAACACGCATGGAAGGGAAGAGCCGCGCCACGGAGATTTCTGCTCTCCTCCCACGCGGGGCTGGCGATGTCACCTGAAGACAGCCCAGGAGATTTTTCTCATCAGAAGCACCTAGGCTGGTCCGGCCTCAAACACACCCCTCGCCTATGTTCTATGTCCATTGGGATCTGCATGTCCCATCCTGAACCTGTTTGAGTTCTTACACCCTTAGGGTATGTCTACACTACCCCGCTAGTTCGAACTAGCGGGGTAATGTATGCATACCGCACTTGCTAATGAAGCCCGGGATTTGAATTTCCCGGGCTTCATTAGCATAAGCGCGGAACCGCCATTTTTAAATCCCCGCTGCTTCGAACCCCGTGTAGCGCGGCTACACGGGGCTCGAACTAGGTAGTTCGGACTAGGGTCCTATTCCGAACTACCGTTACTCCTCGTGAAACGAGGTGTACCGGTAGTTCGGAATAGGCACCCTAGTCCGAACTACCTAGTTCGAGCCCCGTGTAGCCGCGCTACACGGGGTTCGAAGCAGCGGGGATTTAAAAATGGCGGCTCCCCGCTTATGCTAATGAAGCCCGGGAAATTCAAATCCCGGGCTTCATTAGCAAGTGCGGTATGCATACATTACCCTCCTAGTTCGAACTAGGAGGGTAGTGTAGACATACCCTTAGAGATGTGAAAGGTTAACGGGTTAACCAATAAGCTTCACCCTTAATGAACGAGGCTTACCCGTTCCAGTTAACTGACTGGGGCTGGAGCAACTCCCTGCCCACCTCAGGCCCATCCAGAGCAGCCCCTGTCTGCAGTGGACCCAGGCAGGGGCTGCTCCAGTTGCGTTAGAGCAGCCTCTACCTGTGGCATGGTGGGGGGCCACTTCGTCCTGGTTGTGGAGAGTGGGGGGTCTGCTCCAGCCCAGCCCCCTCCTCCCCTGCTGCCTCAGTTAACAGGATCCACATCCTTAGGCTTTTACATCCCTACCCATGGTCAGTAGGTGGGCCGCCGTGTGGTGCCTGAGGGAATGGCCCTATCCGATCTGTGTCTCCAAGGCAAGGGCAGGTGAGAATGAGGTTCAGCCAGTCTCACAGACGGGATGTCGTGGGCCTGGGATAGCCCCGCTCTGAACTTCCCATGCCACAAAGGGCCAGTGAGACGGGCCTGCTTGGCTGCCCCAGCAGCAGACGATTCCGACAGCTCCGCCATCGGGTCGACTTGCTATTTCTGCCTCCAGCACGGAAATGTGCTCTGCTCTGTTCCCCACCCTGGGGAGCCTGCATTTGCATCCTCCTCCTCCCGCTGCCGCCGCCGCTGCCTGAGTCAGCATGTGGGCTTGGGTGTTGGCTCAGAAGGTTGCAACCCTGGCACTGGTTTGTATGACAAGCCAAGGGCTCCGGGTGTCAAGGTTACTGTCAGCCGGCTGCAGCTGCCAGCATCCTGGCTTCTTGGCTTGGGAGTTGGGCTGGGGGTGAGCAGCAGTTACTCCGGGAGCACATGCCAATGCTGTTATTCAGAGAGACAGCAGTTCCAGGAGGCAAAAATAATGTGGAAGCTTTGCTCTCCAGTGCTGTCTGCATCCCCTTTGAAGGCAGACAGTGGATTTCACTCCCTTCCTTGCCTCTGATTTCATGGGGTGAAATCCATCACGCGTGGCTTTCGTTACCAATCCTTGGGCAGGGGGCAGAATCAGAGCAGCACTTGGTGTGGTCTAAGGTTCCCTCTAATTTTTTCCTTCCATGTGCGGATTACAATTTGTTGTCTGCACCAAGGCATGTGCACTGCATAGAAATGTATGCTGGCAGCTGTGGGAGGCTGTGGGAGCTCTGCCAATCAGCTGAGTGGCACATGAATTTATCCCAGGTGGCCACCCAAGCACTCAGCTTACAGGGAGCACTGGCTTGGTCTAGTGCTATCCACACACAGAGTAGCCCAAAGAACCATTACCAGAGCCGGGAAAGCAGAGACTGGGCTGGCAAATGCAACAGACAACCTGAATTCAGCAACAGCAGCCAGGGACATTCAAACTTCAGGGAGAAGAAATTATCTATCAATCCGTCCATCACCATAGCTTCGTTCTGTGCTCATACACGCCTGCCTGCTTTCGGCCTCTCTGTCACCGTATACAATCCTCTGTCTATGTATCATGGTATCTAAAGACTGTCAGCCTGGCTCATTTGCTACATTATCCAGAAAATAACCTGGGACCATTCCTCTCCACCCCAGCTGTCCTCCTACAGATGATCAAAAGGAACCCCTGAGCGAGGATCGCCACCAGAGAGAGGCGGAGATGAAATGAGATTTCTTTTCTGTTTCTTTCAAGTCCAAAGCCCCCGTTCTCACTTTTACCCTCCAAGATAAGTGCAGGGAAAGCCAATGGAGTGACTCCGAATTTACAGCAGTGCAGCAAAGAGCAGACTGTAGCGTAACTACTTCAGAGGTTGCACAATTCAACCCCAGATCTTCACCAGCTCCGAGGCTCTGCCTTCGACACCCAGACAGGCGTACGGAGTCATTCCCTTTGTGATAAGGATCGAAGGGGCGGCTGAGATGGGCCGACAGCAATGCTCCTTTGTGCAGCAATTCAGGAGGGATGGAGGTGGTGCAGGATTGGGAGGTTCTCCTTCAGAGGACCTCCGAGGGACTGACATACAACAGGCGCAGCCTGTGTACCATAGCTACTCATCCCTCGAGGAGGGTCTGAGCTACACAGAGTGGATGCAGATCCGAAATTCCCGGCTGGCCCCCATGATCAGGCTCAGGCCCAACTGAGGAGATACCTGACTCTCCTCAGCTGTCCTTGTAAACTGGAGGCCAGAACTCACAGTGAGCCCTGGACTTTTCCTGAGGTGATAAATAGTTTGGTCCGCCTCCCACTTCATGCCCCATCATATTCCTTGGTCACCCTGGAGCCTCTAAGGTGAAATCCTGGCCCCATGGTAGTTAATGGCAACACTCCTACTGATTTCGGTGGGCCAGGAATTCGCCACCAAGCAGGACAGGAGCCATCATGCTGAAAGACAAGGAAGAAGGCACTTCCTGCCGTATTTCCAGCCCAGGCGGGAGCAAGAAGAACTGGAAAGGCTACCAGGACAAGATGCCTCTTATGAGTCATCCCTCCCCATTTCACAGACTCACCACATCTGAATTAGCGCCTAGTAAAGACCCACTAACTCCAATACTGAGGGCGCTCCCATCTGTGCTGGTACTTCTACTCCTCGCAAGGGGTAAGGCAAGTTGACAAGAGCATGTCTCCAGTGTGAGGACAGCACCGAAGCTCAGCTTAAGGTACGTCAACTCCAGCTACGTTTTATACACAGTTGGAATTTGTGTATCCTAAGCCAGCCTTCCGCCGTAGTGTGGACTTGGCCTGAGGCTGCATTGCGGGGCAGTCAGATTGCACATGATAAGTCCAATACTTTGTGACCCGCAGCACGCAGAACACAGCAAGGCATGGTCACTTCCTACCGCTGGGAGGCCAGCACGGAAAATAAAAATCCCCCTTCATCTAAAGACAGCAACAGGATAGTTCCCTTTAGCCCTAGCGTGATCAGCCACAGGTGGGGTGGGTTGGAGTCCCCAGAGGAGAGAGAGTCCCTCACTGAATATAGGGAAATCCATGTCTGAAGGATCCCCATGCTCCAGCTTGTAAGCTGCGAGAGTGTTAGCAAGCTGGGCTCTTCAGACAGCCATGTTGTATTCTCACAAGGCTTTAGTTATCCCATTTGTTTTTTCCCCACAAAGGGCACGTTGCAAGCATTTGGTTGGCAGAACTGTTATGCATTAAGAGAGGGAATGTCCATGATTTCAAGTCGCAGACAAAGGGTATTTTGTTAATGCACTGGCCCGGGGGCATTCAATGCATTTTTGCTGGAATGGTTTGGGTCCGTTTCGTCAAGCTTGGCAGAGTTATTCAGCCTAGAAAAGAGAAGAAGTGGCAGATTCAGCAAAGATGGAGCCACCTCTTCCCATCCCGTAAGGAATACTGGGACTGTGGACGCAAACACTTGCACACTCACATGCATTTGAACAGGTCCCAGTATAATGCCGGATACATCAGTGGTATCTACAATAACAGCCAGGCTAGGGAAGGGTTAGTTCTTCAAATGGTCACATAAAAGAGAACCCACTTAATATTATCTGGCTTTTCCCATAGGGCACATAACCCCTACACAGGAGACCTGATATCAGTTGGGAGCAGGGAATTAGATTATCCCTAGCTCTGTGTTATTTAACTTGGTTAGTCATCCAGCAATGGGTCTGCTCTGCCAGACATCACATTTTTATCTTACTGAGTGGTTCTCAAATTTTTTCGGCTGGATTTTTGGGGGACAGATTCTTTTTCTTTCTTTCTTTGGCAGGACCCATTCAATTCTGCACATACAATAGGCACATTCATAATGACACTGTAATCGGGTCTCCCGGGCAGCGGAGTTCCCGAATGGTTAGGTCCTGGTGTTAGTTGGGGGTCCGGAGTGTAGGACTTCCAGCCACTTATCAAAGGCTGCTCCTTCAGTTTGGGGCATGGCCCCAAGAATCCAATTTCCCTCTCCTCAGTGGGGGTTTCCCTCTGGTTCTCCCCCTTTGCATCTGAAGAGGGGTGGGGGTGGAGGCTTGTGTCCTCCTGCGGCCGACTCAGCAGACAGCTCTGACTCAGGTCCTGTGGACGGCAGAAACAGCTCCTGCCTCTTCACCGGTCAGCCCCAAACTGAGCCAGGTTCCCTCCTTTTATTCTCTCTCCAAGCCTGGCATTGGCTGCAGGTAAAACGGGTGGGGATAATTGGGCAAAAAGGCCTTGTTTAGTCCCTGAACTGCCAGGCGCTCCTCTCACGCCCTCACAGACACACACACACACAAAGAACAATGAATAAAGTACAATCTATATGTCAGGAGTGCAGAAAACTTCAGTCATCAGCTCGCCGTCACAAACAATGCCATGCACGGTGCTCGTTTACTTCTGCCAGCAGAAGGTGCTAATCAGAGAATAAAGAATCCAGGCTGAGACAATCCTTTAGCTTTTCCAGTCAACAATGGACTGGTTTTGGATTTGTAACTTGTGCTGGGATGCCTGGATAAATGCCCCTTTTTACTATAATGGTAGAACTCTGTCGTGGCTGTCACCAGAATGATCCTAGCAGCCACAGTCATGAGTATCAGACTCACCTCAGTGCCGGCAACTAATGAGTGAATAGACAAGTGCAAAGGGAAAGATACCTTTCTGTAAATAATTGCTATTATTCATAGGCATGATGCAACCAGCTGCAGAGTAAATGTGTCTTTCTAACATCAGTTGCCACGTCCAGCCTTCCCACTAAATGATTTATTCAGAAGGCTGGAAATGTCACAAGCCCATCCGGTCAGCGGTGAAAAAAGGTCTAAGAAATGAAAGTGCATATTGAAGAGAGGAAGCCGGGGAGGGGAAGGACACCACGGTGGGAGATCAAGTCCTGCAGACCGAATGCACTCTAAATGTTTTCAGAGAAAATTATAGAAGATGACATGCCCCTACTAGCTTTATTTTATTTTTATGCACTGGGAATCATTGCCCTTATGACATTGCTTGAAATATTCTCTCGTTTCCTTTTAATTGTTTACAACACTTTATGACCACACTGGTTGTGTTTCTCTACGGGCTGATGGGCTGGCAAGGTCTCATGAGGGTTTCTCTTTTATTTTACTACTTTGTTGATTAACTTAAATAGCACCGGTAGCCTGGTTAGGAATTGTGGTGGAATTTAGGTGGGTAAGGCTCGCCAGTCTGATCAGAGATTTTAAGTTCATCCTCCCTGACCCAAATTAATTACAAAAAAAGCAAAGAAGCATCAGAAATGGTAAACATCCTCTATTTTTTTAAAATGGGGGAAGGGCAGGACAGCATGTGTAGGGCAGTTTAGGTGTGTCCATACAAGGAGGGTTTCACCCTGTTCAGAGCAAAACCTGTGTCTTTGGCAAATTGTCTCTGACAACGCATCCCTGTTGTTTCAATGACATTCCCTCCCAAGAGGGAGGGAAATAAATATCATGGCCCATATTTCACAGGGGGTTCAGCAAAAACAAAATCAAATGATTTCCCCCAACATCTTAAAGGATTCCGGGTCAAGAACTCAGTCTTCAGAAAGCAGAGCCCCAGAGCAGTCGTCAGATCCTATTTTCTCTCCCTGAGGGAAGTGATCTTCTCTCTGAGGTTTTCTCCAGAAGGAGATGCATGTTTCAATCAGCAGCGATTTTGTGCCGCTTGGTTGGTGTTGCCGGGGCGTGCCGTATGAATGGGAGCGCCGATGACAAGACCTCACTAAACAGTGTGGAAGCACTGAACAAAACCCCAAGGAAACACTGTGCTGTCCACTGGCCTTCCCCATAGGATGGGATGCCATGTGACAAGGACTCATTTGTCTATGTGCGAGATGTCACAATGCAAAAGCACAGGACAAGGAAAACTCTGGCCTGAGAAATCGGAGAGGGTGTGTCAAGGCTGATTCCCCACTCTGGCACGATGAATGCAGCAGTGGGGGCCTGCAAACGTACCCCAAAACCTTCTCTTTCCAGGCTTTGGTATAAAACTCCCCCCCAGAATCCTAAACCCCTAGATTTTGGGGATAAAAATCTGCTGCCGCCATCAAATGCTTTTGACCCCACAAACAGGGGTGGGCACTTGAAACTAACCTCATGGTACCCCAATCTCTTTTCCCCAAAGAGCTTGAAAAAGAAAAGAGAAAATGCAAACTGCGGTCTGTGGCTGCTCTCCCCTAGTCAGAGGCAGGCAGATCCCACAGACAGATTTTCCAGGACACAGAACTCAACCAATACCAGGTTAATAAAAAAGAAAGAACTTTTATTATCAAAACAATACTCTTGTAACAAGCATAGTTGGATTGGGTAGATGGTAAGAGCCACCAATTAATGAACTCATGGGGAATTTTTCCATGGGAACAAAACTTAGTTCCAAAGGAGAGGAAACCCCATTTCTAAATGCACAGACATCAGATTCCTATTCCATAAAACAATAAACTGGATTTATCTAGACTTTGCCCTACTTACAGATGGTGAAGAGTCTTTTCTTGGAGAGGGACATGTTGTCTGTCCCCGTCAGTATCTGGAGAGTCAACTGCCTCAGAGACAAAGGAGGGAAAAACCCCAAATTCCTTTGTCTCAGTTTGAAATCCCTATCTGCATTTCTATTGGCTGACTGCTACCTGGCTAGGTACAGTTAACCCCTTAGTCCCAAGGCTGCTGCCCATCCCTCATGACCATGACAGGGTGTTAGATCCACGAAGAAATGGGAGTTAATTGCTTGCAATGACACCTGAGTCTTTTCAGCAAGTAACCATTGGGTCAGTAGGAAAACACAGCATAACTCGCCCCTCTGGGAGCCCAAGATGATTCAAGGGCATCAACTCCAGCTGAACAGAGAGAGATTGTCCCGGGGAGTCACCGACCAGCAGTCCCAGTGAGGTGCCCCTTCTCCTCCCTGCCCTTTAACATGGCCTGAATGGAAAACACCCCAGGCCAGGTTCCTGGGGGCTTATAATCGAGAACAGAAAGGCGCACCCAGGGAGAATGGGGGGAGGGGAGGGTGCATCGACCCCCCCCCCCCAGCCACTCAAGAAGCCCCTTGTGCACAGGGGTGGCAGGATGACAGGGATGCTGGCGGTGCCTGCACCCTACCCCTCCCCAAGCTCTCTCCCCGGCCCCCCCTGCCTAGGGCTCTGGGAGGGTGTTTGGCTGGGGGGAGAGGTGCAGGCTCCAGGAGGGAGTCTGGGTGCCGGGTGGAGGCTCTGGGCTGGACAGAGGGTGGGGATGCTGGAGGGGGTGCAGGCTCTGGGAGGGAGTTTGGGGACTGGAAGGGGCCTGGGTGATGGGAGTGCAGGGGCAGGTTGGGGGCAGAAGGAGGTTCAGACTCTGGGAGGAAGTGGGGTGCACAAGGGAGGCTGGGGGGGTGACTCTGCGAGCTGCTGCCTGCAGACAACACCCTCACTGCTTCCCATTGGCTGAAGGGAGGCTCGGTGTGGGGGCAGCACACAGACCCCCCTCCCCCAGGGCCGCCGAAATGTGCACACAGTGGCGCTGAGCTAGCTGACAGAAGCCACTGCAGGGCTGGTGGAGGCAGCAGCCACCCCGGGCAACTCGAATTGCCTAGAGTGCTGGGGGATGCACAGGAGGGTGTGGAGCATGTGGGCCAGCAATTGGACCGGGGGATACACCGGGGGAGAGCGTGCATGAGGGCACTAGGCAGGGTCAAAGGAGAGGGGCCGTGGGCCAGAAATATACCTGGTGCCCGGGTTCCACATCCTAACTCCGCATCCTAGATCCCTAACTCACCTCCTACGCTTCTGGAAACATTTTGCTTTTGGGTCAGTGGCTCCCTCGTCCCCAGTGTTGCAGCATTCCGCTCCCAAAGACATGCTGACTTGGGGCCAGCCCCCTCCATCAACAGCATGGTTTGGTGTCCCCCCCTCCCCCCCAACAGACCAGGGCTCTCGGTTTAGCGGAGCCCTCAGAGAGCTGTCTGAGCAGCCAGCCCTGGAACGGATGCTTCTCCTGGGCTTGAAAGGATGCCATCTCCATAAATGGAAGTGGCCATTACAGTGTGAGTTCCCCCAGGTCTTCTGGACTTAAAAGGAGTTAAGTTCTCTTTGCAGCCAGCATGGGGGCTGGCCCTGGCAGCCTGCTCTCTGGAGGTCCCAGTTCAAACTCACTTGTTATGAAACTTCAGTTCCAACCAGCCTCTTTCTGTGCACACCACAGAACTGCCAACAGCACGAAAGGTTGGGGCCTTTCTGAGGGTTGTCAAGTTGTCAAGCAATTAATCCAGCCTGGGGCGTCTCGTGAAGTCCCCGGGAGTGAGGCCGGAGGCTTTACCACTGTTTACATTGTCAAATTTTCCAGGGAGGAAGAGGCGATGCCAAGTTTGTGAACATTGTGTCTACGAACAAGTGGAGGGATCCCTTCAAGTTAAAGAAATAACCCAGAAGTGTCACCAGATCTGAGCTCACTAGGGCAAAGAGCCAGGCCCCAGGAGGGGGGAATCCTTTGCCACATACCTAACCAGGATCTTGCCTGAGGGAAACGGGGGAAGGATTTATTAGTAAATTGCTACTGAACCATCCCCAAAGAGATAGCTTTGACTGGATGGCATTTCCTGCTTCTGTCTGAGACTTTACCCACCATTGTTCACTGAACTGATTTGGATTGTGAGTGCTCTGAAAATTGGGTACCTTTCTGTCTCTGCAAATGTGGGATGAAGGTTGCTAGATCAGTTATGGGACTTAAGCCCCAATAAACTACTCCCCCTCCCCCCCCCCCCGCAGGACTTTTACATCCTTGGCAAATTCACAGATCAACTCCCACTTATCAGCTAAGTCATTTGCTGGCTGCTATGATATTTTTGGAATACATTATTTGTCTGCTAATATTTTTTCATTACTCACCTGGTTCAGTTCAGGTGTCCCTCTACATTCCCTCTGATGAATGAGTCACATCGTCTGTTTTCACTTGTTCCCCCGGTCCCAGTTCAGCAAGGCATTTAAGCACATGCTTAAGTTATACATGCAGCTTACAAGGGCAGTCAAAACATTTTTTCATGAAGGATTCTAACTACCCTACAAGCTGATTGAGAAACAGGCACAATACTCCTTGAAAAGTTTTGGGGGGAAAATGTGCCAAAAGTTTCAACCAGCTCCTCTGCTGAAGTGTTTTGCTAGGCAGGCCTTACACGTCTTCTAAGCTTTCACCTGCCACCTTCACTTCCTGGCATACGTGTCCTGGATCAGGCCTGGAACTTACTCAGAAGTTTAGGAGGCAAGTTCCTTAGGAAGCCAAATAATGACCAAAATAGAGGTATTTGAGAACCCCTTTTCTCAGTACTCCTGTTTGCTTTTCACGAGCTTGCTTTAATGCCCCAGGAAGTCAGTTAGGACAGTGTTTCTCAAACTTTTTTGTATAAAGTACCCCCTTTAAAAAAAATTATAAATACCCCCTTTTTAAAATATATATATTTTATAATATATATACAAGTACCTTCAGTATCTAGTTTTCAGACACACAATTTTTTTCTACCATTGCAACACATTTGTTTAAACAACTTAATCGTAGCCAGGCGGGCGATGACATTTTTGGGTGTAAAGAGTACAAAAATAATAAAGTGCTGTAAAACTTACAACAAAAATTCCATTTTCTTCAAATTTCAGTTGTGCTGACGTACTCCCCAGACTTCTCTCGAGTACCCCGAGGGTACTTGTAACCACTGGTAGAGAAACACTGCATTAGGACACAGGTCTTCTCTTGCCACAATCTCTCCAGCTCCCAGGATCTGACCTATTAAGAGAGAGCTAGAGATCACAGTAGTTCTGCCCTCTAATTGGACCCTTGAGGCATGAAGAGACCCATGAAAATGGGAGCACAATGAAGACAGGCACATTATTACCGTGATCACTGCTAGGCCTCAGTTTTGTTTATTTTTGATGTTTTTATGATTGTTTAGTTATCATTGTGCTTTAATTGCCTGTTGGGCATTCTGCTATACAGCAGGTTGTGAATAAAATGATTGATTCTATTCCTCTTTATTATTATTCCGATCTGTGCTTTGGTGAAATCCCAGGCTGTTAGCATATGCAAATGAAGCACAACAGACGATCCTATTATTCTGTAGTAGGGGTAGCTGAGGTGTGCCATGTAATTTAAAGAGACCAGGCCGGCCTTTCAGTAAGTGTAAACCCATATCGCTTCATCAAAGTCAGTGAAGGGAAAAAGAATTTACCCGATGGTGGATGACAGTAAGCTAGAGGGAGAGGTAGATACACTGGTGGACAGGGATAGGGTCCAGAGTGACCTACACAAATTGGAGGATTGGACCCAAAGAAATCTGATGCTGTTCAATAAGGACAAGTACAGAGTCCTGCACTTGGGACAGAAAACCCCCAAACACTGGTACAGGCTGGGGACCGACTGGCTAAGCAGCAGTTTGGCAGAAAAGGACCTGGGGATTGCAGTGGATGAGAAGCTGGATATGAGTCAACAGTGTGTCCTTGTAGCCAAGAAGGCTAATGGTATTTAAGGGTGCATTAGGAGGAACATGGCCAGCAGATCTAGGAAAGCGATTATTCCCTTTTATTCGGCACTGATGATGCCACATCTGGAGTATTGCATCCAGTTCTGGGCCCCCCGTTACAGAAAGGGTGTGGACGCATGGGAGAGGGTCCAATGGAGGACAACAAAAAAGATGAGGGAGCTGCAGCACATGACCTATGAGGCGAGGCTGATGGATTTGGGCTTAGTTAGTCTGCAGAAGAGAAGAGTAAAGGGAGATTTGATCACAGCCTTCAACTACCTGAAGGCGGGTTCCAAAGAGGCTGGAGAGAGGCTGTTCACAGTAGTGACAGATGGCAGAACAAGGAGCAGTGGTCTCAAGTTACAGTGGGGGAGGTCTAGGTTGGATATTAGGAAAAACTATTTCCCAAGGAGGGTGGGGAAGCGTTGGGATGGGTTCCCGAGGAAGGGGGTGGAATCTCCATCCCTAGAGGTGTTTAAGTCCCAGCTTGACAAAGCCCTGGCTGGGATGATTGAGTTGGGGTGGGTCCTGCGTTGGGCAGGGAGCTGGACTGAATGACTCGTGAGGTCTCTTCCAGCCCTAGGATTCTATGGAGTTAGTCAAGCTACAGCAATTAAAACCAGCTGAAGAGCCTTCCCTAAATATTCAAACAAAGCCCTTCTCTGCAGTGTATCGACTACCATGCAAAAATTACAAGCTGTCCCATTAAACGCTAAGGAGCTGCCCTGCCCAGTTTGCCAGCTAGTGTGCTGTGTAGGAAAATGCATGATCTGTGTCCTCAGCAGTCAGTCTGCAAAAAGCGCCATCCTATAGTAAGGAGGGGTGCGTTGTGGCTGTTTCAGGGCGAAGCTCTTTTGCACGTTATTGTTCCAGATTCTAAGAAATAAAGTAGTTCCATTGCAACATCCCTGCAAGAGCATTTTATGGGTTTATCTCACTGTTCTGGGTGGAGGCCAGGCCCATAACATTTTCTAACACTGAACAGGTCTCTGAGGTGGAAGTTACCTTCCCTCAGCCAACATATCTTATCGTCTTTCCTGTTAGTGTAGCTGACAGGGTGGATGTAAAACTACACGCCAGATGAAAAACCAACAGTTCATTTCTCACATTCGCCCAGCTGATGCTCCCCAGAGTCCAGAGAGGCTCTTGGCCTGACTCCGTTTTTTATTTTCATGACTGTTTTTCCATTGCGATTCAGCAAACTCGTGTAACCCCAACCAGTCTGTGCTCTAATAAAGTGCTCAGACAGACACGGAATGTTTAAAAGCAAAGTACAAAAGAAACAGGGAGTCCAGTCCTCACCAGGTTCAAATGAGTTCAGTTTTGTGGCCGTCTCAAGCTCTCTTTCTTCCTTCGCTTCCGTGGACATTCCGCTTCGCAGATGGACAGACGGACTGACGCGCATTTCTAACATATATAGAGCAAGAAGAGGATCAGGCCAGCGGAACTTAATGTCGGTGCAGGAACGAGATGGGAGAGCTGCGTAATTCTGGAACTCTTTGAAGCTAACGGAGCTCATTTCTGGCTCCAGGTCGGCAGGTTACAAGTGAGATTCCTCTCTCCTGTTGTTCCCCCTTGCCCGGTGGGAGCAGGTGTTGGGAGCTTTGCAGATTGTCTTCCTGCTGGAGGAAAAATCAGAGACGTGGAGCCTCCAATTCTGCCCTCATATTTGTGACAAGCCATCTTCTTCTTACTGTATAGTTTAGAAATGTGTGTCTGTCCGTCGGTCCAGCTATGAGTCCGTTTGTTGAGGAACTCCTAAATGGTAAGAACTGGGACCACATTTGGCATGCAGCTTCCTTAGAGCAAGGTCAGGGTTTGGCTGTGCCAGGACAATGGGATGTGCCTGGAATGGGATTGGTTCTCAGCCCACGGAAAGGTCGGGGTGTGATAGCAGGGACACTTATACTCACAAATGGCCACAGGGGAGCAGCAAGTGCCCCAGCCCTGAAGAGCAGGTGCTGGCCAGCAACACAGGCCCCGCCATCCAGGCCTGCGCAGGGGAGAAGATGCAGGCTGCTGTGCCACCCACACTGTCCTGGGCTGGTCCCAGGGAGCAGCCAGTGGGTGGCTGGCACAGCCTGCCCTCACCGTCCTGGGCCAGCCCCGGGGAGAAGTTGGTGAGCAGCTTGCACGTCCTGCCCCTACCGCCCACCAAGGCTGGCCTCAGGGAGTGTCCAGTGGGCAGGATGTGCAGCCCATCCCCTAATCCAGGCTGGCCCTGAGCAATGCTAGGTAGGTCTTCTAGTTTTCTGTATCATGAGCAAACATTTTCTATTGAGAGCGGTTCATTGCAAGGATCTGTGTGTGCGTGAATACCTGTGAATGTGTGGCACTGTGCATGTGAGCTGGTGTGATTGCAGGAAACTCGGCCTGTTTGCTTTGCAGCAAGGACTCGGTGAGATGCTCTGGAGAGATGAAAGGGGCCCAAAGTGTAGTCCAGTTGTCACTCTGGCCCTCGTGCTTTGCTGGGCTCGGTTCCTAAAGCAGACAGGAAATGCTCCAGAGAGTAGTTTCCTTTCCCACTGACCCTGAATGCTTTCCTGGCTGCACCTGCAGCATCCACTCTTCTCATTGCAAAGGCTCACCTTTAACCAGAGGTGACTCTTTTTCACTTCAGTGAGTGCAGGTCGCACGCAGGCCTGATGACTGGGGGCAGAGTATGAGGAAAGAGGGTGGTTCCCCGAGAGCCCGGCAATTCAAAGGAGACTGGGGCTCCGGCCACTGCCACAAAGCTTTATAAACACCTCACTAGACTAGAATGGGACACATACTGAACCATGGCAACAGGGTGCCCTTGTAGCCAACAAGGCTAACGGCATATTGGGATGCATTAGGAGGAGCATTGCCAACAGATCTAGAGAAGTGATTATTCCCCTTTATTCAGCTCTGGTGAGGCCACATCTGGAGTATTGTGTCCAATTTTGGGGCCCCCATTACAGAAAGGATGTGGACGCACTGGAGAGAGTCGAGCCGAGAGCAACCAAAATGATTAGGGGGCTGGAGCATATGACCAACGAGGAGCGGCTGAGGGATTTGAGTTTGTCTAGTCTGCAGAAGAGACGAGTGAGGGGGGATTTGAGAGCAGCCTTCAACTTCTTGAAGGGAGGTTCCGAAGAGGCTGGAGAAAGGCTGTTCACAGTGGTGGCAGATGACAGAACAAGGAGCAATGGTCTCAAATTGCAGTGGGGGAGGTCTAGGCTGGATATTAGGAAAAACTATTTCCCTAGGCGGGTAGGGAAGCGCTGGGATGGGTTCCCTAGGGAGGGGGTGGAATCTCCATCCATAGAGGTTGTTCGGTCCTGGCTTGACAAGCCCTGGCTGAGATGATTGAGTTGGGGCTGGTCCTGCTTTGGGCAGGGGGTTGGACTGGATGATTCCTGAGGGCTCTGCCAGCCCTGGGATTCTATGAGTCTATGAAAATCACCTGTTGTTGGGTGCCCAATGTGAGACATTTAAAATGGGCCTGAAGGTGAGAGGCTGGGAGTACTCAGTCTCCAGAAGGGACCGCGAGGACTCCGTATCCTAAGCCGCCTTTGGGGGAGATAACAGGTCTGTCTGGAAGAATGCCGTTTTCTTTCCCATGCAAGCGTGGAGTATCCTTGCCAGAACAAAGCGGGGGGAGGGGGGAGAAGGGGGTGTTGTGGCCATTCTTAAGTCACATGATCGCATCATTGTTACCGCAGGGTTTTTTGTTTTCATATCAGAGTGTGTCACTTTCAGAGAAATATTTTCCCGGAGAGCCGCAGCTCAGATTTAAGACGTATTGTTCCTTTCCCGATCCTTATCTGACCAGGATGTAGGAGGACCCCCGGCATGCAAATTGGAGAGGGGACCATGGTAGCCTATTGTTGGATCAGTAGAGCTGCCCGGCAAACAGAGTGGAGCTGGAAAATGGCTTGTCCAGCAAGCCCCAGCCGTTCACCCCTCGGACTAGCATGCAGAGGTGTGCCAGCCTAGCCTGCCCTCTAACTAGTCTAAGGAGCACATTCGAAGCAGCAGGCAAGGGCCAAGTTAAAGCCCTCAGGTGCCCCCTGTGCTTTCCCTCAGCCAGGCTGGCACACTGGAAAGCACAGCTTGCCTTGTCTGCATGGCAGTTTTGGAAGGTATGAAGGCGATTCCACTCGCTAACGTGATCTAAAAACGCCTCCAGGCAAGGCAAGACTTTTGTGGCAGGGCTAGTACGGCAGCGTAGATGCCCCTGGGCTCTGAAACCTGACTAGGAGGGGACAATCTCCCAGCCTTGAGCACGCAGGAACACCCAGCTGTTTATAGCACCATAGCCAGGCCTGCCCACAGGGAGTGCAAAGGGAGCAGTTGATTCAAAGGGGCCTGGGCATCCCAGTTACGGATGCTGCTTCTGCAGCAGCAGCCCCAGCTCTGGTCCCTTTAAATCTCCGCCAGAGCACTGCGCCACACACTCCCTGTGGCTCTGAGGGCTGGCTCACAGCATGCTGAGCGGCACACAGGGCTGGCTGCCCTTGCCCCACCCCTTCCACCCTAGGACCCGCTCCTTCCTAGGGCAAGAAGCCCTCCCCCTCCCTCTCGCCCAAGGCCTGTGCAGGCTGTCCACTCCCCTGACTGCAGCACACACCCCAAGAGCCCAAATCAGTTGATCCGGGCTCTGAGTGGGTTTGTTTTGGTTTTCGCTCAGTAGCCACCCTCCTACTCTGTGGCAATTAGGCCTCCTTGAAAGCTGCAGTGCTCCAGAGCCTTAAATTTGTGCCATGTACCCTTCTGGAAGCTGGACCACATACCAGGATAATAGCCTGATACTGCTGCTAGCTAATGGAGCAAGTCTTTTAGCTCAATCAGTAGAGATTTGCACATTGGCCCTGAGTTAGGCCTTGGGGATGACCCCCTCTCAGGGGTGGGAGTCATTGAATGATCCCTTACAAAAAAAGAAAAACAACCCCACAGTAATAATCTGTTAATTACACCACTGTGGGTGGGGGTGTTGACATCTTAGCTCCCAAAACTGATAATGCTTTGCACAAGGGTATCTGTGGCTTGAATGATGGACTCTAGAACTTGTCCAAAAAAGTTTCAAAGTTCTTTAAGGCTCATCCAGAGGTGATGAGTGCTCTCCACTTGCGCTGAAGTCCCTGGCCACTGAGCATGTCAGGCACGCTGTGTACCAGGGAGCATGGAGACGGTCAATTAGTGTTCCACAAGATCTCCTTTTGCCTGCTCGTCACAGCCGGCTCTGTGTGGTGCCAACAGCAGCTGCAGCCTGTGAGGCGGGGCTGTGGCTGTCGGGGCAGTTTTCCCACATTGGCTTGTGTTTCGTGAGCGGTTGCATAAGAGGAAGGAAGGAAATGCGCACTCCGTCCCATTCCCTGTGGATGGAGCCGCCAGCCCGGCCGCTTTCAGGAGCACGAGGCAGTCGGTGCTCCTGGCCCGTGTGCCAACTGCACAGCACTGCTGGGAGAGTGACAGGAAAAGTCACAGCGGCGCCGCCAGGTTAGTCTGTCACTTTAAAAACAAGGAGTGGTCCCGTGGCAGCTTAGAGACTAACAGCATGGCGCCTTCTAGTCAGGGGAGGAGCAAGAGCCGCAGTGAGAGCTGAGATCAGAGGCAAACCGGTGGCCCGCAGCACGTCGCAGTGGGCCCCACCGGGCTGGATCAGGCTGGAGGGCTTCTCCGGCTGGGCCTGGTGCTAGTTAACTGTTTACCGGTAAGCGTCACCCAAGTAACCGGTTAACCAGTTGCCCGTTTAATCCCTATTGCAGAGGGCATCACATTTTTCTAAAAGTTGGATGGAAAATTTTCCCTTTGAAACTTTTTTGGACAAGTTCTAGAGTCCATCATTCAAGCCACA
Organism: Pelodiscus sinensis; assembly: GCF_052426305.1. Lineage (NCBI taxonomy): Eukaryota > Metazoa > Chordata > Testudines > Trionychidae > Pelodiscus > Pelodiscus sinensis. Next base: position 3,644,086 of record NC_143078.1, read on the forward strand.
GATACCCTTGTGCAAAGCATTATCAGTTTTGGCAGCTATGATGTCAACACTCCCATCCACAGTGGTGTAATTAACAGATTATTACTGTGGGGTTGTTTTTCTTTTTTTGTAAAGGATTATTCAATGACTCCCACCCCTGAGAGGGGGTCATCCCCAAGGCCTAACTCAGGGCCAATGTGCAAATCTCTACTGATTGAGCTAAAAGACTCGCTGCATTAGCTAGCAGCGGTATCAGGCTATTATCCTGGTATGTGGTCCAGCGTCCAGAAGGGTACATGGCACAAACTTAAGGCTCCAAGTCTGAGTTTAATTTTACTGAGAACTAGTAAAAGAGAAGGCCCTTCCTCAGATGTCTGACTCCTTGGCCTCATCCCATCTATTAACAGTGAGAAGGAAAAATACATACAGCATAGCTGAATGCCACAAGGAGCCGTCTTGCTAATCTCAGCCTTCTGCTTTGCTGCACAGAGCCGGGGGATTTTTAATCACTTCACAAGTTGTAAAATCCCTGGCTCGCTGTTTCCTGGAGCCGGTTTTGAAGAAGCTGGGTGGGAAGGGGAGGTGGGAGCCCAGCAAAACAGGAAGCCTGCAAGAGGAGAAATGTGACCTCTATTCGCCGTGGTTTCACTCTGGTGCAGGAAGCTGTCATGCGGAGGCCGTGTGTGTGTGTGTGTGTGTGTGTGTGTATTTCACTCTGATTCAGGAAGTTCATATGTGGAGGCCGTGTATGAGTGTGTGTGTGTTTCACTCGTGCATGAAGCTGACATGCGGAGGCCGTGTGTGTGTGTGTGTGTGTGTGTGTGTGTGTGTGTGTGTGTGTGTTTCACTCTGGTGCATGAAGCGGACATGCGGAGGCCGTGTGTGTGTGTGTGTGGTGGGTAGGGAGCTCTGCAGAAAGGAGAGTCTTATTTGCTCTATGGCAAAGGAGTCAAAATGTCATGCAACCTGATTGTTTAAATGTAGGGCAGGAAACAGACGCTGCATGGCTGAGGAAGCATCTGAAGCGAATGTGCGTATTTTGCAGTCCCCGTGCCAGGCATAATGTGAGACTACTGGGCGTATGACACTGACGGTGCTTGGGCAGGTGCAGCGCAGTGGAGTTGCAACCACATATGCCAGTGGTGTGATTGGCCACACACATTAATTGATTTTATTTCTTCTATGAATTGCAGGGTGGCTGATGCATAATAACTAAAGAAGGGCCTCCTCCTTTCATAGTTCTCAGTAACATTAAATTCAGCCTTGGAGCCTTACGTTTGTGCCATGTACCCTTCTGGAAGCTGCACATGGAATAATCCCTCACAAAACAGAAAAAACAACCCCACAGTAATAATTTGCTTCTTTTCTGGTCCCACGTGTGCGACTGATGTGTAGATTTTGAATCTCCCATTTGCACTGCCCTTCTTACAGCTTGTATTCTGGGAGCAACATCACCAGGTAGGCACTGCTTATGTACACAGGAAGTGAAAGCTCTGGTCCCAATGGGCTTCCACTCTAAGAAACCCTGTAGCTCTATCAAAAGTCTATTGAATTCTACAGACTGGTTCAAATAAAACCCTATAGAAAGTTTATCAGTCACTGTTACATACAGTGGGGCTTTTCCTTATGAGTAGGCACCACTGCAGTAAGAAATGTGCAGTACAAATACACCTGCGAGGCATCCTTGTGTAATTCGGACCAGCTAAGCCTCGTCCCAGTGTAACCCCAGCTTTTGAGCTCAGCTGCTGGACACTCATCGGCCTCCTTATTGCCTTTTAAACTCTGAAATGAGAACTCCGATAGGGCCAGGGTTTGGCTTTTGTAACATTCTCGGGTACCTCCATGCGTAGCACGGACGTTCGCTCTTTGGCGAAAGACCAGGACAACTCTTTGTAGGTTTTGTAGCTTAACTGCCTGGAGGAGCAGTTGCTGTCAATAGAACTGAGAAGACAAAAGAGAGCACTCTCAAAAGGAGGAGTAGTTTGGAGGCAGGGGAGACAACAGGCACCCAGGCGAGGGGCTGGAGGGGAGTCTCAGCTGCATGCCCCCGGAAGGGGCGGGGCCTCGGCCAGAAGGGGCGGGGCAGAGCAGCCAGCCAGCCATCAGTGCACGGAGCACAGCCCACACCCTAGCCCTCAGCGCTGCACCCAACACGTGATGCTCCAGCGGCGATTTAAAGTGTGCAGGTGGCTGAAAGCCCCAAGCCCTTTTGAATTGCTTAGCCCTGCCTTCTTTGGCCTGCCCCATTGGCGGGACTGTTTAGAGGGGGAAATGGTCAAACCAGGACTTCTATGCAAACACAGAACAAAACCACCACCTCTTCCCTAAAACACTTACAATCTCAGGGCAAGACGAGAGGAGGGGAGTGCAACAGACAGGCACAAAGAGATAGCACTGGTCACAGCCCACCACCCATCTAACCGTTGTCCAGTTTTTTAGGCAACACCCAAAGAGAACCTTTGAAAATGTACTTGTCACTTTATATACTGAACACCCAGGAAAGGTGAGGGCTAACTGAACAAAGTTAGACTAGGCTGATTTAGACTAGTCAGCCTGCTTCACACCTGCCAGGTGTGAGCTATAAGACTGGCCCAGCCTGCACCTTTCCCCCTTTGTTTTAAGGACTGACCTAAAGCAGACTCCCTGAGGAGTCTTTTCTTTTGCTAGTCCAGTGAAAACTGGATTCATTTGGCAGTCCAGCTGGTGGCTAAAGAGTTGAAATCACTGAGCGCTGAAATCACTGGTTTGGCTGAGAGCCAGACCTATTGCAGCCAGTGAAGTGGTGGCGACTAGCAGCGTGGCGTGGAGTGGCGGCAGGCGAGGAGTGGCGACCAGAGGCGTGGCATGGAACGGCGGCAGGTGAGGAGTGGCGACCAGAGGCGTGGCATGGAACGGCGGCAGGTGAGGAGCGGCGACCAGTGGTGGCAGCAGACAAGGAGTGGCAGCAGGCGCTCAGCGGAGCATCCAGTGGCGAGGGACGAGACAGCTGGTGGAGCGTGGCGGAGTTTTGTATAAGGTGCCCGCTATCTATTCCCCCACCCCCATTTCTACCCAGGTTGGGAGGTGAAACCCTGCGGGTGAACTTTGGGACTCTGGATGGCACAGACCAGGGACAGAGACTTTTGGGGTGTCGGACTCTTTGGACTTCAGGCGACTCTTGGCTGGGGGGCAGGGCTTGGCTCATGTTTGGGTTATGAACGCTGTTTGTGGTGTTTTCCCCAAGTTAATGCCGTATGACTTCTCTCTCTGTTTCATTAAATGTTTCTTTCCTACACTCAGACTCAGTGCTTGCGAGTGGGGAAGCACTGCCTCTCAGAGGTGCCCAGGGGTGCGTGTAGACTAACACGACTACATTTCTATCACTAGTTATACTATAGCTCCCTCTGCTAGCCTCCCTGTTAATCAGTTCGTGAAACTTTCTTCAGGTTGGTTTATTTCAGGAAAGTGCTGACATCTTGTGGCTATTTGTCAGAAAGATTCCCCATAGCTTTCTTTTGGTTTTGGTTTTAATTTTTAACTACAGATTAAACCTCTCTAGTCCAGTATCCTCGGGACCTGACCGGTGCCGAACCAGAGAATTTCCTGAACCATGGGAGGTCAGTATTCTCTAGCAGCATCACCAACACTTCCACTGCTTCTTGGGCTCTTAGAAGTCATGTAGGGGTACTTTAGAGCTAAATCACAGCACAGAACACTGGGAGCCAGGACTGGTGGCTGTAAACAGACTTTAGGGGATTATGGGAAACTTGGCCACAGCCATGATCAGTGAACATCCGGCTCACTAAAATCATGCCAGATCACAGATGTTACTGGGCCAGAGAGGTTCAACCTGTAGGGTTTTTTTTTTCCATCCCTTGATCAGCCATGACATTTGCAGCGTCATTGGATAGACTGGTATAAAGTAGCCTCATGCTGAGAGTTCATGTCTGAGATTTTTCAAAACTACCTAAGGGAGCTGGATGCCCAGTTCTGATTAAGTGTCCAAATCCTCTAAAAGCTCTGAAAACCTCAGCTCAGGTTAGCCGTGTAGAGTCATTCTGTGCTGGTCATGGATTAGCAAGTCTAAGCAATACAAAAGGTCTGGGATCTGGGACCAAACTTCCCGAAGTGCTGTCTACATTTTGAAGGACCAACTTGTGATAGCCAAGGACTGGCTAATAAGCTCTTGACAATAACTGAACTTTGGAATGTTTGGCTGTTTTCCAAATGGATCCTATCCTGGTGCTTTAGTGTCCAGTCACCAAAAAACAGAGGCACCCAAATCAGTGACTGCTTGTGAAAATGTAACCCTTAATGTAGCGAGCACGTGGTAAGAACTGGGGCTGAGCATTCAGACATGCCATCTTAGACCTTGCTCCTTCCGACACCTCCATCTGTCTGTGGTACTGGTGGAGGGCACAGGGCTTTTGGTAGGTGAGCACTGAACTGGATACAGGGTTTATAAATATGATGATTAAAAATAAAGAAACAATCTTTACTGTCTTGCAAACATTTTATATCAACCACACTGCCCATTATATTGAAACAAGGTGGATCAAAGTGAGTTACAGAATTAAAATTTTAAAAGAGCACACAGTTAAAACTTTCCCTAAAACTGTTCTTATTCCAGGCAAACCTTCCAGCCAGAGAAGATCTTTTACTCTGACTCAGGTTATTATTCTGTGTGTGTCATGCCAGCCAAAGACAAAGAGACTGAAGGCTTTCCATCTTAAATAGACTTCCTTCTTGGGCGGGAATCCTTTGGTCTACACCCTCACTTCCATGGAAAATTACCTGGTTAAACTGGTAGACCAGTATAAGTTGGTCTGATCACATGCTTTTCCAGAACCAACCACTGCTCAAATTTAGGAGACAAAACCAGGCTGTTTACAGGCCAATTAAATTGATTGTCCAGTTGTTAAGATTGCCAGATAATTGGAAACACCCTTCATGGCTTTCATTGGCACCTTTAAACCCACAAACCATTTCCTACCCCGTATTTCTAACTTTACATACAAGAAAGATACATACAAAATAAAATATAGAGATCCAGCATATTCTGACATTAAAATTGATAGGGCACATGATGTATTTTGTCCAAAGCATCTTCGAGTTAGGCATATTTCTATCCATCAGTCAATATCATACAGCACGGGGGGCAGGGAATTGTCACAGGCTGGAATTAGCACCGGCTTACACATGAGTTATGGTGTCAGCAAAAATAAATGAGTTTGAGGAAGCTTTGAAACTCCAGACGGAAAGTGAATGAGATTTATTCTTGTAGCTCATAAATCAACATTGCTTCAATTCAGGCATGGCTACGTGATAGCTCCTCCACTCAAAGACTAAACCTGACTCCAATCCACCAACCAGGCCCACTGAGGGTGGGTGGAGGGAGGGGCAGGGAAAGGGGGCAACTGCCCCGGGGCTGAAAGATTCAAAAAGGCCTGGGGTTCCTGGCAGCTGCCACTACTGCAGCAAGGCAGTAGCCGGAGCCTCGGGTCCTTTAAATTGCCGCTGGAGCCCCAGGCAGCTTGCTCCTGCTGGTGCTAAGGGCTGGCGGAGAGAAGGGCGTGGTGCAGTCCAGGCAGCGCTGAGGGCTGGCTGCCCCATCTCCGCCCCTTCTGCCTGAGGTCCCTCCCTTTCTGGGAGCAATGAAATGGGCCCTTCCCACCTTGCCCAGGGACCTGGCAATTCCGTCTGCCCTCTCTGCCCAACCTTCATTATCCATCGGAGTCTAAAATGCTTCTCTCTGCATCACAGCGAGATGCGTGTGAAAGTGACTTCCTTCCAGGTATCTGCTAGATTTGTAAGCACTCACAGGCCATCTGATAACATTATCTTGTAACCCCATCTAGCCGCAGAGCAGCTTCAGATGGGCTCGCACGATGGCATGGCCTCTCACTGATTGAATCTTGACACAGAAATGCCATGTTCCCACAAGATCCCAGAATGCCATCCGGGTTGGGCTGAGCTTGCGGGGAGCAAAGGAATTGGCTGACCGTGTCTATATGTTGTGCACATAACCTCCTACATACTCCCCACTAATGTCCCCTCTAATTTTTTCCATCCATGTGCAGAGTACATTTTGTGATGTGCGCTGAGGCATGTGCAGATGTGCACCACCAGTAAAAACACAGCTGCTAGCTGCTGCTGGCTGCGGGCGCTCTGCTAATCAGCTGGGCAGCATCTGACTCTCTCCAGGATGGCGGGGTAGCTAATGTGAAGAAACTGTGAGGCCTGGAGCAAACAGCCATTCAGCAGAGGGGAGAGAAAATGATGTCAGAACTGTAAATAGTTCTCTTGAGTGGCCAAAGGCTTTGGCTTGGCTAATTTTGCTGGAATCAGGATGGGGCTTCTCTCTGCAGTTCCTCTCTTCCCCTGACCCCATGGCAGAGAATAGGGGAGATGCCTCCTTGGTCCTAGTAGCCCCAGATTGAGGGTGGGGGCTTCCCTGAACAGTTCTGGATTCAGGAGGGTGTCTAAAGGATGGGGTGTCCCTAGCCCCTCTCTACTAATGCAGCAGTCCTTGTGGTTCTGCTCAGTGGGTGGGGGACTGTGGTCTGAGTGACATATGCTGGTGCGGGAGGGGTGTGTCATGCTCCAGTACTAAAACATCCTCACTGTTTCTAAACATTATCAATGGCAATGACTCAGGGAAGAATTGCACCCAGCATGGAGAAATTCTAGGCTAGATCTCATCTGGAGAGATAAAGAGGAGCTACACATTCCCAGGGATTGCTTGTGACTTGACCACATCTGTTGATTGCAAACAGAAATAAAGCCCATACAAGTAAGCAAATACTGGGTGCTTAAAAAGTTTCACAAAGCTGAAAACAGTTATGGGCCAAATCAACAGGGAGAGGGACTTGAACAAAAAAAAGTGAATGATAATTGGGAAATGTTTAAGAATATTTTACTAGATAACCCAAAGTACACAATCCCACAATAGAGAAAGGATGTAGGTTAATCAACCAACACCTCAAACACGACACACAACAAATTAAAAAAGGAGACGCTGATGCTCATGAATATAAACCAATTTGCACATATTAGAAGGTTGGAATGATAGAACATAGACAAGACAAACAGAAGGACACAGGGAGAAATCTAGGACTGCAGAGTAAAAGGCAATGAGGAGTCTTTCAAGTATACTAGGACACAAAGAATCCTAATAATGGGATTGGGCTGTTACCTGATAGAAATGCGAGAACTGTCAATAATAATGGGGAAACTGCAGAAGTGTTCAGTACATTTTCTGTTCCGTATTCAGGAAAAAGCTTGATAATGTATTCGTATCAGATGAGAATGGTGATGACAATACACTTTCCAGACCAACAGTAACTCGAGAGGATGTTACACAGCAGCTGCTATAAGCTTAGACTGATAGAAAATCAGTTGGTCTGGCTAACTTGTATCTGAGGAAAAGTCTCAGAGGGGTAGGCGTGTTAGTTTGCAACTTAAAAAACACTGAGTAGTCCTGTGGCATCTTAGGGTGTGTCTAAACTAGAGGGTTTTTTCGACAAAAGTTGGCTTTGGTCGAAAAAAACTATACCTGTGTCTACACTATCGCCGTGTTCTGGTGACAGTAAGTGGACAGAACGTGGCAGTTTTGTCAATGGCGGTAACCTCATTCTATGAGGAATAACACCTTTTTTCAAAAGTCATCTATTGCATGAAAACAGGGCTTTTTCAAAAGAGAGCGTCTACACTCTCTTTCGAAAAAGCAAGACACTTTTTTGAAAAATGTTCTTGTTGTCTAGACGCTCTTTTTCGACAGAGGCTTTTTCTAAAGATATTGTTGAAAAAGCCTCTGTCGAAAAAGGCATGCGGTGTAGACATAGCCTTAGAGACATAGATAGATAGATAGATAGAGAGAGAGAGAGAGAGAGAGAGAGAGAGAGAGAGAGAGAGAGAGAGAGAGATAGATAGATAGAATCATGAGCTCTCATGGGCAAAACCCACTTCTTTGTATCTGAGAGTTTTCAAAGAGCGGAGGGCACTGGACCATTAATGCTGATTTTCAATGAATCTTGAAAGACTGGGGCAGCTCCAGGAGACTAGAAGGAAGCTGATGTTGAGCAAATATTTAAAATATTTAAACGGGATGAATCAGGAAATTATTGGCCTGTCGGCTTCATTTCAGTCCTGGGCAAATTAATGGAACAGCTGCTACAGTGTTTGATTAATAAAAATTAAAGGAGGATTATATAATTAATGCCAATCAATGTGGGTTTATGGAGAATACATCCTGTTGGACTAACCTGATATATTTTTGGGTTGATGAGGGTAGTAGTGGAGCTTTAATAGATTCAGAGTTGCATGATGTTTTGATTAAAAAAAAAAACCTAGAAAGGTAAAAAATGAATGTGCCACTAATTAAATGGGTTAAAATTTGGCCAACGGACAGCTCTTGAAATGTAAATGGAATCATCATTGAATGGGTGTGGCTCTCATGGGGTCCTGTGCAGATCACTTCTTGACCCTATGACATTTCATTATTTTTAGCAGTGACCCGGAAGGAAATCAACAACCATCATTAGTAAAGCTTGCGGATGACGCAAATATTAATCATCGTTAGTCCTTTGGGCTCCTAATGGAGCATCGGGCCTCCACTGTCATTCTTCATCTCTTGCGATCCTTAGCGATAGTCTTGATTTGATCCCATGTTAAGCCAGCTGCTTTTACTTCGTCCAGGCAGCTTTGTCGCCATGTTCGTTTGGGACGTCCCCTTTTCCTCTTTCCCTTTGGATTCCATTCTAATGCTTGTCCCACGATACATTCCTCGCAGTCCATTCCACAGGATGTGTCCTGCCCATCACCAATTTCTCTTCTTAATCTGGACGCAAAGATTGGGGGCTTGGTAAATAATGAAGAGGGCAATTCATACAGATGCAGAACTGTCTGGATCACTCGTGCAAGCAAGCAGCATGCCTGTATATTAGGCCAGGTGAAAAGTAACACAGTTCAGTTGCCGGATGCACATATAGGTGAGAAGGCTATTTTAGGAAATAGTTCTTTGGAAAAGGATGTAAGGGGTCAGAGTGATGATAGTGGTCACAAGGGTGGTGTGGGGCTGTGCCGAAGGCAGGATGTGGTGATTACTCTTTTATTGTCGCAGGTGGTAGGAAAAGAAGACGATGTCGAATTGGAGGGTTTCCTCCCTCAGCTATGTTTTCAATCAAACTGCTCTAATTAATAGCACTAGCCCCGCTAGGGCCACACCTAGCTCAATTCAGCATGGCCAGGAAATGAATGTAGCAAATAACAAACAAGTATGGGTTTTACAGTCTCCGTCATGTACCCAACATGTGTCCACACCGCATGCCTTCAGGCACACCCTTCCGTCACCACCCTGGTTGGCTCACCACCTGTCCTATGTGTGCACACACACGCTTATCCATCTCTACCTGCTGCATGCCGCATCCGGCCACATAAAATAACATGAGATGAGGAGATGAGGTCATGCTTAGCAGGCAAAGAGGAGCGAGGGTTTGCCCAGACTTAGTTTTACCTATGGCTGGACAGGTGAGTGAAACCTAGATCTATGCTTGGGCTGGGGGGGAACTGTTCTATGGCTGAAATTGCTGCTTGTTCTGCAGACAGCTGGCCATGGGCATTTCTGCTGAATTGAATGCTTGTGGTGCTTACTTATTAGCTAATTCCTAGCATGCGCCCCTTGCCCTCGGCTTTCTCGTTGCCCATGCTCTAGGAGCACATGGGTGTAAGTGAATGGCATGTGCCTTGACTTCTTCTGCGTGCTCATTGCAAGTCAGAACTGAGTCTTTGACTAAGGCTTATTCTCTGCATCAGTAGCCTCGGCTATGGCACCACCATCTACAAAGGCCTCCTATCCCGATTGATGTCAATGGATTAGATATAACTGAGGTTCCCTAAGGATCTGCTCCCTTGGCTTTGGTGGACATTGGACCTAGCCCCTAAAGAACCTCAATCCCAGCCCAATGCAGCCAGATTAATGCCTATTCACTAGGCAGTTCTGCTCGGCATTACACCGGAGCGACACCACTGATTTCAGTGCATCTACACACAGGATGAAGGTGGCGCAGTATCTGTATTTCCTAAGCAGAAGTGTCTTGGCTTTTTCAGTGTATGTTTTCACCAGTTGTCTTACCACGGAAGAGGCTGGGTTGATTTCACTTCCACAGCACTGTTGCTGCTGTCAGGAACAATGTCAGCTCAGAGACAATGGATGCTTAAGAAAGTGACTGTTGGATGCATTGCCTTCCAATGATTATATCCCGGTCCGTTGTGTTTATCATAACATGGCTTGTTATTTACATTCGGAAGAGGAAAGCACTCCCCAGAGAAGCTAGCAATATAGACCATTACAAAGCTGGCAGTTAAAGGCCAGACATGTTACTGGGAGCAGACACCATTAGAAAGGACCTTGAAATATCAGTATCACTCAGGCTGGATTTCTGTGTTTTTACAAGACACTCTTGGGACCTGGATAAAAGTTTGGGATCAACAATAGTTTTCATCCCACCATTCCACTGTGGGTTATATTTGCCATCCCTAGGGTACCATGTGTCTATCTGTAGGTCTAAATGAAATGCAAATTTAAGGGTCATAGAAACGCTTTTCCCTAACAAACTCACATGCTTTCAGCTTTGTTTAGTTATTCTTACCAACATATCACTCTGTCTCTCCTAGTTCCCTGCTGCCTTCTTCTGTTACTTCTTTCCTTTTTCTTTCCTCTAGCCATGAACTCATTCTTTGCCAGTTTCATGGCAAGGAGACCTTTGTATCTGTCATCATATTATGTAGATGCAGAGACTAAGGCCAGATCTACACTAGACCTTGAAGATTGTATTAAGGTATGCAATCCTGGCTACATAAAACATGTAGCTGAAGTTGTCTTACCTTAAGACGAGCTTGGCACCATCTGCACAGAGGGAAGCTGAGGGGAGCAAACACTCCTGTTGGCTTCTCTTACTCTTCGCAACTGCCAGGAGTACCAGCATCAACTGAAGCTACCCTCAGTGTTTAATTTAGCGGGTCTTAACTAGACCCACTAAATCGAACACCAGAAGATCGATTCCCAGTGCGGCAAGTGGAGATGTGGCCTAAGAACGTGAAGAACCGACTAGAACCATGTGTTGCTCTCTGAACATGATTAGGGTTGAACTGATTCTGATGTCTAGTGCTAATAATTTCCACAGCCTAGGCTCTTCCACTGAGAAGGCCTTGCCTCTGCATTATGACAGGACCACCCTAGTCACAGCAGTGTCCCCTGGTGCATAGCTGTCTCAGAAGGTCATCACAAAGATAACTAGGCACCCCGCCTCTTCAGACTCTTAGTTGATGGTTAACACAGCAGGAGCTGAAAATGCATTCAAAGCCAAGTGGGAGGCTGAAATCAAACAGAATATCCTCATGACTTCCTCTTAACTACTTCACTTCCTAAGAAGAGTAGAAGTTGCTTATCTACAGTCAGATGTGGTTGACTGACATGGGTAATTCTTAAAATAAAAAAAAAAAACCTGCTTGCAGCTCTGAAATAGAGTAACTGAAAAGTGACAGCGCTAGACCAAGTGAAGAAGGCAGGTGGATTTTTGGCCAGGTCCCGACAAGATTTCTGACCCTCCCGAAGCACATTTCCCGAGTGCGTGAAGGATACTGACGGGGCTACAGAGAAGTCCTGGCACTGACCAAACGGATTGCACATCATGGAGATCTGGGTGCAATTTACTCCTGTGCGATGCTAAGGAGGGGTAACAGCCAGCTAGCTGCCTCATTCCATGGGGACATAAAGTTCTGCACAGGAAGTTATTGTAAAGGAAGTCACTGGGAGAGCTGAGGTTTGGTTTCATTTGGAGGGAAATCCCACTGGGGCTTGTTCCTCTTGGTTTCTTGAGCCAGCAAAGGAGACAGCTTGCTCTCCGCCATGACAAACAGCAGCGTGTCTCACAGCAGCCTGACTGCTGTTTACATCACCGTTGAGTGCATTATTGCGCTATCCGCCACCGTGGGCAATATCCTGGTGATCTGGGTGGTGAAGCTGAACCCAGCGTTTCAGACCAACACCTTCTACTTCATCGTCTCGCTGGCGCTGGCTGATATAGCTGTGGGGATCCTCGTCATGCCGCTGGCCATTGTGGTGAGCCTGGGAGTGGTCATCCACTTCTATTCCTGCCTCTTCATGTGCTGCCTGATGGTGGTTTTCACGAATGCCTCCATCCTGTCTCTCCTGGCTATTGCCATCGACAGGTACCTGCGAGTGAAGCTGCCCACCAGGTGAGTCACTCAGGTGATCGTACTAAATGGGGGTTCAATTAATGCTTCTCCTGGTCCCTGCACCCCAGCTCAGACCTGCCCTTCAATACCTAGGTTCTACTCCGTCCTGCCTCAGGGTTGGGAGGTGGAATAGGCAACCTCTTGCAAGCCCTTCTGGCCCGACATTTCGATGATTCTGCGATTACAGATGCTCTTTGCTTCTGCCCCCCCCCCCATCTATTTGAGGTGGCTTCAGATTGGGCAAGTTGCTCAAGCAGCAAACTCGCTTTGAACATCTGTTCCCAAAAGAGAAAGAGAATCTCTTTGTAAAAGCAGTTTAAAAGCAGATCAGTGGGGGAGAGAGACTGTGTCGTAGCTCAGTGCTAGCCCAGTAGCAAGCACAATGGAATCCTGGTACACATCTGAGGCCCCTAGATGCTACCTCAATATATATATAAAATAGCAATCATTTCAGAATTGCCTATAGGAATCAGACTGCTGCTGGAAAATCAGGGGCACCTGGTATTGGCCATTGTCGGAAGACTGGGCTACATGGACCTCTGATCTGACCCAGTCTGGCTGTTCTTATATTCATGGTTTCATCTGTTAGTCATTTTGTTGGGTGTATAGCCTGATTTTTATATTATCTGTGTCTTTATTTATTTTGGGGGTGGTCACGCAAACTCAACCAGCAATGCCAGCCCAGGGTCAAAATGAAACAGGGGCATAAAGTGAACAGCAACATCTAATAATAGTCATTTAGACAAATCTGCCTTTTTTTCTATAACTTACATGGGCCAAGCGCATGCATGAAAAATACCAAGATGGCACAAAGGCAGACAGTACTGAGTTCTGGTGGAGTAACTGGGCTTACACATTTCTTTGAATTGTGAGGTCAGCGGTAAGATGTGAGTGAACGCTCATAAAATACAAACCATCCCCTATCCTACAACAACATATTGGTGGGTAAAGGTGCAAAAGGGCCACAGAAAGACTGTGTTAGTCTAAGCAAAAGGCCTACCTATATAATTCAAGCACCATGTTAAGATTATGCACGGTTAACAAGAGAAGCGTGGGACCCATTCTCAAATCAAAACTGGTGGGCCAGAAATTCGGTGTAACTGATGGACAAAATAATGAGGGGATGGGGCTATTCCAGCCATGAGATCTTTAAAAGAAGAGATATCAGGGAGCAATCTGGCTGACTAAACAATAAAAGAAGGGTTAGAATGAGCTTCCTTATGATGACTGCGTGCGCTACCCTGTGGTCCCCAGACATCCTTCCTCCTCCTCCTTACAGATGTGATGACCAGATTGGGCCGAGAGAGAGGGATCCAGTAATGTCTTTATTTCCATTGTCACTGACTAAACCCCAAATGTCATCATGGATGTGGGACTGTGTCACCCCTTCCAACTCTCCAAGATGCCCGTCTCCTTCCACACTATATTTCTGCTCTTTCCCAGGTTTTTTCTTTTGTAATATGAGTCAAGCCTATTTTGCCACACTGAGACAAAGTTTCCAGGTCTCAGAGTGGCTGGTCAGACTATGTGCCGGGCCTGTGTTTTTCCAGCAGTATGACTGTCAGTGAGGGTATGTCTAGACTACACTGTTTTTTTCGAAAAAACTGCCCTTTTTTCGAAAAAAAGGTCACCTATCCACACTGCAATCATGTTTTTTTCAAAATTAAATCGAAAGAACATAGCGGTTTTCCTGACATTGGTAAATCTCAAATGATGAGGAAGAACACCTTTTCCAAAAGAGCTCTTTCGAAAAAAAGGTGCATGTGGATGCAGAACTGGGACATTTTTCAAAAGAAGAGCAATCGAAAAAAGCACAGGTGCCCTGGTGGCCATTCTGTGAAAAGCAATCAGGGCTTTTGAGAGCATGTCCATGCAGTCTGGATGCTCTCTTTTGAAAAATCAGATCACTTTTTCGATCTGGTTTTGAGATGTGGACGCTCCTTTTGAAAGAAGCTTGCAGTCTAAACGTACCCTGAGAGTCAGCACTAGAGACAGAAGCTGTGTTTTCTATCTTTGGCATTCTTCTCTTTCCCGCTTTGTCTAAGCTTGTCCTCTCGGAAGCAGGACGGATCTTTAACACCAACAGCATCCATGACAGTTCCAGCCCATCCTAGCTCACCTCTTCTATTTTCCTGAAAGGACCGTCTAAATACTGTCAAACCAGGAAATGGTGGAGGGTTTTTTTGACAACCAGCGAAAGGGGAAGGGAACAAGAGAGGAAGGCAAAATGAAAGCCTGACTTACCACTTTACTTTTCAAAGGCGTTCGCTGGTCTTGAGTTCTTTCCTGTATCTTTAATAAGAAGGTCTAAAAGAAGTTCAATGGTATGATTGTTGTGGTATTAAGCAGATGTGGGGAGGGAGGGGTCTACATGTTCCAAACCCAGACCCTTGTTTAACACGGTTTCATGTTGAGCAGGGCCTGGGTGAGTTGAACACCTTTAACTGTTGGAGTTCATTTTTCCCCCTATCTAAATTGAAACATCAGACCAGATTTCTGTGAGCAAATGCCCTGCAGCCAAACATGCCCAGGGCAGAGGAGCAGTGTGGTCTAGCGCAGCAGTTTTCAACCTTTTTTTTTCCTCACCACCCAGTTGAAGATGCCCGTGACCCAGCATAACTATATCTGCTGAGTACAGTGCAGGCTTCTGGGTGGGGCTGTGGGGTTTGAGGTGTGGGAGGGTGCGGAGGGGGAAGGCATTGCCTGGGGCCAGAGTTGAGGGATTCGGGGTACAGGCTGAGGTGTGGGGCAAATGGGTTTAGTATGTGGATAGAGACCCTGGCTGGGGCATGGGGGTGGGGTACATGGGGTGCAGGCTATGGGATGGGGCTGAAGTGTTTAGGGTGCAGGAGGGGTTTGGGGTGCTCAGGACTGGGACAGGAAATTGTTGGGGTTACCTCTGGAAGCTCCCGGTCCGTGATGCAGTGAAATGGTGAGGCTGGCTTCCTGCCTGTCCCAGCACAGGGCACCACACTGCACCCTGGAAGTGGCCAGCAGCAGGTCCAGCTCCACAGGCTGCTCTTGCCCCACACTCTGGCTCCACATCCCTGTTGGAGGGTTCCTGGTTTGTCACCAGGCACGTTGGGCTTGGTTTGCAACGGGACTGGCTTCATTTCAGGGCTTGTGTTGCTTTTTTATCTCGTGAGTTGGCACCTCGCTTCCACCTAGAAGCTGACCAGCTGCCGGCTGCTTCCTGAGGGCAATGCGGTCCGCAGTGCCAGGACAGGCAGGAAGCTGCCTTAGCCCCCCTGCTGGTCACCTGGTCCCCCTACCTGGTGACCCAGGGCCTGACTTTCCACAACCCAGTACAGGGCTGTGATCCAGCCTTTGAAACTCACTGGTCTAGAGGAATAGAGTAACGAATGGAGAGGTCGTTAAAGGAAAGTATCAGCTCTGCACCAGCCCAGAGAAAGCAGGCCCAATGGTAAGAGTGAGACTTGGTTACAACCAGGCAATCGTGACACATATGGCAAAAGCACCCGAGATATGATACCTCGCCCAAAAGAGAGCTGAGTGCTCACGTCAGCCACCAGGGAGCCTGCAGCCCTTGAAGGCGTCAGTTCTTGGCTGCTGATTCTTTCCATCTAACTGGGTTGGTGGTTTCTGCCCCCAACAGGTACAGGATAATCACCACGAAAAGAAGGATTTGGGTGGCCCTCGGCATTTGCTGGCTGCTGTCCTTGCTGACAGGGTTTATCCCCATGTTCGGATGGAACCAGAGGAGCACACAAAAAGACCCAGAGAGCCTCAATGAACTTCAGTGTCACTTCCCTTCTGTGATGAGAATGGACTACATGGTCTACTTCTCCTTCTTCGGCCTGATCCTCATCCCGCTGCTCCTCATGTGCGTTCTGTACATCGAGATCTTCCACATTATCCGGACAAAGCTGAGTCAAAATGCAACCCACGCGAAAGCCACGGGCGTGTTTTATGGGAAGGAGTTTAAGACAGCCAAATCTCTGGCCCTCGTCCTCTTCTTGTTCGCCGTCAGTTGGCTGCCTTTGGCCATTCTAAACAGTATCAAGCATTTCTGTGCCGAATGCCGAGTCCCGCAGATGCTGATGTATGTGAGCATTCTGTTGTCTCACTCCAATTCGGCCATGAACCCCATTGTCTATGCTTGTAAGATAAAGAAGTTCAAAGACACGTACACTCTTATTTTAAGAACC
The DNA here is from genome assembly GCF_052426305.1 of Pelodiscus sinensis. Taxonomy (NCBI): domain Eukaryota; kingdom Metazoa; phylum Chordata; order Testudines; family Trionychidae; genus Pelodiscus; species Pelodiscus sinensis. The sequence goes on from NC_143078.1 coordinate 3,660,471, forward strand.
TATGTCCTGTGCATGGCTCCAAACCCAGATAGTCCTAATATGGAGCCTACATCCGAGTGTGAGCCCGAGACACCTTGATGTCACCTGGCAGAGGGCCCAGAGGACACCTAGGGTGGGTTTTACGGGGATTTGCTGGGTCACATATGTGCATAATAATTCATCAAAGGATGGCAAAACATTTCTCTACCGAGAGCCAGTGGCCTGCTAGTTGGGTCTCTTGCAATGTGTATGGATAGATAATATTTAAGGACTTATGTACAGGTTGGACCTCCCTGGTCTGGCACCCTTGGGACCAGACTGGTCCAGGATGAGGGATTTTGCTGGACATGGGGAAGTCATTTCTGGCCCCTCTGCCACCAGCCCCTCCAGCCCTGGCCCGGCCCAGCCCACTGGCATCCCAGCTGGCTCCCCACGTGCTGCCAGCTCCACCACCCTGCCGACCCCTCTGGGCAGCCGCTGCTGCTGAGGCTCCCAGCAATGTGTGTCTTGTAACGGGTACCGCACAATGGAGCCTATTTGCCTATTGAACCAGGTGCTAAATGAGAGACTGAAAATCGACACGGGAGGAAATCTACAGGAGGGAAGAAAGAGCAGGCTTGTGTTGGGTCTGTCGTGGTGTACAAAGGCACACAGTGAAGCCTTCACCAAGGAGGCAAACTAACCACACGCATCTCTCCTGCTGGGAGTGCAGCCCGGCAGGACAGTGCGGCAAGTCTAGATGAGAAATACTGTGCTAGCCAGGAGAGCGTTGTGTTAGCTAAGTCTGAGCTGTAGAATGCCATGCCCTGATTGCATTTTGTATGGAACCGTTTGTTTGCGGTGCTGCGACTTGCTTCTACTCACGTTGTTATGCTTTGTTAAATAAATTTGCATTTGATTTAAACAACGAAAAATTTCATTGCTTGCGTCCAATGGAGCGGGGCTCAGAAATAGATCCAGTAAGCTGGGCTGGACCTTTTCTTTGGCCACAGTAAACCTGAGAATACCAGGAGTGTCCAGTGCACGAGGGCTGGCCACCCCAGGAAGGCAGCACTCCGTTACTCCTTCTCTAGAGGGAGTGATTATGTTGCCCAGGGACAGCAGAGTTGGGGAGCTGACCCCAGCAGGCAGAGACAGGTTTATTCACGCTAAGGGCAGGGGGTAACAAGGTGCCCCACAGTCCTGCATACACCAGGAAGCACCACACAAAAGAGCTGTCCTAAATCAAGGACGGCTGCTGAAATATCAGGGCAAGTTATACCCCAATAACCTCAACAGAGTGATAACCCTGGTGCATTTACGGGAAAAATACATGCTCTCGGTGTTCTGTTCACTCATTCCACACGTGCTGGCGAGAAAGGCCTCACCAGAAATACAGAGGTAGCGGGATTAATAGACTCTCGTCCAAACTTGGCCATGTTTTTCTAAAGCACGTAGTCTGCAACAGCGATTATCTTACTTTTAAGGCCAAAGGAATGAGTATCTCGTCTGGCCTCCTGCATAACACAGACCACAGACTCTCACCCGGCGATTCCTGTATGTGCCTGTAACTTGTGGGTGAGCCAGAGTGTTTACTTGTTTTGTTTGTTCTTTAGAAAGATCTCCCATCTTGATTCAAAGAACGGAACGTTTCGTGGTGGGGTCATAGCTCTCACTGCAGACAAATGAGATAGAGATCTTTCACTCTAGTTCATTAGCTGAGATCTGTCCCAGGGTGATAATGAGAAGTAGTTGTGTTATTATTAACTGATGCTCACGGCTAGCCTGGGACAGATTTGAGCTGGTCAGCTCCATTGATTAGCTTCTGATCCTCAGGCCAAACACAGAGGGGTCGCCAGTGGAACACCCTTCCCACCCGGCTTTCTGCTATCCTCCTGGTTTCCCACCCAGCTCAGCTGCAGGTCTAGTGCTTTTCCCCAGCCTCACCTTCCAACTTTTTGCCGCCGTTACATCCATGCCTCCGATGACTTTTCAATGCCTCGTGAGAACTGAGTGCCAGCACGTTCACTAGAAGACAGGTGTCTGTATCGCAAAACCTCACTCACCTCTGGGCCCCTTGGTGGCAGGCAGCCTCCGCAGAAGACCAAAGGCTGAAGGGGCTATGGAGCTCCCTTAGCCCTACGAGGAGTGCCTGCCCAGGGTGGCTTTAATCAACAAGGAATTCACTTAACCCCACAGCCGTGGACATGTCCTGCTGAGTCGTATCACAGGCAGCACTGCGGGGGACAACCAAATAGGCCACGGGAGCACAATATCCCAGCTCTTTCCGGGGAATACCAGCGAGCTGGCATACCTGGAAGCGCAGCTTTTATCATTTCAGAAGCCAGCAAAGAGAGTCCAGGGGCATTTTGTCTTTGGCGTTTTCTCCTAGGGGTTGTTGATCAGGGTTAGTTGGAGAAAATGCAGCACAGTGGAACCTCATTGGTGTGGGACTCTCTGGATGTTGCTGGACCAGAGAACCCCAGCGGCAGAGGTGGCTGGGAGTGGGGTCAGTCAGCAGGACCCTAATGCCCTAAGAACTTAAATTCACACCTGGCTGTCTCTTCACACTGGAATCCATGTTACCACATGTGGTTGGAACAGACCGCTGACTGTCCCTCTCTCTCTCCTTTTCTGAAACAACACTGTGAAGCATCGTAAGTGTTTGTGGTAAATAGGATAAACTAGAGCAGAGAGGGTCGATCAGGGTGCGTCTACACTGCGGCACTATTTCTGGATATCCGGTATCCAGAAATAGCTATTCTGCGTCTTTTCAGCAAGACCACTATTTTGAAATGTAACAGGCATGCTATTCCAACGCCCCTGTAAACCTCGTTCCACAAGGAGTAAGGGAAATTTCGGAACAGCACCAAATTTCAAAATAAGCTATTTCGAAATTAACTCGAAATAAGCTTTGCAATTTGCATAGCTCAAATTTGCTGTGTAGACATACCCTTATTGTTTGTCAAAGCCCAGATTTCTTGGTTAAGTTATAGTCAAGGTTCAGATGCCAGAGAAAAGAAAAAAAAACAATAATCATATTAACAGGTAAATAAAATCATTTCAGGGTTTGGTGGTTTGGCCCATGGTCAGCCCATTGACTACTTCTGTACTGGAGAGAAGACAAAGGAATAGAGACCTGCAAATCAGCTGCACACACAGAAACCAGAGAGCTCACTAAAAAAATCTTGGACTAACCCCTGAGAAAGTGGAAGTCAGGGCAGTGACAAAAGAATGAGACTCACACTTCCTCTTATCTGAGCAGCAGATGGACAAGAAGCTTTAAGCATGAACTGAACTACACTGCTGCAGTTCAAACTAAAAAAAAGCAAGGAAAGCTCATTTTGTAAAAAAGCAAGGTGGCATGTGGTTAAAACACAAGTCTGGGAACTAGGTTCAATCCCTGCCTCTACTATCGATTCCTTGTGTAGCTAAGTTCCCCTTTTGAAAAACGGAAAATTTCCCCTCGTCTTTTTGGGCTGCAAACACATTCGAGCCCTGATCTCAGCTGGTGTCTGCAGGCGCTACTGTAATGCATAAAAGAACAATTCTTTTACACTGATCATTGGAGCAGGGAGCTTGTAGAATGATGAGCCAGCCGTGGCGAGGGTCTTTTCATTTTTCTAATGTCCTTTAGGAAAAAACCCAAGTGAAATGTATCAGGAGCAAAGAGTGTGTTCCATGCTGCGCTGTGGTGGTGCAGGAGAGGGTGACACGGCACACGCTGAAAGTTTCTGACCTCAGTTTGGAAGTCTTGCTACAGCTTCCACTGCTTTACAAACAAGAGGCTGTGCTGAGTCACTGCAGGCTGATGGGGTTCATGCCATTGTTAGAAAAGGATGTAGCGCTGGTGGGTAGAAATGTCACAGCGAATCACAACTTATCAGAGCAGCATCTACCTCGCGAGGTGCCCACATGCACATGCAGCATCCTCCCTATATCACGCTACCCTTCTCCAGAGGTCTGGCATTTACAGTAACATAAACTACACCCACTGTCCTACCCCACGGGGTCGGAGAAAGCAGCCTGAGCAGATTGCCAGTTCTTTGGGCTTTTTTTGTCCTGTCTCTGGGCAACACCTAGTACCACACGGTCCTGCTGCAGGAATACAAACACGAACAACAATAGTTTTGGGACCCTTTCATGCCACCTCTTGAATAGGAACAAGTGTCAGTTGATAAGACACGTTACATAGCAGGACAGATAGAACCTCTCTAGTCTGGCACCCTCGAGACCTGACCGGTGCAAGCCAGAGCATTTTCCAGACCATGGGAGGTGACTATTGTCTATCTCAGGGGTCTTCACACTTTTTAAGCATGCGATCACTTTTTGAATTTTAAGTGCAACCCAGGATCTACCTCAAACGCAAACACTCTTGCTGGGCCTTCTTTGTGCCCCTTCTCCAAGGCCCTGCCCCTGCTCACCCTACTCACTCCATCCTCCCCCATTCTCACTCCCTTTCCTCAGGCAGGGGCAGAGAGTTGGGACACAGGCTCTGCTCTGGGGCTATGGGATTTGCAGTGATGGTGGGGCTCTGAGCTGAGCCTGGGGCAGGGAGTTGGGGTGCAAAGGTGGGTTCAGGGTATAGGCTCTGAGAGTGAGTTTGAGTACAGGGGGCGCAGGGCTACGGCAGGGACTTGGGGTGCAACAGGGGGTTCATGACTGGGGCAGGGGGTTGGGATTCTGGCTCCAGCAGGGCACTGCTTACCTCAGGTGGCTCCTGGGTGGTGGTGCAGTGGGGCTAAGGCAGGCACCCCCTTGCCCTGGCCCTGCACCACTCCCAAAAGCAGCCAGCAAACTCCATCTCAAGCCCTGTTGTGCCCCCACCCCCATTCTGTGGAGTTAGGATACAGAGCAGAAGAGTGGGCATCCTGACATCAACCCCCGCTCCTTTCCCTTCCCTGCCCTGCACAGCAAGCAGGAGGCTCATGGGTGAGGGGGAGAGGTACACCTGCAAGTCAAAGGACAGGAGATGCATAACAGTTGGGTGGAGGGGCAGCTGAAGTTCTGGCAGTTGATAGCCTCTTGGCCAAACCCTTGGGATCCCCTGTCAGAGACTCCAAGATCTACCAGTAGATCCCGATCGACTGGTTGGTGACCATTGGTCTAGCAGCATCACCCACACTTCCACTGCCTGGTGGGCTCTTAGAAGACTTTTAGCGGTGAATTCGAGCTAAATCACAGCACAGAACAATGGGAGCCAGGGCTGGTGGCTGCAAACAGACTTTATGGGCCTGTGGGAAACTTGGCCACACCCATGATACGTGGACAGCCAGCTCACTAAAATGCTGGACAACAGAAGTTGCCACATCAAAGAGTGCCAGACTAGAGAGGTTCAGCCTATAGTTGATTGGTAGCATCTGTACTTTCTAATAAACACGTCTGAGAGAAGATAGAATGTAGGAACCAAGGTTTTTTCCCTGGTGAAGGCTGTTATAGGAAAGTTTAAAGGGAGCAGTTCGGTCCTGTTTGTCCAAGGAAATTACTGATAAAAACACTCTATTCCTTGGCCTGATGAAGTACAGAACCAGTAATTCCTGTCACAGCCTCTGACAGATGATTAAGTCTTCCCTGGTGTGCAGGTGAATGCAGTACATCAGTGGTCACTAACCAGTCAATCGGGATCGATGGGTAGATCTTGGAGCCTCTGACAGGTGATCCTGACTGGTTTGGCCAAGAGGCCTCAGGCTCCAACTGGGCCTTGCTTACCTCAATGGAGCTAAGGCGGGCTCACGCCTGCGTTGGCCCTGCACCACTCCCGAAAGCAGCCAGAAAACTCCCTCCATCCCAAGCCCTGTTGTGCCCCCTGCCCTACTGTGTGGAGATAGAAAACAGGGTGGGAGGGGGCACCTTGACATCAGCGGAAAAAGACTTGTGCCCGAACGGGAGCAGCATAGTATTTCCGGAAAATCACTGACGATCTTACATGAGATCATCAGTGCTTTTCCAGAAATTCAAGCAGCCAGTGTAGACAGCTGGCAAGTTTTTCCGGAAAAACGGCTCATTTTCCGGAAAAACTTGCTAGTCTAGACACAGCATAGGTTTCAGATTTTCAGGCCTTCCTGTTTATCTGTTGTTTAAACTGTCAGCTGCTGTCAGGCACCAAACGCCATTAATTATTATTAATTCTCAAACCAAGTGGTCAAGGGAATGTGTGTTTGAGAAACAAACAAACAAAAGTAAACTAATCAGAACCCACTGAGCAATTGGATAGTCTGAGAATCAATGTAGCCTGTTCCTTAGCTAGGAGGGGAAGCTATGGTTTTTCCGCTGTGTATGGGCAGGGCAACCAAAAGACAATGATTCAATTCTGAATTCTGTTTGTAATAAGCTATGGGACCTCCATGGTAAGTCACTTAAGGGTACGTCTACACAACAACATTATTTCAAAATAGTGTGAAAATACTGGCAAGCTGGAGGACTTCTTACTCCGACTCCTGTAGCCCTCATTGGACGAGGAGGAAGGGAAGTCAGAGGAAGAGTGCTCTATTTCAAAATAAGTGCTGTGGAGATGCTCCCAATTTCAAAATACGCTACGCAATTGACATAGACCAATTTGCGTAACATATTTCAAGTTAAGCCCTGCTTAGATGCACCCTAACAGCCTAGTTTTCAGAAATGGTCACTACGGGTGTGTCGAGACTACAGGTTTTTTTTTTTTAAAAAAAAACTTCCCCTGCGTCTAGAGTGCCACCTCCTTCTTTCAAAATTAAATTGAAAGAATGTGGCAGTTTTTTCGACTGCGGTAAACCTCATTTTACAAGGAAAAACGCCTTCTTTCGAAAGTGCTTTTTCGAAAAAAGGCGTTCTTGAATGCAAACTGCTTTTTCGAAAGAGAGCATCCAGACTGCCTGGGTGCTCTTTTGAAATAGTGGCTCGCTTTTTCTAAAGTACTGGTTGTGGTCTAGACGCTCTCTTTCGAAAGAGGCTTGTAGTCTAGACGTACCCTACGGGTACATCTACAAAGCAGTGTCAGTTATGCTACGCAATGACCACAAGGGGGCAGAGAGCACAGTTATACTGCAGAGTGACGGGGGGGGGGGGGGGCTGGGGCCCTGGCTCCCTTGCCCCAAAGCCTCAGCACAAACCACTCCCTGCCCCAGCCCTCGGCCCCTGCACCAGAGGCAGGAGCCCCGCTGACCAGCGGAACCCAGGAAGAGCATCCGGGGAACACCGCTGGCAGGGCCAGCCAGCAATGGGAACAGCCACCTCAGGGCAGCACAGTCCCAGTGACCTTCAGGCCTCCTCTGTGCACCCCCTGCCTTGACCTTCCACAGCCACGTCACTAAAAGCTGTGTAGCGCAGATGTACCCTCAGGCTCACAGGCAGGTGCAGGCAAAGGGGTCAAATGCTCCAGGGGCTGGTGAGAGCGGCAGCAGTTGGAACCCTGGGCCCTCTAAATTGCTGATGGAGCATGGCGTGGCATGCTCTGGGCGGCTCTGAGGGCTGGCTGCAGGGCTGGGGGTGCCACAGTGTGCTCTGGACAGTACCTTGGGCTGCCCAGTCCTGCCCCTTCCACCTGAAGCCCTGCCCCTTCCAGGAGCATGGAGCCAGCTCCCCCCATTTTGCCCAGGGGGCTGGCCAGTCTATTAGCCCCTCTGCGTCCCGATTGAGTGGATCTCAGGCTCGGTCATTCCGAAGCACAGCTGCTCATCCCTTATCGTTTGCTGTCATCCTGTGGCTGTTTAATCTCACTTCTCTCAACGCAGAGCAATGGGTGAGAATTTCCAGACACTTCAAAATCTGGCCTTATCTCCTGACCAAAGTACAGAAGGGTTCAGTGCCAGAGCCACAGGGCACAAGACCGGGTGTCAGGCCGCGTCATTTCCACTCCCCGCTCTACTGCTGCCACGTCCTGTGGCCTCTGGCGAGTCATTTCAGCCCTGAGCAGAGCAATTTGTATGTGCCTGACTCCGGGTCTGCCCACGGGGCAAGGGGGGTAGCTGCCCCGGATCCCAGTCATTCAAAAGGGCCCAGGGCTCCTAGTAGCCCCTTTAAATCACCTCTGGGCAGTGCTAAGGGCTGGCTGGGGATAGGGGGGGCACAGCGTGGTGTGACATGTGCGTCTGCTCCTTCTGCCTATGGCGCCGCCACTCGCGGAAGCATGGAAGCTGCCACCCCCCTCCCGCCCTGGCCCAGGGACCCAGCAATTCTGTTGCTCCCCCCTCCCCATCTGACTCCCATGGATTGTGGAACTGAAATGCCTTTCAAAATCAGGCAGTGGGGGAGAGGGGGAACTTCCTTGTAACTTTGCTGCTGTTCCCTCAGCCGTAAAATGGAGAGAACCATTCTTACCCGCTTTTGTAAAGTTCTTGAAAAGTTATGGATCAAAGTGCCATTATAATCTTTGGTGTTCCCCCACTTTGTGATGTGCCTTTGCTATTTATTTAATGGTCCGTTTTTTTTTAATGTCTCCACCGTGTTCAGGAATTTCATAAGCATAACAGCATTTCTTTGAATCTAAAATTTTACAGAGGACATGAACTCCAAAAAAACAATTCTAAAATACTCCTCTCAAGATCAACAGGAAGCATAGTTTTGTGTATTAAATCTACTACAGGTTGAACCTCTCTAGTCTGGCACTCTCTAGTCTGGCACCATCTGTGGTCCGGCATGATTTTAGTTAGCTGGCTGTCCACTTTCCCTGGGTGTGGCCAAGTTTCCCATGGTCCCATAAAGTTTGTTTACAGCCATCAGCCCTGGCTCCCAGTGTTCTGTGCTGTTCTTTAGCTCTAATTTACCCCTAAATAGTCCTCTAGGAGCCCAGCAAGCAGTGGAAGTGCTGGTAATGCTGCTAAACAATATTGACCTCCCATGGTTCGGCAAATTCTCTGGTTCTGCACCACCCAAATGCTGAGGGTGCTGGACTAAAGCGATTCAACCTGTATTGATCATTATTTCAGTTCACCAAAGCAAGAGACAATTCGAAAACGAGGTACAATGAAATTGACTCTTCTCGTAAATACATGTAAAACATGTGAGAAAGGGATGGAGACCATCTGACAGGATGGATCTGCAGAGATAAGAGAATTATTTCCTGCCCTTACTGTGTCACTTATCAACCCATGCAAAGACATTTCAGAAGCAGTCTGAAGGTCACCCAGCAGAATGAAAGGCGAGAAGGGCATCACAAGCAGTGTTGTTTGACGAATGAGGAAATGGAGACATAAAAGACGAGTGTTTTTTCTTCAAGGCCGCACCAGTAGGCAGTTGATGTTCTACACGGGACATTCGGCAACGTGAGTCCAAACAGAACTGAGGGCTCGTGACGGAACTTCCATCTGCATTTAAACTGCAGCACAAGAGGTCTTCATGTGACTGTAACTAGCACAAACTACAGAGCAGTTCCAATTATTTGAAAATCAGACTGGCGTAGGTGATCTCTTCAGGACACGTAGAAACCTGTAAACGTTATTGGAGAGTAAGGAACTGCTGGGAGTTCTGCCTGGATTTCCTACTCTTCCTTTTCACTTCTAGGATGCTCTCAAATGTAGTCTAGTGCAAGTAGCTCGTCCCTGTGCATGGGGAACACAGAGCTTGCCGTGTGACCCTAGTCGATACTACAGACTTCAGAGGAATCAGAATCATAAGAACAATTATGGAATAACTTATCTATAGGAAAAAGCTTCTTCCTAGTTTCTCAGGGTACATCTACACTGCAACACTATTTCAAAATAACTAGCGCTATTCCGAAATAACTTAGTTCCCGTCTGCACAGCAGGCAGTTATTTCAAAACAGTGTCAAAATACTGTCAAGCTGGAGGCCTTCTTACTCCGACTCCTGTAACCCTCATTGGATGAGGAGGAAGGGAAGTCGGAGGAAGAGTGTTCTATTTCAAAATAAGTGCTTTGTAGACGCTCCAAATTTCAAAATAAGCTATGCAATTGGCGTAACTCAATTTGCGTAGATTATTTCAAGTTAGGCCCTGCAATGTAGATGCACTCTCAGTGACTGGTTTATACTCTGAATCTTGAGGGCTTATATCTGTTACACAATTTCATCCTATTTAACATAGCTGGAGTCACATATCATCCAGGGCAGGATATCCCATTGCTAAGGAACTGCAGAGAGGACAGACTGAGTCCTGAGGGTAGTGGGGGCGTGCAGCATTAGAATCAGAGCAGATACCTCTTTCAGTCTCTGGCCTTCCTGCAAGCTATTAGGGACTGAGGATGCTGCAGAGATTGGAAAATGAGAACTTCGGTGGCATAGCAGGAGTGTTTCTAGCTTGCAAGGGAAAGCACTGGCTACAATTTAAGGCAAAAGGAACTTCTGAGTAATTATTGCATTCATATGAAAAAAAAACCAACCTTTTTTCAGTCCCAAATTCACATTTATAATAATGTAGCATTTTCGTACCATGAGACCCGCCAAGAAAACAGTTCCGACTTTTACCTGAGGGTTAACAGCAGGGGCCTGATGCACAGTATCTGTGACACGCTGCTCTTGAGACATCTTTAGGGGTCTATTGTGATCTGTAGTGGAGACAGAGGGATAGGTGCCAGTCACAGCAAAACTCCAGAAGAAATCCCTGCCCACTAGGGACATTCTAAGGCCAGGACGAACTGATCCAGATGATGGGGGGAGGGGAAGGGCAGAGGGCAGAGGAAAATTTGGAGCAAACTCTTCTAGCCTCCCCTGTGAATTAAAAACACAGCAAAGGGCTTGCAGCTCCCAGTCCTGTCGCTACCGCATTGCCTGGCAATTGCCCAGGGTTGCTGCAGCTATTTAAAAGGGCTCGTAGCTCTGGCTCCTGCCACGGTAGCACTGCGACTGGCAACCGTGAGCCATTTAAATAAGCTCCTGCTCCCTGAGCCACTGCCTGGAAATTCAGTGGCACAAGCAGCAGGGTTTAACTAGAAAGCAGCCAGATGCAGAGTCCACGGATCAGATCAAAGTGTTAGATGGACCGCATCTTGCCCAGCCCTGCTACAAACAGATAATTTTGACTCGTATATATTCTATATCAGTTTTTAGCATTGATAGACATGTGTGTCTGATTAAATTTGCATAATCACCATTTTCTCTCAATTTAATCCAGTCACTAGAAATGACACGTCATAGGCAGTATAAAGATGCTCACTCTGCAATACGGCAGCACCATGTCAGCAGAGAGATCTGATGATTTGCTAACCCAACGCCTCTTTTAACAAACGTTCACGGTTGTCATGATGTTTTTGTTTCATGCAGCCAGGGGGCGCAATCCGATGAACACTCCCCAAATACATAATTAGTAAAAAAGAAAAGTCCTTGCTGTTAATGTGGCATTCAAGGAGAGATCGTGTAACCATGCTTCTGAATGCGGTGTAAATGTAACATTCCCAACATTATGCTTCAAAAGAAAAGTGAGCACTCCTTGAAAAACCTGCACCCCTAGCAACATCATTTGAATGTGGAATACCTGAGGCACTCAGTCCCATGTCCTATGGTAGTTAGGCCTCTAAATCCAGTTCCTCTCCATGTGAATCAGGTGCCTACCTACCTTTTAGGACCTGCCCCTTGAGAACCAACTCTTTTCTGCCACAAGCTATGGCCGTCCAATATCCTGCAGTGAATCATCAGTCTCCATTGTGCACCCCTTACCTTTTCTTTTCCTGATCAAGTAGATGACGGTAAACACCAGCATGGTCAGCAGGACAGCAAGAATACAGGCCACCAGGATGTAGATGAACTTTGGGCTGTCAGTGCACAGAATGAAGCATGTCAGAAACAAACAGGTCCTTCTGTCCAGCTGTCTGTCTTGGCTACCACAGGGGCCAGGATTATCTCAGCATCTCGTGAATTTCTGCTGAGTCCCACGCTACCGTTACCAAGACTTCAAGAATAGCAGGTGCACTTCAATTGAATTAATTGAGACTGATGTTACTGGACACCAAAATCACAAGTCTCCAGTGGGCTGCTATTTAATGGGCCAAAATTCCAATCATGAGGGAAGAAGAAAGACTCTAAACAAAACCCCGTGTGATATGATGAGATGATTTCAACTAGTGTGTCATTGTTACTAGCATTACAAACCATTATCACAGGTGATGTAAGCTGTGATATGGACCCTCACGTTCCGTTGCCCAATGTTTAGATTGTGTATTAATTTTACAGATTACTTAGGAATTCCCAGTTATCACATTGAGGGTTGGTAGGTTCTTGTCCCATGACAGCAAACCATTGATCTCATCTTAATATCACATTCATCAGTTTGCTACCATGACCCTTTTGTGGTCAGTTCTCACATTTATTACTTCTGTCGTTTTTCCGATTTTTCCAAGTTGTGGTGTATCTATTAAGTTTAGAAGTGTATGAACTTAGGAAAATCCCAGTCTGCTTAAACATGTCATATGTGGACCCTATCTTTTAGCTCATCAACATCTATCTAAGAAAAGGACCCGAAAATATACGAGCTAACTTTACTATCTAGGGGTATGTCTACACTACAGCACTAATTCGAACTAACTTAGTTCGAATTAGTTAATTCGAACTAAACTAATTCAAACTAACGCATCCAGACTAAAAAACTAGTTCGAATTAGCGTTTTGCTAATTCGAACTAGCTTGTCCACACAGAGTGGACCCTGAACCGGGGTTAAGGATGGCTGGAAGCAGTGCCGGCAGGGCATCAGATGAGGACTTAGAGCATGGAGCTGCTGTCTCAGGCTAGCCGAGGGCTGTGCTTAAAGGGACCCGACCCCCACCCCAGACAGACAGTTCTCAGGGGTGCCCTGCTTGCAAAGCAGTCCTGGCTTGGATTGCCCGGAGTACCCACACGGGCACATCACTGCACTCGTCCATCAGACCGGCTGCACTTGCCGCAGGCTGCCATCTGGGGAGAGGGGGCAATTGGGGGGCTGCAGGAGAGGTTCCACCCCCAGAAGCCCGCAGAGCCAGCCCAGTCCTCCCCATCGGGGGATCGTACCCCAGTCCTCCCTCACCTCCTTCCACTTACCCCTCCCTAGCCCCCCTTCCTGATGTACAAAATAAAGGACAATTGTGTTCAAAAATAGAAACTCTCTTTATTGAGCAAAACTGGGGGAGACTGGGAAAAGGAGGGTGGGAGAGGAGAGGGCAACTACAATGATGAGGGGTTTGGAACAGGTCCCATATGAAGAGAGGCTAAAGAGACTGGGACTTTTCAGCTTAGAAAAGAGGAGACGGAGGGGGGATATGATAGAGGTCTATAAAAGCATAAATGAGGTGGAGAGGGTTCATACAGAAAAGTTCTTCATTAGTTCCCATAATAGAAGGACTAGAGGACACCAAAGGAAAGGAGTGGGTAGCAGGCTTCAAACTAATAACAGAAAGTTCTTCTCCACAAAGCAAATAGTCAACCTGTGGAACTCCATGCTGCAGGAGGCTGTGAAGGCTAGAACTAGAACAGAGTTTAAAGAGAAGTGAGATAAATTCATGGAGGCTGGGTCCATGGAGTGCTATTAGCCAGGGGGAAGAAATGGTGTCTCTGGCCTCTGTTTGTGGAAGGCTGGAGATGGATGGCACGAGACAAATCGCTTGGTCATTGTTTTGGTCCATCCCCTCCAGGGTCCCTAGTGTTGGCCGCTGTCGACAGAGAGGCTACTGGGCTAGATGGACCTTTGGTCTGACCCAGTACGGCCATTCTAAGCTCAGGGCTCAGGGTCGGGGGTCTCAGTGGACCACCTTGATTTTCATGCAAACCTGCTCCTGGGTGGCCAGGCTGGCAGCTCTCCTGCCCTAGACGGCCGCTTTCCTGAGCCTAGTGCGGAGGTTGTGGACGAGGTACACGATGTCTGGACTTGACCAGGCGGGTGCCCGCCTCTTGCGGTCCCGGGCAAGCTCCCGGGAGCCTCCAGGCTGGTCCCGGGAAGAGGGGGAGGGCTGGGGGGCATCGGGTGGCTGGCTCGAGCCGTGCCAGGTGCAGGGTCTGCTGGCTGGGTGCTGGCAGGCTTGCACCTGGCACGGGCACCATAGCCAGCCCGTGCTCCTTTAAGGGCTCCGGGGCCGGGAGGGGGGCAATAGAGTTTCCCTGGTGTTGGCCAGAGTGGCCACCAGGGAAAGCTGGGGAGGGCTAGCCTCCCACTAGTTTGAATTAAGGGGCTACATAGCCCTTAATTCGAACTAGTAAATTCGAACTAGGCTTAGTCCTCGTGGAATGAGGTTTACCTAGTTCGAACTAAGCGCTCTGCTAGTTCAAATTAAGTTCGAACTAGCGGAGCGCTAGTGTAGCGCCTATCAAAGTTAATTCGAACTAACGTCCGTTAGTTTGAATTAACTTTGTAGTGTAGACATACCCTAGGAAGGCCCCAGATATATATATATATATATATGCTAACTTTGGCTTAGCACAACATATAGGAGGTGACTTGTAAGTCCCTTGTGTTACAGCCAAGCTACTTCAAGATAAAACGTATTGTAACCTATTACAATAAACATATAAACAAGGCCATAAGGAAATACGAAAACTATCTATATTTTCTCTAGAATCTATATTCATGATTCTAAGGAATGGTAGAAGGAATAACAGCAAACTAAAGACGATGGATTTCAAGAAGGCAAACCTTAATAAACTCAGGTAACTGGTAGGTACGGTCCCATAGGAAACAAGATTAAGAAGTAAAAACAAATGAAGACATTTGGCAGTTTTTCAAAGGGGCATTATTAAGGGCACAAGACTAAATTATTCTACTGTGTAGAAAAGACAGGAAGTATGACAAGAGACCACCTTGGCTTAACCAGGAGATCTTGAATGATCTAAACATCAAAAAAGAGACCTATAAAAAGTAGAATCTAAGTCAAAATAGAAAGAATGAATATAAACAAAATGACATAAGTATGTAGGGGCAAAATTAGGAAAGTGAAGGCACAATACAAGCTCAAACTAGCTGGAGACATAAAGAGTAGCCAAAAAAAAAAATCTACAAATATATGAGAAGGAAGAGGAAGGACAGGATAGGTCCATTGCTCAATGAAGAGGAAAAACAACAGCAGAAAATGTGAAAATGTCAGAGTTGCTTAACAACTTCTTTGAGTCAGTTTTCACCAAGAAGGCTGGGATGCCTACACTAGCAAATGCTGGAGAAAAAGGAGGTAAATTAATTCAGAAGTTAAAATAGGAAAAGAACAAATTAAAAATTACTTTGAAAAGTTAGACTTCTTCATGTCACCAGGGCCTCATGAAATGCATTCTAGATAACACAAGGAGCAGACTGAGAAGGTATCTGAGCCATTAGCTATCATCTTTGAAAAGTCATGGAAGTCCAGAAAACTGGAAGGCTAATATAGTGCCCATCCATAAAAGGGAAATAAGGACAAACCAGAAAACTACAAGCTAGTCAGTTTAACTTCTGTGCCAGAGAAGATACTGGAGCAAATAACTAAGGAATCCATTTGCAAATATCCATTTGGAAGAAAATAAGGTGATAAATAACAGCCAGTATGGATTTGTACAGAACAAATCATGTCAAACCATGTCAATCTGACAGTGTTCTTTGATAGAATAACAAGCCTTACAGATAGGGGGCAAGCAGTAGACGTGGTATACCTAGACTTGAGTAAGCATTTGAGATAGGAAGGTCATGACCTTCCTATCAATAAATTAGGGAAATACAACCTAATATAAAGTGGGTGCAGGGGTGAAAATAACTTAAATTTCTTACTGTCCTATCGCAACCCGTCCCCCCTTTGGGAGGGGCATGAATATTCTTAGGAGGCTTTTTCCCCCACTTACTTTCTACTGCAAATTACGCACCTAACATGACAGACTCACCTAAAAAGGTTGAGGGAGGTTGTCCCAATCTCTGTTTAAACACTGAACATAAAACTGCTTCACTTCCGCAAGGAGAGCCACTTTTACCATCTATCTGAGTGAGGCCCAGACAGTACGGTGACATCACATCAGACCAGAAATGAACTTACGACACTTGACAAGAAGTCAAAGAAGTAAAAACTGAAACGTGAAGGGGATTTGTAAAGTAAAATATTGTGAATGTAAAATAGATGTAATTAAAGCAATATCTCTGATTTTCTGTTAATTAATGCAGTTTTATTCCTATTGGAGTGTGCGTGGGTATGGAGAGGCTCAGGGCAGGCGTCTTATGTCTATTCAACCTGAGCATCATCCAGGCACTATGGAATCAAGCCTGACTGGGAGGAGAAACCTGAAATAAAAAGGCAAGTTCTTACTGCCTGCCTGTGCAAAAGGGGTTTTGTATTGGGGAGAAATGTAATCTGCGTACAGCAGAATATTCAGAAAGCCCTACAACCATTTTTGAAAATAAAATAAAAATGGCACATGCAAACACTTGCTGGGAGTGAAGTGGAAGTTAGGGAACAGAGGAACATGTATGGGAGGGGTTAAGGCTGCAGTGAGGGAAGGAGGATAAATGGGGAGGAGACAGAAGGGAAGGGAGAACAGTTGTGGACGTAGGTTGGGGAAGGGAAACATGGAGGTCAGACGGGGGAAACATAGGATCAGATGGATTTGTCAGCCTCACATCCTACCTAGCTGGTGTCCCCTGGGGAGGAGAGCATGGGACGGGCCTTATCTGGCCACAAGGGGGTTAAAGGCTGTCTGTGTGGGGGCACTGCTAAAGGGAAAACAGTAGCAGTGAGACAGACCCTCTGTAAATAGCTCCCCGGCTCTTTAAATAGCACCCCAGCTGGCTCTTGCTGGAGGGGCATACCCCCTTATTTTCACCTCTGGATGGGTGCATAATGGGGATGTAATAGTATAACCACTTATATGGTAACCTGGTCTTATCAGTTACCATGAACGGTTACATGAAGGCTTCCGCCCCACTCCCAGGGAGCCAGCTGCAGCCCTGTGCTGCTGTCTCTGGTACTGAGGCAGCAGAGTGGGGGGGGGGGGGCATTAGGCGCATTACACAGTTACATGGTTACCCAATTATTCGCTTTTTAACATCCCTAGTGCATAACTAGTGGGATAACCATGCTCAGAGAGTAGCTAGCAATGGTTCACAGTCATGCTGGAAGCGCATAACAAGTGGGATTCTACAGGGATCAGTTTTGGGACTGGTTCTGTTTAATTAATCTTCATCAACAACTTAGATAATGGCTGAGAGAACATGCTTATAAAGTCTGAGAGGGGTTGTGAGTACTTTGGAGGATAGGGTCATAATTCAAAATGATCTGGATAAACTGGAGAAATGGTCTGAGGTAAATAGGGTAAAGTTCAATAGTCATGAATAGACATTATGCCACTTAAAGAGGAACAGCCAGTTTCACATATTCAAAACGAGAAGTGACTGCCTAGAAAAGAGTACTGCAGAAAGGAATCTAGGAGTCAGAGTGGAACACAAATTATATGTGAGTCAACAGTGTGATGCTGTTGCAAAAAAGCAAACATGATTCTGCATTGCATTAACACGAGTGCTGTAAGCGAGAAACGAGGAGTAATTCTTCCACTCTACTCAGTGCTGATTAGGCCTTAGCTGTAGTACTGTATCCAGTCCTGGGCACCACATTTCAGAAAAGATGTGGACAAATTGGAGAAGATCTGGAGAAGAACAACAAAACTGATTAAAAGTCTAGAAAACATGACCTATGAGGAAAGACTGAAAGAACTGATTGCTTCAGTCTGGAAAAGAGAAGACTGAGAGAGGGGATATGATAGCAGCTTGCAAGTACCTAAAAGGATGTTACAAGGAGGAGGCAGAAAAATTATTCTCCTTAACCTCTGATGATAGGACAAGAAGCAATGGTCTTAAGTTGCAGCAAGGGAGGTTTAGGTTGGACATTAGGGAAAACTTTCTACCTGTCAGGGTGGTTAAACACTGGAATAAATTGCCTAGGGAGGTTGTGGAATCTCCATCTCTGGAGATATTTAAGAGTAGGTTAGATAAATGCCTGTCAAGGATGATAGATGGTGCTTGGTTCTGCCATGGGAGCAGGGGACTGGACCTGATATCCTCTCAATGTCTCTTCCAGTTCTAGTATTCTATGATTTATAGGTAAGCAAGCAGGTTAGTCCTATGGGCTATAGTTCACAGGAATACATATTGGTAACAAGAACAGCAACTTAATTAATTCTAAGTAATGGTAAAAGACTTGATCTAAACACCCCAGATTCAGCCCTGCTATAACTTCACAGACTGCAGTGGAATTGCACCTGCTTACACCAGGGATGAGCCTGACCTAGCAATTGGAAAGCACTGTACTGGAGACCATGGAAGTTGATGTCTTGAAGGGGAACAGGATGAAGTGTTTTAAAACATTTTGGCTTTTCACAACTATTATGGAGCCTGAGTTTCAAAGACATAAAAACGGTGTATTTCAGGGAACCCCCCACCCCCATAAAACCTGACAACAAAGGCAAACCTGTGAGGGAAAACCCTTAAAACATATTCTCTCAGTTCAGATTTAAACTCAAATATATACAATCACCTGCCCATAGGGATATTTACTGAAGGGATTAATTTGGTGAAGGCAGATTATTCTATTCCGATGATGTAAGAAATGTATTGCAGGTTGCAACTTGCATCTTTTGTGGGTAGAGAATATCTCCGGGGGAGAAGACAACAATGGATGTTTTTATTCACAGTTTCTCTCTTTTACGAGGAGCCATGAGGTATATTTCTGCTCACTATACCTTTATAAATGACAAGATTTCACTCTCACTTGCTCCAGTGTAAATCAGGACTTATTCTGCTGTAGGCACTGGAGTTATTCCTGATTTACAACTGTGTCAATGAAAGTAGAATTTGGCTGAACATTTTCATTTCCATGAAACTTTGAAAAACTAAATAGCGTGAACATCACTACTGGGCACATCCCATCAGCCTATCAACATATATAGTATCTCATTTAAATTAAAATGTGGCACTGAATGTACACTTCTCTTGGAATCTGATGCAGCACTTAATTCTAAACTCTTTATAACTTATTGGTTACGTGGTTGCTATTAGAATTGTATTAAGGGCTGATATTCAAACAAAAGGTATCTAAATACACAGACTCTGTAGCTAATTCTGAGCAGGGCTTTACAATCAAGAGACATTAAATTCATTGCCTACAACTCCTCCTCTTCCAGCCTGTGAATCATCTCATGTCACCATGATAATTAAGCCTCAAAATATAGTTATTTACTTATCAAATATGTGTTTATCTTCTGTGATCATGGCTATATTAGTTGTGCTGGGACTTGTGCTGGCAGTGGTGCTGGGACTGGGGCTGGCAGTGGTGCTGGCAGTGGTCATGATGGGTGGTGGCGATGGTGCTAGAAGTGAATACAAAAAGTATTAATACGTGTTCTTTCTTAAAATAAGTTTTCCTTCTGTCACAGCGTTTTCAGTCTTGGGATCTGTTCTGCTCAGAGGCCCATGACCCACTAGGGAACTATGAATGCGGGAGAGTGAGAAAATGTTCTTAAAAAGATGTTAAAAGTTCCTTAATTGGAATTAGAATGAAATGGCCGTGGAGGAGAGCAGGGCTATGGTAACGCATGCTAGGAGATGTACACAGCAACTTTATTGCTGCTGCCCAATGGCGACTAAAAATGCCTCACAAAGGGGAGATGAGTCTAGTGGGCCCCATATTATCATTGGTTACACTAATGCAGCTCTGCCAGAATCTTAGGACCGCGCTAGACCAGTGTAACTGAGAACCGAGTTTGGTTCATTCGGCCCACCCCTCAAGATGTAGTTACCTGCTTGCTCATTGCTTTTTGAGCCCCAACTTCCCATTCTTTCTTCTGGTAACTAAGGACAAAAAAATACATATGGACTGTTCAGAAAACTCTTCGGTCTGGTCCAAGTCTCTGATTTCTAAGTTCTTTAGATTGTCTCAATGTATTCCAAAGTCTGATTCATGGAGACCAGGAGCGTGTAGGTTATTATTATAATGAATACAGTTTGAACCTCCTAAATCCAGGACTCTCCGGGCTGGTAACACAGATGTTGGTGAACCAAAGATTCCTGGTGCCTGGGAGCAGGAGATGGCCACAAGTCCCAGCAGCAGAGGGCCACATACTAGTCCCCAGAGGAGCCCCAGCCTGGTGAGCAGAAGCAGGGCTAACAGGAGTCCCAGCTCAAAGGACCCCTAGCTGGGTGGGGCAGGAGTGGCCATGGAACCTTGGCAAGGCTGATGATAGCAGGGGCGGCAGGCTGGGAGGCTGGTTGTAGGGACCCCCTCCGGTCTGGCAAATTCCCTCTCTCAGGACCCATCAGGTCCCAACAGTGCTAGACTAGGGCCATCCAACCTGTATGTTTACATTGGAAACTAAGAATCTGGGTTTAAACAGCCCCGCACTCTAGGTCCACTCTAATTTGTACTTCTCTTGAGACTCCAAAGAACTCAACATGCATGATCGATTAAGCCCCACACTATCCTTGTGAGTTTAAATATTATCTACATTTCAGTGTCTACATGAGGTATAGCAAACATGAGGGTGAAGAATCAGCTCCAATAACACTGGCAGCAAGCTGGGGCAGAGTGCAGAGCATAACTTGTAACTCACTTAAAATTGGTAGTTAAACTGGTTTTGGTCTTCAATCAAAATTAATTCAGTGTTGTGAATTGTTTGGGTAACTCCAGAGAGGAGCAACAGACAGCACAGGACTAGACAGTCGCGGAAAGGGATAGCTAGTACAGGACACAGGTTGAAGGAAAATCTGGGACTGAGAATTTGTCATCACCCTGAAAAAAAAAAAAAGTAACTAAGGCTGCTAGACAAGAGCATGGATTGTAGCTGCTGTCAAGTTGTTGCGGTCAAAACTACTGGACTAGTATAATGGCTTTACACCAGTGTTTCCAAATATTAATTTTATCGATTTACTTATTTGGCCACGGAACCCTTTTAAACTTGAAAGAATTTTACAGAATCCCTAAATAAGTCTTATATATGCAGCTGAAAAAGTAGACCACAAATAAGTAAGGAAAATAAACAAATGCTTGAATTACTTGCATTTTTCTTTAAAGTTTCTTCTTTTAGCCAATGATTGATGGGGAACTTTGGTATCAATTAAAATTCTAGGTGTAGAGACTATTAACTTATCATATTATCGACCTAAGTACTATATATTGTAGATGTAGATTAATTTATCAGTCAATGTATTTGTCAGTTACATTTTTAAAACAAGCAATCACACAAATATACTGAAGTATTCGCGAGAGCTCTGCCTGCACACTCCCACACAAGCAACTAGTTTGACAGCTGAAGCTTCAACTTTGCCTGACTTTGCTCGTATAGTCGTAGTCAGTGGCCCACACTTTGCAGAAGCCCAGGGCTCCACAGAACACCATTTGGGAAACACTGGGCTACATAGACACTCAGTGTGTGGCCTATATGCTGGCAGGCTCTTGTGAGGAATCGAAGCCGCAAGCAACAGCAGTGAAGCGTTATGAGCTCCTAAGGACGCAGGCCATACTCAGTATATTTTTCCATGCTTAACATGAACAGTATTTATAGCTAAAAGATGCTAACTAAAGTAAATCCTGTTTCAATAAAGGGAAACAGCTATCTTATAACACACGCTTCTGCATGAAAATTTGTATCAACTTTGCAGCTGCACTGAATACAACTCAGAGGTTAGGAAAAATATATATTTTTTTCTTCTTAGTTTTTGTCATGCATTTGACAGCACTTAATGTTTCCTCTGTCTAATCAGTTAGTCTTCTATTGTTTGCGTTAGTCTTCACACAATCAACAAAGGCAGAGGAAAAAGTATTCCTTTGAAATTTCAGAACGCATGAAAATGCCCAAAGATCTGAAAACACTGATTAATTGAAAAGAAAATTTTACTGTCCAGGTTTCTTAGAATAAATGTGACCCATTTCTTTTTTACCAGAAACAAAAACCAGGACTATGTAGCACTTTAAAGACTAACAAGATGGTTTATTAGGTGATGAGCTTTCGTGGGCCAGACCCACTTCCTCAGATCAAATTGTGGAAGAAAATAGGCATGACCATATATACCAAAGGGATACAATTAAAAAAAAAAAGCAAACATATGAAAAGGGCAAATCAAATTTCAGAAGGGGAGGGTGGGGGGGGGGGGGAGGTAAATGTCTGTGAGCTAATGATATTAGAGGTGATAATTGGGGAAGCTATCTTTGTAATGGGTAAGATAATTAGTGTCTTTGTTAAGACAATCACCTAAGCTCAAGGATAGCTTCCCCAATTATCACCTCTAATACCATTAGCTCACAGACATCTATCTTTCCCCACCTCTAATATCATTAACTCACAGACATTCACCTTCCTTCCCCCTTCTCCCCCCCCACATCCCCTTCTGTTCTGAAATGTGATTTGTCCTTTTCATATGTGTTCATTTTTTTTTAATTGTATCTTTTGGCATATATGCTTGTGACTATTTTCTTCCACTATTTGATCAGAGGAAGTGGGTCTGGCCCACGAAAGCTCATCATCTAATAAACCATCTTGTTAGTCTTTAAAGTGCTACATAGTCCTGTATTTTGTCTAAGCTCAAGATGATTCTTACCAACAACCACAGGACATACCACACTAATACCAACCCTGGAACTTTTCCTTGCAACAAACCCTGTTGCTAGCTTTGTCCACATATTTATTCTGCTGAAACCATTATTGGACCTAACCAATTCAGTTATATGATCAAGAACACATTCCTGCTCATCCAGAAATATAATTTGTCATCATGTGCCGACAGTGTCCGTCTGTTTTGTACATTGGACGAACGTCTCAGACACTTCGCCAAAGAATCAATGCACACAAAACGGATATCAGACAGTATCACAAAGAAAAAACAGTTTCTTGCCATTTCAACCAGAAAGGACATTGTTTCAACGACTTGATTACCTGCATACTGCTTCAAAGACATTTTAACACCAGACTTGAAAGAGAAACCTCTGAACTGTCATTCATGCTTAAATTTGACACTTTACACCAGGTCTTAAAGACACTAGTTATCTTACCTATTACAAAGATAGCTTCCCCAGTTATCACCTCTAATATCATTAGCTCACAGACATTTACCTTGCCCCCTCCATTCTGAAATTTGATTTGCCCTTTTTATGTGGGTTTGCTTTTTTTTAAATTGTATCCCTTTGTTATATATGGTCATAACTATTTTCTTCCACAATTTGATCTGAGGAAGTGGGTCTGGCCCACAAAAGCTCATCATCTAATACACCATCTTGTTAGTCTTTAAAGTGCTACACAGTTCTGTTTTTTGTTTTAGTTAGACTAGACTAACACAGCTACACCCCTATTACTATTCTTTTTTTACCAGTAATGTATCAAAATTTAAATACAATTAAGTAACTACATCTTACCTCCCTCAATAAAATTGTTACCCACTGGATGCAAGGAAAATGTTCCAAAGCTTTAGTAGGTACAGGTATTCTTTTTCTTTTTTCAAAGCAGATCAGTCACAGAGGTATTTTTGTATCTTTACAACGGTTCAGATGTTGAAACAAAGAGAGGCAGCTGCTGTCCTGGGAGGAGTAGTCTTTTGCCACGTGCATGAGGAAGTTTAGTCATTCAAATTTCATAATACAAGAAACCACTGTGCTAAAAAGTATTCCTTTTCTTTTACGTAAACAAGACGGATTATTAAGCAAACAGGTTTTAAATCAAGTGTCATCTACCTAACTCACAGTATTTGTTCAAACAAAAAAGCATTTTAAATTCTGATTTACTTTTTATTATGAGCGAGTTGAACAGAAGAGAATGGTTTGGTTTTGCAAATCTTACAAATTTCTCTCTCAAGTTTTTTTAAATACATGGTGATTCAATTTTTACAGAACCTGTCTTAAGTTTTCAGAAATTGAAAACGTGAACTAAAATTTTTTACTGGCTCCATTTCCCTTCAGATCTCATCCCTTTCCAGCACAGCATTTAAAAAGGATAGTCCTTACTGCTTCAAAAGGAAGTAACTTGTGAATTACTTCCCAAAGTAATGTGAATTGCTGAGTACGAATGAGATTTCTCAAGAGTTTTGCTCAGCTGGGACTGGCTTTAGGGCTAAGCCTTTACCCTGGAAAAGATCAGTCAACGGAATGCGCTGTATGTTCAGTTTTAAATGAGAATGCTCCTTCTACTTGCTCCTTTCAAATTTCCAATCAGTGAAACATTCAAATCAACAAATGGATCACAGAGTGTATTCAAACAGAGGCCAAGTGATTTACCTAGCGATATTCAACGTTTATACCAGCGGTTTAACTTTCAACTTGGCATGCAGCTGTTGTGCTTGGATTCTCAATATTTAGGGTCCATTTATATCCCCATAAAACTATTTTCATATTGCAGAAATTTAAAAAATAGTCAAAGTTGGGCTTATGTCATCACGACTCATTATTTGTGCACATATTGCTTTAGCACAACTGGTGGAATGGAGAGAAAGTAGGGTAGAACATGGAATGAGAGCAGTCGTTTCCATTTGTTTGGAAGTATAAGCTATTTCACTCCTGTTTGCAAAGCGCTTTTTGCCTTACAAAACTATATCCAGACATTCTAGTCAGTTCTGTAGTAAAAGCTGACTGACGGAGGAAAACAAGTGTCAGGACAGTGTGTAGTAAGTGTCATCTCTATTACAGAATGTATTCAGGAAATAAACATTATAATTCAGCTTGGAACTGCAGAGAGAAGTAAATTGCATTTCCTTGAGTTTTAAAGAAAGGGAACAATCACATCCCTGTTTCTATAAGAGAACCATCTGTTAATCTAGAAAACAGGGCTATGGTGTTAGAAATGCACAACTGAGAGCATCAGTCTCCCTCAAGATCCACAGGAAAACTCAGAGTTTGAACCTGCACTTGAAAAGCAACACAAGCATTCACTTAATTCATAGACTGGACGAACCGTTTCCATTTAAGGGAATAAGTTGCTCCATAACAAAAATCTGCCATTTCGTGCTTTGAAATGTGGTCTATGGTCTAAGAGCAGGACTTGACCATGGGAACTTAAGCTTACGAGGCAAGCCATGTGATGACTGATGACCATGTACTTAAGTACTGTTCATGGTTGGAAGGCAGAGAGCAGAATGTGATGTGCCAAAATACCCGGAAGTTTTCTGTTTAGTTTCCCCCGGAAACTGAGGACAGTGTTAGAAATACAGAATAGCTCATAAAAAGGTGGGAGGGAAGAACTCTCTTCCCCAGTTCTCTGCCTCCAGAACAAGAGGAACATAACATACCATGCATGGTATGTCTCCCTTCTCTCTTCCCACCAGAACCAAATAAACCAACAACACTCATTTGGATTGCTGTCTGTGTCCATGTACTTATTGTTAACTGTTCTTTGTTCATATTACTCAATGATATCCAACTGGTTTACTACCCATGCCTCACTTCCCCCGTTCCCCATATACTTATTTTATAGAAGAGGAAACTAAGGCAGACAGAAGAAGCGTCTTGCCTAAATATACAGCATGTCAGTAGCAAAGCCAATCAAAAATATATGGAATGTTTGGCTTTAACAAAGGAAGAGTTGTGTTTTTATTCATTGGCAGAATCCTAATTCCTGCTTAAAAACAAACTGGTACAAATACATAGGTACCTGGTCACACATCAGAATTCACTGTCATAAACACAGCCTGGACGGCTGCTAGTTTAGTGCTACTTCTGAGACAAGGAGAGTACAGAAGTGATTTTAATTGAGAGTTACAGATGTACAGTTTCCAACAGCAGATCACAGAAGCCACACAAAGCTGACTGAAATTCAATGCTGCAGTGTTATGCTGCCATCTGTGTGCTCTTCGATAACATCTTCAAATCTGAGATGCACTTGGCAATGCTCTCCTTCTCCTGCAAAAGGAAATGAAGAGACTTTTCATTCACAGACTTGAAACAATTCTGGGAAAAGAATCATTCACATGAACCATTTGTGCACACCAGCCATCTTTAGACTCGAGTGGGTAAAAACTAAAGCCAGGGGTTGAATGGGTGCAGTTCCAACTTACAGATGGCTTTGCAAATTATAAATCATACAAGAAAGCAAGGGAGATGGAAATCCCCAAATATTAGCCTATCTTCAAGCATTAGCAAGTAATGATCTAGATGACTAAGATCTGATCTTACAAAAAAAACTAGTGTCATGTCTAAGTGTCGGGTCAACCAATCTCAAGGAACAGTAAGCTCAGGGAAAAGTAGCTCCTTTGAAGGGCACAAGACAGGTTCATGTAAGTGACCCCCCCCCCCCCCCCCATCTTAATTAGGTCTATAAACTGTTTTCACCTCCCCATAAGAGACAGCCCATTGAAACATCATGTGCTGAATTGGAGTTACCGGGCCTGATTTTTAGAGGAAATCAGCAACCACAACTTCAAACCAAATTGGGAAAGGGATTTCATTGGTTTTGCTCAGAGAAGAAGGAACGTGCCTAAGGTGCAGTCAGAGGAGTGTCATCCAAAGAAATACTCATTGAGGAAAGCCATCTTCTGTATTAGGGCACTGGGGTTCAGCGAACTTCTGGGGCTCAGAAGCTAGAAGTACCTGTTGGGGAGTGATGCTCTGGACAACATTCTTCTCTATCCAGCTGATCATGTGCTCTTGTTCCTTACGACGTGTCAGTTGCTGTACAGCGATCTGATAGTCCAGCCGCTTCTTCACTTCATTGTATACAGTGAGCAGCCTCTCTCGGTAGCTAGTCTCTAGCACCATAGCAACGTTATTCTAGTTAGAGAAAAGATACACTTCAGTTTTCCATTCTGACTGTTCTGATATACTTCACTGGTAATCTTGTATTTCATAATATACCCACACGTTGCCTTATGAAGGAATCTAAAATATTTCACAGATAAAAGGCACAGAGAAGTTAAATGACACCCCAAGGACTCAGACAGAAACTGAACCCAAGAATCCAAACTCAGTCCCCTGCTCTTATGAGAGAAGAGTGCCTCTAAAAAGTGAAAGTCCCCTTAAATGTCTTTTGTCCATTCGCCTTCTCCAGGCAGTCCCAGTCCATACCATGGCCATCAGTCCACTCTCCCTCTGCCCTTCAGCCCATTTCAGTATCCCATTACCCCCAGCTTCTTGTCCTAATTGTTCCTCTGTACTGTAGCACCCCATCTGATCTGTCACCACACCCTCTTCGCCAACCACCACTCCACTCAATATATACCCCTTCAGGTCTGGCTTGTCTCTTCTTTATTCAAATCAAGCACCTTCCTCTTCCACGATTCCTGGGCCCAGAAGGACAGTACAAGATAGTCTCCCTAATTTCAGCTTAGGAGTTCAGACCCAACCCTGCCACAGCTGTCCAAAACTAATTGCCAGGGAAGTTCTGCTCAGCTAGCTCTGCGCTACAGCATGAATGGAGCCTCTGAGAAATTTAGTAGCTAAGCGAAGAAGTCTCTGTTGGCCATGTATCATAGTATGGACAAATCTGGGCAGGGTCACAGACTGCAAAAGGAACATCCTCAAGACAGAAGCTTCCCACTATGGATGAAAGGTTAACCGATAAGCATTGCCCTTAACAGGTGATGCTTACGGGTTCTGGTTAACTGGAGGGGGCTGGAGCAGCTCTCTACCCACTGTGGGCAGGGATTGGCTGCTTCAACTCCACCTGGCCTGCTGAGGACAGAGGTTACCATAGCCCACCCCTTCAAAAAAAACACTCCACCTTTAATTGGTTAGCTGGTTAAACTACTCTCCAGCCTGCGGGTTCCAGAAATTCTGAAATGAAAGGTCACCAGAATGTTTTAACCAGGGAGGTAAAATTCCATTTAATGAGTTAATCTGTAACTGAATAAAAGGCAGCAGGCAGAGACTGCTCCAGCTTTACAGAGCTGCTGGCTCCCAGCCCATGTGGGCAATTACCCATTGAGGGTGATGTATGCCTAGTTTTAACAATATCTTTTTCTTAGCTTCCTTCCCAGAGAAATGGCTAAATCATTTTCAGGGAAGCGTCTTCCAAAACCAAAATAAAACCAAACCAAACAGCCTACAGCAGCCACCAAAAATGGAAAAATAAAAGCCTGAATAATTTTGGTAAAGTTATATGCAACTGAAAATTGGGTCTTACAATGGGAACGGTCATACAACTTAATACCCTATTATGTGCCTCACCTAATGTACAGATGATTAATGTTTCTGCTTTTTAAGTACGGAGACATACTGATTCTGTCGTCATGAGAGCTACATATACGTAAAAAGATACATCTGTACACAGCTTTATTAATAATAATGTACCCGCTTGGCATCAAAGAGATAACCACGGCCTTCAACCCTCCATTGCTCCTTCTTTTCCTGTTCAATTATTGACTCCAGTTGGTTGATTGAATTATTTTTCGCAGCTAAAGCTTTGGCAACTTTCTCCTGAAATAAAAAGGAACTTTAAAATCCAGACTAAGAAGAGAGAAAAGGAAAAGTCAACTGTTCATTTGATTGTTCAAACCTGCATCCTCTCCTTAAACTGTAACTTACCAGGTCTGATGCTGACAAGGGGCAGGCAAGAACAGTAACTGCCATTCAAATTGCTAGATTTAAAGCTTAAGCTTGGTCTACACTAGGGATATAAGCAACTAGTCAAGTGACTACTGCTCCCCGTCCCGAGGGGGGAGGGGGAAGCAAGAACCAGTGCTGGGGGAGAGCTAGCTTAAAAGCTGGTTCCCCTCAACTCCACTTCCACAGTGAAGAGGAGAGGGAGGGCAGAGGAGGCAGAGCTGCAGCAGTCCCAGAGCCAGCTTGAGCCAGGACTGCTCAGTGTTGGTTTGCACTGGCCCAAGGAGCTAACTCTGCTGTGTCTCCGCACTTTATACATAGTAAGAGCCCAGCAGCTCTTACTACATTTAACATGCAGAGCTGCAAAAGTGCAAGCGAACACCCCCACCTTGTCGGGGCCACAGCTTAAGTGAGGTTGCATAAATATGCAAATATCTTTTCACACTGACCGGCATGAATACAAAGATTCAGCCTTCAGCCACGGCGCCCAACCCACATGTGGGCAGTGGGAGCCAATCAGCACCTCTCAGGCTCTGCCCACAAGGCTAAGCAGCCAGCACTTCCCACAATACCCTGGTGCTCCCAGCACCTCCTCCATGGGGGCTAGAAACGCTGATACCCTGAACCCGTCTGTTCCAGACAGCCCATCCTCTTGCGTCTTTCAATGCTCACCCTGCCTGGGAGACACCTTGCCATTGTGGAGCGTGTTCCCAGTGGTGGCCATGTTCAAAGGATCCCACCCATGGGCCGCGTGTTGAGTAGCCCTGGTGTATACCATGTTACTAAATACGCTTTATAAAAATCTTGTACCAGTATAAGTCAAGTCTAAAATTGCCTTTCACTTAGACAAAGACTTGGTCGAGATACCAGCAAAACCTTTCTAGCATAAAAGGCCTTTGCAGAAAAGAGCCAAGGAACACACAAGAGTACAGATCTAACAAAGCATGCCCCCAAAATAGGAAAAATAAGTCAATGAGGTTTCTAAATTCAGACTAAATGTCTCTTTTTCATTCTGAAATAGTTGTAACAAAGCCACAAATGCCTTGGCTTCACACTGCACCCACATGGCATTGTTATTTCTAAAATCCCACATCAACCAAGAAGCATACACATTTCAAAGTTGGAGGCTTATGCTCCCAAGCATCCAAGTCACTGCTGCAAATGAGACCTAAGATACTTTTGAAAAATTTTACTCAAATTCTACATATATCCTTTTCTTCAGGGTTAATAGCCTAGAAGTCAAAAGATCAGAGCACTCAGTTACAAGCGAGTCACTATTGTACAACAATTCTACATTAAACCTATCCATGAGTTCAGGTTAAGTTGTCTTCCCTAAGGTTTATTTGGCACACATCACCTATTGTTAAAAGCCTACATGGCAGTTCACACAGTATAAAGGGAACTAGCAATGAAAAAGCCATTACTTTTCTTCAATATTAGAAGAACTGATGAACTTTTTAAAAAAAGTGCCCTTAAACTTTTTATTTACAGATGGATTTGAACACCTGGAACTGTTGCGCTGACAGTCAGCATAAAGTCAGATTATGTTCTTTTCTTACCTCATTGAGCTTATCAGCAAAAGCTGCTACATCAGCCCCATATTTTTTAACTGCATAGATGAGGATTCCCACTATGAAGGCACCAGCAACTGTTTCATGGTTGACTACATAGATTTCCTTGGAGAGAAGGTAGAACAGGAGCCCAGTCCCCAACATATAGGGTCCTAAATTACATAAAAAGATACAGTTTTAAAAATACCGCTTGAAGACAGTACCCTATAGACTAACTGAATAGTCTGTTAGTCAATACTTAACATCCTTATCTCACACCATTCCCTAGAAATACAATGCCATATGAAGACTTCTATCACCAGATGTGGAAGTGACTGTGGAACACTTAATATGCAATCTGTAACCTCTGGTATCCTCTCAGAATAGGGCATTAACCTCCAAATTTAGTGGTTACTGTAAACCAACAGCTGCAAAAACTGTTCCAATGACAAACACTTAAGACTTATCTTTTATCAAAAGCTGAAATCTAAGATACTTTGCTATTTACTTCCCAAATTTCAAAGGTGTTGGCAGGTCTCTATCCCACAGGGAAACTTAGCACCATGCTGGGGATGTTAAATTTCAATTAATCAACTAATCAAGTAGCTGATGGAATTTCCATCCACTACTTGGTTAGTCAATAAGGAGAGCACTCTCTATCCTGTTGTGCCTCTCCCTTGGAAATGTACAGGATTTGCAGGTGGTTCTTGCACATTTCAAAGGGAGAGGAGCAGAAGTGAGGACCAGTTTCACTCCCTGCTTGCGCTGTTTCCCCTGCTTCCTGTGGAGAAAATGCTGTTCCCCCCTTGCTGCCTTTCTCTGACATCCCTACCTCATGCGGCATCAAATTAGTACAATATTTTAGTACAATATGTATTTTACATAATGATTTTACGTAATGGTATAATATTTTAAATATGGTATGTTCTTTCCCATCACAAAAGCAAATTCAATACCTAAATGAATGTTACACTACTGGCACCAGTAAAACCTAAACATTTCAGACACTTTGCCTTAGCAAGTGTGCAGCACCACGGAATCACAATCAAATCCACAACGATACCTGTAACTCCAGTTTTAGGATAAAGGAACTGGAAAAATTCTTCCGGGATCAACCCATGACGAACTTGCCCTCCTTTCTCAGGGAGAGGTGGTAAAGGAGCCAAACAGTGCTGACCTGTGTGGAACGGTCTAGATGCATGCAATACACTGCAAGGAAAAAAGGACTCTGTGAAATGTTTTCCTTTCCAAAAACAGCAACCACCACCACCACCAAAAAAAGTCTCTAATTAAATTAAGACAGTTGTTCTTAGATGAGGTCCCCAAACATCTTCTCAGTGATATAGAAATCAAAACTGTATACTAATGATAGATTCTAAATGTTTAAAAAACAGAATTAGATAAACTCATGGAAGATAGGTCTATCACAGAAATGGGCAAAGCAGATGCCTCACTTGTTTACCTGTTCTGTGCATTCCTTCTGAGGTACCTGGCACTGGCCACTGTCTTTAGATGGACCTTTGGTCTGATCTAGTCACATCCATTCTTATATCAAACATTCAAAATGGACTTTGGTTAATGCACATCCAAATGTGTCCTCGGTAAACACACTTATTTATTTGTATAGATTGGGTAAAATATACCCAGTTTCAGATAAGCAAATAGGCACACATTTAGATTGTGCACACATAGAAAAAAGGAGACCTTCACAATCTTGTCTGAAGATTAACAGCAGAGATTCCTTACAATGAAAAGTGTAGCAAATCAATATTTCTACAAAGAACACTTTTCATTTCTTTAATTTTCAAGTGAAGGATCCCAAAACTCTTTACAAACACATTATAGATGCACAAATGAAAAAAAAGCACCCACCTTTTACCTCAATGTAAGAGGTAAAAAGACAGAGAAATTAAATATCTTGGCCAAGATCAAACACATGCATCCGAACCTCTAGAACCCCATTAAAAAGGGTAATAGGATACTAACTGAGTATTGCCAAAGTAGGAAGGATAACAACACTCAAATAGCTGTGCAGAAGTAGCACAAAATAGTAAGACCTGATTAATACAAAGTTGCATCACTGAAACTCATTCTGTCATTGTATACCAATTAAGCTAACCTAACTCCATTGAGCATTATGAAATGAAATAACTGTATTAACGTATACTGTACTGGTTACTTAGATAGCCACAAGCTATCTAAACCAACGTAACCAGGTTGCAAATGACCTCTTCTATAAAGAGGTCTGAAGATTGACAGACATGCCTGTATTTGAACAGCTAGAAGAGTGTATACACACATCCCTTTATTCAAGTTGGCACAGCAGTTAAACCAGCACAACCTCAGTGCGGAAGGAAAAGCACAAGAATTCACCGGAAGCGACTGTCGTGGAGTTGCAAGGCTCCGGAGCACAGGTCACTTCCAGCCTAGCCAGACACTCTCATGCCCACCCCCAGAGCCAAGAACAGGACCCCAGCGTCTTCATTCCTAGACCCCCAACCCCCCCCCCAGCGCCAGGGACCCCAGGAGCGCCCCCCCCCCAGCGCCAGGGACCCCAGGAGCGCCCCCCCCCCCAGCCCCAGCCCCCCCCCCAGCGCCAGGGACCCCAGGAGCGCCCCCCCCCCCAGCGCCAGGGACCCCAGGAGCGCCCCCCCCCCCAGCGCCAGGGACCCCAGGAGCCCCCCCCCCCCAGCGCCAGGGACCCCAGGAGCCCCCCCCCCCAGCGCCAGGGACCCCAGGAGCCCGGCCCCACAGGCCCCGAGCCCGGCCGCCGCACTTACCCCACGGAGAGGGCGGGAGCCAGGCCCCTCAGCGCAGCGGGAGCTGGGGGAGGAGAGGGACACAGAGCGGTCAGTGGCCCGCAACGCCCGGCCCGGCCTCCCTCCGCCCCGCCCGGCCCCACTCACCGGCGCGCAGGCCCAGGCGGGACAGCATCGTCGGCGGAGCTGCGGCGCTGCCCTCTCCGTCCCGGTGACCCCGCCGGCAGCGACGGCAAGATGGCGGTGGGGGAGACAATCTCGCGAGAGGAATTTAAGGAACGCTCCCCCCCCAAATCTCGCGCGCCGTGGTCAGAATCTCGCGAGAGGAACCGCAAACTCCTCTCGCAGAAGGTGTTGGGGAAGAGCGTTGCGGCCAGTCTCGCGAGAGGAGAGACGGAGCCGGCAGGGGGCGGGGCCGAGCCGGGGTTCCCGGGAGCAGCAGCAGCACGTGGGCGCTTCCCGCTGTCTGTCCGCGCGGGCCGGGGGAGTCGCGCGCTGCCGCCATGCAGGAGCCGGAGCAGCCCGACGGGGGGGCCGGGCCCGAGTGGAACATCCCGCCCAACGCGCCCGCCTGCATGGAGCGCCACCTGGACGGGGCCCATTACCGGCCAGGTACCCCCCCCCCCGCAGCATTGCACCCTCCCATCATCAGTCCCCCCCGCCTGCAGCATTGCACCCCCCCATCATTGCACCTTCCATCATTACACCCCCCCTCCCTCCCAGCATTGCACCCCCCATCATTGCACCTTCCATCATTACACTCCCCCCCCCGCAGCATTGCACCCTCCCATCATCAGTCCCCCCCGCCTGCAGCATTGCACCCCCCCATCATTGCACCTTCCATCATTACACCCCCCCCGCAGCATTGCACCCTCCCATCATCACCCCCCCGCCTGCAGCATTGCACCCCCTCCCCATCAGCATTGCACCCCCCCATCATTTCCCAAATTGATTTCCAAGAACGCTCCTATCTGTGCTGGTACTCCACCAAGTTGAGAAAGATAGCCAGCACTGAGGTGAGAGCAGCCCCTGCCAAACTTACCGCAGCATTTTGCGTGCAGAATGTCAACTTCAGGTACATTCTTTGAGTAGCTGAAGTAGATCGCGGGTGCATGTAAGTGTATACAAGGCCTTACAGTGGATAAGCTTAGTTAACACGCCTTATCTGAGGCAAACTCTTCCTATTCGAGATGAAACTTTGGTTTGGATAACCTGAGTTCCATATTAGGCTTTATGTATCGGATCACTATGTGCGGAATTGCAGGATTTGTGACTCTCTTTCATCTTGATCATCTTCTTTTCCAGATGGAGCTCTTCTCCTGGGGGCGTCAAGCTTGAGTGGGCGTTGCTGGGTGGGTTCCATTTGGGTATTCAAGGATCCAAAACGGGCCCCAAATGAAGGCTTTTGCTCTGCTGGAGTTCAGACAGAAGCAGGTGTGGCAGATCTGAAATGGATAGCGGATAAAGGAATACTGGTGGCCTCAGATTCTGGTAAGTTAAAGCTGATTGACTTTTTATAGCGCCGTAGTCTGTGACATTAATGCAGGGGTATGATCAGTAGTTAGCCTAGTGCAGATAAAGGGAGCTGTGTGAGATGCCATGTGGAAGGCATTAAGGGGACTGCCTCAATGGTCCCTTTTGGCCAGAAGTGGGAGTGTGTTTGGGATTAAAAACTCCTCAGAATTATACATTTTTAAAAAAAAAGCAAACCTGCAGATTAGTCCACAAGAATTTGCTCACGTTTGAATGTATGCATACAGACTGATAATGCAAAATCAGTTGTATTGGTGGATTCCTACCCCTTGCCCTTGACTCTCAGCTGAGACCATTGCAATTCTGAACCCTTTAAACAAAGCCTGAGCATAGATTTGGAGTTAAGACGTCTGAATTGTGTTCCTGACGCCACTGTAAATCCATGGGCAAGCGATGTCACTGCTCTGTGCCAGCATCCCCATCTGTAACAACAGGGACTGTTTTGTTTGTTCTGTTTGTACTACACCTAGTATTGTGGGGCCCTGAGCTATGTATGGGTCACCTAGCTGCCATAATAAATAATAATTTATCTCAGAGGGATGTTCCAGATCCTGTAGGTTGGTGTCTTCTATGACACTCATAACTGTAATAATGAAGCATTGTTAAGGTTTTTGATTGCATGTGTTGGGATGTGCTTCCAAAATAAAGACCGCTGTGTAACTGCTACCTAATACTTGTCATACGATCATGGTAGCATTTTTTAAAACTTTCTTTCAGTTTGTGTGTCTGTTCATTGATTTGTTTATGGCGTTGTTTACATTTAGATCACATCCAATTTGCCCCAAGATCCTTCTGGGTAATGAGCTCTTGATTATACAGCATCTGTAGAGCCCCATCTGTATCCACAAAAATGAGCCATGGATATACACATCTATGGGTGTGGATATAAAGCAGATATCCACAAATCTGTAGTGTTCTAAATACAATATTTGTATCTTCATCCATATCCACAGAAATGAGCTGCGGATAACCGCATCCACATCCGCACATATAAAATGGATATTCGTGAATTTTCAGGGCTCTAAGCATGCTCTCTCAGGCTTTGCTTTTGGTTCTTGGTTGAACCTACTTGGTAAAATTGTTGGCTTTCCCTGTTCTCTTTTAGGGGCTGTGGAGCTCTGGGAGTTGGATGAGAATGAAACTCTGATAGTGAACAAGTTTTGTAAATACGAGCATGATGACATCGTGACCACAGTCAGCGTTTTCACTAACACCACTCAGGCCGTTAGTGGCAGCAAAGACTTCTGGTTAGTTTCCTATTCATTCAAGAACGTGCTTCTCTCTTGTTTTGAGTGAATCATTGCTGTTCCTAACTAGTGCATTCTTACTCCTAGCGTGAAGGTTTGGGACATCCCACAGCAAACAGTGCTGCACTCTTACAGAGGTGAGTGCCAAACTGACTTGGGCATTTTGCTTACATTTATTTCTAAGCACTCCTTTGGGAGTCTGAACTTGAAATCTAATAAAATAGACACAGCTCTGCAGAGTGCATTTATGCAGTATCCTAGCTGGTGACTGCATGACAATTGTTGACCCAAAACTATTTACTTGGGATTGCTTGCTGCAACCCAATTATACTTATCCTGATTATAATGTGTGATACTTGGTTTTCAAGGAAAAAGGAGGGTACGTCATTGTATATGGACAGTATGTATGATTTAACCGTTTACAAAGTCTGTTTTGTGGGATTATCCTTAGGTTTGCAGGCTTGCTAGAATGTTTTTAGCCCACGTGTTTCCAGGAATGTGTGTCACTCGCTTGGCTTTCATTTCTTCCCAAACATCATACTAACAAGTGACTGTTTTCCTGCCCCCTCTCTGTGGAGCCATTGTATGATAAGTATGTTGGGCTGAAAATATTTCTCCCCTAGAATTGTAGCTGTATTACTTGATAGTACAAGTTTGTGTGAATTCAGTGCTGATGGAGGAGTTACATCCCTATGAGCCAAAGTCCAGGCAGTTGCAGTGTAAAGGAGCCAAATGACACCCCTCGTTAGCTAGGCCTCTCATCTAGCCTTGATCCACATTCCCGACCTTTTGGTAGCTTCATTCTTTTTTTCTTCATAGCTCATTCTAGCCCAGTGACTTGTGTGGCCACTTGTCCCGGTAAGGATACCGTGTTCCTGTCTTGTGCTGAGGTAAAGCTAACTATGTTTCCAAATTTCTATAGCATAAATCTAATTTGGACCATCTACTCTGTAGTTAAAACATGAATTTGCATAGTCAATAAGTAGCACTTTGTGGATTATCTTGAAGCATTCCAGCTTGGCTCAGTCATTGGTCCATAACTTACTGTAATAATTTGTATTGACCACAGTGAAATTTGCTCTTGGCTTGCTCTGTAGTTTTTAAGGCTTACTCTGTACTGAAGATATATCTACCCCAGTTTAAATGTTCTGGTACAAGAGAGTAATACAGAAATTGCACTGGTATGAATTCAGGGTAGTCTGCATCGATGCATTGCATCTGTACTGAGTGTGTACAGTTATTTAGTTTAGAAAGACCTTAAACGTAGGGCATGGGAGGGAAAAGGTAGTCTTGTAATTAATTGTACAACTGTGCAATATTGTTATAAAATTTTACATAAGCTCTGCTTTTAGCCATTGTCACAATTTGAAAAAAAATCTTGAATGAAATAACCTGAAAAAAAATCTGTGCTCTGCTCATTTATGAATTTGAATGAGATTTGTTTCATGTTACAGGAATATTCTGATTCAAACACATAACATTGTCTTTGATAGGCATGTAACAGGATAGCTGTTTACACAGTTAACCAATAAGCCTGGGCTTTTTGGTTACCGTGAATGATTACATGAAGGCGGTATTCTATGTCCCGCTCCCGGGGAGCTTGCTAACACCCCGCATTGCTGGCTCTTTATCAGCTGGCTCCCAGTGTGCACCAGCTCCTAGGAAGCTGCCTGCCACCACACTGCAGGTGGATATAACTGCTGAAATTTTCGGCAATTACACAGTTACCCAATTACTTGCTTTTCAACATCCCTACTAACTGATGATACTGAGCAGTTACACAGTGGTGCTTGCCTTTTGAAATACTGTACAAAAACTGATCCCCACTCTGGGGATGTAGGTAAGCTTGATTGTTCCCTTTTTAGAGAGGGGGAACTGAAAACAGTGCTCTGCCCACGACCATGCAGAGAGCAAGTGGCAGAGCAAAGATTACTACTCATGACTCCCAGTCTAAGGCTTAATGCATTGATGTGATCTGTGGGGGCAAAGAATGTATAAAACCTCTCTCTTTTTCTCCTCTCCCAATTAACTTTGGATTTGTAGGATGACAGAATTTTACTGTGGGATACCAGGTGCCCCAAACCAGCTACTCGAATGTGTAAGTCTGTGGATGCACAATACATAGCATCTTTCAGTGGGAGGGGAGGGAGAGGGGGCCAAATTTGCAAAGGTTTATTATGTTTGCATTGTTCTATCCCGTAAAATTTATCTCAGCCAATTGCTGAGAAATAGAAATACATAAGTACAACAAGTTAGTGAATCAGCAACGGAAGGTGCAGAAATAACATGGGACTATCTGAGCTCTCAGTTCTCTTTACACTCACCACGGTTTCTTTACTGACAGTTTGCAGTGCCTCTGCTCACCTCCCTACCTCAGTTATATGGCATCCACAGCAAAATGACACGTTTGTTTTGGGTAAGCCGCTCTCTTACTGATTGCCATGATCCAGATCACAGATTCTGATTGAATGTACTTGGTTTTCACCCATTCATTTTCCTAATAATCCTGTTCTCCTTTGTTCTTTTAAAGGTGATGAAAATGGGACAGTTGCCCTTGTAGACACAAAGAACCCAGATGCTGCTCTAAGTTCAGCTGTGCACTCCCAAACTATCACCGGGTTTGCATTTTCTACACACAGGTGCTGTTCTTCATGTTACTGTGCAGTGAGGGAGCTTAGACGCTAATAGATAGATCCCGTTGACTGTGAGAACTAAAGCAATTGGCAGTATTTGTGGCCACAGCCTTTTGTAGTAGGCTACGTGTCAAGCTGATTTGGCATGCACAGGAAATAATGTCATATATGTAAAGTCCACATCGAAATGTGTGTTAGTAATACTTAAACCCCTTTGAATAATCCTGTAACTTCATTGCTTGTCCTCATGTTTATGTGGAAACTGAATGTTGCCCATTAATGCTGATTAAAATATAGAAAATACTAATAGAATATTTAAATATTGCTAAAAGAAACTTGTGCAGATATAGGTTACGATATTGCCTGGTGGTCTGTTCACTCCAGCAAGAAGCATTTGTTTCATATGTTGTTTATATATGAGTTTTCAGGTGTATGTATCTAAGGCATCTGGCCTGTGCCACCATGCCTACACTACTTCATTTAGCCCGCTAGCTCAGATGAGAGCTAACATGAATGTGTCTACAGGAGCAGTTTTAACTTTGGTCTTTCTTTTACCCTATAGTACACCCCTCCTAGCTTCAATTAGTGAAGACTGCTCAGTAGCTGTTCTTGACTCCAGCCTTTCAGAGCTGTAAGTACTAACTGGATGTAATACTTAGTTCATTTTGAACCTTTAGCCTCATATTAACTGAAATTAAATGATCACTAAGTGTGCTTTATATGTGGGAAAAATAGTAGCCCTTTGGGAGGAACATATTAAACTTCTGTTCTACTATTGTAAAGAGAGATTAGGTGTTTTAGTTTGTTTTTGTTTTGTGGTAGCACTGCAGAAATGGATCAAATGCACCCTCTGATGTTTATGGTCATGGACTTGGCTGGAGGCAAAAAACAAAATTAGATTCTTGCAGTTCCCTTTTTTAACCAAATGTCTGTTTGGCGGGCAAGAACGGGGGGTTGATAAAGCAGCTGATAACTTATCAATCAGCAGTTGTTGATCACAGAACATTGCCTGGCCACATGCATGCTGGAATTTCCCAGTATTGACAGTGCAGCTAAGTGGTTGGTAATGTAAAGAGAATGAGGCCTGAAAGTATGGTTGCCATAAAACTGTATCTGTAATGCCATCTTCTGCTTTCCTCAGTTTCAGAAACCGCTCTCATCGGGACTTTGTGAGAGGCCTGGCATGGTCTCCTGTGAACAAGACCTTGCTCTCCACCGTGGGATGGGACCATCAAGTTCTACACCACACAGTTCCAACTCAGACTAGCGAAGCTGCTGCAAGTAACAGTGTATAGGACTAATTTTTTTATAAACTTGCTGGTCCAGATAGATCTCTGGTATACCTCCACGTGGTATGCATCAGGGAGCTATCTGGCTACATCCCCTGTCTCTGAACTTATGGCTTGCAACCAAGAAGACAGGTCCTGTAGCAACTTTGTGTTAGGCACGAGCTAATAACAAAAACTGCCCCATGATGTAGAGACCAGATTCACCTGTGATAAAAAATTTTAACGTGTTGCACCAGAGAATTTAGATTTTTTTTCCAGGAATTGCAGGGAAACTGACAATTAGGTAAAAATAAATAAATAAAACCACAAAGGATTTGGCTTTTATTCTTCTTCACTTACCAAACCACTTACAGAAGAAGACAGACAAAATTCTCCTACTAGTTAAAAAGTCTGTCAGGTCTTGTGTGGCACCTTGTTTGAGTTGCGATGAGTGGAACAGTAAGAGTAGTGTAAATTAATCCTGACAAAGGACTAGGAAGCCGTGGTTCAGTATTTATAAGACAGAAGGACTACACTGTGACTAATACAACCTCCAGCGCAGTTGAGGAGGCGGCCTCTTCCCTATATTCGAGTCCCTACACAGACACAGAATTTGCTAGTCATTTCTGCTGCCTTGTGAATAGAGAGCTGAATGTTCAGATAATCAATAAGAGAAAAGATGGAGACCTGTGCTATGCGGATCACAGGGTTCTCCAGCCCAGCCTTTCAGTGTCTTTGTGGTGAAATATCGTCTAGGCTATGGAGAAATGTGTCTGTATCAAAGATGGTGGTAGTTCAGTTGGCTGCATTATAGTTGACGTGAACGGAGGCCCGAAAACCAAGACAAGTTACCACTGTGGCTTCCCAAGGTCAAAACTTCAGCCTCCCTGTTTGGCAGATACTTCACTTAAAGCTCAAATTTACTCATTCCTCTTGTGAAAGTAACTATGGCTTTTTGTGCTGGGGAGGGAACTGTACTCCCCAAATTCCTAACTTGTGTAATGCCTTCAAAACTGTTCCCGTACACTACGGTGTGGCTTTGTAAATCTGCCATGCTTGGGCTTGTTCCATACTGCAGTCAGGGTATTTTGTTCTCCATGCAGGGTTCTTGCCCACTTCTCTAGCCTCCAAAATTTAAGTAGGTCACATACTATGAGGCAAAGATACAGAAAGTTAGATTAGAAGCCACTTCTCCTCTTAATGTGTAACATTATGCCCTAATAAATCTGTTAGTCTCTAAGGTGCCATGGGACTCCTTATTGTTTATGCTGTTCTGTATGAGCTAAGAAATCAAAATGAAGGATAATATTAACTTCACCAGATCTACACGTTAGATTATAGCAGACCCAAATGGTGCAGTACCCATAGGTAATGTTCAGGCAGGTAGACAGATTTCCTAGTTTAATTTTTTTTTCCATTTAGTCATTTAAAGCCGAGTTGGCTCTCTTATGAATTCCGACACAAAGAAATGTTTCACTGATCTAGTTTGGTGTAGCATATTCAAAAGAGAAAGAGTTATAAAAGCAAATGCCTTTAATTTTAAAATAAAGGAAGAGGAAAAACCTCATACTTACTGTCATGGACCTCTGTGATACTGTAGTGAGAACTGAAACAAGACTTGTGCTGTTTACATGTAAAATGGATGGATGTCTTTGAAAACGGAAGGCAAGTTTTTAATAAAGCATAGTTTTAATTTCTAAATGGGCACAGATTCACTGGGGCACTTAGCTCATCGATGTGCATTGTTTATCTTGTTTTCACTCCACAGAGTAATCCTAGAACATATGACTTGCATTGAGGGATAGGAAATACATTTGTCTTCATGTTCCAGATGTGAATTGTAGAACCTTTTTCTTGATAAAGGCCCTCCTGCAGTAAAGTATGCCTACTTAGGAAAGCATATAAAACTGTGGAAGCTACCATTGAAGCTTTTTATTCCCAGTAAAGATAAAATTCATCCTTGTGCAAAGGTCTTATGCATCACTAACACCCGACTACATTTAACCTCAAGGTGAGAGCTTGTTTACTGCAAGGATACAGTTGTTGCCTTTACTTCCCCTCTTCCCAGAATCCATGACAAGCTGTTATGAGACTATGGTGTTTAAGAGCCTCTATTTCTGCTTCTCTCTAATTTTGCAAGTACAGTTGGCTCAGCTGCTCACGATCACATTTTGCTGGGCAATAATTAAAGGCCTGCGCAGATTAAAAAAAAAAAACTTCATCTGCATTTGCAGCTATAAAAATGAGCAGCGGATAATCTGTGTGTGAAGATACTTGCTGGTATAAAATGGAAATCCACAAGTTTGCAGGGTTCTCTGTGCCAATTTTGTATCTGTATTGGTACCTGCAAAAATAAGCTGCAGCTATCCACAGGTTTGCAAGGCCCTGATCATTATCTCCAAAATCCATAGAAATTTTAAAACCAAATGCTGAAACTAATAGTCTTTCACCGCCCATAGCATAAGTGAAATTTCACTTGCTATGAAAAGGTGATGCTGGACTGTGTGTGTGTAAACCCTGACGGCTGTATTATAAAATTGTGCACTATCTGATGAGTACTCAGCTGCCTCTGTTAATGCACCAACAGTGCCCAAATGCTTTGTTTCCCTTTAAACATTTAATAGCTTAATTCAATGTTAAGCTTCCCTCTATGCCACCGCATGGGGGCAGCATCCGTTTGATTGGGTTACCTCATGAGCTTTCATTGCACAGCCAAGAGAGCCATAAAGGATCTTTCTTTGAAAATTGAGCCTTTTTCATAAGTGCATATTGGGCCGGATAATTATGTATTAAATTGATAGTCTTCTCCATCAGGATAGATCAGCCAACTGGGAAATAATTGCAGTTGGAACTAGGTCTTCTATACCCAGTACGGCTGTGCTTTCCTTTTAAGACTTTTAATTGACTATAAACCCTATCTCATTTTTCAGCCTCACCCTTATTTTTATTGTACAGTGGAAATACCTACATGCCTCAGTTAAGATCTAATCCTCATTGTGCTGATGGAGGAATGTATACTTTCCATCCCCAAGCGATTACATTCTATGGGCGAAGGATGCACTTGTGGCATGTAATAGTCTATCTGCTTATTGAG
This sequence comes from Pelodiscus sinensis, assembly GCF_052426305.1. Taxonomy (NCBI): domain Eukaryota; kingdom Metazoa; phylum Chordata; order Testudines; family Trionychidae; genus Pelodiscus; species Pelodiscus sinensis. Next base: position 3,702,854 of record NC_143078.1, read on the forward strand.
AACTTGAACCAGTAACTTAACTGGTCAGCAGAAATCTTATTGTTTTGTGTTTTATAGCACCAAGCTTTATATAGTGCTGAAAGATAGTGTACTTTAAAAGAAACATACAGAATTTATCCAGAGCTTTAGAGAACTAGTTGCTTAACTAAATGTAATGAAAAAAATGTGTTTGTTTAATTTAGAGAAGTCAAGAGAGGGAGCCACTGTTTAAAACAAGCCTGTCTTTTCTCATTGTAACGTGAGTAATGCAAGCATTTTCCATTTTAAAAGACACTCGTGTTAGGACTTGCAAATGCATATGGGAGTTTCGGTACTGCTGAAAAGCTGGACGGACAGCTCTGAAGCCTAGAGTCCTAGTAACCCTAAGGTTCCTGAGAACAAGGGTGGAATAGTGAGTGGAAGCTTCTCTGTCCAGGTGCCCTAACCAGAATGGGGGAGATGGCCTCTAAGGCCATGTCTACACTGCAGCTCTGAAGGTATTTTGAAATTGTTATTCCAAAATGTAACAGGCTCCTATTCGGACATCCCTGTAAACCTCATTCCACAAAGAGTAAGGGACATTTCAGAATAGCTAGACAGTGCCAAATTTGAAATAAGCTACGCCATTTGCATAGCTCAAATAGCGTAGCTTATTTCGAGTTATGGGTGCAGTGTGGACACACCCTAACAGGGCACAAACAGTTCACTGCTTATACCCTTTCAGTCCTTGGATGGTGTAGCATGTCTGCCACAGGAGAAACAGGCTGCTGTGGTGTTTTGCTATAGGCAGTCTGCTGGACTAATCCACAAAGAGCGAGAGTGGTAATGATAGAGGCGGAAAAGAAAAGATTCTGTCTTTTACCAAGGACAGGAGACAAGCAATCCCCACGCTGCTCCTTTTTTCCTCCCCTTTAAATTTTAAAATTGAAGGACTCCCTGTTTTGCACCAGACATAGTAGGAGCAGATTTCTGTCTCTTTCTAAATTCTTTGGGCCAGGTTTACACTAGAAGAGCTGGAAAGTTGGCTTCTGGTATGCAACTCCAGTTACACAGAATACAAAGCTGGGGCTGGCTTACCTTAAGCTGAGCTTGGCAGCATCCACACAGCAGGAGGCTGATGGGAGCGAACGCTGTCATCCGCTTCCCTTACACCTCATGACTGCCAGGAGTACAGACACCAACTGGAGCTATCCTCTGCGTTTGATTTATGGATCTCAACTGCACCTGCTAAATTGAATGCCAAAATGTCGAACTCCAGCATGGCGGGTGCAGACATGCCCTTGGAGAGCTGAATACAACCTTCATTGAGTTAAACAACCAGCCATAATCCACCCCTTTCAAGCTAAATATAAAAGTGAAACATTTAAATGAGAGAGGCAGAGTGGGTGTGACATTTTAATACAGTGTATAAATAAAAGCTTGGTATACATTTTACAAGTAAAAATTTCAGTTATACTACTGCTAGTGTAGCTTATGTGTAAAATAGTCATTTGCTAGAAACAACTGCAGTTGTGATGAATGAATGACCAAGGTTTCATTGATAAAGCAAGTAGTTTAAAAATATTAGGTTTTAAACTTCAGCATAATACAGACTACAGTCCATTTAATTCATTTTGGAAGCAACCTTGCTGCAGTGATAAAACAGTTGACCAAATAAAACAATTAATAATTCATCTGAGTAGTTTGTATATTAAAAAAAGCAAAAAGTGAACACCCCACTGCTGAATTAAGAGCTGCTGAAAACGGCCAGTTTAGAGCCCGGGAAGAGAGAGTCCTGTCTAGATCTACTACACCGTGTAAGCTGCACATTCTGTCTTAAAGTGCTTACACCCTGATCTGGAGGCGGCCAAGTCTTTTCCCCTAAAAGTCTCTCTTCATTGCCCATTGGGTTTTGGCCCCTCTGCTTGGGTTGCCAATAACTCATGCTGACTTTTTTGCAACATAGACAGCTGTCCACTGGGACCTAGTCTGAACAAACTAAGACTCTCCTTGTAGGCCACAGCGTTTTCCTCTTGAAGTCAGTGGGCACAGACATGGCCAGAGCAGGCATTCAGGAAGGAGAGCATGCTTTAGCTGTAATTCATACTATCCATGAACACAGAATCCACCACCACTTTATTGTTCTTGTAACTATTGAGTGCTGTTGACAATACCCTTCCCTCCATCCCTCGTGGGTTTCTGTTCCTCTCCCAGTGTAAGGATAAGAGCTTTTTTCAACAGTCATACTGGAAGGCCTGTAGCCACACTGTTTTTGTAACTATTACATCTATTTGCAAGGATGGGTACCCATATTCAATTAAAAGGAAAGTCATTTTTCCTTTAACAATATGAACAATGCGAGTACTTAACTTTAACAAGATTTTTGAGGGAAGTAAAAGAGCAATACAGATTGGTGGATGTAGTGGGACTCTGAAATAAAAGCAAACAAAATTCAAATTTGGGAAGAAAAAAAAGCCTGTTTCAGACCCTTTTCATAGAAGCCAGGCTAATTTTATAAAGATTTTGTGCAAAACAAAAATAAATCCACTAAAACAACCCAGGACCGTTCCTTGGTGAAAATAGATTTGAGCAAAGCCTCAATTTCCCAAATTTACTTTTGATTAGTTTTGATAGGAAAGCTGACATTCACAATTCTAGGTTGTCAGGTGTCAATGCCAAAATATTAGTTTGCAACAAGTTATATTCCGAATCAAAATTATGCCTGTGTGAAACAAAAGGTTGGGGAAAAACAGTTTTAAATTAAAAAAGGCCCTTGAAATTCATCTGTATGTTAACATGGGAACTATATTTAATAGTCTAAATTCAGGCCCTAATTCTGTAAGACAGTATGAAGTATCTTGCTTTATTCTCACACGTAATCCCATTAAGTGCTAGGTACAATGTTAAACTTGCACGTGTTCTTAAAAATTCATTGTAGCAAAGTAAGAGTCCTGAATACTTAAATGTATGTCCAATATATGGGGCCACTCTAGAGTAAGGCCAGAAGCCAGGCAATTGGTATAATGAATTACAAATAAACATACACACATCAATTTACAAGAATAATATTCATACAAAATTTTGTTTTGAAAGTTGCAGTGCAAGCTAAAGTTTTTCCTCTTAATATTGAAAGTCCAGTAGCAAAAATAACCTTTTACATACACACTACATGAGAAAGCTTCAGTGAACTAGGAAGGTATTGCATGGTAGTGAAGAAAGTGCTCTAAACAAAAATTGACTAATGTCTCAAAGTGCTTTTTGTTTGATGTCCATATCTGGAAAATATGCTCTACAAGTTTTTACATTTATTTTACATTTTGATGCATAGAAGATTTGTTTCATTTATATATTTTCTACCAACTGAATGAGTTAACCAAAGTTTGGTTATCTAAAATGAAATTATATCCCCCTACATGCACATATAGGCAGAGAGAGAGAGCAGCTCAAGTCTCCATTTAGCTCAAGTTACTTTCATGGCTCCCATCTCATTTGGATAATCTTCTTTTGACTGCAGTTCAGACAGGTATTTGAACTGGAAGAAAGCAGGCACAGTGCAGCATGCTTGCCCGCTGAGAAGATGGCATCCATACTATATAGAAACCACTAAAAACAGATACTATAAACCATTAATATTTACGACTGGTACATTAAAGACCACACGTCCGCTGTTTTAAGGACTACATTAAAAATTAGCTGACTCCCAAAGTAGGTTAAAATGAAAACCAAAATATACATTTATAGGAAACCAGTAGCTTAACTGTTTGGAATGGGGTTTAAATGGGCATTCTTCTGAGGGGCAAAAGATCTGTAAAAGTCTATATACAGTGAAGTCCAGTCGTAGAGACAGAATTTAAGGATAATTATCACTTACTGAGTGTCAATCTCCAAAGCATTTTACAAACCATAACCAGTTAATCTGCTCAGCACTGCTGAGGCAGGGGGTATGTAACATTAGCACCATTTACTATTGGACCAAATCAAGACAAGGCCCCAGTTCTCAATTGTGGCTTCTAAACTTGCACACCTCCCTGCTCCCTGAGAATGTGCAAAGGTGATTTTTTCCAGAAATGCTGAAGCACCCACCTGCAGCTCCCACGGATAGGAGGTGTTAAGCCTGGCCTCAAAAATCAAAAGCCATTTTTGAAAACGTGCAGCTAAGTGACTTGCGCAAGGCTAGCGAGGGGGTCTGTAGCAGAGCTAGGATTAAAGTTTCCGTGTTCCAGACCGTCCATCCTCTGCTCAGCACATACCTCTGTTATGATCAAACTCCCTATCCCGTTTTTAGCATATTTGCTTCTATTCACCTTCTCTGCATCATGCAGGTTCCCAGGGGAGCGCCCCTCCCAAACACAAGTAGTGGGAAGAAAAGAAAAAAAAAAAAGTAGTTTTAGATCACATGGATTGAAACAGCATTCAGGTCACGTTCTTTTACAATTTAAAATCCCTGACAAGGCTAGAGCATTCTCAATGCTCCTGTGCAGGGGGAATAGGGTGTGACTCCCAAGACAACAACTGGTCCTTTCCAGTAACTATTCTCCATATCAGTTTTTTGAGAAGGGTTTTAGTCCCAGCCTCACCCCCAATATTTTACATGCAGTGCACTTACAGGATACTCTGGGTGCCACGGCAGATCCTTTTGCCTACTCCTGGATGAGCCTTGTCTTTCATGACAGGTCAAGTCCATCCTGCATCACACCAAGTTTGATCAGGCTGGGAGGGAAGCGGCGGGGCGGAGGGGGGGCAGGGAGGTTAATAGAACTGGAAGCAGCAGGCAAAGCAGCCTTCTGAACCCACTTATCGATGGCTACCTTGGTACGTGTAGGAGATGGGCTGGCGGGCCCCAGGCCTGACAGTGAAGGTGTTCACAGGAGCGCTGTGCAGTGAGTTGCCCGGGACAGGCCTGAGGGAGGAAACACAGAGGAAGTCATCCAACGCCATGGGAACCGTGTATAAAAACAAAAGCAGTGAGGCCTCAAAGATGGAGGGAGGCGAGTGGCCTGGAGTTCCTGTAGCTCTGTTTCAGCCTTGCAGCCAGGGAGAACAAGCTGTAGGTCTCTCTAGGGCCTCTTGTCGCCATAGCATTTGAGACTGGCTAGCAGGGACAGACTGGCTAGAGGCAGCTTCAGCCAGAACCATCCTAGGAATGTAAAATCCCAGTGAATCCGTTAACTGGTTAAACCTGCTGCCAGCTTCCTGTCCCCCCCCCCCCCCCCCCCCACCCAGTTGGCTGGTAGCCCTGTGCGCAGATGGCTGGCTCCCAACACCTGGGGGCCTGGAGCAGCTCTTCTCCCACAGCAGGCCCTGGGCAACTCCTGGATACCAGTTAGCCAGTACCTGGTAAGCATCAACCGGTTACTCAGTTACCAGTTCCCTGTTCACATCCCTGAATCACCACTGCATCTGCACCGCCTGTACTATCAAGTGAACTGTTTTAAACAGGCACCGTTCTGTTGTGTGAGGTGGGTAGGACCAGGTGTACCCTACAGCTATCCCAAGGCATTGGAATCCCCTTGCTCCCTTTTAAATCGGCTTCAGAACAGGCTCCGGATTAAGGAGCATGCTCCTTGGGAAGAAGGGGACTCCTCTCCCAGCTGGGCCAGCAGAAGGGCCTCCGGATTCTGGGAAGAAGCTAGGACACCACTTTTCCCCAGTGCTTTTTTTGGCTTGTATCTATAATGCTGTAGTTTCCCCTCCCCCACAATACCCCAAATCAAAATTAAGACCCTGTTACTATTAGGCATGGCGCAAACGTGGAGAAAGATGTGGTCCTGTTCCCTGCCCATCCGGATTTTCCAATGCTTGACTTTGGAGATATTTCCCTCCTAGGCAAACCCTCACACCCCCCGAACAATTTACAGTTTGAGGGGGGCTGAGGAAGCTGGGTGTGGAACCAGTCGATGCGTGGGTCTGAGGGAAAACCAACTGAAAGTCCGGCCTAGGCCTGAGGAATCAGGTCGGGGTTAGAGAGCACCAAAGATGTTCTCAAAAGTGATCAGCTCACCATGGACAGGACTGGGAAAAAGCCTCTTCCTTCATCTGATCCAGAATGAGAAGCATTGGTTCAGACCAATGTTCTCTCTAATCTTTCCCATCTGTGTGTGGAATAAATTGTGTACTGAGGAATATGCACCACCAGGAGATACACAAACCTAGCTGTGGGCGTTCAGCTAATCAGCTGGGCATGCACTGGAATCTCTCTTGAGGGGCCGCACAAGTGCACAGCATTCAGGATCAGACCTCAAGATTCAAATCAAACACTTTTCCCACCAAGGGGTTCTGATTAGTGGTGACAGCATCAGCTCACCGGTCCTCGCAGCAAGGGGAACCTACCTGCTGGTTGTCACCGCTGCGCTGGCTGCAGATGAGTCCCCATTCTGCCCTTGATATTTGGCATTGTTCACGGTGTTGGCATAGGGCAGAGTGTTCCCGGGGGGTTCCAGTGACATCCGCCTGCCCTGCGTGCTGCTGGGGCCATTTCTGTGGGTGGAGCCAACCCGGCGCATCCCCTCCGCAGCCTGGGAGCCGTACCCCGCCACGTTTTGGCTGTAGGTCCCGGGGGTGCCAACGTTCCGGGAGGATGTGGACGTTCTTGTGTAGGAACTATCGGGTTCAGACACATAGAGGCGCTTCTTGATCAGCGGGCGGCTGCCTGGGCTGGAGACTGGAAAGCCAACGGAGGGCCTGCCCCCTGGGTAATGTTGACGGAAGCCACTATTCCTCGTGCTGCCGTCTGGGGGCGTTTTGGGGGGCAGGGCGTAACTGTTGCCATAGCCGTAGCTTGGAGGTCGGATGTTCTGCTGCTTTTCCCAGGGTTGGCTGCCCTCCGGGAGGCCACGGCTCTCTGCCACGGTTGAATCAGCATCCTTGACCCCATCGGCGTCATTGCTGAACTCTGGTGGCGGGGGAATGATCTCGTAATCCAAATTATCTCCAGTCTCTTCCTTCTCCTTGGGCAAGGAGCTAGGAGGTGAAGAGAGCGGGTACAGGGGGTGCTCAGGTTTGGGGCACAGGTCTTGCAGCCTCGAGTAACTGGACTCTCGGAGGCCTTGAACTAAACTGGAAGTGCCAAACCTCTCCGGCTTGGCAAGGCTCGGGGACTCTGCAGTGCTAATTTTGTGTGCGCTCCGGGACTGCTCAGACGTGCTGGAGAAGTCCAGTGGTCTGTAGCTCCTCTGCTCTGGTTCCGAGAAGCCCAGTGGCTTGCCTTCCGCTGTGACCATCCCATCATGCGGCTTTCCCTCTGATAGGCTGGGGGGATCCTTCTGTGGGGTCTTTGGCACCACCACGAAGGAGTAAGGCTTCGACTCACGGTAGAAGAAGTTGGTCGAGCCAGATTCTGACTGGCTACTGCTGCCCCGTTTGTCGGAGAGCTTTTTGGATAAGTAGCTGTTCTGGCGGGAGGCAGTTGGCCTGCTTCTTTGGGCCCGCTGTTTCGCAGCCAGGAGAAGAGCCATTGGAGAGCCTTTTTCCACCTTTTCTCCTGTGACCGGGTGGATCAGGATATCCTCCTCCTGGCCTGCATTCGTGGAGGCAGAGGCTGGCTCTGTTGGCACCTGAGGCTTCTCAGAAGAGCCCAAGATAGTGCCTCTTTCTGACTCATGTTTGTTGGCACTCGCTGGCCCCTCCTCCACAGTTTGAGAGGGGGTCTGAGAGGTGAGACTGTCTGTGGATCTGGTCTTGGTCCGATGAGTTTTGTATTGGATGAGAGAAAAGTCTGTCTGTGGCCCAGAGGCTGGTTGTGGAGAGGCAGGCTCTACGGAGGAGGGTGAAGTAGAGGCTGGAACAGAGAGTTGGTCCTTTGGTTTCTGAGGCAGGTCTGGAGATTTCTGCACATGGCCAGGCTGCCGGTATCCGGGAACAGGCTTTAAGTTTTCAAACGTCTTATTACTAGTGAGGGCACTGGGAGTTTTACGTGCCTCCTGCGACTTCTCAACTTCCACGGAGGCTGCTGGGGGTGGGAGCGGATTGGCTATAGGTGTTGGCAACGTGGAGTCCCCGGAATTTGTCTGGCTGCTCCCAAAATTCAGTGCAACTTTGTTTGTGCCTGGACTGTGCCTGTGATTTGTAAGTCCGGTGGGTGGTTTACTTTCCTTTCCTGGGGAGAGTAGGGCTTCCAGCTCGTTCCTGAATTTCATAACACTGTTTGCTTGCATGTTGGGGGGTTTATTGTCTGGAGCAGAGAAGACTGTGCCTGCGGAGTTCTCTTTAGCAGAGAGTGAATTAGTAGGTACCTTGTCTGTCTTATCACTCTCCCCTCCTACTGGAAACTGTGGCACTTTCCAGGTAGGTTTAGGTTTCGACCCAGCAGCGCTGATCTGGTCATTGCTAGCATGATCGGTAATACTGTGTGTAGGTTTGGGAGTTACAGGTTTATCCACCTGTCTCTCCTCCCTTTTTGAAGAGGAGGACAGCAGGGCTGACAGTTCTTGCTTCAGCTTGTTTAGATTACTGGGCTCTTTCCAGTCATCATCAGACGAGGAGTAGTCTGGGGAGGGCACAGCGAATTTCTCCTCTGCAGCAGGAGGCTCACATTTTGGACCCACATCCTTTTCAGACTCTGGTTTTGGACTCGTGGGTTCTGTGATTTGTCTCATGGGTTGTGTTACCATCTGCCTGTCCAAGGTAGATTTCTGCTCCGCTTCTTCAGCTAAGTGTGCCTTTGCTGCTGGTCGTATGGTAAAACTTGGTGGAAGGGGAGGGCGGCTGTGAGGCTGTCTGGAAATTGGTCCGTTGTCCTCGCAGGAATCTTTTTCTTCCATGGCAATGGATGAACTTCTGACAGGGGTAGCGGGAGGTATTTTAACGGATCTGGGGAAAGTTAGGTGAGGTTCTGGAGTAGACTTGGTCAGCGACTCTTCCTTCTGGTTAGAGGCTGGTGGAGTGGTGATATACAAAGAGGCAGTGCTGGCGTTTCCCCGGGCGTCTGTCTGCCTTGTGTTCAGGACTATTTCTGATCTCCATTTGGAGATGACATTTGAGATGGGAGAAGGAGACAGAGGAGGTGCCGGAGGTGGTAAGGGAGGAGCCGGAGGCAGCAGGGGAGATGCCGGAGGTGGTAAGGGAGGAGCCGGAGGCAGCAGGGGAGGTGCAGGAGGTGGCATGGGAGGCGCTGGAGGCAGCAGGGGAGGTGCCGGAGGTGGCATGGGAGGTGCCGGAGGTACTACAAATGTGAGTGGAGGGGCTGGAGGAACAAAATCTGGAGGGGACAGCCGGCTGGGAGAGGATAACGTGGACGACGAATGCACAGGTAGAGCCATGGATTGCGGAGATGCTGCTGTTGGAGGTAGCGGTGATGGCGGTAGTGGTGCCATGCATGGTGGAGGCAGTGGTATTTCCGTGGGTGGAGGTGGGGGTGCCATGGAGGGTGGAGGTGGGGGTGGGGCCATTGCAGGCGGTGGAGGAATATCATCATCCAGATATTCGCTTTTGAAAAACTTTGAGCGCAGGTCTCCAACTGAACTGTACATTCTGTAGTTTCCATTGATTTGCGACCCAAGGCCTATGGAGAAGAGCACTGGTGTTAAAACACATTGTACATGGGTAAGACCTATTCAGAGACCATCTCCAGAAATGTTCTCACACCTAGCCAGAAACAATTCATTTCCAACAACGTTATTACGAATAATTTAATCAGCAACCGTTCAACTGCTGCGATGTATTTTGTGCTCCTTTGGTTATGAAAATTAGGGAGGAATTATTTTTAAATACACTTCTATCAAATGCTTCTATAACTTATGGAATTGTGATTGGGAATCATGAGTTTTAAGCTAGCCACTGATACCAACTTATTTTTTTTATTGGATCCTGCACTGGTGTAGCTCTTGGTCTTTTCTGATGCACGGATTTTTATGTAAATTGATCAAGCCAGATAAACGGGGACCACAAAGGAAACGACTAGAGTTAGGTGGTTGCAGGTCTCATAAGATCTTATGTAATACTTGGCAGAAAAGTATATTCCGTCTCCTGGGTTCTTAATGATCATAATCACGATCTACTATCAAGACAAAATTCAGTTAGGAGCTTGCCGCTGAATAAGGGAACAAATTAAGAAACCAAATTTCTGTGTCAGTGGAATTACTTTATATATTAAAAAAACCCAAAAAACAAAAAAAAACCAACACAACTTTTGATAGTTGCCATGGTCTCATCACAGAAGAAACTAGGTCAACATGCTTTGCCGGTGTTGGCTCCATCGTATGACAGCATCTGGTAACTGGATTTCAGTCGCTTCCCTAAGGACACTTGGAATCCTCCTTAAGTCAGCCTGCCTGAAAGTTTGCTCAGTTGGCATGAACACACAGGCCGCCAAATCCTGACCCCTCAGAACATCATCTTCAGCCAAACAAATTACATGATTAAGGAAAAGTGATGGTAGCAAAAGCAGATCTGTGCATTACAGTCATTTTAAGGGCTTGAATGCCTCCACAGAGAGGACACCTTACCTAGAGTTGCTTTTTCTTCAAAGCCGTCTGGCACAGATGGGGTTGGCACTGCCACTCCATGGGTGTCTTGGGCATTCTGAAATGGAGCGTAAGAAAACGCATAACAGTTTCCACAGCACCTAACATGACTGGGCCTCCAAGGTGCTCCCACAATTGCCATAACAACAACAACCACCACCACCAACCACAGTAATTAATACCTAAAATATTACAGGTATAAAGAGCCGAGCATGAGTTTACCCATGTTGTATCGTCCCATTCTCAGCTTTCATTCCTATATTTTCCTAGCCCTGCTGGTTGCTAATAACATGCCTGTAACATAGGGTTGCCAGATGATTTCAACAAAAATACCGGACACGCTTGACATTACATCACAATCTGTATGACATCTGATTTAGAAAATACCAGACATTTCTCTTTTCTCAGTTTGTTTCCCAAGCAGAAAGCTTAAATACTGGACTCTCCGGTTCAAAACCAGACACCTGGCAACCCTAGTAACCAAAGCAGTCATGTTTGTCTGCATGTGTGGACAGTTTCTTGCAAGCAAAGGAACATCCATTATTGCCAGAGAGCAATCACCCTGGCACTTGGGAACTGCACCTATTGGGATTGTAACTAGCACTCCAGGTTGCCTTATTCCAGCTCTCCAGAATAGGTGGGGGTGAAGATAGGCTGCTCATGCGACACTGGTCCTGAGGATACAAGGATTTGGGCAGGAGTGGCCCTAGATGTGCTGCCGGCAACTGGCACCCTACGTGAAATGCGCAATCGGCACGCGATTGGCGCCCCCACCTCCAAAGCCCTCAATGGCCATTTATCTTGGTGCCCTAGGCGACCGCCTAGTTTGCCTATATTGGCAGGCTGCCACTGGACTTGGGTCTCCACCAAGAATTGATAGCTGTTCACTGAAGTTCGCACACAGCACACATTCATGGAAGAAATGGCATGAATTCCAGCCGCTGTTGAGGTCAGCAGAGCCTAACAAATTAAGTGCCATTGGCAGTACCCTTCCCTCATGGGTTTGTATTCCTCTCCCGGTGTATGGACACAATCAGCCATATTGGAAGGATGAAGGTGTAACCTTTAGGCTACAGTCAGACTGAAAGAGCAGCAGCTATTAGTAGAAAGGCAGGCAATCAGACTCACAGTCCATCTCAGTTGCATTACAACAATATCATGCCAGGCTGTTAAGAAGGTGTCCCAATGGCACCCAATGCCACTAGATAAACAATCAGATCTCAAGATGGTTAAAGAAAACTTAAGAACATCTTGTCTTGCAAGAAACTACTATCTATAGAGCCCTGCAAATCTACAGAGACCCACTTTATATCCACGGATGTCAGTGTGGATATCTGCCACTCATTTCTGCATCTCAAGTTAGGGTTGTGAAATCTTTAATCAGTTACTATGGTCCCCGCTCTCCTATTGTTTGTATGATCTCCGTCATTTTTAATTTTTGCTGTCTGTGGTGTAATTAATTTTTTCTCGATGTAAATGAACTAAGGTGGTGGGGTACAGTTGGTGAGAAAATTCTATTACAGTATGTTAGGATTGGTTAGTACAATATTAGTAAAATAATCGGTTAAGGTCTAGCTAATCAGGACTCGAGTTTCACTATATAAATGGAGGTCCAAGATGACCAGCAAGAAAGGAAAAGGAGGAACAGAAAGAAGGAAAGACCTGGAAGAGGAACTCGCCTCCAAAACACAGCCGAAAACTAGAGCTGCCAAGAATCCTCTGATGACTGTGACGTGCAGCAGCTAGAATGCAGAGGAGACTGACCTTGCCTGGCCAACAGGAGACGTTCACCTGCTTTGATCAGGATTGGTGAGCAAGGCACTGTGTGCTTAGCATGTTTATTGTGCTTGTCTGATAATTGTTAATAGAGAGTAAGGCTCTTCCACTGCTAAAAGGACCTGCAAACTCACAGGATTACACCCTGAATTGGCTACGGGTGGGTATTTAAATTAACAAGGTTACTCCATGAGCGCTAGGAACTGGGTGAAGGTGTGAGCATATAGGAGTGTGGGAGGAACAGAGAATTGTGTGTCTAACACCTGCATAGCACAGAGGACTCAACAGGAAGCCCAGCTGAAGTTGCTGAGTGGCCCCTATTTTTGCAAGTTTGGAAGCATTTTGGTACAACAGCAAAATGGGAGCTGGCCCAGGCACCTGGATCTTAGTTTCACAAGACTGAAGCTCAGCAAGTCATTTGGGGGAGCACAAGTTTTGCTCAGTTTCAGGTCATGCCATTTTTCTGAGAGGCCGCCTCATTCAGGGCACTTTCATCTTGCTGAAACGCTGAGCGAGGGCTTCCGATGCCTCCCAAACACAGACAGCCCAACCTGCCCCTCCGTGACTCACTGGGACAATCACTCTGCAAAAGCCTTCAATGTTTCTGCTGCGCACCAAGCAGACAGTAATGCGGCAAAATTACAGCCCAAGCCCTGCCCGGACTGGAATACAGTAATTCCTACGAGACTGACGCTTTACTCAGCAGTGTTGAGACCCAGCTGTACCCTCTCGAGACTTCATTATAGACCTTTCACAGGCTCGGTGCATCCTTGCCAGGCATCATGCCTGTCGTTTATGCCCTGCGGCAAGAGCTACCAACTCAGAACAGTGCTGGACAAGGCTGAATGGGGTTATTCTACAGCACTGTAGGGAGGATTTTACAGCAGTCAGACAGACCCTGTTACAGGAGTGCTCTTTATCTATAGACACACACCTTGCTCACAGAGAGCCAGCAACTAGAGCCCAGGAATAGACAGCCCCATCCCTGGCTTTGTAGGGCCCATAAAACGAGGAGGATGTGCACTGCCAGTGGCTCCTTCTCGGTAGCTCTGTACACCAGCTCGCAACAGTCCTTTGTGCAGAGAGAACGCTGCCCGATGAGTTTCCACCATTGCAGTCACACACACACACACACACACACACACACACACACACCCCACCCCCACCCCAGGTAATGATGCAGCCAATGCCCTTTGCCTTCCTATTGGCAATCCTGTTGCTTTAGCAAGCGATTGCTGTAGGGACCTTTGGCCTGTTGGGGCCTTGGGCCCATCTTAGCTCACACACACACATAAACTGCACCATAAAACTGCAGGCGCGGGGTGGGAACAAGAAACCAGGGTGGGATAGTTTAGGATCCAGGTATTTGCTGAGTAGCGGCACACAGAGCCAGCCTCCTGTCTCTGATGGCAGGCAGCACCAGCTGCTTCAGAGAATGGGGCAAGAACCTCATGGTAGGCAGTTATGGAATAACCTGCCCATAGGGAAAGCTTCCCCCAGACCTCTAATTGTTAGAGGTTGGCTTGCGTCCTGCAGCATGAGGGCTTGTGTTTCTCAGGCTATGGGGATTTTACTGCTGCTACAAACAGCCTCCTGGGCTGAGATGGCGGGTGGCAAAGCAGCACCCCCTCTCTCTTGCACCCAGCTGTTGCTCCTAGCAGTCTTGGTATTTGCTGGCATGCAGGGAATCAGTACCCTACCCATGCAGCCTCCTGGGGTCGCCAGCCAGTGCCTCTGCAGACACGGGGGGGGGGGGGGGGATCAGCCTGTGTGCTCCGTGGGCTTTGGGGTTCAACCCCTAGGCTTGGAGCTTCAACCCAGGGCGGCGGGGTTTGGCTTTGGAAGATTGCCCAAGTGACCACCAGCAAGCGTGCATGGCCGCACTCTAAGGTCACCCAAATATTGTTCTAAGAACCACACACCCTACTGCAGTCAAAGGAAACATTGCAATGGTTCAGGCTGTGTTCTCAGTACCGCCTGATAATTACATCATGCATGTATGTTACTAAAAATACCTGCCTTCCTGGACTGTACCCAGATCCAGAACATTGCTGGCTGTAGGTTGAAATGTGACCATCGACCCTGCGGTTTCACACACCCCTTCAGCCACTTGAATGCTTCGGATTCTCAGCCCCACCCACTGGGAGAATTGCTACTATTGATCAAGGAAGGGGTGTTTTTGCAAGAGCTGCCCTGGCCTGCATTCATTCCCATTTATATGAATTCTGCCAGGAAGGGAGGGCCGCTGAAGTCTATAGTGTTGCCCAACTCACTAGAGTGCTATTAAGCTCGCTCACTCCAGGGTGGAAGTTCATATTCCTCAGAGATGACATTCGGCACAGATAGGAGGGAGGAGAGGAAGACGCTGTTAACGCACTCCCTTTAGTCTGTGTTTGGATCACCAAGGCGAAGTAGCAATCAGAATCACAAAACTGGAAGGAACCTCAACACATCACCAAGTCCAGTCTCCTGCACAGAAACCCAAGGACCTCCCAGACAGAAGAGACTATAAATGAACAGGACAAATAACTTCCCTACCCCCACTCTCACCCGGCATTTCCTTCTGATTCTTGACAAAATGGAACATGCTAATGCTCCCTCACTGCGTGCATTACTTAGGCCAGCTCTACATTACATGGAAAAAGAGAAAAAAAAAAATCAACCTAAGATATGCAACTCCAGCTATGAGACTAGCATAGCTGGAATCAGTGTACCTTAAGTCAAATTTCTATGGTGTCCCCGCTGTGAGAGGTTGATGGGAGAAACTCTCATGAACCTCCCTTACTCCTCATGACCCCATGGAGTTGTGAGGTTCACAGGGGTAACAGACCCGCTAAATCAGACCCTGGAAGACTGATCTCCAGAGCATCAGTCTCGGGGGACATGTAGACCAGCTTAAATCCCAGCCACAGCCTTCAGTGCCTAAACTGATCACACCACAATCAGGAGACCAGCCCCCAAAACGTGTCATTATGTAGTTGGCCAGGCACATTAATAGTGGTGAACTGATTGGCTGCTTTTAAGGCCTTTGGGTATCAACCTGTGTCAATGGTAGAATTCAAGGCTCCATAGACTTCTTATGGTCTGGGGTTCCTGGATGTACAATAGAATGTGAGGGAACTTTTTGGGCAAGAACCTTTGCTTTTGTTAAAGGGCTAAGGAGAACAGAAGCTTTTCAGGATTTCTCCCCCTTTGCCTTTTCCCAGTGGCATCAAGCACTCCTCTCCAGCTGAAGAGGTCAGCTGGTCATGACTTTGGTTGGATTTCCTTGAGGCCTGCAGCTTTGCCAACAAAAGCCAAACAAAGAGGCATCTAAAGTCATTTCATACAAGCTAGCATGGCCATCTGTGGTACCGTCACGAAAATATAACCAAGGCCACAAATAGAAAACCAGCAATCCTTAGCTATTACACATTGCTTTGAATCTCAGGAGTGCAATTAGGGCTGGCCTTACCATGAGGCGAACTGAAGCGGCCACCTGAGGTGCCAGACTGTGTGTGAGCGTTTGTGGGGGGGCGCCCCAGGACCAGAGTGTAGAAAATTGTGTCTGCTGCTGGTGCATATGTATTTTCTCTGCTCTAGATGTACAGTACTAGGAGAGGAGTAGAACAGGAAGAAGGCAGAATTGAGACCTTTCAAAGTTTTGGCCCAAGCAAGGGGGCGTTATTTGAGCTCCCCGCCTCAGGTGCCAAAATGTTGTGGGCTGGCCCTGAGTGCAATGCAAATAGTAGCTTGTTGACAAGGAAACAGAGTGATTTCTAAGCATTTGTTTGCCCCTGTATTCTGAGGGGTGCATGCGTCACATGTTCGATTACGGGGACACGCCCCTATGGAAACGAACAAGATGACCTGTATTTTCAACTGTCCACTAATTGTAGGGGGTCTAATTTTTTTGAGGTGTTAAAAATGAGCTACATAAAGGTCCTGGCTGAGCATCTGCCGCCTCCAGGGAATTCTTCTGGAGTTGTAGGTGCTCTGTGCCACTCTCAAAACTGGCCCCCACAATGGCACAAGCTTGCCTTTCAAAAGCGGAGGAAGACAGTGGCCTGTCATGACGAGGCCGGCCATAGCAACTGTATGGTGTTTGCTACACACATGATGAGCCTGACTCAGCCTCCCTCTGACTCACGGTGAGGCGCTTCCACTTTCTCGGATGATGTGTTGAGAACCAGCATTTCAGGTTTGTGGAAGGAGGTTTTCCGGGCACGGAGCACCTTGCTTGGAATGAGCATTCATTGTCACGTGAAAACACACCTCTCTGATGGAATCAGATACAGCCTATCGCCCTCCGCATGCTATTGAGAGCCCTGCCTGACTTGATTTTGCCTGTCCACACAATCTCCTATCACAAGGATCTACAAGTTCCTTCATTTGGAATGAGGTTGGTTTTGGTGCCCAGTGGCAAGCGTCCACAGCAAAAGACCACCGAACATCTCAGAGAGGCTGAGGGCTGACTGGACCCAGGAAAATAAACTCTCCCTTAATCCCTCAAGGTGCCTTCTCTGAGTCAGGGGGAGGCACAGCCAGGAAAGCTTGCCCTTCCCATTCCACTGCTGCTCCTGCTTGCTGGTTAGCTAGTGGGCTTTGTCTCAGGGCTGCTTCCAGGTGGCACCTTGCACCGGCACTGAGAAGGGAGGCAGTTCTGCAAAGCGTAGGCGGCCGAACACTGAAAAGAGGGGCACTGCTCCCAAGAGTACAACAGTTGCAAGTGCCCTCTCATTAATGTATCTCCTGGAAAACATTGCGCCTGGTAGCAAGGCCACTGCTCAATGCCATACAGGTTTATGTGGGCAGGAAGTTAGTCTTGGGGTGGCGGGGGGAGAAGGGGAGGAAAAAAAACCCGTCAAGCCAAAAAACATTGACGAGAGCTGGGCACAAGTCCAGGGCAAGGTGTACACAAACCCTAGGCCACTTTCAATGTTGACTCAAGATTGTATATACGTCAGCCAATCAAAGCAGAAAGGTGGCCATGTTCAAAGAGGGGGCTGTAAACTAGTAAATTGCTTTTGTGAGGCGTGTCAAAGCAAGGCCTCAGGGGAAGAAGAGTGGGTCTCAGCTCTGTTCATTTTATGTCACAGCTGGGCATGGGGGAGAAGAAAGGCAAGGTTATTATGCAAAGAAAAAACTTAACACCCACTTAAAATGTAAGTTTAAACTACATTTTTCATTTAAAAATTATGCAACAATTTTTCTCTACATTAGAGGGGAAACCCCTTACTCTCCCTCTTATTTTAAATCTCCCCAGTGCTCCGACTGGAAAAGAACAGGAAAAAAAGAGAGAGACATTTTCCCTCGCAATACCAAAAACCCAAGTTCTTCTGCAAAAATGTCAGTCACTAAACCCCCCATTTTTGGAGGATAATTTCATTAACCTCCATCCCCCCCGAGTGCACCCACAAGGCCTCCCAGCTGTAGAAACACTTGGGCCAGAAAGTACCTCCATCCTGTTTTGCCAGGTGTGTGCGTAGGGGGAATGTAGGCAAGTGTAGCAGCTGATATTCAATAAGCAGGAAAGCTTGCATTTCTCTCATGTCAGGGAGGGAGGGACGCTACTTGAAGGGCTTACAGGGCAGGTTTTCACCGCCTACAAAGGCAAATTGGGCTGTATGTCTTTTTAGCCTTCTCAGTGACTCAGTCCTTTGGCTTCTCTCTTTAGAGTTAGCCTTTTATTATTAAGAAGGGAAATCTGAGAGCGCAGAGAAGTCAGGAATCACTATGGGGGAGGAAGGGAGAAAGGGCAGCAACAAACAACATTTGCTGGAGGATGAGGGGCAATGTAAGCTTGGAGTCAGAGGGCTCCCATCCTGTAGCCCAACAGTGCACCAGAAAGGTCAGCCTGAGGAGCGGGCGAGAAGGTGTCATTGCTGAAGCAGAGGAGACTGGTTCTGCATGTTTATTCCAAAGGACATCTGTGCTGCAGGGACCTATTTATTCCCTCTGGCCTGGTTTTCTTCCCCTAGTGGCCCATTTCAAACAAAAGCAGAAGGCCAGCTATACCACAAGCAGGTATCTCCTCTGTAAAATTATCTGCACATGGTTCTTTTGCTTTTTCCTTCTCTTTGATTCCATTGAAGATTCAATTTGTAACTAAAAGCCAGCCCTGCAAACTCCAGCTGAGCTCTGCCAGTCAAGCAAGGTTCTCTCTGGTGCTGTCAGCCTCAAGGAAAGCTCTGCGGCTCCCCACGCCCTCAGTGACACCTGTGCAGCTCCTTTGCCTCCTCATTATGCCTGCAACACTGCCTGTGTAATCCCACAGTCTACTAATTGTTCCTTTAATGACGCCTCTGTAGCTCCATTGTCTCACTCTCCAGAACAGCATCTGTGCAACCCCACTAACGTTTGTGCAACCGAGTCTATGCACAGGGGTAATAACCGACTTAAAATGCAGTCAACTGCTGTGCGGATGATGCACAAGGAGCAACCGAATCTGGATCATTCTCTCTCTCTGTATGTCACTCTTTAGGACTAAGAACACTGGATTTGCATGACCAGACCAGTATCTGGTAAAGACAATAGCCTAACCTCTAGCCATGACCAGTGTCTGGCATGTTACATGCAGTTCAGCCATCTCCATAATACACCCCATCTCCATAGTTCACCCCATCTCCATAATACACCTCCAGGGATGGGCAATGGTACATTGGTCATTCACCATGGTTAGCCCCTGGTAGGCCACTGCCACTTTATTTATCTGCAGGTACGGGCAATAGCAGCTCCCATTGGCTGCGGACTGCCACTCCCAGGGGTATTTACCCACCCCTGACCTAGGCAGTTGTGCCCCACTGTATACTCCTAATGAAACTGGGGCCTGGGGAAGGCTCGCCATGTGGTGAAAAATATATTCAATGTTCAGTACAAATGGAGAGGTTTTTCTGAATTAGCCAGGAGAGCTCTCCCGCTTCAGATTCTGGAGGTAGAGAGATTCTTCGGGGAATCCCGCTAGCTAGCCCTGATAACTGTACCTCCAAACCTCCAGCGCCCGTGTCCAGTTGCTATGCACGTGCTGATAATCCTGTCTGAGAAGCCAGGAGCTCGTAGAAAGGGCCCCCTGTCTGGTGATTATGTCAAGGCATGTGAGAACCGCCTAGTAGTGCAGACAAGCAAAACTGATGCACCGAGAGCAGACAGCACAAGAGCTCCCAGGGAAAAGCGCTCAGCCGCGCCCATGGTGGAAAAGCTCCAAGACGCCAGCATAACAGCAGCAGCCTCTCCTTTGTTTTTGGTGCCCTCCCTATCTTTGATGTTAAGCAGCTGTGGCAGAGTTGAGAGCAGGTATGTCGCTTGCTCCACGGGGAAATAAAACAAATACACAAGCTATTTCCATGGGGTTAATTCAACCTGACGCAGACGTGTAAACCGACCTTTCTTCCCTCTCGGCTTTGTGAGCTACATGCTCACCTTGAAGAAGGAGGAGGGCCAAAAGCAATGTGACCATCTGAATGCGGCCCGTGATAAGTAGGCAAGGAGGGGGCTCTGCATCATCTCCTTCTCAAGTGGCATTTGCTGAATTTGGGCTGATTTAAATGCACCACTCAAGCTTTTCATCAGGGTGGGAGTTGCGTGTGCACCTCCTGTCCTGGGCATGGCGTGCAGGAATCAACTCTCCTAGGAACTAACAGCTTTCTGCTCCAACTGCCATATGTATTTCTTTGACCTGCCTTCTCCAATATAAGCACATACCAACTGGTATATTTAAATAATAGCAACAAAATTCACCCTCCAACTACTAGAATGCAGCACTCCACTCACTGCTCCTCCTGGAAAGAGGACGGGAGGAAAAACACCACCACCTGACCGACCTGTAGTCACGTTGCTTAATGCACTGCTGGAAGGTACTCAGATAAAAACCTACATCGGATAGATTAGTGCAGTGACCATTTTTATTTGGCGTCATTTAGAACCATCCTCCAGGGACATAATCTGCAGAAAGGGTCTGATTCTCTAGGGATTTTACAATTCATTTCTGCAGAACCCAACTAATTTAATCCCTATGAATTACAGAGAGTTCTCCCATCAGACACCCAGAGGAGAATTTGCTTTTGGGACTGACAGACACCGATATCCACACACAGACCCATAAATACCAATTTGTTGCAAAGTTCGTCAGTCCCACGTCACCACGGACACGCCAGCATTAGGACATTGACTGCTCCTTTGTTCCATTCAGCTCAAGGGGGTTTTGCTCATTTATACATCCCTGCTTAGAGCTCTGCCCATTTCTCTTTCCCCACTACTGCTTCATGACTTCGCCTCACTAAGGAGGATCTCCTCACTGAGCCAAGGAGAAGGTGTGATGCGTACCAGTCAAATCAGAACACTGCACTCGCAAACTGATCCAGTTTTACTACCAACGCTCTCAGCTTCCTATTTGCACCAGAAATGCCAATGTTTATCAAGACCAATGTAACTTACCTCACCTCACCCCTTCTTGCCTGCAGAGTTTGCATATGCCCATGACAAAGGATAGGCTCAGATCATATCTCAGTCCCTCCCTGTACCGATCATTAAAAGTGGTTTTGCTTCCCATCTGACTTTTTCTGCACAGAGAGGATGAGAAATAGACCAGGGACCGCACCCATCTAGCTGGCTCTAAACACCGTTTGCTGGTCTGGCAAAGCAAACTCTTTTGACTTTGTAATGCCTGTGCAGTTAGACCCCTACATTCAGGAAAATAATTAGGAGCATGAAAAATACTCACGAGAGGTAGGAAGGTCAGTAGCGGTCGGACTCTTGGGCGAGGTTTAAGCGTTGCTGTTCCAGAGTCAGTCGCTCTAGTAAGGGGATTATCCTCATAATAGAGTTCCACAACATCACCTAGAAATAAGGAGAAGAGAACCTGTGAGACAGGAATAAATGTCACTGCTGTCAAAACCAAACACCACTGTCTAAGAAGCAGGGTGGTGAATCTTGGGTGGTCTCCGCCTGGCAACGGGTTGGATTCCATCTGTTTGGGTAAGAAACCCAAAGTCTGATGTTTCGCCCGATCTCATGGCATCTTCAGCTCAGTTTTGCTGACCCACGAGAACAGGCTTGTCGATGCTTTCAGGTGTTTGGGGAAATCAAGGTCCTTGGTTCTGATACTTACTGTGGTCCATTAGAATCCCTTCATGGTGCAAGTCAGCTTCTGTCTGACTTTTCCTTAACAGCAGAGGTGTCAGTCTGCTGGTCAGTGTAGAATTAGGTTCTCACTTGCTTAGGGGCCATGTTTCCAGTGTTGATTAGCTTTGGGGCACCTTAGGGAAAGGCGCCTAAAGAA
Organism: Pelodiscus sinensis; assembly: GCF_052426305.1. Taxonomy (NCBI): domain Eukaryota; kingdom Metazoa; phylum Chordata; order Testudines; family Trionychidae; genus Pelodiscus; species Pelodiscus sinensis. The sequence goes on from NC_143078.1 coordinate 3,724,304, forward strand.
TGACCATAATTAAGGTAAATGGAAATCATCAACAAATTAAACGTGGAGGAAGGAGCCAGAATGAAGCTGACTGCAAGACTTGGTTTGCATTTTTCTCACCAGCTCCTCTTGCAATAAATATGCAGTCATTAGGCCCCTGATCCTGCAAACACACAGTTGTTTGTACAGTTGGCCCATTGAACAGAGTGGAGCTGCCCCACGTCACCACTTGTAAAACACCATGGCACAGCATGTTATCTTGCAGCTCTCGTTGTAGGAAGAAAACATTTCTTAATAAGAAAAGGCGAGAAGAGAGCATGTGAGCCTAAAGAACACAGATAAACAGAACAGGCGTGGTCTAGTCTGAGTGGGTTATTTTTACTGCTATTCAGCGTTAAACATCCATGGGGGCTAGGGAGGGGCAGACTTATAAAGCTGGCATCCAAGTTACTCTTTGGGAGGGAGGAGATTCAGAAACCACTAGGAAAAAACAGCCGCTTGTGCAGTGACACTTTCTCTGACATTCCCCCCTGCTTATGTAAAGTCACTTGGCTGGTTCCACAGCTGGATCATTGACTGGCCTTAGCACCCAGATTGTAGGCAAAGCTGAGAGACAGCGTCTGGCTTTTTCTGTGCTGGATGGATGGATTCTGGAGGTGACTGAGATCCACTGACAGCCTCTCTCTAACCCTGCCAAGGAATCCCTCCTCAATCCTGAGCTATTACCCTGCACTCCTGCCCCCATCCTGACAGCTGCAAATCCATATGAGTAGGGGGGGGGGGGTGTCCAACATGCGACCTTTACTGCTGGTATTGTAGGCTGCCCTATCTCTACAATGGAGTCCTGTCTTTTAATCGTGCCCCAGAGAGAGCCCTTCATGTTGTTCAGCAGTATCCCAGCTCCCCGGGTGTGGCCACCTTCACCAGCCGCTGCTTTTCTCAAGCCCTTTGCCATGAACACCAACCAAAGCAAAGGGTGAGCAACCATCAGCCTCTCCCCCACAAGGATTTGTAGGGGCACAGCCTGCAGAAAGAAGGGGGACACGCCAGGGTTTTGCCAGCAGCTACAGGGCTTTCCTTCTTGCACTTCGCTTTGCTGCCCAGGCCATTCTAAAAGGCAGCCTAGAGCGGGCTTTGGATGAGTTCAGAGATCACAATGCCCCAGGTGGGGTCAAGAGCAGGGACTGAACTGGCATTTCTAGACCTGAAACCATCAGACTTTTCTGGGGGAACCATCATCAATTTAGGGCCAGTTTTAGAAGTAACTTACTCGAATGTTTTACTACACAGGAAAAAAAAAAAAAAACCACAAAAGCAAAAGACAACCCAGCAAACCCATGGAAGCGTGTCTCCGAGCCTGCAGACAAGATTTGCAGGGGTCGTGCTATGGTGTTAAAAATAGCAATACAGATGTTCCAGCTTCAAAACCCACCCCATCTTGCTTGGCTTCATAGCCAAAGTAGAAGCAGCTACATAAAAGTTTTTAGTGCTACAACGCGAGCCCCGGTCACCTGAGACAAATTCTGAAACTTATCACAGATTTTTAAGTTTAACCCAAAGATGCTCTTCACAGTGTTTAATAAACATACCAATGACATTGATATTGATGAGGTAGGGTGAGGGGCGAAGTTAAATTTCTGGCCAACAGTATCTAGTCAATGCATGCAGCACTAGATTGAACCTGTTCTGGTTGGGCACTTGGAGACATGCAGCCAAATTCTGCCCCCACCAACTCCAGTTTTACAACGGGGCTGTCTCCAGTGAATTTGCAATTGTAGCAAATCAAAGTACAAATGCACCTCCACACATCTCTCTTCTAAATAAAACATCATGCACTGGAGGGACAAAGTGAGAAAATACCTTGGCCATGTTTTGGTTGTTCGCTATAGAGAACCTAGTCAAATAACGAACACCACAAGTGGAACACAAACCCAGATATCGATATTCAACAAAAGTGCTTCTTTAGTCCCTGAAAAAAAAAAAAAAATCTTTGTTGCTGTTGCCATCAAATCCAGAATTGGTCCAGTGCTTCCTTCCAGTACATATTATAGCAACATAATGGGTGATAAATAACACAAACAAAAGGAAGCCTAAACACACCCTCTGAGTGAAATAGCATTATCCCCATTTTACAGATGTGTGTGGCATAGTTAACGTGACTTGGCCGTGACCTCTGAAGGTGTTGGAACAGAACTGGCAAATAACCAGTCCTCTGCTTTTAACACTGGATCACACCTCTCTCCCAATTGTGCTGTCTGATGGTAAAAAGAACCCATAATTTATTTTAATGAAGTTGTGTGGCTAATTAATAGCATGAATTAAAAGGCAAAGGCACCACTGGGTGTAAACCCCACCTTTGCCAGAAGGACAGCTACTGAATAACTTGCTATCAAGAAAATTAAAGCAAAGCAGGCAGGTTTCAAAGGAAAGGGGGAGGGGGAGGGAAAGGTATATAAAATAGGTACAGAGATAAACATGGAATCGAGTCCACTCCCATTGAAATCAATGAGATTGTTATACATTTCCATGGGAGAGAGGGCATTAGGGTATTATGTAAATAGCTTTTTAAGTTGGGGAGCATGATGCTCACATCTAGAATCCTGGGATTGGAAGAGACCTCAGGAGGTCATCGAGTCCAGCCCTCTGCCCAAAGCAGGAACAACCCGAACTAAATCAACCCAGCTAGGGCTTTTGTCAAGCTGGGACTTAAAAACCTCTAGGGATGGAGATTCCACCCCCTCCCTAGGGAACCCATCCCAGTGCTTCCCCACCCTACTAGGGAAATAGATTTTCCAAATATCCAATATTCCACCTCACCACAGAGGAATCGAAGGTTCAAATCCTACACATGGGAGGACCATCTAATGATCCCATTTCGTTTCTGTGGGTTATATGGCTAGAAAATTAGGGTTGTGTAATCTGCACAAACAAGTGAAAGGGATGGGCTGCATTTTTTTTTGCCTGAAAAGCTCATTGTGGTTTTCATTCAAGCAAGAATCTCTTTCTATAAAAGGAGACACCTATTTGTGTTTTGTCTTGCCAGCCAGTTTGCATCTGAGATTATTGGACTAGCTGGTTGCCCTTGTAGCCCTGCAAACCGGTGGGAAAAAAAACACCCATTCTCTAAAACTCAGTTGTATCTTCACAGCCTAGTTTTCCCCCTCAATGACCAAATCAATCACCATGAAGCAACAGACTCCCTCCCGCTAGAAGGTCCTGCAAATCTGTGGCTCTCCACTGTATATCTGCAGGAATCTGACATCTAGGATGCAGATTCCTGCAATGCTGATATCCACAGCTCCTTTTGCAGATACAAATTTTGTATCTGCCTAGGGTTCCATCTGTCAATGCTAACAGTCTGACACATGCCCCAGACGGTTAGCTGAAGAAAACGCAATCCAAAGGATTGTTCGTGTTCTCAGGTGTCTGTCATGGAGCGTGCTTTGCATGCAATTGCAACATCCTCCAAAGCCTATATAAGCAGAAAGCAAAACACACTTCTCTTTGGAGAAAAACAGAAGCAAGGAGATTCTGGGTTTGAAACCAGAAATATCTGGAAAAAAGTTAATTTTCATCAAAGATTTGTCAATTTTATTTATTTAGTAAATGGGGGGGGGGGGGGAGAAGGGGAAGAATCATTTCCTGACCAGTCCTATTATCAGTGCACCTCTGCCAAGCTTGGATTTTGTATTCACACACACACACCCACACACACACACACCCACACACACACACACACACCCCCCCCCTCCCCAGGTAGCTGAGGATGAAAAAGGAGATTATGGATGCTTCTAGATGTTCAGAGAGCTTGCAGGAATGCCACGTTATTCTTCGTTTCAACATCTGCATGGGCGAGCCTGGGTGCAGTGAGTCAGCCACAAATGCCATCCCAATTAATAAGATAAAACTCAGCAAGCTTGGCTGATTGCATTTCTCACACCATGTCCAGCACCGTCACCATGTTGGCAGAGCTTGCTGAGAGCAGCCTAATGTGCTCTAGAGGCATGCAGTCTTCAAGCTGATCCTCAGAGTAGGAGACAACCCTCCCTGGGTAGAGGGAAAAGTTGTTCCCAAAAATGGTGGTGTCTCCATCCACTATACCACATCACCCACATGCCAGGCACTAACAGAGCAGGTCGCACAGTGGTGTTATGCTTCCAGCTTCAACAAGGACCATGGAAGGGAACACACACACGAGGTCCTTAAAAGCAGAACTTCCCCTGCAGGTCAATGTTCAGGCCCAAGAGACTGCGACAGCGGTTTCCTTTTATAAACGGTTCAAGGTGTGACTCTCACTCAAATCTAAAGCAACTTCACAGAGCTCTTGACTCAAACAGTTCAATTAGTTTAGTAGAGACTGAATGGTCCAGGGGCTCCAAAAATTATTTGAGCCTTAAACTAAACAAGACACTAATTGAAGTCAGTAAGAGGCTGGATTGCAGACCACAAACTGAGCAACAAAGTTATTAAGAATTTGCAGACTTTTAAGAATCTTTAGGAAATGTGCCTGAATGCTTCTGATGGGGGGGGGAGGGGGGGGGAAAAGAGAGGAAAAAAAAGCCATGGAAAGGAAAATGCTTGTACTCAAATGAAATTAATAGGTAGCAAGTTTTAAAAAACAAACAAACAAAAAAGTATTTCTTCACACAATGCAGTGTCAACTTGTGGAACTCCTTGCCAGAGGATGTCATGAAGTCTATATGACTATAACGAGGTTCGGAAAAGAGCTAAATAAATTCATGGAGGTTAGGTCCATCCATGGCTATTAGCCAGAATGGGCAGGAATGATGTCCCTAGCCTCTGTTTTTCTGGAAGTGGGAAACAGGGGAGGGATCACATGAGGATTACCTGTTGTGTTCCCTCCCTCTGGGACATCTATTTGTCAGAAGCTGGGAATGGGCAACAGGGGATGGATCACTTGATTCTCTGTTCTGTCCGTTCCCTCTGGGGGCACCTAGTATTGGCCACTGTTGGCAGACAGGGCACTGGGATAGATGGACTTTTGGTCTGACCCAGCCTGGCCGTTCTTATGTTTCTTGCCAGATAAACAGGATTTTCCTGTTTAAAGACTACCAGCCATAAAAGTTGTAATGGCTCAGTGTTCCCCCCGACCTTCCTCTCCAACTACATGCATATGAGCTGTATTTTAACACTCCCATTGGAAGCAGTTGCTCCTTGGATTGTACTTTGGGCACCTTTGGCTACAGAATGTATTCCGGAGACATTTGCAGATGTAACACTGCCTTGCTTTAGAAGTATCCTGGGTTTGAACAGATGCCCTTCCCCAAAGGCAGAACTGCCTCAAAGAGTCAGTTATGTGACTTGACAGAGGCTACTCACAATCTGTAATATTGTAATTACAATGGTTGCATCATGGATGGTAGGTGTAGCTGGAAGCTAGCGTAGACATAACTGAGGAAGGGGGTGGCACTAGGGACTAAATTCAGGAATCTCTGAGTCAGATGCACGCAAAACCTACACCCTTTTCTTGTTGCTTAACTGGTGTTTACTTTGCAATATATCTGATGCAAAACTAGGGTGGGGATTAGCATAAGCAGTGGAGCACCTTGTAGCCTATGAAACTATGCAGTAAATGTGCTAAGAAAGGGGCAAAGATACAAGGCAGGGCTTTGATCAGGAGGAACACAACGATTTATAAACCCAAACTTCAACTAAATCTGTGCCTAGGCTGTTCTTCAGTGTGGCAACAACAGGCCTAGGATAAATACACCAAGAAGTCTTAACATGCTGGCTTGGAGAGAAAAATAAAATCCAAAAAACCCACACACCACCCTCTATTTAGTACATAGAATGCCTTAGATAAAGTATTACAGTGCTAGAGCTACTAATGGCCAGATCATGCAACTCTTATTTATGAGAGAGGTATTTCAAAACTCACAGCTCTGAGTGTGAGCCAGAGTCCCTTGTGCTTCTAGTCCTATTGACTTTGAAAGATACAGGCACAGGGCTGAGGCCTGCTTTGATAGTTAACCAAAAGCACTGCCACTTTAAAACAAAACCCATTGACAGGAAAAATGAGCAAGTCCCTCTTTGGATTTATAGTGACAATTAGAAGGGAACAGTTGCAAATAAAGTCTCATCACACTTAAAATAGTACCTATTATCAGCTCATCTGAATTTCACCAGTGTAAAGTCTGGGGCTGTGTCTAGACTGCAAGCCTCTTTTGAAAGAGGCCCTTTTCGAAAGATTCTTTTGAAAAAGCGGCTCGCTTCTTCGAAAGTACTGATTGTAGTCTGGATGCTCTCTTTCAAAAGAGGCTTTTTCTCAAGTGAGAGTACCCAGGCAGTCTGGATGCTCTCTTTCAAAAAAGCACGGTTTGCATTACATAGCGCCTTTTTTCGAAAGAGCACTTCTGAAAAAAGGCGTTCGTCCTTGTAAAATGAAGTTTTCCACGGTCGAAAAAACTGGCGTGTTCTTTTGATTTACTTGCAAAAGAACGCGGCAGCAGTCTAGACACGAGAAGTTTTTTTTTAAAAAAAAGGCCACTTAAAAAAAAACAAGACCCTGTAGTCTAGACACACCCTGGATGTAAGCTCCAGCCCCCCCATGGCTAGAGCACACAGAAACTACTAGTCTGGGCCTCCCTAGGCTCTGCTGTGTGAGGGTTATGTGGGGAGTGTCTTTGCTTCTTGGGGGTAGGAGGGCACACATTAGTGAGGGTTTTTTTCCTTTTTGCTTCTCATCTGTGTGCAGCCCCGAACTGTTTTTCCTGTGAGTCTGAGGTCCCCAACCCAAAAAAGGTTCCCCACCCCTGACATAAAGCCTCTATCTTTAGCTAACACACTAAGAAAAGTTACAGAGCTAGATAAACAATACGTCCACCTCTGAGTTTACAATTTTGTATTGGAATCTAAAAATGAAATCCACATTCTGTTCTCAGTACTTTGTTTCAGCTCTAATAAATATTTTATCTGGCACTATCCCACCTAAGCCTCCAGGATGTGAAATCTACAATGAGATACAAATAAAATCCACACAACAAACAAACTTCAAGTTTCTCAAAAACAAGGCACACTGGCTACCAATACATGTCCAGAAGTTCATTTAATACCTAGGGAAGAGCAGATCAAATGGGTTAGCAAAGACTAGAACAAAGCAAGCCACAGACCACTTTCTTCAGAGCTCTGAGAATCTCCCACATATTAAGCCAGGGTCTTCATGCCTCTTGGGAAGAATTTCCCAAGATTGGTTAGCTATTTAACTTGTTCAGAAGCCTTTGGCATTTCTTTACTGAGTTTATCACCACCCATTCTGAGGATCACAGGTTCCAACATGTCTTCTATGAAGCTGCTTAGCTCTAACAAATACTTCCCATGCTCTCCCAAACTGCTTGAATGATTCAAAGTGCTCTGTCTAGCAGCATTCATACTGTCCACACTACAGCTCCCTAACAAGTCCATCACAGTTGTCTGCTCCATACCAGGATTAGCCAGCCACTGCTTGGATTCAAATCAGGAGGCTAGAGAGGCCAGAGGATGATCCGATTTCTTTATTGCCTTTCTCCTGAACACCCAAATAAAGAGAGATACTCACCGGGACCACCTTGGCCATTAGAGGTGATTTCTTGAGAGAAGACCCAGGCTGGATTTGTGGTATAGAGGGAAGTGTTGTTGGTGTTGGCATGTTTCTTCCCAAAGAGTTTGCTAAACGTGCCCTGGCTCTTCTTCATCTTTGTTCAAATCACCTGCCGTGCTCTGCTCAAGTCTCTAATGTTTCCTTTAGCAAGACATGTTTTCACTTTGCTCTATCACTATCCAGCTGAAGCTACGCCAGGTGCTGATCTGCGGAGCTACCTTTTCAGCTGCTTTAAGGGTAAACACCTGAGTAGGTAGGGCTGGCTGTTCTTACCTGGCCACACCCCTCAGCAGCTCCAGGCTGGGTCACGTTTCTGTCTTCCTGCTACAAGGAGCCATTGTTAAACTCTCCAGCTCCTGCTGCTCAGGGATGTTTCCCAGAGCTCTCGGAAACACTTGGATACCCAGGAGAGGATCCCACAGGGCTGTAAAACTGCCCATCTGCTCTTCTTTGGTCATGATAAGATCATGTTCACTTCCCCTTCTCCCTGCTGCTTTTCAGAAACAAACTAGCAGCAAAAAGTGTTAGTCAACTTGTGACTTTGTTTCCCGGTTCATCGACCCATTTATCTGTCTCTTCGGGGGCACTGAAAAATAAATCCTAATGCAGAGTCAGTCACACCTGTGTGGTGCTACAGTTGATTAAGCATCTTGGTCAGGCTAGTACATTCACTGAGTCAGGGTAGCAGAAGCAGGTAAGTCTGTGATTTTTCTCTTTTTATGATTCCTTCCTTCTCCTCACTTGTTGCTGCTTTGCTCACCTCTTGTCTGTTTATTCCTCTGTTGCATGAAGTCTACATCTGAGGGGCATGCTCTTATGACCCAGGACTGTATTTGCTCTCTTGCTTGTAGGGTGCCTCTTGTAATGGGGCCCTAATCCTACTTTGAGATCCTAAGGAGCTACTGCAATAGAAATAATTAACAGCTGTCTTAGGACAACTGATTAACCTCTTTGCACCATCATGTATTTTCCACAGCTAGATTTTAATTTAGATAGTGTGCTAATAGTAAGAGCCTGATCCTGCAAGCTGAACCATACTGAAGGGCAAGCCCCCGCTCCCTGTGCAAATTCCTGATGCTTTCCTTCAGTGGAACTGTGTCTAGGTAGAAGAGCCTGCCTGTGCGGCTGATTCCATAGGACTGGCCTAAATCACAGTCTGAGAACTAGTTAAAGTTTATGGCATTTGACCCCAACTATAAGAACATTTAGCCCAGTATCCTGTGCCCCGACAGTGGTTAGTACCGTAGTGTCAAGATATAGAAGTATACAGAACAGGGCAGTTGGAATGATCGACTGCTGTCTTCTCCTTCTGGCTCCAAGCATCTTGCTGCTTCTCTACCCATGCTAGCTAATAGCCATTGATGGATATATCATTCAGGAACTTATCTAGTTCCTTTTTTTTACCCAGTTATACCTTTGGCCACCACAATATCCCATGGCAAGGAGTTCCACAGATGACTTGTACAGTGTGTGGAAAAAGTACTTCCTCTTGCTTATATTAAACCTGCTGCTCATTGATTTCCTCATGTGACCCCATTTTTTTGTATTTTGGAAAAGGGTAAATAACACTATATACCTGATTTTTGTCTTAAGTACAAAAAATAGGTATAATTCTTTGAATTAATCTCCAACATTGAAAGCTGTTATATGTAGGACAAATAAATATTGCAAGTTAATGAATAATAACGTCAGTTAATTATAAATCTTGGGAATTCCATGCCATTTTATGCCTTCAAAAAGTCATTCAAACATTAACTCTGAAAACACTGCTGTAAAGCGATGAAGAACGTATTAGCATCATTTATACATCCAAGTCAGCTACTAGGATCAAAATATATGTAGGTTTTCATTATTATAGTAAGCAAGACAATTTACCCGGCATTGCTTGGCTCCCTAACTCGATTTTTAGTTTTTGGAAAATAAAATGGAAATGTTCACACGTCATTGAAATCATTGCTCTGGGCTGTGGAGGAGGGGTTCAGGATGGAGGCTGCCCCAGGGAGAGAGGACAACCCCAGCCCTTTCTTACCGCAGCAGCTTGGGGCCAGCTGAGAAGTGCCTCTCCATGGCCGCTGCAGCTCCAGTGGGCATAGCCGGGGAAGGGGAACATCTCCCTCTGCTGAAGTAGGTCCAGGTTCATCTGCCCTCCTACACTCCCCAGCCAGAGTGAGGAATGCAGCAAACTGTGCACTTTCCCCTCACTCCCTGATGAAGGGGAACAGCCGGCAATGTTTCCATATGAACTGGGGGGAGGGGGGAAAAGGGCTTCTTCAGTCCTCCCTCCCTAAATGGCATGTGTGTCCCTGAGGCTGGGACAGTCCTGGGGTGGAGGGCAGGCCTCCAGTCAATTCCTTTCACCTGTCTGATGATTCTGTCTCTTTTCTTTGTGGGATCTGAGGCTCCGTCTACACTGCAGCTCTTTTCCAGGTTACAGGCAGTCCCCGGGTTACGTACAAGATAGGGACTGTAGGTTTGTTCTTAAGTTGAATTTGTATGTAAGTCGGAACTGGCATCAGCCGCTGCTGAAACTGATCAGTTTCAACAGCGGCTGAATCTGGACACCAGTTCCGACTTACATACAGATTCAACTTAAGAACCCCAGGCGTCCCCAAGTCAGCTGCTGCTGAAACTGATCAGCAGCTGATTCCAGGAAGCCCGGGGCAGAGCAACTCTGCCTCGGGCTTTCTGTAGTCAGCCGCTGGTCAGTTTCAGCAGCGGCTGACTTGGGGACGCCTGGGGCAGAGCAGCTCGGGTGCTGCTGGGTTGGTCCAGTAGCGCGGCCGCTCCTTGGCACTACTGGACCAACCCAGCAGCACCCCAGCTGCTCTGCCCCAAGCGTCCTGATCCAGCCACTGCTGAAACTGATCAGCAGCGGCTGAATCAGGACTCCTGGGGCAGAGCAGCTGGGGTGCTGCCGGGTTGGTCCAGTAGCGCCAAGGAGCGGTGCTGCGGGACCAACCGGCAGCGCCCCACCTGCTCTACCACAGGCCCCGGGCTTTGCTCCACATCTCCCTGATCTGCTGCGTCCCCTCCCAGCAGACCAGGGAGACACTGAGCAAAGCCGCGGAGGACCCGGGGCCGGACCCGTGGCCACTTCCAGATCAGCTGGAAGCGCCGCGGGTCCGGCCGGGTCCTCCGCAGCTTTGCTCAGCGTCTCCCTGGTCTGCTGGCTCCCCCAGCAGACCAGGGAGACGGGGAGCAGCTTTTCTCGCCCCGGAGGAGGCGGGCGGCGGGACCAGGCGTCCCGCAGCTCCAGTCCTCCGGGGTGAGAAAATCCCGGTTTGTAACTGCTAGGTCCATAAAAGGCTATTAGCCAGGGGGTAATGAATGGTGCCCCTGGCCTCTGTTTGTCAGAGGCTGGAGAAGGATGGCAGGAGACAATTTGCTTGATCATTGTCTTCGGTCCACCCTTTCTGGGGCACCTGGTACTGGCCACTGTTGGCAGACAGGACACTGGGCTGGGTGGGCCTTTGGTCTGACCCAGGATGGCCGTTCTTTTTTTGATTGAGGAAATAAAATCTATTCTTAACTCTGTTCTGTTTTACCACTGTACTTGTGTGTGTGTTCCCCCTGCATTTCTTCTCTGTTTTTATTGCATAAAAGTAAACACATGTGACCTATGAACTAAGTAAATACTAAGCAGAGGGCATGTTAGACGCAGATCATGAAGAAAAGCACAAGGCTGAGGAGGGAAAACTCTGGTTCTCTGGAAACTCCTCTCAGCTGAGAACCTGTCCATCAAGTTTTCTCTGAGCTTCTCAGGGGCTGGGGAGAGGCATCTGCATTCTCTTGCTATGGAGCTGTATACTTTCTGTCTGCAATTATTTTTCTTTGTCCAGCCGTTAAATGTTTTTCCCTGTCTCCACGAGCAGCCCTGATGGCAATTCTGTGCCTAAGAATGCCCATTATCGACTGTAGGAATGGCTTCTTTTGTGCTTTACTAAAATTCAGCAGCAGAAATGTGGGTTGTGATGTGATTTGAGGGAGCAGTTCCACTAACTCAGGCAATAAAGGGACCAGCGGACAACGGCCTGGAACATTTTCTCCAGTGGAGGGCAGTGCATTCCACAAACATATGCAAATGCTTAAAATTAGGCACCTATCTAAAAATAGTCTGATTTTAACATAGGAGCTTCAGAGACATAGCATTTCCTTCGGAGCGGCTGACCATTTGTATTTAGGTGCCTGTCTGGAGGAACCCCTGTATTGCCTCCACGTATCCATCCCATAATTGCATATCACCAGTCACACCTATACTTTCACAATGACACCGTCCATGAAAAGCTGGTCTATTTATGAGCACCTCAGCTATCAATAGAGAGATGTTTAGAATTCCAACAGAGACAGCTCAAACATTCCACATGTGCAGAACCCCACCGACTTCCTGATGGTTAGTCAGAAATAATAAATGCTGCTAGGAAACAAACCCTGCAGGCTGCCAGAGAGAACACAACAGGCATGGAATGTATGGGGTTTCATTTGACATTCTAGTAACCTGTGACGTCGCTACAGGTGAAACCTCTCAACTCTGGCCCCCTCTGGATCAGTGCCAAAGCAGACAATTTGCTGAACAATGGCAGGTCAATATCGTCTAGCAACATTACCAACACTTCCACTGCTTCCTGGGCTCTTAGAAAATATTGAGGGTGGCTGTAAACAAAGTTTATGGGACTGCAGGAAACTTGGTCACACCCATGATAAGTGGATATCAGGCTAACGAAAATCATGCCAGTCCATGGAGGTTGGCGAACCAAAGAATGCCAGGCTAGGGAGGTTCCATCTATAGTGTTCCCAATTTCCCAAACACCTCTGCCATGACAGGAGCAATGCCATACAGAAAGTTTGATATATTTCCTCAGTGAGTTATTTTAGGAAAGGCAGGTGCATGTTTGCTTCATGGCTTAAAACACAATACCTGTGGCAGCTTCCATAACTCAGGATCACAAAGAATAGTAATAGAGATGTCGGAGATAGCTGGGAGTGTTGGTTGTGTAGGGTTTGAGAAGAGAGTCTACATAAAGCTCATCACCTAATAAACCATCTTGTTAGTCTTTAAAGTGCTACATAGTCCTGTTTTTTGTTTCAGGAACACAAGACTTCTGTGGAATACCTCTGATTGCATGAAGTGTGTTATTCAGGCAACAGTGACAAGAAACTTTGTTATCTGTCCAGGAACTTGTGTAAATATATTATGCAATCTGCCCCTGCAGAGGTGTAGTCTCTCTCTTCTCAGAGTTAGCTGTAAGAAATTGATGCTATAGCTCCTAGACAGCCAAGGAACAAAGCAATCATTGTGGCTTTGACAGCATTATCAATGTTATATTTCATAGGTGTGGCATTGCATCTATAAATGAGTACCAAGCAAAATATCTGAAATTTTCAATGGATTATAAAACCCAAGGAAAATGTCTCAAATGCTTTAAAAAAAAATTCAAGTGAACAGTAGAGTTACTAAATAGGAATGTACAGATTACTTGATATACATACAAGTAGACAGACTTGTTAATGGGGTTAGATAACATAGGGCTTTGGAGATGTGAACACATCCAAATGGAATGCTAAGTGTTAACATCTGCATTCTTAATATGCATGAATTTTGAATAATGCATGAGAACATCCATGAAAATACTGGAAATGAACATAATCTGGCACTGGGCAAAAGTGTATCCACATTTGGAAAAACAGCTTGTATTCACAGCCAATTTTTCAAACAAAGAAGATTTTCACTTTCAGGCAGTTAGTGATTATTAACTAGTCAGGCATAAAACTTGCAAAGTACTTTTTTACCACAGAATGAATTAGTCCTTTAATAATATGTTCCCGATATGTATATTCTTGAGTGATTTTGCTGAATTATCTATTCTTATGAAAGTAAATAGCTGGCGAGAGGCTGAGACGATAACATTTGGTCCATTTGTCACGGTAAGCCAATTCTGAATGTGCAATTCTTGAGCTGAAGAACTTTTACTTTAGTGTAAATCTGGTTCATCACTGATAACATGCGAAAGAGGCTTTTTCTTAGGCTAGACTACAAGCTTCTTTCGAAAGAGAGCATCTAGACTACAAGCAGATTTATCAAAACAGAGTCTAGACGCTTTCTTTTGAAAAAGCACAGTTTGCATTTACTAGCACCTTTTTGTGAAAGAGTACTTTCGAAAAAAGGTGTTATTCCTCGTAAATTGAGGTTTACCGCGATCAAAAAACTGCTATGTTCTTTTGATTTACTTTTGAAAGAACACGGGTGCAGTCTAGATGCAGGTGAAGTTTTTTTTGAAAAAAGGCTACTTTTTTTTAAAAAAAACCTGTAGTCTAGACACACGCTTAGAGATGCTTAAAAAAAAAGATCCATATGGGGATGGGGGTGGATCATTTACCCCAGAATTATTCACTCAGTAAAAAAAAAAATGAATTAAAAAAAGTCTATAATCAGAATGGCAGCTGCGCATGGGAACAAAGTAGAGTTTTGCACTGAGCAGTCCCTGCTATTCCTGCCAGTGGTTCACTAGACAAACTATCCTTATGGGATTGTAACGCTCAGAAAGGCAGAGCTGCTGGGCATCACATACTGGAAGCAAGTGAACTCTTTTAGCTTTGTGAACATTCTCAGAGGGGTGGCCCTGTTAGTCTGTATCTGCAAAAACACCAAGGAGTCCTGTGGCATCTTACAAACAGATTTGCTAGGGGCATAAACTCTCCGGGTAAAACCGCTTCAGCGTTTGCCCTGCCAAATCTGTTGGTCTGTAAGGTGCCGCAGGGCTCCTTGTAGCCTTGCCGTTTGGAAGGGGAGCCCCGGGTCCTTTCATTAGCTGTTCGAGTCTCTTCTTTCCTGCTAGGTTATACGTGGGACCGACGGTCGCTCGACTCGTTCCCGTCCCTGTGCGGAATGCTTTTTGTCATGTGCACCGAGGGTGTGCACCACCCGGAGAAGCGAAGCCTGCGGGCGCGCGGCTCAGCGGCAGGGCGGGAGGTGAGTCGCCCCTGAGCGCGGCACAAGCCGGCAGCCCACGGGGGACGCTGCTTGCCAGAGGTAGGCAGGGTCCCTCCTCCCCTCCAGCCACCAGCACACTCAGCAGCTCGTCTCGCCCTCCCCAGCGCTGCCTCCCTCCCGGCCCCCCAGCTGACGCCTGGCCCGAGTCACAATGGCCCGGCCCCGCAGCGCCGGGCTGCGCGCAGAGCGACCGGCCACCATGCGCGCTGCCGCGCCGGGCTCCCCCGGCAGCTCCCGGGCGGCTTAGAGCGGCTGCAGCCCACGGGCGGGGCTGCCCGGCGGCGGGATGACGCAGCCGGGGATCCCCGCAGGGGGGGGTCCCTCGCAGGTAGGAGCCCGCCGGGCCGATGGGCTCGGCAGAATCCCCCGGCCTGGCCCCGCTGGGCAGAGAGCGCCTGGCCCAGGGGTCCCCCACGTGTGTGCGCGGCAGGGCAGGTGCAGCAGCAGGGTTCATCCTGGGGGGATGGTCAGAGCAGGGGCCACCCGCAATTCGGGGATAGAGGAGAGCAGGGGGGGGGTCACCGCTGACACACAGACCAGTCACTTGGGGGCCTCGCACAAATAAGAAGCAAAAACAAACAACCCCCCCAAACAAACCAAAAAAGCCCCTCACTGACATGCCCGGACTGAGAAGGAGACAGACAGCCCCACATTCCCCTCCCACACCAGAGCCCGGAGGGGACCAGCCTAGTAGATTTTGTAAGCTCCAGCCCCATGGGAGGATGGCAAGAGGGTGGGCTGGAGCACCAGCTGGGGCTCCCCACTGCTGGGATGGGGGAAAGCTCCAAGCCTCAGGGGCTAGATTCAGGCAAGACAGGGGCCAGATCCAGCTCCTCCTAGGGCCTTAGGTTCCCCACTCCTAGAATAGAGAATTCGACAGAAAGTTCCATTTTCAGAAGTGACTCTGACCTTGTCTACACACGGTTTTAACGCCAATGGTTTCACTTGTCACGTGGATGCAGTTATAGCTGTCAATATGTGGCTGTTGGCCTAGTTTATCCTTTTATGGGACAGGAATATAAGATACTAGTATAATCACCTTAGTGCTGGTCTAACTCAACCCACACCAGGGCTTGGACCGGCGTAACTCCCCCTAGTACACTCCTAGCCGAAATGGCTCTTCTGGCACACAATCTACATGGAGATTAGGCCGTAGGCATAGACACCACAATTTTTAAAGGTATTTTGTCATTGCTGCACTCAGCGTTGCAAAGCCAAACTGATTTAGGAGCCTGTTAGGCTCCTACGTGTCTAAATCTCTATTGACAATGGGACATGGGATGATTTTGAGAATTTTGTCCTGGGTGCTTTCCTGATGAGTATGTGGAAAGGTCCCAGCCTTGAAGAGGTTGTCAATCCACAGAAACCCTGCAGTGTGCTCCTTGCATACCTATCTCTACTCCTCATCTTCTTTGAGTTCCTTCCACAGCCCTAACACCAAATATTCAACCTGCTGCTGCAGCATCCCTACCATTCTGGCAGTAGGGATTGGGTGAATGGTACTTTATGTGTGTATTATCTAGGGATGTAACTGGTTAACCAGTTAACTGGGTAAGCATCACCCAGTAAGGTTACTGGTTAACTGGTGGCCCGGCCAGAGCAGCCCCTCACTCGTGATGCAGTGGTCCCAGCCTGCACAGCCCCCACCTGCGGCAGGCTTGGCCTGGCCTGGTTGAAGTAGCTCGTGGCATTGCAGGTCCAGCTGGGCTGGAGTAGCCTCTGCCTGTGGAATCCCAGTTAAGTGGTTAACTGGTTAAACATATTGTAACATTTAACTGGTTAACCAGGTTTTAAATCCCTAATGTTATTTTTCCCTATGAATTGTGAGAGGAGCCATTTTTTAAACCTGGATTGCAGCAAACCATGATACGTCTGGGCTGCCAGGGACACTGCTAACGTGCTGCACAGCTGGCACATGTAAGCTGGCTTTTGTCCCTTGAAGGCTTTCTCATTCATAGCAATATTTGTTTATGTAACGGCCTTCTCCTGAAGTACCTGGTGCTACCTGCTGTTAGGCTAATGCAATTCCTGTTATTCCTTAACCTCATCTCAAAAGTGCATGTGCATGGTTACTTAGGTGTATGTCACCTGCTGTGGTCAGCTATCAAAAGGGTCTTTGGAAACCAGCTGGATAACATAGAAAATACATTGAATTTGGAACACCTACTGTTTTGCTGCTCTGGAAAGAGCTGTGATGTTTGTGGAAATGCAAAGTGCCTCATGTCTTCTGGTTTAGTCACCGACCAATGCTTGAGAACAGATGAACCCAAGCAAGGTGACTCTGGTACTTCCTGTGTTGTCTTTCCCTATGAATTGAGAGGAGTCTTTTTTCCCCCTTTCTGTTTTAGTTTTAACCCATGTTGCCAAGCCTCACAATTTTATCTCCATTCTCATGATAGCTGGCGTTTTTCTTGAAATCCCGGTTCCTTAAGGGTATGTCTACACTGCACAGCTATTTCGGGTAGCTACCCCGTGTCTACACAAGCTGCCTGTTATTTGTAAATATTTTTTGAAATAATGGGTGTGCTATTTCACCATCCTGGTAAACCTCATTGAGGGTTAAGGGATGGCTCAAAATAGTGTGTTATTTCAAAATTTGGCACTATGTAGATACACCAAATTTAAAATAAGCTACTTCGAAATAGATTTGAAATAAGATACGCAATTTGCGTAGCACAAATTGTATATCTTATTTCGAGTTTAGGGTGCTGTGTAGATGCAACCCTGATGTCACAAGAATCTCAGCTTTCCTTAAAAAAAGTTTCTAGCTGTCAGGGTTACAGAGAAAAGCTTGAAAGTAAGATCCAAATGCATCTTAAAAGTTCAAAAACCAGAAAGCACATAAAAAGTACCCAACCTCCATTTTTTTAAAATGTGTGATTTTAAAGTCACTCTCATACTTTTCAGAATCTGACTCATGATTTTTGAATATGCTAGGTGGCTGGTACTGGGAAGCAAAAGATCTCCTTTATAGTCACCACTTATTGCTTCAGTTTTTTCCCCTTGTATTTCATTTTTCTCCACAATCATGTCTTTTAGATCAGGAATATAATAGATGTTGAAATTTTATTATCTGATGTGGTTGATTTAGAGGGTGTGGTAGTTGCCTGCAGCATCTTTGATATTTACTAATCTCAGGCCTCCATCTCCATGCACGGACTTTAGCAAGAGGTGAAAACTACAGGGGAGATGAGCAAGAAAATAAGGTCTATCTGGGGCCAGATTTTCAGAAGAGCTCAGCACCCAACATGTATTCACTGTCTTAGTACCCAAGGTGGACATTTTAAAGAGTGTTGGTGTGATGATGTGTCGGGGTTCCTCCGACGCGGCACCCCCATAGCAGCAAGAACAGACTCCACCAGCAAGTAGAATAGAGGAGGTTTATTGCTTCTTCGGGATACAGCACAGAGTAGACGTGATGTGTCTACAGGCGTCTGGGCCAGGATGCCTCAGACCCCTTGAGATGGGGTCCCTGAGCCCCTAGATTCTAGCCCCTCCTTAGTCTGTCCCCTTCATGGTTCCAGCCCAAGCCTGACACTACATCACAGTTGGTAGTAAAGTACTAGAACAATTCCCTAGAGTTGTGGTAGATTCTCCATATCTAGCATCTTTAAATCAAGATTGGATTTCTTTTAAAAGCTAGCTCCCCTAGAAGTTACGGGCTTGATGCAGAAAGCATAGGGCAGACTAGGGACTGTGGTCCCTTTTGGCAGTAAGATCTGGGCTAAGATGACTCTGGGATTTGCACTTCCAGGAAGTTTAGAAACAATGAGTAGTCTTGTGGCACAGGTGGTGCGGCATGACCCCCGGCCTGCCTGCCCCTGTCTCCGGCATCACACGAGCAGGCTGGGGGATGGGTCTGGGGGACTCCTCTGCCTTCCCCTGCCTATGATCTCCCTTGCATGGGCAGTGGGTGTTTGTTGTTACCGCCGGTGCCTGTCACCCGCCCAGCACTCGGGACACTGCCCACTTGGAGACTGTCGTTCCCGGAGGAAATGCCATCCCCCCACAAAGTCAAGACACTTCAGAGTGGGGAAGAAGGGTCCCCAAATCATGTGTCAAGCCTGTGGGTCCATAAGTCTGGAACATGCTAACCTCTCACTTGCAAACTGCAGCTAGGTCAGATCCAAGGTCCAGCCAAGAGTCTTCATCGTGATTTCAATGCATTCGGGATTAGGCTCTTAGGAAGCGGATACGCTTCTGAATTTTAGTGGCATTCTGGGAATATATTAGAAGGGAAGATTTTTCTCTCTCCCCACTAGCCACCACTGAATGGAAGCCGAATGGAAGCACTAACCATTGGGAGACACAGCTGAATCTGAGCATCTTTCAGGCTATGTCTTCACTGTGATCTTCTGGAAAAAGATACGCAAATTGTGAACTGCAATTTGCATAACCTTTTCCGCTTTTTTTTTTTGGAAAAGGCTTTTCCGACATTTGGCTCATCTACACTGGCCAACTGTGGGGAAAACCTCCTCTTTCGGAAGAGCCTTTATTCTTCACAAAAGGAGGAATACAAGACTTCTGAAAGAACGTGCTCGCTTTTTTGGAAACTGTTCCGAAAATGCGGACGTGCTCCCTGGACGTGGCAGAGTTTTTCTGGGATACCAAAAAACTCTGTAGTGTAGGCATAGCCTCAGAAACAGACCCTTTAAGAAAAGGGACGAGGAGTCCTGTGGCACCTTATAGACTAACTGAAGTGTAGGAGCATAAGCTTTCGTGGGCAAAGACCCACTTCGTCAGACGCATGTACTACATGCGTCTGACGAAGTGGGTCTTTGCCCACGAAAGCTTATGCTCCTACACTTCAGTTAGTCTATAAGGTGCCACAGGACTCCTCGTCGCTTTTGCAGATTCAGACTAACACGGCTACCCCTCTGATACTTTAAGAAAAGGGTCATGCTGTGAGGGTATCCAGGCCTCTGGCAGCCGGCTGTTTGGGGAGTGGGTGATAGGAACTGGGGGTAACTTTATGGGGTGCCTCCCTCTTCCCTCATAGACAGTGGGCAATTTAATTTATGTAACCATTTTACTGATCTCCCTGTTAGGTGAGTAATAGGTTTATGTCCCAGTAGTCAGAGGCAGATAGGCCAAAAATAAATCCGTTGAATAAGCCACAGCGTCATGGAAACCTCTTTACATGGTTAAAAATAAAGCGAGGCGCCACAGACTTTTTTTTAGGATGTACAAGTAATAATTGTGCCAGGGAAACGTGGTTCCCATTTGACCTTTCTAGGGATCACAAGCCTCCTCTGAGAAAAGTGGCCTATCCCAAGCCGCTCTAAGTCATGGTTAAGTAGCAAAGGCAAAAAACATCATGTCCCTGCCAAGAAAGTTTCAGGTTCCCAGGTGCAACAAAGTCAGAGCTGGGGTGAGTGCCGGGGCAGTTTGGGAGGAACAGAATTGCTGGGAGATGTAGAGCCACTCAGTACGCTCAGTATGTCTACACTGGCAGCTTCTTGTGCAATACTGTTTTGCGGAAGAGTTCTTGCGCCAAAAGTCTTCCACAAGAGCATGTCTACACTGGCATGTGCTTTTGCGCAAGAGCATCTATGGCAGTGTAGATGTTCTCTTGCGCTAGAAAGCGCTGATGGCCATTTTAGCCATGGTGGTTTCTTGCACAAGAAATTCATGTTGCCTGTCTACACTGCCTTCTTGTGCAAGAGCTCTTGCGCAAGAGGGCTTCTTCCTCATGGGAGGAGGAATAACTTCTGGAAGAAGCCCTATTTTCCAACGCTGCACTGTAAATTTACTTGCGCAAGAACATGCATGAAGTGTAGACACCCAGCAAGTTTTTGCGCAAGAAGGGCTGTTCTTGCGCAAGAAGCCGCCAGTGTAGACGTAGCCTCAGGGTTTTAGCTCTGTACTAGAAGACTGACCCGGCCTCGCTCAGGTCTTTCTCCCCCGTAATTTTTGTTTTTTGGATAATAGAATGAAAATGTCCAGGCTTCATTTCAATCGTTGCTCTGGGCTGGGGCGGGGAGGAGGGGTGCAGTGTGCAGGCTGCCCCAGGCAGAGAGGACAGCCCCAGCCTTCTCTCACCACAGCAGCTTGGGGACAGCTGAGAAGCTCCTCTCCGTGGCTGCTGCAGCTCCATTGAGCACTGCTGGGGGAGAGGTGAATGTCCCTCAGCTGGGTCAGGTCCAGGTTCATCTGCCCCTCTACGCTCTCCAGCCAGAGTGAGGTATGGAGCAAACTGTGCACTTTCCCTGCATTCTTTGATGAAGCTGGCTATGTTCCCATGTGAATCAGGGGAGGGGGAGCTTCAGCCCTGCTGCCAACCCTAAAGGGCACCTAGGGAGTGGGAGACTTGGCGGTCCTGGAAGGTTGGGTACCCCCAGCCAGCCCCTTTCACCTGCCTAGTGGTTCTATTTTCCGTAGGGTTTCTGAGAACCAATCCCATTCCAGGCACATCCCATTATCCTGGCACACCCAAACCCTGACCTTGCTCTAAGTTAGGATAAGAGGAAGCTGTATGTCAGATTTGGTGGTCGTATCTCTTACCGTTTAGGAGGAGTTCTTGAATAGACAGTCAGTCAGACAGATAGGTTCTCTCAAATATATAGTAGATGTGCCAGGCATATTTTACTTCTGAGGGATGTTTGTACCTTCCCCAGGCAACCTGCGTTTCTGACCCCTACGTGCATTTAAACCCTCGTTCTATTTTCCTTCTTTCAGAGAATTTCACACTAGCACAAGGTGTGGCATTGGCAGCCCCACACAGGGCTGGCCCACAACATTTTGGTACCTGAGGCGGGGAGTTCAAATGAAGCCCCCATGGCCCCTTTTCTCTTGCCTTCCTGTTATGTCTCTTGGGCCCTCCCTCCTCCAGCATCTCTGGGCATCTGGAGCAGAGAGAATACCTATTCACCAGCAGCAGACACAATTTCCTACACTCTGGGTCCTAGTGGTGCCCCCCCCAGTTCACCTCATGGTAAGGCCAGCCCTGGCCACACAGAACACACACAGCCAGGCAAGCATTCCCCGTGCCACCACGTGGGTACGCCTCAGCGGAGAGGGATCCCCTCCGGAGCTGAGAGAGGCATTTATGGCTTGCTTGGTCCCTGACATGCCAGCATGGGTTCTAGCTGGTTGCAGTTCTGATGTTAGGGAAGCAATCTGATGTCAGTGGGTATCTGATCCATTAGGAACTAGGGATGTTAGTGTGTTGTCATTTACATGATTAGCTGGTAAACCTGGATTTATTGGTTAATCCCAACGATTGCACACACATCCTCCCCTCCCACTGCCTCTGTATCAGAGGCAGGAAGGGGGGGGGCAAGAGGGAGCTGGTGTTCGGGGGAGAGCCAGCTTAAAAGTTGGCTTCCTGTGGGCACTGGCTCCTGCCTGCCTCCCCTGCTTGCAGGTAAACGTGTAACCACTACAAAATCCAGTGGTTGCACAGTTACACACATACACTTTAACATCCCTGTTAGGAACTGGGACCACCATCTGGTTGGTCATTAGCCTCTGAGAAATGAGTTTGAGGGTACAGGTTGACCCTTGCTTGTCTGGCACCATCAGGACCTGGCCAGTGCCAAAGCAGAGAATTTGCCAGACCATGGGAGGTCAATATTGTCTAGCACAGGGCTACTCAACTTTGGAAACCCCGGGAGCCACAGTGATACTCCCAGCACATGCCGAGGGCCGCAACTTAAGTGTGGTTCTATATACATGCAAATATATATGCAAATAGTTTCTTTCACACTGACAGGCATGAATACAAAGCACTTCCCTGCGCTCCCGGCACCTCTTCCCTGGAGGCTAGAAACGCTGATACCCCGTACTCGTCTGTTCCACTGCTCACCCTGCCTGGGAGATGCCTTGCCGTTGTGGAGCATTTTCCCAGTGGAGGCCACATTCAAAGGATTCCACCCGTGGGCCGCATGTTGAGGCCTGCGTAAACCCAAACCTCATCATGGGCCGTAGGTCGCATGTGGCCTATGGGCCGCATGTCGAGTAGCCCTGGTTTAGCAGCATCACCAACACTTCCACTGCTTCCTGGGCTTTAAGAAGACATTTAGGGGTAAATTAGAGCAAAATCACAGCACAGAACACTGAGCGATAGTAGTGGGGGGCTGTAAACAAACTTTCTGGGACCGCAGGAAACTTGGCCACACCCATGATACGTGGACAGCCAGCTCACTAACATCATGCCGGACCACGGATGTTGCTGGACCAGAGAGTGCCAGAGAAGAAAAGTTCAACCTGTAGCAACATCTGGTCCTGGCTGAATTCAAACCTAGAAGTAAAGGGTTGAGCATTCCCATTTCCAGTCACATGAGCTATCTTGCTACCCGTGCGCTGCCCCCTGTGCAGTAGTATCCCAGCCCGGATGTGTGTGTCATAAAGTTGGTAATAAATGATTTCTGACAAGAGAATGAATTGCTTTGGGAGGAAACGAAAGTCTAAATTCTGCGAGCGGAGGAACATGTTTGCATGCTATGTTTTAGCCCGATGATAACGTGGCACACTTAGGCTACGTCTACACTGCACCTCTCTTGTGCAAAAGCCTATGCAAATGAAGCACGGATTAGCATATTGCTGAATGTCATTTGCATAATTAATTAGGGGCCGTTTTCATGCAAGAGGCTTTTGCACAAAAAGGAGCTGTGTAAATGGCTCCTTTTTGCACAAAATCCCCTCTTGTGCAGGAGCCGTTCCTGAAAAAAATGAGGAAAAACAGCTCTTGCACAAGAGGGGTTTTTGTGTAAAAGGGAGCCATCTACACAGCTCCTTTTTGTGCAAAAGCCTCTTGTGCAAAATGCCCCCAATTAATTATGCAAATGAAGTGTGGCAATATGCTAATCCGTGCTTCATTTGCATAGGCTTTTGCGCAAGAGAGGTGCCGTGTAGATGTAGCCTTAAATGTGAATCTGTTCACACTGTTTGCAGTAAGAATCCCATGGCTTCATAAACCATCCCTGGGTATAGAACTGAGACTCATCTATGCCAGAGAATTATCCTCTGGCCCTTTATTCCTGCATGCTAGGGATAGTTCAAAATACATGAGCACAAGTAGTATGTGTGATCAGGCCTGCCCCACCTTCTGCAAAGAGATCACTGAGAGCAAATTTGGAAGCTGGAGGTTTCCAAATATGTGCGGCTGGAATAAGAGGGTGAGCTAGGCAGCATATTTTGGGTGTGGGCTCATTGTTGGCTGAAGACACAAGGAACACATAGATCTGTATAGATTGCTGATAAGATTTATGGATTCACATTTTCCTCTTTTGAATATTTGTGTGCAAAATAAAAATAGGCCCACTGAAGCATGTGCCAAGGTTGTGGCTTGGCTCTGCAAACCCACATACAAGTGGCACAAAAATGCATTGCATGGTGAGGCATCAGGGAGACAAAGAGCAGGCACAACAGTGTGATTAAGGAGTTGCAAATAACTTAACTGATAGGGATGTGAAGGAGTAACCGGTTAACCAGTAATCATTACCTTACCGGCGTAATGAGGCAGGAAAACGTTGGCTTCAAATGAAGCATTTCATGTTGGTCATTTTTAACGCTGTAACATTCATAAAAGGGAGGTGCCGTGCCCCTCTTGTAACTTGTTAAAGTGCTCAGTTGGAACCTAGGAGACCCAGTTTTGAATCTTTGCTCTGGACCTGGAATTTGAATGCCCGTTGCCCACATCCTATGTGAGTGCCGTAAACAGTGGGGTATGTGCTATCCTGGAGTGGGGGGCCTCTACATTTGTTTTGTTAAAGTTGTTCTATCTACTAAGTAGTTTAGAGAGTTTGTGCATCTGTGGGCACATCTGGAACCCTCAAAGACCCTTTTCCTCAAAGAATTTACAGCGGTTTTGAAAGAACCGCGTCTAGATTGCTTGCTTTTTTGAAAAAAAAACCCCTCTTTCGAAAAAGCAATCAGAAGATATGCAAATTTGCACCAAATTTGCATATCTTCTTTCAAAAGAAAAACGTAGTCTAGACGTGCCCTGACTGTCTGTCTGTCTGTCCATCTGTGAGCCTGTTTGTTCAAGAACTCCTCCTCCTAAACAGTAAGAGCTAAGACCACCAAATTTGCTATTTAACTTTCTCTTATCCTAACTTAAAGCAAGGTCAGGGATTGGTTGTGCCAGGAGAATGGGATGTGCCTGGAATGGAATTGTTTCTCATAAAATGGAAAGGGAGGGGTCTGGTAGGCAGGCGTTATACTGCAGAATGACCACAAGGGGGCACCAAGGGGACTGGAACAGCTATAATGCCATTGGGTTGACAGGGGGCAAGGGTGGAGGAAGGGACTATTATTTTTGGGTAGATGGTAAAGAGAAAGAACATGAAATTGCTAGAATTCTGTGCAAGAAAAAAAAAAAGGATTGCAATGTCTCTTTTTGCATGACTTTTCACAGATCAACAGGGCTCTGAAACCTGGCCCACCCATCAATCCCTGCAAGAGATCAAAAGGAAGAGAAACAGCCAAAGCATTACAAGATTTTTCTTGCCCGCTGCGCACATCCAAGGAGCAGTCCTCTCCAATAGGCTATCGTAAGGACCAATCTTTAGCCGCTATGTTTGTTCCTTTCGTCGTACACCCTGGGAGCCATAACCCCGATTCACTCAAGTTTGTCTTCTATAAATCGAATTACTCTAATTCGTATGCTCCGTTTTACACTGCACAGAAGCCAACCTGCGGGTACCGGTATTGCCAGGACACTGATCACACCAGGAAGGTGATAGACGTAGAGTGCGCAAACATCGTCAAGTGGAGACCCATTGTTGGGACAAAGCCACAGTTGGTTGCAATAAACCCAAAGCAAGGAAAGTGACCATGTGCCTGGCCCGAGCCTCTCGTTTGTGCAGATTTTTCTAGTGCAGTGCGTAGGTTGATCGGGTAAGGTGCAACTTACCTGGATGGCTCCAGGACACCGGGGGAGATACTGCAGGAGCTAAGCTTTCACAGCTGCATAGCAAATGACTATCATAATCGCTGCACAGCTCCTCCCAGAATGCCGTGTAACAGTGTAATCCTACCGCTGCAGTTAAGTTACCCAAACTAGCCACGAGAGGGCACATTTAATGGCGCATATTAAAATTACAGCTGGTGCCTATGAGAGCAATGGAGTGCAGACGGGCGTTAGAGAAGATGCCATTAGCTTGGGTGAACTGATCCAGGTGATGAATGTGCTGTTCTCTGAGAAATATGTTGCCTAGAGCAGCGTTTTTCAAACTAGGGGTTGTGGCCCAGTACCGGATGGTGGAATGCCAGGCGCTGGGTCTTGTTGCTGCAGGGGGATCAGGTGACCAGTGAGGGGGCTAAGGCAGCTCCCTGCCTGTCCTGTCACTGCAGATTGTGCTGTGCCCCAGAAGCGGCCGGCAGCAGACCCGGCTCCTAGATGTGTGTGGGAGGGAGAGCACACAGGGCTCCCCACTCTGCCACTGCCCTGAGCACCAGCTTCACTCTCCCATTGGCTGGGAACCTGCTGCTGGCTGCTTCTGGGCCACAGCATGGTCTGTGGTGCCAGGAGAGGCAGGAAGCTGCCTTAGTACCCCCGCTGCACCGCTGCCTGGGAGCCATTCAAGGCAAGCCCCTTCTACCCCAGCCCTGACCCTCCAAAGCAGGAGCCCCCTCCTATATCCCAAAGCTCCCATCCTCAGCCCCACCCCGGAGCCCACACTGCAGTCACATTATGTTGGGTCATGGGCATGACCCTTTAAATTGAAGCACTGACACTCAAGAGTGAGGTACATGAAATAGGAATTCTCCTGGAGCCACAACAGACTAAACTCCAGAAGTCTCGCCCCAGAGCGAGCTGGCTCGGTGTACAACCGAGGACGTATGGAATTGGTCTCTTGGTTTGGTTTCCCTAAGTCTTTGTCTGACTCTGGGGACCATAAGAACCCCTTCATTGCTAGGCCTGGCAGACATGGTCTGGCATTGTGCTCAGGGAGGCAGAAAGCTCGTTTGTGTTTAGTGCTGTAACAGCTTAGCTTCCAAGGGCTGTCAAGACTGCACAGGGGAGCAGTTGCCTCCGTTTGCTTCATACGTTGCCCCTTTAGCGCCGAATATGAGTGTGAAGGCTGTTTCCCAGGGGACCTGAGTCTCTCCAGGGGACGCTCATACAAAGCATTGGTATTTCATATACTGTTAGCACGCCGGTGTCTCTTGCGGTACAAGCCCTCACTTCCTTTTGTTAGTAGCTTATTTTTGGCTGTCTGTGTATCTCTCAGGTCCAGCCTCTGCCTTCCATTCATCATTGGGGACTGGGGTTTGCCAGCGTGATGAGTACCCTCATGCCGAGCAGACAGCTTACAGGCCGAGGCCACGCTAGGACACAGCAGTGGGGAATGGTAAATTCCCCGCTCCCCGTCCTCCCTTGTAAGTCCAGTCAGGAGCCAAGACCTCTTTTGCTTTTTAGAGGGCAGTCCCCTAGCACTGTGAACCCGAGGCCCAATCTGTTCCCTCTTTGCAAACCCGGAGTAATTCCATTGAACCTGGATTTGAGTAAGTGGATGTTGTAGGTGTAACCCACGGCAGAAATTTGACCCTAAATGGTGCTTGTAGCAGCCCATCTGTACGGGTTGCCCTTGATTCCCAAAGCCAAAAGTAATTCGTCCAGCAGCATGAGGTGTTTCCTTGCCCTGGATATTAATCCCTCTTGCATAAGTCACCCAGTTCTGTCACTCATGGCGCAGGAAGTGCTTT
The DNA here is from genome assembly GCF_052426305.1 of Pelodiscus sinensis. Lineage (NCBI taxonomy): Eukaryota > Metazoa > Chordata > Testudines > Trionychidae > Pelodiscus > Pelodiscus sinensis. Next base: position 3,751,522 of record NC_143078.1, read on the forward strand.
GTAGTGCCCTGCAGACAGAGTGGGCCCTTCCCAAGGTGCATCCTACTGCCCATGAGTAGGAAGAGGTGTAGGCAACTAGGGAATTCCACAGGTGGCATGCAGAGGAAGGTCACTCTATTACCTTTCTGGGAGTGCTGTTGGCTCTTCCATCGGGCCGGTGTTTCCTCCTGGCAAAGGCAGAAGGAACCCTTGGCCCTACATCTTCTTCCCCCTCTCGGGGTATTGCCCCCCTCTGGGGTTGTTGTGCAGAGAATGCATTCGTTCCAGGCCCTGACATTGGTTGCACAAGGGAGGAACGTGTCTTGTGCATTCCTTCTCCCTGGAAGGGCCGGGAACCATCTGTGCCATAAATAGCTCAGGGAAGAAAGTGGAGGGAGGTGTTCGGCAGAGCCATGCTGCTTCCATCACCGGCAGACAAGGCAGGTATGCAGTGTAGGAGGTGGTCAGGGCTTCTGGTCCCATTGCAAGTGTGAGGAACATGTGCAGTCCAATGGTTAAAGTTGCTGATGGAGAATCAGACCCTGGGTCCTATGGCTGATGGTGCCTCTGAATCACTTTTGCGTAGCTTGGTTTCTTCCATATGTAAAAACTGGAAAAATACTACCACTCTGTCTTGGGAGGGACTGGGAGGTTTAACGGACTAATGTTTGCAAAGCCCTGTAAGGCACGCGGACGAGAAGAGCTCTCCGCACCCTCTTCCTGGTTAGCACAGTTTGCTTTGTAGCTGACTGGGAAAAGTTTTGCGGCTGCACGTTCCCATATCAAGCCTCCTAATATTTCTGTCCACCCTCTACCCCTGTGTTCAGCCTTATTTTATTCTTCCAGATTTTTCACTGATGTTTGCCCCGCTGGGCGTTTCTGCTGCCCATTGTCACGCTTCTGGAAAATGTCCTTGACAAAGAGTTGGTGAAGGGTAACCAATCTGTACACCTTTAATTCGGAGCCTTTCTTTTATTATTCATAACTGCATAAATGCAAGGAAAGAAGCATGAGGCCATGTGCAGAAATTGCTGTGTGTAGAAGAGAAAAATATTTGAGTACAGGCCGTCCTCACTGTTGGGGTACATCTACACTACATGCCTCTGGCGACAGAGGCATGTAGGTTAGACTACCTGGCATAGGAAAAGGAAGCGGCGATTTAAATAATCGCTGCTTCATTTAAATTTAAATGGCTGCCGTGCTGAGCCAATCAGCTGTTTGTTGGCTCAGCGCGGTAGTCTGGACGCTCCATGGTCGACATCAAAGGCATTTGTCGACCTCCCTCCAGGAGGGACAAACAGCTGATTGGCTCAGCGTGGCAGCCATTTAAATTTAAATGAAGCGGCGGTTATTTAAATTGCCGCTTCATTTTCCTATGCCGGGCAGTCTAACCTACATGCCTCTGTCGCCAGAGGCATGTAGTCTAGATGTACCCTAAGTCTAAGATACGGTCCAAGTACACTTGGACTTATAGCAAAAAATCTTAAAGTGGGGAATTTTTTTCCTGCACCTGACTTTCATTTGTGCCAGTTGGGTTGTGTTTTTTTGGTGTGACTTAAGAGCAGGGAATGGGAGATGACACTAAACTAAGGGGAGAGGTAGATACGCTGGAGGGCAGGAATAGGGTCCAGAGAGACCTGGATAGATTAGCGGACTGGGCCAAAAGAAATCTGATGAGGTTCAACAAGGACAAGTGCAGAGTCCTGCATTTGGGACGCAAGAATCCCAAGCATTGTGACAGACTGGGGGACTGACTGGCTAAGTAGCTGTTCTGCAGAAAAGGACCTGGGGATTCCAGTGGATGAGTAGCTGGATATGAGTCAACAGGGGGCCCTTGTAGCCAAGAAGGCTAATAGCATATTAGGGTACATTAGGAGGAGCATTGCCAGCAGATCCAGAGAAGTGATTATTCCCCTTTATTCGGCACTGCTGAGGCCACATCTGGAGTATTGCGTCCAATTCTGGGCCCCCCACTATAGAAAGGATGTGGACACATTGGAGAGGGTCCAGCGGAGGGCGACCAAAATGATGAGGGGGCTGGAGCGCATGACCTATGAGGAGAGCCTGAGGGATTTGGGTTTGTTTAATCTGCAGAAGAGAAGAGTGAGGGGGATTTGAGAGCAGCCTTCAACTTCCTGAAGGGAGGTTCCAAAGAGGATGGAGAGAGGCTGTTCACAGTAGTGATGGATGGCAGAACAAGGAGAGGCGGTCTCAAGTTACGGTGCGAGAGGTCTAGGCTGGATATTAGGAAAAACTATTTCACTAGGAGGGTGGTGAAGATATGGAATGGGTTCCCTAGGGAAGTGGTTGATTTAGTTGGGATTGGTCCTGCCTTGGGCAGGGGGCTGGACTTGATGACCTCCTGAGGTCTCTGCCAGCTCTGTGATTCTATGAACTTATAACGCATCAGTTCCTACAAGCATTAGTGACTTTAGTGCAGAACAGATGTATACGGGGGCACCTTATAGCCCCGTACTGCAGAGCAGACCTTTGCCTGTTGTAAATCTAGGTAGCTCTACTTATTTTTACTCTAGTGGTGGCAGACCCTTAGCTGGTGATGTAAAGGGTGGTAGTGCCTTTGAAATCAGCAGAGCTATGACAATTTATCTATTGGAGATTTGCCTCCTGGACTTAATCTCTGCTAGCAGGGCTGTTTAGTGTGTAGAATGATTCTCTTTCCTTGGTGTTGTCCTACCTAGACCATGAAAATCAACCCACAGAAAGACATGTGACAAGCTCTGGAGAGTTCTTCTCCCCAGCCTGTCTTTTCAGGATCCGTTTGCTGGCCGCTTTTGGAAACCTCCTGGCTATAATGAGTTCGAGGGGAGAAGTGAAAGGACAGTCTAACAAAGGGCCTCCGGTGTCCTTTGTCTGTTCTGATGTTAGTGTCAGAGTCATCACTGACGTGGGCTGACACAAAATCAGAAATGAAGTGGATTAGGAGATTACACTTGGAGCAAATCCTGCCATGATAATCTTACCTGTAATCTGCAAGAGTTTCTTATTTTTCCTCCTTTCTATTTTAACCCTGAACTCTGGCTGCCATCTGGGATCCCATCTCAGGCTGTTCTTCATTGGCTGGAATAGGATTTGCCACATACTTAAATATCAGGTCCTGGTTTGAAGAGGGTTTTGCAATTTTAATTTTGCTTTGGGGAGTGTGAAACTCACTCTGGAGAAGGGCCTTTGGCAGCTCTGTAACCCATGACAGTGAACTAGACAAATCTTGTGCATGGGTATTTTGTTCCTCTAATTAGTGTTGCTCTTGGGACATCAACTGCTTTTGAAACCGAAAGGTAAAAAGTAGAATTGAAAAAAGCAAACAAACCAAACCGAACTCCCCACAACCGAGAAGGAGAAGCCTACAAAACTTCCATTGTTCCTGAAAAACGTGACCGTCTCTTTGTGTGGCAATGGGGAACATGGATGGGAAAGCCGTGGAAGAACTGAGTGCCACCGAGTGCCACCAATGGTACAAGAAGTTCATGACGGAGTGTCCC